>NW_026555329.1:78339504-79696256 GCF_021234165.1 Pteronotus mesoamericanus | reverse complement strand
CTGGTAGGAGGGGCGGGGTCGAGCGCTTTCACCCGCTGCGTGCCTCCACCGGGCTCTCCCTCTCTGCCCCGGCCCCGCAGACCCGCGCTCTGCAATCGAGTCCGTCCCTTGTTTGCGACACGCCCGCGCCGCTCTTGGTGTCAGGATCCGGGGAAAGAAGCAGGAGCCCCGCTCCGACGCTCAGTTCAGTGTGCATGTGACTTGATGGTGATATTCGGCAGTAGGGCACACGAGGCTTAGAGTGATATGTGCTTGTCTCGTGTAACAGGAGAGAAATCGCCCAGCGCACGCAACCACGCGGCCCTGCACGTCGTGGGCGCGTGACAAGTAACCCCGGGGTCTCTATGAGACATCATTCAACCCAACCCTTGCCTTGTCATGGGGGGAAACAGACACTTTGATGTTACGTTTCTAAATCGAGTGTCACTGCTCAGTTGGAGGCACGGTCCTGATGGCCAAGGAGTGTCTTCTCTTCCCAGAAACCTTCAGGAAGAATTTTCTCTTCTAACCGACCCTGATTGGAGGGAAGTGCTCCTTTGTGTCAATAAAACTCCTCGCACTGCCACCTCAAAGGGAGCCGGCGATGTCAGCTCCCACTGGCAGGATGCTCTCTGCAGCTGCTTAGAAACCGCCTCCGGGACAGGCGGTTGATACAAACAGAAGCTGAGCTCTCTGAGAGACTGCGTACAAACCTTACTGTTCAGCCGGTGGACCCAGTCCTAATTAATGTCCGCAGCTGCCTAGGAAGCATTTGCCACGGGCCCAGCTGCTGTTTAGCTCTCCACACAATAGAAACTGGTGACCGAGATTCTAGCAGTTTAACCACACCCTTTGTGTGCACTTTTTACAAAGGATACTTGCTGTCTCTAGACTTTGACTTGTTCATCTGCAAAAGAGTTGCATACATAACTTACTGGATTTTAGCAGGATCCTAATTGATTCTCTCGTCTATAGAAGCATTTGTAAAGGCACCCTACACAGAAGCCATGCATCCTAAAGCCATCAACTCTGAAGTCTCACTCATCTCTTTATTTTCTAGAGCCCCTAGCAAAAGCTGGTGGATTCGTGTTCTAGTCCCAGATGTGCCACTGGCTTCAAGTAGGAAAGTCACTGTCACTCTCTCGACCTGTTTCTTCCTCTACAGAATGAAAGGCTTCCTCCAGGTTGACATTTCATGACCAAGTTTATCTCAAGGGTAGAAAGGACGAAGCATAGCTGGGATCCTATTTCCATAAAGTAAAAAAGGGGGAGGCTATAGATGCATATCTGCAAATGCACAGAAAAAAACTTCTGGAACAACACCACCCTCCAATACCCTGCATGGAGTAAAGAGAAACATATGCAGGGTGGAGGGGGAGAAAGGAAGGACTTTCAGATTTAAAAATACATCTAAGCCCTGACCGGTGTGGATCTGCAGGACATCACTCAACAAAGGCGAAGGGTCGCTGGTTGGGGCACATGCCTGGAGTGTGGGTTCGGTCCCCAGTCAGGAAGTATATGAGAGGCAACTGATTAATGTTTTTCTCTCTCATCGAGGTTCCTCCCTCTTTCGCCCTCCCTTCCTCCCTCTCAAAAAACAATATAAATATATATGCTTTTTCTTTTATCTTCACCCAAGGATATGTTTTTTATTGATTTTCAGAGAGAGAGGAAAACATCAACGTGAGAAACATTGATCTGTTGCTTCCTACACACACTCCGACTGGGTATCAAACCTCTAACTTTGGTACATGCCCTGACCAGGAGTAGAACCTACAACCTGTTGGTGTACAGGACACTCCCACCCACTGAACCACTGGGCCAGGGCAGCCTGCATCGTTTAATTTTGACACGGTTATTTCCTACTTCTGTAATTGTAGAAGGAAAAAGAAAACAAAGCCCGAAGGGCAGCTCCTGTGAGCAGGGCGCTGACCCGTCCGACCCGGGCAGTTCCTCCTTCAAGGCCGCGGGTGGCATGAGCCCTGCTGGACGAGGGCTTGGGACCCACTGGGTCCCCTGCGGGACTCAGAAACATGAGCAATTTCACTCTCCTGCGGCTCTCAGCCCCTCGGCCCTCTCCTCACCGCCTCGACCCAAAAGCAGCCGGCAGCACGGCACTAGAGGATGCTCCACACCCGCCTTCCTCACACACAAGGCATGTCCACCAAAGGTGGTTTTCAGTCAGGACCCCTGGTCGGGTTCCCTCTCCCTCCTCCTTTTCTCCAATGCCGACCCCCGAGAGTAACCCCAGATGCCTGAGGACCTGTCTCCTGCTCCCTGACCATCACCCCAACATCTACTTACTTTCCTGATCCCCCCGCCCCCATAAAGCACTGCCCCCTTCCCTGGAAGCCCGGGGCTCCCTTAGACTGTTTAAGCGAGGCTTTCTTCACACAATGTCCCCAGACTCTGAAAGCTCATGTGCCATCAACTACACGGGCTTTTAAACGGCCCATAACCCCAGAAGCCAAAATGAAGCTTGAAGCTACCTGCTCCCTTCCTACACACGTGGACCCCCAGGCACCCCCTCCCATCTTTCATTATTTTTGTAGTTATGTATGTCCACCCCAGAGGTAGGCCCCCTAAGCGGAAGGATGGGGGCTTATCTTTGTAACGTCCCCATTTCCATCCCAGCATAAAAGCCAGTGGGCACTGAACACCCATCTTCACCAAAAGCAGCAGGGCCTTCCACGGCGGAGGTCAAAAGCGCAGGTTCCAGGAGCCAGCCAGACCTCTGGCAAGTACTGGTGACGTGACCCTGAGCACACGCGTTCCTCTGTCAAAGAAGAGTGCCTACCTCACAAGGATTACGTGAGATAATTTAGGAAAATGTCTGTGCAAGGCGCCACTCACAGTTTGTGACTATAACCATTGTGCACACCATGCCAAGTGTCAGTGACCTCTTGGGAAATCACTCAGACTGGCAGGAAAAGGGCCTATTGATTCCTGTCAGAAATAGGCCCTCCTATTTCTACAAGTCAACAGTGCTGGAAGCATCCGTAGTAATCGGTGTGGGGACTGTAGCAGACCAGCCAGGTGGGCACTACAAGGCAGAGCCAAATCGGAACTTCCCCCGATAACCGGCGCCCAGCGAGTCTGACTTGACCGCACAGAAGGCTGAACCCCCTAGAAAACTTGCCCCACTCGCTGGTCATGCCTGGCTGCCTGGCCTGCCCTGGGGAAGAACTGGAGGCAGGGACAGAGGGGCTCAAGTCGGGGGACCTGGCCTGTCACCAGGTCCCCCTTGCCACACAGCACCTTCCTCCCTTGGAGCGGAAGGTGCTTCTCCTCCCTCCTACGCTGCAGCAACCCGGCGGGGGCAGGGGAAGGACCACGTCTCAGCCGCCAGTTCTAAAACCAAATCTTTATTCTCTAGTTTGAAAAGAAGGGTAAGTGGCGGTTCTGTTTAGTTCCAGAAAACAGAACAAGGCCCAATAGGTAGAAATTATAGGAAAGCAGATTTCATTCATTATAAGGAAGAACCTCTAACAATTAGAATTGTCCTACAATAGAACAAGGGCGTCAGGCGGTGGGGACTCCCTGTCACCTACGTGTTCAGGCAAGGCTGGGCATCCAGACACTAGAAATGTTGAAGAGGAAACTCACCCCATCCCCCCACCAGCTGACCCATCATCAGTGGGGCCGTCCCTGCCAGCACGGGGTTGGGGGTGCTCTGGGAGGCGCGAGGAGGGCTGGGCTGTTCAGACAAAGCCTAGACACGGTCTGCCAGCCAGGTGATGCTCTAAGCACAGGGAGGGGGGTGGATAAAGCAAGTCTGACAGGCGGGGACCCCCCTGGGGCTGATCTTCAGAGAGGAAGGGGAAGCCACAAAGTAGACGGGTCTCTCTGAGTCTGGGTGCCAGTGCAGGGGCAGGCAGGAGGGACGGGCTGGGACAGCTCAGGGCAGCTCGGCGTCACCTCCCCAGGGCTGCCGAACAAGGCCAGCAGGTTCTCCCGGGTGTCCCCACTGGTCCACTTTACCTCCTGAGCGCTCTTCACTAAAGACTGTGCCACGCCTACTTCCAAAACCGAGCTGAAGGGGCTGGCTCAACACAGACAGCGACATTAAGGCGTTAACACCAGAGAAGGGTCATCCTGCCCACTGGTGGCTCCTCCAGCAGAGGACAGACACTAAGGGGTGGGTGCAGGTGCTATTGCTACTTTTCCAGGGCATAGGACAGTGAGGACAGAGCCTTAGCAACCACCCGCTGGAGGCTGGGTCCCGCACGCGCAGTGGTTCCCTGGCCTGGCGGGGAGGCCGACCTCCCTTTCTGGCAGGACCGCTCGCTCCCCGCCTCTACAGCCCCAGCTTTGCCGGCAGCAGTGCAGGCCCCCGGGGCCCCGCCACCCCACTCCCACTGAACAACACCCCTGCCCTCAGACATCATGCTTCTTCTGATGGGCCAGGAGCTTCTCCTCGTCGTCAAAGGTCTGGCCGCAGATGGCACAGCAGAAGGCGCCGTCCCGGATGTGGCTCTTGCGGTGGGTGATGAGGTTGGACTTCTGGCTGAAGCTCCTGTCACAGTCGGGGCAGGCGTAGGGGCGCTCGCCGGTGTGGATGCGCCGGTGAGACACCAGGTTGGACTTCTGGCTGAAGGCTTTGCCGCAGTCGGGGCAGACGTAGGGCTTCTCGCCGGTGTGGATGCGCCGGTGGGCGGCCAGGTACGGCTTGTGGCGGAAAGCCTTGCCACAGTCCGGGCAGACGAAGGGCCGCTCGGGCGCGTGGTCACGCCGGTGGGCTGCCAGGTGGCTGCCCTGGGAGAAGCGGCGCCCGCACTCCTCGCAGGCGAAGGGCCGCTCCCCCGAGTGGACCCGCGAGTGGGCCACCAGGTGGGTCTTCTTGGCGAAGTTCTTCCCACACTCAGGGCAGGCGAAGGGCCGCTCCCCCGTGTGCTGCCGCTGGTGGGCCCGCAGGAAGCGCTCCAGCCGGAAGCTCCTGCCACAGTCATCACAGCTGTAGAGAGAAGGGGGTGCTTCCGCCTGGTCCCGGGGGGCCTCCAGCAGAGGCTCAGAGGGAGGCTCCTGGGCAGGTCTCAGTGGGGCCTCTGGGGTGGGCTCTGCCAAGGGCTCCAGGGGGCCGGCTGGAAGCTGGGGGCTCCCTGAGCCAGGGGCACCCTGGGCAGACCCTTCGGATCGCTTGTGGATCTTGCTGTGCGACAGAAGGTTGGGTTTGTGGCGGAAGCGCCGCCCGCACTCGGTGCAGGGGTAGGGCTTCTCGCCAGTGTGGATGCGCCGGTGCGAGGTCAAGTAGGGCTTATTGGTGAAGCGCTTCCCACACTCGGGGCACTGGTGGGGCCGCTCGCCCGTGTGCACGCGGCGGTGGGCGATCAGGTTGGGTTTGTGCCGGAAGCGCTTGCCACAGCAGGCACACTGGAAGGGCCGGTCAACGGCATCTCCGCCGGGCCGGGGGGCGGTCACGGCGGGGCGGCCCCTGGGCCGAGGCCCAAGCGCCTTGGCTGCCGCCTCCTCCAGGGCCTCGGCTACGTGAACCCGCTTGTGAGCAACCAGCTGGTCCCACTGGGCAAAGCTCCTGCCGCAGTTGCCACATATGAAGGGCCGGGCCTCAGGAGCCGGGGGGTGGCACCTCCGCACGTGCGCTCGAAGCTGCTTTTGTCGCCAGAAGCGTCTCTCACACTCCGGGCAAGCGATGGGCCGCCTGGCAGCCGAGTGGGCCCGCAGATGCAGAACCAGGGCCACCCAGCCTCGGAAGCCCTGCCCACAGAGGTGGCAGGCGAAGCCCAGGTCTGGGGTGGCGGCGGCGTGCACCTGGCAGTGCAGTGCCAAGAAGGGGGCGTGCCGGAAGCGACGGCTGCATTCTGGGCAAGCCAGGGGCAGCCGGGCCTGGCAGTGCCGGGCGTGAAGCCACAGGGCCACCCATCCCGGGAAGTGCCTTTGACAGTGGGCACAGCGACGGACCCGACCTGGAGCTTGGCTGCCTGGCTGGGCCACCGAGGTGCCTTGTAACCTCAGCCCGCGGGGCTCCTTCTCCAGGGTCTGGGGCGACTCCTGGGAGGGCCCAGAAAGGAGCTGGGGCTGGGCCGGGCCCACGGCCAGGGGGCCCCGGCAGCGACGTTCCAGCATCGGTCCTTCCTCTGCTGCGGGTGGAAAAGCACAGTCACGCTAGAGGTCCACTCGCCCTGCCCCCGGTCCTCCCGCCACCCCCAGCCCGAGGGAGCTCGCCCCTCTGGACTGCTAGAGCCCTCAAATCTAGGCTACTCTTCTCTGTTGGTTCAACCTTGGGCTTCTAGACACACATTTCAAGTGCATTTGCCGTGAGTCCTTGCGGACCCTGACACTTCTTGGAATGCCCGCCCCCCCCCGCCCCGCCCCGGCGGCCACGTGCCTGGCACGGCGAACGCTCCAGCACTGGCCGCACAAGCGTCCCTGCCTCCCCAGGAATCACACCCCCTCTCCCCGCGGGGCTGCAGGCCGTCTCCAAGCGCGGCCCTGCTGCCCTCCCCGCCCCTGCAGTTGCCTGTCGCCACGCCTGGGTTTCACGGCAACTCTGGGAGGCTGGGGGCGCAAACACTAAGCTCCCTGTGTGACAGATGAAGCCACCGTGAGGCATAAAAGGTGGCAGGCCTCGCTCGAGGGGACAGAGTAAACCAGCAGCAGGACCAGGACTAGGGGACAGGTCTTCTAAACTCCCAGGCCAGTGTTCCTTCCCTGAAACGCCTGGGTGTGCGAAGCTCCCGCAGGAACTTCTACAGCCCTTTGTCCCTGTTCTCTTCTCTCTGGCACAGCCTGCAGCACGGGGGGCTCTTGTGCCCTGCCATCTCTTTCCCCCTCTCAGGGTAGAAGCCGGGAGAGCCAGTGAGACCAGCCCCGCGGGGAACAGGCGGGGAGCTGGCTGCTACTCCCAGCACGAGGCCAGGCCACTGCCTGTCCAGACTGTGCCCACGTTCTGCCTGCCTGCCCCTCTCCACCCACACACGATTAGGACATCGCAGGAAGGAAAGCTCTCCCAGACCCAGGAACACTCACAGCCTGCTATGCTTGGGGGCCCAGGGCCCTGGTGCTGCTGCCTCCCTGGGGGTGAAAGGGATTACTGGGGCAGGAGTAGGGGCGGGAGGAAGAGATTAGGTCTCCGTCCCCTGCCTCGCCCTGCCCCGACCCCGCCGGCGGCTGCCCCACATTCTGCAACTCCCAAGCACCAGGGAGCCCCGATTCCTGCAGGAGGGCCTCCTGTACCCCTTAAAGTGTGTGGGAGAGGGGCGGTTAGACTCCTAAGGGACTCACACTCCCTTCTCAAAAGCTCCAGGCGCAGCCTCCTAAGTTCCCCAGAGTCTGCGCTCCCCTGAGGAGCAGAGCCATGACTCATGCCCAACAGCCAGGCTGAGCGCAGGGAAGGCTCCGGGCCTTGAGAACCGGATCCTTCCCCCACAGGCGCCCGCCTTCCTTCCCCAGGACGGGAGGCCCGAGCACTGAGGCTGTGGGAACCCGACAAAGAAGGCCAGACTCTACCCTGGAGACTGTGGAGCTGGAGACGAGGTTTTTTCCAGCTCCTGCTGGGGAAGCTCCTGGGGAGACTTCTGCGGCTGTAGCGCCTGCTCCGGCCCAAACTCTGGTGGCCCCCAGATGTCAGAGAAAACTGCAGGAGTAAAGACACCCCTACCCCCATGGCAGAGCTCAGGCCTCCGGCTGCGGGGAGGCCAGCCTTACCTGCGGGGAGGGGAGAGAAAACAAGCGTGAGGCTCCGTGCTCCTCCAGGGCAGTCATCTTTGTGTCCTGGCCAGCCACAACCCCCTCCCCCATCCGAGCCCCACACCCGACCGGCAGAGTGACCTTAATGGACAGTACATTAATAAATAAATGCGCCCCCTGCACCAAGAAAGCACACATCTGCGTTTAGGGGTCACTCCCTCCACTGGTAAGGTCACAGCACAAATTCTTCACGCTGATGGCCAAAGGCCGGACTGTGGCAGCAACTCTGGAATCCCTGCTGGCTCCCCTCCCCCCACCCTCCTCCCAACAGGAATTCCAGGCCCGTTTCCCAGGGGGCTGCGCAGGCGAGCTAATGTGACCAGGACTGGGTCCGAAACCCCTTGCGCGTCCTGGAGGGTGAAGGGCCGTGGAGACCCCCACACCCCCCTTTTGTATTCGCGCCTGTCCCTCGTCCACGTTCGTGGAGGCACTGCTCCGCGCTCCGGGAGTGGGCCCTTTCAGGTCCCCGCGGAGCGCACCTCGCGGAGCCTGTGCGCAGGTGCGCGGGTGCGCGGGCTCGCCCCCCACTCCGGTCGGCATGTGCCCCCCACACAGGGAGCGCACGGTCACGCGCCCGGCAGGTAGGGCCGCCCCTGCCACGGGCCCGCGTGGAACCCCGCGCCCTGCCCGGGACGAACCTCTCCGGCGGGGGTCGCGGAGGCGCGTGGCGCGTCCATGAGGCCGCAAAGCCGGTGCCGGCAGCCGCGCTCCCCACCCCGCCGCAGCGACAGCAGCAGGTTCGAGTTCACCACTGCCAGGCCCGTGCCCAGCCCCCCCGCCGGTTCCCAGCGCCACGTGACTACAGGAGCTGCCGAGGGTCAGTCGCGGGCTCCGGCCGCAGTCGCGGCCGGAGGGCGGGGCGGGGCGGGCAGCGGAGACGGCGGAGCGGGGTGCCTAGCCATCCCCAGAGCCCCCTCGCGGGCCGGGCTGGGGGAAACCGCCGGAGCCCGACTCCGTTGCCATGGCGACCGCAGCCCGGCTCTTCCGGGACAGGCCCGGCTCAAGTTTCCCGACCCTTTGTCCCTACGGAGGACGGAGGACGCGCGTCCCTGGGCGACCGCGTGGCCAGACTTGTCACTCCGCCAGACCCGGCCTCGTCGGCTCCCTCAAGACTGCAAGCCCGCCTGAGCCTTCTGAGAGGGCGCTCCCGCTCTCGGGCCGCCCAGGGCCGCGCCCTCCACTCTTCGGCCACCTTGACCTTGGCCGCGCCGCGGAATCTAGGTGCCGCGTGCGGGATCTAAGCCGCGCTGACATCCATCGGCCGGGGGCGGCGCGTCGGCCCGAGAGTCTGGCTTCTGGTTTGTTCAGAAGTGGAGACAGAAAAGACCCACCCCATCGCGTGAACTTTGAAAAGGGAATACCCTCTATTCCAGAAATTATCCAAAAGTGGAGTTCCAGCGTCCGTGGCCGCCGGGCGTGGGGCTGTTCTTGCTCGGGGGCATTTCGGTTGAAAACGCGCAGCAGCCCGTTGGCCAGTGCGGAGGCAGGTGCGAGCCTGCGCCGGTGACTCACCCATTAGCAGGTGGCCTTGGCTTTCCAAACGAAACATTTCCTGGGTTTTCCAGGCGAGTACAGTTTCATGTACTTTTCTGCTTTCCAACAAAGGCCACTTTTTTTTTTAATTGTACAAATATTGTAGAAACTTTTTAAATCTGTTCCATAAATAGGAAATAAAATATAAAAATCTTTCATACTTTTACCTCCTAGAGTGAATTGCATTTAACATTTTGCTATGTGTTCTCCGATGTCGTTTCTATGCTCATCTATGCATAGTGGACATAATTGGGATAATACCTTGCAAAGATGTATTCTGCCCTTTTCACTTAACACTACTGTGAACTTTCCCCCATTGCTTAGATATCATAACATGATTCGTAACAGCAGCATAAATGCACTAGTAAGTTACTCAAATTTTTCTCTTTTTCTACATCATTATAGCGTCATCTTTCATGTCTCCAGAAACCCTCTATGAAGATGCCCGAGTATTGTTCAGAGGCAGCCCTTTATCTGCAAGAGGGAAAATTTCATCCAGCTCTGGCAGATAGACTGCCCCAGACCCCCCTCATACATCCAGCAAATGTTTCATCGGCGTCCGCCCTCTGTGGCCGCTCCAGGTGCTGGCTTGAGGCCGAGCCAGGCAGAAGTGGCCCGCGCTGTTTTTCCACGATGCCTTAAGACCCCGGCTTAGCAATGGCAATAATACCCCTTCGCCTAGTCCTTAGTGTGAAATAAAACCAAATGCTTGTTGACAATTTCTGAGTGGATGGCTGTTGAAAAGCCGGAGGAGACTAGGGAGCAGAGGGAAGGGAGGACAACTTGGCCGTCACAGAACTTACTTGACTGGGAACTCCTGTGGCAGACAGCATCCTGAAGGTAGGGCTGGGGACTCACCGAGCTCCTTCCGTGTGGGCCTGGGCTGTGCCACAAGGAGGCAGGAAGCACGCACCACACTCACCGTGATGGAGGCCACATCTGCCGGAAGGGACTCACACTGGCACAGTTACTTCTATCCCATGAGCCCTCTTGGCACCGGGGCCTGGAGAGACAGCGGCCAAGGCCGACCCTGAGCAAGGCCCCCACGGCCCACGGCTAGCATCTCAGGTGAGAGCACCCTTGCTAGGTCATGTGGAAACTCTTCAGGAAAAAATCAGTCGCTCCTCCTGCTGCAGTTCTAAAAATATCCTTAAAGGCACAACACACGCATGGTGCCTGGCAAGGACAGAGGCTGTAACAGCAGCCCGAGACTGGGATCCAATGTCACCTCTAACTCTGCAGTCCCCGGACACTTGGCTGCTGCATATCTGTTTCGGGGAGTTCGTTTTTCTAAAAGAAAAAGAACGGAGTTGGTGAGAAGGAAACCAGGGAGAGATCTCAGATTTCCCGTGCGGGCATCAGGGCTTGGGCGCACCAGGGCTGCGAGGCCCTGCTCAGCACCGCTCGCCTCTCCCAGCAGCCACCGCTCCCTGGCCCCCACGCAGCCGCCGGGGAGCCCGGTCTCCGGAACCAGACTGACCGTTTAAACATAGATCAGGTGGCTTACGGCACATTCCGAAGCCATCGCAAACCACTGCCACAGCCTCTTAGGCTCTGGACTGACCGCGCCTGCCTCTCCAGCTCCGGGCCACCCGGGAACCTGCTGGACGCTCCGCCCCAGCCACAGCAGCCCCTGCTGCTCTGTCTGCCTAGGGTGCTCTTCCTCCGGAGCTTTATAGGGGCGATCTTCCCCTTCGCTCAAGTTGGAGCCCAAGTGTCCTCTCCTCAGAGCCCGTTTCCCGAGGGGCCTCGGCACTTTCCAGCTGTATGTGCATCTACTCATTCCCGTGGCTGCTGTGACAAATGTCCACAAACGTGGTCCCTTCCGACAACACACACATGTTCCTTTGCAGTTCGGAGGCCAGGTGTCCAGAATCAGTGTCCCTGGGCCGAAATCAAGGTGCTGGCAGGCCCTGTTCGCTCCAGAGGCTCTAACGGAGACCGTTTGCCCGCCTTTTCCAGCCCCGAGAGCTGCATTCATGGGTGCCGTGGCGCCCTTCCTCCCCCTTCAAAGCCAGCCGCGCAGCATGCTCGCGCCCGTGGTCACGCTGCCTTCTGTCTCTGCTGTGGTCCAATCTCCTGCTGCCTCCCTCTTATCAGGACGCGTGTGATTACATCCAGGGGCCACCTGGGGAATCCGGGACAGTTACAAGGGCAAATACAAAGTAAAAGGGAGAGACAGGTTTTCATTCTCCCTGGTGCCAAAGGGGAGATACCTTCCCCACAACCTCTACCCTGTGCTTGGAAAACCTGTCGCTGTGAATTTTCCTCCATCTCTTTGAGATGTGTGTATAAAGAAGCCCCTTGCCAGCTTTACAACCCAGGACTGTCTCTCGAGGGCCTGGGAGCCATCCCTTTGAAGGGAATCATCAAGGGAGGCAGGGCCCTGGCTCCCAGGCCCCGTGGGAGGGCGGAGCCTCACCCCCGGGGACACCTGGCTCCAAGCTGCAAAACCACCTCCTGCCATAAAGATATGAGAGGTGTGTTTTCCTCTGGATAAAGGCAGTTAACAAACACAGGTGGCCACCCCGGCTGCCAGGTGAATTTAGGACACACTCTGTGTGCAACATGGTCAAGTCCTCTGGCCCGAGCACTAGTGACGGCTTATCTCGAGCCTGTGTGTGGAATGGGCCGCGCCCGCAGGGCTGCGTAACCGGGGCGACCTCCTTCTGCCTTTGCGACCTCTCGGTGGACTGCCTGTCGTGTGCGTGTCTTTCTGGTGCGGGGCTCACTCAGTAAGGACGCGGGCCTCTTCGCCGCCGCCTTTGCGGGGAGCCTTCCTGCGTTGGCAGGAGGTTCTGTTTTTTCATTCTATTTCCCCAGAGGAATCCCTGCACTCCGAAATTCTTAGCTTAATCACATCTGCAGTCCCCGTTGCCGTATCAGGTGACAGTCGCAGGTTCTTCATAGTGCTTACCGCCTACTTCACATCATTTAGGTACTTACTCACTTAGATGGTTTTTGTCTAGTTACCTACCACGACATGTCACACGAAGGTGGGGACTTGTCCTGTCTCTTGAATCACCCCATAGCCAGCCCCTCGAATGGTGTCGGGCCCGCCGCAGGTCCTCGGCAAGTGTTTGTGGGCCAAATGAATGAGGAAATGTAAGAGCTCAACCCTTGGTTGAGCGAATCCGGTTAGATCACCGCGAGCTGCCTAAGCAGCAGCCTGAGCGGCCTGTTTTCCGGAAAACCACACTCTCTCCCTCGGCTGCTGCTTCCCGAGCAGGTGTTGGGAGCCCAGCAGAACTTTTAGCAGAAGAAAATACCACTTTTTCTTATAGAAAAATGCAAACCAGTCTGTGAGTGACGTACAGGACAAGGAACTCAAAGGAAAACTTGCGTTTATAATGCTCTCACTGGAAGGACCTTTGTGGGAGGCGGCACCTTAAGCGCCTTCCCTTCCCTGGAGCGTGATTCCCGAACAACTGGCCTGCGAACAGCTGGCACGCAGGACCCTTCAGGGAGCGCGTGGCCCCTCGGGCGGCGGAGCGCACCTTACTCCCGGGCCCTCGCGTGTACTGCCCCGGCGTGATTTGATCTCAGGACCAGACGTTGCCAGAAAACACTGGAATAATCATCTCGGTGTCTCAACCAGGAGAGAAAGTACTTGACTTCATCTAGAAACCTGCATTGCTACCCTTTCGGGATCAAATCCCATCTGTCATTACCAGGCTTTGTCATTTTCTGCTCCAGACTGGGATTAGATGGAACCTCCTTCAGCTTAATTCAAAAGACAAACCTAGAGGCCAGTGTGTGTCCGCTCTTGGTTAAAAAGCCACGAAAAGCCAAGCTTAGTTTGGACACACAAGGACCTTCTAAACAGGATCCCCAACGTCTTTGCCGTTTAACAGGAGCAGGTATATTTTCAAGTGTTTTGTTTCCTGTGAGTGGCATGTGTTACTGTTTGCGAAAGCCACCTGGGCACGTTCGCCACCAACAAAGACGCTGCCTCTCCCCCGGGCTGAGTCCTGCCCAGACTCCTCTCCAGTAAAAGCACTCGGGGACTTGGAGGAATCAGAATGTCAACCCGGCTTCCACTCGGTGCCTTTTAACAGGTTCTAAGACCAAACCTGGACCACAGATCATTTTGGTACCTTCAGAGTTGGCCAGCAAAGTCTGTGTTCTCAGTGCTGGTTTGCCTTCACTGTCTTAAAACAGGAATTCCCTCTTCCTGGGATTTAAGATTCATTTTGTGTATCAGAAATTACAACAAGATAGCATGTTGACTACATAGGAACAGTCTATTAAATTACTACATTCAACAAATTATTAATACTAAATAAATTAAGTTTTTTAAAAACTTGGACAGTATTTCATGTCATAGCATCTAAAGTGCCCTCAGTGCTGCCCTGGCCAGTGTGGCTCAGCTGGTTAGAGCGTCATCCCTTAAACTGAAAGGCTGCATGTTCAGTTCCCAGTCAAAGCACACACCTAGGCTGCGGGTTCAATCCCTGGTCGGGGTGTGTGCAAGAGACAACCAACTGATGTGTCTCTCCCACATCAGCGATTCTCTCCTTCTCGCCCTCCCTTCACCCCTCTCTAAAATCAGTGTGTCCTCGAGTGAGAATTTAAAAAAATAAAAATAAGCTGCCCTCAGTGGCTCCCCCCGCTGGCTGAGACGTCCTCATTATCTGAGCCTGTGCTGGTTTTCAGTCCTAACAAACATGCATCTAGGATATAAAACCGTTGCAACATATTGGCATGATTCATGGGTCAGATGGAGTTAAGGGAAGTTCTCGGGGTTAAACCAGGAATCAAAAAGCGATCACAAGCGACCACAACTATGTAAGAAAAATAATTCCACAGCATTGTAATTTGAAAAAAAAAGGGGGAGGCGGGGAACTCTTAAGTTTCAAGGACCTTTCTCCTGCTCACCACCTCCATCTAGTGGTAGGTCCTTGAGGGAGGTTTGATGAGGTCCACCGCAGACTTTCAGCTTGGGTGTTTGCCTCCTGGTCTCTTTGATTTGGGAAAATATTTTTCACTCCTGAAAGTAAGTTTTTAAATGTACTTAATTCTTTTTTAAAATATATTTGATTGATTATGTTATTACAGTTGTCCCGTATTTTTCTCCCCTTTATCCCGCTTCTCCCTGCACCCCCTCTTCAGCACCCCTCCGCCCAGTTCATGTCCATGGGTTGTACATGTAAGGTCTTCGGCTCTTCCATTTCCTATACTGTTCTCAACCTCCCCTTCTTCTTATTCCCTGTACCTTTTCCCTCATTTTCCCCTCCCCACTCCCCGCTGATTACCCTACCTGTGATCTCCATTTCTGTGATTCTGTTCCTGTTCTAGTTATTTGCTTAGTTTGTTTTTGTTTTTTTAGGTTCAGTTGTTGATAGTTGTGAGTTTGTTGTCATTTTGCTGTTCATAGTGTTGATTTTTTTTCTTAGATAAGTCCCTTTAACATTTCATATAATAAGGGCTTGGTGATGATGAACTCCTTTAACTTGACCTTATCTGGGAAGCACTTTACCTGCCCTTCCATTCTAAATGATAGTTTTGCTGGATAGAGTCATCTTGGATGTAGGTGCTTGCTTTTCATGACTTTGAATACTTCTTTCCAGCCCCTTCTTGCCTGTAAGGTTTCTTTTGAGAAATCAGCTGATAGTCTTATGGGAACTCCTTTGTAGGTAACTGTCTCCTTTTCTCTTGCTGCTTTGAAGATTTTCTCCTTTTCTTTAATCTTGGGTAATGTAATTATGACCTGCCTTGGTGTGTGCTTCCTTGGATCCAACTTCTTTGGGACTCTCTGAGCTTCCTGGACTTGCATATCTAGTTCCTTCACCAGCCTGGGGAAGTTTTCCTTCATTAATTTTTCAAGTAAGTTTTCAATTTCTTGCTCTTCCTATTCTTCTTCTGGCACCCTTATCATGCGGACGTTGGAATTTAAAGTTGTTCTAGAGGTTCCTAAGCCTCTCCTCATTTTTCTGAATTCTTGTTTCTTCATTCTGTTCTGGTTGAATATTTGTCTCCTTGTTTTGTTCCAAATCATCGATTTCCCAGTTTCCTTCCCTTCATTGTTACTTCCCTGTCTATTTTTCTTTATTTCACTTTGTGTAGCCCTCACTTCTTCCTTTATTTTGCGACCATACTCAACCATTTCTGTGAGCATCCGATGTTTTGAACTCTGCATCTGATTGGTGAGTTATCACCTCGTCGCTCAGTTCTTTTTCTCAAGCTTTGATCTGTTCTTTCATTTGGGCCATATTTCTTTGTCTCGGCGCACTTGTTATGTTGGGAGGGGTGGAGCCTTAGGTATTCTCTAGCGCGGGGCTACCCAGGTCGCTGCGTTGTGATGCGGTGTGTGGCAGAGGGCTCGGAGAGGGAACTATGCTGCCTGCTCAACTCTCACCCTGCTTTCAGTTACCTCCCCTGCTTCCCACAAGCGGATTCTGCCCTTTCAGGTGCTGCCCTGGTGCTGATCCCTGGGTGGGTGGGTTTGTGTATGTTCTAGGGCCCCCTGGTTCTCTGCAAAGGACTCTCCTATGAGGCCGGGCATTACTCCCGCCACCGCAACCCCTACAGGTTTTTACATCCAGGGGTTTTGAGGCTTTAGTTTCCTGCGCTGGAACCCTGGGTTGTGTGGTCTGTGTCGCTCCCCAGCTGTTCCTCCCAGTTTATCTGCACGTAAATGTGGGACCGCCGGTCCACCAGCCGCTGCCTTGTCGGCATCCTCACTGCCCCAGCTGCATCTCCACCCCTCCTACTGATCTGGGTGCATGTTTCTTCTTTAACACCTCGGTTGTTGGACTTCCCTACAGTTCTATTTTCTGGCAGTTCTGGTTGTTTTTTGTTTTTAAATTGGTTATCTTTGTTTTGGTAGTGGGAGGAAGAAAAGCATATCTGCCTACACCTCCATCTTGGCCAGAAGTCCCTAAATGTGCAAGTTGCTTTGATTGGTTTGCTGAATTTCCTTGAAAGAGTAAATACAAGGTTTAAAACGTTAATGGTATGTTATTGTTAAGGCACATCTACTGACTAAAACCCAAGTTCCAGTTCCTGCCACACTTAAAACATTAAAAATGGCATCTTGATTTCTTCGCTTTTTTGAAGATAAATGGATAAAATTTATATGTTTATTCTCAATAAGACCATTTTGGGGCTGAGTGTTAGTCAATTTAACCTTGTTCTTCTGCTCACAAGGCACCTGATTATTGTGTCACATGGATGAAAACCTGGCTTTTCAAATAATCAGGTTGAGTGCAGAGCTCCGGGTTTTGGGGAAAGATTTTGTGTGTGTGTGTGTGTGTGTGTGTGTGTGTAAGTTTGCCAGGGCGGCCATTACAAAGGAGCACACACTGGGTGGCTTCAACAACAGGAATCTATTCTCTTACGGTTCTGGAGGCCACAAGTCTGAGATAGAGGTGTTAGTAGGGCTGGTTCTTCTGAGGCCGCTCTCCTTGGCTGCTAGTGGGTGGGGTTCTCTCCCTGGGACCACTCATGGTCTTCCCTCTGTGTCCAAATCTCTTCTTATAAGGATACCAGTCACATTGGTTTGGGACCCATCCAGAGGACCTCATTTTACCTTAATTGCCTCTTTCAAGTCCCAGTTCCAAATATAGTCACGTTCAGAGGTTCTGGGGGGTTAGGTTTCAACATATGAGGTTTTCTTTCTAAGTAACTCACAGATTCTGGCTAAACACAGGTGATTACACATATGTGTTTATCATATCAGAACAGTGATTGAAGTAAATGCACTAATCAGGTGGTAGTTATAGAACAGGCTGTACGAAGAGACTCATCAGAAAGTCGCATATTAAAAGTTTCCTTATAAGTATTTTATAGGCAACAGCAGTTGCAGTTCCTGCTTAAGCAAGGAACGGCCCTGACCACAGGAAGCTGGACGAGCATCGGCGACTCGTGTGAGAACAGCAGGGACATTGCCGCACGTCCTGGCCCGAGGCCTGAGTGGGACCGCAGATGGGGCTGCATCATGACACACGCAGGAGACGATACCAAAATCCCCCGGGAGCAGAGCCGAGAGACTGCCTGTCCCCAGAAATCCCCTCTTCCCGCGCTTCCCTTGTATAAACTAGCCAGGACGCCTGAGAGGCGGGGATGGGCTTTGAGACAAGGGTCCCCCATCTTCCAGGTGGCCGGCACCTGAATAAATCACTCTCCTTTACATCAGCACCTGCCTCTCGGGCACTGGCTTTCGGAAGTGGCAGGCAGCCAGACCTGCGTTTGGTTACAATGCGTTTATCCCAACTTCCTTCCAAAGCTCTGTTAAAAGGACAGTGGAAAGAAGGAGAAGCTTCAGATTCACAAGGAGAAAGAAGATGGCAGAGGAGACAACAGAGGATGAGACACATAACATGTTTTACAAAACGGTGTCAAAGTCACGTGGTAACCGACTGCACAGGGTTCCTCTCCGGGGCGCAGCTGATCTGAACCCTGAGGAGGCCCTGGATGGGAAGGCACCGGTGCCGGGGACCCAGGGATGGGGCGGGGGACATGTGAGGAAGCGCCCAGCCCTCCACCATGCTGGAGGCTGGTGGAAGGGCAACAGCCCAAATGAAAGCAGGAGGGTCCAGTCACCATCCCTGAGCTAATACGGCTCACAGCCTGTGACCCCACTTGGCACCCAGAACCCCAGCGGCCACTTTCCATATAATTTCCTCACTTCCTCCTCACAACAACCCCTTAGGTCGGGTTTCTGATCCCACCCTGCAGAGAGGGAAGCAGGGGTTTTAGGGGTTGAAGTTCAAGGAGATCCTCTATTTCTCGTCATTAGGACGCAGTGAAATGGTCACCCTGGTTACTGGCACACAGAGTCCCAGAGCTGCTACAGACTTGCTCAGATGCGCAGGAGCTGCACAAACATCGGGGCGCTTTCCCTGACTCCCCACGGGCCCTGTGAGCTCCACCACGCCGTCCTGCCGGGCTCCCAACACCCCATGAGAGACCCTTGACTCTCCTGCCACTAAGAATGGGACATATAGGCTCAAGATTGGACTTGTATGCTGGTGGGAGAGGTTGTGGACACCAGAGTCAGCTCAGAAGAAGATGCCTTCCGCCTGAGTGTGGCTTCAGGACGCACTCAGAAGAGCGAGGGACCGCCTCCTCTGGGTTTCATCTGGTTCGAGGACATCTGTGTTTCTGGGAAGAAGGTCCGGAAATGAATGTCTCAGGGACTTGTCATCCCAGGGGCCTAAGAAAGGGGCAGCCCTACCTGGAGGCCGGGTCGGGGGCAGGGCAGTCCCATAGCCCGAGGAGAAGAGAGAGGAGTCCTGGCTGAGACCTCCCAGAGCTTGGGCTCCGAGGCCCCCCGGACACCCTGCTCTCCGGCCTCCGCCTGGAAGAGCGGCCAGGGTCAGGGTCAGGGTCAGGGTCAGGGTCGGGCGGCAAGAGGAGGGGCGGCGGGAGGGTGGGACGGGAAGGAAAGCCTCGGGAGGGCCTGGGGCTGGGGAGGCCGGTCCTAACGGGGTGGGGAGGAGCCTGGGGCGGTGCTGGGCCCTGGAGGGAGCCCAGGAGGTGGGGGTGGGAGGAGATGGGGCCAACCAAAGGAGGGAGGGCGGCGCGGGGTGGGGGGGCCGGGACCAGGAAGAGGCTGACAGCCTGGCGAAACTGCCGCGGGGAGGTTAGGAGAGACCCCAAGGCACCGGAGAGGTGAGGAGGGTCGGTGGGCTTGGGGTGGGGGGCGGCATGGAGAGGAGAGGAGGGGGCGGGCAGAGACGGTCGCTCCAAGGGCCGACCTGGCCCACTTGTCCAGGAGCCCTTGCTCCAACGCAGCACGCCGGGGCGGGGGAGGGGTGGCGGGGGAGGCCCAGAACCAGCGGCAAGGCAGGGAGGGTCTGCCCGAGGAGGCTGGCCAAGGGTGGGACCAGGTGAGAGCCCCTTTCTCTGGTTCAGGAGTAGGGCCCCTGGCAACAGGCGGCTGCAGCGCAGGGAGGGTTAAGCATCCTCCTCGGTCCCCACCCTGCTCTGGCACCTCCAAGTGTTTACATCCTTCCAGAAACATTCAGCCTCCTTCCTATGCCCCAGTGTCTTCCCTGCAGTGACTGGTGGTGCGGGGATGAGGGCTGGAGTGGGCCTGGGAGCCAGCAGAGCCCAGGGAGGGAGGGGAAGCAGAGAGGAGCTCGAGGGGCAATGGGGCAGTGGGGTAGGACTGCGGGCCAGCGAAGGCGGGGAGGGACAGAGGGGGCGACAGGAGGGCCTCCCTGGCTGCAGGCCGGGGACAGAAGCCGACTGACTCAGCATCGACCGGGCCAGGGCCACCGCCCCCCCCCCCCCCCCGCCCCGCGCCCCGCGCAGTGGGAGGCAGGACAGGGAGGGTGAGGGACGGGGGATAGGGGAATACCGGGGGATTTCTGGGAAGGGCCGCATCCTGTCCCTCCGCCTCTGCGCAGAGCCCTGCTAGGCATGGCCCCTGAGTGCCGGGCCAGGGGGTCGGTGGCCGCGGCGAGGCGTTGAGGATCACACGCGTGCTTTGCAGGAGCGGGCGACTGAGGTGAAGTCATGTGGCGGCTGCTGACCCTTCTAGCCCTGGGGCTGGGCGCCGTGGGCTTGGGCAGGGCCGAGCTCTCGCAGGCCCAGCAGCAGGGCCTGCGGGTGGCCCTGGAGGAGTTCCACAAGCACCCGCGCGTGCAGTGGGCCTTCCAGAAGACCAGTGTGGACAGCGCCACAGACACGGTGAGCAGCGCGACCCGCGGGAGGGAGGGGTCCAGCCCGCACCCTGAGAGACCTGCACGTTCCCAGGAAGCAGGCGCAACGGTGCTTGGGCTCTGAAAGCGTGCAGCAATCCGGAGAAAGGCCACCATCCAGGCCACCAACTCGGATGTGCTGTTTCACTGTGGGGAGGAGGGACAGGTCACATCCAGAATTGCTCTGCCTGCTCAGCTGGCTGCTGGCCTTCCTCTGTCTGTCTGTCGGCAGCACTTCCCGGCGGGGACCTTCGTGAGGCTGGAATTCAAGCTCCAGCAGACCGACTGCTCCAAGAAGGACTGGAGGAAAGCTGAGTGCAAGGTCAAGCCCACCGGGGTGAGCGGAGGCGCGAGGGTGTGCTGGCTCGGGGGCAGGCGTGCGTCACTGGGTTTAGCTTGAGATGCAGCAAGAAGGCCTGAGGCTGGAGACCTCCCTGTGGAGCCCGCGGTGGTGACAGTGTGGGTCGCCGGAGCCTGGACGGGCGGGAGGAAGAGGGGGACTACTGGGACGGAGTTCGCCTTCATCCCAGCTCCTCTCCCGGGCTTTGCGTCACGGGCGGAAGCCCCCGTGGAAGGCGCGGCATGGGGTGGTCCGGCCCCAGCCTGGTGAAGTCTGTCTTCAGCCAGTCTTCGAGTGGAGACAGCCCAGCCTAGGCTGATCCCTAACAGGCCTTGACTGTGATCCCACCCCCGTGGGGGCGACGCCGGCCCCGGGGGAGATCCCTGGGCTTGGGGGGGACCATGCTCGGGGTTCTGGCCCCGGCTCTGCCCGCGCTCGCCCTGTGGCTTTTCGGGTTCTCCGACGCCTGAGTTCCCAGCCCCCGTTACGGGAGGGACTAGGGGACGCCCATGGCCTTCCAGACTTCTGTGCCAGATCCTTGTGCCCAAGTTCAGCCTTGGAAGAAAATGCAACTAGATATGCTAAATGGCAGCACGGTGGGCCAGGTGGCGGTCGGGTGGGGGACCCCGTCTGAGGAGGCTTCCGGCCTACATGCTCACACAGATGCGCGTGCTCACTGGAGTTTAGAAAACTGCACAATGGTTTGATTAATTCCCCAGCCCGGGGTGGGCCGCCCATGGAACCAGCTGGCCAGCACGACCCTCGCCCCTTTGCTCAAGGGCCTGCAGGGTCTAGGCCCCCTGGGAGGCAGCCCGCAGCCCGCAGCCCCCCTTTCCCAGGCCCCCCTCACCCCTTTCCTCTCCTGGCCCCGTGCCCCTCTCCCCAGAGGAAGCGGACATGCCTGGCCTGCATCAAGCTGGACTCGGAGTCTAAAGTCCTGGGCCGGATGGTCCACTGCCCCATGGAGATGCAGGTTCAACGGGTACGAGCGGGCAGAGGAGGACGCAGGGAGGCTGGGGAAGAGGCTGGTGGGATGAAGACAGGCTGGGCCTATGGAGGGGTTGAGAGGCAGAGGCCTGGATGGAGGAGGAGGAGGAGGGACAAGGAGTGGAGGGTGAAGAGGAGTTAAGGAGGAGGGGTGAGGGTGAGGAGGGGGCAAGAAAGATGGGGCGGGGCCAGGAGAGGGGAAGTGGGGGGGCGCGAGGAGAGGGGAAGTGGGGAAGCGGGGCTGGGCCGGCGCCCTCGGCTGAGCATGCCTGCGCCGGCAGGAGTCCAAGGAGCACCAGGAGGCGCAGTGCAGCAGGGTGGCGAGGGCTGGCGAGGACCCCCACAGCTACTACTTCCCAGGGCAGTTTGCCTTCCTCAAGTCCTCGCACCCCAACTGAGGCCCTGACTGGTAGGTGGCCAGGAGGGCGGAAGGACAGTGGCACTGGGACAGCCCTGAGGGGGGTTTGGGAGGGAGGCGTGGCTGGTGCCGGGCGGCAGGAAGAGGGAGGGCAGGGGCTCGGGAGCCTGGGAGAGCTGGGACCAGGACCAGAGCCGCCTCCCTCACGCCCAGGCCTTGTCTTTGTCCTTTCTTCCAGAACCCCATCCCGCTTTCTGGACAGCTGCGGGAGGTAACCAGAGGGCGCCGGCCCTCCCCTCCCTGCGCCCTGGAGGATGGCCCTGCGATCCCCGAGCTAATAAAGTGCTCTTGGAGCCGTGTTCGCCCCTGGCTTTGCGCGCCCCCCGCCGCTGACGGGCAGGGGCCACGAGTGGGGAAAGGCTGGGGAACGTGTGCCAGGGGAAGCAACACCCTAGGGGGAGCAGGACACCCAGGACAGGCCAGAGGTGGCGGGGACCCCGTCCTGCTTTCAGGAGCTCACGCCCACGTGAAATGACAGGCGATGATGCAAACTAAGACAGAAATCTTTAATAGGCATTAGCGTGGGTGAAGGCTGCCAGGGAGGGCTCCGGGGCGGTACGGGCCTGGGGGCCGGGGCAGGGGGTCGTCCGGACAGGCGGGCCTGGAAGCGGGGTGAATGCCGGCTTCCACACTCCATGTGATGTTTACATCCTCTTCCGTGGCCCCTGGGATGGGAGGCAGGCCGTCCCTGTTTTTGCCACCTTTAACCTGAGGGAGTAGCAAGGTTCCTTCCACTAAGTCTCAGGCCCCAGGAGCCAGGAGTGGCCGGCGAAGGCCTGGGGCCTCCTCCCCGGCCCCCGGTGCCAGCCGCTCGTGGAGGGCCCTCACGCCTGCCCGAGGCAGGCACGGGGGCGGCACGTCCCTGAAGAACATACAGTAGAATTGTCTTGAGGTAGGAGTGGGGCAGGGGGGCGTCTGCTCTCAGGAAAGGGGATAAAGAAGTAGCCCAGTTTGCAGGGACAGCGACCAGCACGATGAAACCATGAAGACAAGTGCAGAGTCAGGAGCGGAGATGTGGGCACCCAGGCCCCACTATGCCGGCCCCACGGCCATGTGCCAGGTCGTCCCGGGCCAGGGGCACGTTCAGAAGACAAAGGACGAGGCTGTACCCGCAGAGCGCAGAGCCTGCTCCGCCTGAGCCAGGCTGTCCTCAGCCTGGCGGTCCAGGTCACGGCACTCCTGCAGGGTGTCCTGGAACTGCCGGCAGGCCTCCTCCAGGATGGAGCTGCTCCGGGGTGGCCGGGACTCCCAGTACCCGGGGCCCACCCAGGGCCGGGCCTCGGGGATGCTGGGGCCTGGGCTGGGGCTGGGCCGCAAGGAGCTGTCCAGGTCGCGGCACAGCTGGTAGAATTCGCTGCCGCGCCCAGTCACACGCTCACCGTCGATGACCTTCAGGCCCGGCAGCAGCTCTCGGGCCACAGCCGGGTAGGACGGGCTGGCACAGAGCGGGTTGCTGAGCCGAGCCAAAGGGTCCCGGAGCCGAAGGTACTCCAGGCCGCGCAGCCCGCTCAGACACTGTAGCTGGCTTGGGGTGGCCAGCAGGTTGCCGGCGGCATTGAGACTCTGCAGGTTCTCGCAGGAGGCCAGCGGCTCCAGCCCCGTCAGCCGATTGTCGGCCACATTGAGGACGGCCAACTGGCGCAGGGAGGCCAGGGGGCCCAGCTGGGTGAGCGCGTTGCCCGACAGGTCCAGCCACTCGAGGCCCAGGCACTCGCCCAGGCAGCCCAGGTCCGCCAGCCCCGAGCCCCGCAGCCTCAGCAGCAGGATGGACTCCAAGGCGAACTCCCCCGAGCGCGACTTGAGCAGCTGGGGCGTGATGCGCACCCCCTCGGCCTCTCCTGGCTTCTCACCCTGAGGCTCCATGAGACGCAGACAGAGCAGGTGGCCTGGGCCTCGACAGTCTGTCACAGGGACACAGGCACCACTGGGGTCAGCCGGCTGTTCAACCCAAAAAAGGCGCTATCAACCCTGACTGCGCCAGTGCCAGACGCCTGTTTCCAACACCCCCGCTCAGAGGCCAGCAGGTCCCTAAGGAGAGACAATTAAACAGTAAGCAGACCTCTCCTGAACTCCTCTGTGACCCCGAAGCAGGTGACAGCAGCAGGCGCTACCCAGCCTCTACCCACCACCAGGGCCAGAAACCCAGGTGGCCCGGCAAGACCTGGGAACCCCAGGTCAAGAGGCTGGGGAACAAAAGCCCCCCCCCCACCCCAGGCAGGCGGGCGGCCCAGCCCCCGCTGGGAGGACTAGCCCCGGCTTGCACGCCTCCGGCTGGTATTTCCAGCGCCTCCTGTTTTCCAGATCTGCCCGGGGAAAAACCCCATAACTTTCCTTTTCCCGTAACCTCTCAGGATCTCTCCTTATATCATTTTGAGGGTTTGGTTTTTTTGTTTGTTTGTTTGTTTTCCAATTTCTGAGTAGGTAACAGGTCACCAGCCTCACCCCAGTCCCCTTTGTCCCCTCCCTGGGAGAGCCTTGCATACACAGCCACAAACGGGAGCACCTGAGCCTGGCTTCATCCTCCTGAAAATGTTCTTGACGCAATTCTTAAAAATGTTACAGTAAATTCAAAATAGTTTCTAGATCACGTGGGCCAATGTGTAGCCTCTGGTCCTCTGGAGGACCAGCCTCCAGTCCCAGACGAGGAAACAGATGGGAGGCAGGCAGGGACAGGGACGCCTGGGGCTGAGAGGCAGCACTGCCGGCCCCCGCTTCCCAGGCCGCTGCGCCCCATCACCCCACCGCACCAGTCCAAATGAGCTCTTCCTCTGCTGCCAACAGAACAGCACCAGCCGCTGTTCCAGCCGCAAACGTGACATCACGCCCAAAGCAAGGGGGCTGGAGAGGTGGGGGCCGTCCCCCAGGGAGGGGCGCCAGAAAGACAGGGGAGGGCCTTTCTAGTCACCAGTGACTGCGGGGCGGCAGGAGCCCAGGTGCCAGGGCAGGACAAGCATGAGGCGGGCAGCCCGGGGGAAGGACGCTGCCGCCCACAGAGGGGTCAAGGTTCTCAGCAGAGAGGAAAACAAGAAGGGATCTCTGCTCCAAGTGGCAGCTTCCCAACTCCGCAGACTCTGGTCAGACCCAGGCCGGGCAGGGTGACGCCTGCGAAGACTATGGGACCATTCACTCCTGTGGACACAGCCTGGGACCCTAGAGTGTCCGCGTTCCCAAGCCCACATTCCCATGATCAAGACCACTTTGTATTTCCCCCACTCCCAGGAAACCAGGCCCAAAGCTCCTCCCCCACCCCTCGCCAGGAGCCTGCGGAGGCTGCTCACAGAGCTGACCACCACCCCCGACCCCCGTCTCTGGGAAGGGGGTCCCTTTGCTTCTATCTAGCTCCCCTCTGGTCCGCAACACTCCAGCAAGTTCTCATTTTGACCTCATTTCTTCCCAAAAGGGACTGGAGGTATCTACTAAGCAGTCTGTTTCACTCACTGCAAATGGCATCTGCTGGGCTTGGTCAGTAGGGTGTAAGGCCACCCCCCGTGCATCTGGTGAAAACTACCTGGCCCAGAAAGTGGGCACTTGAGGGACACTAGACACCTGCCACATAGGCACCAGCGAGACACGGACCCCACTGCAGGCGTGGAGCAATGCCGAGGAGGCAGGGCCCAGCACAACGTGCAGGGATCTGGCCCTGAGACTGGACGCTGGGGCTCCCGTCGCAAACACTCAGGACACAGGTGCGACAGCCTGGGCGGCCGGGCGGCCTCCCGTCTGAGGTGACCACGGGGCACCGGGCCTGGGAGACAGCTGACATTCTTGGCTGAAGGGATCTAGACATGACCTGCAGAGGTGCCTGGTGCGAGTGTGTGGCACAGCGGGCCAGCCATTTTGGGGACAAAGACCTCTTTCGTTATTGGTAGGTCTCTCTGCAAGAAAATGCATATCCTCCCAGACACGCACTATTTGAGGGTGAAAGTGGTCACTGTTCAAGTGGCACACAGCGGAGAGGCCAAGGGTGGACGTTGGGAGCAGCCTTCATGAGGCTGAACCAGGACACGGCCGAGCAGCCAAGGGGAGAAATCATGACTCTCGAGGAGAGAACCACCAAGACTGTGTTCCAATGCCCCGCTGGGCTCCGGGGTGCTCTTGGGTGGAGGTAAGGCCACAGCAGCCCACGAGGGTTAGGGCATGGTGCCCCGAGACGCTGGGTGACTGCTTAGACGGACACGGTGGCTGCAAAGGGGAGGACAGATCAAGGGGAGCGGGCAGAGCCAGGCAGAGATGGAGAGAACTATGCGCTGCTGGCCTTAAAGCTGGAGGAACGCTTTTTGCGGAAGAGGGAACAGTGGAGCCGAAAGATCACGCTGAGGCCAACATCGGGCTTCCCGAGCTCCCAGGTCCGGCGCCCTCCAGCTGCCGTCCCATGGACGACGACACCTGCTGTTCCCCGGTCCCATCTTACACATACCTGCGCGCCTTGCCCAGGCCGGCCCCGTGTAAGCCCGCCTGCCGCAAGGCACAGGCTGGCAGCAGGCTCTGCCAGGGAGAGGGGGGAGGGCAGCTCCTCCTCACCCCCAGGTCAACATTCCTCTGAATAACAGGAATCTCCCAGTTCTGTTATGCAAATGAGCCAAGAGGCTCTCGGGCCCATGTGTAAGTCTGCACCAAGGACTGGGTCACAGAGATGACACAGCGGCTAAGTCACAGTTCGCAGCCCGGGCCGGGGGAGGCCCACCCGCCCTGTGCGGTCAGCCTCCGCTGTGCCCGTTCACCTGCGTAGGAAACGGGCCGGAAAACGAGGCCCAGGAGGCAGCCAGGACAGAGCGCGA
Source organism: Pteronotus mesoamericanus (assembly GCF_021234165.1). Lineage (NCBI taxonomy): Eukaryota > Metazoa > Chordata > Mammalia > Chiroptera > Mormoopidae > Pteronotus > Pteronotus mesoamericanus. The sequence continues at coordinate 79,669,868 of NW_026555329.1, read as the reverse complement.
CGCAGAGCAGGGCTCTTCAGTCCTGGCGCTGCTCACACTCAGGGCTGGACAAGCCTTTGTTTGGGGGGTCGTCTTGTGGGTGGCAGGGGGTCCAGCCGCATCGATTTCTCCCCACAAGCTGTGACAACCGAAAGGTCTCCAGGCGCCCCTCAACGTCCCCCATTGAGAAGCACTGCCGCCCCCAAACCCTGGGCTGCCGTGCTGTCTCAGGTTCTTCCTTTCACTCCCTGGGCCCCCCCCCCCCCCCCTGCCCCGCTGCCCCTCCATCCCGGCCTCGCCCTCGGCGAGAGTACCCCAGCCGGTCGACTCGTGCCAACCCGCGCAGGATGGCACCTCTCTCGGAACAGCCTAGGCGACTTTAAGGCACATCACATTCCTGCCCCGCCACCCGACCCGCTGAATCCCGGTCTCGGAGGAGCAGCAGCACCCAGGGGCTTAAGACACTCTCAGGTGGGTCTCATTAAAGGCCGAGCCGCACGTCCACTCAGGGAAGGGAGGGAGGGAGGCAGGGGTCGAGGGCTGGGTCCAGGGCCATGCCCTGACCTTACCACCCAAATGCACTTGATTTAGGCAGGACGGTGAGCACAACCGCCACAGTCCCAGCCGCCTGCCCCGAGGAACCTTGCCTCCCACGCTCCCCCCGACAGCTCAGGGGGAGGAGGCGGGGCCCAAGCAGCTTGGAAGCCAGACTCTAATTCAAGTCATGTTACTCCAGCCATTAACTAGGATCTTTACAAAGCTTTTTTAAAGATGATGCAGTTATTATACTATGAAAATTAAAATACAGCCCTGGTCGGGTGGCTCAGTTGCCTGGAGCATTGTCCCGTACACCAGGTTTTAAGTTCATTTCCCAGTCAGAGCAAATACCTAGGCTGTGGGTTCTAGCCCCAGGTGGGGCGTGTACAGGACACCACTGATCAAGATCTCTCTCTCATCAATGTTTCTCTCTCTCCCCTTTTCCCTTCCTCTTAAAAAAAAGGGGGGGGGCAGCAAAAACATTCTCAGGTGAGAATTAAAAAAAAAAAAAAAATACAGCACACTAGTCCAGCAGGTATAATCTCAAGATAAAGAAGGTATGTCAATGTGTTAACAGAGGCTGAGTGAAAGGATTATGATTTTTCCTGCTTCCTCTCATTCTCATTAACTTCCGAACGTCCTGTAGTGAATCAGTCTCAGTGACACATGACTGACAACCGTCCAGGGGAGGTGGGCCGGCCTCCAGGTTCACCCCAACGGCCAAAGTGCAAGTCAGGCCTTGAGTGCCTCACCCGCCTCCACCTACCGTCCCTCTCAGAGCCACGTGCCCCGGGGCCCCAGCACCTCAGGAGGCCAGACCCAGGTCCTGCGGGGTGTGACACGCCTTCTCCCACCTGAAGCCGCCAGTCCCTGGGCCCCGGGAACTCTGGCCATCAGTTACTAGTCAGTCCGATACACAGCCCCTCTCACTTGCAGGCGGAGGTCCGTCCTTTAAAAGCGGCCAGGGGAAGGGGAGGTGTGGGCGCTTAAGGTGGAACACCTGCTCGGCCAGCGGGAGCCTGGGTGAGCGTGGGAGCTTTCTGAGACTGCTGCCACCATGGAAAGGAAGGAACCCCAGGTTTCCAGCAGTCCGGGAACGAAGTTGAAGAACAGTGTGGAGACTGAGTATCTCAGCATCACTCTCCCTCGCTAGCTGGGCAATCCTATCAAACAAGAATTCTCCAGCCACTAGGGTCCCAGGGATCCCCAGGGAACTACAGACCCTAAGACCGTGTACCTGTGCGCATGTGCATATGCCTCCCTCTTCAAATGGCTCCTCGACCTTAGTTTCTTTCTACAGTGAAAGCAATTTCAGAAAGAGCTTTCATAGCTCACCCAGGTTCTAGGTGGCTGAGACCTAGACCTAGACACACACCTCTTACTAAGTACATATGCCGGCACCAACGTATCCCCTTGTCCTTGTCCCAGGAGAAAGCAGGCCTTTAAGGGCATGAATGCCTTGACACACAGGGACAAGCTGCATGTAGGACCCTTATTACCCACCATTTCAAAAACACTATCGCTTATAAAATTGTATAGTACAACTCACAGTCTCCTATGAGCAAACTAAACCTTATCTATGCACATAGTGCTAGAGATAAAGTAAACAGCCCTGGCTGGGCACCTCAGTTTTTAAGAGCATTGTCCCATTATACCAAAGTTATAAGTCTGATGCCCAGTTAGGACACACGCAAGAATCAACCAATGGATGCATGAATAAGTAGAACAACAAATCAATGTTTCTCTCTCTCTCTAAAATCAATTAAAAATAAACTTAAAAAATATTTTAAAAAATAAATTAAGCAATGGGTAGATGGAAAATGCCACCTCCCTGAAAACAAACAGGCAGTCTGTAAGAGCTGAGAAACTGTCCCCATTCTTCCCCAAAAGGGGTAAGATTCTGGCCGCCCCATCTGCCCCTCTATGGGCCGCACTGTGCTCTCTCCTTCCACCTGTGCAGAGCTCCCCCAGGCAGCCAGTGAGGGCATCAGCCTGTGGGGCCAGACTCCCTGGCCTGCTCCTCCTTGACCACGTCTCCACTGGGGAGGAGGAGAGGAGAGGGGGTATAGTTGGGGAAATTCTCCAGGTTGGTCTTCAGGAAGAGGAGATGCTCAACTGTTTCCACTGGGAGAGGGGAGCTGTTCTCCACGATGGTGGGGCTATCCAAGGAAGCGAAGACACTCCCCGAGAAGGCACTGGTAGCAGGACAGGATAGATAGATGGTGGCCAGTCGTGCCAGGGCTGGCCAGACTTCCCGCCTCTTCTCCCAGTAAGCCAGGGGGTCCTCCTGCGCGCCAACTGTCTTGTTTTCACGCAGGTACTTCTTGACAATGACTGTGGCCAGGTGGTTCTCGGTAGAGAGCGAGGCTCCGCTCCTCTGGGACGCCAGCAGCCCTACACTCTCCAGCTGCTCCGCCAAGCTCTTCTCCCTCTGGCCTAGCAGCGAACACGCAGTGTTGCTGCTTCGCTGCACAGGGTCCTCCTGGCCCCGCCCCTCAGCCCCAGGGCCCTTGGCGATTCTGCCACTACAGGTGGCATCCACACTCAGAGCCCTGGGGCTCTGCAGGAAGGGTGCGGGAGGCAAGGAGTATTCGGACACCATAATCTCCTTCACCTTGTAAACAAGAACTTGCTTCCAGTGGTCAATGTCGGCGCCCACAGGCAGGATGGCCTCGAGCTGGCCCTTGAAGCGGGGGTCCAGCAGAGTCGCCAGCACGAACTCCTCGCGGTGGAAGAGTTCGTTGAGCTGGCAGTCTGTGGAGAGCTGCAGGGCTAGGCCGCTGGCCAGCCGGACGGCCGCACCCACCTCCCCGCCACTCTGCTCCTCAAAGCGCGCGTGAACTTGCTCCATAAAGATGTGCAGGTAGCGCAGCTGCGGCAGCACCTGGCTTAAGGAAGCCTGCGGCGTGCTTGCCTCCTGGACCACCATTCGGAAGGGCCGCAGGAGCATGACCAGGCTGTCTGCGAGGCTCCAAAACACGGCCGACAGGGCCATCCCGGCCTTCCCCAACTGGTGCTTCTCCTCGTACTCCCGCAGCGCCTGCTGCTGCTCCACCAGCCACTCCATCAGCTGGTAGGCAGAGATCCAGTCGTCTGAGAGCTCCCAGAAGGGCTGATGGGCTGGGAGGCCACACTGCTGCTGCAGCTGCACGAGGAGCCGCCGGGCCTCTGCAGAGCCCTGGAAGTGACTGCAGACGGCCCTGGCTGTGCTCAGGATGATCTGGACACTGTGATGGCGACACAGAAAGTTTCTCACCACGGAGTTGAGGCAGTGGGCAAAGCAAGGGATGTGGGTATAGCCCTCCACTGTCACTGCGGGCTCCAGGCTGGGGCAGCCACTCGATACCAGGAAGCCTGGTCGCAAGGAGCCGCAGTGCAGCCGCAGGCTGACCTGCTCCCGCAGCTCCCGCCGCCTGTCCTCCGCACTGCTCTCCAGGGGCAGGCCGCGGACCCAGAGCACTGCTTGCTTTCTCGGGCTCCCTGACACCGCCTGCCGGCTACCAGGCTGTATCACGCCCCAGTGGGCAGTGACGGCCACATAGTCCTCCATGACCGCCTCCTGGGCCGCCACGGACACGGTGAGATGGATGCGGCTGCCCTCAGCCTGTTGCATCTCCCGACGCACCTGCTCGCCCATCACCGCGTGGAGCAGAGGCAACGCTTCATCGGAGAAGAACGCTGGAGACGGCAGACGGTAGCCAGGGTCGACCTGGGCCATAAACCTTCTGAAGGGCTGGGACGAAAGGAAGGAGAGTGGCAATGCCAAGCTGCAAAGTAACTCCGCAATGCTCCGGTTCCAGGCCTGGGAGCTGGACTGGCTGGGAGCACATGGACCCTCTTGGTCCCCCGCGACGGCCACTGGGGAAGCAACAGGTTCGTCTTTGATGGGAGCAGGCAGGGGTGGTGGAGCCAGTAACAACTGCTCGTGCCTCCCTGTGGACAACTGCCTGTCATTGTCTTTTGAGGGTGAGCCACCTGGGCAGTGTCCTGAGGATGAGATGCCCTCCTGGACAAGGCTGGAGGCACCTGCGGGCAGGCCCTTCTGCTTCTCCACGGCCCCTGCCCCTTCCCTGCCTGGGATGGCTACAACTGGCCTTCTTTCCCGCTCCAGCCCATGTTTAATGCAAGTGTGACACAGACTGCAGGTGACATGGCACATGTTCTTACAGTCAGTGGTGAAGAACCGTCTGACATCCAGCGCAGGCTTCTGACCTGTGGTGTCCTGAGGGCCTGGGGAACGCCCTCGAGAAGCCCAGCCCTCGGTCTCTTTTATAGTTCTGACCAGCTTCTTCAGGCTGGGCGGCTTCTGGGAGCTCAGCAGGGATGACTTCTCCCCCACATGAGGAAGTAAACACCTCTTCTTCCACTTCTTGAGGCGTCGCACCTCTCTGTCCAGACAGGCTATGAGTATGTCAGCTTGCCTTGTCTCCTCGTTCTCGCTAGGATGGCCCACCTCTGACCGGGCCGGATTGGTTGCCTGCACCAGCACTGGGGTGGAAGGGGCCGGGCCAGAGAGGAGCACTGGGTCTCTTGACTTCCTTCCTGCCAGCCGCCCCACCTTTCTCCGTCCACGTGCCTTCTGCCTGGACACCTTCTTCTCAGGCTGGACAGAGGGCTCCTGTCCAAGCACAGATTTCAGGCCACGGGGTTGAGTGTCTCCCTTTGGCTTATTCTGCCCTGGGCTGGCCTGGCTCTTTGCACGGGAGGCAGCTGAGTAAAAACCAGGCTTCCCCGGGGAGCAGGCTCTTCTCTTCTTGCTACAGACATGTAGGCTCAGGGCACCTTCCTCCTGCTCCTCCAGGAAAACTTGGTCAGATGAGGGGACAGAAGAGTTGCTAGGGAGGGGGCGGGGTCTCTTCCTTTGCAGGGGCAGATCCCTGTCACTCCCCTTTTGGGAGCCAGAGGATCTGCTCTTCCTGTGGCCACTGCTGGCCTTTTCCTCTATGTCTACAAACTCAACTTTGATCTCAGTCTCTGGCAGGTCCTCCCAGGCACCCCTCCCGTGTCGACAAGAAGTACTGGTAGCTCTGGTGTTGAACTTGGAGCCAGGTGAAGTCTCTGCAGCAGCTGAGCTCTGGGGTCTGGTCATGGGGGAGACAGATCCTGAGGGCACGTGCCTCTTGGGGAGCCTTTTGATTCTTTCTACTTCCAACATGCTTGGGGACTTGGGACAAGGAGAAGATGGGCCCAGGCTGCAAAGCAAGATAAAAAGAATGGCTCTCAGCTGCCCTACTCGACTTTGGGGTACACTGAGGGGGAAGGCGAGGTCCAGAGGGGAAAGACAGCAGAGGACAAAAGGCGCAGTTATATGAAATTAGTCCCAAGACAAAACTCTCAAGACCTCAACCTCCTTGGTGAAGCCTGCCATTCACCCCCTGTACCCAAAGGAGCGGCCCTCGGCGGAGATCCCCACAGCCCCAAGCACATTAGAGCTTCCTGTGTCCATCTTCTTCCCAAACTGACTGGTGTGTCTCTTTTTTCTCTCAATGTTTATTGAGAACCTAGTGCACACTTGGCAATTCTTCTGAGTGGTGGATAGAATATACAGCAGGCAAGGCTCATGCGTGCATGTGGCTTCCAGGCTGGTGGGAGGGATAGATTTAAGAGTCACTCCGATGAGTAGAACGAGAGCCACGGTGCAGGTATTAAGGAGCAGGTGCAAGGCCAAAAGACCCCAGGGAGGGGAGTGACCTCACCACAGAGCCAGGCAGGTTTACTCTGGAAGAGATGCGGGCACTAGACACTATAAGCATAAGCCAGGAGGGGGCAGAGCCTACCAGTCTGTGTCCAGAGCGCCAGGCTGCACCTGGCACAGCACAGGGGACCAGGAATAGTGTTCGGCTCAGCGTTCAGGAGTGAGGCAGCCTGAGGAATTCTCAGCCAGAGGCTTGGCTCGGACCCTTTGACCTTCCTTCTCTAGAAGTCAGTCCCCAGCAGAGAACACAGGATGGGGTAGCTCCTAGCTTCCCAGTGTCCCTTCATTCTCCTCTCTCTGTCACAGACCCTCCTGAAGGGCTGGTTATACACTGCCATCTCCCATCCCCCTCGAAACCCTCTCCTCTCTGGCTCTGGTCCCCATCGCTCCCAGTTCCCGCTCCTGCCGAGGCCCCCAGCAGGCCCAGTGAGCAGGCGACCCCTGAAGCGCCTGCCTGGGGCCTCCTTTTGGAAGGCCATTTCCTCGGGGCCCTGGGACACGACGTTTTCTGTTTTTCTTTCACCTGTGCCTCCTCTCCAGTCTGTCTGGTCCTTCTTCCTCGGCCTGTCCCTTAATGGTGTTCCCTGGGGTTTCTTCTTAGACCTCTCCTCTCATTCTCCACCATCTCCCAGGAAGGCTGTGCCTTGTCCCCAGCTGGGATGGCACTTCCACCCTGGTGACTGCCTGGCCTCTCTGGCTCACCTGCCCATCCTACAGCCAACGCAAACAGCCATCTGTTCACCCAGGTGCACAGAGCCCTAACCTAGGCATAACCCTTACCTCGTTCAGTTTCCTGGAGATTAGGTCAAATTCAGGGCTCTCACAAGGAAAGAGACATAAGGAAGCAAGCGAAGTACATGGAGAGAAGAAAATGAAAGGGCCCAGTGACTCAGGATGTGTTTCCTTAGGAAAGAGAAAGTGCAGAGGAAGATGGCTCAGGAATCCCACCACAGACTTCAGGTAGGGAGCGGTCTTCCTCTCCTCAGACCGAAACAAGACATTCGCTAAACAAGATTTTAAACCAGTACGCTCGGCCAATGAGTGACGTTAAACATTAAGAAGGACCACCAGGGATGGCAGGACTGCCCCTGCAGGTGGCTCCGCCCAGGGAGGAGCGTAGGCAGCATGACACTCGTGGGCTCCTTCCAGCTGAAGCGCCTCGGAAAGACCCAGAGGCAGTGGCCTCCCGCCCTTCCCTTCATGCAAGAGGTCAGTCAGTCACCACCACGCTGGGAGGGGCCGAATGAAGATGCAAATGAAATGCAAGACATTGTCCAGGTCCCAGAAGTGCTCTAAGGTGTCAGAACTGGAGGGGTCTTACCACAGTTCTTACTTTATGACCAAAGAAACAGAGACCAGAGCGGCGACCTGACAGTCAGAGGCAGCGCGGAAGACCAGAGCTGGCACCGGGTCCAGGGAAGCAGTCTGCAGGCTTCCTCACCCCAAGAAGACAGGACGGCATTCTGAAGCCCCGCCTACATGCCCGCCCTCACTGGCAGTGGTAGAGAGCGTGTGTTAGGGCTGCGGTCTGGGTCACGCCAATCCTGTTCCGCTCCCCCATTAGCCATGTCCCCTCAGCATGTCTGTATTCTGCCGGTGCTTCTGGTCTGTTTGACCAGTTAACAAAAATTCATCAAGTATCTGCCATGAGTCAGCACTGTGCCCTACAGATGCAAAGAGAGAGCAACAGCCGGGCCAGCACTCAGGGCTCAAGACAAGGGAACACCCTGGACACGGGCTCACGGCCCTGGAGCGATGCAGGCCGTGGGAGGCACCGTGGGTGCCAGGCCTTGGGCTGACCTCACATGAGGTCACATCTGTGACAGTGGAATTTGGATTGTCTTATAAGGGGTAACTCACCTGAGCCCACTGCGTTAGGGTCCTTAGAGACGCCTGACAGACCCCCTGGGTGGGTCTGAGACCTTGTGCCGTCACTGGTACCAGCAGTGGTGGCCCTTCTCTTCCCCCGAAGCCCACGAGGATGGCCGCGAGGCCAACACTATGAAGAGCCAGTGTTGACTCTCAATGAATATAAAACACAAAACATAGCCCTGGCTGGGCGGTCCAGCCAGTAGGAACATCATCCCTTGCACCACAAGTTTGTGGGTTTGATGCCCAGTCAGGGCGTATGCCTGGGTTGCAGGTTCGATCCCCAGTTGGGGCCTGTGCAGGGGGCAACCTATCAATCTTCCTCCCTCACTTCGATGTCTCTCTCTCTCCCCCTTCCTCGTTTCCTAAAATCAATAAACATCCTCAGACGAAGATTAAAAAACATATATGTAATTTAAAAAGAAAATCATCCACAAACTCCTGTGCTTTATTAGTAAGAAATTACTGTGACACTTCCCACAATGGACGACAAACGCACATCTGAGGACAACTGCAAGACGGAGGCTCTCAGGCTGCACACAGGGCAGCCGTCAGGAGGGCGCTGCACGGGGCCTCGCTGGCAGGCCCAGCGCTGGGAAGCAGGAGGTGAGGAGGGCCGGAGCGGGGGACGCCAAAGGGGCGGGAGAGGATGGGGCAGCTTAAAGAGCTATTCAGGAGCCGTATTAGGCTTGAGTTGAGATGTGGAGGACAAGGAAGGGATACAGAGGGATTCCCTAGTGCTCCCATTCCTAACGGAGGTCAGTTTCGGAGACGTTGATTTTAAGGGTCTTCTGTAACAAATCTTCAGATATGACAGAGACATGGGTCAGGGGATTGAGTTCTGAACCAAAGACACAGATCCATGTAAAAGTATCCTTAGAAACTGAAGGAAATGCCAGACGAAGGAGAGCGGAGGGTGGTTGCCCAGGTAACACCAACACTGTGGGGAGGGTGGAGGATGAGCAGACTTCAAAGATGACTGACAAGCAAAGGAGGGAGTCAGAAAAACATAGTTAGCAAAGCCAAGAGATTTTTCCAGAAAGGGTAGGCAAGGTCATTTCAGCGGGTGAAGAAGGTGGAGCCCAGGGCTGTGCCATGACAAGTGGGGGAGGCAGCCACTTGCAACGTCAAGGGGCGGGTGGGAAGGGAGGGTTGCACTTTGGGACGGAAGGGAAAAGGCTTGGCTGTGTCTCTGAACAGAGAAAACGGTGCAGTGGGAAGAGAGGAGCCACGAAGAACGATGGCAGGAGCTTCCTGAGGGAAGGGATCCAGAGCACCAGTGGTGGGCGTGTGGGTTTATCTCTGGAGAGAAGAATCTATTTCTTCGAACAGAGCAAAGGTGGAAGGATGGCTACGGGGGCAGCAGGCCCTTTAGTACGGGCAGGAGAAGGAACTGAGACAGTGTGTGCGCAGGAGCCTCGATTCCCCAGGGGAAGCCGCGTACAGGCAGAAGCAGCAAGCCGCCGGTAAGCCGGGGATTGGTGAGCGGGCGAGGCTCGGGGGGAGGCTGGCTCCACGGATTAGAGACTCTTTGGACCACAGGTACCAGGCCTCTTCCCACATGCATGGCCAGAAGGAAAGGGGCCACTTTCCCTTTTCTCTTGTGCCTGCCACACCCCAGGGCCTCGTGTGGAGCTCAGCCCACCCAGGGCATTTGGTAAATATGCTAGATCTTGCTCTGAGTTTTCACTCTGCCCAGTCCCACGGGCCCCCTCTTCTCTCAGCTCCTGCAGCGGCAGAGGGTGCCTGCCCCCCAGACCCCAGGGGAGTTCAAAGCACTTACTGGGCTCTGCCTCTCATCCGCCGGCCACTCACCTGTCAGAAGACAGACAGGTGGTGAGGAAAAGGGTGGAAGGAGTGTGTGGAAGGCAGACTAGAGCAAGCCACTACATATTTTGGAGGTTTGTCCCACATGCAAATTTGGCTACGTGCAAATCCTAAGAAAGATGTTTTAAACAATCATCATGCATCATCAGAGTTCACGTTATGCAAAAGTGACATAAAACGAGATCCGTTTTAAACTACACACCAGCCAAAAGTAGAATCCTTTGCTCTTTTCCGCGAGGCTGCTTGCTTTCCTTAAAGGATTGCGAGGATAAAGTCCAGAGCGGGTCCGTGTGGGTCTCGGCCCACCAGCCCGTGCGCCTTGGTCTTCTTGACTACACAAGGGTAACAGCACCCACCTCCCAGGCCTGTTAAGGACTGAGTTAATGCATATAGTAACAGAGTGCGTGATGTATACGGGCCGCTGTCTAGTACATTCTGGCCTCACCTGGCGTGTTTTAGACACCTGGAAGCGGAGGCCAACCTCGGAGAAGGACTCCTTAGCCGTCCGGTGGGCGGGGCAGGTCTGGGCCAGGAGCCCCCGCCCCGCCCGGCCTCAACGTCCGCGTCTGTAAAGTGGGACGACAATGCCCTGCCCCCGGCTTACCTAAAACCAGGGGTTCGGGAGTTGGCCAGCCGCCCGCTAAGACCGGGCTGATGTAGCTGTGAAGCCGCGCGCACCTCCCACCGTAGCCGACCGCACCTCCGCGGCCCGTGGGGACGAGCCGTCGCACGCGCCCTCCCACCCTTAAACCGAGGTGCAAGCCACCGGAAGGGCCCGGCAGAGTTAGAGGGGACTTCAGCTTCCGGGGCGCGCTAGGGGCTACTTCCGGGAGTGCAGCCCTCCCCACACATACACATCCCCGCCCGCGGTTGGTCCTATTCCCAGCCGCCGGCCAGTCCCGAGTGCGCAGGTGCGGGCGGTCGCGGCCGGAAGCGATGGGGCGCACCGCCCCCTTCCCGGAAGTCGCGCCCCGCTCTCGCGGTAACCCGGCTTCTTAATGTTCTAGTTTACTGCTTTCTGGCTAGTGGTGTATCCTTGAAAAATGCAGTCATGTGCGTTCCTGGCAGGCGTTGGCCTAGGCTTCCTCCTCCACTAACCTGTCCCCAAGGCTGCTTCCACTCCGGGCTCTGCACCGCGGGAGTCTGACTGCCCAAGTGCGACCCGGGTCTCGTGTGCACGTGCAGGCAGAAATGACAACTAGAACGATAGTGATCCACATATCGGGGCTCCCTTCCTGGCTCGAGGACTCACCCAGCATTTCAGCAAACTCACTCAGGCTGTCTCTGGGGATAAGTTTCCGCTGTCCGGTGACACCCCGAAGGTCGGACGTTCGTGAACGTCTGTGGCCACGTCCACTGGGCGCTCTGTCCCCTCCCCGCACTGAACCATCCGGAGCCAAAAGGGCCCCGTCCCCTGGGCTGAGCGGAGAGTGCTTCCCTCTCCCTCGTTGGTCCCACCTGGCCCGACTCTTGTCTGACAGGCTACCCTGAGCTCCTTGCTCTTCCCAGGGGTGCGCTGTTTTTTCCATCTCCTTCCAGCGCGCTTCCTCTGCCTCAGGAAAAAGGACTCCAGGTACAATTCACTAGCTTGGGCTAAAACTAGGACCCTGCAACAAAAGTATACATCTTTACACTTTATCAACGTTATTTTAAATCTTATGTGACTCTCCTCATGCCTCAGAGATGGGGTATTAGTTTTTCGATTACGCAGATCAGGACACAGATTTAGTTATATAGCGTGTTAAAGGAGGTGAGAGGAGCCACAGATAATTTTGAAGTTGTACTGGTACAGAGAGGTCCATGTATAATGGACTCAGAGCCGGTCTTTTGCACTCTAGAGCCGGAGGTGATTTGATTGTAAAACTAGGAGACACGAGATAATAAACAACAACAAAAAAAATAGCTTAAGTAAAGTAGCTGTGTTTAATATTAATATACAGAAATCAAAATCTTCCGCCTATGCCAACAACCACCACTTAGAAATATAAAGGGAAGGAAGTTTACATTTTAATAGCAATAAAAAAGATTAAACATCATGGAAAAAGCTTTACAAGAAATATACAAAATCAATGTAAAAAACTATAAACCTTTAAACGTCACTAAGGACTACAAAAAGAATACCTGAACAAGTAAAAAGGCATATCATGTTCAGGGTTAGGAAGACTTAATATCTTAAAGATATTAGTTATCTCTAAAATAATCTACAAATTTAATTAAATCCCAATAAAAATTCTAACAATCTTTTTCTGAACAGAAGTTCAGAAGGAATAATAAGCAAGAATGGCTTAGAAAAATTCGAACAAAGAATAGTAATGGTTAGGGGTAGGTGGGAACAAATCCTACAACACATACAAGTATGCGTAAAGCTACTGCAGTTGAAACACTGTACTGGTGCACTGTATTAAAGACTAGATTAATGGAAAGCAATAAGAGATATTAAAACAAGCCCAGTGTATTAAAAAAATAGTACTCCATATAACAATATTATGAATAATATTATGAATAATAAACAATGTATTGGTATGAACTGATTTTTCAAGATATATCATCCAGTACAAAAAGAAAAAGAAAAACAAGATAGAGAACAGTGCAGGTTTTATGTGTTTAAAAAAAGAAAGAATACACCTCTGTATATGTAATAATTAGTATACTGTTGATTGAAATATATATATATACACACATATGAACATGTATGTGCTTGCTTCTATTTCTGATAGAGGAATGCTGAAGTCTCCAACTACGCAATCAATTATTTCTCTTTGCAGTTTTTGCCTCACGTTTTTGATGCCTTGTTGTTAGGCACTTACCTGTTAAGGATTGTTACATCTTCTTGGAGAAATGGTCCTTTAACGTGTTTGCTTCTACATGCACAGAACTTCCCTGGGAAGACAAACAAGAACGGTAATAGGACTCTGAGAAGGAGCTGGCCTGTTGAGAGGTCAGAGAGGAGACTTTTCACTGCCAACTTATTTAAACCTTTTGCATTTTATGTCACAGGAAAGGACAACCATACCCAAAGTGCAGTTTCAAAATTTGTTCATGTTACTTTTCCCTGAGAACTTTAGAACCAGCATAGCTCTTCTACTACCCATCCCCTCCTCTTCCCACCCCCACCCCCCCACCCCCAGCATTAGTGTGTTTCCTGAGAGGACACTGCCACTAAAGATTATGTTAGGAACATTTGACACGAAACAGGACTACAGACACATAAACAGGCCCCAGGCATTTTCCGCGTTACTAATTTCCAGGTCCTGTCACATATCAAAGCACTCAGGGTGACCATCTTTCTTTTCATCAAGTCAGATGGGCGTGGTGTCCGCGATGGGAACGAGAAAAGGCAAAGGATGCCAAGGTCCTGGCAGGACAAAATGGGGCATGGAACTGGAGAGTTAATGCGTAAAAGGAATATAGTTACTAGCAGGCATTTATTGACAAGCCAGGCACTTGAGTTCGTGCTCTCAGCTCATATTCGCAACCTCTGCGAGGCAGGCATTCCTATTATTATTATACCAACTCAGCAATAAAACTGAAGCTCCAAAGATGGAGAAGCTTTTGCTCAGCTGCTAATCCCTGGAGCAGAAACTTGAACCCAGGCAGCCCAGTTCTCAATTCTGCACTCTCAGCCTCGAAGCTGAGCTGAGCTGGGCTGCTCTGACAAGAGGAATGATCTGGGAGAGACAAAAAAGACAAATATGACCTGGGCAGAAAGACAAAAGAGACAAATACGGTTGCCGAATCAATGGCTATTGCACCTGGTACAGCAACCGATAAAGGCTGCGGCCTCTGCAGCAGTCCTTCAGGGGGCCCAGCGCCCCTGCAGCGTGAGGCATGGGAGTGGGCAGGTAAAGAAACCCACCATCCTCGTGCCCCGCCCCGCCCCCCTCTCCCCCGGTCTTTGTCAGGGGAGCGGAAAGCTGACCTTTTTAGTAGGGAGGAGAAGCTTCGCTGGCATCATGGCCCGTGATCCTGAGTGTAGGGAACTGAGGGGGGTTCCGTGGATTTCTGAGAACATCCATCCTAACGATACCCACCGCCCCCTTTCAGGGAAGATGCCTACAGGGGAAGCTCAAGGTTCTACCTGGCCCGGTGTGACACCAGAGCTCCCTCCCTCTCCTGGCCTCCCATGAGCCCCCAGCTGATTGCTGGGCCACCTGGGGCTGGGATGAGAGTCCACTCAGACACCCAGCCATCCCCTAAAGCTGGGGTGCTTCCATCTCCCCAGGGCGTGGCCCAGGTCGGAAGCTCCAGGCCTGCTGGGGAAGGCGCACGGGCCACCCTGGCACTCAGCATACCATCTTTCATCAGGGTCTTCCACCCTCTTTCACAGGGGCTCTGGGTTGATAAATGGCTTAAATTTTTAGCAATCACTTGAGGCGTCAAATCTATATGTTGGGGGGACCTAGCCCACAAAGGAACATTTTTAAATGGCTAGAGACCTATATGGTTGGCACACCTGGAAGCAGGGAGATGGGTTCTGCTGGCACTTGGTTGATAGAGGGCAGGATGCTGCTGAATATCCAACAGTGCAAGATTTTGTTAGAGGGGAAGGGAGGGAGAAAGACAGGGAGAACAGGGAGAGAAACATCAGCGTGTGGTTGCCTCTCACGCACCCCCTACTGGGGACCTGACCCACAACCTAGGCATGTGCCCTGACTGGGAATCAAACTGACGACCCTCTGGTTCACAGGCCAGCATTTAATCCACTGAGCCACACCAGCCAGGGCTTAAGTCTTGAGTCTAGACTGTGACATTCTAGTCCGGCAGGGTCTGGAGTGGGCACCAGGAATCTGCATTTGCAAGCAGTCCCGGTAATTCTAGTGTAGATGGGCCATTCTCCCCCCTGAGAAATGCCAGTGCCTGATTCCAGCTCGCCGGTGCCTGCACTGGGGACGGCCAGATAACCCCCAGGGGCGCTTCTGCACAGCCTGGGTTCTTGCTCCAGCCCCCGGGGAGATTCTGTCGTAATCCACCGGGTCCCAGCATTCCATGGGCTTGTTTTGCTCTGAGTGATTCTCATGCAGGTTTGTTAACACGCAACTGGGCTGTGAGTGCAGACTTTGGTCATCTGCTCTCACTGTCCTGATGTCACAAGTCAAGCAAAACCAGGGTGGGGGAGGGGAAGTTGTCAACTGACTTTGTTCCTGGAAACTCCAAGGTTTATAAACAAAGGTCCCTTCCAGCACACAGGCCATTATTGAAGCAACGGTAACCACCCCCACCGATTTCAACCCTCCCCCTTCTCACAGTCCCAAAGTCATCGAGGACCCTATTCCTGTCCCAGGCATCATCAAGGGGCCTCGCTTCAGGCTTTTCATCAAGGAGGGCGATGCCGTGGCATAATCTGTCTATACGTTCGTCCCCCACGCCCTTGAGAATCTGGGCTGGTGGGTGTCCCTGTAACAGATGGGATTTGCCAGCTCTGGCAGGACCTTGAGGTGAGAAAGGCCAGGGAAGGCTGTTGGGAAGCCTGGCACCCGAGCACCAGGTTGGCAAGCTGCCCTGGCTCTTTGCCTTTCGATTTCAGCAAGCTGCGCCTGGCACCTCCCTGCTCACTGCTCAGTGAGCATCGGTCGTGGTTGCTGTTGGTACACAGCCTTGAGAGAAACGTCATCCAGGCTGTGGAACCGTCTTGGGAGCTGTCCCTGCTCCCTGCTAACAGTCGCACACTAAGACCCGTGAGGCTACACGACCTGTAACCCTGTAACGTCAAGCTTCCCAGGTGGCAATGCACGGACTAGTCTCCGGAGGTTTCCATTCTGTGTGCAGGTGCTGCCCTCTGCTGGCCACCCTGTGTGTGTGCAGCTTAGAGTACCTTCCGTTCTCCAGGGTCCACTGCCAGGGCAGGCCCCACGGATCCCCGCCTCCTCTCCCATGGCCAACGTGCTGATCACCTTAGCTCCTAAGTAGACCTTTGATCCACCCACTCGTTCTCGCTCTCCCCTGGGGCCCTATCACCAGGCCCCTGTCCGTTACACACCCTGCAAAGATCAACTGGGGCATGTCCCTCTCCCACACTTGCAAACTCTTTTATGGCTTTGCAGTGCCCTCTGGGTGGACCCAAGCTCCTTGCCAGGCTCTCAGCAGTCTGGTCCCTCCTCTGTGCCCCTCTCCACCCCAAACTTCATACGGCTGGCTCCCCCCTGGCCTTGAAGTGCCAATTCCTTCCGCTCGCTGCCCCCACCCCAGGCAGGATGCAGGCCCTCAGCCAGGCCAGGCGCGGAGCAGGCAGATGCGGGCCCCCGGGGAATCCGGGAATGTGGCAGGCGACCGTACGCTTCATTGCTCGGCCCAGGAGCTCTTCACTCTGCAATTGGGGGCACAGGTGAGTGGTGGTCGAGGCTCCACTGGAGCCAGTCCCCCGCTCCCGCTTCCTCCTGCTTCCGGCAGAATCTGGGACAGCTGTCCTTTCCTTCAGGCCTCAGGAAAATGTCGTTTTGTGTCCATGTCCCCGAGTCGCAGCTGCAAGCAGCTGCCAGTCCTCCTTCCTGTCCTCAGCCCCCGCCCTGAGGATGTGGGAGTCAGGCGGGCAGGGGAGGGCGGCCAGCAAACTTGGCCTCACCCAGGACTCGGCCACCAGACAGTGACTTCCTGCCACTCGCGAGTTGCAGACATGGATCAGGTTTTCTGTACAACCCACATGCAGCACCCCCACGCCAGGAGGGCCACTGGGGCCAGGAGGAGCAGGAAGCTCAAACGGGAGATGGTGAGATGTCAAGGGGAGGCCCTGGCCTGGGCTCTGAGCAACAGGCGGAGCCCAGACCAAGGAATCCGGGCGAGACGCCTCGCATTCTACCGCCGGTCCAAAAACAGCGTCCATTAAGTGGGAGGAAGGCCAATCAAACACATACAGTCAATAAACACAAGATTGGCCTCTTCTCCAGGGAGGCAACACGGTAGAGAGGGGACTCCAATGAGCTCTGGGACCAAGGGCAAGTGTCTGAGATCTCAGCCTCTGCTCTCCTGGGAGGCGAGGGCATGGGCTGGGGCTCCTGGGATCCCTCCGACCTGCGGCCTGCACAACGAGCCTGGGCCAGTGCCCCTCCATCCCTGCTCACCGGTGGCACACAGGTCTGGTGCTGGCCTCGGGAGCCCAGTGTCTCCCGAACCTTGCCTACACCTTCTCTCTTCAGCCTCCACAGCTCAGATGACCTACGTGCTGCTGTGAGGGGCCCGGCAATCTGCCCTCGCTTCAGCCTCATGGAGCCCAGATCAGGGGTGAAAGCTGCCTTGTTTCTGAGTCTGGGGGGAGGGGAGGCGGGTACAGGAGGAGAGTGGAACAGGATATTCTGAGGAGGTACAACTTTCTGAGCCAATTTAGGTGACTTTATAAAGGATGCGAAACACACAAGTTTCTATCAAACCAAATCAGTATGGTTTGGAGGGTGTTTTTCCATTATTTCAACATTTTCGGGAAATTAAAGAATCCCAAGAAATGCCTTTGTCACACCAGGGAGGAGCTCCGCCCTCCACTTCTCTGGCAAGGAGGCCGGGTAAGCAGGGGGGCTTCCTGGGGTCGCACAACAGGGCAGGGCGGAGCTAACCCGGACTCCCCGCCCGGGGCTTCCTCTCCGCCCCGCCCACTTCTCCGGAAGACGCAGGGCCTTCCTGGGCAGATCCCGCCCTTGGCCAGGTCCTGCTTGCCGGGCGGATCTCTCGGCTCCTGCCTGCCCCGCTGGGGAAGCAGGCGCCTGCAGGAACCGGGCAGGCCCTGGGGAGGGAGCACAGGGGCACCAGGATGCAGCTGTGGGGATGGAGACAAAGGGGTCTTCAGGGACAGTTGTGCCGCGGTCATCCAGAGAGCTGGGGGACCTGAAAATCACATCACACCAACGGGTCACCTCCTCGTGGTGGTGACCCACTGTCCCACACCCCCCCCCCGCCTCTGCCCGTGGGCCCCGTCACTGCCTCGACGCTCCTCGCCCAGGGGTTCCCCTCTCAGGACGGGTCCTGCACCCGCCACACCCTCTGGGCCCTCCAGGGAAGCACCTCGCGGCCTTGGTTTGCCGTCCGTCCCGGTGCCCAGCACAGTGCCAGGCAGGCAGGCAGTGGGTGCACGGCACTTTTTGGGTTTGGGGGCTGAATAAATGAATATCTGAATCCAAATGCAAACTCCTACAACAGCCCGGCCTCTTCCCTTTCCCAGGCCTCTTCCCTTTCCCCGTGCCAGGCCCCGGCCCCACCCACGGCCCCAGCCCCACCCACGGCCCTGGTACCTGGGCTGAGGTGGCAGCGCTCACTCCCACAGGAAGCGCACGTACCAGATGGTCTCGTTCTTCAGCTGCGGCCCAAACAGGGGGTTCAGCTGCGCCAGGATGGCGATGAGCCAGCTGCCAGGGACAGCACAGGGACGGTGAGCCGAGACGCAGCAGGAACCTACCCGGTGTGAGGCAGGCGAGGCTCATGGGCGCCTGACCACCCCAGCCGCAGGGCCTGTTCTGGGGGGAGGGGCCCACGGAGCCTGCACACCCCGGCAGGCAGGCGGGCTGGGCCCGGGGCCGTGGGTTTTGGTGCAGGTTGGTTTGCTGGGATGTTCTATAGATCTGTGAGATCCCCGAGCGGAGGCCAGGCCCTGGGATGAGGGAACGGGCAAGACAGCTTCCCTGGGCCACAGGGAGCGACTCCCAACTGGGCCCAAATACACCCCTGGTCTGGGCCGCCTGATCTGTACCTGGGAGCAGGACAGGGCCAGTCTGATGACAGGCTCATCAGATTCACCCCCTTGTAGGAGCAAGATGAAGGAACTAGCCCAATACGAAGATCTGGGGACCAGAACGCCCACTCCCAGGCCTGCTGGGGTAGAACAGTGGGCTCTCCAGGGACCAGTGGCAGGCTGCACATGTGGGGGGCACGTCGGGCCCCATCACCATGACTTTGCCCACAGAGCAGGCCCCCCCAAACCCTAGAGGGGCCCAGCCTTGCATGCTGCCAAAGATGGTGCCAACGGTGCTCGGCGTGGCTTTGCAGGAGGGATCCAGCTCTCCCGCCTCCAAAGCCCCACCGCAGCCGGTCCCGGCCTGACCCCCAGGACGCTGTCGGAAATCGCTGCCTGCTGATCATCAGCATCACCCCAGTTCATGTTTGGTAAATATAATTTCTAGGCGTGGCCTTTGCTTCAGTCGCCCTGCCTGCCTCAGATCTGGGGCCCAGGCTCCCCTCCCACAGGCTGAGTTGGTGCCTGTAATTACCCACGTCCTGCTCTGTCTCCCGCACGGCCCTAGACACTGGACTCTGAGCCTTCACACTGCAGCCCCTCGCAGGCCCTCCCCGGGAGAGGGGAGGACTCCTGTCAAGCCCCGAAAGGCCAAGAAACAGCGCAGAGAAAGGGCCTCGAAGATGCTCTGTCCAGGGAGAAGTCTGAGCCTCATCATGATCTTTAACTAGTTTTATTTTCTTGTTAATAGGAGGTAGAAATAGTAAACATTATATAAAGTTAGAATGGACTAAAAGGAATAAATCGCTCATGATCCAATTAGATATAAGGGGCTTTAACTACATAGCAGGGACCAAATCTGAAATCAATCATGAAAATGGTTTTAAAATGTGGGCATTGGCCTAAGTATTTGAAAAACCTGGCAGTCCTGAGAGATAGTCCAGTTACTTTCAAAAGACTCTGTTACTTTTCAAAAAATCAGCATTTCATCATGTTACCTGTCCTGTCTTGATTGTTCTGAATTCAGAACATCCGCCAACACCAAACTGAACCCATGGAAATGGCGTACGAAGCCCAGGCAGATGGGAAGCCAGACGGGGCTTCTGTGGGCTCAACTGACCGAGAGAGAGGCCTCCCTAATCCCCGGATGCGGACTTGCTCCTCGGTCTGGTGGCCAGGACGGTGTAAGCACGGAGCAGGAAACATCGAAGGACTGGGGATGGAGGGAGGGGTGGGCTGTCTTTTTTCGTGAAGGGGGAGGAACGACCATGAACGGCAGTTTTAGAAAGAGGCCATCTACACGCCGAGAACCTGGAAATGGATTCCCTCGCATGGTCCAGGTTTTTGAATCCCTCAGAAGGCTCTTCAACGTCCCCAGGGTCCCTATTCAAGTTTAAAGACCGCCCGTCTGGGGGCTCTACCTGACGTGCATTATAAATACGGATTCCCAAGTGCAGACCCTGACTCCGTGGGTCCAGTCCCCCCGGCGATTCTGATGCCACGTCGGGCATGAAAAGCGCTGAGCCGCCCCGCTCACTCAGCTCTCGGATGAGCAAGCTGCGGCCTGTGGGCGTCGCGACGCCCGCCCAGCAACACCTTCAGAACCAGAACCCGGATTCCTGACCCCCAGCCCGTCGCCCTCTTGGCCATTTCGAACCACCTCCTCTCCTGAGTTTTACAGGCTCAGCCTTTCAGGAGCCGAACCTGTCACTATGGGGACGGTGTCAAGGGAGAGGAGGAGGAAGGGAGGAGACAGGCGCCGGCTGATTTTGAGCGGGGAGAGAGGTACTTACAAGAGGTAACAGCAGACAGCAGTGGCTACCAGCATGGTGATGATCACCCTGCAATGGGAGAGGGTGCCAGGTCAGGGCCGCGGATGGAACCCGTGCCCTCCTCCGGCGGCCGGGCCAGGGCCGCAGAAGGAGCTCCTGAGGTCGGCCCCTTCCCCGTCGGCCTTCCCGGTACCATGAGAGCGCAGGAGGCCGAGTTCCCCTCAGATGGAAAATAAAAATGCTCAGTGTTGGGAAAGGACACTCACAGACATGCACGTGCAGCAGCCCACTGTGGAGGGGTCTCCGGAATTCAGAAATCATTGGGTAAGGGGAGGGACACAGAAGACCGGAGACGGGGCAAGAAGCATGAGGCTGTGAGCCATGTCCGAGGCAGAGTGAGTGGCTGGAAGGAGCACAGGGATCAGCTACCTCGTGTCCACTCAGACACCGGAGACCGGAGCTTATAACGCAGCAGGGGAGAAACTAAGATGGCTTACAAGGTGAAGCCGGGGACCTCGGCCCTGCACATTTTGAAGGACCGAGGAAATGCCCTTATGTGCAAAAGGCCTCCAGCCAGAGCTACACTGAATCCAAGCCAGGCCCTAGGACTTCAGACCCAATGCACTTGAAGTCTGCGCCAGAGATAGTAGCACTTGATCCATTCTTTGAGCATTACCAAGCACGGCGGGCCAGTCCCCCGCTGGGCACCGGGGTGTACAGTGGCCGACAAAGCCATCTGGAGCCCCGAGGAACTTGAAATCAAGGGGACACCGCACTTGACAACCGGGGAGAACATGAAGCACAAATCGGTGAACGGTGCGACAGGCAGAGGAATCGGCTCGGAGCCCCCGGCGGGCCAGTCACGCGGGCTAAAACAGGATTCCGTGCATAACGCGAGTCACGCACCGTTCATATGCGTTATTTCGTGTAACCCTCCCAGCAGCCTGAAAGGCAGCCATCATCATCATCCCCCTTTCACCCAGGAAGAAAGGGAGGCTGCAGCGGGGTCGTATTCGCTCAAGGTCACAGTCGGTGCGGTGTGCACAACTGCAACAGCGTCTAGCCATAGCCAGGACTGGCCGGAGGGGGCGACCCTCGACCGTCGCCCGCGTCGGTCGGCTCTGCACTTTTGCAAAGATGACCCTCTCTGCCCTTTAGCTCCTACAACCGGCCAGTTCCTGGGGGAAAGGGAGGAGGAGCGGGCGCTGGGCGTGTCTCGGGCCGCGGCTCCTGCCCTCGCCCCGGGCGGGGTCCGCAGGGAGGCTGGGCCCGCGCGCGTCCCTTACCCGCGGTTGGGTCCTTTCGGCACGAACCAGGGCCCGGCGATGCCGATGAGGCCCCAGAACGTGGTGAAGATGATGACCGGGAGGGCGAAAGAGTGCGCCGTCATGGCGGGGCGCGGGACGCCCAGACCTGGGTGCAGGACCAGCGGCAGATGCTCCGGGGCGCGCGGGTCCGGGCCGGGCAGTGGGCGCCGAGCATGCGCCGCAGAACAGGGCTGCGCAGGGGAGCGCGCTCGGCCCGCCCGATCGGCGCAGGCTCGCGCGCGCGCGCATCCATCCTCAGGGCAGAGGTGCAGGGGCGAAAGGTGAGCGTTCCGTGGAGCCAGAAGTAACTAGCTTTGATCAATTCTTCCAGTTTCGTAGTTCTAGCTAAAATAATTTACAGGGCAGAGGCATTGTGTCGAGATAAACTCTGCTTTATTCAGATAGCAAAACGCTGAGCGTCAATCGTGGTTTTATAAACCTGATTTATATATCTCTGAAACCAGACGCGGAGAGGACACCCCTGGGCTACCCCTCCCCCCTCCCCGAGTGTCCTCAGACACCTGGAGGCGGGACCTGACCCATCTTTATACTGTCCTGCTGAACACCCAGGCCCGGAGCCCAACCCTGGCGTGAGAGGCAATAGCTCTGGAGTATCTCACGAACTCTAACGTGCCTGGCGGTGGGGGGTGGGGTGGCGATGGGAATGGGGCGGGCTGAGGTCCCTCGTTCCTCCTGCCTGGCCTCTAAGGCTGTCACCAACAGGCCGTTTGTAAAGCTCTGAAGGTCTGTCTTGGAGCGTGCTGGGTGGGGGGAATACCCAGATTGGAACAGGGAGTTGCCTGAAGATTACAGGTAGGAAAGGAAGTGGAGGTTTGGCCAGGACTCTGGGCAAAGCAGAGCACTCGCTCCTCCTATTCCCAATGCCCTGCAGCTTGTTTTCCTGGGAGGCAAAAAGAGGAAGCCTCTCCAATGAGGGACAGCCGGGCCCTGCGGGTGAAGGCCAGCTGCTCTCTTGAAACAAAACAAGGCAGCCGGCCTGGGCCACAGGCCTCCTGCTGCAGCCCGGAGGCTGCTCGCCACATTTCAGCCCTGCGGTCCTGCAGGAAACGTCATCCTTTTTGCTGTTAGCTAATGCAGGGGCGCCAGAGCATACGACCTGTAGAAATGTGGGTGGTGTGTGATAAAGAACACTTCCCCGCCGGCTTTCTCCAGCGCGGCATCAGAGGCGTGCTCGGAGCACAGGTGTGGGGGCGGCAGGGTGTGCGCCCCTACCTGGCCTGCACCCCGCCGCCAGGCACCGCATCGGGAGGTGTGTGTGGGGAACCCGCCCACAGCACTGCCCGAGGACTAGACTCTCGCTCTGAGGATTCTCAGAGGCTGGGAGAAGCCACAGGGAGCAGCCATGCACGAAAGGCACCTCAATCTGAGGTCTCTACGGATAGGGTGGGGGCCACGACCCCCACTTTACAGGGCCTTTCTGTCTTCCACCCCACGGCTCCTGGCCCCGGGCACATTCCCGAGCTCCACATGGACACTTGGCTGGGGACAGTAACACTGCGGAGCTGCAGCCCTAGGGCCTGTGGCTCTCCTCAGACCCTGACCCCAGGGCGGGAGAAGAGACACAGGGTGAAGGGCAGAGAGTGAGAGCCTGATTCCTGGCACTAGGACTAAGCGCGGAGGGTGGGGTCCCTGGGAGCCAGGGGTCGGCCGTGCAGTGAGCCACTGAGATGCCAGCATCGCGGGGGCGCCGACACCTCGGAGGGCGGGGGAGTGGGCAGTGCACAGAGCGGGGAGCCCAGCTGGGCCGCAGCGAAGCCAGCCGGAGCCCTGCTCCCCGCCTGCCTGGAACAGCGAAAGGCAGGAGTGAGGAAGCCTGTCCTCCAGCCTCCAGGTCCCCAGCCCCGGTTGGGAAGACGGGGCCAGACCCACCATCCCCAGCCAGGGAAGTGGCCAAGGCACCCGCAGAGAGGAAGCTGCCCTAGAAAGAAAGTGCTTTAACTTGGGGGTAGGAGGGAAAATGGGGCGAGGGCACACAGGAACCTCACAGCACAGGGTGCCCTCCGTGCCTAGAGTGGGCCCACGAAGCTCCTGGGGGACCTGGCTGGAAAACGCGGGCCCTGAACCCCAGTCCTGGGGGCTGGGCAAGCAGGTCTGGGTGAAGCCTATTTCGCAAGCAGCCTAGGGAGCCCCGGGCTGAGTCCCCAGAGCAAAGCAGGGGAGCGTGGACCCGCCCACCGTGCTGATGGCAAGTCTAGGGAGCACCTGTTCCCACAGTAAAGACATCAGTGGTGGGGGACAGAGGACAAGGACAAAGGCTGAAAGCAGCTGAGTCCCCTCTGTGCAGCCGAGGTCTGTCCTTCAGGTAGGTGGACACACTGTCCTTCGTCATTCCTGTGGCAGGCTGGGAGCCAGCAGGCACTTAGACTCTGTGCTGCCACTTCATGGAAGGAGAAACTGAGGCACAGCAAAGCAGAGGGACTGACAGTGGGGGCGGCTCCCAGCCTCCCGAGGGCAACTTGGAAGCCAGCTGGCGTCATGCAGGTGGAACCCAAGTGCTGCGGCCGGACGGGGTGCAGAGGCTTGCTCCAGGGGGACACGCCACGCCCAACCCCCCCCCCACGTCCCCTTGGCCCAGGGCTGCAGGAGAAGCTTCCAGACGATCTGGGCAAAGGGTGGGTGCCTGTCTCACCTAAGGGAAGGCCCTGGGACGGGGCAGAGAGTCTTGAAAGCAAGCTTCCCATTCGAAGTCGGGGTACCCTGCTCCCGCCATGGAGCCAGGGTGACATCGCAGAGCCAGGCTCGCTGTCCCTGAAGCCAGTCATCCTCTGCCCCCACCCAGTGCCTTCCCCAGGTCCCTGAGGCTGTGGGCAGCCCCCTGGAATGGGGGGGTGCTCCTTTGAGCCCCTACTCCCAACAGACTCCCCACTTCAGGAAAGTCCTTGTGCCACCAGAACCCAGGGTGGAATCTTTCATGATGGGCCTGTATCCCGGAGCACCTTAAAACTGCACTCAGACAAGAACCTCTGCGCACTTCAGGGCTGAGTCCCTGTTCTGCTCAGCAAGGGAAACAGGCTGTGAGCCTCCCGGTGGCCCTGCCTCTCTGGGTCGGGGGTGTGACTACACTGTCGCTGGAACTTCCTGTGCTTAGAGGCTCCCCACCAAAGGGAGATTCCAGGGTCGCTAGGAACCTGCACCGAGCCCGCCAGGCGACCGCAAGGGGCAGGACAGCGGGGGGTCTGCCAGGCAACCGTGGATTCCCGCTCCCGCAGAGTCCGCGTCAGGCCCGCACCCGGGCGATCCTGCAGGCTCCCCGCAAGACAGATCGGGCAGCTTCTGGGCGGCGGCCTCCTCCGTGCAGAGCGCTCCCATCGTCTCCTTCCTGGGCACCGCCCCTCGAGCGGGAGGACAGAGAGGGCACCATCAGACCCTGGAAAACAGGTTACGTGAGGGTCCCCCCCCCCCTGCCAACTGCACCCCGAGGTCCACTCAGTGGAAAAACCGCGGCCGAGGGCTGCAGGCTGACCTATGCCCGCCCTGGGACACGGGACCTCGCCCAGGGGCCATTTGCTCCAACCAGGAGGGCACTGGTGGGTATGTGACAGCCAGGGGCGCTGCTGAAGGTCCCGCCATGGCCAGGAGGGGCCCCAAGTGTCAACAGTGCCGAGGCTGGGAAGGCCTGCCTGGGGAGGGCGGCCTTGTCACACCACGTCTGGTGGTGTTCGCTGTTTGTTTCAGAGGTACGAGTCCCCTGGTCCCCAGGAGAACAGCCTGTGAAGCGCATGCCTGGTGGCAGCTTTGCCTCCCCCTCCCCCACGGGCTGGGCTGAAGGGCCCCTGGCCCTTTCCCCTCTGGGCCCCTCCCCTCGTCCAGCTGCAGGTCAGGGCCGCCCCTTCCTACGCAGCCTGTCAGCCTGAGACCAGGGCGCCGCTGCGGCCACAGACAGCGGTCCAAAACAAGAGCGGAAGCAACAGGGAGGGGGCCAGCTGGGGGACGTCCAGGGAGACAAATCAGGGACAAATGTCTCTGTTAAGTAAACCAGGGAGGGCCTGGGGGGCCTCCCTGACTATACGTTTGCTTTGGTTTTCAGTGACCACCTCCGAGAAGGACGGCTTCGCGCCTCAGACTTTCAGTCAGCTGCCTCCCCATGACGCACTGTCCCCGGCCCGGCCCCCAGGCCAGCAGGCGTGTCCTCAGGGCTCCCCCCGCCCCCTTCTCCCCCAGCACGCTCTTCCCAGCCTCCGGCCTGCACTGACCTCCTGCCTCCCCGGCCCCGCGAGTCTGCACGGCCCACTCAGAATGGGATGTCGCCGCCCCAACGGTCCCGCCGTCCAGTCATTCCCAACAGTGGTCAGCACGGCTTGCCAGGCACTGTTATGAGCCCTTAACGTGTATTGAGTCACTTTACAGACAAAAACCAAAGCACGGAATGATGGACTCGCCCCACGTCACATGCCAGTTAGCGGCCCTGACACACGTGCCTGCAGCGTGTGCGCATCACCGCTCTGGCCGTGTCTGGAGCGTCCCGAGGGAGGCGTCGTGTCTCCCGCGGCCCCTGGTAGGCAAACGGCTGGGCGCACCGCAGAAGCTCGGGGGCCACCTCAGGCCAAGCCCACGGTGGTGGCTGACCTCATCAGGCTCCCCCAGGCTTCGCGCTCACCGGGGCTGGGAAGGTGAGACCCCCCTCCTCCGTTTCCTCACATCCAGAAGCTCTGCCATGTGGACTTACTTGCCTGGGCACCAGGGGCAGGGGGGAGCCTGGGGCACCGGTGTGGACGTGGCTGAAGCGCCAGCCCGAGGAGGTCCAGTAGCAGCGCTGGATGGCGGCTGGGGGTCGTACTGGGTGGCCGCCACCCCGCTCACCGCTGTCATCATGAGCATCTTGGTCACCTCATTGGACAGCTTGGTCCTCTCCTGGTCCTGATCCGGCTCCAGCTGAATCCCCTTTCACAGCAGGAGGTGGAGATGCATGCAGAGCGCCCCGCCCCCCAGAGGGGAAAGGCAGGCTCCTCCTGGCCTTGGCCTTCAGGCCCTGCCACTCCCCCTGGAGCCCCTGCTCAATGCACGGCAGGGGCGGGCGGGGGCGCGGCACAGAGAGCGCAAAGTGCCTGGCCAGGGCAAGGATATCATCATCCCCAAAACCAGCCAGGTCAGCGCCGCCCAGCCAGGCCATGGTGTCAAACGCCGCTGTGTTCTGGAGCAGCAGGGGCCAGTCCGTGTCAAACCTCTGCCAGAGGCACCGAGTCCCCGACAGGATCACCCTCACCCTGTCTGCCTGGAAACGCTGCTCGGCCAGCTCCATGCTATCCAAGGAGATGCCCTGCAGCCGCCCATCCCCGAGGCCGGCGTTGAACTCTTCCTCTCTGGGCCCTGCCTGGCGGCCGAGGGTCTCCAGGGCCACGTAGGCCAGTCCCAGCGTGGCGTTCACCTCGGTGATCGGCCCCGTCCCCTTCTGGCACACCTTGGACAACGGCCTGTACATGCCCAGGAAGTCCCACAGGAAGTGGCAGAACTTGACGAAATGGAAGCTCTTTGTGAGCGTCAGCATGGCTTTGGCGCTGCGCCCAGCCTGGCCCCCGGCCTCTGCCCGGCTCTGCAGGTGCCTGGCCAGCGCGGGCCAGCTCACGATGAGCGCATCCGGCGTGCGTCTCCTGCTCGCCGCCCATCTGACAGCATCATTTTCGTGTCTATGTGCTTGGTACATGGTGATCCTAAGATATGAGAGACACTATTGTTAAGATTAAAATCTATCGGAAGGTGACAGACAACTCTAAGTGCAATAACAGAACTGTGTCCAGAAAAAAATGAGAAGGGAGTGATGAACTGGAAATGTTGAGGCAACAAATACACATTCAACCACTCCTTTTTGGCAGCAACAATAACGCAGCCTCCCAGGGGCACACGAGGTGTCAGGCTGCCGTGTTCTCCTAGAGCACCCACACCTTGCAGCAGCAGGCTGGACTGAAGTACCCTCCTGTACTGAAGCTATTGTAGAAGTCGTTCATTCAAAAAATACTTTCTGGTAACCTATTAAGTGCCAGGTGCAGCTCTGCGGTTCTAGCTGGGGCTCGAGTAAAGTCAATAAACATGTAAATAACTAAATAAACATGAGAATTTTATATAGCGATAAGAAATGGAAAGAAAACAAAACAGGACAATGGGGAAAAGTCTGACCTTTATCCGTTGTTCTGCCAGTAACAGATTGGGTGCCCACCCCCAAGCCAATGGGCAAGGTTGCTTTTAGTTAATAAATATCACAAAATAGCGCCAAGAATGATGCTGATAACAGACCAAGCCACTCCATCAAGCGAAACCTCAGTTCCCCAGCTTTGAGCTGAGCCAAAACGATACCTGGAATGGAGCTTTGGACTAGCACTTAATTATCCCCGCCTCCCCCCAGGCCTGTTCCTGTCACTCATTTGTAACACGTTTTATACATTGAATGTGTTTTGCAATCACTGTATTTCACCTGTGGATCACACCGTTCTTTCCCAGGTTAGAAAACCAATGCACGCACTTGATGGGCATCTTTCTGAGATACCCTGCAATCAAGACAAGAACCAAGGGTAAAATTTCCAGCTCGCAGGGTTTTCCGTTAGTGGTTGGGCCCGAAAGGGACATCAAATTTCTCCTCTGCCTCCCCAAATGTTTGTATGTCTCTTCTCCCCTTAAAGGCTAAGAAAGTCTACAAGTGAACAGAATAGGCTGGAAGTCCATCCCAAATCACTAAGCCCAACCCTCGATGCCAATTGTTCATAACCTTCTTCCCCACTTGATGTTCTCCCCCTCCTTCAATCAAGTTCCATCTAAACTAACTGGGGGCATTGCCTGAGCATGAGGGGCATTGCTTTTCCTTTTTTTAGCATCTCCTACAGAGCTCAGCCCGAGGCCAGCACACAGCTCACTTCCCTCTTTCAGTTGGTTCTGTCGATCTTTTTGGTCTTAGGCTGTTTACTTCGCGGGTTGTGTCCTCCGGAAAACGGAAAACGCCTCACTGCAGCCCCCGACGGGGAGGGGAAGGAGTGCGCAAGAGACGCAAGCGACGCTTAAGCAAGGAACGCCTTGTGAAATTCAGTATCCCTCCCGATCCTTCCAGGAAAAATCTTGGGCATCAAAATAACCTCATTATTCTTTCTCTCTTTTGTGTGTGGGGCAAACCCTGCAGGCTCGTCCCAGTGGCTGAAGTGAAAACAGCAGAGAGCTCCTGAGGAAAGTGGTCCTTTCACATTTATACTTGTACTTGCAGCATCTCGCTCAACGTGAATCACAAATGTTTATTGAAGGAACAGAATTTTTTTTTTTTTAAAGGAAGGACTCAGCACTTGAAAACGTTTGCTCAGGGTATGCCCTCTGTACCAGAGAAGAAATGACCCTCAAGACCTGGCAGGAAAAAAAAAAAAAAAAACCCAGCCACCAGCCAGAAAGGTCCTGTTCCCCAGCGCCCACAACCTCGCTGGCCTTTGCTGTCACTGCCTCGAAGCCCTAGCAATCCTGTCAAACCCACTGAACCCGACCTTCAAGCACTTCCCCCACCTTTTCTTCCAAGCACAGCCTCCTGCCCAAAGCCTGCAGCAAGCGTGTGGAATAGGATTCCGACGAATGCTGAGACACGCCACTAAATAGATACTAGCTAGAGACAGAAGTCGGCGAGTACTATGCCAGATGCCTTCTCTTCTCCTTTTCAGTCCCTTCTTGGGAAGAGGGATCTGCGCAGGTCCAAGCCCTCAGGCTGCCTCTCGGGGACCCCTACCCCTTGGTTCCCACTGACGTCTTATCCAGCCTCAGAACAAGCTGGGCCCCTGCGCAACGCCGGAGTTGTTGGGGGAACACAGAACACTTTTCCCTCACTGCCCTGGGCGGGTCACCCACCCCGGCATCATCCGAGCGGCCGCTGGGCAGGGGCGGTTTGACCAGAGGCGGCGGAGGGGACCCTGGAGGCCACGCGGGGCTCGGAGAGGCTGCGTTCGCGGATCCCCGCGCCGCCGCCGAGAGGCGGCCGCCCCGCTGCGGAGGAAGAGGCGGCGGGCGAGCAGGCGAACACGCCCCTGCAAGGCTGGCTTATCTGCAGGGACTCCGCCCTCCCCGCCCGCCTCGTGGGAGCCCAGGTCCCGGATCTACGGGAGGGGCATGGGCGGCCCCAGCGCCGTGCCAGGCCTACCTTCCCCGGCTCCCCCGGCTCCATGGCCCTGCTTTCGGTGGCCCGTGCTGACCCTGCCACTGGCTCCAAGCCGCCCCCTCCCCCGGCGGGCGGGCTTGAAAAAGCCACCGCCGCGACCACCCGGGCGACCGGGGCGGGAGGAGAGGGCTGCCGGCAGGGAGGGAGCACGCTCCTCGCCCACGGCTGGGGGGCGGTCGCCCTCCAGGATCCTGGGGACAAGCGGGGATTGTCGTGCTGAGCGAAGCACTTTATGGCAGCCACTTAGCCCGAGGTGCCCCGGCACCCCCGGGGAGCACAGTGGGGCCTTGGTCTGCGGCTCACAGAGCTGCCATGGGCCCCCAGATGTTTGTTTTATAATTATTCTTTAAATTGTACATTTATGTTTTATGCAGCTGTGTGCGTGTGTGTTTTAAGTGGCAATTCAAAGTTGTAAATAAAACTAAAACGAATATAGCTCCTATTTTTAAAATGTTTATTAATATGTATTGCCATACTGATTGTTGAATCATTTGATATCACCCCTGCATAGGTCCCAGGTCACCATTTCCATCATATAACCCTGCCCGCTTGGCCAGGGTTGAATAATCTCAGCAGGGTCGAGAAGGAAACCTTCTCTAGAAATGTGACATTCAATCCTGTGTGGCTAGGACTGTAATATTTGACCTGGTATTAGCTCAGGCTGTCTGAACAACATTCTGGAGACTGTGGGGTTTAAATAAGAGACACGGACTTTCTCACAGTTCTGGAGGCCAGAAGCGTGAGTTCAGGCGCCAGCTTGGTTTCCTGTGAGGCCTCCCTTCCTGGCTTGCAGGCCTCGGCCAACTCACTGCGTGATCACGTGACCGTTTCTTTGCAGATGCTTATGGAGGGAGGGTGAGAACAAACTCTCTGCTGTCTTTTTCTATACAAACAGGAGTCTTATCAGGGTTTATGACCTCATGACCTTATGACCTCATGACCTCATGTCATCGCATCTCATCCTCTCACTTTTACTTCTAACTGCGCTGGTGCAAAGGCCGAGTGAACTCTGTGTCAGGAAACCCCTGGGCAGAAGGCAAAGGAAGCTTGAAAAGAAGATATACATCGCAAATCAGCACAGGAAATAATAAATGCTCAACATCCTTAGTCATGAAGGCAAAGCAAACCAAAACAGCAATGAAATGTCACTGCAAACCCGCTGAATGGCTACTAGAAAAGTTACAAAGATGTAACAGCAAGTGTTGGAGACGGTGCGGAGAAACCGGGACGCTCGTACATTGGGGGGGGGGGGTGTAAAATGGTGCGGCCACTGCTCCTCTCAGGGCCCTTTCTGGGCGTCCCCTGGGCTCCCTGCTGGTCTCTGGCTGGCGTGGCCTTCTGAGGAAGGACCTCAGGTAGCCTGTCAACTGGGGGCAGAGAGTGGAGGAAACACCACCCCTGCCCCTTTCCCCCAGAGCACACATGCAGCCGCCTCAGTTTCCCCTCCTAGAAGACAGGGCTGGGGGGCCGGCCCACATCTCCTCAGGGACTGTGGGAGTCTAACCTGCATCAGCCGAGGCCTGGGGCTGCTCAGGGGCACCCTGCCCTCACCTCTGGCCGAGGCGCCCGCCTCGCCAGTAGTTGCAGCTGTCGGGCCGCGCCGGCGGTGGTGAGCCCGCAGGGTGCCGCGCCCGATCCGCAGGTCCAGGCAGCCGCAGTGGCGGGGCTGCGCGCAGAGGGCCCCGTCCGCACTCAGCACCTGGCCCGGGGGACAGGAGCAGCCGGGCTGGCAGGGCCACACGCAGTGCTGGGAAACCACAAGGGGGGGCAGTGGTCAGTGGCCACGGGGTGGGGCGGAGTGCCCTGGGGAGGCGACGCAGAGGCACGAGAGAGACCCAGAAGTGAGGGGACAGTCTGGGTGCGCAGGGGAGGAAGTGCAACCCTCCGGTTCAGTCCTCGTGTCCTCAACAGTTTAGGCCTGAGCGTCGGTCGTCCGAGCTCCTGTTTTGTCCCCTCCTGGAAGGGATGGCTCAGTGGGGAAACCTGGGTCCACGGCTGGGAAGCAAGGCACCGCCCAGGGAGCAGGGGAGCAGAGAGGGAGGCTGTTTGGGAAAGAGCTGGGATCCTCTGGGGGAGACCGGAGCCAGGCATCACCCCTCCCTCCTCCTCCCTGCCCCCACCCTTGGCAGGCCCACCACGCAGACTCCACGGGACAGGGGCCCGGTCGGCGCGGCCGCTGCCCCTGTCCATGGTCCTGGCCACGCGCTCAGGCAGCAGCCACGCATGCCCACACACGCTCAGGGGCTGTGCGCCCACACGCTCCTGGTGTTTCAGGTGATGGAACGGCGTGGGTCCCGCGTGCTCATGCTGCTTTTGTAGTAACACGTTTAAGCTGAGGAGCGCTGGCTGTAAGGCAGACGAGGGCTGCTGCCGGGCGAGGCGCGCTCCCGGAGACTGTCCGGGAACAAGCGCGAGCTGCCTGGTGGGCGTCGGCCCCGTTCCTGCCGCGGCGGCTGGGCTGCCTCGCGCTGCCCTCCCGCAAAGTTACCCCTGGGATCAGAGCACAGGCGGGCGTGCCAGGGGGCCTGGACTCATCACAGGAGCGAGGACAGGGAGGGCCGCCGGGGCTAAACTCGGCCCCATCAATGGAGGTGCACTTGGTCACTGCGGGTGAGGGGACCGGACGGGCTGAGAGCTGTGTGGGCCGCCGAGCTGCCCATCTCCCTGTAAAGCCCCTGCAGCTTCCCTGCCTCTGCTCCGCGCCCCCGCCCCTGTCTGGTAGCTACCTGGACAGGGCAGGACCTGGCAGGCCTCCCCGGGCCGAGCCCCTCGCAGTAATCCCCCAGGCCCTGGGGCAGGAGCGGGTCCCAGGCTTGAGTCCAGGGCGGCGACAGCTGGACCAGGGCCCCCAAGGACCCCAGCCCCCAGCTCCTGGGGGACAGTGTAGGGTATGGCTTGGCCAGGGCTGAGGGGCAGCTGGCACAAGGCGGTGGGTATCCTCAGGGCTCAGAGGGATCGTGCTGGGTTCCACGGGACCCACGGTCACACGCTGGCAGGGCCCCTCCTCGGCCCCCAGGCCGGCACAAGGAGGCGTGGGCGAGGCCCGTGGGGGCAGCAGCGACGCGCCAGGCAGACCGGCGCAGAAGCGGTGCCGGTGGCCAGGGGCAGGGCCACAGGAGGCGAGCACTCACTCTGTGGGGTCCAGGACGACCATGTAGGCTGATCTGGGGCTGCAGAGAGAGGACGAAGGGGGTTCCCCTCCCTGCTCAGGGGGTTCCCCTCCCTGCCCCCGACCTGTCACGAGGCTGGTCCTCCGGCAGCCCCAGCGCCGGCCACTCCAGCGGCAGCAGTCACACAGGGGCGGAGTCAGGATGGGACACTTTCTCACCCTCCTCACAGGGCCCGGAGGTGCAGCTAGTGATGAACCCAGAGACGCAGGAGCTGGAGGAAGAGCAGCAGAAGGTCGGGGTCTGTTACTGGCTGCACTGTGTCCCCTCACCATTCCTATGGTGAAGCCCCAACCTCCCAAGAGTGACTTGATTTAGAGACGGGGTCTACACAAAGGTCATCAAATTAAAATGAGGTCATGGGGGCAGGCCCTAGTCCAATATGGCAGGTGTCCTTATACAAAAGGGAAATTTAAACACACCGCCATGCGCACGGAGGAAGACGATGTGAAGACACAGGAAGACGACAGCCACAGGAAAACAGGTCGGAGGGATGCGGCGGGTGGCCGGCCAAGGACGGCCACAACCACAGGACAGGGGAGGTCCTGGAAGAGCCGCTCTCACAGCCCTCGGGGGCACCAACCCGCCAACTGTTCGATCTTAGATTTATAGTCTCCAGAGCGGTGGTTGTTAAGCCACCCAGGGGTCGCCCCAGCAGAGAGAGACAGGAGGGACGAGAGGGGACCGAGGGGAGGGCGTCGGGAAGGGGTGCAAGCAGGCCTGGCCTGAGAGGGCTGGACGCCATGCCGGTGGGGAGGAGGCGTCTCCCTGGCTCACTGGGAGCTGCCGTCCCCTGCCACTGAGGAGGGACGGCATGGTCCTTAGGGGCTACGGGTCCCTGGCATGGGGAGGGGGGCTGACCAGTTCTCACAGGGTGGTAGCACAGGGCTGCTTGGGGGTGGGGTGGAGGCATCCCCCGTGGGCGCGGGGGCGGTCCTGGGCGCGCACATGTTCCAGAATCAAATCCCCACCGTTGTCTTCTAGTTTCTGGCCTGGGCTGCCTTCCCCCCTCAGAGTGCGGCACCCACTTCTCAGAGCCCCACCCTGAAACATCACCCATGCTCCTGCCACAGACATCTGTCCCTCCCCACTCCTGTCACCGGGGAAGGGCGCAGACCCCCAGTTTCTGAGAGAAAAGACCGTCTCCAGTTGGAGGACAGGAGACTGCGCTAGTAAATGCCCGTGAAATCAGCTGACAAAGCATGGAACATACAATCCGCACGGCAACCCCCGCATTTTCATCAGGAAAGTAAAACCGGACAAAACTATGTGCACAGGAAGTTTGGACAGAAGTCAAATCTTTTTTTTTTTTAAAGCAGCCATCTGGAAGCACATGGTTCAAAGTCAGGGGTACCGAAGTTTGCGGGCCAGGCCCTGAAAAAGAACTTCACCGTCTTAGGGACCCAATGACTGAATACATTGTTACCTCGATTGTACAAAAGAAGGAACTGAGGCACGAGAATTCTCAGGCCAAGGTCACAGGGCTGCTACTGGAAGGGCCTGATCTGAACCCCCATGGGCGTCTGTCCTTTAACCACACTCACGGCTCAGCAACATTCCTGTAGGCTCTTCCTCCCGCCCGCATGCTTCTGTCCAAATGCCACCACCCCGCCGCATCTCCCAGCTTCCCAGTCCCGGTTTCCACCACCCTCCAAATGGAGTGGCCGCCTCCCTGCTCCCCGCACCCTCCAATCTTTAGTGGCCAGTCAGGACCACCTCCTCCAGGAAGCCCACCATGACTGACCCAGCCCCTGCCAGTCTGCACCTCCCCTACAGCTTGCAAAGCTCACTTCCTGTGTATGGATGGTTCTGTCTTCATTCCACAGGCCCTGCCTCTGCTTTCCCCAGACTGGAGGTTTTGTGAGGGTAGCCCCTGCCTGCTCTTTTCCTACAACATAGCCCAAGACTGAGCACGCCGTATGTGCTCAATAAATAACTAGCCATAACATTTATGAGAGAACAGAGCGCTCAAGCAGGCAAGAATGGTAAAGACCTTCTAGACCCATCACCACTTCACAAAGGGAAAAGCAGAGGCCTGGGGAGACATGAATGTGACTCTCCCGAGTCACCTGCCGGTTGCTGGCAGAGCTGAGCTGCCCCCCCACAACCCCACAGCGAGTTCAGTGCTTTCTCCTCCAAGTCAGGTGTATGGAAGACCTTCTGCGGGGCCTCACTGTCTCCAGCCCCATGTCCTTGGCTCTGCCTCTTCCCTGCCACCCACAGTCCCCAGCCCCAGGAGGCCAGTGGGGAGGACACTGGCCAGCAGGAGAATCTGGCGGGGGGCAGTAGCAGCTGGGCCAGCAGGTCCGGTTAGTCCTTGCAGGGGCGCTGAGCTCGGCACAGGAGGCAGGGCCCTGGGCACGGTCCAGCCACTGCTTGTCCCTGGGACACACGCCAAGCACTGGCCCTGGGGACACTGAAATTGACAGCCCAACCCAAGCTCAGCTCCGGGTGCGGTGGAGAGGTCACAGGGCTGCACAGGGGCTCAGGGAGAGGGGCCTGGGCAACAGGGCGGGGTCGACAGGGCCCTGGGTCTGAGAACTGAGGACCAGCGGGGCGGCGGGTACCCAGGGCCGCCCTCACCTGCACAGGGCTGTAGGCCACAGGTGGAGAAGTCCACAGGACTGTTTGGCCTGCTGCCAAGGGTGCGGTACCGGAAGCTACCGCTGCAGGGCATGGAGCACCGAGACCAGGGGCCCCACTCCCTCCTGGGACCTGGAGTGGCCCCTGGTCACAGCAGGCCCTGCCCTCCCACGCCCAGCCCACCTCCTCCTCCCACCTACACACCTGGGCACTCTCTACCCCTGGAGCCCACACACCCTGGGACACCCCTCCCTTCACGCATCCCACTCCAGGGACCTCCGCCTTCTCCGGAGGCCTTGAGATGCCAGGGAGTCCCCGCTCACGGCTCTCGGGGGACCACATTTTTGTGGCATCTATTAGAAAAAGCATGTGCACGTCTCTTGGGGTGCAGGGGCTGCCTGGGAGTGTTCTTGACTCTTCTCGGGGACCCTCAGTCCCAGCGCTCACCTTGACGTGGCTGCAGGCTACGGAATTCGGCCTCCATGTTGGGGCCCTGGCACACAGCGCCCCCCCAAAGGCAGCCAGGGGCGCAATGCCCCCCCAGAAACGCCTCTGGATCCCCATGTTGCAGCTGCAGCTGCAGAGACTCCAGGGGGTCCAGAGGCTCCAGCCACAGGCCACTGCGAGGTTGGGGTCAGGGAAAGAGCGTGGTAGGTGTGAAAGCAGGTCAAGCCGTGCCTGGACGCCCGCTTCCCCGGGGCCCAGCACCCCCTGTCGTCCCTGAGGGCCCTGTGGGTGCCTGGGCAGCGCTCCGAGGTACACACCAGCCACAGGTGCTACAAGGGAGAGAGCCCATCACGGCCAAGGTCAGGCCCTGCCCCCGGAGCTCCGGGTGCCTGCCCCGGGGGAGGCGGCCGGGCCACCACATCCACCGCACAGAACAGGAACTGAGGGGCTGGGCAGGAAAGCGGGTTGTCCCGAGTCCTACACGCATTTCACACGTGACCCAGGATTCTCACCAGGAGCAGAATTCCACCCCCCAGGAGCTCCCTGATGCCGTGGCATTTGTATTGATTCAAATTTGTATTGATTTGTATTGATTGTTTGGACATGATTTTGAGTGACTCTCCAGGGTCAAGTGGGAGCGACTGAGAGGGAGTAGGTCCTGACTTGAGACTCCTTAGGAGGAAAACAGTGTGCTTTCCTTCCCTTTTGCTTTTCTGCAATAAATGTTTTAAAGCCTGCTTGTCAAAGAAAAATAACCTGAGAGAAAAAGCAAAATGGGAAGGGGCAGGGCAAAGAAAGATGGAGGAGGGAATTGGGGAAGGGGCCAGGTGATTAAAGATAAAAAGGAAAATGAAGACAATAAAATGACGTTGAAAGAAAGGAAAACGAGAAAAGAAAAAACAAAGAATGAGGTTAGCGCGCCCTCTGCTGGCAGAGCCTGGTGTCAACTTTGTGTACTGGGCGCATGGAGGTTTCTGAGCAGAAATCAGGGGAATCCCAGGTCATTACATTGGGGGGCGGGAAGCAGAAGTAACTGGAGAGGTTAGAAGCCCCTCCCCAGGCTCTCGTCCCATCATAAATCACTTCACTTGTCTTGAGCCTCAGTCCTCCCATAAGTCAAATGGGCATGACAACCCCTTTCAGGCCCTCCTCCCCCCCCCCCCCCCCCCCCCGCCGCAGCAGGCCAGGCAGTACCTCATTCACGGGCCTGGCACCGTGGAGGCACACTGAACACACGCTCCCACACGTCCCTGGGGCAGCTGAGTCCGCCCCGGCTGCATCTGTGGGCTCCTTACACCCGCCTTTAGGACCTAGAGGGCATGAAACTGACACAAGAGAAGGCGGGCGTTCCCCAAATGTGTGCTGGGAGTCCTGGGGTTTAGACTAATGGGGTGTGCTTCATTTGGGGTCTGGGGCGCACGTGGAAGCACTTCACCTGAGAAAGGCACACAAGCAACTTCCTTACGGGGAGCTGGAAGAGAAGGGCCCATGCACCCGCAGGCCCCGGGTGGGCGTGGAGTACCTACCTGCGGGCTTTGCGGTGGATGATGCCTCAGCACTGGCGGCTCGGCTGGAGGGGCGGGGGTTGCTGGGGCTCCGGAAGGACCTCTGAGTTCTCTGGCTCCCGCAGGGACCCAGGCACTCAACCCAGGGGGACCAGGATGACCAGCCACAGTTCACTGAGAAAGAGCCAGGAGCCAGGGGCCGGAGGCGGGGTGGGTTCCCAGCTGGAGGGGTGGGGACCCCTCGGGCAGGGCCAAGGGGGCGACCTCACCGGCGCAGCCCAGGTTGGGCCGGCAGCTCCACGGCCACCTATCCTGACAGATGCAGAGCTGGCAGTTGGTCTTGATGTTCTCCCCAGGCCAGTAGCGGACACCGTCCACCAGGCAGGGGCGCTGCGCGGACCATGGACATGGCCTGCGCCACCCAGCACCTGCCCTCAGGGGCCCCAGCAGCCTAGGGAAGGCCCAGGGGAGGCGCCCCTGCAGAGAGCTCAGTTTCAAAGGCACACCTGCCAAGTCTGCCATGTCCGTCTGCCACGCCTGCCAGGCCCGCCACACCCTGGGCCCAGAGCCCCCACCTGGGCTGCCGCAGAGCCACTCAGTGGCGCACAAGGTCTGACTGGGGATGTCATCACGGGTCAGAGGGCAGGGGCACAGGGCCAGAACACTAGCTCCCCGGAACAGGTAGCACTGGGGCAGCCATCCTGAGGGCAGGGTGCTGAGCAAAACAAGAACCGGAGGCCGGGGAGGGCCCCCTGCAGCCCCTCTACACTCCTCTCACCGAGCCCTCCCCTGCCTTCCACCCACGCGTCTGGCGGGTGCTGTGCAGGTCCGGGCGGCATGGCACAGGCCTGGCCCCCATTCTGGGGTGGACGGCACTGTCGCTGCCGGGTCACGGTGCTGCCGCACGG
Source organism: Pteronotus mesoamericanus (assembly GCF_021234165.1). Taxonomy (NCBI): domain Eukaryota; kingdom Metazoa; phylum Chordata; class Mammalia; order Chiroptera; family Mormoopidae; genus Pteronotus; species Pteronotus mesoamericanus. The sequence goes on along the minus strand of NW_026555329.1, from coordinate 79,631,488 downwards.
CTCAGAGCACGGGGACCAGGGAGACCAGGAGATCCATTCACCGTCCACTGTGAGGAGGGGCCGAACAGGCAGGGGCACCGTGAGGTCCAGGTAGGGGCCCGGTGGCCTTCGTTGCCCCTCTCTCTGGGCCCCCCTGCCCTCCTGGGTGCCCAGGCCCTGCACCTGGGCAGGCAGCCGTGAGGCAGGCCCAGACCTGCTGCCTGGGGCCTGGGCAGCCTGGGTGGGGAGCGGCAGTGGCTCTGGCCCTGCACCCCAGGCCCCCATGTGTGGCTGCAGGGCCCCCACGGGCCCAGGGTCCCCAGGCCCCACAGCCCTGCTCTTCTGGGGAGGCCTCTGCCTCTCCTGCCGCTGCAGTCAGGCTTCCCATTGCACATCTGGGGAGGGAACGGGTCAGCGCCCCTTTCTGGTTGGCAGCACGATGGCTCTGTCCCCTGCATGACCATGCCCCACCCTCACCCGCTGGAAGCCGATGCCGAGGGCACCCAGGCAGGCGTACTCGGGGCAGGGAACCCCTGTCCTGCTGGGGCCTCCGGGCCTGGCAGCGCCTCTGCGGGGAAGAGGAAAGAAAGCAGTCGGGTGGCCGGCACTGGCCACCGCCCGCCCCGCCCCCCCCCCCAATCTTGGCCCCCATCAGAGACACCAAGTTCCATACCACAGGTCAGCTTGTCCTTGCCCTGGGGACAGTCGGGGACCCCTCAGAGAGCTGCTCAAGGTTCAGGCACAGCTGGGGGGCAAAATGGCAGGGAAAGAGATCCCCACAAGGGGGCAGCTGGGCAGAGCCTGTGAGCACGGTAAGTGTCCTGCTGGGCTCCTGCCCACCTGCCCTTTCCCAGCAGAGGGTGGGGGGAGCCAATGTGGGGCCCGAACCTGGCTCAGAGATGCTCTGGGGAGGGGTCCCGGAGGGGCAGCCAGGCCCAGGGAGGAGTTGGGGCCTGTGGACAGCCGCCCCACTCCCCAGGGAAGTGGTTGGACATGAAGGGCTGACTTGCAGGGGCGCAAAGGGAACCCCCAAGTCTGGTGGGGAGGACTTGGGGGTAGCCCTCCAAACAGGCCCAGGCCCCATGCCCAGAGAGCCGCCCCCTTTTATCCTTTCTTGCCCAAATGTAGGCAAAAACAAAAGCCCTTTTCTTCTCTCTCCTGGGCCTGGGCGGAAGGGCAAGACTTCAAAAACAGCTTCAGGAAAGAGATCAAAGGAGACTCTGATGCTCCAGACCTAAGTCACTCTCTAGCTGGCGAGCCAGCCCAGCTGCTAGGAGCCAAGGTCCACTAGGGGTAGGGGATGGAGGTGGAAGAGCCGGCCCGGGGCGGGGGTGCTGGGGGCAGCGGAGCAGCCTCGCACAGCTGCCCAGGGCCACGCAGTGCGGACCGCGGGCGCAGGGCCGCCGCAGCCGCGCTCCTCTCCGCCGTCCGTGCAGTCCTCCTCGCTGTCCCAGGGCCAGCCCCGCGGGGCGCACTGCCGCTGCCGCGCGGGAATTCCACGGGGCCGCAGGGCGGCGCTGCAGGGGCCAGACCTAGGGGTAGACTGGGCTCCCCCGCAGGCCTGGCCCACCGCTCAGCTCTGCCTCCAGGCCCGACCGCCCTGCCCGTGCCCCACCTTCGATCTCTCCCCAAGTCCAGTCGCTCCGGTGGGCAGGAGGCTGGCGGGGACCATGCACCAAGACAGGACTCCTGGTCAGCGGCGCCCGTTGTAGAGCAGGCCTGGGGGCAGGTCGCGCCCAGCCGCACAAGCCAGGGAGCCCGAGGTCGGGGCAGCCCTGCTCCTCGGTCCCGTCTCCACAGGCGTCTTCTCCATCGCAGAGCAGGGCCGGGGCAGGCAGTGGCCAGAGCGGCAAGGCATCTGCAACCGCCCCCCACCCCCGCAGCCCGGAGCGGCACAGCCTGGCATGGGGCGGGTAGGCAGGCTCAGGAGGCCGACGGAAAGTCCCGGAAAAGCTCCTCACCCCAGAAAGGCCAGAACACCCCTGCCGACACGTCATCGCCGCTGGCAATGGGAGCAGCCGCTCGGGAAGCGACCGTAGGACATGCCTGCGGGCTGACTTGCCACTCAGCCACTGCCACCCACTGGCGAGGACACTCACCCTCCTCTTCTCAGCCATCATCACAGTCGTCCTGGTTGTCACAGAGCCACTTGTGGGGCACACAGTGCCCGCTCTCCTGGCACAGAGCTTCCCCCTCTGCACAGCCAGGCACGGGCTCCTCACAGTGGGTACCGTCACACCCACAAAGCCAACAGCTTCCCTGGCACGTGCTGTGCACATGACGTCCTGAGACCAGCCACAGCTCTGGGCCAGCCCAGGGGGCCCAGGGCTCCCCCAAAGTCCTTCACTCACCAGCTCCCCCAGTCCTTCTGCAGCACCATGCCTGGTGGGAAGAAGCTGCCCACCCATTCACAGGGGCAGGAAGCCAGCTCCAAGCAGACCCTTCCTGAGATCACAGAGGGCGGAGCTTGAAGCAAAGGACACAGCAGCCCTCACGCCAGCCTGTCACATGGGCCTGTGGCCCCTTCCGTGCCACGGTGCCCCCTCCCACCTGCCCGTTCTGACCTTACCCACCATGCAGCAGAGTCCCCTCAGGGCAGAAGCAGCCCTCCACACAGGTAACAACCTGTGGCAGGTGGGGGGACATGTGGAGCCACAGACCTCGTACCCCTGGCCCCGTTCACATTGCAGAGCTAGGTGGAGGAGAGAGGGGCTTAGGTCACCCAAAGTGCAAGGGCACCAGGATGCAAACCAGCGGGTGAGCTAGCCCAAGGTGGCACACCCAGAGGTCACTGGGCGCATGGTGGAGACTCCCACTGAGCCCTCTCCCAAGGCTGTTTGCAACGTGCAGGTTCTACAGGGCGGCACCCTGGGCAGCTTTGGCTGAGCGTGGTGGCATGGGGCATCCAGGGCGAGGACAGGGCGCACTCACGGCCCAGTTCCCGGGTGCACCAGTGCACGTGGAGCCCACGCCGGGAACATTCTGCTGCGTAAGTGGCAATGGCTGAGCAGAGAGACTCGCAGTCACCCTTCCGAGTCACAGCTGTGGGAGGGGTCGGTCACCTGCACGCACGTGACCGTGGATCAGCCAGATCCCTCCACAGCACCCAGCCCTCGCACCCCCTAGCTTTCTGCAGCTGCCCCACACTTCTGTTCCCATTTCCCTGCCCTTGCTTGCGGTGCAGGGGTGTGGCAGGTCTCCTGGCTCGGGGCAGAGAGGACTGAGGTGCTAGGAATGAGCGGCCAGCTCAGCTGTGGGCTCCAGGACTCCCTGGCAGCTCTGCAGGTCATTACTGGCATCTCCATTGAAGTCTCCACACAACCCAGCCACAAGCCGCGGAACTGTGCGGACATGTGTACCAGGCCCCGGGTGCCTGCAGAGAGGGCAGCCGGGGGCAGGCTGTGTGAAGAAACGATCCACGGGCCTTTGTTGCGGTCCTGAGCAAGGAGAAGCCCACGCGTGCTATTGAATGGGACGCCTGGCCATCTGCCTGGGTACCACCACCCAATAGGGGGCGCTGGTTTACTCCTTTTTTTGTTTTGTTTTTTGGTTGTAGGGGATGATTGGTGGTGATAAAGGAAAAGAAGTACATTTTGGGGGGTCCTCTAACTAAACCCAGGTTGAGGGGCAGGGAAGCTCCTCAACCGCTCGGATTCCAGATGGCTCCCAGGCTCCAGGAGAGACTGCGACGCCCACCAGCCCCAGGGGACTCAGTGGCCAAGAGGCTCAGATGGCAGCTCCGCTGTGCGGACCGCCAGGCTCCTTCCCACATGGGGGGTTATTTTGGTTTCCAGTTTCCCAGCAATAGTCATTTCTAAAACACCAACTGCTTGGCTTGGGTGGTGGGATGTTAGGAAATTTATTTTCATTTCTTCTCTCTGAAACTTGGTATTTTCTAAGTGTTTCTTGGGTGAGGAGGTATTGATTTCACAATGAGCAGAAACACAACATGGAAACTCTGACCACTGCAGGGAAGAGGGGTCCAGAGAGCTGGACCCCTGGATCCGGCAGGTCAAGGTCAGAGGGTTAGGGGTGGGGTCTGACCTCCATCGCAGAGCAGGGGAGGCCCAGGCAGGTAGTGAGCAGCAGGAAGAGGCCAGAGCGGCGCAGGCCCAACCTGGGGCCTGTGTTGACCTTGGGGAGCGTTACGCTCACCCCGTTCACTGTTGCTGCCCAGCCTGTGGGGGAACAGGGAGGTCCTCAGGCTCAGCCTGGGGGAGAGGGCCTCCGGGGTCCCCATGGGGTCCTCTAGCCTTCCCTCCAATCTTCCTGTTGCTTCTCTAGCCATGTGACCCTGGGCAGGCCATTAGACCTCTCTGGGCTTTAATTTCTTGGAGCCTCCCAGAATGACGATTCCCAGACGAGGGAGGAGGCCCCAGCTGCGCGGCACTGATACCGGCAGGGAGAGACATGGAGAACCCCAGGCCTCGGCCACCCAGGCAGAGCTGTGAGGCCATCCAGGGTGTCCTCCCCCAAGCAAGGCCGGCCTTCGGTGTCACAGTCACCTCTGAGCATGTGCAGGGGGCTGCTCTGCAGCCACATGGGCAGCGCCTTGGTGTAGGTGAGGCCGCTGGCCCCGCAGGGCAGATTCTGGGCAGATACTGTGAACCGGCCACCGGACTCCGGCACCAGCAGGTCCTCGCAGGTCCCAGGGAAAGTGAGGGCCAGCCCGTCAAACGTCCCATAGTGGGGGGCACCCGATGCCTGGCACCATGCAGCCACCGCTGGCCCGGGCACACACTGTGGGCAGGAGGAGGAAGGGAAACAGTCCCAGGGACAGGGACCAGAGCGGTATCCAGGGCACACAGCTGGTCAGGTTCCAAGCGACTCCAGACAGACCCTCAGCTTGGGGGATCCTGGAGGGCTCCCATTGCCCCCGCAGCCTGGTTCTCCCACCCCATCACCCCAGCCCCAAACCAGGGGTCACAAGGCCAAAGGTTACAGGTCACAGGCCTGGGCATTCCAAAAGTTGCAGTCCTGCTGAACAGTAGCGTTGGGTGGTTACCACTGCCCACCGTGGCAGCAGGGACAGAGCTCAGGGGGCACACAGCGCTCCTCCTAGACAGAGACCGGGGACAAAGGGGCACTCAGAGGACATCCCTGTGCCCTGTCCCCATGTCGGACAGCCAGGGGAGCAGGGCAGCGCCCTACGCAGCCCCTCCCACACTTACCAGCACATGTTATCTGTGTATTATCTGTGTCTACATGTTGGGGCAAGATGGCTCCCCTCCTCCCTCCCCCCCGGGTATGTACACTCATGTCTCTGTGTACACACATACTAAATCTACACGCCCATGCATGAGCGTATGTCATGTGCGCGTGCCTGTTTGTGTCCGTGTGTAAGAACCTGCCTAGGGTTGAACTTGGGATGTCACCTAATTTTACTAGGGGACCAAGAACGTCCCTCATTGGCCCTGGGATTATTTTGCACGAAGTAGCCTGTGACAAACCCAGCCGATCCCATCTGTGGGAGAGGACCGTGAGGATGCGTTTTATTCTGTGCCCCTGGGCTGGGGTGGGGATGGCCTCACCGGCACCTGAGGAGGAGGCGGACCCAGCCATCTTCCCTCAGCTTTTCCCTAGACAACTGTGCTTGCTTCCTTCATTGATTCAGCGGTTTCTTTACGGTCGCGTCTCCCCCACAGCAGCCCTAGGAGGGCCCCCGGGTGGTCCTCTGCCCACCTACACCAGAACTGAGCGGCAACCTGGGCTGCCGCGGAAGCTCCGCCCATCAAAGGTGAGGTGGCGCCGTCGCCGCCCACCGCGCACGCAGAGGGGCACGGCGCCTGCGCGCAGAGCCCGCGGCCGTCCAGGCACCCGCTGCGGGCACACGGGGTGGTAGAGCGCCCCGGAGCGGTCCCCCGGGGGATGGGGCTGCTGAGCTGGAGACGGCCTCCCGCCCCCATAACGCGCCCTGGTGCCTCCCCCGGCACCCCTTCCTCCGGCTAGGGTTAGAAATCAGCGGGGGGTAGGTCACCTGCTAGGTGTTTAAGCAGGGCCACCAATTAAGCCATGAGAGGTCACAGGTCACTTGTGCAGGGTCCCCATAAAGGCAGGTTGAGCAGATGGCATAAGGGAGGGGTCAGAGGGGACCTGGTAGCTTCTAACCCCAGCGAGAGGGCCGGCGGGGCAAGCGGACCCACCACGGGTTGCACCGTTGGCTCATGCGTCCCCGGGGCCGTAGCGCCGGCGTCGGTGGAAGCAGGGCTGTGGGCGGCCGGCACACAGATGGCGCCGTCCCGGAAGAGGCCGGGCAGGCACTCGCAGTCGCTCACGCATTCTTCTCAGCAGGACCCCTCAGCTCCCTAGCCCCGCGCCGAGCAGCTGGGCGGGGGCCGAAGCGCAGTCCGAGTGCAGCTGGTCTCCCGGGCATAGGCGCTCTGTGGGCCCAGGTGCGGGAGCCCCGGCGTCCCCGCCACCCTCGCGCCGGCCCCCGCTGCCCTGGAGGAGCTCGCCGGGCGCTCAGAGCCCTCAGAAGCAGGGGTCACAGGAGGGCCCTCCCTCAAGTCCCCATCCTGCAGGGTGGGGAGGCCTACCACAGAAGCCGGGCTTCCTCCAGAGCATGTGGACGTGCCGCTTGGCACAGTCCCGGGCGTAGCTGGCCAGGGTGGCACGCACAGCCTGCCTGTGGCCCTCCCTGCCACTGCCTGCTGGCGCGGCGGCTCAGCAGGCAAAGAGGCAGGCCTGGTCGTGGTTGGCAGGGGGGACCTTCGGAGAAAGGACAGCCCCTCAGCCAGCCCGCCCCCTCCTCCAGCACCAGCACCCCAGCCCCTGCTCTTGCTTCACCCCGCCTGGTATAAGATCAAACAGATGAGGGCTGGAAGGGCCTCAGAGATCATCTGTATGAGCCCTCTCATCTCCCAGAGAGAAAGCGTGGCTCAGTGGATTGAGCGCCCAGCCTGTGAACCAAAGGGTCGCTGGTTCTGTTCCCAGCCAGGGTACAGGCCTGGGTTGCCGCCCAGGTTCCCAGCAGGGGGCCCGCAAGAGGCAGTCACACATGGATGTTTCTCTCCCTCCCAGTCTAGTGGCAGGACCAGGTTCCCTGTTTGGCCTCTCCCTAGCAGCCACTCCACCCCTACCCCAACCTGCGCATGGCATTCCCTGAACTGTGGCCATCCAGCAGCTGGTGGCACACATCCTGGGCTTCAGCCCACAGCTGGCCGGCTTCCACGCCTGCTTCTGTGCCCCTCAGGGGGACCTCGCAGCCCTGAGCTGCCTCCACTGCACCCAGACACCCCCCGGCTTGAGACAACTGGATGAGGCACTTTAACAAGGGCACCAGAAAAATAGCCACTGCTATTGGTGCTTCAAAGCTCCACTGTCATGACCAACAGCCCAGACATCATCCTTTGGGGACTTTTTTCGGGGGGGGGGGCAGTTAGCAGCGAAGTGGCAAGCCTGGTGGGGGGCAGGGGAGTTGGGGTCACTGTCAACCCGTAGACAGGAGGTCTGAAAACTAATGAACCAAAACTGGTTGGTGGCCAGATCACACAGGCAGCTGGGGCTGTGGGCAGCCCCTTCCACTGAGCTCCTATGGGACCCTGAGCTTGCCTTCCCTCCCCTGGGGACCTGGGAGAGGGACAAGGCCTGTTGCTTGTGGGAGATGGAACAGAGGCTTGAGGGCATCAGAGAAGCTAGGTGTCGCCTGTGTAGGCGGTGAAGGGGGTGGGGCAGGCGCCCTGGGGCTGCATCTCACCTGAGAGTCAGGGAGCTTTGGCGGGCCCCTCCTGGCTCCAAGAAGTCATCTGGGGGCGGGGGAGGCAGAGGTGCTGGTCTGAGGTCTCAGGCGACCCCTCCCCTCCTGCACCAGCAGCAGCGCCCGCCCACCTCACTCACCTTCATGCCGACCTTTGTAGGCCCTGCAGAGGCCTTGCGTCTGTCCCTGGAGCTCGTGGGCCACAGACACGGAGACCGAACGGTCCCTATCCAGCCGCACGACGACCCCCAGGCCCCCTGACAGCACCAGCCAGTCCCCTCGCCACGGCAAGCTCAGCCCTGGGCAGGGGAGGTGGGGTCACAATCCCCACCCCTCCCTCCATCACAATGGGGTTCACACTGCCCAGGGAAGGGAGGAGAAGGGATGGATTCTCACAATTTAAGGCGCCCCCCGACCCCGGCTTCCCATCACAGCCCTCCTTGAGAAGCTCATGACCACTCTGGACCTTCCCCTGAGTGACGCTCACACACAGAACCCCACTCCCGCCGCCTTCCACAGAGCCCACCGGGACAGGAAAGTGTCCCATCTACTAGCACCAAACCCTTCCCCACAGCACTGTGGGAGGCAGGTGGGGAAACTGAGGCTCTGAGAGGTTAAGTGGTTAAGTAGAGGGACTCGCTCAAGGTCACCTTGCAAGGGGGCTCTTGGGGGTGGCCTGCAAGGGTGGGGCGGGGGACTGGGTCCACGACCTCTGGTTCCTCAGCTGGCTCCCTCATTTCCAAATGCTCCCAACAGCACTAGGGGGTCAAGGAGGCAGCAGGAGCTCAGTCCCCAGCCGCCCCTTCTGCGGCCCTGCTGAGCCCCATGCTGGGGTGGGCAGACTGTCCCTTGCCGAGGAGCAGCTGAGACTCCCCATCAGGTACCAGCTGCCCATTTACAGAGACGTTCCCACCCTGAATCAGCACTTCCTCCTGTCCCCGTCAGCACTGGGCCTGGGGGCAGGCGGCAGTGGGTGAGGTGGTCAGCGCTGCCCCTGCCAACATCCAGCTCCGCCCCCCCTTCTCCCTCCCTCACCGGCTGACAGTGCCCGGGCTGCGGACAACAGCCCCAGGGCCTCGGGTGGACAGCTCAGGTGGAACCGGCAGCACCCGCCAGCAGGTAAGTGCAGCGGCCCAGGAAGTGGTAGTGGCGCCCGTCAAAGGTGCCGTAGTGGAAGCCAGACCAGGTGGCACCGGTGGCCAAGGGCCACTGGCGCTGGCTCCAGAGTTGGGCCACGGCCCCTGCCAGGGGCTGCAGGAGGGCTGGAGAGGGGCTGCCGCCCGGGGAGGATGTCCCTCTTAATGTGGGGGGGAAGCGAGGGAAGCGGGAGGCAGGTGGGCAGTCACTGTCCCTCTGGTGGGCAGGGGGTCATCTGAGAGGACAGGGGAGTGGGCCTGGGCCCTGTGGAAAGGCCCAGAGCTCCAGAACTCCATGTGGGGGCGCCTGGGGGGCAGCAGGTGACAGCTAAGACTGTGCCTGTTGGCGGGCTGGGGACCCATCGGGGAGCTGTTGGCTGGAGCAGCCGAGGCAGGCCTGGGAGCGCCACCCCGCCAGCTGTGCCCCCAGGGCTGGGCACAACGCTCCTCCAGGCTTCCTGCGAAAGCGTTAGCCGAGCCTGCCCGAGGCTCGCACCGCCACGTGGCCAAGCAGTGGCCCTCGGGGCTGGTGTCCGCAAGGGCGGTGGGGGGTACAGGGAATGCGGTGGACCCAGCCAGGCCACCGGGACCCAGCTTCCCTCCCCAGGCAGCTTGCCACCTCACGAGACCGCAGATCTGGGCTGATCTCGGGCACGCACCCAGGGTGCAGCAGGGGCCCCCCAGCCCGGCTGCAGGCCCTCGCTGTCCGGTTCCACGCAACAGGCCGGGTTGCCGGGGGCCTGAGTCTGCTGAGCAGGCAGGAGGGGGAAGACGTTAGTGTTCAGCTCAGCCTCATCCCTGGGAATGGCCTGGGACGGTCATTCAATTGGGTCACCTGCTCTCCGAGTGAATTTCTCACGTAATGTCCCTTCTCGGTCTTCATTTCCCCACGAGATGAGGTCAAGATGAGGTCGGGGAGGCCGGCGGAAGGGCAGGCTCGGGCAGGAGGCACCGAGCATCCCACTCCGCCCTTTGAGAGCCCACCCAGACCTGGCTCCCAGATGCCTACGGCTCCAGGTGACTGCCAGGCCTCCGCCACTCTCAGGATGTGACCCCTGTGCTCAGGAGCCCAAACTCCAACCCTCACTCGCTCATAGATGGGACAGAGCCCTGCACGGCCCCCAAGAACAGGTCCAGGCGCCAGCCCAGGCGCAGGTCATGGTAGAGGCCGGTGCAGGGCACCAGGTCCTCCTGACGGGGGTCACTTCCTCCTCCACCAGGAGGGTCTCCATCGGCTCACACCACCGCCTGCCCATGGACAGGAGGGAGAGCTGCTGCCACTGTCCCCTGTCACCCAGAAGCCTGCCCCGTGACCCTGCTCTTGAAAGAGCCAACTCCCAGGGAAGTGAGCTCACTGAGGAGGAGGCTGAGGTTGGGAGGGGAGCCTGGCTGCCTCAGAGGGCCCAGTCATGGGGCAGGAGGAGAAAGAGGAAAAGAAGGTCCCGGTCATGAGGCGGATGCTTACCCATCAGCAGTGCCCGTGCCATCCCAGCGAGGAGGGCCAGGAGCAGCATGGTGCTCCCACAGGCCGCCCCACAGGGGGCTTTGGGGCTGGGCTGGGGGAGGCCATTGCAGCAGGCAAGCACAGAGGCCAGCGCTGGCCTCCCCGCACCACGTGGCAGCCCAGCCTCAGAGCTGGTGTGTGCAGCGTAGCGGCCTCAGAACGAGCCTCAGAACGGGGGGCAGGAGGCTCTATCTCAGCCCCCTGCCCCGGGGCACCAGCTGCCCGGCACTGGATTGGACCTGCCTACACACCACACATCTGCCTCAGAGGCCTGCTCTCCCTGGGAACAGTCTCCTTCCAGCAGGGCTACTGTGTGTGCGTGTCATCAAGAGGGGGTGCACGTGTGCCCGGCCATGGCCAGACGCCCAGCCTCTGATACTGCGAGACTCGGTCGCAAATTAACGTGATCCCCCCCCCCCTGGGCCTTGATTTCCTCACCAGTAAAAACTCCAGGGGCCTCCCAGGGACGCACAGATGGGACTCAACGCTCCACAAATAGTATGAAATTGTGTGTGTGCACGTTTTTCTGTGGACAGTTCCGGAAACTTTATTGAATTGCCAGGGGGCCGTGGGCGCACAAAACATGTAAGAGTCACGGGACCAGATGAGGCTCTGGCCTCCCAGCCCTACAATCCTAACTTCAAGGTTCCCTCCCCTGCCCGCCCCGCCCTGCCTCCCACCCACTCTGCCACCAGGCACGCTGGAGGCACGGGCCAGGGAGCCCACAGACCCCTTTCCAGGGAGGCTGCACCGTGCAGACACAGGGAAATGGCTTGTGCCCTTTACCCCACGGTCCCACTGCTTACTGGGGTGACTAGGTGCGCTGCCCAGGTGCACCCTGCTCTCCTCTGACGGTCGCCTAGGGTCCCTGGGGTCCAGAACCAGGAACTGGCTTGGGAATGAGAGCCTCAGAGAGGGGTGCCCGGGTGGGAGGTGGGGAGTGGGGTGGCAGGAGACTGAGGGGCCCTGGGGGCCAGGCAGCCAGACGGGATAATCCCCAGCATCCGTTTCATTGGGAGGGGCAGCAGCAGGTGGCCGAGGGGGATCCTTGTTGCATCCTGGTTCCCAGCTCCCAGTACACCCAGGCTGGGACGTGGCCAGGGTCTTCTCTTCCCAGCCCTGAAACCTGATGTCCCTTCGGGCAAAGCACGTAGTTACCCAACTTGGGGTAAGGAGGCTGCGGGGAACCAGAGTCTCACTAGGCAATTCTTCGGGCCCCGCACAGGTCCTGGGACCAACAGAGGTGCTGCAACTTCCTCAGGAAAGTCCTTGGAAAGGGCGCGGACAGCATTCCGGTCCCGGTCTCATGTGTCCACCCGGACGCTCCCTCATGCCTCACTCGCTCCATCCACTCCCACTGCAGGTCTCGCAGGGAGAGACTCGGGTGCCAGCACCCTGCCCCAGCGCAGTGACACGTGCTCCCAGCGCCAGGAGAAGGCTGGGCACCGACTCCCCGAATCAGCAGCTCACCGGGGGGAGAGAAAAACCTTCACAGCTGACTCCTAGGGACGCCGTGACCCCTCGTGCAGGCACCGCCTGATCCAGAGCCTCTCTTTCTACCCTAAACATCAACGATATTGATGGTGCGCCTGCTGTGCACCAGACTTCTCTGTCCCCTGGCATCCCCTCCTGTGACGATGCACGACAGGGCTCCTTGCTCTGCGCTCCAAGGGCCATCCGCCCGGCCCCCCAGCTCTGGATCCCAACCACTGCTGACAGGGCAGCACAGGGACTGGGAGAAACGAGTCACAGCGCCCTCTCCCCTACAGGGACAGGAAGGAGGAAGCTGGAACCCAGGGGAGATTGAAGGAAAGGATTAGGGAGGGGGGACCTGGAATAACCAGCCCCCCTTTGAGCTCTGGAGGACAGGAAGTGGGGAACTCTCAGAACGAGTTGAGGTGCCCAGGTGATCAAGAGGGAAGAGAGACATCATAACCCCGGACAGGGACAAGGAGAAGCCGGGCCTGAGGGCTGAGGACACCCCTGCACACCTGACTGGAAGAGCTTTCCAGCGTCTTAACAGGGCCCGCCCTCTACCCCGCCCAGGGAACTCCTCCCCGCAGCCCCTCACCTGGACCCCGCCTTCAGAGTCTCCGCCCAGCGCGATCGCACCTCGCCACCCCCTCCCCACCCCCGCCCCAAGCCTCCTCTCCAGCCTCGCCGCTCTCCAGTCACCGAGCCCAAAGTCCCCACCCCACCCCCAATTTCTACTTCGAAGGGCCCACTCCTGGCACAGGGCACAGGGGCCCAGCCCTGACTCCTTCGGCCTCACCCCACGGCACCAAGGGACCCGGCTCCCGAGCCAGGTCTCAGATCGCCGGATTCGGGGCAGAAAGGTGTGGGTCGGGGTGGCTCTCGGTGGGATACGGGTGGAAAGCGAGGCGGGGTCAGAGTTCCCCAGGCCGCTGCCTTCGGCCGACAGCGGAGACGACCCCGCCGCGGGAGCGCGGCGCAGACACACTCCCGCGGGCACTCGCGGTTCCGAGACAGCAGCGCAGACCCTGGCTCCCCTCCCCGAACACGCCCCCTCCGCGTCCCCCCAACTCCTCACTCCCCCACCCCGCCCCGCGCTCCACCTTTCCCCTGGCTCCTCCCCCGGCGCCCGCGAGCACCCCCCAGCAGCCCGAGTGCTCGTCCTCCCTGCCTACTCTCCCTCCTCACCTCCCCCCACAGTCTTCCCTTCCCTGCCCCCTCGCCCCCTCCCCCGATCCTTAGCTCCCCCTTCCCACCACCTACCCCGGCCGCCTTCCCGCGACCGTCACCTGCCCGCCGGCCCCCGCCGCGCCCGCCCGCCCGCGAGCCCACTCCAGGACACCCCTGCCCGGCCTCCCCCACCGGCGTCCCGCGGCGCCCCTCCCGCTTCCTTGCTCCCCTCCCCCAGCCGGGCGCCCTTCCCCGCTCCCGCTCCCCCCGCGTCTTTTCCTCTCCCCTCCCCGCGAAGTTTCGGGGCTGTCAGTCTGTCAGTCTTTCGGGCCATCCGCACCCGAGCTGCGGGCTACGGGCGCCATTGCGAGCAGAGCCGTCCGGGACCGGGGGCCGGGACGCCGGGGTCCCGGCAGCAGCGGGGAGACCCGGCCGCCCGCCCGCCCGCCAGGTACGGGCCCCGGAGACGCCCAGCGGTCGGCGGCTGCGCCCGCTCCCCTGGCCGCACCGGCACTCAGTCAAGGCCCGCCCCGCGCAGGTGACAGCCCGGGGGTGGGGGCGCGCGGGGAAGGGTGGGGAGCGGCCGAAGGGAATGAAAGGGCCGAAGAGGGGCGCGGACTGGAGGAGCAAGGGGATGAGACCGGAGGGGGAGGACCTGGTCGGGGCGGGGGGGCCGGGTTGTCAGAAGAAGTGACGGACGGGGAGCTGGAAGATAGGGCAGGCGCTGGGGACAGGGGCGGGGGTGACTCCGGTGGGAACGGGGTGAGCGGCTCCGAGGGGAGAGAGTGAGGAGGCTCCCGAGAGGGGGGAGGGAGTGTGGGAGGGAGCGGGGAAAGGACGACCCGGCGCGGGGACCGGCCCGTGGGGAGGAGGGGAGGGTGTTGACAGGTGAGTCGGGGAGCCGGGAAGCGACCGGGGCGTGCGGTGCGCTCCAGGCGCAGCGGCTCGGGACGCGCGAGGCGGGGAGGTGGGGCGGGAGGGGTCGGGCCCGCGGGCAAACTTGGGAGGGGGGTGAAGAAGCCAGCGGGGGACAGAAATGGGGAAGGGAGCCGCAGATGGGAGGGGAGGGGAAGCGGAGGTGAGTTGGAGGCCGGAGTGGGCAGGGCAGAGCCGAGAAGAGAGTCCGGAGCGAGCGACTAGCGGGGCCCCGGTCTCGGGGGAGCTCGGGGAGCGGACTGAGAGGGGGAGGGGCAGAGCTGTTCTGGGGACCCGCGGCCCGGAGGGAGGGGAAGCGAGAGCCAGCCGGGGAGGCAGAGGGGGAAGGGAGCCGGGGGCCTCGGAGGGGAAGGAGAGCCGCAGGCGGGAGGGGCGGGGGCGGTGTGGGGAGACGGGAGGAGGGAGGGACAGAGGTGCAGAGATGAAGGAGGAGGAAGGGAAAGCGGAGTGGGGGAGGAGAGGGCGGCGGGGGGAGATCGTGGTGGGGGAGAACGGCGGGAGGGGGCGGCGCGGGGCGGAAGGAAAGGAGGAGGGGAAAGGAAGGGAGGGGGTGCACGCCGGGGAGGGGACGGAGCCGGGCAGAACCGGAGGGGAGGGGAGGCGCCGGGAGCCTGGGGAGGGGGAGGGGAGCGCTGCGGCGGACGCTGCCGGGCGCGGGGGTCGGGGGGCAGGGGCGGGGCGCGGAGGGCCCGCCGGCTGCGGGCAGGGGCGGAGCTGGGGAGCCAGCCAGATCCAGCGGGGAAAGCGGGCGGAAGGCAGAGGGAGCGGGAGAAGGGAGGGCAGAGGGAACGCTGCCAGAGAGATTTGGGGGGAGGGGAGTCCGCTGGAAGAGGGGCGGGGCAGGGCGCTGGAGGAGGAGCGAGGCGGGGGTGGGAGGCGTTGGCAGTGGCGGGGGTAGCCCTGCGCCGGGGGTTGGGGGGCGGTGGGAGGGCGGTGTGGGGGTACCTTGGGAGGGAGGCGGTGTTGAGGTAGGGTTTTGTGGGGAGGAAGCAAGATCCGTTTCCTGCCCTCCTTGGAGGGCCTCCCCCACCAGTTGCCCAATAGTGACACTCACCTCTGCCCCTCCGCCGGCTCCTGTTTCACCAGCTCCTGTAGTGACAGCTGCAGGGCCTAGGAGATGCTGTGCTCGCTCCCCTCCCTGGTCTCCCACCCTGCACCCTCTGCCCAGAGAATCGATTCATCCCTGACACCCCGGGGGCAGGAGCCCCGACAGGCTGGGGCTGGTCCCGCGAGACCCGCCAGGTGCGGGGAGCAGTGGACCTTGGGAGCTGGCCAGAAGTGGCTTCCCGATCTTCTTGGGCCGCCTGTCAAGATCTCTGCTGTCTGAAATCCCCGTTCCCTCATTTCCCTCACCTGTACCTGGGGACACCACCTTTGGAGCTCCAGAGGGGAGCTGGTGACCGGGAGAGGTTGGACCAGGGCCCAGGTGAACCTGCCGTGAGAAGAACCTGAGCAAGGCTGTGTTCTCTCCTTAGGGTGTGAGGCCCGATCCCCAGGAGGAGCTGCCTGGGGTTGCCATGAGAGAGACCTTGGAGGCCCTCAGCTCCCTGGGTGAGCCAGCAGGACTGAAGGAGCCTGGGGTGGGTGGTGGGGACGCAGATGCCTGCTGGACTGGTTGCTTCTCCACAATGTAGAAGACAGAGCCATCCTCAGAGATGGCAATCCCCAAGACACCCGAGAGCCCCAGAACCTTCCAGACAGTGTCCTTTTGGGTCTCACCTGGGTGTTTGTGACTGCCTGGCCCACCCCGCACCTACTCAACAGGGCACCAGGATATTTAATCCATTCTACCCTTCCTTCACCTGTCCCCTCAACACCAAGGGGCTGAGGTTGACACCTGGCCAGACTGCTGGGGAGCCTGGCTGTCCCTTGTCCATGCTGACTTCCTTCCTGAGCAGGTTGGGAAAAGCTCCTGGGGTGGGCATGGAAGGGGAAGAGCCCCTGCCTTGGATCATCTCTCCTGTACTGGATGCTTTACTTGGACCCACCCTTCTGCCTGTAACAGGGTTCTCTGTGGCACAGCGGGAGCTGGCCCCCCACAGTGAGCCTGGCGCAGGGCCCCACAATGCCCAGGAGCAGATATGCCCTCCCAGGCCAGAGAGAGCGCTGGGCTCCTGTCCGGGTAAGTGAGCGGGGACCCTGGGTGGTGGCACAGGGCACAGCCTGCCTTTGTCCCTCAAATATTTGTTGAGCGCCTGCCAAGCACCAGGTGCCATTCTAGATCTTTGGAACACCTCAGTAACCAAGCAGGTGGAGCCCCCTGCCTCCCAGGAACGAAATCCTAGCGAGGGCAGGGAGTCAGCAACCAGCCAATGTGAAAACAAGTACACTCATAAACCGGGTTAGAAGAGGATACTGCTGGGGCAGGGGAGGGGCACACACCAGGGGAAGGGGCCTGAGGTGGGGATGGGGCAGAACAAGCCTAAGCGGGGTGGTGAGAATAGGCCTCAGTGGGAAGGTAAGAGCTGAGCAAGACCTGAAACAGGGAGGGGGCTAAACATTTCGGGAGAGGGGTGTGCTAGGTTTTCTGACACCCTGATCTCCAGTGATTTGCCATGGAAGTGGGGGTCCATCTGGCTGGCTGGGAGGTCCCTAGCCCTCGTCTAAGGCACCCCCGTAAGCCTAGGGGCAGGATCTGTCCTTGCTGACACACACATACTCCAGACAGTCCTCACGGTTGTGGCTTCAGCAACCACGCAGGGGCCCTACTTGAAGGAGCTTGAGGCTTCCTGGGGCACTGGGAACTCCGCCCCTGCAGATAAGCCGGGAGCTGGGTGCAGTCCTTACCTGTGGGGCTGGGTGTGGAGTTGCAAACTCCCTGGCTCCCTAGCACCATGGGGCCCTGCGTCCCCCTGCGCCACCCTCTGCGGTGGCCTGAGGTGGCCTGTTCTCCGCCAGGGCACGAGGCGCCCAGCCTGGAGGAAGGCGCCCCCACAGAACAGGCTGAGGCTCCCTGCGGAGGAAGCCAGGACCACATACCAGGGAAGGCTGAGCCTGCGGGCTCCTGCCCGGGTGAGTCTTCCCATCGCTCCATCCCGGCAGGGGACCAGGTGGAGGGGACAGGGGCCCGGCAAGCTCCAGAGCCACTGTCTGATGTGGCCGCCACTCTAGGCCCTTCCAACACAAGATGAACCAGGCCCTGGCACCTTTCTGCTCGTAGAGCTCCGGCACCTGGAGGGAATTCTGCGTCCGTAGACGATGGAAGTCAGAGAGGCTGGTCACCAAGAGAAACACACCGTCATGGCAGCAGGTCAACGTCCTCTCAAAGTCCTAACTTTGCCCTCCATTCTCCCAGTCTAAGTAGACTTGTCCACAGCCTGGATGACAAGTCCTGTGAAGATACATGGCATTGACCAACCTTTTCACTGGCTCTCCCCAGAAATGCCCCCTCCTCCACATCTCTGCTGATCTCGGTGGTACCCAAATGCTCCAAATCTGTTGTTTGCCTCCTCTCCCCCTGCCCAGGGCCATCCAACAGTTGATTCTCTCCCCACAGTCCTGCTCATCACTTCCCTCCATTACCACCAACCTTACCATCTTCTGCCTGAGCCGTGGCATTTTTCCAGAAGGACTTCTTTATTTTTTAAAGATGTTATTTATTTATTTTTAGAGAGAGGGGAAGGGAGGGAGAAAGGGAGAGAAACATCAATCAGATGCCTCTCACTTGCCACCAACTGGGGACCTGGCCTGAAACCCAAGCTGTGTCCTGACTGGGAATCGAACCGGTGACCTCTCAGTTCGCAGGCCAGCACGCAATCCATCGAGCCACTCCAGCCAGGGCTCCACAAGAACAACTTCAGTGCCTACTAGGTCCAGTCTGTTAGGTAGAGTTGAAAGAGATGGGCTTTAAGGTGACAGAGACCTGTTTGAATCCTGGTTCCATGTTCCCTGGCTGAGTGATGCTGGATCGGCTACCTCACCTCCGGGAACCTCAGTTTGTTCACCTGGAAATGTCATGCTTTTTGCGAAGGTTTGTCACAATGTATACATAGTACATCATCTATAGTTGGCACTCGGCAAATGGTGGCCATCCTCATTTTTATTAGACACATGAAGATACCTTTTTACTAGACACATAAGGAAATAGAACACAAGATGTCTGCCCTCCAGAAGCTAATACTTAGTTGACACTAATGTGAGCTAGAATAAAAAGTTCACAAATAGCAATAAAGCCATGTGACAAGTTAGTGTTAACAGTAAGTGCTATAGGCGTGCGTGTAAGAGATCCTCGTGTGCTGGATTTGTCAAAGGTTTTGATTTGTGCTGCATTTTGAGAACAGCATGGGCTTCAGCTCTGATGGGGGTGAGGTGTAAGGTGCAGGACATTCTAGGCCGAGAAGAGACTTCAAGGCAGGGAAGTTGACATGCAACTGGAGTTAGAGCAGACCAGCCTGGCTGAAGCGAAGGGCTTGTGCCTGGAGGAGTCAGCAAGTTGCACTGGGTTGGGGTGCACCTCAGAGGCAGCTAGAACTTCCTTTATCCTGCTAATAGGGAGCTACTGATGGGTTTGCCTACAGGAGTGGCCCAGTAGAAATGAAAGCATCACAACAGAATGAGTAGTTGTTTGGAACTCATGGGTCTGGTGGAAGAGACTGATAGATGTAATTGCTGCAGTCTTTGTGGAATGTAACCAACGCACAAGCTGTTACAGACCTTAGGATCCAGACAGGAACTCCAGTCATCTGGTTCAATGGGTTTCAAAAATGAATCACTTTGGGAGCTTTGAAGAACGGGAAGAGATTCATATGCCCCGCACCCATCGATGCATTTCATACATGCTCCCCAGGAGTTACCGTGTGGCACCAGGTTTAGGAACCATGAACTAGTCCAACCCTTACACTTGGGCAGACTAACAAACTTAACTCAGAGAGGTAAGTTACCCAGGGCCATGCTGCTGGCTAGTGACAGAAGAGAGCCCAAGGGGACACTCTGGGTCTGGGTCTTCAGCCTCTTCTCGGCTGGGCCATTCCAGTGCCCACGGGAGGCCAAGCTCCAGTCACGCCCACTCCCCAAAGGCCTCCCTGCCTTGCTAGAGGTGTGTGCCATTCAGGGGCTCCCTGTACGCAGGATCCTCCTCTTTCTGAACTGGGGTTTCCCACGTGGCTGTAGAAGCAAGAATGAAGCTCCAGGGGAGGGGGCTGAGAGCAGGAAGGAACACCAAGTCCCCTGCTGGAAAGTCAGAGCAGGGGAGGCTCAAAGGTGGGAGCCAAGGCCCCAGGACTGTGAGCCCAGCAGTTGGGAGGAGGCGGCTGCAGGCCTCACGGCGAAGCAAGCAGGTAGGTCTGGGAAGGGAGGTGTTTGGTGATAAGCAGGCTGAGCTGCAGCTGGTTTTCAGGACTCCAGAGGGCAGCTGCTCAACTGAGCATGAGAGACTGGGGTTCCAGAAAGGGGCCTGCCTGCCTGCTGGCCAGGAAGACCTAGAGTGGCCACGGAACCCGGAGTTCTGAAGCCTGAGGACCAAACCTCGAGCAACCTTCATACTCAGATGCAGGGAAAGTGCTCTCAGCAGTTGGGCCGGCCTCAGAGAAAACCTACAAGAAGGCGCCTCCCCAGTGTCCTGTCTGCCCAGCAGGAAGGAGAAGGACTGAGCAGTGGTCTTCGGATTTGGCCACTTCCCATAGAGTGTACCGAGCAGAAGGCAGCCAGCAGGGCTCCAGGCAGGGGTGGTCTCTTGGCAAATAAACGTCGCAAAAATAAACGTGGGGCTTAACAGACATCTTGTCTTGACTTTTCAGGAGACGAGTGGATGATTCGGAAGGTGAAGGTGGAGGAGGAGGATCAGGAGGCGGAAGAGGAGGTCGAGTGGCCGCAACATCTATCACTACTGCCCGGCCCCTTTCCCGCACCTGACCTGGGGCCTCTGGCTGCGGCGTATAAACTGGAACCGGGAGCCCCAGGGGCACTAGGCGGGCTCGCGCTGGCCGGCTGGACTCAGGCCGCAGAGAAGCCTTACGGCTGCGGGGAGTGCGAGCGGCGGTTCCGGGACCAGCTGACCCTGCGGCTGCATCAGAGGCTGCACCGCGGTGAGGGTCCCTGCGCCTGTCCCGACTGCGGCCGCAGCTTCACGCAGCGCGCGCACATGCTGCTGCATCAGCGCAGCCACCGGGGCGAGCGGCCGTTCCCGTGCTCCGAGTGCGACAAGCGCTTCAGCAAGAAGGCCCACCTCACCCGCCACCTGCGCACGCACACGGGCGAGCGGCCCTACCCTTGCGCAGAGTGCGGCAAGCGCTTCAGCCAGAAAATACACCTGGGCTCGCACCAGAAGACGCACACGGGCGAGCGGCCCTTTCCCTGCGCCGAGTGCGAGAAGCGCTTTCGCAAAAAGACGCACCTGATCCGCCACCAGCGCATCCACACCGGTGAGAGGCCCTACCAGTGCGCGCAGTGCGCTCGTAGCTTCACGCACAAGCAGCACTTGGTGCGGCACCAAAGGGTGCACGAGGCGGCCTGCCGCTCCCCGCTGTCTCCCGACGCTCCCGCCTCTCCAGGTTCTCCTGCCCCGTCCCCGACCCCGTCCCCTCCCGGACCTAAGCCTTTCGCCTGCTCCGACTGCGGCTTGGGCTTCGGCTGGAAGAAGAACCTCGCTACGCACCAGCGTCTGCACCGCGGCGAGGGGGGCCCCTTTGAATGCGACGAGTGCGCCCTGGGCGCCACCGCGGACCCCGGAGCCGCCGAGGCTCTGGCTTGCGCACACCGAAGCACAGCGGCGCCCCAGGACGCTCCGGCCAGCGAGAGGTCCTTCTCCTGCCCGGACTGCGGACGCGGCTTCGCCCACGGGCAGCACCTGGCGCGACATCGGCGGGTGCACACGGGCGAACGGCCCTTCGCCTGCGCGCAGTGCGGCCGTCGTTTCGGCTCCCGGCCCAACCTGGTCGCCCATTCTCGGGCCCACAGCGGCGCCAGGCCTTTCGCCTGCGCGCAGTGCGGCCGCCGCTTCAGTCGCAAGTCTCACTTGGGCCGCCACCAGGCGGTGCACACGGGCAGTCGGCCACACGCTTGTGCCATCTGCGCCCGCAGCTTCAGCTCCAAAACCAATCTGGTCCGCCATCAGGCCATCCACACGGGCTCTCGCCCCTTCTCCTGCCCGCAGTGCGGCAAGAGCTTTAGCCGCAAGACCCATCTAGTGCGGCATCAGCGCATCCACGGCGAAGCGGCCCGTCTGGCCTCCGACGCCGACCTCTCGGCCCCAGCCTGGCCCACTCCCACGGAGGTGGCAGCCACCCCACTCTTCTTCTGAGTCTCGTTCTCGTCCGGCCCTTCCTTGGCCTTCTGTTGCTCCCTAGTTGGAGAGACCCAGGTCCAAGCGGGTGAGCCCGGCGGCAAGATGGCTTGGGCCCCCTGCAGGTGGTTGTCCTTCCCTCTCCGTCTTGCCCGGGAGAAGTCTGGAAAGAATACCAGCTCTGACATTCTGTGACAAAGACAGTGCTGAGTGCACTCCTGCTGGGACAGTTCAGGCCTGAGTCCTTGGAAGGCTCCCACGAAGAAAACCCACTGGAAAGCAGACATTTCCTGGACCCCCCTGATTGCAGAAGTGAGGAACCTCTTGGGGGTAGGGACAGAATGGCTAGCTGTGTACTTACAGTGTCATTAAAATAAACATCTGAAGGCTCTAGGGTGGTTCAGTGAGCTGGGGAGGGAACCCCCGGCTCTGACCCCCACGCAGAGGGCCTTGCCTTTCCTCCCTGGGTGAGCTCTGTTTAGCCAGGGGCTGGTAATCACTCTACCAAATCAAGAATTAAGACAGCGGGTTGCTAACCGCTCCCCTGCTCCCAGCCCGGAAATTTGACGAAGAAACATTAGTGTACATTTCTCATGCCAGGTGTTGAAGGCTGGGACTGTGGGGGATGCACAGGGAGGGGGCAGGTGCCCTTTGGCCATTCCGTGGAGACACGTGACATGCCACAGAGGGCTCTGGAGCTGGAGAGCTGCTGCCTCTGTCTGCAGCTCTCCCAAGGGGGCCTTGGTCAGGCAGCCCACCTGCCACCCTGCCTGGCACCATAAGGAAGGACATTTGCAGTCCATGACGTTTCATTCTCAGGCTACCTTCCCCCAAGTTGTCTTCATGATGGGTGCTTGATCCAGACATCGCTGTGGCTGGGCCTCCCCAGCTGGGGCAGCAGGGAGGGCGGGCTGGCTGGCAGAGGGCGGGGGTGGGGTGGGTGATGGGAAGGAGTTGCACCTGGAGTGAGAAGTCTTGGGTTGGAGCCCTCCTGTGGCTCTTGGAGGACATGGGGCAGGGTGTTCATTTCCTGGGGCTCTGCTTTCTCATTACACTAAGACTGTTGATGTGGACTGGGGGGTGGGGGTGGGGCGTGAATGCAGTGAGTTCTGAGTTTCCTGGCTACAAATGAGTAGGTGGTCCTAGTGAATGTGACAGTGTGACAGTAATCAGGGACCATTGTGTTGCCCCAGCAGTATTTTAAATGCTTGAGTATTTCACATACAAATCTCGACTTCCAGCTTCTCTCATGAAAAGTCAGAAGAACTGACAGCTTGTGGCTGGGGCTGAGCAGACACTGGTCTCGTTGGACTAAGGGGTAGGGGCGGGCACCCTGCCCAAGCCCTCGCCACTCCGTTGGCTTCACTCTGAAGGCGCTGCCCGGCCTTTCGTCACTCTCACTCGGCTAGTGATTCCAGCTAAAGGTGTCACCTTTCAGACGACCAAAATCAAACACAAAACAACATTGATGGGGGTTTTACCAGTGTTTGTTTCTCCAAACGTCCTGGAATTCTCATGTAAGAGCAGCTTTGAGATTCTGCAGTATATTCTGGGAGGCCTACCACGTGTCAGCTATTTCCAGGATTTCACATTCACCTGAATCTTTTCGACAATTCCTGGCCACCGTAGGTGCTTAACAAATAGTAGCTGGCATTGTTGTCTTCTTTACCACTTTTAACTGCAGGGATTAGGGAGGAGGCACCAACTTCGGACTTTGCTGCTCAAATGGACTTTGTCAAATAAAATGTGAAAATTGAGCAAGGGTATTTCTGGTAGGAAGAACAGCAAGAAAAGTGCATGGGCTCAGGTGGCCACAGCAGCAGCAAGCAGCCCAGCCTGGCTGACCAAGTGCTGAGGGAGAAAGCGGTGCCTGGCAAGGGTGCTTGGTGAGGCCAAGGCCTGCTCCAGGTGCTAGGGGAAAGGCTTGACTCTGCGGTCTCTGGAGCATCTCCGAAGGATGCTGCTTCCATGCCCCTCCCTACAGCGACCTCTGCTTTAGGGAGAGAAATCTGGTGACAGACGTGTACCTATTTGTCCCCTCGCCAGGAACCACACACAGAATGACTCCCTGTGCAAGACCCCTAAAGACCTTTGAGAAGGTCCTTAAAGTTCTGCTGAGGAATGGGAGGAGCCAAGTTCATGGCTTCTTGGCTTTCCTTTCAGCCCCGGGAAGATCCTGGTTGTAGCTTGGATCTGTAATTGCTGGTCCTCCCCTGCATATGGCGCCCAGGCTGGAACCGAAGCTCCTTTCTTCTGCCAGATCCCAGCTCTTCCCTCCTAAATCAGAATTCTAGAAATGCAGCTTCCTGCTACTCCGTTGAGGGCCCTGCCTCCATTTCTTTAGGGTTCTGTTGTCCCTCCGCACCCTGCCCTCAGCGGTGAACTTCCATTAGCTGGTGAAGGTGGGTGAGCCCCCCTGGAGCCCCCAGCACAGGCACGGCGCTCTGTACCTCTCCAGAATGAAACAGATATGTGAGATGTTGCTGGTCATGGGTCAATGCAGGAGCTCTTTGTGTTAAGTAGGGAGAAAAGGCTGAAGGGAAACAGGGAAAAGCTCCAAAATAATCTTTTACAGTTTTGCCAACAAGAATGGTTCTCAACACATTCGAATCTCTTGGAAACTTAAAAAGATACCAATAGTGCCCTGGTCGGTGTGGCTCAGTTGGCTGGAGTTATTGCCCTGCATGGCAGAAGGTCACTGGTTTTATTCCTGGTCAGGGCACATGCCTGGGTTGCAGGTTTGGTCCCACTCTGGGCGCATATGAGAGGCAATTGCTGTGTCTCTCCCTCCCTCCCTTCCCCCCTGAGATCAGTAAGCATGTCCTCAGGTGAGGATAAAAAAAATTTTTTTGGCAAAGTTGCTTGAAATGTCATCTTTTAATTTTTATATGGGCTGTAGCAGCAGGTGGTCACCTTCTTTGTTCCTGAGATTGGTTTTTTTTTTTGGTGAATTATACCACAAGCAGGTCAATTCCATTTTTTGTTACTTTTTGGATTTCTTAATTATATCTAATATATGGATGCTATTTCACTAGTTTTTGCTTTTACTTTTCCATTCCCTCAACTTCTGGATTCCCTTTGCCGTTGTTCATACCCCTTGTGGGTTTCTCTTGCACATACTCATTTGTGCCCATGCATTTCTAAGTCCTGATTGAGCTTTATCCTCCAAGTTTGAGATGTACTTTCTTATAGTTCAGTTAAAAATATTCCCTTTCTTCATTGACACGTGGGTTATTTAAGAGCATAATCCTTACTTTTCCAACATGAAAAAACATCTCTTAATTGGCTCCTAGCTTAAAAGCCACAGTATGGTCAGAGAACATGTTCAGTATACTTTCAAATCTGTTTAAGCTTGCTCCAGGGTTTACTACATGGTCATTTTTTGTGGCTGTTGTGCGCTAACTTGAAAAGAATATATATTCTGTAGGCCTGTGGAACAGGGTCCTATATGTTCATCGATTGAGCCAGTTTTGTTAATTGACTTGTTCAAATCTTCTAGAGCCTTCCTGATTCATTATTCTGTCAATTTCTGGAAAAGGTGTCCTACAATCTCCCGAACATGATTGTAAATTTGGATGTTTTCCTTTCAGTCCTTTAAAGGTTGCGGTCGGCGCAGGGGAAATGGAATGCGTAACACACAGAACCCACAGCACTGCCATTGCAACAGAAGGCAGGAGAGAAGGGAGCGCCCCCGAGCAGGCGGGATAAACACACGCAGAAAGGAAGACGGCGTACTCAAATCCAAATACGTGAGTTTACTCCATGGAAATGGACTCGGGGCTCCAAGTAAGAAGAAAACATTTTGTCAAGCTGGATTAAAAAATAAAATCCAACTACAAGCTGTTTACTGAAGCCACATCTAAAACACAAAGACACAGAAGGTGAGGGTCAAGTCAATGAACCAAGCTCCTTTTGGAGACAGCTGTGACATGATGGGGTGTCACCGGCAGCCCACTGTGGGCCCTGCACCCCGCTGCAGACTCCTCAGGAGTGGCCAGGAGCCTGTGGGCCTATGCTCTGATTCCGAGACTTAAGCGGGACCTTCTTTTTCCCGCCTACAGAGGCCTCAGGCTGGCGGGTGGCCGATGGGGCATGGACGGAGGAAGGCCCGTGCCCAGGTTGGCCAGGGACCGTCCTCCGGGCTACTTGCCAGGATGGTGACAGGTAGGGCGAGTGCCTCCTGTGCCCCTCACCTCCAAACCCTTGAAATTCCTGAGTTCAAAAAGGCCCCTGTTTCTCCCACCGAAGTGCCATCTCCACATAAAGTAGCTGAGACACGTGCCCAAAGCCCTAACCTGTACACAGGTTCTTCCCAACCAGTGAAGCTGGAAGGCTGTGAATGACTGTAAACGTTTTTGGTTTGCGTGGCCGTGGACCTGTGAGATCAACGTAGCTGAGAACCACGAAGCTTTTTACCATTCATTTTATAACTTATTTTCCATATTCTTAAAAAAAAAAATTCCGAACTTCCTATACAGTCTGATTGGATCTGGACCACCTGGATGGATTGGCTCCCAGTGCCCCTGACCGCCCCCCGATGCCAGCTGGTCCCAGGACTGGCAACTGATCAGCCATGCCCTGCTGTGGACCCACTGAGCCCCTTTTTGCCAAGGGCCCTTCCCTTAGCTTCCAACTTTGCGATTTTTAGAATCCACATGGGTGCATCTCACTTGGACCAAGGAGTGGAACTCTCCCCAAACGAAATCTCTGCCTGCAGCTACAAGGAAGGCGAGAGCCGCTGCCTTCCCAGCACTGAGAGCAGCAAGGGCAGGGTCAGGAAGAGGGGCCTTGTGGGCCCCCTGGGCACGCATGCTGTGCAGAGGTGCCCGCCACTGAGTTCTGGTGGCAGAGGTGGGAGGGGAGCAACGCCTGGATGAACCTGAGCCGAGGACGGGCGTGGCTGAGGAGCACGCCCCATGTGGCGGCCCCCTGAGCAAACACATCTCGGAGTCTGGGGCGGTCAGGCCAAAGGGGACACCCAGCCCTCACAGGCCAGGAATAGGGAAGGTCTGGCTGGAGCGGCGTGTGGGGGCCGGCTGGCCCCTGGGAGAGGCGACAGGGGGCAGGGCGTCCTCAGGGACGAGCTGATGGAGAAGGCGGTTAGGGGCCACCCACCGCGGGTCCCTGTGTTCTCCACCCCACAGTTCCTCCTTGAGGGCTCTCTGGACCCCTGCCAACAGGCCGTTTACATCCTTGGGCCAGCTCTGGGTCTCCGTGGGCACAGCCGCTGCGGCCGGTGGCTCTGCATCTGCCCTGGAGGCAGGAGAGGCCATCTGGGGAGGGAAAGCAGCAGGCGCAGAAGGGGCAGGGGGACTCTGGGGGCCCCCCGTGTGTCTGAGCGGGGGGTGCACTGGGAGCCCAGCTCGGCTGAATGCCGAGGACGGTGGCTGCTGGGAAGGGCTGGAGCTGGTCCCAGACGACTCTGCCTGGGGGGCTCCTGGAGGCAGCTGGGGCACCAGGTGCAGCGCCCCCCGGGAGAGGCCTGCGGCCTCGCCAGCCCTGCAGCCTTCCGCCTGGCTGCGCAGGATCTTTGGTCTCGGCCTGGTGGGGCCCTTCTGTCTCCGGTGTGGCAGGTGTCTGTGGGCCGGGCTGTGCGCCCAGTGAGGCCCCCGGCGGGGGGCCCACGGCCAGGAGGCCCGGCTCTTTGACCCAGGGCCCTGCGGGCGCCTCCCGAGCTGACCCACTTGGGCCCGCACGGTGGCCACTTCCTGAGACAGGCCAGCCAGGGCAGCCGCGAGCCGCTCCAGCTTCTCCGCCAGGGCGGCGCTGAGGCCACGGAGCTCCTGCTGCAGGGAGCCCCCGCAGGGACACGGCGGCCGCGGGGCAGCAGGAGGCAGAGCGGGGGAAGCGGTGGCCTCGGGGGCCGGCTCAGGCAGGCCTCCGGGATGTGGCCTCTCCTCGGTCCTGGCTGAAACCAGAGCGGGGTTGGGGGGAGAGTCTCAGGCTGCTGGGACCGTCCTCTCCCCCAGGGCGCCCCCCAACCGGCGCAGTCAGCGTCCTGCCTCTCTGGGGCCCAGCTCTGGCCAGGGGAGAACTGACTTGGGCTTGAGAATGTTGATGGCAATGCTCAGGACATCACTAGTGGCCAGGTCTCCCCACTGTACCCCAAATTCATGAGCAGGATACACCACAGATTGGGTCTCTGTGGTAACTAAGATTTCTTAGGCCACTGGTCTTTCTAGG
This sequence comes from Pteronotus mesoamericanus, assembly GCF_021234165.1. Classification (NCBI taxonomy): domain Eukaryota; kingdom Metazoa; phylum Chordata; class Mammalia; order Chiroptera; family Mormoopidae; genus Pteronotus; species Pteronotus mesoamericanus. Next base: position 79,604,192 of record NW_026555329.1, on the reverse strand, counting down.
AAAATGGTCAGCAGGCTCTTGTGCCATCTTTGGGACCAAATGGCACCTGAACACGCCCCAGGGAGCCAGGGGCGGGACCTGGGGAAGCGTGGGCAGCGGCGGGAAGAGGGCCCAGGCGGGTCAGGCTGAACCGGGGCTGGGGTGATGGGCTCCCCCCACCCTGACTTCTGTCCTTCACATTCAGAAGCTATAGATCCAGGGGGTGTTAAGTCTTCAATTACTTTAAAAAGCAATCCCCTAATCCTTCACCCGAAGTTCCCCTGGAACTGGTCTCCTCCTCAGGGAAATCGCACAGGAAGGCCGGCGGCACAGGCCTGCTCTCGTCAGCCCTCAGGGCTGCAGTCAGAGTGAGGCTGCGCGGCTCCAAGACCCCACTGCCACGCGGGCGAGTCCAAGAAGGACCCGAGCCCAGCACACGCGGCCTCGCCGCCGCAGGATCACTTCTGACCGAGGGGAGGGAGGCACGTGCCCGCCGGCCTGGCTCCCACCAGGCAGCCACACCGACGAGGACTGGCCTGTGAGCGGACGGGCAGGCCACGTGTGCAGCCTGGTGCGGGGTCTCCTGCGCATCCGAGCGGACCTGGGGGCCGAGCCTGTGTCTCTAATGTGGTTTAGGGAGGAGCTTCCTCCGGGTTGGGGACATGGAGTCACATCTCGCCCTCGGCCAGGTCACACAGCGGGACCAGGCCTCCATGCCCTCCTCTATTCTCTGACGTCCACTCAAGCTCCAAACATTGATTCTGGGTGTATCTATTCTGGTACAAGACTCAATTCTGTTTTGCCTCTGAAAGGCATTTATGGTTTTATGAAAAAGCTAGCCATTTCTGTGAGAAAATACTGAAATGAAAGAAGCAAACTGAGGTGAGTTCAAGGTGAGACTCTTCCTACCTGTGACCCAGACAAGGCTGGAAGGGCATGAAGGACAACTTCTCCCTCCCAGCTGACCCTGCGGTGAGGGGCTGAGCAGCGGGAAGCACGGAGGTGGCCGTGCAGACGCTGACCCCTGCCCGCCCTTGTGCCCGCAGGGCTCCTGACAACTTGAGGGGACGGGGAGCCCACCAGCTCACCTGCAGCGCTGGGTCCTCTGTGTCCAGGGCCCGGGCCTCCGGATTCGTCACCAACCCTGGGCTTCCGGAACAGGGGCTGAGGGGCTGACCCCGGAGGCGGGCAGGGCCCCAGCCCGGGCCTCTTCTCTGGCCAAGGGGCGGGGCAGAGACTCCCAGCGGCCCCTGCGAAGAGAGCACAGAACGCGCGCGCGGGGTGTGCACGTGCTGTTTTGACAGAGCCGTTCTAACACGGGGCTATTTGGACACGACCTTAAAAAATAGAACTTGCAACTCTCAAGTAAGGGTTAAATGAGATGCAAGGTGGACACACTTAGTCTATTGGGGAGCCTGACTGGCCCAACTGCCCACTGGGGCCTGTGCCAGGGCCTGGGACCAGACAGCAGGCGGGGAGGGCTGTGATGTGCAGGCCCCCCCGCCCCCGCAGCGAGCTCCGCGGGGAGAGGCTGGGGGTGCCCTGCGGGCCACAGGGGACTGTATGGCCCGTGTCCAGCCCACTGGGCTCTTTGCCACCAGACCCCACTGGGCAGTGAGGAATGTGGGTACAGCCTGGGCCAGCAGAGAGACAAAGGTCAGCATGGGGCCACTAGCCTGAATTCAAAGGGAGCCCCTTCCAGGCCAATCATCCCACCCACCCCCTTGAGTGCTGCCCCTGCCGGCCGGCCCGGCCTCCAAGCACAAGCACACCTCTCGCTGGGCGGGCCGCCGCCCCCCCCTCCCCGCCTCCCCGCCGCCGCAGGCCTCCCCTCTGGTCTTCCTGCCGGGTCAGAGGCCCGGCCAGGCTCGGCCTGGGAAGCAAGGTGGCCTTTCCAGCTTTCTTGACCGGACAACCTCTAAGCTCTCCCAGGTGGAGGAATCTCACTTTTGACACTTTCATGTTTATCGCCAAATTTAAAATCTAAGTTTTTATCCTTATATACACATACACTGACACACAAAGTCCCTGACACCAAGCTTTGGATTGCTAAGGCATCCGTTTCCAAAGACGGCCGCCTGGGGCGAACACACAGCTGGGGTGTGAGAGTCAACGACAGGGAAGGAGCCAGGCTCCCCCCACCCCATGAGGGCCCCTCGTTCAGACGGCCTTGGGCGACCTAGATAACTGGCCATCAGAGGGACCCCAACCACGTGAGTGACCCCCACCGCTCCCTTCCTGTGTCCTGACCCACTCTTATGTTTTAAATGAGCCAATAAAGAGTGAACCTGCCAAACCCTGCACACCCCGCCACAACAGCGACAGAGATGGAGCCCCGTCCTCACATGCGCTCTCCCCCGACCCGTGACCCCGCCATGTGCCCCGCCAGCGTGCCTGTGAGTAGCAAGTCCTGCTCCTCAAAGTGCTCGACTGGCGTGGCTGAAGTGCATCCTGCGGTCATACGAGGTGGCCCAGCCAGAGCCGGGCCCAGACGGGGGCGTCTGTGGGGCTCACTCTGAGAAGCGCGGGGGTGCATGCCCCAGGCCACCCTCACTGAGGGCACCGCTATCCAGAGGCCGGGCCATACAACAGAGCGTGTGTGTGGATGTATATACATCATTAAGTATATACAATGTGTACATGTTATATATGTTGCATTATGACCCATACCTATTAAGTTTATTGCCAGGCTTTCTAATTAAACATGCTCGTTTAACACTTCTGGAACCCTCTGTGCCTTAGCAGCCCCACTGCTCTCTAAGACACGACTCATCTCATGGGGAACTCAAGCATGGCTAATGTAGAGAACTTTCTGGCAAGAGTTGGGCAAAATGACAGGTGAGACTCAGAGAGCCCAGCCCCAGAGCTGCGGCCGCCCTGGGGACACGCCCCCCCTCAGGAGACCCCAGCTCACCTGCACTGAGACCAAAGTGCTCCCTGGGCTCCGCTCCCCTGCGGCCTCCAGCAGGGCTGCGGCCGGCCGGGGGGCCGCCAGGGCGTGGGGTCGGAGGGCTGGGACTCTTGCTGCTGGGAAGAGGGTTCCTCTCTGCATCACAAAGCTGGAGTCAGGGCGCAGGCCCTGGCCTGGGGCTTAGCTCCCTGCCCCTCCTCTGCCCCTGAGGCTTACCCTGCAGGAGCGGCTGCCAGAGCTCAGGCTCCAGCCTCGGGTCTTCTCCTTCGGAGCTGCTGAAACTGGAGCCAGCGCTGGAGCTGGAGCCGGTGCCGGGGCTGGGGCTGGGGCCAGGGCCAGCCAAGCAGGCGAAGCGCAGGGGCCGCCCGGGCAGGATCCCCTTCAGAGAGTTCTCCAGGCAGTGAAGTGGGGAGGGCGTGGAGGCTGCCCCTGGGCAGAGGACAACAAGAGGCCCTTCTGGGGATCAGCCTGACAGGGAGGCACACGGCCCCTGTCAATGCCCGCAGACACGTCCTGGTGGCTCCAAACATCCTCTCTGCCGTGACGGTGTACAGAAGTGAGGCCAGAGGCCAGCTAGGCCTCGGCCCCTCTGGAAGGCCAGCTGGGGAACTTTCCAGAAGTCTTAAGTCCCTGGAAGCCACGAGCAGTCATTTCCAGCCAGGCCCTGGGTCCTCCTACTCCACTGCCTCAGGACCAGTCGCCCGACAGCAGAGACCCAGGCGAGCCTGCAGGAGGCCCCCAAAGCCGGCGCCTGCCCAGCGGGAGCGCTAACACTGCGCTCATGTAGGCCCAGGGCAGGCCCAGGGCAGGGCTCTGTGGCGGGTCCAACTAAGTGGCCCCAGCATCAGGGCCCTGTGCTCACTCCTGTGCTCGGCTGGTGGCCTAGGGAACGGGTGTGCGACGGGAGGGACAGGGGGACAGGGAAGGAAGGGAAACTTTGTCCCTCATCACAGACTTATTGGGAGGGAAAACATGCCGGAAGCACCAGGGCCAGGCACCAGCTCACCGTCTGGGAGCCACCTCCAGGGTCCTGGCCTGGCGGCCGCGTGGTCCCTAAGCCCTCGTTGGCAGCAGGCAGGGGCGCTGCTGGAGGAGAGGGCCTGCGGGCTGGCCGGCCACAGGCTCCTGGTGGGCGTGTCCCTCCTGAGGTGGACTGTCTCCCAGACTGCGCTCCTCAGTCCTGCTGTAAAGAGAGGCCAAGAGGCCTGTCAGCCCCACGGAGCCCTGTGCTGGACAGACAACTGTCATTGTTGCGTCCCTGGGCACACATGCTCTAGGGGTGGCACACACCCCAGCCCTGCTGTGCCCGGGGGCTGCTCAAATCCTCCAGGGTCTTTTCAGACCATCACCTGGACTCCTGGGAGCTCAGCAACTTGCCAGACACCAAGGCACAGGGGCAGCACAGCCACGACGCGAAAATCCACGGCCGTGGCCGCAGCCACAGCCAGGCTCAGCCTGCACTCAGCAGCCGAGTGCCCGGCCCTGGCTGCACCGCTACATGCAGGCGGGCAGTGCCTGGCCTTCTGGCCACACGCTAGCCTCTGCCTGGGTGGTTCCCGGAGCGTCTTTTCATCTCAGGGGTGGATGTGGGCCCACCGGCGACTGGGGAGGCAGCGCCCAGGGCGCCAGCATGGGACGCCTTTTCCCCGCTCCCAAACCCCGGGCAACTGTGCTTTACCTTCCTTGTCTGCTGTCCAGGTCTTGGGCTCCATTCTCCGGGGTTCTCTGTCCCCTGCCGAGGACCAGGGCCAGGCAGGCTGTGACTTGGGCACAGGTATCTCTCTGAGACAATTCTCCAGGCCCTGGAGGGGGGCACTTCCGACTGGGATCCCTGTGAAAACCCCACGTTTGCAGCCTTCCTCAGAGCTCGGTCTCTGTGCACCTGGGGCAGCTGGGCCCATGGGGCTGCGGGGAGGGGCACAGAGCACTGGCCCTGCCGCAGCAGGGCAGGGCACCCGAGCTGAGCCTGGCCCTAAGCGTGAGTCGGTCCTGGCTCTGGGCGGCCCGGCTGGGGCTGGGCCAACCTCGCCGCCTCCTGGGAAGTCAGGCCAGCAGCTGCGGTGAGGGAGACGGGCTGCAGGCACAGGGCCAGGCCGCCCAGGGCCACCCGTGTGAGATGCTGCCACGCAGCCTCGGGCGGCCCTGAGGACGAAGGGAAACGCTAAAGGCGCCCCCTGGGGTATGAGGGAGAGGTCGAGGAAGACCAACACCAATGTAGTTCAACTAGGAAACAAAACCGAATTGCAAAAATCACATTTCTAGTGCCAGCTGTGGAGGCAACAGGAACTAGGTGAGCTGAAATTCCAGAGGAGCCCTCTCCACCGGAGCTGGCCTCTCTGGCCACGTTCTTTCCTGAAGGCGCCTGCTGAAGCCAGAACGGGCAGGGCGCAAGGCAAGGGAACCACCTGCATGCGGGCTGGCACGTGGGGCCGGAGCGGCCAGGTGTTAATGAGAGGAACCCCAAGCTCGGAGCTCCCCACGGGGCCCTGCTGAGTTCTGGAGCGACAGGGAGAGCCGGGGGGCTGGGCTGGGAAGTTCCGGAAAGGCAGCGTGAAGCCTCCGTGCGGCTTGGCTACTTAGAAGACGAGGCCCATCCACAGAGGAAGAAAAAAACGTGCGGACCCCGCGAGAGAAGACCACGCGGCTGCCGCATGGTGGGGGCCCCGCTAGCCTCCCTCCAAGGTCACCAAGACGAGAACGACGTCCGAGACCGACGTGGAGGCATAAAGCAGGGCAGCGAGGTGGCGTGCAGGACGCCACTGTCTGTGCGAGGGACAAGAGGCGCGGCCACGCGGACGAGGGCTCTGGAGGCGAGAACCCACAGCCGTGGTCACTCAGGGAGGACCGCGGGGGCTGGAGGGCGGGACGGAGACGTCGCCTTTCCTACATAGCCTGCTGTGGCTTTTGAAGAACAGCAAGTGATTCTATTACCTGGTTAGAGCTAAATACTTAAAAGACAGGTCAGCTACATTTTGGGAGGAGAAAGTCCCCACATGCAAGGGGCTGGTCCGTGTTTGGTGCCGGAATCCAGGCCACGTGGACGCTGGAGGGCCCCAGAGCTGTCCCGTGGGCCCCAGCTCGCCTGGTGCAGAGTCCAGGGTGAGCTCGGGGCCATGGGTGGGGCCAGGACACAGCGGAGCCCCAGGGGGCTGGGCTCTGTGGACAAGGCAGACCAAGGCCTGTTATTCTTGTGGGGGAAAAAAGGGTCAAGATGGGACACGGGAGAGAGTCTTGGAAGATTCTGAAGAGGTGGCAGCTCACCATGGATGCCTCAATGCGGAGGGACCTCGGGAGACCCAAGTCACCAAATACAGTCTTTAATGTGGTTTTACGCGAACGTCACGAGGTTCTTTCCCTAAGTCAGAGACCAGTCTGCTATCCCAGGTACTTACTTCTTTGTGGCTGGGATAAGGAAGGACTTGACAGTACAAAAGACCCCTTTTATTTCTGAAGAGATCCTAGATGTTGTCCTGACCCTTCAGAGCCAAGTTGCTAAAACAGGTATCCCCACCCAAAACACACCCTGCGCCTCTCCTGCCTGGGCAGCCCAGCTCTGCAGCCAGCACTGTGTGTGGGGACCCGGCTGCGTGCCGTGGACACCGCCGCGGGTGGGCCGCCCCCATCCTTCCCCAGGGCCGACCCCGCGCCTCAGGCCCAGCTCACCTTTCCCAGGCCTGCGCCCCTGGCTGCCCTCGTGGCTCTGGAAGTCCAGGTCCCCGTCAGTGCTGCTGGACGAGGAGCAGCTGGTGGGGGTGCCGCGGGGCCCGGGCGGCAGGGCAGAGCCGTCCCTGGCGAAGCCCTGCAGGCCCAGAGCCAGAAGAGGTCCCGCCATCGCTTCTGCAGGGGACAGCACAGCCAGCTCACGGGACAGCCGCTGGAGAGCAGGTATCCTGGGCCCTGCACTGTGGGCAGGCAGCGCCCGGAGCCCTGCCCCAGAGGGTCTTCCACGGGGCCTCCCTCTGGTTAGGGTGCTCCCGGCGCTGACCCACGTGACCCAGCCACGGGTCCCCCCGGGCTAGAGGGCGAGGAGGAGCTCTCGGAGGAGGTGGTGGGCAGGGGCCGCTTAGCTGGCTTCCACCCAATTCAGGGGCTGTTTGGGGGCAGGCAGGACTGGGGAGGGGTGAGGGAGGGCAGAAGGGCCTGCACTTTATGGGGCCCAGGACGAGGACGGGGGACACATCAGTGTCCTCAGGATCGCCCCACACGTGTGCAGGGACAAACGCTCCCCCAGCCCAAGGCCAAGTCTACCTTGACTGTGCGAGCCTCGGGGCAGCAGCTCGGGCCTCGGAGACCCGGGGTCTCCCGGCTGGGGGCTCCGGAACCAAGACGGGGCCGGCGGCTGGGGAGGCAACGACCCGCTCAGGGGAATGCCCTTCAGACAGGCCTCCAGGGCTTCCAGGGGCGAGCTCGAGGCACTGCTGGCTGGGACAGGGGAGATGGCCCTGTCACCGTCTCTGGCAGGGCCCCGGGCCTGGCCCCAGGCTGGCTGCCCCCCCGCCCCCCTGCCACCTGCTATTACTGGGGCCACAAGTCCAGCACCAGGCAAGGGAGCTTGCCAGACAGGACACTCTCCTGTGGGGACTTAGAGCTGCTCTCTGTTCGGCCGGGGGAACAACACTAATGGAACCCCAGGTCCTGGGGCGGCTGGGGAGGCCCGCTCGTGGGCGTGGCCAGCACCCCAACAGCCACAAAACCTCAGCAAATGATGGTCTTTCCACTGGAGGGCTCCCTCCCTGGCAAGGCCGGGCTGAGGAGGGCATGGACGCCGGGAGAGCACTAACTGTCCTGATACAGGCGGCTTGACCCCCCCGCACCGGATCTGTTCCTTCCCCGGGGTGGGGGGTGTGGGCAGAACTTTGCTGGGGGGCTGAGAACCCCCTTCGGGACTCAAGCAGACCAGTCGGACCTCACCTTGAGCTGCGGGGCCCCAGCTGGGCACTCGGACCCCCCTGGTGTCTCTGTCGCCCCCCTGGCTGCCGGTGGCACAGGGGCTGTGGGTGGGCTTGCGAAGCTGACAGGATGCAGGCACTGGGGGGCTCTGGGCCCAGCTGTCCTCCATCTTCACTGAGAGCACGCGGCCAGCGCCAGGGCAGGGAGGAGGGGTCTGCGGGGGCCTGGGCCCTGTGGGAAGGCCCCATCAGGCCCTCAGGGGTTAGGGCGGGGCGCCCAAGGCCCCTGGCCCACCACAGCCTCGCCTCTGAGGCAGTCCCCGCTCTGCCACCAGCAGACAGGACGACGCACACCCTGTCCCTCCACCAGCCTCCTTTCCCCCGGGCTGCCCACAGGCGCCTCTAGAGGTTTCCACAGAAGGGGCCGGGTGTGCGCCCCAGGCAGCACCGAGGCAGGCTCCTTCCCCTGAGGCCAGCACACCTGTCCCAGTTCAGCCTTCTCAGCGCCCCAGGGCCGCTGAGCTCGGGCGAGTGGCGCGTTGAACTCCCGCCCCCACCCACACGGGCAAGGCGAGGGCCCCCGCATCCGCATTATGCCCGAACGTCTCCTGGGCTGAGGCTCGGTCTCCCTCCCTCAGTCTCCCTCCTTCCATACCCCTTCCTTCCGGAGTCCCTGGCTCCCACTTTAAGAGCCAATCTGGGAAATGACCATGAACTGATGCAGCACCTCCTGCATGACTTGCTCCATTTATGGTGACAGCCCCGGACATCTGGCCACTCTGAGCAACACACGGACGTGTGGCCTGAGTGTCTCACTGTGGAGGGTCACCCATGGGCCTGCTTGGAGCAGCAGAAGGAACGGAGGACGTCCAGGGCCCCCCAGCCCAGCCAGTGGCCTTTACCTCCGGAAGTCCTTTTCCAGGCGCCTGGATCCTCTGGCAGCCATGGGTCCCCCCGTCCTGAAGGGCTGGGGTGCTTGTCCTGGGCCACGGGGATCTCCTTCAGACAGTTCAGCAGACCCTGGAGGGGACAACCCCCGGCCACTGCCTCTGTTTTCACTACAGGAAAAAGCAACACACTTTCACCCTGAGCCGCGTGTCCTCCGTCTTCGGGACAAACAACAAGTGGACAATCTAGGTAAGCAGGTGAAAGAGGTCAGGACCAGAAATCTGAGGTGTGGGTCACCCTGCACAGGACACTGCCATCTTGGTGGCGGGTTGAAAGGCACCAGTCTCCATGCCTCCCAGAGCCGCACAGAGCAGGGGCGGGAGGACAAAGGCTGAGCGCACGGTGTGACGCGAAGCACAGGGGGCAGAGCGGACTGCCGGGCTGCTGCTTGCAGACCCTCCCCTGGGCCCCGAGCCGGACCTGCACTGAGGAGGACCAGGCCTTCGGCACACGCGCACTCGCACGCTGCGCCTCGGGGCCCGGCCTCACGCAGCCCTCAGGCAGGAACAATGACTCCACGCCTGACAGATGGGCAAACAGGCTCCAGGGCTTCGGGAGCCTTCGGTCTGCACAGCTGACAGAAGCTGTCACCTGTGCTGTCGCCTGTCAGCTGTCGGACTCCAGGCCAGGTGCTCCTGCCCCCACCATGCTGCCCCGACCCCCCAAGCCCACGCTAAGTGCCCCACTTGGTGTCACTTGGTGAAGCGACACTCACTCAGCACCTTCTCCCCCTCGGTCCCACATCGGGGCAGGTAAAGAACACACGCAGGGCCAGGGTCTGCTTTTGAGTTTTCTTCACCAGCTGCCCCAACGCTGCGTAAGGAAGCTGCCCGGCCCCAGAACAGGAGCCTGATGATGCAGCAGCAGCCAAGCTGAGGACGGTCCTTCGGAAAGACACTCCGTTTACAGGGAAGTAGCTACAGAAAGCCAGTTCGGGTTTCAGGGGCTTCAGCGATCTTGGCCTGAGATGTCCCCACACTCACCTCCACAGGGCGGGCTCCCGGGGCCCAGCCCCACCCTGGGTGGCCGGGCCAGGCCTGGGCCTGGGACAGGAGGCAGGCGTGGGGGTGCCTCAGGGTGCTGGGGCCCAGGCACAAGGATCTCCTTCAGGCAGTTGATGAGGCCTTGCAGGGGGCTGTTCCCCGGAGAGGCTCCCGCGGACCCTGCAAGATCGGCCGGGTCAGTGCACCCCTGAGGGCGGCAGCCGTGACAAGCCTCCGCTTGCTGGCCGTTCCACTCCAGCACGGGCCCTGCTCTTCGGACAGCAGCCTCTCACCTGCCCCCGAGGCTCCCCTCTGCTGTTTTCGGTGGCTCTTCCTCCTGCCAGGGCTGCCGGTGGGAGGACTGTGCTCCCCGCCTGGGGTTCCAGGGCCTTCCTGCTCTGCAGGCCCAGGCGTGTCTGCAGTTTCTGCAGCGAGAGAGACAGGAAGGTCCTTCCAGCCCTGGCCCCCAGGGAACTGCCTGGATCAGGTGCCCATAGAGGGACGGGCCTCTCCCATCCCCAAATCCCAGGGGGGCAGCTCAGTCATGGGAGCCTAAACTGGTCGCAGAGCCAGCCCCTCTGAGGCTTGTTGCAGAGGTGCTGCCTGGGGAAGCGGGGGCTGGGGAGGGTGTCCTTTCCCTGTTTGCTCCCAGTGGCTGTAAACACCAAGGCTGTTCACTCCCAACGCCCGGGACCCTCCCCCAGGTCCGGCCTTGGACTTGGGCTCAGCACGTGATGGCCGCAGTCTCAACGTGCAGGTCCTCGTTCTGCACTCATGCTTCCTGAACCTGGGGACAGGGGCCCCCAGAGCGAATCTGCCAGGCGACACCTGAATCCACAGGCTCAGTGGGGTATGTTTTTCAGGAGTGCCAACTTTATTCCACATTAGTTTTAAATATTTTAAATAAAAACAGATATTCAACCAAACGCACCACTTGCAAGAATTTTAAAAAATAAACTCAGGCCTCGGAGAAACTCTGACGGCTGCCCCTGCCCCCCTGCTCCCAGGGCCGCCTCGAGGAGCAGGTCCGAGCACCCGGTTGGGTGCGTGCAGGCACGCTGTCTGCCGATGGGTCGCCCCCACCGGCGCAGGAGCGGGTCAGCGCCTCGCAGCCCCCACTGGCGCCGAGCGTCACTCCTCTCTGGCCAACAGACAGGGTCCCGGCGCTTGTGCTGCGCCCCAGGGAGCTTGTCCCCACGTAGCAACAGGGGAAGCCAGTCTCACAGAAAATGAACAGGGCAGGGGCCCAGTCCCCCCAACTCCAGGGATGGAGCCCTGCCCCTGCCGGGTCACACTCACTGATGGGGAGGGGACTGCCCTGCCCCACGGCTCCGGGCGAACCGCTGGACGATGAGCTACCGCTGGGCGTGGTGGCCAGACCTGGCCGGCCGACGGGCGTGTCTGGAAGGCGGCTGAGCAGCCCTTGCAGGGGACAAGTGTCCACTGTCACAGCTGCTGTCGGGAGGAGGGAGAGGACGTCATAAGCTGAAACAGAAGCAGCAGGTAAAGTGCCCCTGATACCGTCCCTTCCAGCCCTTCCTCACCAGGCTCCACTAACAATGACCAGGACGGCAGGCAGCTCCGCCCTGTCACCCCGAGCTCCAAAATGCCGGTTCACAGCCACAGTCTTGCTCTGTCAAGATCCCTCCCACCCCTACTTTCTGCTCCATCTGCCACCAACTGAGCAGATTCAGAGGAACCCTACAGGCTCGGGCTGCAGGGGACAGACCCTCCCCGACAAGGTGAGGCCTGAGAAGAGAAGGGCGAGTGAGCAGGGCACAGGGAAGGGAGGAGAGAACGTGAGGCGGGAGGGGCTCGGGCCTGGAGGGGGAACCGCGTCCCCACTGACACTCAGACAAGGCACCGCTTCCCCTCCCTCACCTACAGAACAGGGGCTGGCCTCACCTGCCACGTGGGGCACAACATGGCAGGGCCACAAGAGTGTGGATGAGGCTGTGTAAAAACCACCATGAGAAAAGTCAGGAGCTGCTGTCACATGAACTACCCACGTGGTGGAGGCCGGCGTGCCGCGGGGCGCTCATGAAAACGGGGCGACTCCACTTAGGGTCTGGCCACAGCGGGGCAGGCGCATGGCGCACCAGCCTGAACTTCTCCTTGTGGACCCTGCCGTCCCACTTACCCCCGGGGCCCGGCCGCTCCCCCTCCGGGCCGGCTCCCCCGCCCTCGGGGCCGACTTCCCCAAACAGGAACCCTGGAATCTCCTTCACGAGCTGCACCAGGGCGGTGAGATGCAGGCTGTGCTGGGGCGCTCCTCCTGCGGAGAGGCCACAGTGAGCCCCGCGCCCCGCGCCGGCCCAGCGCTCACACTTCTGTGCGCGTCCTCCCACCGCACAAGCAGCAGCAAAGGAGACCGGAGGCCGGGGGATGAAGAGGACCTGGGCCTGGGCCTGGTGACCTGCCCACGGGCACCGCCAGGACTGGGGGCTGGGCCCCGCGTAACTGGCCTGTCCTGTACGCTGTCATTCACTCTCTGTAACTCCCCCGAGCAGAACACCAAGAAGGGCTGCATCCCTGTCCCCTTCCGCCACCCGAGCCCTCGGCCTTTCCTGGCCCCTCCCCAGGAAGCTGGGGGCTAAGGACCACGCGGTGGAAGGGACAAGAGTGAGTCCGCCCGGGCCCAGGCTGCCCAGGGGGACCAGGACACAGAAAGGGGCTTGGCCTTTGTCTACGAGATTACTCACCTAGGACACCTCCCCCAAGGGGCGGCTGTCCCTCACCAGCTTTGCTTCTGGCTCCGCCAGGCTCCGCGGGAGACAGGAAGGCAGAGAGGGGCACCAGCTCCGCTGTCCCTGAGAAAGAGAAGAGGGACAGTCCTCTTGGAACGGAAGTTTGTCTCTGCCCCCCAAGTGCAAGCAAGCAGGCGGCCCTGGCACCCGCACATCCACGTACCAGGTTACACGCGTGCCTGGGACCCCCCCAAGCCGCAGGTCAAGCAGAGCGCCAGGGCCTGGGAAACCACCTTGCTCAGTGTCTCCCCAGCACCCTAGCGCCCGCACCAAAGCGCACCTACAACCCTAGTGTGGTCCAGAGAAACAACGATGGCATCAAAGATCAGCCAGGCCGCCGGCTCAGCCCAAAGCCGCCCCCAGAAAGACTCCGGATGCGCTTCCTGCTGGACCCAGCCCCCTTCCGCTTTCAGCTAGGCTTGTGCCACACTCCCCAGCAAGGCGCCCGGGCGCTGCCGGCTGGCTCCTTACCCAGGGAGGCCAGTGCCTCGTAGTTCTCCTGCATCACGTCCCTGTAGAGCGCCCTCTGCCCCTCCCCCAGCAGCTGCCACTCCTCCTCAGAGAACCGCACGGCCAGGTCCTGGAAGGCGATGGGCACCTGCGGGCACAATCTCCGGGCAGTTGGCTGGTTCCACCCCACTGAGGCCACAGGCGCGGCCAGGGAGCGGGGCGCAGCGAGGGCGGGCTGGGCACTGACGCGCAGGGCCAGCCAAGGGAGCGACAGGAAGGTTCATGTTCGTGAGACAGCGATGGGCGTCGACTGTGTCCCCAAAATGAGATGCTCAAGCACTCACCCCAGTACCTGTGAATGTGGCCTTATTTGGAAATAGGGTCACTGCAGGTGTAATTAGTTAAAATAAGGTCATCCTGGAGTAGGGTGGGCCCTTAACCCAGTAGGGCTGGAGTCCTTGTAAGAAAAAGAGACACAGGGACACAAGAGATGGCCAGGTGACAACAGAGGCAGAGAGTGACGCAGCCCTGAGCCAAGGAACGCCCGAGGCCACCAGAAGCTGGGTGACGGAATCCGCAGCATGTGAAGGCAGGGGATGAGGGGAAACTGCGGTGTGTGAAGGAACTGGCCATGTTGACTGAGCTCTCTATGTCCTGTAAGTCCCTTCCCATACGACCATAACCTAGGGGCGTAAGGACCTTCATCGGGGCTCTGCTCCTGCCGCACAAGAGTCCCACCCAGGACGCACCCCGCAGAATGCCCTTGCAGGCTCGCTTCTTCCCCGCCTTCTGATGCTCAACACTGAGCGAGCTCGGCAGGTCTGAGGGAGTCCAGGGACGAGCAGGCCGGTGGCACAGACATACTGTGCTACGGAGAGTCCACCTTTCTCGCAGGGCCTCTTCCCAGACCAGGGACATTAGCCGTCTCCCTCCCGGCCCCTGACCATGGCATGTGGGCCACGCTGTGAACGGCTGCCGGCCTGGACCCCTCCTTATCCGCTGACGAGAGCTGCGGCTCATGGGCACCGGGCTGCTCCCCAGCACGTACAGCTTCCCCAACATTTACACGCGCACCGGGTACACCAGGCACCCAGCCAGCCCCTCCGCTCCATCTGCCTCTCCCCCCGCCCGCTCTAACTTTAACACCTACGTGCTGAAGGCACTCTGCTGGCTGCTAAGTGACACGTGTCACACACAGGCTCTGTTCTCGGGGGGCCCGCAGATCAGCAGAGGCGTGTGTGACTCTAACATGTTTCAGAGCACTTCGGATCTCCCGTCTGAGTAACAAAACGGCCCTATGCTGGGGACACCCTTGTCCTGCGTGAGGGGTGAAGGGTCCGAAGCGCAGAGGGGCGCAGCGGTGAGCGGAGTGGGCAGCCCGGCCTCGGGGCCAAGTCCAGGGCTCGAGCCTTCAGGCTGAAATTTTGGTGCCCTTTCCCCGGGCTTGACTGTGATAACCACCAGTAACACTAAGATCAGTGAACCTTAAGAAACCAAGCATCTAACATCCAATTTTTAAAATTATTATTATCTGGTCAGGTCTGTAGGGACAGACATGGGGTTATTGTAATCAGACATTACCATCCCTCTTAATTAAAGCTGAGCATTCACACAGATCGGCTCAAGGCAGTGATGGGTCAGAGTCCTGAGTACGAGAAATGCCGCTGTAGCCATGGCTAAACGGCATGGCCCCGGCTGGCGCGGTGGACGGGAGTGAGGGCCGGCAGAGCCACGCGGTGGTTCCGCCGGGGCGCTAGTTCAAGCCAGCACACAGCACCTGCTCGGTAAACCAGGGGGAAATGCTCTGAACCCTCAGCTTCTCCCATCAGAAGCTCCTTACAACATCACCAGCAAAACAAAAGGGCTTCGAGGTTCAAATGACGTGCTCCACAGTTTCTGATTTCCCGCCTCATCCTAAATCTGCTAAATCGTGGTTTGGTGCTTTCTGGGCTTAGAAATAGACATTTTCAAACTTCCCAGGTGATCCTGACATGCAGTTCGTCACAGGGTAGAGACTAGGTTGAACCTGCCTGGTCCCCTGAAAATGAAAAGTATGCTGGTGACCCAGCCCCTTGGCCCCTCTGCTGTCCCCAAGGCGCTAGCTGTCCAAGGTGGCATGTTTGTGAACTAGAAAGCACAGAAGGCTGCCGTGGACCTTGTCTCATGCCGATTTCCACCCCAGACAGGGTGGCTCGTCAGTTTGTACTTCAGTGCCTTCAGTGATGGGTGCCTGTCCCACTCCCAGCTGCTGGTCCCCTCACTGGTCTGGTGTGGCAGTTAAGAAGTCCTGGGCAGACAGGGAGCAGCATGCGGTTGGGGCTTGTCCTCTGGGGCCAGTCTGCGGGCATTCCAACCCCTGCTTTGCTTCGGGGTGGCGATGGCGCCTCACCAAACTCACCGGTAAGACTGGGATCACAGCAACCGGCGTCACAGGGATGCTGTGAAGATCAAACTAATTAATACGGGAGAGCGCTGGAGCACAGGCTGGGATGTGGGGAGAGCTGTGACCAGTGTTACTGCAGCCGAGCCTGCCTGCTTAGTGCCCGCCCAGCAGCGGGTCATGGCCTGCCACCTCCGGCTCCACGGAACGGGCTCTTTCCCCAACACTCCACGCGCTGCCTCACCTCCTGGCTGACAGACCTGGCTCTTCCAGACTCCTGGGCGACACGGTTCCCCGGCCTTTCACCACCTCGGCCTCAAGACAAACTCTTCTATGACAAAGCTCTTATAAAATGGAAATGAAAACAGACTGTGGCCTGGGTAGGCGGCCCCGTCAGTGGTCTCCCTCGGCCCCCAAAAAGCAGAGGAGTGAGGAGTGTGCGTGCGCAAGGGAGTGGGCAAGAATGAGCGTAAAAATGCGCAGGCCACAAACATTCACCTTCAGGAGAAGGAAACCCACCTTTGCCTTGCAGTCAGGACCCATCACCCTCCCCGGGCCCTACTTCACCCCTCTGTGGCCCTACTTCACCCCTCTGTGGCTCTCAGACCACCACCTCCCTCAGCCATCGGGAGAGAAGCATTCTGGGCTGACCCAGGGTTGTTGTACCTAAGCAGCCTACCGGCTCACTGCTGCCATGGTCCTCCCGAGACACCCCTCCGCGGTGCCACTAGCCCAGCATGAAAACCGCAGCTTCCAGGCACACAGGGCCTGTCCATCCTTCGCTGTCCTTCCCAGCCCGACCCATCCCCCAAGAGTGCCTCGGGCTGGGCTCCCAGATCACACCCTGCTGCCCCCCACCTGTGGGCCTGTGCACAGGCCCCGGGGGTTTTGGGAGTGGCGCTAGATGGGAAGACAGGAGACCCTCCCTGAGCCTCTCCATCTCTCTGTGCCCTACTGCTCCCCAAGGCCACTCCTGGCCAGCTTCTCCATGAAGCTACGTGATGTGAGCACACACCCCTCCCAGAACATCATATCTGAAAGATCAGTGGTCCAACCCCTCATTTTATAGACAAGGAAACTTGGAATGAGGAGGCCCTGGCACGGGGCCAGCGGGCACATCCGAGTAAGGGTGTCCTTGGACTGCTAATTGGACTGCCAGAGCTGCGAGGGAGGCGGCCCTGCTCCCACAAGGCCCAGCAGGCCTTGCTGTTCCTTCCTCGAAAGAATTTGCCAGGCACTCATAACAAGGTCCTGGCATGGTGACTACTCTGCCTGGGCAGAGCCTGCCCCAGACCCAATCCCCACGCTGCGCCCCCAAACGCGGAGTCTACCGTTGCCTGAGATTGGCTCAAGCTCAGGAGGAACCCCAACTACAGAACTAGGTCCAGGAGCCCACCAAGAAGAACGTGTGGCAACTCCGCACGGGTATCACCCCGTTTTCCTAGCATCCGTACACAACTTGCCGAACTGTGCCCACGCTATGACAGATAGGGTTTTCCTTCAGCTCCCGGTGCTACACACCTTACCTAAAGAATAAAAGCTGGGAGCGGAGGGCATGGCCCTAGTAACGTGTGTCCCCCGCCCCGCGGCGGGGGCGAGGTGTCTGCACAGGAACAGAAGTGTCAGATTTACTCATTCCCCTGAGGCCTTCATGCCCACCGCTCCCGGTAACTTACAATTAATTAAGAAAAGCCAGGCCTAGGAAGAGCGATGCTTACCCCCAGGGACTGAGTTTCCAAGGGCGGAGAGAAGCTCCTTGTAGGTGTATACCGGGGGCGGGGAGTGGGGAGGCGTCGCCCGAGGACCGGACTACTGCGCACGGCACCCTACGCACCCGGCCCGGGCGGCCCCGTACAGTCCCATCCCAAAGTTGGAGGGTCCCGGGCCCTACCCCCGGGGTCCGCGCCGAGCTCGGAGGAGCAAACCCGCCCAGGAGTGCGTCCGTCCCTTCCCCTCCAGCCTCAGCCCGGCTCACGCCTGGGTCCCGGCGCGCCTTACCTGGTTCGCCATCCCGGACTCAGCCTCAGCTCCCAGCTTCCGGCGCGGTTCCCGGCACCCGCTCCCCCACCCGCAGGTGGTGGCGCGACCCTCGGCGACGCAGGCGGCAGAAATCTAGAGGTAGGCGCGGGAGTAGGCGGGGCCGGGGGTGCGGACCGCGAAAAGCGGCAGAGGAGGGAGCGCTGCAGCCAGCCCTACGCCTCGCTTCCCAAGAGGGGTGGTCCCGCTTCCGCCCGGAGACCCCGGGCCTCGGCGGCCTGCGGGGCGCAGGCGCGAACTACACTTCCCAGTGGGCTCCGCGGCGCCGGCCAGGGGCCGCGCGAGCCCCTGGCGACCAGGTGTATCCCCTCCTCACTGCCTTAGTCCGGGACCCCGCGAAACTGCCAGGAGCGGTTGGGCGCAGTGACCCGCTTGGTGGCCAGTGTATGGTGTGCTTGCCCGAGTGTACGCATCCATCCGTCGGCCCATCATCCATTCTTGCATTCAGCATTTACTGAGCGCATCCTGCGTGCAAGGTGAGGATGCTCGGATGAAACGGAACCGGCCTTTCCAAACGGCACATCTGTTAAACTGACAGTGACCAAAGACCCCGGGGAGGCGTGGGGGTAGCGAGCCCCCAGGGATGGAGAGGGACTGCAGGCCGGCGGCGCGGGGTGTGGGCCGCGGTCATGGGTGGGAGGGAGTGGCTGCCAGACCCTGGCACGTCCTCACGTGCCACCCGCTCTTCCGCTCACCACAGCATTAACCCATGTGTCATCTCTTGGGTGACTATTTGCTAGTCTATTTGGTTGATTGTGGTTACCTCAGAAGTTCCTGGCACGTGGTAGGCCCTAAAGTAAATCTGAGGACCGAACTAAGTTTGAGCCCCGCCATTCTGTCAGGCAGGACTCTGTGGGGCCGGGGGCGGGGGGTGGGGCGGAATGGTGGGATCGGGGGCGGGGGGCACCCTGGGTGAGCACAAGGAACCTATTCCAGGTCTGGAGGAGGACCCCGTTAGAACAGCTTAGAGCAGGTGGGTCTGAGGCGCTCCACCTGCTCCGAAAGACATAAGCTGGCAGGGGCAGAGGAAGCGGGGTGCGGGGAAGAGGAGCTGCCTGTGGCCCCGAGAGCCCTCTTCCCTGCGTCCCCTCAGGCGGGTTGTCTTCCTCAGGAATATTTGGGGAGAGGAATTTCTCGCCCAGAAGTCCCAGTGTTGGTTCCTGAAACAGCGCGGGCCTGCCGTGGATCTTTGTTGGCTTGCTGCTGGTCACCTCCCAGAACCCTGGGGTACAATATTGACATTGCTTTGGCCTGGCCTCCAGGGGAAGACTGAGAGGAGCCTACTCTCAATCACTGCCCCTGAGCACCTGGGCAAAGCCCCTTCACACCTACCATCCCCTGGGGAGCATTTCAGAGAAGTTATAGACTGAACTGCCAAACTCCTCTGCGTTCCTGCCCTCTGAGCGGGAGTCCCTGATAAAGGACTTCCTGGAATCCTCTTCGACCAATGGGCTGAGATTTGCCCCATCCAATTGGACCAGGGCAGCTATATCCTTATTTGCATCTATACTAAACCATTAGAGCCACCCCAATCAGATCATGGGAAATCAACCACTCAGACTGCAAATTTGAATTTCTCATTTGCATAAAAATGGACAAATCGGGTACCAGGGTGGGAATTTGCCTTATAAAGTCAGCCTCCGCTTTGTCTCTGGTGTCTCCCAGAGGCTGTTTCCCCAGTTTGCTAACTGTTCCTCTGAATTAAGTTTCTTCTCTTTCCACCCTCCAGATTATGGGTGGCATCGGACTTTCGTTGGCCATGCCTAAGGAGTCACTGACGCGGAACTGGTGTGTCTATGTGTGGCCAACTACAGGACGATTTGAAGAGATCACAAGGGTTTCACAGCAGGGAGAGTAAAACTTAAAATTCAACATCTGATCCCAAGATCCCAAAAGGCCCCAGGAGCCTCACAGTAAGTTCCTTGCCTCTGCTTTGAGCTCAGTGTCCTGCCTGCTCGATGGTGTCGGCTTCCTCCCACTAACTTGTTCCTACTCCTGGCTCCTCCCCACACCCCACCTTTGGTCTCAGGATCCCTTAACTTAAAAAAAAAAGAAAAGAAAAGAAAAAGGTATCTCTATTCAAGAAAGCCACATCTTTATTTTATCATGTACAGCATCTTGATACATCTTTGACTCGGCCTCCCGACACGTGACCAGGATTGGGCTCTATTCGCTGACTCTGGATCAGCAGTTGCTAAGAGCAAAACATCCATTTTGCTGAATGACCAGTTCTCCCAGTTTTTGACAAACCTCTTTTCCACACCCCTGCCCCCCAAATCTTAGCTGCACCTCTGACCTGTTCATGCATGCATCCCTGCCTCTGTAATCTGCACTGCAAGGTAATTTTGGGGCACAGGCCTAAATTCGGTTTAAAGTGTTCATTTGGCAGTTCTGAGTAGGGACAAAGGCAAAAGTGCAGATGGAACAAGTTTTTAAAAATTCTCAATAATTCAGGTTGGCTTTTCAGCCAATTGATAGTCACTGGTTTAATTTTCATCATATTTGGCTTTGGCTATCATGGTCATTCTACGAATTGGCTTTTGGTGAACCAGCCAGCTATGGTGTTCCCAAACAAATTAGTTAGCTTCCTCTAAAGATAAATGATACTGTCCACCCCTCCATGTGAAAATGGCTGCAATTAACTTAATTACTGAAAGTAGTTAAATATTTAAAAGTACTTTCTGATTTTCATTATTTTTATATCCACCTGGTTATTTAAAAGTACTTTTTAGTTTTTGAATGTATGGGTCTTTTAAAAAGTCACCTTTTCGTTATTGAGTTTTGCCTTGCAGTGAGAGAATGTAGCATGTGATGCTGATTTTTTTTTTTTTTTTTAAGGATTTTGCGAGACTTGCTTTGTGGCCAAGTACACAATAAATGCTTGAAAGTGTTCCATGTTTGCTGCAAAAGAGTATATTCTAGTGTTGATTGTAGGGATCTAGTTAGGTCTATTGAATTGAGCCTGTTGATTGTGTTATTTATATTTTCTATATCATCATTTTTTGCCTTTTTGATCTATCAGTTACTGAGAAAGATCTATTAAAATCTATCAGGATTGTGCATTAGTCAGATTTCTCTCTATATTTCTGATAATTTTTGCTCTAGATATTTTAAAACTGTATATAGGTTTAGAATTGCATTTTCTTGGGGAAGGGTTCATTTTATTATCATAAAGTAATATTCATTACCCTAATAATACTTTCATTCTGTAGTACATTTTGTCTGATATTGATATAGCTACGCTGACTTTATTTTGGTTAATATTTGATATATTTTTTACTATCCTTTTACTTTCAAACTTTCTGTATATGTCAGTTGCATGTTTTATAAGAGTAAAACTTTACACACTGACGTATATTGACTATTCAGAGTGCTTGCATTAGGTTTGTGGAAATGAGTGAGAAGATAAAACCATTTCTTCTATAACACTAAGAGGCAGGGCTCACGTGGAGTATCTCTCACTATTGAGAAACAACTGTTACCGCATTGAAAATATCACATTTTACTTTTTATCCTGATGGAGACAAATCCATTTGTCTTTTTAAATGTTGTTTGTGCCTCTTGTGTTAAGAAATCCTTCCCTTCCCTGAGAGCAGAATGTCTCCTATTTTTAATTCAAATAATTTTAAAGTTTTCATATTTAGGTTGTTACATCATCTGGAATCTACCATTCTGTTTGGTGAAGGTTTAAAATCTTTTTCAACATGGAGAACCAGGGATTTCCGTGCCATATGTTGACTAGCTTGGTACTTTCCCCACTAGTCTGCGATTCCACTTTCCTCAGCTGTAGGGGGACCATACGGCCGTCCCGTCATCCAGCCGGGGAGCCTCTGAGAGTGCAGGGGCGCTCACGTTCACTCTGGGACCACAGCGTAAACTCGGGCTGGCCGAGGCGGGTCGGGGCGTCCGGGCAGGGTTCTCCAGAGAAACAGAACCAGTAGATACAGATACCGACATAGACAGGTGTCTATATAGATATAGAAGTATATGGGGAGAGGGAGGAGAGAGGCATAGAAACAGAGAGAGACATTTATTATGAAGAATTGGCTCACCAATTACGGAGGCTGAGAAGTCCCATGATCGGGCCTCTGCAGGCTGGAGGCCGAGGAAGGCAGGCATATGGTTCCGGTCCAGACCTGGAGGCCTGCAAACCAAGAGCATGGGTGTCCTATCCCAGGGCAGGAGATGGGTGTCCCAGGTCAGCAGAGCGCAGATTCCCCTTCCTCGGCCTCTTTGTTCTACTGGGCCCTCCACCGAGGGGATGGTGCCCGTGCACGTCAGGGAGGGCCACCTCCTTCGCTCAGTCTACCGAGTCGAATGCGAATCTCTTCTGGAAAGACCCTCACAGACGCACCGGGAGTAGTGTTTTACCAGCTACCCGGGCGTCCTCATGCCACTCAAGGCCACGTGTGAAACGAACCATCACGGTCACCCTCTTCATGTACCAAGTTCCCGCATACGCAGGGTCACCTGCTCTGGTCATTTATCTGTCCCAGGGCTCACTAGTTTAATCATATTCACTTTGTAAGTCTTGCCATGTGCTAGAACACATCCTACCTTGTTTTCCTATCTTACATTGTCACAGCTAGTCTTGTTTTTTCAAGTTCTACTGAAATGCTTTTCAACCTTTGCTGAAATGACAGTGAACCAAATGAGGGAACTGGAGAGGACCGGCACCCTTATAATACTGAGTCCCCCGCCCACGGATATGGGAACATCTCCATGAATTCAGGTTTCTTTTATATCCTTCAGTAGTAGTTTATAATTTTGTCAATAGAGAACTGGTAATATATTGCATTATTTCTAGTTACCTTATTATTCTTTCTGTTATTAAAATAATATGATCTTTACCCTAATTCATTATCTAGCTGGTTACTGCTGGTTTATGAGGAATGATACTCATTTTTGTGTTTTGATTTTGCACTGAGCAATCTAGCTGAACTGTCGTGTTGGTTCTAATGATTTTTCTCTACTTTTAGTGCTGGCCATCATAGTATCTGTAAACAATGATAGCTTGTCTCTTTAATCCTTCCTTCCTTCTCATTTCCTTGTTTTCTTGTAGAGGCTAGGATCCCCAGCACAATATTGAATAGTAAGGTTGATAATAGGCCTCCTTGCTTCTGAATCTAACAGGACTTCTTCCTGTGTACTATATTTGCTGGAGGTTCATGGCGGGCTCTACTTATCAGGTTAAGGAATTTGATTTCTCTTCTTAATTTGCTCTGAGTTTTTTAAATCATGATTTAATATTGAATTTTATCAACTTTATCCTTATTTTTTGAGTTGATTATTCTAGAATACACAGAGTAGGGCAAAAGTAGGTTTACAGTCGTGAATGCAAAACAGATTGTTCTTGTATCATTTTTTATTAATTATTGTATTATTTTCCATACAAACAATTGCATCCCCTAATAAAAAGATGTTGTATTATAGGCTGGGCAAGCAGCCAGCAACACGGTAGCTGGTTGATTATGATGGAGGGGGCTGTGATTTGGTCTCATTTGCTTATTTAGAATTTAGATTATATATATATATTTAAAGCTTTTGTTTATTTTTAGAGAGAGGAAAAGGGAAGGAGAAAGAGAGAGAGAGAAACATCAGTCGGTTGCCTTTTGAACGTGCCCTGACTGGGGACTGAACCCACAACCCAGGCATGTGCCCTAACATGGAATCGAGCTGGTGACCTTTTGCTTTGTGGCACGGCTGAGCCACACTGGTCAGGGCTAGATTATATTTTTAAAGTGAAATATGTTACCTGCATGACAAAGTAATGCTGTAAGAAAACTGCCCTGCAATGAGGAAGGAACCCGTCCCCCTTTGCCTTGGTCTTCCATGGCAGAGCTCAGCGTCCTCTGTGTCTCCCAAATGCGAGCCTCACTGGTCTCTGACACCACGTCACATGCCCCTGAGGCCAATGTCCTTCTTCGTTGTCTTCAGGGCCTGGTGCCTCTCAGGAAGGCCTGGTGTGTGTCCTCACCTCGTGGACGAAGGTCTGCGGAGAGGAATGGGCACATGGACTCCCCGCGCTGTGGGGCAGAGGGAAAGAGGGACCTCCCACCCCGGACTGGGGCCAGGTGGTCAGGGGCTGTGGGCCTCGCCCCAGCATCCTGGGTTGTCTGCCCAGCATTCAGGGGTTGCTGCCCCTCTGTCTCCCCTGGGTTCAGTCATGGCCCTGGGAGATGGCCTCATGCAGGGACTAGGCCAGGGAGAGGAGGCAAGAGAAGAGAGCCAGATGTGAAGAGGCCAGGAGGGAGGGAGGGGGGCAGGCGGGGACGAGTGGGCGGAGCTGAGGGAGTCCTTCAGTGGGGGACTGGGGTCTCACACCTGGTGCTGTCCTACCCGGACCTTGAGGGGCGACTTGCCTATTGGACAAGGGAAGGGCCTCGGGAATAGAAGGTGAACTCGTGGCCAGAGAGGGGTCTCCAGTCAGTCTGTGATGCTCTGCCAGTTTCATCGGCCAACCAGGAATACATCGAACTTACTGTGCACTGTGGAATGCTGGGGTTACACAGGTGAAACAAGGTAAGGGGGAGCCTTACAATGCAAGGGGGCATAGCTCAGGGGTAGTCTTTGACTGCAGATGAGCAGGTCCCAGGTCCAAGGCCGGTTGCCCCCTGGTGGTGACCTGCTTTATTGCCAAATACAGACAAATGGCCTTGATGCCACAGTCTACTAAATAGCAATGTCTTCGGTAGTTTTTGTGTTCTCTGCACCCCTTTGCTCTGAGCTGGGCCATATGTATCAGTCTGGGCCAATCAGAATACAGAAACTGCCCAATTCTTTAAAAAGGGAAAGTTTAATATAAGGAATTATCGTACTATAAAAAGAGAATAATTACAAAAGTTCACAGAAAACTCTAAAGATACAGAGCACCACCAGGTGTCCTCACACACCGGCAGCACTGACCAAGCAAGCAGCAGGGGCCAGAGGGAGAAAAGCAAGAGCAGGCAGCGGGAACTAGCCAAGAAGCCCTTTTTCTTGCTACATCCCTCTAGCGCCCTCTACTGACAGCTGTTAACATTGTGCCCACTTAAAGGAGAAATGCTGGAAGAATCAGTCCTATCCCAGAGCCAAAATGAAAGGGTGAACTCAGAGCTGGGAACCAGTACATTGAGAACCGGCACGCCACGTGACTTGTTTTGGCCAACAGGATGCTAGCAGATGTGATGCAAGCAGGAGCTTGGGATCTGCGTGCAGGGGTGGGTTTGTTCTCCGACACTTCCACCATCACCATGGGGTGCGCTCACCCTGTACGCTGCTGCCCTGCAGCCTGGGGCCAGCAGCTCCCCAAGAGGAGCCAAGGCCAGTTAGACCTGCAGCCTATAGGCGGCCCATCCAGCCAGGCCCAACCGAGATCAGCCGATTCGCATTCAACCCGCAGACCCATGGGCATGAGAGTAAATGCTTACTGCTGTGTGTCACCGGTTGGGCGGTGGCTTGTTACGCAGTGTTATCGTGACTAAGACTGACAAATACTGAAGTTGATATGTAGAAGGGGCTCCTGCTGTAACAAAAGCCTAAAATACATGTAACAGCTTCATGATGAAACAGTGGGTGGCAAGGAAGCTGCGACAGTCAGCTGGGAAAACAGCAAGAACAGGAAAAACAGAGGCTCATGATAGTCTGGAAGGCGGCAAATGTACTTGAACTTGTAGAGGACAGGCTATTTCAAGGCAGTGGAAGGTGAACTCGTGGCCAGGGGTGTGGTCGCTCGTCAGTCTGTGATGGGTCTGCCCGTTTCCATTGGCTGGTCAGGAATAAGCAGAATTTACAGTATGCTTTGGAACCCTTGCCTGTGGTGACGCAGGTGAAATCCGCTAAGGAGGACTCTCAGGCCTGGCGTTACTGCTTGGTGGAGCATTTGACTACAGGTCCGCAGGTCCCTGGTTCAAAGACAGGTGCCCTCTGCTGGCGGCTTGTTTTATTGCCGAATAGGGATAAAAGACCTTCCTGATTTTTTTTTTCTTTTATGAGTATTTATTTTATGCTGAATTTATTCCCAGGCCATAAGTTTTTGTTTCTTCCGGGACATCTCTTTCTTCTGGGCAGCCCCCTCTTCTGGGTTAGGCACAAGCTGCTCTTTTTCAGTAGCATCGGCTCTGTGTGGCAGGGAGAGCACTTGTGTGGGTGAACCCGCCCGTGAGCACCGCAAGTTCTGTGCCACGTCTTGGGAGTTTTGTGCACCTGATGTGCTCAGAGATTCTACATTTAGACCCCTCTCTGGCCATGAGTTCACCTTCCGTTCCTGAGGCCCTCTGCGTTTTTATGCATGTGCAGCAAAAATTCAGCACTCCTTTGGGGCCGCTGACCTTGCATCCAGCCCCGCTCTTTGGCCTGGGCTCACACACTGCTCCCAGGTTTCAGGTCCTCTGCGGCTTTCCGGATATGCATACCCTCGATGGCCTGCGCAGCTTCACGAGTGTTCTTAAAGGGAACACGAAGATTCGAACCTCTTGATCGGCATGATTTTGTGGGGTTTTTTGGGTCAAGCAAACCATATTCAGAGGCCACCTCTGGCTGCTTTCAGGGAGAGCAAAAGCTCCCTGACTTAACTTCTTGCTACAAGTTACCCTGATCTCCACTCTTCCTCGCTCTGACAGTTTTTCAAGCGACTTCTGTTTGCTGACACGGGGCATGATGCTGTCGTTAATGACCTGTGTGTTCCAGAAGTTCTTAATTAGGTGCTCTTTGAAGCTGACATTATGGAGGAACTCACCGAATCAGGAGCTTCCTATCCTGTGTCATAATTGCTAGTGACCTTACTAAAAATGCAGATTAAAATTTTGGCTTCATGGGCCTGAGGAGGGGCCTGGGAACTTTGTTTTGGTGGAGGCACCCTTCCCTGCTAGCCTGGGTCCTCCCATCCAGGGATCCTAAGTGGCTTGGAAATTATTTCGAAATTTACAACATTACATAATCCTAAAGAGCATTCTGGTGGTAAACAGCAATGATCTTCAAGCAAGTGCCTGCAGCCCAGGCCTGAGGGAAGATAGGATGCTGAGCTGTAGGTGTAGACCGTGGCCAGGTGGGCAGAGGGAGAAAACATGGGAGAGACATGAAAGGGACAGGTGTGGTAGAGCGGTGATGGCTCATAGGTAATAGCTCCACTCCCTGCACCGTACAGCACTGGTTGTTTCTGAGCAAAGCATTTAACTGATGATGCAGAGGTCCCGGGTTCAAATTCAGAGGCGAGGTGGGTCACGCTGTCCCCACACGGCTGGAGCCCTCTGTGACTTCACCAGACCAGGCCTTCAGTGCCCACTCAGTCCTACCACGTCCCCCGGGACACACTCAAGGACTGAAGGAAGTATGCCAGTTATAAGTAGAGGTGACAATCAAGTGTGTAGAAGGCGGGGGGAGGATGTGGGCTGGGCCCAGGAGGAAGAGCATCAGTTCGCAGGGTATATGTTGACATAGTACTAGCAAGGACACATCTCAATGTGGTGACAGCCAGGGTGTGGCTTTATAGGTTTAGAGTACTTATTAGGCCCAGGTAAACAGGTGGGGGTATAGCTCAGTGGTAGAGCATTTGACTGCAGATCAAGAGGTCCCCGGTTCAAATCCGGGTGCCCCCTGCCCACTCTGTTTTACCCACTGGATACAATGTGCTCCTTGCCCTTTTCCCACCACATTGATTCAGGCTGCAAGGCGGAGAGAAGAGAGCAAGGTCTGGGCTTTTCACCACAAAGCTTCCACTGACAAATCCAATTTCTCCCTAGATCAAGTCCATTTCTCCAAGATTGAGTCAGTTCTTCTAGTTTGTGGTGGACATATGATTCTTTCTTTGTCCAGCATCTAAATCCTCTGAACTCCATTTCAGGAATTCACAATCATCTGTCTTGGTAGAAGACAGGGTCCTATCTCTGGTTGAGGAAGACTAAAATGCAATCTCCTCCCTCTGAAGATTAGGAACCCTCTCCCTTCTCTTTCAGTGGGGATTGATAATCTGGCCTCATTGGACCTGAAGACAATGAAAATCTAGGTAGTTGGGAGGATGCTAGCCTAGGGGCCCAGGACGCGCAGTAGAAAAAACTTGAGTGCATTTTGCCTGAAGTCCTCTAGGGAGCACGTTGAGCTCCCATGGAAACTTAGAAGTGGCTTCAGGCTTGGATGGCTGATCCGAGCAGTTTAAAGAAAGCAAATAATTATTAGCTCAAGTGTCACTCTATATGAGCTGGAAACCCAGAACTTTGTCTGACTGGATTGAGATAACCCCTTATCTCCTGTCATAGAATACCTGAAACAGCTGGAAATAAAAGTAAAGGCTGCCCTGGCCAGTGTGGCTCAGTTGGTTGGAGCGTAATCCTGTAACCGAAAGGTTGCGGTTTCAATTCCCCGTCCTGTATGTTCAACTCCCTGGTCTGGGCACATATGATCCTCTGTCCTGGGGTGAGGCCACCAATTGTTATTTCTCTCTTGTCAACATTTTTCTCTCTCCATTCCCCTCTGTCTCTAAAAAAGCAAGTGAAAATAAAAATGTCCTTGGAAGAGTGGGACTTCACAAACCTTAATGTGGATTTTATGACAGCATTTGGAAAACTCCAACTACACTAAATAACCTGCTCTGCGGAGTCTTCCTTGCTAACCAGCCAGCTCCTTCTTCCTGTCCAAAAGCTGAATGGCCTGATTGAGGGGTTTCCACTGCAGGGGATCACCTCCCCCTCCTCACTGTCTCTTCATCTAGAGTGACAGGAAGATCCCAGCAGACCCTGGGTACCAGCTACTGAGAGGTGAAGACTTATACACCAAGACAATTTCAAACTGGCTAGTTTATACCAAGGAAAATCTAGAGAACATGTGTTGGTGTGGAGTCTCAAAGTATTTCTTGAAGGAGGAAGAGTATAATTTTAAGTAAGTCTGAATTTATTTTTATAATTGTGCCCAATTAACATTCTATTTAAAATATCACAGCTACAGCAACTGGGATAAACCTGTTCACTCAGTTGTTGACTTGAACGAGGATTCACCGGAGGCCAGTTCTAAATGCATTTTGTAGTGCTGATAAATGCTAGGTGTGGTTAGCCCCACTTGGTAGGGAGAATCCACAGCCCCGGCTGGAGAGGATTTATCTTGCGTGACTTGTCCATCCAGTGAACAGTGACTCCCTTCACCAAGGAGTTGTAAAATGCATGAGTGGGTGGAGCTTGCACATCTTTGAAAAGTGTTTTAGTAGCTGTTCTCCGTAGACAGGGATGCTGGCCCAAGCCATCGCAGCAGCGAGGATTCCCGATCTCAGTGGGAACTGGAGGATGTCAGGGTGCCAGAGTTCGTACAGTGGGATTCTGCACCCCCAGATGCACATTTGGGGGTTACTTTATGCGGTCTGTGCCACAGAGAACTTGGCTGTGGCTGATTGGCCATGAGGTCCTTGGGACTAAGAATGGGAAGCCCTCCCCTTTCCCACTGGATCTGCAGCTCTAATGCAAGAGCTAGCACCGTAGATTCCTGGCCTCTCACCCAGTTCCCAGATCTGAATCAGCTCAGAGACCCTGCATCCCTTGGAAGGGAAATCTGAGTAAGCTTGAGAAAAGGACTGTACCAAAATCTCCAACCATGGCTGGGAGTCTTCACCTTAAACTTCCCCAAAGGGTCCTTCAGCCATTTACCTGGAAGCTCTGTATTGGGAAAGACGAATTCCCACGTATTTTAAGACCTGCTCAAGCCATTTCCAGTGGCTTTCCTATACAAGCAGCCTGTCTTGTTTCATGCTTCATACTTTCCTAGAATCTCTCAGAGGTTCACAAACTCCAGATAAGTAGCATCTGGCCTCAGTGTGCCGTGTATCTCTTGCTAAGCTAAGTGGCTGGCACTGTGGTAATCAGCTCTGGGTCACAGCTCGGCCTCTCTTGGGTACCCCCAAGCCCAGTACAAGTAGCAACCACCTGCAGATCACTTTGTAGCTCATGCTGGATGGCCCGACGCAGGGCAGAGGCAGCAGGTGATTTGGGGCTGCACCTCCCAGGAGGCCCCAGAGCCAGTGCACCTGATGGCCAGCTGCTGTCCATGCTGGAACACCACACAGCCACCTCCACTGGAGATGCATTGAAGGGGTGGACTCATCAGACACCAGAGTCCTGCTGAGGTTCTGTTCTGTGGAATTGGCCTGTGTACAGCAGCTCCTTCACTGTGACGACACCCAGTCCTCTCATCCCATTGGCCTGGCGGTAAATGCCTCCCGTTGACATGCCAACAGCACTCAAGGCTCAACTAGAACAGGAAGGTGCACACAGCCCAAACGGGGGGGTGGGGAGGACACTCGGAGTGCTCAGATCAGGTAACTGCAGAGACTGCTCCACTGGGCCTTACGGGACACCTACTACATAAGGCTACTCCACCAAGACAAGGAGACATAGCAGCTCTACCTAACATACAGAAACAAACACAGGGAGACAGCCAGAATGAGGAGACAAAGAAACATATCCCAAATGAATGAACAGAACAAAGCTCCAGAAAAAGAACTAAACAAAATGGAGACAAGCAGTCTACCAGATGCAGAGTCCAAAACACCAGCTATCAGGATGCTCAGTGATCTCAGAACTTTAACAAAGAGACAGGAAACATAAAAATGCAGTTAGAAAACATTACAAAGAATCATCAGAAATGAAGACTACAATAATTGAAATGAAGAATACATTAGAAAGAATCAACATCAAATTAGATGAAGTAAAGGACCGAACCAGCATTTTGGAAGACAAGGTAACAGAAAACACCCAATCAGAGCAACAAAAGGATAAAAGAATTTTGAAAAATGAGGATAGTTTCAGGGACTTCTGGGACAACATGAAGCATAATAACATCTGCATCACGGGGGTACCAGAAAGAGAAGGGAGAGAGCAAGGGATCGAGAACCTATTTGAAGGAATAATAACTAAACACTTCCTTAACCTGGTGAAGAAAATAAACATTCAAGTCCAGGAAGCACAGAGAGTCCCAAACAAGATGAACCCAAAGAGGCCCACACCAAGACACATCATAATGAAAATGCCCAAGATTAAAGATGAAGAGAGAACCTTAAAAGCAGCAAGAGAAGAGCAGTTAGTTACCAACAGAGGACTCTTATAAGGCTGTCAGCTGATTTCTCGACAGAAATGTTGCAAAACAGAAGAAATTGGCACAAAATATTCAGTAATGAAAAGCAGGAACTACAACTAAGGCTACTTTATCCAGCAAAGATATCATTTAAAGTTGAAGGCAATACAAAGAGCTTCCCAGACCCCCCCCAAAAAACCCATAAAACAAGTATTATAAAATACAATAAAGGGTGTTTTTTTCCCAAGAAGAAGAAAAAAATAAAAAATATGAATAATAAAATGGCAATCTATCAACAATAACTTTAAATGTAAATGGATAGACTGCTCCAGTCAAAAGACATGGTGGCTGATTGGGTAACAAAACAAGACCCTTACATATGCTGTCTACAAGAGACTCATTTTAGATCGAAAGACACCCAGACTAAAAGTAAAGGTGTGAAAAAAGATATTTCATGCTGCAAGTACCACCCCTATGGGGTCAAAACTTTGGGCTCAGCTCCTCCAGTCCCCAGCTCACCATATTTGATCCGTAGTCCCCTTGGCCAGTCCTGCACCTCGTTCCCACCCTGTCCTCCCCAAGGCTGGCCATCCCTCCCCTTAGGGTCCCATGCCCTGTCTGGCATTTGGTGATGGGGAAGACTAGGAAGTCGACGGAGCAATGAGCAGTGGTTCAGGTAATAAGACGACCGGCAGGAACTCTACATTGGATGGCTGCTTGCACAGCGGGCCTCTTGCCTTTGAATAGAGTAGGTGAACAGCCTTGCAGAAAAGAGGGCACTGGTGGAGGACAGCTCAGCGTCTCACACTCAGCGATTAAAAAATCTAACGGATGACATTCTGTCTCCTTCTGATGCGGAGACCTATGGTGGAGTTCTCTCTGGAAGACAGAAGATAGCTTGAAACAAAGGAACTGAGTGTCCAGCGCTGTCAGGTACAGAACTGAAATGGTTTTTTTTCCCTACTTTTGTTTTTCTTTCATTGTGGTTCATATCACATCACATAAAACCTCCTGTTTTTAAGTGTACAGCTCAGGTAAAAATGACTTTTAAAGGCTATGTCTAAACTTCTGTTCAGTGTGGCTCTGCCCCTTGAAGTAGCTCCTGCCCCCAGGTCCTGTGCTGTCCTTCCCTTCCCTCTGCGGCCTTGTGATAGCTTCACAGAAGGGAACAGAAGGCGAGAAGAGAGACAAGCTGATGTCACTCCCAGTCAGCGGGTTTTGTACAGTGCCTGGTGATGGGACATGTCAAAACCAGTGGCCAAGGTTAAGGTTTTGCATTACCGGTAGATTTCAGCTGTCTCTTTCATAATTCTTTTTTCTTAGACGGCTCCAGAAATGGGATGCCTGATAGTTTCAGTGCTGTCTGTAATCAGTCTAGTGTGGTGTAAGGGGAAGAACGGGGACGTTGGGGACAGGAACACTTGTGTCCACACTCAGCCTCTGCCGCTGTCCGAGTTCCTGGGCAAGTTATTACCTCTCTCAGCTTCATCCTCTAGTTTGTAAAATGGGACTAACAGTGCCTGCCTCACATGGTTGATGGGGATTAAATGAGTTAATTCGTGCAAGTTGTCTCGCCTGTGTGTGGTCAGCACAGTCAACTCTCACTCACCTGTCTTCCCCCAGGGCGTATAGGACCCGACCAGTCTTGATACCAGAGCTCTTAGAGCTGATGTTGCTATTATACCTTAGCTTGCACGTACACCGAACGTTTGCCATCCTTGTAGCATGAGCACCACCAATAGAAGGGCTAGTTCAGTGGTTCATACCAGACCCTGGGAGGGCGAACCTGGGATCTGGCTATCCCCAGTCTATCTTACGCCATTGCTTCAGGAGGTGATTCTGAAGCTGCTGACTTAAGGCCATTCAGATGGCTTCATTTGTTGCCAACACTTACGTACGCACTGCTCTTTCTGGGTAGAAGTGCCCCTGCTGCTGACTCAGTTTCCGTATTCCTATCAAATGAGCTCCCTCAAGTAGCATTTTTCCACCTCTCTCGAAGGAAAGAAAGCCTCCCTATTTGTACCCTCGTGAACATCCTCAAAATCTCCTTTAGTTTTCATTTTGCTTCATTTGTGGGTGCATCTCTTGTCCCCACTAGGCCGTGAGTTCTGAAGGGCAGGCACTATTCTTGTCATCTGTACCCTCACCACTTAGAAGCAGGGACTGGCCCCTGGCAGGCAGATGGCAGATCTTGGTGCATCAATGCGCCTGTCTCGATTTTTCAGGTGAAAGGGACAAAATGGCACAGCGTTAATTTCATGTGAGTTTTCCTTTTCTTTTTCCACTTCAGTGCAACATAAATCTGTACCACCTTTTATGCCTTTCTTTCCTACCTTCCTACAGCATTTTTTTTTTTTTTTTTTTACACGCTGTAGCTTCCTCCATTTCTTCTCTAATGCTGTCTTTATGCAGACTCTAGTTTCTGACCTAGGACATTTTCCTTCTCGGGAGAAATTCATGTAGCTTCTTTTATGAAGCCATGTCTACTGATGACAGGTTTCTTTAATTTTTTGTTTCTCTGAGGAAATCTTTATTTCTCTTTCACTTTTGAGAGATAGTTACACTGGATATAGAATTCTAAACTGGTGATTTCTTTTCCCCAAACTTAAAATATTTCACTCCATTCTCTTCTTGTTGGCAGGGTTTCTGAAGAGAAATCCACTGTAACCTTATCTTTGTTTCTCTGTAAGTAAGGGATTTTCCCCACTCTGGCTTCTTTCAAGAGTTTGGCTTTGTCTTTGATTTGTTGCAGTTTGATATAATTTGCCTAGGTATAGATTTTTTTTTGGTATTTATCTTGTTTGTTTCTGTTGAGCTCCCTGGATCTGTGGTTTAGTGTCTGTCATTAATTTTGGGAAATTCTTAGCCCTTATTGCTTCAAATATTTCTCCCATTCCTTTCTCTCCTGGTACTCCCATTATATATTTGTTATACCTTTAGTGATTGTCCCATGCTACTAGGCTTTTTTTCCTACGGGTTTTAAAGTTCTGGGCACACAGGGACTTTCCCCCTATTTCTGCATATGGAAAAGGAAATGCTTGTTTGTGCCCCTACTCAATAACCATTTCTTACTATATTAGGGCCTGTGAACTACTGGGATTCAGTCTCCTGTAGTCTCTTTCTTTTGGGGGGAAGAAATCCCCTTTCTCACCAAGCTCACATAAAGCTCCTCTCGTGCCGAGTTTTGCCGGCACATAAACCTCACCCGGAAACCAGACGGTGGTCTCTTGTTTTGTGCAGCAAAAAGTGAAATCCAAGCCTGCAACTGGTGAGCCCCCGCGGGAGCATCTGGAGCTTGGAAAAGACCAGCAATAGTGAGCAGCTCAAAACCACGCACAGGAGCAGAGCAAGCCCCCCAGAGCAGAAGGCAAAGGCGGGCTGTATCTCACGCACAGGGCTGTGGACCGAGGCCAAGTGGAGCAGGCGGAGCTGCCTGGTAGGAAGAAGAGAAGAAAGGTCCTGGCGCTGCCCTCACACTGAGGCCTCCAGATCCGGTGAGAGGCGGCATGGGACAGTGCGTGGCTTCCGTGGGTGTTGGCTTTGCTTAGCCCTCTTCCCCTTTGTGGCTTCCATGTGGGTGACAGGGATGCTTCGTGCTGTGCCAGTCCCAAGGCACAAGCAGGGCTGCCATTCCTAGACCACACGGCGGCCAGAACGGGACTGGCAGAGGGGGCCTCAGAGGGCCGGCCAGGGTGGGCTTTCAGGCCTTCCTCCTCCTCTTCCAGAGAGCCGCCCCTGCCCAGCGGTCGTCTGTCGGTGGGGGCCCCCTGCTTGAGGCTGAGGCGGCAGGGCCCACCTTCCCGCAGCCTCTGTTTGGGGCGACAGATCAGTGCTAATTACAAAGGCCAGTCACACGTGTGCACACAAATGTACACACAGATACCTTTGAGACCCAGAAAGCACCCCCGAAACAGCACCTTGGCTCCTGCGCATGACTGCCTGACACGGCCGCCTGCACGCTGCTGACGCTCCCCTTCCAGACCCGCCGCGTCGCCATCTCGCAGCAGAGCCCCCACCACGCCTGTCCCCAGAGGCGGCCTGGCTCCACGCTAAGCTCCTTTCTGTCACAGCTAGTATTAATTTTGTGTTGAAAACCACTCTTCCCCACGAGGAGGAGAGCTTCTGAGAAAGGACAAGGGGTGGAATGTCATGACTACACATCACTCACATCTGCGTCCCCCCAGGTTCTGGCCTCTTGCCCAGCACAGTAAGTGTTTGAGGATTTAATTGGGGGGGGCTGGTGTTTCTCTGGGGTGTTGTCTCTGGGGGAGGGAGGCTGTAGGGCTGTGGGGCAGAGGGCTTCCAGGAGGACCCTGGGGGCAGGGGAGTGGGCGGCAGGAGAATGAGCCATTCACTGGGCAGGTGCCCGCTGCCTCCTGGCCGACCCTGCCTACTCAGGGCGGCAGTCACGGGTGTGGCTTCACCGCTGAAAAGGTACTAATTAGAAAGGTACATTTATTAATCTGTTGGGCGGCAGGGTACATACTGGCCTAAATCTACTGCACTAGGCTGCAGACTAAGGATCTCTGCTTCGGATCTTTATGCCAGCTACTTACCCTTAATTTTATGCATTGACCTGCTGTTAAAAGTCTCCATCCCTGTGTCCAGGTGGGTGAGTAAGAGTGACGGAGATCAGGAACCTTCTGCACAGCAGCGGGGTTCCAGCCCGGAGTTCTTGGCTGGCGGCCTCCGCTGTCCCGATCCCTCTGCTCTCCCCAGGTTGCGGGGGGCGGGGGGGGGCGCTGTTTGAGACAACAGCCTTCCTTTCCACACGCAAATAGACCCAGAAGGCCTGCAGGAGCCAGAGAATTACTTGGCCTTGGAAAAAGGAGAAACAGGAGCAAAAAGAGAAAAAGATAAGCCCGGAGGAAGCCTTGGGGAGCATTAGAGGTTTGACCCAGTTCAGAGGAAGAAGCATGGCCTTGACCCCGCGGCTGCGTGGGGCCTCGGCCCTGAGCAGGGCACACGGGCCCCACAGCCTACCCAACCTGGTCCCCTCTACGGCACCTTGTCGCTGTCCAAGCACACCAGGCACTTCCACACCTGAGTGTCTGAAGCCCCGGGCCTTTGGGATCAGGGAACACGCCAAGCAGAGGCTCTGTCTTGCTCCCTTGCTCTTCACTGGGCACAGGGAAGTTCAGGTTTCTCCATCAGAACTACAGACCTGGCCCCCCGGCCACCGTGGGTCGAGGGCCACAGGCAAGATCGGACGCAACCACACTGCCACCCACCGTCATTCCATCCTCTTCCCGTTTAAAGGAGGCTGCAGAGGGGGTCTTTCCCCTTCACTGGCCTTGGAGTCCACAGACTGAAGTGAGCTGTCAGTTCCAAATGTATGAACTTACTATAGACTCAGCATTTTTATTACATACATTGGCCTGTGTGGGAACGGTCCTTTAGAGGCTAGAAAGAAATGCAAGTCGTATGAGAAGCCTGTGAACTCTTTTCCCCATTGGGAATCATCTTACATCTAATCACGGCACCTCTGTGAGGGGACACGGAGGGACAGCACCCTGCTACATGCTGCTGGCCTGGCACTCACATCCACTGGAAAGGACAGCTCAGCCTCCATGGAGACCAAGTCACTGCCTCTGGCAGGCAGACACGCTCCAAAAGAGGTTCAGTAACTCAAGGGCTCACACAGCCCCATCTGTTTACTCACCTCAGGGAAGATTTGCAGCTCATAGTAACAACTAACACTTGAGTACCAGCTATTGTTCTAAGTGCTTTCAACACAGACACACACACACCTCTGAGCTGGTGCTATTGTTATCCCCCTTTTTATAGATGGAGAAACTGAGGCACAAGACAGCTTGCGCACCTTATCCAAGGCGACATTCTCTAACTCCCCAGAGGGCATCTGGAAGACTCTGACTCTTAGAATCAAAACCTGATGTTCGTGGGAACTTTGAGCTGCTCAGGTTGCTGGTAGACGTACGCAGGGGACAACTCACTTTCACAACTCCTGCCCAGCTGGCATTTAGAGAGTCCCTCAGTGTGACCAGACTGTACCCCTCCTGACATCCTCAGCCTCCTTCGGGACTTCACCCGCAAGTTGTGCTTGACTGGAAATGCAGGATGGAAGGTGGGCTATGAAGGGGGCTGAAAAGACCACTCAAAAATTGCACATGAGGGGGCACCCGGATTTGAACCGGGGACCTCTTGATCTGCAGTCAAATGCTCTACCCCTGAGCTATACCCCCTCGGATGATTATACAACCTAATTGATACCTTTCATCTGTGTGGTAACATTCAACTACAAAATTAAGTGATCACTCCTCTCCAGGACTGACTTCCTAGAAGCTGCCAGACCAGCTCATAATGACACCTCACCTCAGCTCTGCAGCTCTCCCGGCCTCTGTCCCTGGGTGGGGCCATCAGAGAGGAAAAAATGAGAGAAGCTGCCGGAAGGAACCCCACACCGTTTCCCATTGCCTTTTCACTCGTCTCCAAGGCTACCCACGTACCTGGACTCCCAGCCTTTCTTCCTTCAGTGAAGACAGAAACGGGCTCAGACGGTGTCACAGAGCTCCAATAGTCGGGGTTTGTAGGAAGCAGCACTGCAAAGTCCCTGCCTCCCTCGTCAGTCACTAAGCCAGGCTTTTGGCCCGTGGGGTTGAAGCAGGCATGGAGAACCCATTCCCCGGGGCGAAGAGGCGACCCTACTCGGAGAACCTGGACGCTCTGGTTTGTCTCCGCAGGTCTGGGCTGCTCTGCTGCACCACACTGTTTAGGGGCAAGGGTGAGGGTGGTCATTTAGGGTTCCCACTGACTGCCTGTTCCTGAGAAGTGCCTGAGAGTCCCTGCCTTGTCTTTGAGGACCCAACAGAGTTGAAGAAATGAAATCTGCACAGAAGAGGGAAAACACCAGATGCCAGAATGAGGGCAGGGAGACTGGGAGTTGGCCACCCACCTGGAGGGCACTTGTGCAAGGGCTATGAATAGGAAAACCAATAGGGTAGGGGGCACCCGGATTTGAACCGGGGACCTCTTGATCTGCAGTCAAATGCTCTACCCCTGAGCTATACCCCCTTACCTACAACATGCCTCTCATTAAATACTTATTCACCTGTGCGGCAACACCCACACCTGTGCACTAAAGCTATTAATTCTTAGGAAGTTCTGGACATGTGAAAAATTTGCCTTACAGCAAAATCAGTCATTTTGGCCCCTAGAAAACTGCTCACAATCTTCGAGGCTCATCTTTCTCAGTATCACTTCAATGGCACCTGTTTAGAAACTCACTGCAGACCATCCCCTCCTTCCTTCCTTCCTCTCCTGGCAAGCTCCGCCCACCTTAAAGGAGCCCACGGCCTTCTGCCCCTGCCCCCCCCCCACACCGCTGCAGGATTGGGGGCTCCCTGGCCCACCTCCGCCTCTGCTCTTCCTTCCTCTGCAGCAGCTACTCAGCCTTCGGCAGTGTCTTCACTGACCCCAGGAAGCCCAGGCAAATGACTTGGGTAATCTGGCCCGAGGGGCTGCAACTCCATCCTGGGGCCCAGGAAGCCACCCAGCTGTCCCCAGAGACCTCAGAGCAGAAGGCCGGCACAGCAGGGACTGTGCACAGGACGTGGGACCCAAGGTGCCTCTGCTGGCCTGCGGCACAGCCATGCGGGCCTAGGAGGCACACCGAGCCTTGCCAGCTGGCAGGGACAGGGAGGGCAATGCCGAAGTCAAAGGGTCGAGCAAAGACACCCACCCAAAGGGTCGCCGGAGGCCTGCCACCCTACCAGCCCTGTCCCTCAACAGTAGGGCCAGTGCTGCTACCAAGTATTATAGTCGGCTGAGGACCCACAGGAGTGGTAGCTGAGCAGAGGGGTCACTTTTATCCGCTATTCACCAGCCCTTCCGTGGTCTCATGCCAGTGCCGAGAGGGACTTGGCTTCCCAGGTTCCTGTGCCCCTGGCTCGGCCACCTTGCCCCATTGTAGGAAGGCTCCTTAGTGACAGCACTTCGTCTTCCTCCTCCCCCTTCTGGACTGCTGCCCCTCCCAGCTCATGCTTCACTTGTGCAAGGTCTCATTTCTGTAGTAATTCCCTTGTGCAATAATACTTGGCGGCCGGGCTGCTCTGATTGAACACTGACTGGCCCATCTCACTGGGTTCGTTGAATTTTTCATACGAGTATGAAACATAAAAAAGTTCACAAATCGCAAGTGTTCGGCTTTGTGAATACTCCATCCAGAGCGAGAAATGGAACATGACTCGGAGGTGGATGGCAATGAAGTAAGGCGTGTACACATTTCTGCAGCCTCAACTTTGGAATCATTTTAATGTTTTACATTTCCAAAAATAAAGCAACGAGTATGGGAGATAAAAGTAAATATAAACAAAAACCAAAACCCTAACATTGATGACATGACCACAGAGAAGAAAAAACAGTGGTATATATTCTAAGGGAAGAGGAGAGGTACTGAGTTGCAATGGTAGGTTGAATTTGACTTAGTTATTTTTGTATAACTTCCAAAACCTATTTTTGAGTAAATGAGTACACATATTGATATTTTGGGGATTCTGGCTGAGACAGGAAATGTAAATAGGGAATGGAGAAAGGTAAGGAAGGACTGTCAGTTGGACTGGAACTGTAAGTAACTGTGAACACAGGGTGCCCTCACACATACATACCTGCGGGCACACACACTTCCACACATGCGTGCACACTTCCTAACTGTCCTCTGAAAGCAACAACTTTGATGCAGCGATCACTCCTCATGCCCTTAGCGTGGTTCCTAAATACCGTTAGAAGGAACCTTGGAGAAACGGCTGATTCCAGGGCTGGGCAAGAAACCTAAAAGACGACCAGCAGGGCCTGCTGCGCCAGAAAGTCAGAAAGTGCTCAGTCTGATGGGGACGTGCCAACAGACCCCGGGCCACCCTGATGAGGCTCGCCACCGGCTAACGTTGGGACCCTCTGAACATCAAAACAAACAAGGATAGGCACGTGCTATGTAGCTCATTAAATTACAGGATCCATGAATCCATGTTAATAAGTTGTTTTTTCTTAAATTTTAGGTGGAGAAAGGGAAGCTCTTTACAAAGAAATCAACTAAGAAATGTGAAAGGAATGGTAGAAATATAAAATCACCGTTTTATAACCATCCTTGTAAGAATTGATTTAGGTAAGACTCATTAAATTGTTTGGGGAACAGGATGGAGCAAAATCTGTCGAACACTTTAATCGAATAACCAGATCCAACTTCATCAATAGTAGAACAAATCAACATCATTGCCTCTCGAAGTAATGCGCTGAGAAGGATGTGCAGTCATTTTTCTAGAATATTGCACTTGAAATAACAAGGAAACCATCAGACAAATCTTCCTCTCCAAAAGCAACCACTCTCTCGACTTTGAACACAATTGTTGGCCTGTTTTTGAACGCTCCCTCCCAGTGCTGTGTTTGGGAGATCCAGTCACGCTGGCCTATGTATGTTGACTGCAGGGACCTTCTGCAAAACAAATGGCTCTGAGCTTTCAAGAATGTGGATGTCATGAGAGAAACTAGAAGACTAGAGAGCTGTTCTTAGACTAATGTGATGGAAAAACACACGACCACCACACACAATATGTGAGCCTTGATTGGGTCCTGTATTGGAACTAAAAGGCAATCAGCAATGACATTATTGGGACAACTGAGACGCACAGGGTGGGGCAAAAGGAGGGTTACATTGTGAGCACATAAAACAGTTTATTCTTTTATTATTTATTAATTATTGTCTTATTTTCTGTATGAACAACTATATACCTACTTTTGCCCCACCCTATGTAGAATGTAGGCGGAGTAAGAGATCAGTGATTTTCCACTGGTGCGCCACAAGAATGTTTAGAACATGCACTGACCTCTTTATCCTTAGATTGTCAAATAGAAAAATGACAACAGCCAACACACCAATAGCCGCCTGGTAAGGATGCCCTGTCTTGAACTATAGAGACAGAGGTCATATATAGTAGAGTTGCATCTTTAAGAAAAAAAAAAAAGTTTATTGACTTTAGAGAGAAAAGATGGGAGAGAGAGAAACACCCATTGGTTGCCTTCCATTGGTATGTGCCCTGATTGGGAATCGAACCCCCAAATTTTTGGTGTATAGAACCATGCTCTAACCAACTGAGCCACACTAGCCAGGGCAATAGTGTTTCATCTCATTGATCATATCACATAAGGTTGCGTCTGATGGGTTAATTCTTGGTACCAGAAATCCTTACATACAAGTATAGGCGCCTGATGTTTTCTTGTTCATTTTTTTCCTTGTCTTATCACTTGATTTTTTAAAAAGTCACTTTGGAACAAAAAAGGTAGGTAGTTACCACTCTTATTTTTTTGTAAAGCAATCAAAATTATATGTTTTTTTTAATCAAGTCAGCAGAAATATAGTATTTTTCTGGTGAGCCACAGAATTTTAGTAATTAGTTTACATGTGCCATGAAATGAAAAAGGTTGAAAATTGCTGACATAGATGGTCAGATTGTATCACTGATAAACTTCCTGAGTGTGTTGTGGTTAGATAGGAGAGTGCGTTTGTTCTTAGAAAATACATGTTGAAATATCTAGGGGTGCTAGGATGTCTTCAGCTAACTTTTTAATGAACAAGAAAGTTCCTGGCTTTTTGAATGCCCATAAACATTTTAGAACCAGTGTGTAATTCTCCACAAAAAATGTATGCGGTTGAGATTACGCTGAAATCTACAGATAAAAGTGGGAGGAGAACTGATATTGTTACTATACTTCATGTCTCATTCTATTAATTTAGTATATTCCACCCTTTTTGAGGTCTTTTTCTCATTGATTTTTAAGTTTCTGTAGAGAAATTTTACATCTTTGGTTATTCTTATTCCTCAGTAGTCGGTGTTTTATTTTTTGTTATTATAGAATTGTTTGAAAATTTTCTAGCCTTTTTTATTTCTGTCATTCCTTTCTGTATTTCCATCTGCTTTGACTTGAACTGCTTTCCTTCTGCCTTAAAAATTCCCCTTTTATTTCCTTTAGGGAGGGTGTGCCTTGAACTAATCATCTGTTCTCTGTTTGTCTGGAAGTGTCTTTTTCGTGTCTTCATGTTTGAGGAACGCTTTTGTGGGGCGCACTGTTCTAGGTTGGCACTTACTTTCCTTCAGGGCTTCAAGGGGTCATTCTGTTGTCTATTCACTTCCATTTTTTCCCATTGAGATGTTAGCGGTAGGTCTTATTTTATGTTCCTTTGAAAAGAATATGTCCTTTTTATCTGGTTATTTATGATGTTTTCTTTTGCTTTTAAGTTATTTTGCTAATGAGCTTAGGCATGGTTTCCTCTTGATATACAATAATTGGAATTGGAATTCTCATAGCGGTGGCTTGTCTCATTTCATTAGTTTTGAAGAATTATAGGCCATTATCCCTGTAAGTATTGCTCCTGCCTCTTTCTCTCTCCTTCTGGGCTTCCAGTTATGTTTATGCGAGGCCATTTTGCTATGCTTGGTATTCTCTTTTAGGTTTCCTATATTTCCCATTCTTTTTTCTCTCTATGCATCA
This sequence comes from Pteronotus mesoamericanus, assembly GCF_021234165.1. Taxonomy (NCBI): domain Eukaryota; kingdom Metazoa; phylum Chordata; class Mammalia; order Chiroptera; family Mormoopidae; genus Pteronotus; species Pteronotus mesoamericanus. The sequence goes on along the minus strand of NW_026555329.1, from coordinate 79,562,340 downwards.
GTATGGATATCTTCTCATTTTTCTTCCAGTTTACTAATTCTTGCTGTATCCGCTCTGTTGTCGAACCTATCTATGGAGTTATTTGTATTGTAGAATTATTGTTTGATTCTTTTTTATTGCATCCAGTTCTCTACTGAAGTTATCCATTTTGTCCTTTATTAATCATATTTAAACTGATCAATCATAGTCAGTTTAAAATCTATGTCTAGTAACTTCACTCTCTGGCTCTCCTGTGAATTTGTATGCATGATCTGTGCTTCTCTTGACTTCCAGTCAGTTTGATCTCTTTGCATGCTTGGTTGTTCTTGATTAAGTTGCAGGCCCTCTATTTGATTTTTTTCTTTTTTTATCCTCACCGAGGACATTTTGCTTCATTGTTTCTAGAGAGAAGAAGGGCGAGAGAGAGACATGGCCTGGCTGCCTTCCATGTGCGCGGGGACACACCCGGGCTGGGGACCCTATGCACCCGGGCCGGGCATGCACGCTGACCGGCATCAAACCCGCGACCTTTCCGTTACGGGACGGAGCTCCAACCAGCTGAGCCACACCGGCCAGGCCCAGACCCTCTGGGCCTCTGTTTGGAGACTTGTAGAGATGTTTGGAGGCTCTGTAAGGTGCTTTCCTTTCCCAGGGAAGATTTACTTTTCCCTTTGGCAGGCGGGCAGGGTCGGAGCTGAGCTCCGTCTGGGAACGATACAGCTCCAATTAGACCCCAGGATTTACGAAGCTGGGCTAGCCCTGCAAGCGTCCAGACTGAAGGTCTGGCGTGTTTGTCAGGGCCTCTCTTTTTGGCAGCTGTGACTTTAGCATTTGTCCCTTCACAGTGACTCACCTGGACTTTTGTCCTTACCTCTTGGTATCTGCCTCCCTCCTCTTAAAGCAACCATTCACAGGTCCTCCCGAGTCCTCTCTCCAAATGTCTTTAGTTCTCTACCCTCTGCTCAGAAGCCAGCGGTTACTCCCCAATTCCTAAGCCAGTGGTTTTCAAGGTGTGCTCCGCGGCAATTCTTCGGCGGCCCCAGGGGAGATGCGGAAGAGGTCAGGCTCCAAGGGGCTTGTGAAACTCCACCGCCCCCATGACCTGTCCAGAGGCTTCCTCCTGATCCAATTTCTACATTGCACTTCTCAGAGTTTCATGTGAAGAAAGGGGCTTAGAGCTAAAATTACTTAACAGTCCTTGACTTATAAATAGAATCGAAATGATGAGCATGACATGACGGGTTATTTATGATCTGACCTCAGTCTTATCGCTGCACTTGAGACATTCTGCTTTCCGCCTGGAAGGCCCCATACCCCACCTTGTCTGCCTAGCAAACGCCACGGACCCTTCACAGCTCAGTTCTCAGTTCGAGGCGCCGGCTCCAGGAGGCCTGCCCGACTCCCAGCGCTTGGCGCCCCTCCTCCCCTCTGCCGAGACGCGTTCCCGCGGGGCCCCGAGACACGGAGCTCCTCTGTGTGAGCCCTGAACACTTGGTGTCGAATCAGTGACCTTACATGCTTGTTTTCCTAGGACAGTTATAATTTCAGACACTCTCTTTTACTCAGCTGAGACTATAAATTGTCCCAGATTTTTCTTTATTCAGGGTCCAAATTACATCTCCCAGATCATCTCAGCACCACGAAGTGACATAAACACCTCTATTATACCAAATATGCTGGGTTTTTTGTTTAGAAAATGTGGGCACCTTGGTTACGACTGTCACCAGGCTGAGGTTCCTGAGGATCTGGCAGGTACTCCGTACGGACTTCTTGGCTAATTTCTCCTGAGTTTTGTCCCTAGCCAAGCTAGAAGGGACTCGGTGTCCCTATGAAATATTCTAATTTCACCGGACTGGCCTTTGAAGTGACCGGCTTCCCCGCCGAAAGCCACAGGAGTACTGTATTTATCACAAGCTCATCAAAGATTGATGACTCAAGGGTCAGCCTTATAAAACCCAAAATCACTTGTAAATACGAGTCAGCATCTGAGTAATGAGCTTGTTTCTATTCTAATTAATAATGGTGTTGCCGGGCGGGCCATGTTCTGCACAGTAAGTGTTCCTGCATGTACATGGTGAGAAATCTAATTTTTGTAACTCAAACACTATTTTCAAAAGCTGTGGAAAACTTAGTTATGGACAAATTCAATAACTTTACTGAATTTTAAAAAAATAAATCTAAAAACAAACTCCGATGCTTGTTTCATATGTCTGGATATTTCCACCTTTGGAGTTTGCTGAAAGGAAGACCCCCCTATGATTCTGTACTCCCCAGCTGTACTTGCTCAAGGTGACCTCACTTCCACCCCGGGGAGCCCAGGCCAGAGCCTTCTGCTCTGCTGAGGGAGGCCAGAATACCCTGGGGGTCCATCCTCCATTCCCGAAGCTCAAAGCTCTGATCCCCGGGGAGGTTCAAGGGCCCAGGGATGGGTCAGCTGTTGTTGGTCATTGACACTCTCAGCATAGGCAAGTTTTGACATCAGCATACCAAAAGAACTGAGGCTGTGGAAGGTTCTGGAAAGCCTGAAGGGTAATCATGGATGCCAGGGCACGGAAACTTCCTCCACTCAGTTCCCACAGGGCCACCTGGCCCCTGGCTGTCTAAAGCCCCATCAAGAGCTTCCCACAGGTTGGCTGAGGACGATGTCATCACTGTGTTCCTTGGACTGAGGTGTGGAACCCCCAGGAGGGAGGGGGTGGCAAGAGAGGGATCTTGACGCATCGAACCATTTTCAGTGGTTTGTAAGTCAAAACAATCTTTTAAAATTGAAACCAGCATGGAAGTGATGCAATGGGACTACAAGATCTACGTGGACCATTATAGGGTGACGATTCAGTACCACTTGGGCTGGCGGAGGGTCATTTCAGACAGTGTCCAGAGCCACGGGACACACACTCACTCTTCCCTGCCCGAGTGTCTGTGAGGCGCTGGTCCGCCGCCAGCCCGTCCTGGAGACTTGCAGAGCCTCCCGCTTCTGGAGAGCTGGAAAGGAGGCCACTCCTCTGGCCCCAGGCCTGAGCACCAGTCCCTTCTGGAGGTCTCCCTGAGAGACCCGGCGCCCACCCTGGGGCGGAACTCCAGAGCCAAGTGTGCGCTCTTGAGCGCTTTGCTGCAGGCTGCCATCCTCTGGGAGCCCGTAGATGGAGCCTTTTTCCCCTGGGTTGAGAAAGGCTTGTGTGAGGTAGTCAGGCTTGAATAGATGCCACCTGGAGCCAAGGACACCTGCCCCTTGGCTGGCCAGCTTTCCCCAAGCCTTGGTACCAGCCAGGTTTGGCTACTATAACAATCAGCCCCCCAGTGGTGGGGCTGATTATGGCAAAGGTTCGTTTCCTGCTCTTGCTACATGCTCATCCGAGGTTGGCTGCAGGTCCTACTCAACGTGACCTTCCTCCAGAATGAAGAGGAATAGAAGAGCCATCTTCTCGAGTATTGCTGGTCACCAGTAGAGAGAAAGAAATCTTTGGAGGGCCCCAATCTGTAGTTAAATGCTCAGCTTAGAAATAACAGCTCGCCCTGGCTGGGTAGCTCAGTTGGTTAGCATCATCCTGAGGTGCCAAGGTTGTGGGTTTGATCCCCTGTCAGGGCACATACAAGAATCAACCAATGAGCGCATCAAAGGGTGGAGCAACAAATCAATGTTTCTCTCTCTCTCTCTCTCTGTCCCCTGCTTCCTCCCCGTACCTCTCTCTCTCTAAAACCAATAGTTACTTTTTTAAGTGACTGCTCATTGGCCAGACCTACCCAGAAGAGACCAGGAAGCATAATCCAGCCATGTCCCTCAAAAGAAATCACCTGGAAATATTTGGTAAGGAGTCGCAATGGCAACTGCAGCCTCTTTGAAAAGCCTAGGACCAAAGCTCTGGGCCGTGGGCCTGGTCCCAGGGGAGAACTTCAGGCCCACGGAAGCAGCTGGAAAACTGGAGGCTCGTGCCTATCGCTGGAGCTGCGCAAGGTGGTGCCCATGGGGGCTCCTGGACCAGCAGCCTCTACATCTGAACAGTCCAACCAAGTGCTCCAGGCCGCCCCGCTCCCCAGGGTTCATGCTCACCAGCCTGCTCCCCAGGCCCCTCTGGGTGAGCCACAGACCCCCATGACCACCCACCTCAGGAGGGTGAGGGGGTGCAGGTGGCAGTGGTAACAGACCAGAGGAGAGCGATGAATCCTTGGGATGACAGTTCATCTTACCGCGTATCACAGTTAAGATCTGTGCTGAGTAATTACTTTATGCTCTGTAAACCTACTCTGTATTAGACACCATAGGGAGGGAAGAAAAATAAGGGATAACCCTGTTCTGAAGAAACAAACCTATAATCCATGAGGGGAGGTAGGGCACTGCTCCTTTGTGGTAACATTTTTTTTTTAAGTGCCAAGTGAATGGTCCCAATATTAAAATAAAAGTTAGGAGGTTGGCCAAAGCAGAGTTGGCTGCAGGCTTGATTGGGGCAGCTGGGGGTGGGGCGCAGGGGGAGGCCCAGTGGGAGTTAGGGCCTGAGCTGGTCTGGAAATGATGGGGCTCCAGGTGGGTAAGAGGAGGGGAAAGGGTGCGAGGAAAGGCACGTGAGTGGCAATGCTCATGCCTGCTTACGACGCAGACTGGGCCAACAAATTGGAAATGGCGGAAAGACTCATGGAGGTCTTGAATAGCAGCCCCGGGGGAGGAGGTGATACGTGTTCTGCTTGCAAGCAGAGGCTGGAAGGCCAGCTACCAGGGGTGCTTTGCGGTGGGTCCCCGGCTTAGGTGGAAGGCTGGGGGAGTCACTCTTTCCCAAACTTGGCTGCGCATCAGAGCCCCACCGCCATCCCTACCCTAGTCCCTACTAGAAGGTTGTTAAAAATAGACCTTTAAAAAAATAGTTTTATTGTTTCTCAGATACCAAGTCAAGCTGCTGGTGCTCTTTATTTGTTTTTAAATATTTTATTTATTATTTTTAGAGAGAGGGGAGGGGAGGAAGAGAGAGAGAGAAACACCAACGTGCGAGGGAAACATTGATAGGTTGCCTCACATGAACTGCCTAACCAGGGACTGAAGCTACAGTCCAGGCATGTGCCCTGACTGGGAATCGAACCAGTGACATTTTGCGTTGCCCCATGATGCCCAACCAACTGAGCCACACCAGTCATGGCGGAAAATAAAAATAGACCTTTTAAGAAAGTTTTTCCCACAATACTCGGGACCCATCCTTATTTTGATTCCATCGTTCTGGGACAGGACCCAGAAATTCGTATCATTCACAGGCTTCCCCAGAGACTCTGATGGAGCCCATCTGAGAAGCCACGAGGATAGGTCATCCCCGCCCCCCCAAATGTCCCTGGCTTATATCAAAAGTTGAATTTTTTATGAAATCACACCCCTGAAAACCAGCTCTTCTTTCTGATCACTTTATTTCTGTCCAAGGTGCACCCTCAGTCCCGGCAGACTACCTTAGCACCAACCTGGAATTTTTTTTTCCTATGAAGCGTACCTGCATCTGGTACCCCCTCTTCTTGCATGTTCTTGACGGTCCCCTCAACTCTGCCCCTTCCTTTCTCTCCCCACTCCTGCTACATTTGGTCAGACCTTGTCTCGCCTCACGCTTGGACTCATGCAGTAGTACGCTCTTGACTAATCTCTCATCCCTCCAGCACATCGCCTTCAGCCTCCCTGTCAATCCCTGGGAGCCGCGGGCTTCAGAAAACAGCTGGGCCAGTGCCATTGAGGGAAAACACACACGTGCAGGGAGCAGACCTCCCAAAATAGTTTAAGTAAAGTGACACCCCCCCCACGACCACTCCTGGGGAGATGGCACTTTTCTACACAAAGAATGCAGCCGGGGTGACCCCTTTGCTGTAGGTTCTGCCCAGGCTAAGAGAAAACAAGGACACATTAGTATCCCGCCGTTAGACCCCAAGCCCCGCTGAAGTCTGGAGCACGTGGTGCAGGTTCTCCTTCAGGAAGGAGCCCGACCCAGAGGAAACGGGAAGGAAGTGCATCCTGGCGACCACAGGGGGGCCCCTTCAAAGGCTCCTTCCGTCCCCCGACCCCGGTTCACCTTAGGAGTTTCTCCGATTTATTTTTTTCTTTCCATCTTGTTTAAAAATACTTATTACAAACTACTATAAAATATTACTGTTGTTATTACAAAATTTTAAAATTTGAAGAAAATGTGTAAAACTGGCCTGCGGTCTCACTGTTAAAGAAGACCCCTTCGACTATATACTTCCGAACTTGTCATTTTATATACGTATACTCATTTTAAAATATAAAAATGGGGTCATTCCGGACTGGCGTCTCAAAGTATCGGGAACATCTTTTCATACCAATGTCTTCACCAAAATAATTTTAAGTGATGATATTGTGCTCCACCGGTCGTTCCATTAAAAATATTTTTATAGGTAATAAACACCGTATAGAGTTCTGAGTGGCTGCCTTGTCTACCGGGGTTCACCGAACTACGTTTCTATTGTTGGGAGAAATTTTTCCATTTTAAACCAAAGGTATTTGTGAGCAGCAGCTGCCAAATAAGCAACGACACTGTAAGAAGCTCAAATCTCCTGGCAGGACCTAAAGCGGCAGGTGCGACGTGGGCGGGTCCCCAGGGGGTCGTAGGGGGAGCGGCCGCGGTCACCGGGGGCGGCCCGGCTGGTCCCCGGAGCGGGGCGATTCTTCTCGGTCACCGAGTCTTTCGGGGTCCAAAGTCCGAGAAGCTCGCGAGACGCGGCCAGCGACAGGTCGGGCGCGGGCCCCGAGCGGTGACTCAGCGCGCGCCCGGCCGTTTCCGGGGGGTTCGGGGATCCGGATCCAGGGGGTCGGCGGGCCGCAGGGCGGGGCGGGGCGGGGCGCGGCGGGGCGGGGCGGGACTGGCGGACGCCTGCCGTTCGCCTCTCGGGCTGCAGGTGGGGCTGTGCGGCCGCGCTGCCTCCAGGAAGCCTCACGGGCCTGCGCCGGCTCCCAGGATGCAGTGTGGACCGGCCGGGCGCTGACGGCGGCGGCGCGTCTGCGGACCGAGCAGCGCGGGCCGGCCAGCGAGGAGCGCGCGCCGCGGACCGGGGCGGCAGGCGGAGCGGGCGGGCGGCGCCTGCGGAGAGGCCGGAGCCGGCCTGCGTGGGGCCGCGCGGCGGCGGCGACTTCCTCCGGGCCGGGCCGGACAGCGCAGGGCCATGGCCGAGGCCGCGGCTCCGGTAAGGGCGGCCCGCGCGCGCACGGACGCGCGGACTCGGGGCCCGGGCCCAGCACTCGGCGCCGCAGGCCCAGGGGAGGGGCTCCGGGGGCCGGGCCGGGCCGCCGGGCCCGGGGCTGCGGCGAGCGGGGCGCGGGGTCCGCCGGGGCCTACGTCACCCGCCGGCCGGGCCCCCCATTCCGGGCTGAGGCCGAGCGGGGCGGAACCGGCCGTCCCCGCCTCAGAGGCCGCCCCGCGCCGAGTTCCTGCAGCCCTCCGCCGCTTCCTGCCCCCGCCCCACCCTTGGGCCCCTCATCTGGGCGGACACCCCCACCCTCCCCGCGTCTCCTTTCTCTGCCCACCGCTCTGCCCTGCGTTCCCTACCCCCCAGCTCCCCCCAGCGGCCTGGTGGCACCTGGGTGGTGTCCGGAGCGGCTTGGATTCCGCAGACAACCAGTACCGAGCGCCCAGCTCGCTTGAGTCCGGGCGGAAGACAGCTGCCCCCGTGTGTAGAAACAGGCACCGCACCAGCCCGGTTAGGCACGATTTTGCCCTCGCAGCAAGCCTGGAGGCACTCGCTCTCCCGGTTGTACAAAAGGAAAACCCGAGGCCTAGAGAAGTTAACTTGGCCAGGATCGCACAACTAGAAAGTGTGTGAAAAGACACGGCTGCTCTGTGCTCAGGAGCACCCTGCCTTGGGGGCTGCAGGCAGGTACACAGGCAACAACTGCAAAACCGACAGGGCCGAGCGCTTCCTGCATCGAGGTGGGGGGGAGCTGCTTGGGAGGCAGGGGACGGCCTCTGCGGTGCGCACCCCTGCGGGCCTGTGCCTCTGTGATTTGAGCTGGGCTCTCAGGCAAGGCTAGGATTTCAGGTGGGGAGGACGTCCCGGGCACAGGGAGAGAGCCACGGGGGTGCCAGCAGGTTCAGGGCAGGGAAAAAAGGTGTCCTTGCGCCTGAGAAAAAAAATGGCCTTAGTAGGAGGCTGTGGGAGAGTTGGAAGGGGTTTGAATGCCTGGACTTCCATCACATGGGTGAGGAGCTGTTGAAGGACCTGGCGGTCTCTTACCATCGGCTCCTCAGGCAGAGTTTCCTGCTTCCCTAGCAGGAGTCTGGGGACACCCCGGTATTGTCCAGCCACCATTTAGTAAGGAGCTGGGCCGGAGCAGACACGGTCGCGCCTCCGCCGGGTGGTGTGAAGGCCCTGCACGGGGTTGTGCGGCCCCCTTACCGGGGCAAGAACACTGGGTGCCTTATTGTTCATAAAGGAGGAGTTTAGTCAGAAGCCCTTTGTCGCTTCGCAGAGATTGTCACAATGTGGCCAGGTGCCCTTGGAGGCCCATGAGTAGGACTTTGGTGGATGGGGAGCTGGGTGATGAAGTGAGGGGACTCCTGGAGCAAACTTAGGGAGTGACCTGGGGACAGGGAGGAGGCGCCAGCGCAGCACTGTCCCCCCCCCCCCCCCCCGCCTCCGCCTCCGGGAGCAGGCGGTCCACACCCACCCAGCCATCACCGCGCTCTGCCTGCTGCTCCTCCACCCTCTGAGGCACACGCGGAGCCCTTCCTCCTGCAGGCTGGACATCAGCTGGTCCAGCCTCCCTGCAAAAAGCAGATTCTTTGATGCTCCATCCTTGACATTTTTTCCTCAGCCCCCGCTGAAACGCTCCTTCTGGCACTGGTTTATGAGGTGTCTACCCATGTGCTAGTGCTCAGTGACTTTCTCTAAGTGAATCCACACTGGTTCCTATGGTCACTTCTTTATTTTGCACGGAGTCACCAGCCATTTGTTTAGGGATCACTTCCAGAACGTTGGGGACCTAAACGTTGGTTTAGGGACCGTCGATGCTCAGCCACACAGGGAAAAGGCGTGGGTAGTGGGACCCCGTCTCCAACACGGGGGTGTGACCTTCCGATGTGGTCGTGGTGAGTCAGATGGTCCAGCCCCTGTCCTTAGTGTCCCTAACTGCCTGTCATTCAAGGCACTGCGTGAGCTTTGCAGGGACAGGGAAGTCACTGCCTGGGGAAGCTCCATGTCTGCAGGGTGGTGGCCGCACATGCCAAAACCTCACCTAATGGCACCTGTCTTACCTTCTCCTCTGGCCCGTAAGGTGTGTCACTGATCCAGGGGCAGCTACAGGAATGTCGGAGACCACAGTTCTCCCTTGGGAGGAGAAGTGGGACAGTGAGAGAGAAAGTCAGAAGCTCCGAGGGCCTAGGGGACTCATGGTGCAGCAAAAAAGTCTCACTCTTGGCAGGTGGAGATTTGCAATAATGGTGATTTTTAGTTTGGAGGTGAGCTGGGGAGGGGACAAAGTCGGATTGTCCTGTGTGCTGAGGAATGAACTATTAGAGTTTTATCTTTATTAAAAAGAGCCACGAGCTGCTTTTTAAAAAAGGAGTTGAGCAATGTTCTTGTTTGTGCTGTTTCAGTGAACCAGCTGGGTTTTTTTTTTTTTGCTTTGTTTTGATTTTTTGTTTGTTTATTTTTCGCTAGGTCATCATCAGTAGACAGTTCCTGTGTGAATATGATGGGAAATGCTGGCTGGGCTCTAGGAAATCTGCAGTTTTCCATTTTTCCACTAAAATGCCCAGCAGAGCTCAGTCACCGTTTGTTTAGCAGCACTGCACGGGGCGCCTGCCGCGCGGGCCGGGGATGGGCTGTGCAGGGGGCCGCGCCGCCCTCAGAGGTGGCATAGGTGGACAGAGATAACTAGGGTGGGGAACGCCCCCTGGGGTCTGCAAGTGGTGCTGCAGAGGCCTGAGGGGACAGCGGCCACTGGCTTAGGTGATGGGTAAGACCCCCAGAGGAGGGGCGATCGCTAGGCTGAGACCTGGCGTGTGGCCCAGGGCGTCCCCACTTTCACATACGGGCTCCTGTCCCCAGCCCAGCTCATCCACACCGAGGGCAGCTGGGCTCCTGGAACACAACTGGGCGAATGATCGGCGCTCGTCTTCTCTCTTTGTCTCTGGAAGATTTCTCCCTGGACAATGGCAGCTACAATCCAAGCGATGGAGAGGAAGATTGAGTCGCAGGCCGCCCGCTTGCTCTCCCTAGAAGGCCGGACGGGGATGGCCGAGAAGAAGCTGGCCGACTGCGAGAAGACGACCTTGGAGTTCGGGAACCAGCTGGAGGGCAAGTGGGCCGTGCTGGGGACCCTGCTGCAGGAGTACGGGCTGCTGCAGAGGCGCCTGGAGAACATGGAGAACCTGCTGCGGAACCGGAACTTCTGGGTCCTGCGCCTGCCCCCGGGCAGCAAGGGGGAGGCCCCCAAGGTATGTGGTGGTCCCCGGGGGTGGGACGGCCTGAGGGGCTGTGCCCGTAAGTGGAGGTGAGCGTGCGTGACGCCTGTGGCTCCGGGTGCCTGTGACCTTTGATGATGTCGCTGTCTCTTTCTTGGAGCAGGAGTGGGGCAAGCTGGACGAGTGGCAGAAGGAGCTGTACAAGCACGTGATGAGGGGCAACTACGAGACGCTGGTCTCCCTGGGTGAGGCCTAGTACTCATTGCTCTGTCCAGTGTGGTTTGGGGAGGCCTCAGGCCTCTGTTTCCTTGCTGGCGGGTTTTCTCACACGGGCATATAAAGCACTAGAAGCTCGGACCATGCAAAAGGCTGTCTCCTCTTGCTAAAGCGCTGGGTGGCCAAGTCGAAGGCTCCCTTCCACCCGGTCAAGTTCATGGGATGCCAGGCCCAGGTGGGGTGGCCCCTCCCCTTGCCCAGGGGCGGAGCGTGACTGTTTCCGTTCTGCTGAGGCGTGGAGTGGAGAAGGCGCCTGCCGCCCAGATCCAGGATGTAACCCACCCACGTTTGAGAAGGACTTTTCCTTCTTGGCCTCCTCTTGCCGAGCTTGTGGCCTGGACTGGAATGCCCCCCGGGTCAGCGGAGAACGTGGGCTGCCGCCGCTCTCCCCATGGGACACCCTCAGAGGGGCTGGGCTGTTTCCTCCCGGGCCTATCTCCCTCGGGGGGCTTCTGTGTGACCCCAGCTCTGGAGGCAGCAGGGCGTCCTTTGTGAGGAGAGAGCGGGTGCCGGTGTGACGTTGATGTCAGTTTGCGGAGGCACGCCGCTTCTCGGTGTGGAGACCCTACCAGAGCTTCCTCGCCTCGGCACCGTGCCCCTCTGGGCCAGATGATGCCGTGGGGTGGGGCCCCCACCCACCAGGCGCACCTCTTGTCCAGCCCTCAGCCAGGACAACCAAACATGTCTCCCTGGGGACAGAACTGCCTGTGGTAGAGACCACGGCTCTATATCAGTGAGGAAATGTAGTTTCTTGGCCAGTCTCGCTTTCCCAGATTGCCTGCCCCCAGCTCTGAATGGAACCACGCGGCAAAAGCTAACCCTTGTGTCTTCCCTCAGACTACGCCATCTCCAAGCCTGAGGTCCTCTCCCAGGGCGAGCAAGGGAAGGAGCCGTGTGGCTGGCGCCGCACGGCCCCCAAGGTTCCGGACGCTCCTGTGGACCCGAGTCCAGGTGAGGGCCGGGCGGGGTCAGGGACACGCCAGGCAGTCTGAGGGAAACAGAGAAGCAAAGGCCAGAGAGGGCGTGGCCTTCTGAGTTTTGTTCAGTAGTTATGACCCATCCCCTCTTCAGCTCACCCTGGGGAATGCATCCCAGTGTGGAATCAGGCAGCAAACCCAGTCTTTTGGGAGAGACAGAGCCCGTGGTTCTGAGTCCAGGGACGTGGAGGAAGGACCTTGATAGGGAAAGTAGGAGTCGATTAAAGACGACATGTAATTCACACGTAACTCCCTCCAAGAGCTGCATCTCACTGAAGTGCAGTAGTCATCACAGGCCTTCACCCCATTAGCCACACGTTAACCACACATTTTGCGTGACATAGAACCACAGATTGATTTAAGTTGAGTCTGGGTACCGGATATCACCGTCTCAGATTTTCCTGGAACCAGTGGGCACCTTTGAAAGTTAGGGCGAGGACAGGCGGGTGCGGGGGACAAGCCGCAGGACTGAAGTGAGGCCCTGGCGCGGTTGTGGGGTCAATGACAGTCTGTCCCTTGATCAGAGAGACCCACCTCCCCCTTGTCTGTCCCCCATGCCTCGGTTTCCCTCGCATCTGAACACCTGTGTTATGAAAGAGTCTCACTGTGTCATTCGTGGTGAATGAAATGTGTCTCCTGTGTTTGCTGTTTCATCGCGATTAGATTTTCACTTTTCGAAGGGCAGACGGGGTACAGAACCGGCCACGTTGTTGGCGGTCAGAGCATTTTGGTCCTCTGTAGTCACCTGGTACACCACAATCCCAGCTAAACCCGTCGGCCCTACGCATCAGCTCCGCAGCAGCCGAGCGTGGCTGGAGCAAGCCCCCCGCGCTCTCGCCATTTCTGCCCTGGGATTCGGGGGGCTCGGCCATGTCTCCTCCGTCCATGCACTCAGTAGCCAGAGGGTGGCCAGCAGTGGCCCACAGGCCGTCACCTCCTGTCTGTTTAGAATAATTTCTATATTGAAAAGACATTAATTGAAAAATGAAACAGAACAAAACATGGTCACGGTCCTCACCAGCGCCGCCTGCCTGTCGGCCTGCATCTGTGCCCAGGTCTCTGCTCGCTCCTGTGACACGCTGTCGACTCTCCGTTCAGAGACCCTCCTCCCCAGGGAGCTCATTCCCAGCAGGGCCAGCTTCTCGGGCCGGGGCCCAGCGTGCCCCCCCCCCCCCCCCCCACACACACTCCCTGTCACCTCCATCCTCTCTCCACTGTTCAGGAGTCACCAACTCCTTTCAAGGCCACCAGGGGCCTCCACGGGGCTAACAGCCTGTCCCCTACCTGCCTTGGTGACATTTGCCCTGTTGACCATTCACTTCCTAGATGCACTTCGCGCCCCCCTGGTGTCCCCCCCCCCCCCCGCCTCACTCGCCACTTTCCTCTGCTGTGTCCTGTCGCTCTTTCTGACCCAGCCGCCCACTTGGCTTGAATGTGACCCTCCCTCATCACCTGCCTAAAAGTGCAGCCCCGCCTCCCGCACGGGAGTTCCAGTGTCCTTTCCTGCTCGGTTTCATGACAGGTATCATCTATCATTACCTTTTATATTTATAGGTTATTGCATATATTTCATATTTACTTACAGATTTATGTATCTGGTTGTGCCCCCCCCATCAGAAGGAAAATTTCAAGAAGACAGGACCTTTTATCTGTTTTATTCATATCATTCTGAGCATCTACTGCCTTGCACAGAGTAGGAATTCAGGAAATGTTTGTTAACTGTGCTGCTTTTCATAATTTAAAATACGTGTGTGCGTGAAAACCATTTCTGATACAATTTAAATTCCTTTTTAGGTCTCAGTCTCATTTGTCCCCCTTGTCCTCAAGTTGGTGGTTATTCTTTCCACCCACATTTTAAAACTTCTGCCGAGTACATGTGAGGCCATAAGTAATCTGGAGTGTGGCTTTCTGTGTTTTGAAATTTACATAAATGTCGTCTATACCACTCAGTATTCTGTATTTCAGATTTGTCTCTCTCGATGCATATAGATGAAGCTCCTTCATTTTCACAGATGCTTCATGTTCCAAAAACAACCACATTACAGCGAATCATCCCTCCCCCCCCTGAGCACTTGCTGGTTTTCCTCTCTGACACGCGGTGCTGCCGTGAACACTCGAACACGCCTCTGTGTCCACGCGCTGATGTCTCCGTGGGGAGCAAGCCCGGGGCGCAGCCTGCCTTGCAGGGTGTGCCGGCCCGCAACCCCGCCAGGCCACGGTGCCCTCCCTTGGGCACCCGAGCTGGCGCTGCTGCCCAACACTGAGAAAGCACATGTTTCTATACATCTTGGCCTGCTTTCTGGAAGGAGCTTTTTGCCGGGCTGATGCAGGTGGAATCACACCTTGTTTTAGCTCGCGTTTGAAGCTGAGTGTCCTTTCCATAGGTTTATTTGGTCTTTGCCTGTTTCCGGCTGTTGTTTTCTTTTTCTTACTGATTCACGACTTCTTTCTGTAGGTTCTAGACACGGACCCTTCCTGTGGCTGAGACGCCCTGCCAATCCGTGGCGGGTCTCTCACTTCGTAGTGCTCGCGTCGGGGCTTTAATCTGGGGTCGAGTGCGCACGTCAGTCTTTTCCTCTATGATCTGTGCTTCTCTGTCTTAAGATAGCCTCCCCCACCCCTCCCCAGCTCAGAAGGCCATCCTCTGGTATTTTCTTAGAAAGTTTCAAAAGTTTCACTTTTCACATTTAAGTCTTTAATCCATCTAGAGTTAATTTTTGTGTAGATTGCCAGGGAGAATTTAAATTGTTTTTCTTCACAAGGACGTCTGATTTTCCAACAAAGTCTGTCGCTTGCTCTGTCTTTTCGGCGGTGATGTGTGACGCCCGTTCCGTGATGAGCCAGGGCTCCCCACAGGCACCCGCAGTCTCTGGGCGCCTTCTGCCTCCGGTCTCTGTCTATCCTTGCGCCTGCGTGGACTGTCGGGGCTTCCCAGGGGCCTTGATTTGGGCAGACCCCGCCTCCCCTGCTCGCTCTTTATTCTCGGACCTCTGTTCTGTATGAATTTTGGAGCCTTTTTGTCTCCAAAAATGCTGTTGGAGCTTTGGAAGGAATTGCACTTTATCTTGTCTCTGGAGAATCACCCTCATTCCAATGCTGCGCCCCTGTCTCCATGGGAAGACTTACCCCCCAAAGGCTTGTGTGTGCGCTCCAACAAGTTTGTATGGTTTTCTTCTGAGTCTTGTTATTTGTATTCTGAAGGGATTTTTAAATCAATTAACGTGTTTTAAATAGTTATTACAGGTGAGCGGCTGTGCGGTTCACTTTGTTTAATAAAAGAGAAGTTTTGCTCAACTCTCTTCTTAGGCCTCATGACTTGTCTGTTTCTCTTCCCTTGGATTTTTCTGTGGACATGGGTACCCTCCACAGATGGGACTTTGTAAATGTCTGTCACCTCCTTTCTCTGGCACAGCCGTCCAGGCGAAACCTTGCCCAATACAGGGCGCGAGAGCTGCCGTCCTTGTCGTGAGAGGTAGAGAGCCTCGGCAGCAAGGATGATTTTCCCGTAGACTGGGAAGGTTCTCTTAGGTTAAACAAGCTTCCTACCAATGCTAGTGCAAGCTTTTGTAAAGATGTGTTATATTAGGTCAACTGTTTTTTAAAAATATATTTCCGGTGCATTTTTATATAACATAAAATTACATACAGAACAAAATTCAGGTCGAGTTTAGAGAAAGACAGTAAAAAACCATATTCACAACCCCCCAACATAAGAGACAGACCCTTCCAAAGCGCCATTGCCCCTCCCCGGTCCTGTGCCCTCCCCTGCCTCTTACAGGTCCACAGAAAATTCAGACACAGACAAGATCGGTCTCGTGCTTTACTTCACGTTTTTATTTCCTATGTATGTATTTCTGAATAATGTTTAGTTTTTTTAACTATACACGAATGAGATCATACCATATGCATTCCTCTCTAACTTGCTTTTTCCACCTGACGTCACGTCTTTGCGAGTCGCCCATGTTGATGTAGTTAGTGCAGCTGTAGTTCACGCATCGTCACGACCTCCGCCATGTTGAAGTTTTCTATTTTATGGATGTAACCCAATGCATTATACCTCCTACTGTTGATGGGTGTTTGTGTTGTCTCTAACTTTTTTGCTTTTAAGAACAATGCCGTTGCGAACATCCTCACGCACGGGTAGAAGTTCCTCCAGGTATAGCCCCGGGAGCGGAAGTGCCGGGTCGCAGGCCACCCGCACGTCCGACTTGGCCAGGTAACGTCCGGGTGGCCCCTGAGGCGGGGGCCCAGCGGCCCCCACCGCTCCTCATCCCCACCAGCCCTGGCAAGTCCTTACCTGTCAACTTCGGCCCATCTGGTGGGAGTGAGACTGGTTAAAACTTGTAGTTGGAAGCGTGCATTTTTCCTGGGTCAGGAGAGTGAACGTTGTGTCCTGTTTATGGACCACTGCTCCTCCCTCTTCTGGGAAACGCCTGTTTGTCTTTTGTCCGATTTTCTTTTCGGTTGTCTTCTCTTCACTTACTGATTTGTAAGAGCTCTTTACATGTTTTGAATATTAACCTTTCTGTCAGGTATGTGTATTGCTGATTTCTGCATTTACGGTTTATTTTCAAGAACAGACGCTTTTCATTTCAATAGACTCGGATTTACTAGTTTTACTTTGTGGTTTCTCCTTCTTATGTCATAAAAATGAAGAAATGCGCCATCTCGTATTTTCTGCTGAGGGTTTCGCCTTCCCTGTTCAAGTTCTGACCCCACCCGGAATGGATCCGGGCGCTGGCACCGGGGTCTTTCTCACGAGGAGAGCCTCCGGCCTTTCCCCGCGCGCTCTCAGGGAGTCTCTGAAATCGCCTTATCGGGTCCCGTGGAAAGCCAGGTGCGACTGTGGCTGGAACTGCATTCATTCTGTTAACCATCTCGGGTAGAACTGGCCCCTTTCCTCTAAGGAGGCTTGTTATCTCTGATTATAAATCCCTCCATTTAACTCACCTGTAACACCTGGACGACATCTTACAATTTTCTCCAAAAAAGGTCTTGTATTTTTCTTTGTTACAGGTAGTCCTAGGTTTTCCTTGTATTTTTGAGTCACAGTTGTCCCCTGCATTTTCTGTTTGTTGCTGATGTGGGCTCAGGGCTGGCAACAGGGCCACACCGCCCCCCCCGCCCCCCGCCCACCCTCCATGCACATTCTCGCGGCCGGGCTCAGTGATGTAGCGTCCCACTGTGCCCCCAACCAGGGGACCTGCCACGGACGCGCCTCGTCAGGGAATTTGGGTGCAAGGGTTGGACAAGTCCACTCTTGCCCATCCTTCTTCCCTTGGGCAGCTGGCCACCCCCAGGGGACAGGCGGTCTCTGCTGCTGTGCCAGGGACAGATCCCCTGACCGCTGTCCCGCGGGCGACTTCCTGACCCGAGGGTCAGTGTAAGAACCCCTCTGGCCCACAGAGAAAAGCTGCACCCTCAGTCATCAGTGAGAGAGACACGGTTTACCCTGCCAGCCTTCCTCTCTCATTTTACGTCTCTGTTATGATCCATGCCGGAGGGGAGGCAGGAGAGGGTGAGGGGGGATAAACGGTGACGGGAGGAGACTTGACTTGGGGTGGTGAACACGCGGTACAATGTACAGATGATGCGTTAGAGACTTGCGCACCTGAGACTTGAGTAATTTCATTAACCAGTGTCACCCCAGTACATTCCATGAAAAAGAAAAAAAGATTGACGACCAAGAGAAATGAGTAGGAGTGTACAAAAACGCAATTTTCTTTCATTTATAGATCTGTCTCAGAACTTTCTAAAATTCTCATTAATGCCCATAACTTTTCTAACAATTGTCTGACGAGTCTCAAATTTTCTGAAACTATAATCATACTATCTAGGAGTCCTAAGAATTTCTTGTTGCTTTTCAAATCTTTATGGTTTATTTTTCTGTCTTGTTTTCTTGTGCTGGCTGAAAACACCCAGAAAATCCTTAAATCAAAGTGATAATAACATGTATCTATTGGTTCGTGATTTTAAGGAGAATGCGTCTCAGTTTGTCACATCGAGTGTAATATATGTGACAGGGTTCATCAGTGCCCTTTACCAGGTTAGGGACATTTCCAGTATTTCTAGTTGACTAGATATTTCTAACAGGAATAGCTGTCGAATCTTCTTTAGGATGCTCTTTTGGGTGTCTATTGAGATTACGTGATCTTTCTCCTTTAACCTGCTAGTATGTCATTTATGTTATGTTCTAATGGTGGACCAACCTCGCAGTCATGGAATAAACCTTCACCCTGACCCTGTAAATACACTGCTGCCTTCAGTTCTCATTATTTTGTGTAGGACCTTTGCATCTTTGTCCCTGAGACAGGCCTGTGACTCTGCCTTCTCAGACTGCCTTTGTCTGCTTTGGGCAGTACAGACAGAAGCTAGGATGTGTTTCCTCGGCTTTTGTCTGTTCAGAGAATTGGCAGAATAGTGAAACTCTCCATTCCTTGAATATTTAGTAGAAAGCACCAGGGAGACCATCTGGGCCCAGGGTTTCCTTTGGGGCAGATTTCTGTCTATGAATTTAAATTCTTTAATCGTTATAGGACTATTTTGGTGTTCCATTCCCTCTTTAGTCAGTTTTGGCAAATTAGTTTTTCTAAGGAATTTTTCCAGGTCCTCAGAGTTTCTATACTACCTGGAAATTAACATTCATAATCTTCTTTTTATCTTTTTAATCTCTCCTGCATCTATAATTATGTCTCTATTAATTCTTCATCTCAGTTATTGGTGCTTTCTCTTTTTCTCTTAATAATCTTGCTAGCAATATAGCAGTTTAATATTCTCTTCAAAGAACTAGCATTTGGCTCTTGTTTCTATCTTTGTTTTCTCTTTTATTAATTTATACTTTAATGTCATTTCCTTCCACTTTTTAAAGCAGGGGTGTCCATCCTGCAGGCCACATGCATTCCAGGATGGCTATGAATGTGGTCCAACACAAAATCGTAAATTTACTTAAAACATGAGGGTTTTTTGTTTGTTTGTTTTCATTAGTGTTTGTGTATGTTTTCATTAGTGTTAGTGTAATGTGTGGCCCAAAGACACCAAAAGATTGGACACCCCTGGGGGGTTTTGTTGTTGCTGTTTTTCTTTTCTAACACCTTGTTTTATTTGCTTGACCCACTAATTTTTTACCTATCTTCTCTTTTTTAATATAAACACATGAGGCTATAAAATTTTCTCTAAGTACTATTGTAGATGCAGCCCACACTTTCTTTTTTAAAAGATTTTGTTTATTTTTAGAGAGAATGGAAGGGAGGGAGAAAAAGGGAGAGAAGCATGTGTGATCAGCTGCCTCTCACACGCCCTCTACTGGGGACCTGGGCCACAACACAGGCATGTGCCCTGACTGGGATTTGAACCTGCAGCCTTCCAGTTCAAAGGCCGGCCCTCAATCCACTGAACCACACCTGCCAGGGTGCAGCCCACACATTTTGATAAACAGTATTTTCATTAGCATTGGGTTTCAAATATCTTCTCATTTTCATTATAATTTGTCCATAGAGCAAGCTTTGGATTATTTCGAAAGCAAATAAATACACACACACGCATATGTATGTATATACATGTACACTCATATACATATGTATTTTTAATTTTAGCATGTACAGGGACTTTGGGGATATCTGTTATTTTTAACTTAATAGCATTATAGTTAGGAAATAGGTATGTAGAAAATAATCTTTTTGGTTTTATTTAATGTTCTTCATGGCTTTAAAAGCTTGTGTTTCCCTTCTCTTTAAATTCTACTTATTTCCATTCAGTTGGGTTTGTTAATAGTGTTGTTCAAATTTACTGTAACCTTTAGGCAGCAAGATTTATCAACTACAGAAGGAGGTATGTTGAAATGCCCCACAAAGAAGGTGGATTTGTTTATTTCTCCTGGAGTTTTGTCAGTTTTGCTTTATTATTTTGAAGCTATGCTATTAGATTAAAAATTTAGAATTATTTTATCTTCCTGGCCAGTTTGCCATTGTGCAGTAATCCTGTTTTTCCCCCTCTTTCTATGAATATGTTTCTTTTTAAAGTCTCTTTCACCCTGGCTGGTGTGGTTCAGTGGATCGAGTGCCAGCCTGTGAACCAAAGGGTCACCAGTTCAATTCCCAGTCAGGGCATGTGCCTGGGTTGTGAGCCAGGTCCCCAGTACGGGGTGTGTGAGAATCAACCACACATTGACGTTTCTTTCTCTCCCTCCCTTCCACTCTCTAAAAATAAATAAATAAAATTTTTAAAAAATTGTTTTTAATTTAAAATAAAAAGCCTATTTCATCTGCTATGGTATAACTACATCTTTTTTTAAAACTGCTTATTCTGGCTTAGTACATCTCTTACCATTTTGCACTGCTTTTGCATCCTTCTGTTTTAGACATGTCCCTGGGAAACAGCGCGTAGCCATGGTCAGAACAGCCAGGCTCCTGCAGGGCAGGTTTTTGCTTTGTTTTCAGTTTAGTGCACTGGGCATGTTGCCCCCTAGTGTCCCAGGTTAGATGCGGGGGTAGGGGGGTCTCCAGCCTGTCCTGCTTCGGCCCCAGGCTTTTCACGTTCCTCTCCCCCAGATTCTGGTCGCCCATGCAGCCCAGGCAACGAGGGGATTCGGAGATGAGGATTTGGGCGATTTAGGCTTTCTTAGAGGTTCTGACCTCTGTCTATTTTCCTAACTTTTAGTCTCCCGTCACCCGTGCTTAAATTTTTACTGTATTCTTTGCACTTTACCTAGCATCTGTAGCCGCTCCATCCAGGGAGGGATCTCTGCAGAGCTAGCTGGAATCCAGAAATGGAAGGGTTGAACGCCACTTCCCCATCTGTCGAGATGATTTTATTGTTTTCTCCGTTACTCTGCTAACTTTGTGAGTTATAGTGCTATGTTTTCTAAGGTTCACTTGTCTTTGCATTCTCAGGATAAACTCATTTGTTCATAATGTATTGTCTTTTTCTTTTTTGAAAATATATTACTGCATTTGACTTGTAATTCCTTCATTAAGAACCTTGGCACATCTAATTATAAAGGAGATTATCTCATGTATTTTTACATACTGTCCTCAAGTTTGTGCAAGCAAAATCATACTGAAATTTTTCCTCTGGGTGTTTTGAAGATTATCTTCTGATGCTCTGTTTGCTGATGGAAATGTGCTTTCAGTCCAAATACCATTCTTTTCTCTTTGGTACCTTTTAAGATTTTGTCTTTCCTGCTATTCCATTTCATAGAACATTGTCGAGGTTTACAGCTTTTGTTTCCTACTTAGGAATTGGTGTGTTCCTTCAAACTGTGGTCTCAATGCCTTTACTTCAGGGACATTCTCAACCATTAATTTCTTTATGTATCCCTCTCTACTCATTTCTCTATTCTCTCCTTCTTGGATGTCTACTAGCCTGTGGAGGAACTTCCCATTCTGCCCTCCATGTCTGTCTTCCCTCTTTCTTCCCTTTCATTTTTCTTTCTTTTCTTTCTTTCTTTCTTTCTTTCTTTCTTTCTTTCTTTCTTTCTTTCTTTCTTTCTTTCTTTCTTTCTTTCTTTCTTTCTTTCTTTCTTTCCTTCCTTCCTTCCTTCCTTCTTTCCTTCTTTCCTTCTCTCTCTCTTTCTCTCTCTCTCTCTCTCTCAGTGCTGTGCTATGGATTATCTTCCGAGGTTCATCTTCCAAGTCACCGGTTTTCTCTCTAGCTATGTTCAGTCTATTGTTAAACCATCCATTTTTTCATTTATTTGGTCATTTCTAGAATGTCAAGTATATTTAGTTCTTTTTCACATATTTGTTTTAAAAATAATTCCCTGTTCCTGCCTTAGAGATCCTGTGCCCGCCTTTCTTTCTTTCTTTCTTTGACGGCTTTAGACACACTTATGTTACTGTGCCCTTCAGCTTATTCTTTTTCCTGTCATCCCGGGAGGGACCTCTGCTGGGACTGCCCTGCCGGTTGGCTGCTCTCCTGGGCTGCACATTGAGCTTCTCAGTCCGGGCCCGCGTAGGTTGCCGTGGCCCTCGGTCAGCCTTCCTGGGAGTTTCCGAGGTTAGGGCACCTGCACCGTGCGGCGGTATGGCTTCAGCATGGGTGTGGGATTCTGATTTCTCGTGGGTGGGTTTCCCACCCATGGCCCTGGATAAGAGGGCAGCTTCCCTGCAGGCCTCTCAGGTGCCGTTTTCCTAGTCCCCACCTCCCAGCTGGGACAGAGCCTCAGGGCGCCTTCAGCAGCTCAGCTGGCTCTGGCCTCACTTGGACATCAAAGCCCTGGCCCCTAAGGCCTGCATCCTGTCCCAACAGTTTCCTGGGTCACGTGGCTCCGGCCCAAACACTTGACTTGACTTGACTTGGTGTTTTCTCTTGATTCCCATACCTAGAATCTTTTATGCGCCCTTAAATAGGCGTGTGTTTAAAGAGAGAGCAGGGCCTCCCCGGGCAGCTCAGTCGCCCCCCTGCCCCGGTGGGCTAGCCCTGGAAGGGTCGGGGTGCGCCTGCCCCTTCCCCAGCCTCCCGCGTGCTCGAGCCCTGTGCTCAGTGCCCTGCCCTGCCCTGCCCAGGAGTCCCGCAAGCTGCCCCTTCCTGCCGGTCTCTCTTGCTGTGGGACCCCTGTGAGGTCCATTTCCTTGGCCGGCTGAGGTCCGGCCCCGGGCCGAGGGGCCCTGCTGCTGCGGGCTCACACAGTCTCCCCGTCTTAGGCTCGGCGCCCCCCGTTCCTGCCCCGGACCTCCTCATGCAGATCAAACAGGAGGGCGAGCTCCAGCTCCAGGAGCAGCATGCTCTGGGGGTCGAGGCTTGGGCAGCCAGCCAGCCAGACATCGGGGAGGAGCCATGGGGCCTTGGCCAGCTGGATTCCGGAGCGGGAGACGTCTCTACAGATGCCGCCTCTGGTGAGTGGCGCAGACGGGGAGCAGACACCGGGACGGAGAGGCAGCGCGGGGCAGCCATGGTGGGTGGAGTTCCTGGAAGCCCGCAAGGTGCGAGCGGCAGACTCTTAAGCATCTGGCCCGGCCAGCTCCGAAGTTCCCCCGCCTTGAGACGGGGCCTGCACCGAAGGGCACCTGTTGATCCCTCTGGTTCGGTGATGCTCTTGTCCTGGTATTTCTCTGCCTCACCCGCGTTAGCCGCACTTGTGTTCTCTTCCCTGGCATTGGGTGTTTAGGCCACCAGTTGCCTCGTACTGCGGAGGAGCAGCATGAAATGAGTTGGTGACGTGTGGGCCTCCTGGTGCCTCCTCCCAGAGGGGAGCAAAAGAAACCCGGGTTCGGGAGTGGTGCGGGCGCAGTGCCCGTGCAGAAAGCCCGGGCTGGGGCCTGGGGCCTGCCCGCCCGGCCCGCCCTGCGGGGTTTTCTGCCGCTTCTGTTCTCTGACCCGCCGGCTCTGGTCTCTCCGTTGCAGGCGTCCACTCCAGCTTCGCAACCACGATCCCACCCACTTCCTGGCAGGCGGATCTCCCGCCCCACCACCCCTCCTCCGCGTGCTCAGACGGGACCCTGAAGCTCAACACGGCAGCCTCCACGGAAGGTACGGGTGGCAGAGGGAGGCTGCCGCAGCCTGGGCCTCGCCCTCACTTGTGAGCTGCCCTGACCTGGCGGCCCGCGGGTGCTTAGGTGTCTGGGGTGTTCGGGCTCGGCATCTGCGCTTTATCTCCATCAGGTGCTGAGGCCTGGTCAGCCTCCCGTGAGCATGTCCGTGTTCCCAGAGTTCTTTTCTCATGCTAACCAGTCAGTCCTCATAAGCCGATCCTCTGAGAGGACGTACCTCCAGCCCAGACGCAGAGTGTGGCTCCTCTCTGGCATGGAGACAGCCACACTGGGCCAGAGCAATTCTTAGATGTCGGCAGTACCAGACGCGGGCGTCTGAAGGCCGGAACTGGGGAGAAAACTCTCAAATTTATGTTTTCTATTTACTTCTGTTTTGAAGACCCATTATCTGTTACTTTAATAATTTCTGTTATATTTTAGCATTCCAAAAATGTGCTGAAAGCCTACATCCCTGATGTAAAACTTCAGGAAGTGAAATTCAAGTACATTTACATCAAATCACATTTTTACTTTTTCACTAATATTTTTACCATTAGCTGGCTGGCCCTGCGTACTGGATGCTTGCCGCATGCCAAATAGCATGCGCGGTGCCCTCGGACACGTTATCTGGCGTAACCCCCATGTGCCCTGCCACTAGGATGTTCACAGATGTGCTGCTGGTTAAGAAGTTATCCTGCAGCCCGCAGCTGGTCTATGGGAATCGGCGGGGCCACCTCAGATCCACCTGAGGCCCAGCCCAGTGCCTTTGCCCCCCTGGTACATTGTCACTGGTGGTCAGAGTGCCTTCCCCCCGGTAATTCTTGATTAGTCTTGGCGGCCAATGCAGACGTGGAACGCGGTGAGCAGCCGCGGAGGTTGCTTTATGTGCAGTGAAGGCTCTCGAACAGGGGTGTCCTCACGCAGGGTTTGACGCGGCCACCTGACCCTAGGGCACTCTGCGGAGCTGGGCCCTGCCGCCAGGAGACCGGGGCCCGGCGAGCTGCGGGTAGAGGGGCCACTGAATCTCCCTATGAACTCTTGGATCTTCAGTCTATGCGGGCGAGGGGACAGAGTGATACCTGGTCTTTCTGTCTTTCTCAGCAGATGTAAAAATTGTGATCAAAACCGAAGTCCAGGAAGAGGAGGTGGTGGCTACCCCAGTGCACCCTACTGACCTCGAGGCCCATGGGACCCTGTTCGGACCAGGCCAAGCCACAAGGTTCTTTCCTAGCCCTGTCCAGGAAGGCGCCTGGGAGAGCCAGGGCAGCTCCTTCCCCACCCAGGACCCCGTGCTGGGGCTCCGGGAGCCCGCCCGGCCGGAGCGGGACCTGGGGGAGCCCAGCCCCGCCGTGGCCCAGGACGAGACCCCTCCAGGGGACTGGCTCCTTGGGGGGGTCCGGTGGGGCTGGAATTTCAGGTGTAAGCCTCCTGTGGGTCTGAACCCGAGGACTGGGCCTGAGGGGCTGCCCTACTCCTCTCCTGACAATGGAGAGGCTGTGCTGGACCCAGGCCAGGCCCCGAGGCCCTTCAATGACCCCTGTAAATACCCGGGCCGGACCAAGGGCTTTGGCCACAAGCCAGGCCTGAAGAAGCACCCGGCGGCGCCCCCGGGGGGCCGGCCCTTCACCTGTGCCACGTGCGGGAAGAGCTTCCAGCTGCAGGTGAGCCTGAGCGCGCACCAGCGCAGCTGCGGGCTGCCCGATGGGGCGGCGGGGGCGGCGGGGTCCGCACGGGACGGCAGCGCCCTGCGGTGCGGGGAGTGCGGGCGCTGCTTCACGCGGCCAGCCCACCTCATCCGGCACCGCATGCTGCACACGGGCGAGCGGCCTTTCCCGTGCACGGAGTGTGAGAAGCGATTCACTGAGCGCTCCAAGCTCATCGACCACTACCGAACCCACACGGGCGTGCGGCCCTTCACCTGCACCGTCTGCGGCAAGAGCTTCATCCGCAAGGACCACCTCCGCAAGCACCAGCGCAACCACGCGGCGGGCGGCAAGGGCCCGGTCCGCGGCCAGCCGCTGCCGCCCCTCCCGGCCGGTCCCCCGGACCCCTTCAAGAGCCCTGCCTCCAAAGGACCCTTGGCCACCACAGACCTTGTGACCGACTGGACTTGTGGCCTGAGTGTCCTGGGACCCACCGATGGCGGGGACCTATGAGGCCCCCCAGAATGGCCAGGGCCGCCTCAGCCCTCCCGCCCCTCCGGCGGCAAGTGTAGAAAGTCCCGTTTCCAGACGCCGGGGCGTGGCAGGCGCACAGGCGGGAGTCAAGTCTGGGAGACCAAACCCCCAAGTTGCTGAACTGGTCACTGGAGAAAGAGAAACTGTCAAACAATACGGCTTCCACCTCTGAACAAAGTAGAACTCTCTGATTGTGAAACTGAGCACCATAGAATTTTAAGTAATTTAATTATGAACCCCCCCTTTTTTTTTTTAATTCTTGAAGAAGCTGGAAAATAGTCGTAGTGCCAGTTTAAACTTTATTGCATTATTCTGGTTTCTGAAGCGTGTTTATGCTGTGTGCTTACCAAGTCTGATGGTGTGCGCGCGGGAGGTCAGTGAAGCAGGGGACTCGGTGGGGAGGGACCTGGGCCCCCTGCCCCGCTGTCTCCCGGGGATGGGATGGCCTTAGCCGGAGTCCTGGGCGAGTTGAGACCGCGCGCTGACAGGGGCTGGGCCGGGCTGGGCCTGGGGCTACACACCGCCTGGAACTCCGGCCAGCCAGGGGCTGGCCCTTCTGTTTCCCTGTTACGGGTCACCAGCCACCCCAGCGCAAGAGAGCTGGATGGTGTTGCCCCGTTGTGTGGCCCCTGGGCCGTGGAAAGGGGGGTCGTCTGAAAGGCAGGGCCAGGGCAGCACGTGCCGTCACATCTGGGGACCTGTGGGGCCGTGAGCAAAGCCTGGCTTCCGGCCGCTTCCCACTCGCATGAGATGCTTCTGTGTCCTCTTTGTGTAGTGTGTTTTCATTGTCAAAATGCTCTCACGTTGCATCTCCTGTGATTGTTACCGTGACCTTGTGAAATACACAGGGCGGGTCTTCTTTCCTGTTAGAGACGAGGAAATAGATTACTCAAAGGGGACACATCCCAGCCTGGCAGCACGGGGGCTGCTGGGCGCCCGCAGTGGGAACAGGCCTCAGGTTAGACGCGGCTGCCCTCCCAGAACCTCGGCTGGGCAAGGAAAGCTTTTCGCTTGGGGCTCTCTAGAAGATTCGTCCCATCTGTGCAGGAGCAAAACTGTCAGGCCTCAGGCTCCGGCTGAGGCCGGGCCTCCCGGGTGTGCGCGCCCCCAGCAGGCCCCAGAGGCTGGGCCCGGGGGCGCCTGCTCCTTCTCTCCTGGCTTCCTGACGTGGAGGCAGGCGCCGTTCTGGGCCTCCTGATTGAACCGCCCTGCTGTCCCCGCCACACAAGTAACCGTTCCTGTTTTGTCGAAGCCGCCGCTGGCCGCTCGTCCACAGCGGGCAGCCTGTCCCCCCAGCAGAGGGGAGGCCGGGGCTGCCGTTCACTCAGCTCCCCCACGTGTACTTTTGTTAGGCAATAGACTAGTTAAGAAAATTGTTCCTATGTACTGTATATTTTGTACCTGTTTACACCTCTAATTGATATAACTGATATTTTGAAAAAACCAATGAGGAAACTCCATGTCAAAATAAAACCTAACCAGCACCGAGGCGGTTTGGTGGGCTCCGTTCTTAGACCTGCGTATCTGGGACCGACGCCCCTCAATGCGCCCCCAAGGCTGGGTGGTCAGCTCCTAGCACCCACCCTGGGGCACGTGGTCACCCTGGACCCAGGGAAGCGACAGTCCCTAAGAGGCAGGAATGGAAGATTCCAGAGAAGTTTGACTCAGTGGAGGTAAACTGACATTTGGAGGGGAAATCAAAACACATTTATCCCTTTGCTTCAGTAGATAAACATGGCTTATGTAATTTGGTCTTATGTAATTCGATGGGATGCACATGAGGATGGGAAGTTCAAAGGAAAAGTACAGAACATGAAAGCAAAGCGGATGCTGGATGTTTTCTCTTTGCATCTTCTCCCGGCTGGGCCAGCGCGAGGAAAGGACGGTGATGCCTTGCAGTCGTGTCCGTGGTCTTGGGGTGGAGCCCGCCCCATGACGTCAGGCCCGGGCTGACACCCACGTCCCAGCCACCCAGAGTTAATGGCTGTGAGCCCGGCCCGCGTGCCTTCTCTCCCTCTCACACCTGCATACTCTCCATGTAGGAACCCCTGACCAGTTCGTTGTTCACCACGCAGGTGACACAGAAGCTCCTGGCCTGGCTACTCTCTCCAAGACAACATGGGAGGGGAGGGTTCGGACAGGGAAGGACTTGAGTTCAGTCTTGGGCATCCAGAAGCGGGGGAGCCCAACACTGCTCCCAACTCCTGAGCACCCTGGCTCTGAACCCACTGCTCTGAAGTGCCCTGCTTAGGCCAAAGCACAGCAGTCCCTCCGCAAGTTAAGTTTCCGATTGGTGCTGTGACACATTACCGCAAGCTCTGTCCCACGCTGACGCAGATTTATCCTGCAATCCAGAGGTCAGAAGTCCAAAATGAGCCTCAAGGAGCCAAAATCAAGGCGTCGGCGAGGCTGGCTCCTTGGAGACCCCAGGGGAGAATCTTTGCCCCTTTCAACTTGCAGAGGCGCCTGCACTTAGCATGCGGTGTGTGACCCTCGTGAGAGGACGCCATCCTTGTCCTCGTCCCCTGCAATACCTCTTGCATCTCACCCTCCAGGTGAACCAAAGTGCCTGCCCTTCCCTGAGCCCCGTGCTGTTCCAGGTATCTGCACCCGTTCCGTTGCATACAACATCCCCCGCCCCTCGCCCCTGGGGCGCTCCTTGCCCCTTAGTGCCACCCAGCTGCGCCCAGTCTCTGCAGGTAGGACGGACGCCTCCCTCGTTCCTCCACAGGCCCTTGCTCGGACGCCTTCTGTCTTGTCAGACTCCCCAACTTTGTATACAACACGTTCCTGGAAATGCGTGCAAAGGTGTATGCGTAGAATGAGGCAGCAGACTCACAGACTGCAGGATGGCTTTGTTCCCTGACAGCTATAAAAATGAAGTTCCTCATTTGGCATAATTGTCAAACCTTGAGTGTTGTACAGTTTATAAATGAGTATTTAAAAATATTAAAAGCAAAATTTAGGCATAAAATACAGTTAAATTGTATGTATTTACATACATACTCCTGTCTTTAAAATTTTTTTGGTCAAAAAGTAAAAAATGCATATGTCATGGGTTGTATACCCTGAACACACTCCTGATAAAAATATCTAGAAATTCCAAATGGGCTATAATAAGCATACTAAATAAAGAGCTAAAATAGAAAGGAACACAGGGAAATTCTCGTGGGCCAGAAATGAAGACGAAACTGAACACCCACTATTAAGTGTTCAAGGAGATGTTGCACCTACCTGGAGCGGGGTGAGGAGAAGGGCACATAGGTCTCGGGCCCCTGAAGGTAAGAAGTTGGAACCGATGCGCCTCTGGATAAAATCCCTTGAAGGCTTGGTCTTCAGAAAATACATAGTTCAGTAAAAATGCATCCCAACACCAAAAGACGTATCGTCGGAAAGTGGAGGCTAAGACATGCAAGAGGTGTACTGGGGAATGGTGCCTATGAAAGGTAAAAGGAGGAGGAAGCAGGGTTTGCAGGCAAAGGCTCAGACCGGGATGTGGATGCAGCATCTGGGAAGGGAAAGGAGAAGACGCGGGTCTGGGTCGCAGGAACAACACGAGCAGCTCTGACAGAGTTTCAGCCAGCCGAACACCGGGCCTAGAGCAAACACTGCCCGTGAGAGGAATCTTGTGCTGGGCTACAATGACCAGGCCTAAGACCCTACCCACTCACTGGGCTGGGTGGGGCTGCCCAAGAAAAGTGTGGCCTTAGCTGAAAGCTGAGGCATTTCCTGAAGGCGTTAATAACTGGAACTGTCGAGTCACTCCTTATAGCTGAAGGGTAAGTCCTTGACTGGAGATCTGAGTGGCCTAACTCCACGGCTGCCATGATGACAAAAAGCTTATCTGTCTCAGGCTGGGCCCTGGGCGATAAGAGTGGAGGGGACAGTATCTTTCTTGAAAATCCCAAACCACAGCCACTACCTCACGGAGGCTGGGATTCAAATGCACATTGCCCACAGGGCTGATCCATTGACATAAGACCTGGAGTTGGGCCAATGCTTGCACTTGAGGTTTCTGGCCGGAGGGAGCTGGGAAGCTGGAGGAACTGTCCCACAATGCAGACCACAAGCCTGGCTCGACACACGCTCACAGCCAGAAACTGCGCAACCCGCAGGGAAGTAGTCCACCATCAGCGAGAACACAACAAACAGCAGGATCGACAATCCAAGAGGCTGGATTCATGTAATCATCCAAAATGGAACAGAGCCATGATCAGTCTCATGAGGTATAAAACGAACAGGGCAGAAAGTGGAAGAAGCATGAAAAAAGCATGGTGAATAGAAATCAGCAAATCTTAAGAAAAATCAAGATACTATTAAAAAAAGAATTCCTAAAAATATAATGGTCACTGAAATTTTAAAAAACTCAGTGGACTGTTTAAACAGCAGACCTAAACAGAGATAAAAAGTCAGACACCGCTGGGAAAAAAGTTAACTACATGAAAGATGAGGAAAGTACACAGAATGAAGGACAGACAGAAAAACAAAGTCTGGAAACATGACACGTTAAGAGTGTAGGCTAGAAACACCTACCATACATCTCATCAGATTTTCATACCTAGAAAGAGATAATGAAATTAGGAGAAAATAAATATTTTTAAAAGAATAGTTGACAATCTGCAAGAATTGATGATAGAGCCCTGGCTCGTGTGGCTCAGTGGATTAAGCATCAGCCTATGCACCAAAAGGTTGCCGGTTTGATTCCCAGTCAGGGTACATGCCCAGGTTGCAGGCCAGGTCCCTAGTAGGGGGTGTGCGAGAGGCAACCAATCAATGTTTCTCTCCCTCTTTTTCTCCCTCCCTCCCCTCTTTCTATGAATAAATAAAATCTTAATAAAATTATATAAAAAATAAAATTGATGAAAGACATAAAAATAAAATCCTCAAATTCAAAAGAAAATGGTTGGCATCAAAGGAAAAGCTCTTTGATTGACAATAGACGTCTATGATTAAAAAGAAGTCAGAAGACAACGGACCAACACCTACAAAGCGGTGAGGGAAGACAACTCAACCCCAATTTCATACCTTGATCGGTTACCACACACAAACAAAACCAAATGAAGACATTTTGGTAAATAAAAACCGAGGATGTACCATTCACTGGAACACTACTGAGGACTACCGTATGGGAATAAGGAAGGAGGACTGAAGGAGGACAGTCAGCAAAAAAATGTTAGTGAACATGGGTAAATCTAACATGCGTGGACTCCGTAAGGCAATAATAAAGACAAGTTCAGGGGACGCAACACAATGGAACTAAAATACTCGACACCAATCACAGGTTAGAAGGATGGGGCATGATGTCAACCAAAGCCTCTCAGGGTCCTTGTGATTTCAAGGGACCGGCAGAAATACCGATGCCATTTAAACACTGTAACTCAAACACACACACTTAAAATGTTTGTCATGGCCACTAAGGGAAGAGAAGCAGAGCAGCTCCCAGCAGAGGAGCGAAGGGAATAAAGAAAACCCGACTAACCCAGGAGAAGGTAGGAAAAGGAGGAAAGGAGGAAAATTATGGCAAATAAAGATCACAAAGTAAGATTTAAAATCCAAATAGATCTGTATTCACCATAAGTGGGAAGAAAATAAGCTCTCCAGCCAAAAGACATTGTCAGGTTATCAAACTAACCTGGAAACTCAGGTCTGTACTTTGACGCTTCAGTGAGCAACACAAGGTCACGGTGACAGGGCACAACCCTGAAGACACTAAAGCCACGGACTCGTACACTTTACATGGGCCACTTATGCTGCGGGAAGTAGAGTCCAGTAAAGATGCGATTTATTAAAAGCCAAAAAAAATCGATTCTCGATCAAAGACCTAACCGTGAAAAAGCGAACCTGTACAGGTTTTAGAATAAAATGTTGAGGACTATCCTTAAGGTATTGGGGGAAGAAAACAAAGAAACAAAGAAACAAAAAAAAGCAGGAAAAGCACAAACCCTAAAAAAGAAAAGTATTAGATTTGATTACATTTAAATATAAATATTGGTGCAATACCTACCAAGAACAATGTTGAGAAGAGACAGACTAGGAGAAGATTTTTGTCACGTGTACAATCGACAGCGCATTATGCAGCTTGTAGAAACATCAAATGGAAGCTAAGACCAGAACAAGGTGGGGCAGATAGCCTGTGGTAAGGCTAATAATGCACCGCAGGTGAGGTGGTAGAATTCGTGTGAAGTAGGCTATAAAAATTAAAGATGTATATTGTAAAACTTAGGCCAACCATTAAAAATGAGGTGTAACGAACAAGCGAATGGTCAAAAGTAGCATTATTTTTAAAATAATTCAAAAAAAAAAATCATCGAACACCTGGAACACAGGAAAAACTTCTAGTAAGATGTCAGAGTTAAGCGCAATCACAGCATTAATTACATTAAGGATTTGGTGATGAGACTAATATCCAGAATGCTTTTTTAAAAACACCAATAAACCAATAAGAGAAATATTGGCGAAGGCTATGAAGAGGAAGTTCGCCGAGGAAGAAACCGAGCGCCTAGTAAATGCAAAAAGACGTTCAAATTCCTTAATAATCAGGGAAACACAACATGGGTATTGAAGAAAGTCCTGGGCTGCTGCCACACAGTCCTTGTGCTGCCGTGGCTACTGAGTCCCTTGTCAGGGAGTGTGGGCAGAGATGTGAAAACAGGACCCCACGCACTGCTGATGGAGTGTCACCAGGCACCCTCCCGCTGGTGAGCAGTCTGGGGAGCCCAGGGAAGGTGGGGGCGCTCTGGCCGCCCACCGCGCGTGTCTTGCACGGTGCGCAGGGAGACACTAGGCAGGTTTTCGGTGCAGCCCGCCTGTCTCCATGCTTCAGGGACAGGGGACGTCCACTGGAGCTTTCTTATTCAATGAAATACTATATAGTGGTTAAAATGAATCAACCGGATATGCTTGTTTACACACGACTTGTACTTCAAAAACAGCCAGGAATGAACGCAAAAAAGCAAGTTCCAACAGGGTCTGGACTGAACTACATCACTCACACAAAATTGTAAGATACCGAAGGCGGTGGAATGCACTGTTTACTGATAGAGGGTGGGAAAAGCAGCAAGACGAGGGGGAAATCTGACCTCTGGGAAGGTAAGGGACCGGGTGGCACTGGTCTTATCTCTGTCCATAAGTTTCCACTTTTAAAGAGACAGCTAACGCAAAAGCACAGCGTCCCTCCCACTCCTGCTGCCTCCACGCAGCTCACCCCTGACCTCCCCGGCGTCCCATTAGGTGAACAAATATATTCTACTCCCTGCCCCCGGCCCCTTTAAGTTAGTTCCAGTTGGATTTTCACCACTTGGAAATAGAAGGCCTGCCTATACGTTTCTTTCTTTCTTTCTTTCTTTCTTTTTTTTTCATTTCATTTTCAGTTCTTGCCACCTTGTAAGTAGGCATTCCATCAATATGTGAGTGAACCTGTCCAGGTTAAAGGAACCGCCACCTCCAAGCTCTACCATGCCTTTGGGGACATTTCTCGCGAGTAGAAAGAGCATTCACAGAGGGGACCTAGACTGCAGCTCAGGGTAAACAAGTCACTTCCCACTCGGCCTCAGTTTCCTTCCAAACGACGGGTCTGGACCCTGCGGGCCCCAGCACTTTATGATTCTCGGAATTCTGTCCTTTCAGGTCACAAACAACACTCCGGCATTTCACAAAAGCACTCTACCCCCCGGCTACCCTTGGAACCACAGCCCGCTTCCCTGGAACCCGGGCTGCACAGAGCTGGTCACATGAACTGGGGCTGTCTTTGGTGTGACGGGTTTCTTAGATCCCTTTGTGAGCGCAGGTTTGAAAGGGTTCTGGGTTTGAGAGGAGCAGGGGATCTGGCGGGGGAAGGCTGTCGGAGCCAATCAAGCCGCCTCCAGACCCCACCACGTCGCCCGGGCTGCGCGCTCTTATTTCTCCTCTGCGCTCCCGCCTCCCGGTCTCGCCCTAGGGTGCCGGGCAGGCGAGGACCCCAGGTGAGAGGCCCGGGGGGCCCGAGGGTGGAAGGCCCGGGAGGTTCGGCCGGGGCTGCACGACGGGCTGGCCCGGGGCTCAGGGCGTGTCCGTCGCCGCCAGGCTGCTCGCTCGACACTGTTCGCTCCTACCGGCTGTAGATGGAGCTGTCTGGGTTCCTGCAGCCTCCGACGAGCCTCGGAGTGTTTCTCTTTAAACGGCCTGAGAGGGACATGCCTCCCAGGATGCAGTTTGTATCAACATGGCAGCTGCGGTGCAGCTCCCCTGCTGAAGAGGCGCCGGGACGGCAGCGCAGCTCGCAGCCGGGGCCGGGGCCGGAGCCGGGGTCGCCGCCGCGGCCGCAGAGGGGCCGCGCGCGGGCCGGGGGCCGCTGCTGAGGGCCGGGGCCCAGTTCGCGGCCGGGGCGCAGCCTGCCGGGCCGCCCGCACCGCCGCGCGCCCCGCTCCGACGCCGCCGCCGGTCTCGGCCGCTCCGTCCCAGCCCGCTCCGCACGCCCTGAGCAGGCCGGGCCCGACGGCCGCGCGAGCCCGGGCGGGGGAGGCAGGCCGGGCGGGCGGGCGGCGCCCGCGGAGAGGCCGGGGCCGGCCTGCGTGGGGCCGCGCGGCGGCGGCGGCGGCTCCCGGCCGGGCCGGACAGCGCAGGGCCATGGCCGAGGCGGTGAGGGCGGCCCGCGCGCGCACGGACGCGCGGACTCGGGGCCCCGGGGACGGCCTGCGCGTCTCGGGCTCGGCGGCCCGGCCTGGGGTCTCGGTAAGGGACAGAAACGTTGCGACGTTGGGGGCGGGGGGGTTGGAGGGCTCGCGCGCCTCTGAACAGGAGGGGGGGCTGCGGGACGGGAGCGGGGCCCAGGAGCCGGCCGCCGTCCGGGCGAGGCTGCGGGGACGCGCCTGGCCTGGCGCGCACGCGGGCCGGCGGTGGGCGCCGGGGCGGCGCGCCTCGCTCCCTGCGGAGCCGGCGTTGCGTCCGTCGGGGTTGCCGCCGCACGTTTTCCGCAGAGCTCGGCCCCGCGGAGCCTCCCGCGGCCGGAGCGCGGCGCTGACGCGGCTCTCCCCATTTCGCAGAGCGGAGACACTGAGGCACAGACACCTGGCGGCGACCTGCCCTGCCTGCCCCAAGGTCACGTAGCGAGTCATCCGTGGCTCGGTGCCCGCGTCCCCAAAAATGCCTGCCTCCCGGGCTGCGGGCCTGGACGGGGTGGGGGCGGCTCTGGCGGCGGCCTCCCCTGACTTACAGGCCTGGGCCGGGTGCGCGGTGGATGCGGCCCGTCGGGGTGGGGGAGGGGTGACGGCCGGGTGGGAGGCCCGGCAGCGCCCTGCCGAGCGTCGCCACCGTGGGGAGCTGGTGACCCTCGGACTCGGCATCTCGGCCTCTAGCCTCTGCGTGTGGAGGGCCCCCGGACGAACTTTGGGCGTCTAGACGGATGGGGTCTGGGGAGCGAGCTCCCGAGGGTTTGGCGGCCGCCGTGCCTCTTCAGTGGGCCGTTCTTAAACATCTGTCTGAAAACCTCCCCGAGACCTGCTCTTGGCGATGCAGCAGCCGTACTGGGAGGATTGCTGCAGCGGAGGCAGTGCCCCTGAGCCTCAGTTTCCTGTTGTGCACAGGAAGGGGTCGGGAGATGGGACTTTCTAAAGAGCCTCTCAGTTCTTAAATAACAATTATTATTATTTATTATTATCATCGTCTCTTAGAGAAATAAAGTAAAATGAAGGTTTTTAAATGTCTGCCTCCAGGCTTAGGTCTGCAGGGCCCTACATAATTCTGGGTGAACCACACTGGGTCATACCAAAAAAAAAAAAAAAAAAAAAGCACAGCTCTCTTTATAAATCAGATACGTTGGCTGTGCATTTTTCTGCTAGTACGGCATGAATCCTGAAGACCCCATCCGCTTAGGAGACATGGGGTAGGGAGGGACAGTTGAATCCTCTAAATTACAGTTCAGAAGAATTCTATCCCCCCACCGCCAGGAGTTGGAGAATACAGCTTATTAATCTTAGATATAATATTTACATCCTGCCCTGGGGCCACTTCTGTCTGCTGAGGGTAACGTAAAGCCATTATGAAATGATAGTAAGGGGCTTTTCTTTGGGGGCGGGGGAGGGGACCTGCTCCTGTGGCCCCCTCATCCCTCCATAGTCCTCCACATCCGGAAATGGAGGGAGACAGTCTAATAATAGAAAGCGAAGAAACGGTATTTTCCTTTGAGCTCTGATTAGACTAGTTGGTAAAGATGTCTTACTGTGCTGGCGTTATTTACTGTACTGGAGCCTGTTTTCATTGTTCCCGTTAAACCCCTGAATTACTCAGGGAGACTAACTTGGCCCTAGGGGATTTTCCCTTCTTCCGACTAGTTGTGGGCAAATACCCTAATCCCTTCTGAGGAGGGGGCCGCCATGGGCCTATTGTGTTGCGTTACCCTGACTCTGAGGTTCCCCTCGCAGAGGGCAGCCCAGTCTTGCCCTCACCTGGGGAGAGTTGAGAGGCGGCTTCGTTGTTGACGAGCCTTCAGGTTTAGGGATCTGCGAACCCCTTGACAGTGTTTGCAGAATTTTGTGTATGTGCCCATGTGAATTTTTTTTGGAGGGGAAGAATTCATAACTTCCACCAGGTCTTCAAAGGGAACCCCAACCCCAGCTTTACGTGGAAATGTCTTTTCCGGGCAGGGCCTTCCACCTCCCCGACGATAGAACCTCGCACAGATCTTCGTTTAATCTCCGAGCCTCTGAATGTTCGAGGGCAAAGGGATTCAGGGCACCCATCGCTGCCTCCATTGACAGAGGAGGCAGGGAAGTGACCTGCAGAGGGAGCTGAAACCTGGGCCCAGGAACCAGACCACTTTTGTGACCTTGGGCAGTTACTTAACTAGTCCTGCCTTGGTGTCTTCGTGTACTGTGTGTGGATGACAATTCTAGTCGTCTCTATTTCACAGGGTTTCATGAAGATTAAATGAGATAACCCTTTAAAAACGGTTAGCAGAGTTCATGGCACATAAATGCCGAATAATTAATTGTCATCTATCTCCGGCTAATTAGTGGGCACATCTGGTTAGCTCTACAGGTGTTATATCCCACTACCTCAAAATTCTTTTGCCTCAGTAGTCTTAAGTCTTTAATTCTTGGCTTAAAAATGTAACAGTGTCTTAGTTAAGAGACCCATAAGTGTATGAGTGAATGAAGAAAAGAAAAAAGGTGATAGAAATATAAGTAAGTTTAGATGATCTTTGGTAAAAGACCGAAGAAACATCATTGTTTACCCAAATAATTTTTTCTCATAATGCAACAGTTTGTACTGTTCATTCATTCAGCAGCCATTTATTGAGCACATAGTGTACATCAGACTGGACACAAGGGATATGTTCATGTTCAAACAAAGAAAATGGGAATTTCGGTTACTTTAAAGATCCCTGGTATATGCCACTGCGTCAGTGGCACTTGGATTCATTGAAGGGAGCTGATGAGACAGGCAGACGTTGTTATAGGAGAAATTCTGTTGAGTTTCAGTGAAGGTTTTGGTTGTCTGGAGAGGGAAATGCGGAACTCTTCACGTTCTGCAGTTGTTGGCTTCACGTCCCCAGTGACAACAGAATTCTCTCAGCATGGTTGTATCAAGGTGCGGTGCGGGGACAGTGAGACTAACTGAAACCCCCAAAAGAGTCAGTCAGTATGTGGGCTCTAGTCCCCTCTGATGTTGACCTGACTCATAAAACCTCAGCTCTGCCTCCGGCCCTTCTGAACCTCTTTTCCCCATTCCCACCTCACAGCCCTTGGGAGGAGCCCAGGCCATGCTGAGCGCCGTCCGCCCAGGGGGCCTCCCGTGGGAGCCCTGAACTGCGGAGCCCGCACCGGCGTCTCCCCGCTCCTTGCTCAGGACAGAAGCCGGCTGGGCGGGCCCGGACGGCCATCCAGCCTCTCCAGCAGGGGCTGGCCCATACAGCTATGTCCCAGCCAGCCCACACCACAGAACCCGGAGGAATTTTATTGATGAGTCAGCAGTCCAGCTTTTATCAGCATTGGGGAAACCTGAGGTCATAGTGTGTGTCTTCCCTCTGGACACAGTGGGAGGAAGAACACAGGCACCATGGTGCCCAGTAATTGAAGGAGGAGCAGCGGGGCCAGAGGACCTACCTGTAAGCTAGGTTAGTTCACATCACCGATGCCCACCTGTGATCACCTCCCACCTTGCTGGGAGTCTGGGGACAGGGACAATGTCCCCAGCCTGGCACTGACAAAATTCTGCTCTGTTTTTCAGAGTTTTATTTTATTGAATACTCAGACAACTCAGTGAGGTAGCAGGGTGCGTCAGATTATACTCCCCACGTTAGGGACACAGAACAGAGGGGTCGAACGACTGGCCCAGGACCACACAGGCAGCAGTAGGTGGGCAAGGGCCTGAGAGCCAGGCGCTCTAGTTCAGGGCCGGCACCCTTTCTCCTCTCTGATGCCGCGACTCCTAAGGTGGTGCCCGTGAAGAAGGGGTTGGCTCTCTAAAGATCAGGAGGGGGCATGACCATCTTTTCTTTGTTGTTAATGGTTTCATAATTGATATCTGCGTGCTAGGCTCTCAAGATGCCCATCCACAGAAAACGTGGCTACCAATGCCCTTGTAATGTGGGCGCTTATCTGTGGCGTTTATATTGCCAGATGGAAACATGGCCTTCACTCCTGCCCTTTCCTTGACCACAGGTCCAGCAGCTCGACATGGAGACCCAGCGCTCATCGCCCCTGTCATTCCCCAACGTTCTGCCTGAAGAAACCCCGCGGCAGGCCCCTGCTGGACTCCCCCGGGAAGCCCTGTTCCAGTCCCGCGTTCTTCCCCCCAAAGAAGTTCCTTCTTTGTCTCCCTCCGTCCCCCGGCAAGGCTCCCGGCCCCTCACTCCCAAGCAAGAGACCTCTGTCCGGATGCAGCACACCCTCCAGAAGGGACCCTCACTCCTGTACCCTGCCGCCTCTGAGCAAGAGACGCAGCTCCAGGGCCCCTTGACTTCCCAGGAAGAGACCCCGTATCCAGCGCCAGCTGCTGCTGAACAAGAAATCTCACTGCTCTCTCACTCCACCCACCACCAAGAAGCCCCACTCCACTCCCCTGAAGTTCCCGAGAAAGACCCTCTCACCCTCTCCCCCACAGTTCCCGAGGCCGACATGGACCCCCTGCTCCAGAGCCCAGTTTCCCAAAAGGAGACCCCCTTCCACATCTCTTCTGCAGCCCAGAAGGACACGCCACTCCCGACGGCGGAGATCACCCGCTTGGCCGTGTGGGCTGCCGTCCAAGCGGTGGAGAGGAAACTGGAGGCCCAGGCCATGCGGCTGCTGACGCTGGAGGGGCGGACGGGGACAAATGAGAAAAAGATAGCCGACTGCGAGAAGACGGCCGTGGAGTTCGCGAACCACCTGGAGAGCAAGTGGGTCGTGCTGGGGACGCTGCTGCAAGAGTACGGGCTGCTGCAGAGGCGCCTGGAGAACATGGAGAATCTGCTGAAAAACAGAAATTTCTGGATCCTGCGGCTGCCCCCGGGCAGCAACGGAGAAGTCCCCAAGGTAACCCCATCTCCACTGGGGCTCCCAAGGAGTGATCCAAATTAGGAACGTGTTGTAGGAATTCAGTTAAGTGTAAAAGAAGGGGAAAGCAATGGTTGAAAAGGAAAAAAAAAAAAATATATATATATATATATATATATATAAAATGATATCCAGTCGTCAGCATTGCTTTACTAAACAGGACACGCCACAAATTATTTCTCCTGTTGATAAAAGCAGAAGTTAGTAGATCAGAGGAAGGTCCTAGTGATCAGGGAGTGTCAGTTTAGAAGGGCGTTCTGTCCATGATGTGAGAGAGGATGAGGAGGCAGAGCAAAGGCCCAGAGACAGAGAGGTACTGAGGCTTTTCCCGTCTGTCACCGTGAGTGCGACGCACCAGCCCACCACCGGGAGATAGAGAACTTGCCGAAATATTGTGGGGCTCTGTTGGGCTCAACGTGCTTTATCAGTTGACTTGTAAATCATATCAATGCCAGTAAAAATGTGCTCTGGAGAGAGATCCTAAAAAAAAAAAAAAAAACAACTAGAGAACATTAGGTTTTAACATTTTCCAGAAGATTCTGCAAGAACTTGAATGTGGACCAAATTTCGTAACGTTCCTTTGTGCCGCTGCGCCTTTCCCCGGCCTTTAGAAAAGAACTTGGGCTGTATTCTCAAGGCCAGCACTTGTCCAATTTTGTCATGTACGGGAATCACGTGGGGAGCTTACTAAGTGCAGAGTCTGATTTATGGGCCTAGCGTGGGGCCCGAGAGCCTGCGTTTTAAGCAAGTTCCCTGGTTGTGCTCCTGCTACTGGTGTGCACGCCATGCTGCACGGGAGTCGGGGGCTCTCCAGCTGGAGAGGAAAAGGACCAGGCAAGACAAGGTCCTTACTCTGTGTGGCCCAAGCCTGACCAGACCTCAGAGCTGTGCCTTTGGGCTTTCCCCACTCGCGTCTGCGGAAGAGGTGTTTGAGCTCAGTCCTGGGGTTGGGGTCATTTGTTTCCTTGGGATTTGGCAGCCAAAAACCTTGGTCTCAACCGAGCCTGTCATGTGGTTTCAGGTTCCCGTCACCTTCGATGACGTCGCTGTCCATTTCTCGGAGCAGGAGTGGGGGAACCTGTCCGAGTGGCAGAAGGAGCTGTACAAGAATGTGATGAGGGGCAACTACGAGTCTCTGGTCTCCATGGGTAAGGAGGGGGCTTCCCTCGCCAGGGCTGCCTTGCTCGACACCGGCCTGCGGTTCCGGGGGAGCCGGCCGCGTGCCGCGCCCCAGTGGTGCGGATAGCCGAGGACCGGGAGGCTGAGCGGTAGCGAGCGCGGCGGGTTAGAAGAGCGCTCTCTTCCGCTCCGCTCACCAGGGCAGCCCAGATCGGGACAGCTCTGCAGGGGGGCTCCCCTCCACGGAGAGGCCGCTGGGCGAAGGGAGGAGGCAGGCTCAGAGAGCAGGGTCTCCCGCCTTTATGTTATTTCCCCCCTGGACTCACATATATTTTTAAATTAGTTTGTCCAGCAAACTGATATTAAGCAGGTGTGAGGTGGTTTATACAAATCATGTCACCGAATCCTCACGCCTCTCCACAGGGGCGCTAGGACAGGGGCGGGCACTCCTGTTTTACTGTTCAGGTGACCAAACATTGGCATCTCTTGCGGGCTTACATCCCCTACGCTTCCGTCTCTCTTGTGAAGAGAGGAAGCTGGGACGTGGGGAGGTCCCGGGTCCCCGCTGGGAAGTCACAGTTCACGGAGATCTCTCTTACCCCAAAGTCTGCATTACTGTTGTCCCCATTCAATAAGAGTATTTAAGGATGAAAACCTGGAAAAACAGTAGTATCATATGTATCCTTTTCTCAGGGGAACGCTTTGGGCACACCAAGAAGGTTTAAAAATAAGTACATCGCTGTATACAAATGTTGATTCCTGCTAGAATTGTTCATTTTATACACATATATCTGTTCATAGGGTAACTTTTTTCTTTTGAAAGTACCTGTATAACTGAAAATTCAGCAATTTAGATTTCTCTAACAAAGAACAACCCCCCTGCCCACCAGCGCTACTCCCCAGAGAGAGCCACCGCGAACCCACCAGCCCGTGTGGTTCCGCATGCTTTTCTGTGCACGTGCAAACACAGTGCATGCACGCATGCACATGCGGTGCGTGGTTTGCACCAACGGGCCTGCTCACTCTTTCACCTGACGGTGGGTCACAGATCGCTCTCCACGTCGGCAGGCGCAGGCCTGTGCGGGAGAACGGGCTGCTGGGCCTTTAACGAGCAGCCCCTGGATTCTGTCTTCTCCCTGTCGGAGGGCTGCCGTAAACGAGTCTGTGTGTCCATGCTCCCTGTCAGTGTTTCCGTGGCGTGGATTCCCAGAAAGGAAATTTTCCCTTCCTGAAGTAACCACGGTGCACATTTTCAGTAATATCACGGCCCCTGTGATGGCGCCCTCCAGAGGCCATGTGCGTTTACGCACCGGTGTGCCAGGATGCCTCCTCACCACCCCCTGATGTTCTATTTAAAATATTTATCTTTTCTGATGGGTGAAAAATGACACCTCATTATTTTGATCTGTATTCCTTTGATGACTAGTGAACTCGTTTATCTTTTCGTGTGTTTACTAGCCATTTACATTTCTTCTATGAATTGCCTATTCTTGTCTTCGTGTTTTTATTTTTTAATTATAGACACTTTATATGTATAATTATGGATATGAGCTCTTTGCCTTAGATATGACAAATGCGTGTCTAAAAATATTTCCTCCAATATTTCTTCGTCTTTTATTTCCAAAGAACTTAAAACTTCTTTTTTTAAGATTTTATTTATTTTTATTTTTTTAGAGAGAGGGGAAGGGAAGGAGAAAGAAAGGGAGAGAAACATTGATTGGTTGCCTCCTGCACACCCGCCGCAGGGGACCTGGCCTGCAACCCAGGCATGTGCCCTGACCAGGGATCAAACTGGCGACCTTTTGGTTTGCGGGATGACACCCAACCCACTGAGCCACACTGGCCAGAGCTAAACTTTTTTAACAAAAGTAAATTGATCAGTATTTTGTGGTACAGCCTCTAGATTTTGTCAGGATTAATTTTGTAGTTTATAAAATTTTAAACATTTTGTGTCTTTGTCATGAAAAAACCTGAGCAACAGGAGCGGTAGGTGACAGAAGGGCCAGTTTCCATGGGTGGCAGGCGGCTCCACACCGCCGGTCCCTGCCTGGGAGGACACAGCGTGCGGTTAACACTTACGTCCATGTGTACATGCACACACACCATGGGCCCCAAGAAAAGGGCTGGAAACCTGGCTCATAACTTTTCCGGCATTGCCAGCTGCTCCTGGTGTCACTCTCCCACAGGTGACGCCTTTGCAGCATCCAGCTCAACCTCACCCCATAACGGACCTTCTTTCTTTCCTTCTTCCCAGACTATGCAATTTCCAAGCCAGACCTCATGTCACAGATGGAGCGCGGGGAGAGGCCGACCATGCAGGAGCAGGAAGACTCGGAGGAGGGCGAGCCGCCCGCAGACCCCAGTGCCGGTGAGTGGCTGCCGAGTGGCTGCCGGGAGCTCAGGGCTCCACCTTCTAGGTGGGCTGGCGTCCTGCCCGCCAGCTGAGTGCTGAAGGCAGTCGGCCTGCAGGCCAAGGCCCTCCTTGGTCACCAGGCTGATACGTAGGCCTGCTGTTGGGTTCCTTGTCTCAGGGAGTTTTGAGTGACACTCATGATCGAGTGTCCCCTCACTTTGCAGAAAACAAAACAAGAACTGAAAGAAAGGTGGTTCTTGTCAGTGTGCTTGTGGCTGCTGGAGGGGCCATGTCCGGGTCCTGCAGTCAGTCAGTCGGAGAGGGACAGACGTGACCTTTACCCGAAACTCCTTCCTATGTGCAGGACAGTGACTAGACGAGGCATTCGATGGAGGCAGCGGAGCGGTGCCCCGTAGGACCAGCCACATGCCCCGAGGTCCGACGGGCGTCTGGCTGCCCGTGTTTGAGTCCTGGCCTGCCTGCTTGCCAGCAGGGTGGCGTTGGTCCTCGGCCTTTTTGGAGGCCTCTTTTCCTCATCTGTTAAATAGGACTGGTACTAATATCTAGGGCCTGGCGTGGTGGCTGGCAGGTAGCAGTGGCCCGGGCAACACCATCTGGTGTCATTCTGCGTGGGGTGTTGTCCCTTCCACATTGGCCATTCAGTAGCCTGCACGCTTACCCTGTGGTGCTTTTGCGGCGTGCGGTGCGTTGGCGGGGCTCACCGTTTGGAGTTGCCTTTGGACTTATGTGAAGTGCTTTGAAGGTCTTCCGTGGAAGCAGATCCTTGTCCCTTGTAGCCAAATGTCATTGGTGACCGTGGAGGATAATCTCTTTGGGGCCAATGGTC
Source organism: Pteronotus mesoamericanus (assembly GCF_021234165.1). Taxonomy (NCBI): domain Eukaryota; kingdom Metazoa; phylum Chordata; class Mammalia; order Chiroptera; family Mormoopidae; genus Pteronotus; species Pteronotus mesoamericanus. The sequence goes on along the minus strand of NW_026555329.1, from coordinate 79,519,260 downwards.
AGGTCTTACTGTGAGGAAATGTCATTGATTTTGGGACCGCCTCTAAACTGACTCCAAGGATGAAATGTGCTTATTGATGTCAGCCCCATGGACCGAGAGCAAAGGTAACTTAGAGAAGAGACAAGACCCCTTGGAAAAGGAAGTGCTGGCATGTTTCAGAGAAATGAGGGTCACGCCTCTCTAGAGCTCTCGGGAGACCTAGCTCAAAGGGAGAGGCGGATCCCGAACTCATCCGGCAGACAGAAGAGGTGGATTTACAAGTAGAGGAGAATGGGGGATCGGGGCCGTGTGGCACATGGCGGAAGGATCTTTTGTTTGAAGGAGTCTGTATCTGAAAGGTTTGGGTGGTCGCATCCAAACACAAGGGCTTTGTGGGAACGGGAAGATTCAGAGTAGAAGAAATGATGAAGCCTTGCAAGGTGCAGAATGAGACTACGGGAGGGGCGGCTTGTGGTTAAAATCCTAATGTCCAGCCCGATGCGCCCGTGTGGTTTTGTGGTCCAGATGCTGCTTTTCTAGCATCTGTTTGAAAGCACTAAAATGAGAGTATTGGTCCCCTTCCTGTGTCCACTTGTCACACTCTCATCACAAATGGGCCTCCCACAGCCTGGGGCCAGAACCCAAAAGCAAATAACCCCAACCCACCGGGCCCTGGGCTGGTTTATCCTGGCACATCCATGGCCACACTGGAGCTTCTCTGGGACGTGGTGGCCTCATAGAAGCTGCTTTGTATGGCTGCAGTGTGCCATTTGTCCCACTAACCATCTCCAGCCACTTGGAGCCTGGACTGGGAGGGAGGGCAGGAGACGACATGGGAACCACTGAGCCAGGGCTGGCCTTGAACTTGCGCGTCTGTGTGAAGCCGGAGGCCTGGATGTGCCCGTGGTAACCTATCCGTGTGTCTCCCTTACATTTACAAGGTGGCGGCAGAGCCAGCTGTAGGCCAGAACTAATGGTGTGATGGATACCAAGGGGGAAAAGTCTAGAGTGCTGAGAATTTTGATAGTTCCATAGTTGTTTGCTTAAGGTAGGGATTGCCAAAGCCGTAGGCAATGTTGATGGAAAAGTAAGTTAATGATATAGAATTAGAAAATGTCAATACAATATGGAGTCAATGGTATAAACAAAAGAGAGGGAAAAAAATGGACGCAAACATACTAAAATCGCATTTCTCAGTGCTTTGCAGAATTTTCTGAAGTGAATATTACTTATCATTCAGTAAAAAAAAATTTTTTTTAAGAAAGGATCTATGAAGGATGACTTTGATTTAATGATGGCAGATTGAACACGGGTTTACTCCATCCTCCCCCAAATCCTTCTTAAACAAGAATGAAGGGACTTGCAAAAGAATGGACAATGAGACAACAGCAACCAGATTTGGGAAGCCTGAAAGCAGGTGTCTGGACAGTGACTGACCGGGAAAGCTGGCTCTGCGGGAACTGAGGGGAACCCGACGTGTACACCCCTCCACCCACACCCAAGACTTAACACTAGTACTGGAGACTCCCGGCGTCTTTGGAAAGGAGGGTAAAGGTGAGGCTAAAACAGGATTCGTGGAACACCTTTTAAAGAGGCCTTTAAAGGCACTTGCCCCTCCGTTGCTCCCCCAGCCCCGGCCCCTGCCTCTCCTAGCTGTGGCAGAGGCCCAAGGCGCATCCTCTGGCGAGGGTGAGCAGGAGGGTCTCCGGACGCGGGCACCAGGCACAGCCGAGGGTGGGTTTCCACGGGGAAAACAAAGGAGTGAGTGAGAGTGGACATACAGAGGCCGAAGTCTCCAGCCACCTTCCCTCACCGGGCCCCCGCAGTGACGCTCACACCCAGGATTAAAACCCTCAGGGCAGGACATTGGAAGAGCTTTCTCAGGAGGCGACCGGGACCAGCCAAGAAATTTCCCAGCCAAATGGCCCGCAGACGTCCTCTTCCTGGGGGTGCGCGCTTGGCAGGCTCCCCGAACGCCCCGAACTTTCACTTCTCTCCTGAGTGTCCCACTTTAATAAAAATGGACGGCCGAGGACCGCGAGGCGTTCGGGAAGAGCGGCTCACATACGGAGACCACAGGGGGAAAGGCAGAAAAACACAAATTTTGAGGAAACAGAGACCGTGCAGAGAAGAGAACAAGTGTTTAAATACAGACGGGCATATATAATCCTGAGAGAGAGAAAAGTGAACGCAAACAGAAGTGTAATGCTTATTAAAAAAAAAAAAAATAGGAAGTAACTCTTCGAAATTAAAAGTAGAATAATACAAGTTATTCTACTAAGCACTGTTAGAAGGTGATGTTAAGCACACGCTTCAGAAAATAAAGCAAAAAGGCAAATAAAGATAATGGGGAAGGAATAAGAAAATTAAAGGATGAAAGTCCAATGTCCAGATAATGGGAATATCGGGGAAAAAAAAGAACAGCAAAACCAGGAAGGAAGGAATTAGCAACAAAATAATTCAAGAAAATTTCCAGCTACACCTGAAACTAATATAATGTTGCATGTCAACTGTAATTGAAAAATAAAAATAGCCCTGGTTGGATGGCTCATTGGTTGGAGCATCATCCAGTAAACAGAAGGGTCTCCACTTCAATCCCCAGGCAGGGCACAAGCCTGGGTCATGGGTTCGGTCCTTGGTCAGGGCATGTGCAGGAGACAACCAATCCTCTCACATCGATGTTTCTGTCTGTCTGTCTCTCTGGAATAAAAAAACTAAATTAAAAAAAATAAAAGTTAAAAATAAATTTTGCAGAAAGAAACATTCCCAGCACCGAAAGACATGGCTTTCCAGGTTGAAAGCACCAACCGACTGTCCAGAACAATGGACAGAAATAGACCCACACCTTAGATGCCCCAGTGAGACATTTCAGAGCCACTGAGGACAAAGGAGATTGTGCAAGTTTCTGGAGAAAAATAAAAATGGGTTCACACAAAAGAGCAAGAATTAGAATGGCTCTGGACTTTCAAGCAATATTGGAAGCTGCAAGATAGTAAAACAATGCTTTTAACATTCTTTAAATTATAAAATTGGAAAATATCATCCAGCCATTCTAGAAGATGATATGTAGTCAGATTATTCCAATTAAATATGAGAGTGAAATTGAGACACTTTAAAGTGTTCACAGTCTGCTATTCCTACATTCTCAAAATGTGGGATAATCCCAGAAAGAGGCGTTAGGAGTCCAACACAAGACAGGTGAAGGGAACCTGGGTGCTGTTGAAGCCCAGAAAGGCAGCTGTGCACCTGCAGGCAACCAGGCCAGACTGGAGCACGTCAGAAGGTTCCAGAAATTTTTGCTTCAAGTAGACAAAATTGAAAAATACCCAATATGTTTGCATGTTTTGAGAGGAGAGTTAAGTGTAGAGCAGGGTTGGAAGAGAGGCTGTGATAAATAAACCAAGCGAAAGAAAAAATTACAAGCTCCAGGGAAAAGCAAAAAAGATGTACAGGCATAGAACAGTGGTTATCATACACTACGTGGTTCAGTTTAAAATAACATTTCCATAATCTAATAATGCAGACACACAATATTGATCCAATCGGAATTGCAAACTAAACGGGAAGGATCAGGGATTTGGAAGAAATATGGGTGGATGGGCAAGAGATGGTCCTCACCTGCTGCTCTTGGAAGTCAATAGATTACACTTAAAATGGGAAATGCACGGAGTAGCAACAGACGTATGTTACTGAGAGTTACGAAGATAAATGATAAAAAGTCCGTTAGAAGAATGAAATATTGCCTCTGGGGGGCCCGTCGTAAGGGTTTGGGGTGGAGGAGAGCTTTTTAAAAACAGATTTTGAAGAACTGCCCAACCCTTTGGCCTATGTGCTCGTATAACTGTTCAAAAAGATTTTAAAAGCTAATACACCAAAACTTTAAAAACCTACCAGGAAGCGCAGCCATGAGCAGATCGCACAGCCAGCGGTTGGCTGTCACGTCTCTGCTTCTCACTGGTAGGGAAAGTTAATGTAGCAACACTGCTTTTTACTCTGCAAAAAAGCAAAGTTTCACCAAGAAGAAAAAATGCAGAGAGCGAAAGCTCCATGTAATTATCCCACAAGAGCCAGCAGTTTATTCCTTACACACACACACAGCCTTAACCTTAAGTAATGCATAACTACGTACTCACTGTTAAAAGGAAATCCAAACAGCATAGCGGTATGTTGTTTGGCAACTTGTTTGATTTAAGAATATATCTTTGACATCTTTACATGTCAGACCATATGAATCTTTTTTTTTTTTTTAAGATTTTATTTATTTATTTATTTTTAGAGAGGAGAAGGGAAGGAGAAAGAGAGGGAGAGAAATATCAGTGTGTGGTTGCATCTCACGCACCCCCTACTGGGGACATGGCCTGCAACTGACTGGGAATCAAACCGGCGACCCGTTGGTTCGCATGCCAGCACTCAATCGACTGAGCCACGCCACCTAGGGCTATCTTGGTTTTTTTTAATAGCAGACTATAGTGTTTTGTGTGCTGATTTTATAATTTACTTAAATAAACTCCCATCAATGTATGTTTAGAGTGTCTATAGTTTCAGTGCATCATTAAAGGACCTTTATAAATATATCTTTATGCACTTGTCTGAAACTTATTTAGAAGTGGATTTTCTGGGTCGAAGGATATACCCATTTAAAAATCTAATAGATATCAGCGATTGCTCTTCAAAACAGTTGTTCCAATTTATACACCTCCCTCTATGCACAGAACTACCTATTTCCCCACCATCTTGGCAATAGTAGGTATTATGTACCTTTTTATTTGCAAGAGTGATGGGTAGAAAGGACAGTATTTTGATGTTTGTATTCGACTCCTATAAGAGTGAAGTTGAGTGTATTTTTATACCTTTATTGATCACGAGTACATCTTATTTTATGAATTGCCTTTTGCCCATTGTTCTTTTGAACTGTTCATCTTTTTATTATTGATTTGTAAAAGCTTCTTAAATATTAAGGAAATTAGCTCTTCTTTGTTTTATGTATGTGAACGTGTTTCTGAATTTGTGTTCTTCCTTTGTATAGTATCTGTATGTGGTATAGCTGTATTACATCGGTATGTGTTCAAATTTATCACTTTTAAGTTTCCATGTATTCACATTTACCAGTGGTTTTCTTTATGATATCTGTGTTTCACTGCAAGTATAGAAATACTGGGCATATTTTATTCGGTAAACATGATCACAGGCCTTGCACCTGTGAGCTTTCCAAATTCTATAAAAATATTTCAAACCTGGAATAAAAATTTCTTTTTTGTTCCAGAAAATAAAGAGAAAATTGCAAAATATAAATCATTAAGTGTTTAACTGTCTTACAAAAACAACCTTATATCAGCTTCATTCATTATTAAATTGAGTGTTCACAGACATTTAATAAATTTGAAAACAATTTATAGGGCCGATTTGTCCCATCTCACAAAAGTTCTTATGAAGAAACATCATGACAGAGATTAAAAAGCAATCACAAGTGAAATATGTTTCCTAGAGCCAAGCAATATCAAGGCGAAACTACAGAAGTTATTTCCAAAAACTTCCTAGCAGAAGACTGCCGTCGGTACGGGTCGGGCACGTGGCCTCTGCTTGGGCGCCTGAGCAGAGAGCCTCCTGGGGATCGTCTGAGGTCCTCGCGGACCAGGGACAGTTCTTTGGCCCAAAGCTGAAAAAAGGAAAAGAAAGAAAAGGCTGTACTATTTTCTAATGCTAGTATGATTTTGTTGTTTATGTTTGAATTTTCGATTCATCCATAATTTGATGTGAGATACACAAAGGTGGATTTATTTTTTTCCTTCTACTCAGGAAGCCAGTTGTCTCTGCTCCATTTATTTAAAACCTCTTGAAAAGCTACCTTTGGTCATAAATTACATTTCCACAATGTATGTGTCTCCATTTGTTTTTGAAATGGGAGAACAAATTACGACCTATAAATGCAAGTTGGTCATCAGCACTCTTTCAAAAGCTGTTCGGTGGGGAGATTCATTTGGGGGAAACTAGCTTCTCTACTGTCTAACAAATGGGGGAGGGGATGGAAATATGTAAACGCATGTTTCTAGAGAAAAAGAATTACATATCAGAGCAGAACAGGAGAGAGCTTGGGGTTCGGAGAGGTGCACAGCTGTGGGCCGCTGGGCGCACTGTGAGGATTTGGGGGGAGCGGGCTCTTACAGGAGGGACAGGTGCTGGAAGGCAGCGGTCTTCAAGCAGGGGTACCCATGCCGCAGATGGTCCGGGGTCCACAAGAGACACAGCAGGTGGCATGGAAGGTCCATTTTCTAGGCCCTCGGTTTGCCTGTTCTCATTCCTAAAACCCCTCAGCGAGAGCACACAGCACATGTGCCCTCCGAAATGCTGGTCCCCGTCTCTTACTTCCCCCACAATTAAAAAACGGAAGAAGAAAACAGGCACCTCCACCCATCTTTATCTTATTATGGAGCGTTTCTCTGAAGTATTAAAAGCTCTCTGGGTCAGACAACAAAGAGAGAACTTCGTGTGTTGGGGTGCCTGACCACAGGTTCATTGCTCTGGGGCCTAGGTGCCGAGTTCCCTCACAGGTTAGATTATTTGCGATACTTTGCTTTCAACAAAAATGAAAGAGAAACTAATTATGTTGTCAGTGAATAGGTCATTAAAAATAATTTTTGAGATGTTCCCTGTGTGCTTTTCATAGCATCATAATTCAGAAGTTCAAAGAACGGGGTGATGATTCCCTAACAAACCTGCCAGCCCCTCGGCGTATCTGTGCAGATGAGTTTCCCCACTGCTTTTATCTGTGGGAATGAAAAACAGGAATAGATTGGATTCTGAACTTGGTCTCATTTAAACAGCGAGAACGTTCATTCTCAGATAAGTGAACTAATGGCGGGGAAAGTCCCTGTCCATCCTCGCAGGATGTGTATTTCCGACCAGTTGTTTGGTTTTCTGTCTTGAATAATTGTTTATGAATCAACAGCGGTAACAACTAAGGTTGGCGTCAGCAGGGGCGGGGAATGGACACTCCGAGTCCTCTGCTTATCAGACCTGAAAGTAAAATTAACCTTTCAAAGTGCATACACATTTTTGTGGCAGAGTGGTAGATGAGTTGATCAGGAAGAGGCTTCTGAGCATGAAAACATGTTCTATTAGGATGAAATTCTGTGGGCAAAGTGGGAATGAAAATAGAAATTCAAGGTGGGAAGGAATGGTACAAAAATTTCAACCATCAAAGAAGAACTTGTCCGTGTATTTCTAAAGTGGAGAATGGCGGGTTTTAAGTCGCTGGGGCAGTTAGATTCCATTGGCAACCTTCAAGGGCGATGGAAGGGTTTATTTTAAAACACCAATATTTGCAGTGCTCCAGAAATCACATCTTTTGCAGTTATGGAAGCATGTTACATGTTTATTCAAAAGGTGCAGAGGATACATAGTGTTAAAAACCATATTTTAGGGAAGAGGCAAGCAGCAAAGTGTTGGAAGGAGTTCGTCAGGGAGATCTTCTTCTGATGTGGGAGCCGTGGTGGCGGTTGTGGCGTTGGTGCAGAGACAAGGACTGAGGACAGAGAGGGCAGGGCCGCAGCTCGGGAGGCGCAGTTCCAGGGGCCTCAGGCGGGGAAGGGAGAGCGGGAGACGCTGCTTTTCCTGAGACTGGGGCGGGCGGTGGGGTCACGGTGGTGGCCTTGAGCTAGAGCCCTGGGGATGTCCAAGAGGTAGGTGCGGAGAGAGACTAGGATGCAGACGACTTTGGACAGTGAGAAGAGACCTTCGGAGGCTCGTTGGGGGGAACGTAGCCACGGTCTGCGTTGAAGGCTGCGGGGAGGGGATGCAGCCCAGGAACAGTAGAGCTGCTTTGTACGATGTCTCCTCACAAATGGGTTGAGTTGGCCAATCAGAGAGCAAGTAAAGGATTACCATAGTTACTCGCGTACCTGGTCAGTGTGCTTTCTTGGCCATGTGGTTGGTCCCCTTGACCTGGGAATGACGAGGGGATTTGGCAGGAGAACAAAGGGGAGGCTTCGTGAAGGCAGGGACTCTTGGCTTTGCCCCCCAGTTTTCTGGTTTCTTCTTCTTTTTCCCGCAGTACTCACCACTTTTGAACACACCGTAGAATGTATCCGCTACATCTATTGCCTCCTGTAGGATGTGTGAGGCAGGGAGCTCTGCTTTGTCCCCTGGCATCTCCAGAGCTGTTAGAGCACCATGTCGCACGTAGCGTGTGCTCAGTGAACGTCTGTTGAATAAGCATTCAGTGAATACACAGATATATTTACACATTATACATTTATAATTCCCCTAATCGTCAAAGTAATTTGCAGCCTGGAAGGGGGTTTATGTTGGCACAATTCAATCCGTAGGGAAAAAATTCCAGTTTCAGTTAAGATCCAAGTGTTCATAATTGAACATTGAAAACCTTCCAATAAAATCGTAGGAGACGACGTGAACTGTCTAGGATGGGGCAGACCTTAACTGAGACAGAAAACCCAGGAGCCATAAAGAGAAGGGGACACATTCAACAGTATGAACACTGGAAGGAATTTGTGTGGCAGAAGGTAACAGAGTCAGCAGACAAATGATAGGTGCGGGAAATACTTGAAATGTTGATAAGAGAAAATCGGTTATCTTTAACATAGAAATCAAAGGACTCATACAAAGTGAACAGAACACAGATTACATGGAATCAAATCTAAAAGGCTAGTAAATAAATGATACTTAGATAACCCTTGTCCGGGAAGTAGGATGAAAGTGGCGTGAGCTGCCCCTTGCCGCCCACCCAAGTGAAGCAGGTTAGAGGAGCTTCGTGTCTGCCTCCGGCAGGGACGTGGGGAGAAGGGGCGCTCTGGCCGGGCTGGTCGGAATATGAGCTGTCGCAGCCTTGCTGGAAAGGCTGAGGACATCCCTCAGAATTACACACAGGCAGCTTTGACATCGTGGGGCCACTCCGGGAACTCTTGTAGCAATAAAACCACGGTTGTGTAGTCAGAGGTATAAACAAACAAACGTTTATTGCAGCATTGTTCACCGTGGCGAGAGACTGCGAAGGAAAAGTGCGCGCGCTTCAGAAGGGGCCTGGTGTCATCCTCACGTGGTGTGGGCACTGCTCGGAGGGGGCTGCATTAGCCCCCCAGCGCTGGTTTGCAGGGATCTCTGCGAGATACTTTAGTGAGCAAAGGAACAGAGGGGGCTATATGCAAGGCAGTTTTATTTTCTTAAGCCAGTAATGGCCAGAAAATAAAAATATGTCAATGTATATGTGTTATAATAGATAATTATTGTAACTGTAGAGAAAAATACGAGGTTAGTTAGAGGAGTTACCTGGGAAGGTCATGGCTGTGAGGTGGGAAGTGAGGGGAAGGGGAAGGGGAAGGCAAATTAAAGAGAAAACAATACAGCGCTAAAAAAAAAACAATGTGCGCCGAATCCCGTTTACATAAAGTGGCGGTTGTGTGAGTAATGACATTGTAAATTAGCCTATGTACATATAGGTAAGTTAAAAAAAAATATCAGGGCACTGTGTCCAGAAACTTGTACGTGTCATCAGTGCCAACTCAGTATTATGTTTTTACAAGATCTCTAAAGATGTTTGGGAAAAAAGCCATTTTTTAAAAAGATGTTGTAAAATTTATTTTTAAAGAGAGGGAGAGAAACGTCAACTGGTTGCCTCTTGCATGCCCCCAACTGGGGACCTGGCCCACAACCCAGGCACGTGCCCAGCAGGAATTGAACCAGGGACGCTTCAGTTTGCAGGCTGGCGCTCAATCCATGGAGCCCCACCAGCCAGGGCTCTAAGAGCGTCTGACGTGTGACTTCTCGGGCAGGCGGAATGACCGTGTTGTGGGTGCCTCTGTCCTCTGCAGCCCACGACGGCATCGTGATTAAGATCGAGGTGCAGACCAACGACGAGGGCTCCGAGAGCTTGGAGACGCCGGAGCCCCTGATGGGACAGGTGGAAGAACACGGCTTCCAGGACTCAGAGCTGGGGGACCCATGTGGGGAGCAGCCCGACCTGGACATGCCGGAGCCGGAAAACGCGCTGGAGGAGTCGGCGGAGGGCTCCGGCGAGTTCAGCGACCTCAAGCAGATGCTGGTGCAGCAGAGAAGCTGCGCAGGTCAGTCGGGGCGGGGACGCTGCAGGCCAGCAGGCGGGGCAGAGCCCCACGAGGCTCACGGGCATCCGTCTCCACGAGGGAGGCCGGTGTTACAGCCGAGCAGTAGGTCAGACGAGGACCCCTCCTCCCCAGGCAGGAGAAGGTCAGATGACAGTGACAAAGCTAGAACCTCCCTGTCCTGACAGATCCTTGGTGGTTCTTATGTCACACTAGGAGCCTCACCGGATTTGCAGGTTTCAGCCCTTGGACAGCACGTTTTTTGACGTGGCTGACTGCACTTTTCCTGGGAGAACCTAGGCGTCGCTTGGTTTAATTATAAAAATCTCAGGGTCAGTGTTCTGCACGTGCGTGAGTGCGAGGAGAACAGCGGGGAGGGGGGCCCGCCGGCCCAGCCCAAGACGCCTGTCATGGTCGTTGTGTCATGCCGAGCCAGCCCTGCCTTCCTGAGGAAGGCCCTGTCTGATCATCCTGGGGTGGTTTTTTGTTTGTTTGTTTGTTTTAATTTTAAAAAATATGTTTATTGATATGAGAGAGAGAAACATCGATGTGAGACAGAAACATCGATTAGTTGCCTCCCATACGCACCCCAACAGGGGCTTGAACTTGCAGCCTAGCTATGTGCCCCGAACGGGAATTGAACCTCCAGCCTTTTGGTGAATGGGATGATACTCCAACCAGCTGAGCCACACCGGCAAGGGCATGGTGTCTTCCTTACACACACTGTTAGACTTGATTGGCTACTCTTTTATAGAGGAGCTTTACAGCTCTATTCGTAGAAGAAATGGACCTGAACTTTTCTTGAATTAGTCTCATCTAGTGTTGGAAACAAGAGCGTACTAGACTTATCAAATGAGCTGGGAAGCTTTTGCTCTGTTTTGTTATTTTTTTTTTTATTTTTATTTTTTTTAGTATTCTGAAAATAATGTGTAAGGTAAGAAGTATGTTCCTTGAAAATTTGGTAGACCTCAGTTGGGTTTTGTTTTTTGTTTGGATATTTTGTTTATGTATGAAAGTCATTAACCATGGTATCAATTTACATATTATATTTAGAACTATGTCCACATCTATTTTAGTCAGGTTTTTAAAAGTATTATGTTGACTTTTAAACATTTTTTATTTTATTTGTAGATAATTCCTCCATAATTTGCTTTTCTGCACTTAATAATAAAATACAGACACCCTTCTTGGTCCAAAGATGTGGATCTAGCTCCTTATTTTTAAATAACGGCATGATATTTCAGAAGTCTGTTTAAATATACCATGCCGTCTTTCACAAAAGAATAGTGAAAGACACAAGGCAAAGTGTGAGAAGATGCTAAATTAGAGCTTCATAGTAGTAATTCCAGATTGTCTTTTGAACAGTCCCCATTAATTCTAGTAGAACCTTAGAAGATTACTGAAGAGCCCTTCTGGGATTTTGAGCCCTGAGCTCTAGGGCCAGATGTTCCATTCTGATTTCATTAAGAAAAAACAACTCCGCTGTTGAAGGAGGGACCGAATCTTCCAAGGCCCGTATTTCCCCCTCTGTCTTTCATAAACCACTCTGGAAAGGCACCGGGGCAGCTAGTTACTGACCTTAGAAGCTGCTTTCCCCTTCCCTATATTTTACCCATCGTGTTCCTATGACCCTGGGTCACTTTCCTGCCGAAAGTCCTAACAGCCTGAGCTGGGACTCAGCACACCTCTGTCCTGATGTTCACACTGCCTTTTTATTGGCTTCAGAGGAGTAGTAGGAAGTGCTGTGGCCTAGTCATCGTAGACAAACTTACAAGACCTGGGCCAGGGCACAGACACGGCCAATGTCAGGTGTCCTGTCAGGTGAGGGGAGGGGCTAGGTGTTCCCCAAATGGCTGGCTCTGCAAAGACCGATGACTTTATTTACTTTATTTGGAAACATCGCTTGATAACTCCAGGCGTGGCTGCTCCTCGCTTGACCGAGCCTGCAGTAAGATGCTGTGAACATGAAAGGAGAGGACAGGTGTGAAGCGCTTTGAAAAAGGTCTCCTTTGTTTGCGTTTAAGAATTCCACAAAGGCAGGCTATTACCGCTTCTTCCATCTCATGGGTGGGCTCCGAAGAGCGATTGACTTCCTGCGTCACACAAAGTCGGTCAGCGAGACTAAAAATAGAGTCCCCCATTAACAGTGTTTAGGGCGTACCAAATAAGTACAAGGCACTTGAGAAAACTCAAACAGGCGTGCGTGGGAGGCCACTCCTTTTCTCTGGGACGCAGGTCCTCGTGGGCCACAGAACACACAGCCTTATTGAGGTTCTTGAGGGGGCAGCGGGAGGACACCCATTAGTGGGGTTGCCTGTGGCCCTCGCACCCGGGCTCGCGGGAAAGGCAGAGGAAGCCCCTGCTTCCGGGGGGCAGGGGGAAGGCCGGCTCTCGGCCCCGCGGGGATGCGCAGGCTGTGGGCTCAGGGGGCTGGAGCGCTGCAGGTGGGCTGGGCAGGGGGGTTCAGGGAGAAGAGAGGATTGGAGCTGGGTGCTGGTTGACGGGCACGGCTTCGAGAGTGGAAAGGAGGGTGAGTCCAGGCACCTGAGGAGAAAGGCCCAGCTGAGGCGGGGACAGAGGAGGCCCCATGGGCTGTGGGGCTGGGGCGCTGAGCTGCGTCCCGGTAGAGGAGGCCCTGGGAGGAAAGGCTGACCACTCGATGAGCCGAGACCCCGCTGATACGGGGGAGGAACCCCACCCCTTCTATAGCTCAAATGCAGAACTGGTGTGCATGGGCTCTGATAGCTGTAGGTTCACGTGTGTGCCAGCCGCAGGCACCTGGCTCTGGGCGCCCCCAGGAGGGCGGCGAGCTGGCGCCTTTCCCGGCTGGTGACTGCTGGCTAGCGGCTTGGGCAGTGGGCGCCCGCAAGGCCATCTTCCAGCCACAGGGGCCGTCTGCCCTGCGTCCCCTGCATCGGGTTCCAACATAGGGTCTGGGCTCTTTCCTGAGCCAAACGTGTATGTGTTACATGTCCAGTCCCTTGGAGGTGGGGATCGCGGCCGCAGGGAGTGGGAAGGAGGCTTTTCCCAAAGAAAGGCATTTCCGCGCAGGTCTGTGCCGCGCCTGCGGGTAAGGATGGAGCGTTGGTGGTAACTGAGCACTAGGCAACAGCTAACTTCTCACTGTCTCTCCTCTCCCGGCCTGTCCCTGGAGCAGAGGGGATCGTGATCAAGACCGAGGAACAGGACGAGGAGGAGGAAGAAGAGGAGGAGGACGAGCTGCCGCAGCACTTGCAGGACCTCGGGGAGCTGTCCGGGAGGTACGAAGCCAGTATGTACCAGACCCCGCTGCCGGGGGAGCTGTCCCCCGAGGGCGAGGAGAGCCCCCCGCCCCTGCAGCTGGGAAACCCAGCGGTGAAGAGGCTGGCGCCTGTGTCCCACGGCGACCGGCACATGAGCGACAACCGGGGCTCCTCGAGCCAGCAGCAGCGGAACCGGCGCGGCGAGCGGCCCTTCACCTGCATGGAGTGCGGCAAGAGCTTCCGGCTGAAGATCAACCTCATCATCCACCAGCGCAACCACATCAAGGAGGGGCCCTACGAGTGCGCCGAGTGCGAGATCAGCTTCCGGCACAAGCAGCAGCTGACGCTGCACCAGCGCATCCACCGCGTCCGCGGGGGCTACGGGTCGCCCGAGCGCGGGCCTGGCTTTGCCTCCAAGCACGTGCTCAAGCCGCGCCCCAAGTCGCCCAGCTCGGGCAGCGGTGGCGGCCCCAAGCCCTACAAGTGCCCCGAGTGCGACAGCAGCTTCAGCCACAAGTCGAGCCTGACCAAGCATCAGATCACGCACACGGGGGAGCGGCCCTACACGTGCCCCGAGTGCAAGAAGAGCTTCCGCCTGCACATCAGCCTGGTCATCCACCAGCGCGTGCACGCGGGCAAGCACGAAGTCTCCTTCATCTGTAGCCTGTGCGGCAAGAGCTTCAGTCGCCCGTCGCACCTGCTGCGCCACCAGCGGACTCACACGGGTGAGCGGCCCTTCAAGTGCCCCGAGTGCGAGAAGAGCTTCAGCGAGAAGTCCAAGCTCACCAACCACTGCCGGGTGCACTCGCGTGAGCGCCCCCACGCCTGCCCCGAGTGCGGCAAGAGCTTCATCCGCAAGCACCACCTGCTGGAGCACCGGCGCATCCACACGGGCGAGCGGCCCTACCACTGCGCCGAGTGCGGCAAGCGCTTCACGCAGAAGCATCACCTGCTGGAGCACCAGCGCGCGCATACCGGCGAGCGGCCCTACCCCTGCACGCACTGCGCCAAGTGCTTCCGTTACAAGCAGTCGCTCAAGTACCACCTGCGGACCCACACGGGCGAGTGAGCCCGCCCGCTGCCGTCTGGCCCGGCAGCCGCGAGGCCTGAGCCCAGCCGGCGGGGCGCCCCCAAGCCCCTTTGCTGTGAGCCCCCCCTCCTTTTGTCCCTCCTCCCAAGGACACGGGGGTCCTGAGACCAGGTCGCTTGCTGCCTTGTTTACCCGGGGCCCCAGGGGGAGAGCGTGGACCTGGGGAACCCCTTCGGGCTGTTAATTTCCTTGACAATAAAACGGATGAAACCAATCAGCACGGGGGGAGTGATTTGGCCGGCCATGCGGAGGGGCGGGGCGGTGCAGGGCCACTTAGTTGGGTATAGACCTTTATAATTACCTTTTGGATACTGTGGTTCTATTTGATAATAATAGAGTAATTTTTAAAAGACGAGCGTTTCCTGTTTGCCGTTTTTGTTTGGTTTTGAAGGGGAGGGGTTAAGGTGGCCAAGGGACATCCTGTGCCTAGTGTCAGTTGGCAGGTTTGCCTGAGTGCCCCTTGTGCTCTTCCCTTCTGTTGGGTGCTGAAGGGGGCGCAGATCCCACCGATTATAAAATCGAAAGAGGAGGGAGGAGCTTGGAACAGTGCGGCAGCCTGTGGAAGTGCGGGAGCTCCTGGCGCCTCGGTGCTGGGCGACAGGATTCAGGAGCGAGGCAGGCGGAGGGCAGGCTCTAGGATGGGCTGGAAAGGTGGCCCCCCAGCAAAGGCTGGGCGCTTCCCACAGGACCCAGCAGCCTTCCTGGGAGCTTGAAACGTGGCTGGCGGCAGGGAGGCTTAGGGAAGGGGTGCAGAGGGCCCTCGTGCCAGTCTTTGGGGAAACCACGAAGGGCGCTATTCTGAACATTTGTTTGTTCGTGCACCAAAGCTACTCTAGATTGGTTGCATGCCTGAATGCACCCTGGTTCCGCTGGGTACGCGTTAATAGCCGCCATCCATTGAGGCCTAGAGAAAATGTTACCTTGCTCACAGAGCAATTGACGCTCGCTCTGCTCCTGGGCTTAGCAGTGGCCCAGAGGGAATTCAAGCAATTTGAGGGGGAAGTTCATGGAGGCTAGCAGAGTGCCCGCCTCAGCCACAAGCACAGCGCAGGCTGCATGGCTGCTGAAGCAGAGGCTGACGTGAGAGACATGAAGGTAGGCAGGCTAAGTCGTGAGTCTGGGGTGGAGAGGAGGTGACAAGATACTTAAGGGAGAATTAGAGGCAGGAGAGGCTACATTATTGTTGGAAAGGACCATAGAGGTCATGAACGCCGCTTCTCTCTTTATAAAGGTGCGTAACCAGAAGCACAGGGAGGGGAAGTGGTGCCCCAAAGCTCACACTTGAAAGGATGTGACTTCTCCGTTTTTACACTGAAAATTTCCAAAAGGATGATAGGGCAGCAGGGCAGGCAGCCAGGGAGGGGCAGACGCCTGGGCTGGCACGGAGTGCCAGAGAGGTGGCCAGTCTCGGCCCCGATCTCCAGAACCAGCTGGAGAGTTGAGTCACATCCAGGAGCGGGGACTTCAGCGCAGTGGACACGGGGTGCCAAGCCCATATGTGCTCTGCTGAGCACAGGAGGAGGAACGGCAGGGTCAGGACAGTGTGTCCATGGAGCTGGGTCAATTCCATAGATGAGGAAACGAGGAAGGCCTTTTGGTGGTGGTATTTTTTTTTTAAGATTTTATTTTATTTTTAGAGGGAAGGGAAGAGGAGAGAGGGAGAGAAACATCAATGTCTGGTTACCTCTCAGGTGCCTTCTACTGGGGACCTGGCCTGCAACCCAGGCATGTGCCCTAACTGGGAGTCGAACCAGCAATCCTTTGGTTCGCAGGCGGGTGCCCAGTCCACTGAGCCACACCAGCCAGGGCCTGGTGGAGGTATTCTTAAAGATGGAAGTGTGGAAAGTGGGCTCCAATGGAGGAGGGAGCAGAGACTGGTTTGGCAACGGCTTGTGGAAGAGAAAACAGGGTCAACATGGTTGGCTTAGAGCAGGTTGGGGGTGCACAGGGATCTGAGACTTCAAGACTGGAATCTGGATTTGACCTGGTATGAGAAACCATTGATGCAAATAGATGGCAAGAGACCGAACGTGATGGAGAAGGAACCCTACCGTAGTCAGACACAGGGGACAACCAGCTATGAGCAATGGACAGGTCACGCCAGCGACACTGCAGGCTGGGAATTCGAGGATGGCAGGGGAAATGGCTCTCTTGAACACCAGGGCATTTGAACCCTCGAAGAGAGGTTAGCAGAGGTATTTTGGAAATACTTGGTGGAGGCCCACTGCTGCTCCAGATCTTGACCAGTCCTCGAGTCTGAGGACCAGAGTATGGGAGGTGCTCTGACTCGAGTGAAAGGCCATGGTACTTTGGGGTGCAACCCAAGGTAGAAACTTGGAGTAACTTCATTTGCTATGCAGTTACCAAGATTGGGGCTTTCGAGCTTCCCTGGGCGGCCTCTGGTGTCTGAAGGATCCAGTATAGTCCAAGACCAGAACTCCTTACGTGGAGCGGGGCTCTCAGGGGGTCTCTGTGCCCGTATGTCCCCTTCCTGGGCTCTAACCCCGTCTTCAGGCCTCTTCGAAGGGCCTGGCACGCTGTACTGCAGCCGTCCCTCCCCCCATCCTGGTCCTCAGTGCCATCGCGACCCTTGCTTTCCACCTGCCCTAAGCGCCACGGTGGCCCGAGGCCAGCATCTCTGGGAGGCGCGCACTCCAGTGTGGCGGCCTCTGAGGTCGAGCAGGTGTGGGTCTCAACTTCGCCCGGTGACCCTGCACAAATTAATGACCAGAACACCAACTTCCTCATTGGTTCACTGGGGACAACAAAGTTCCCATTGTTCTAAGGCTTAAATAACATAAAGAATAAATACATAGCCAAGGCATTGGCACCTCCTTGGGTTTTGATAAAAGTTGCATAGGAGCTAAAATTTCATTATGAGTTTCTAGCTAATGACAGCTTAGTAAAAACAAGTCCACGTAGGTTGTGGGCTGGTGGTGTATTTTAAAAGAATGAATCAGTGAAAAAGAAATTTCCCCGGCAGGCAGAAGCAGAAAATTATTTTCATGTGAGGAAATTCAAATCAAACCACATGGGCACATACACTGGGTGGTGTTGGCAGAGTATTGGTATCTCCCACCGTGGGGGTGGGGAGGCTTCGGCTCTCACTGCAGCCATGTGCCGGAGTTTGCAGCGGGCAGCACCCTCCTTGCTGGGTGCCTGGTACTTCCCCCCCCGGGCCTTCTCTGGGTGCCCTTAGTCTAATTAGAAAGCCAGGCTTTCAAACTCCTGAATTGCCAGCTGCCCCTGGCCCCATGAAGCTGTGTACCGGAAAAAATAATCATTTATTGAGCACATCTTAACTTCTGAAGACTTTGCATCCATCGTAACTCTGGCGTCTGCGTCAATTTTACTCGTTTTACAGGTGAAGAGCTGGAGGTTCAGAGAGATTAAACAGGCCCGAAGTCACACAGCCACCAAATGGTAGAGCCATGGTTTGAATTCACGTGTTTTTGACTCCCAAGGCCACGTGCTTGGCCACAAAGTTCTTTCCCTGGGACCCGAGGGGTTATTGAAAAAGGAAACCCTGCACCTCTTTCAAATCACTGCATTTTATTCTCAGGTTTTAAAATTTAAGACAAAATTAAGGGAAACAATGTATGAAGCAGAACATGCTCCGTGCCATATGTTTGTCAAAATTATGAATGTAGTAAAATTTTTTTTTAATTTAGAGGCGAAAAAGGCCTGGGCGTCCGGCCTGTGGTGTCCCAGCTGGGGACACCGAGACGGAGAGGAGCAGGTTGCCGCAGCCGGCTCGCTTGCGGGCGCACAGGGCCAGCGAGAGCAGCAGGGCGAGGGCCTGGCACCGGAGCGGGTGCTCGTTGTCACACAGCCCCCGTGTGGTTTATTCTGTGTGCAAAGCATCGCCCTGAGCGCCAGGGAAACAGAAAAGGGTCAGGAGGCCACCCACTGCCCTGACGGCACTTAGAACCTGGTGGGGATTCTGTGGCCGAATTCTCTAGAGTCAGCTTTTGGGGTCTGGAAACCGAGATTGTCACGGAGACCTGCAGGCGGCTATCTGTGCCGAAAGGGTTGCACCTCCGTCATTTCTTCCGTCCCTCCCGTTACAGTTGCTCTCGCTAGCCAGGTGTCTATGGGGACCTTTCCTGAGGCACTGTGGTAGCAGCTCCTCAGATTAAGGGATCAGGGCCCGAGGCCTCTGAGCCCTATTGTTGCCAGGGCAACGGTGAGTCAAGCCAAGGCCTCTCCAGCTTTCTGGAAAGTGTTCTGGCTGCTGAAGCCTCTTGCTGCTTCCCAGGCATAGTGGGAACTTCTAGATTTAAATTGAAAAATCCATTCTGCATTGGCGGCTTCTAGCTAGGTTCCTTGAGATGAGATTTTTGTTGTTGTTGTTAAAACATAATAGAATCTAACCCTTTTATTTCTATTTTCTACAAAAGGTAACTCCAGGCTAAAAGGATTTTTTTTTTTAATGAAGGAGGGAAAAGAAAAGGGAGTTAAACCAAGTCATGCTGATAGTGAGTGGCCTTTCGTGAAAACTCCCGGAAGCAGGCAGGCCCTAGCCATGAGGTTATTAGGGATAATAACAGTCATCACTAGGATTCACTAAGTCTTACCGCATCCCAGGCACTGTACTGACTTAATGCTGACATCTCTTTTATTTACCCTGTGGCAAACTGTGAAATCACAGGCAGATGAAGTTTGGAGAGATTAAGCAATTAGCCCAAGGTCACGTGGCCAGAATTTAAACCTCAGTATGTGCTGTTCACTGGTCTTATATACTGACTCCCAATTTCTTCAACATGGATCCTTAATTTAAAAAAAAAAAAAAAAAGGCAAACAGTACTAGTTCTCTCCGATGGGCAGCTCTGCCTGTCCTGTGGTCGCTGTGGGTGAGTTCCAGGCCCGGCGGTAAGCAGACAGGTTGCCGGCCAGCTGGCCCCGCGTCAGGATTGTGACCCAGCTCTCCTGAGCAGGAGAGGATGGGTTGGCTGGGCACCAGCTAGCCCCTGGTTTTAAACTGAGCCCCTTGCTTCCGGAGGGACTTTGGGAGAAGACTATCTGTTAGGGCATGGGGCTCCCTTTCTGTGTTTGCCTCTGATATTGGGGCCAAAGAGGCCATTTAACAGAGAAGGAGCTGAGTGCATCAGGTTATAAGGACGATAATAAAATAGCAAACTGACTTGAAATCTTTCAGGCTTATACTGCCTCTTGGGGTTCTCACCGTTCCTTCCCCCTCTACGCCATGAATGTACTCACTGCATCTCTTAACAAAATAAGATCCAAGGTCTCTCACTCAGACTATAATATAGAAGCTTCGCTACTGTCTACTAACTAGGATAATGGAAAGTTGAATTTCAATGACCAAGGTTATCAGTGAAAATTACCCTCACTAGTAATGTTATTGAAATAATGTATAACTGTTGCCGTTTAGAATCAGTGTAGTCTAATAGGTAGACAACCTTTCAAAAGAACCCAATAAGTTCTTTATTTTCAGGATCCACAAATACTAAACTTACACCCTCCAAGGACTGAAATGGATTGGATTTAAGCTAAATTCAATTAAGAAAATTAAACAGGTTATGAAATGGGACATTTACCATCCTTCTACTGAAGGAATGATCCAAGAACCACAAGGTTCCACGATCAGGTTTTCTGCAGGTAAATTATTTATGCAAATTCTTAAATCGAAGATAAAATTTTTATGCCTGGATTATCTTCCTTGCATTGACTTCCATCACCGGAAGTCAGCACATCCATTTTGTCCAAAGGTAAAGGCCCTAAGTTGGTTGGCTTAGTTACCCCCAAGCAGTGTAGTAACAAATGTCCCACTAAAATTATTATTATTCCTTTCCCCTTTTAACCCCGGGGTTTCCTTTGTTTATCTTGAAATACTGTTGCCTGGCCAAGCCAGAGGTTTGTGATACATTTTGAAATAAGGTTAGAAAAAACTAGCAGGCCAGTTTCGTCTGTTCCAGTCAAGCGGCAGACATGTTGAGAAGAAATAGCCACGTTTTCTTGCCCAGATCTCAGTTCCTCAGAGTCTGGGGCAGCATAAACTGCATACAAGCTTGCTTGGGTGTTCACTTTACCTAAAAGATTAACTCAGGTAATGATTGTACAAAAGAATTGCAGAATTAATTGAAAACACTTCCCCTCTCAATGAAAAGGCCACTGTTGGGGTTTTTTTTTTTTTCTTACTGCAAAGGAATTTCTAAGTTCTAAACAATAAAAACTTATCTTAGAAATGAATGAGCCCCTTATTTTTTCAAGAGAAGGTATCAAGGCTCCACCATAAATGTAACAGAAAAAATCATTTTATTTCCCACCCAGGGTGCAGACTTTTAACCATCTCCATGCCTGTGAAATTCCGTGGATGCTTAGAGTTCATCCCCTCCCTAGAGACACTCAACCTCTGTTAGTATATTTTAGAATCTCTTTCAGAGTCAGGACACAAAATCTTCATCAAGTTTATAAGGATGGGTCAAATTTTCTGTGCCTCATGTGTCAGTGTTTTCAAGCTTTTATTTTTAGCCTCAGAATCACCAGTGTAAATAAAACCAGTTTCAGAAGCTACAGATGTAAAATGACTGGAGCAGAGGGGCTGAGATTGGAGTGAGTGGAAGCTAACCCCACCTGCCTGGCCCTCCCGGACCCGGGGGCTGCTCTACGGGGGGTCTCTCGGGAGGATGCGGCTTCAAACTCCCTGCCCTGGCCAAGTCCTGCCCACTGTCTCCCTTGCTTTAACTTTCCCCAGTCTCAATCCAAAGTCTGCATGCTTCATTTATACTTAATTCTCGGATAGGACACAGGGTTCCTTAAGTTTATTTCTTCATTTAGGGTATACCTGCCTTTCTATTCTCTCTAACCTCTCCATCGCTGGACAGATGGTCTCAGCAGACATGGGGAGCCCCTCTACCCCGACCCATGAATCTAACCAGCCGACACCCACCAAGAATCCCTGGAAGGCTGGGGAAATAGCAGCACAGATGTCCAGAGAAGCCCTGTCAGAAGCTACAAGGATCCCCAAAGTTATTTTTACAGCAAAACGCCTACACTGTGAAGGAGAGGGAAGATTCAGCTGCAAGTTACAGCCCCGCGGGACTCTGGGCCACACACGGCAGCTTTGAGGGCCTCCCACCCTGTTTTCCTGGGCTCGATGGGCACGCTGAGTGTCCCCTGTGCTTGATGTCCCCAAGGGCAGGCTTCTGTTGCCGTACTTGCTCCTGGGTCTGGTCCTGCAAGGTACTCAATAAATGTTAAGTGAATGGGCAAAAAAGCCACAGATAGTACAGGAAGAAACACAGGTAAAGCCCCAAATCTCTCCCCCGTTGGGTTGCAGATGATCTTCTTCATTAAAGCTAATCCAAAAGCTTTAAAAGATGGGATAAAAGTGTATTTTATCATTCCCTCCAATATTTCAGCCCAAATATTACATAGAGCCAGTCCCAGGGTCGCTGCGGAATTCTCTTACCAGTCGCAGGATGCCTGGGGCGATGGCGCAGGTCCGCTGGGCTGCCGAGCCTCTGAAGGAGGGTCGCCCAGGCCCCTGAGAAGGCGTCCAGGGGCGGGTGGGCGGGTGGCGGAGCTGGACTGTGGGGAGACGGAGCCGCCGGCAGGTCCCTGCCACATCCAGGGCGCCCTCCCACCCGCGCTTGGCTGGCTGCGAGCTGTCACATTGTGACTGGTCTGTCTGTTTGGAGACCTCTCGTTTAAGTCGCCTTGCTCCGCTGCTCCTCTTTGCTCTCCAGAGCAGCGACTCACACACACAATCCACAACACTGGGGCGCCGGGACCCCCGGGGGCGACCTCCCCCAATCCCAGTCCATCAGTCCTGGAGGGCGTCCCCGGAGGCCCTCAGAACCAGGTCCCCACGGGACAGTCTTATCCTGTCCTCAGGCCCCTTTGCTGACCTCCTGGCTCCGTCTCCTCCTGCCTGAGACTCCATCGACCCCCTCTTTCTGGGGCCCGAAGGAGCATCTACGAAATGGGGACACACCGCCTCTGCCTCCCAGGTGCGCGGTGGGCGATGCTGCGGGACCTGAAGGCTGGGATTAATAACCGCTATATTTTTTTAACAACAACAAAAAAATGTCTATACACTTATATTTTAAGTAAATGTATATGTCTTTTGTAAATTTAATTTTTTATGATTTGAATTTTTTAAATTCTTCTACCCGAGCCGCTCCTCGCCATCCCGCGGACCCGCGGACCCGCGCAGCGCGGCCTGGCCCCGCCTCCCGCCTCCCGCCCGGGGCCTCGCTCCGGGGGCCCGCGCCACGTGGGGCTGCCGGGCCGTGCTGCCCCCTGCCGGCCAGAGCCGGGAGGCGCGGAGGCCGGCGCCGCACCTGGCCGCCCGCGGCCGCTCTAGGAACGCAGGCCTCTCGGTGGTGGCGCGGGGTCGCCGTCGCGCGCCCAGGAAGGGGCCGTCCCAGAAATGCCCTGGTGGGCCGCGCGGTGGCCCTACCCCCAGGGCAGTCCCGGAACCGTGTTGCTGCGCCCCGAGACCAGCCCGTTCTCCCGCGTTTTCTTGTCTCCTCCCGCGCCTGGCCCGATGGGGCCCGCGCTTTGTGCAGATGCGAGGCTGGGAACCAGGTGGTGCGGACACAAAGGGCGGGCCTCAGGGCTGCGCAGCGTGCGACAGAGCTAAAACGAGCCCCACCCCGAAGGCGCAAAGCCACTGCGGAGGACAAGGGTACAAAGCAATGCGAGGGGACCATGAAGGGAGGATCTCTGGAATTTACCCGAGAGTCAAGGTTCAAAAAACCCTTTCCTGGGTAGCAGTTCATTTTAACGACTGTCCTCAAGCTCTGGTTACTTAAGTTAGTGGCAGATGCATTTACACCATGTGCAGGTGGACGGGCCTTGAGAAGAGCCCCGGACCTCTGCAGGTTCTTGAAACATTTTCATGTGGTTGTCAAGTTATGTCCAAGAGGTGGACTTGCCCAGTCAAAGAGTGTGGACTTTTTTTTTTAAGGCTTTTGATGCGTATTGCCAAACCCGTCTCCAGAAGGTCCCCAGTTCACACTTGTTCTTTGGTGGGTACCTGCAGGCAGAGATGAAAATTGGGAAGGTGGCCTCCT
This sequence comes from Pteronotus mesoamericanus, assembly GCF_021234165.1. Lineage (NCBI taxonomy): Eukaryota > Metazoa > Chordata > Mammalia > Chiroptera > Mormoopidae > Pteronotus > Pteronotus mesoamericanus. Next base: position 79,495,832 of record NW_026555329.1, on the reverse strand, counting down.
GAGGGGGAGGGGTGGGGTGGACGCTGAGACTTGGGGGTAAAATCCAGAATATCCTGAGGGCCCCCCAGGCTCTGCCTGCCTTCCAGCCCTACCTTGGGCTGGGTATTAGGATATTAGTTAACTTCCTGTGGCTGTTGTTGCAAAGTACCACCGCCTGGATGGTCATACACAACAGAAATTTATTGGCCAGAGGTCCCGAATCAAGGTAACATCAGGGTTGGTTCTCACTGGAGGTTTTGAGGGAGAATCTGTTCACCGCCTCTCACCCAGCTTCTCGTGGGGGCCAGTCATCTTTGGCGTCCCTTGACTTGGAGACACATCACTCCCGTGTCTGCTTCCCCTGTCACCTGGCTTTCTCCTTGTGGGTCTCTATCTCTGTGTCTCTTTTTATAAGGACAACAGTCATATTGCATATTGCACCACCTCCGGTATGACTTCATCTTCATTTAGTTCATTACATCTGCTATGACCCTATTTTCAAGAAGGGTCACATTCTGAGGATCCTGGGAGGGCCTAAGTGGGAAGACACTATGCAACCCACAGGAGGCCGTGTCCCTGACCCCAGTGCCCTGGCCCTCTTGCCACAGGTCTAGCTCAGGCTCCACCCACACTGCCTGGCCCTCCTGGGCTAACCCGCTCATTTCCCTTCCTCCCGCAAGATGTTGTGGGAATGTCACTTACTCAGAGAAGCTCTCCCAAACCCCACAGACTAGGGTCACCCTGCCCTGTTGTGTGGGCTCACGGCACGTACCACAATGCTTTATTGAAGAAATATCTGAGTCACAGTATGTCACACTCCCACGTGCCTCCTTGGCTAGAATGGCGCCCCCATGGGGACAGAACATGATGACTGGATAAACAATAGCAAACCTAAATTCATGGCCAAGGAGGCTTAAGGACTGCCTCAGGGAGCCTGTCACGATAGGACAGGCCAGAGATGACAGGTTCTGGGTCAAGTCCTCTGCAGAGAGCCCATGAGGAAAGCCCGTGTACATGGAAGGACACGGGCCTGCATTCAGTCCAGGCTCCACCCTTCCTGACATGGCAATGAAATAAAACCTACTGCCTATAAAGCCCTATGCACTGTGACCTGCCACCCCTCTGCTTGATTCTGTCCTGCTCTGTCCCTGTCCTTCGGCCACACTGGTGCTGTTTAAGCGTCACGATCCTGCCTAGCTAGTTCTGCCTTAAAACCTGGGTGATCATTCTACCCACAGCCTGGAATGTTCTGCATCCAAATTTGTACACACTGGGTTCTTATTAGTCAGCCTTCAGCTCAACGTGTCACTTCTTGAGCACCATGTGTCACTCACCCATCTTTCATCACACCACCCTGCTTTATTTTCCGCACATGTTTTCCAGTGTCTGCGATGGTCTCGTTCACGTGGTTGTTTGCATGCCTGTTCCCTTCACCTCTCGGACAGAAGCTCCATGAGGGCAGGGACCGTGTTGGTTTGCCTTGTTCACTGCTGAGCCCTCGGTGACTCCCACAGAACCTGGGTTGCAGTGAGTGCTTACTGTTTGATGAAAGAATGAAAGTTACTTAAGCCTCGGAGTGTCTGTTTCTTCATCTATAAAAAGGAGGCGGGGTAACCTTGGCTACTACATGGGAGACAAGAGTTTCACCAACTTCAAAGGGTTCCTGGGTGGCAGAGGTCCATGCGGTGCCTCCGACATAGTAAATACTCAACGTATCTGAGTATTTATTACCTTAGATTGACACACATTATAGGTTGATGCACATCCTAACCCGGAGGGGAACCAGATGGCAGATGAAGCTATGAGGCTGTGTCCTCATCTGCAGAAATGGAAATAATTATTCCTTCAAAAGCTTGAATGAGTTCTATGTAAATTATCGTGCACATTTCTCAAACGAGCATTCCACAGATGCTTTCCTTCATGAAGCAATCGCTTACTAATTATGTCAATAGGAAGTGGTACTGCTTGTCATTCCTAGGAGGGGAATATGCTTAAATTTGTAGTATTTACTGATTTTTCTGATTTTGAAAGTAGCTCATTTTATGCAGAAACTTTGGAGACTGTTGAGGAGTATAAAGAAGAAAGTTGAAGGAGTCCCCCATAATCGCCCTATTGATTCCCAGCCCTCACCTCTATGCCATGGAGCAAACAAGGCAAACGCAGGGGCCTCGGCGACGCCCCGCGACGCCAGCAGGCCGGTGGCAGGGGCCGCCGAGCAGGTAGGTCATGCCTGCCTTTCATTAAATCTGCACATACACTGGGGTGAGCCTCCAGGTCTGCCTTCCAGGGGCTCGGTCCGGGGGGCTGTTCTCAGTCTGGTGTTTTAGTAGATGGCCTGATATTTACTAGGACAAGTCCTCCAAGGCTGCTCTGTTATTGTCAGTTTTCTCAGCTTCCGACCTCTGTTTTGTTTGGGGGAGTAAACGCTCCACCTTTTGTGGATGAAGCCTGTCTTCCATTTATGTCTCAGGTAAGGGGTCAGTTTAAAAAAAGACAGACTTGAACTAGATAAAGGACTAAGGGTGGTTGGGTGAGGAGAGCAGGCGGCAGGGAGGGCAGGGAGTGACGTCAGAGAATAGTGGGAAGAGGAAGGACGCGACGAATGAGAGAGGAGGGCAGAGAGGATGGATGGAGGACGGACGAGGCCACAAGGGGGGCCAGGCCCTCAGACCCCAGGGTTGCTGTGGGGAAGGGCTCCAGACCACCTCCCTGGACCCCTGCTGTCTCCTGCTGTGAGCAAAGGATTATAACCAAATCATCACCGACTCTTGGGGAAGAAAGTGGGTTGGGATTCCCATGAGAAAAACCAGTTTGGAATGACAGTGAGACATGAAGCGGAAGACTCAGCAGCTGTGATGGTTTATAGGGTCCGGGTGTGGCTGTGTAAGTATAAAGGTGTGAGTAAAGAAGACCTCACAGCTGGGGGTATAGCTCAGGGGTAGAGCATTTGACTGCAGATCAAGAGGTCCCCAGTTCAAATCTGGGTGCCCCCTGTGCCTCACTTTTGCCAAGACTTCAGGCTCCCACCAGCCTTCCCTAGTCTGGGTGGCTCCCTGGTCTCCTCTAGAGTAAAATTGGGACCCACCCTGTCCTGCTGCACCCTGGTTGCTCTTCCCTCCTGACTCTGTGCCCTCTGTTGAGAGATGCCTTTCGACTCTTATTTCATCCTCACAGGAGGCCTACAAGATGGGTGTTTTCATCAATAGTCACCACTTACAAGAGAGGAAACCAAGGCAGGTCTAAAATTCTAAGATAAGTAACTCCTGGGATGTGAAGTACAACAGGCTGACTCTAGTTAACGATGCTGTGTTATGTATTTGAAAGTTGCTCAGAGATTAGGCCCTCCAAGTTCTCCTGAATGTTAACTAGACTGAAGTGATTTCTTTTTACTTTGTTGGGTTGGGTTTTTTTTTTCAGTTTTATGGTGATATAATTGATGTGTAACATTGTAGAAGTTTGGATGTACAACATAATGATTTCGTATATGTATGTATTGCAAAATGATCACCACAATAAGAAGTCTTCGTTTTTTTCTGCATGCTAGTTTGTACATTTTCGATTCCGTGCCACGCAAAGACATTATCACACAAAAGCGAATGAATTCACAAACTTAGAACACCTCAGTTTGCATGCTGTGACTTCCAGAAGCTTCTGTCGGGTCCTCACAAGGCTCTGGCTACAGTCCCCTCTCCGCTTTTCTGGGCAACCCCATTATGAAAGGGGGAGAGGCTGCTGGTGGTCCCAGGGCAGGGGAGGGGCTGGCCCTGAGGCAGCAAAGCCCCAACACCCATCCTCAGAGGTCAGCTGCGTTGAAGCAGGATGAGCGGTGGTCTCTGAGTTCTTGATTCCATCACTTCCTCTTTGTGACTGGGGGCAAGTTGCTTCAGTTCCCTGTGTCCCTGTCATCAGTGATGAGGGTGGTGACGGTGGTGGCGGTCCAGGCAGCACTACCGCAAATCATTTTTAAATTCATGTATGTGAAGCGCTTAGAACAGTATACCTCACACATCGTAAGTGCTCAGTGAACATCAGGTGTCATAGTCATTACAGGTGTCCTGGGTGTGGCTACCCAGTGGAGAAGTCCTGGCGGTGGCCCATTCACTCCAGCAGGGGGTGTGCTCAGGGGTAGAGCGTTTGACTGCAGATCAAGAGGTCCCCAGTTCAAATCTGGGTGCCCCCTGAAATTACCACAAATTTCCATTTACTCTGCCGGGCTTCCTGGTGATGTGTCTCTGCGTAGCCGGTATGGGTACCTTCCCTGATCGCGCCTGCCATCGGTCTACAGATGGCCTGCAGGGACTTCGAGTGTCTGTACCTCCTGGGGGACTAGGGCGGGGTGGTTCTGCCTTTGTTTATACAAAGTTAAAACTTCTTGCATAAACAAAACTCACAAAGAAACGGAAAGAACCAAGCATTTGTTTTACACTTTCTGTATTAACTATATTCCAACGGCACCAAATAGCCTATGAAAAAAACTGAGTCGATATAGATCGGGAATTAGAATAAAACCGGTTGCAACTCTTAATGAAAGAGTGGATGTAATAAGCGATATCGCCGGTGCGGCTCAAGCCGCGCGACGGGCGTGGACGGGGGAACGTGTCCTGAGGGTAACGCCGCCTGGGCGCAGCGGCTAATCGTGAGGAGGGCGCGCAGGCGCTTGGTTAGACATTGTCTGGGGGCGTGTTTGGGAGGGTGTTTCTGGGCGAGACTGGCTGGTGCCGTCCACTGCAGGGAGGGCCGAACAGAACAGAAAGGCGGGGGCAGGGAGAGCTCGCTCTCTGCCTGTGTGTGGCGCCCAGGCGCGGTCTCCTGCCTCGGACGGGAGCCTCGCCATCCATCCGCCCTGGTCCTCGGCCTCGAGGCCCTGATCTGAGCCTCACCTCCGCCGTCCTGGGCTGCGCCGCGGCCAGCGGGCTCGGGCCGCCGCGGCCGCCGCGGGCATGCGAGCCAAGTCCTTATTCTCTCTCTTTCTCTCAAAGATATAATTTATATAATTGGTTATATAAGTTATATGTGTATATAGTCAGTTATATAAAATGATAAAAAGTTATACAAATGTATATATAATTGGTTATATAAATTATATATGTATATAATCAGTTATATGAAATCATATATAGTTATGCCAATTTATAGAATTGGTTAAATGGTATCTATATACAATCAGTTATATAAAATTGTGTGTGTGTGTGTGTGTGTGTGTGTGTATTTGGTTCTGTTTCTCTGGAGAACCCGGACCCGCATACTGGAGAGACAACAGCATTTTTATGTATTTGAGATTTTCCATAGTACAAGGAGAAAAAGCTGGCTTTCTCATAGATACATATTTTTACAGACCACAAAGGAGACTATGCTAATTATAAAACACTGCTTTCACTTTCTGGTTCAGATTTGGTTTTGCATTTTACCGTAAGAAACTGATTTGGCGTTTGAGGGGGGAAACTTCTCGTTGGTCTCAGCGCCCCGGAGACAGGCTGACACCTCCAGGAGCCGCTTTGCTGAGCAGCGAGGAGAAGGCGAGGCGCACACGCAGAGCCTGTCGCGGAGGTTTCTGGCACATTAGCATTGTCACTAGCAACGCGGGGCTCGGTGACAAATGCGGCCGCCTCGGCAGGCACCAGCTGCTGGGCCGGGGGGCTCCTCCCTTGGGCGTGGCGGGGCACCGCGCTTGCCTCCAGCGTCTCCAAGGGAATCCCACTTTCATTCACATTTGGGGTGAAACCAGAGGGCACTATCACCCTGTAAAAGTGAAACTAGAATCGGCACGCAGTGTAGGACTGGCCCTGGGAAGTGACGTGGAAAGACGTGTTTACCAGCAGAAACCCTCAGAGCGGCTTCTCCCAGGACCGTAAGAGTGAGCTGTGACCGAACTAACTGCATCATAACCAGGCAGCCTTGCGCCAAGGGCGATGAACTGTTCTCTCCCGAATATCGGAGAAGGACAGCCAGACAGGAAGGAATTGGCCGATGTTTGTCTAGCGCCGCCTCACAGACGGGACCCGATTCGATCTGTGTTTTAGAAAGAACTCCTGCCACGTGGTCGCAAGTTTTAGTTCTGGAAGTTGACTGTCAAGGGTTCCGAATTTCTCGGAGCTTCTCCCCCTGTAAACTGGGGACAATCATTGCCCCTTTCGGGGCGCGACGTGAAGACAAAAGGAGACAACTCTTGGCAAGTGTTTAGTGACAGCCACAGGGCGGCCTGTGGCAGCCGCCCGGAAGGCCGGGAAGAACGGGGTCAGGGAGGGGGCGGGGAGACGGAGGGGTCTTCTCGCAGTTCAGGTGCGGCGGAGCGTAACAGAGGGGGTCACTACGCGCCCCGGGCTGCCCCGCCCAGCCCTCCCCCGTGCAGCCAGGGGGGGTCGTCTGCCTGTAACCCCCCAGGGAAGGGACCGCCCTGTAGAACGCCCACTCAGTCCTCAGCTTTCACATTCCAACAAGCTGAGTGCTGGGCGACTGGGAGTAAGGCTCGCACCAGAGCAGGAAACACTGTCCCAGAATGGGACGGCCACGTGGGACGAGCCCGCACCGCATGGGCGCGGCTGGCCATCGCCCGGCAACCGAGCAGGAGATGCTGGGAGCACCACTGTGAGATCAGAGGGTCCCGCACTCACAATGTGACCAAGAGGACGTGGAGGACCAGGTGCCCCCCCAACCCCGCACTGCGGCATCCAGAACGTCCCTTCAGAACTCAGCTGTGACACGGGGGAAATTGTGGGCTCGCCCCAGGGTTGGGTTGTTACATTTCTGCCACTTAGCAGAATGGGACACAAATCTGAGGTCAAGTTGGTTTGCAGAAATATTAAGTTCCACACCTTCAACCACTCAATTGGTGGACGGAGATTTGTGCATAGGAAGCAGGCAGGTCACAGAGCCGAGACATTAGTTGGAGCTGAAGGGATGCGTGTGGTCAGGGCACGGAGTGACAGGACTCAGTGACCTGGAAGGAGCGAGGACGCTGAGATTCCCAGCTCTGTGCATGGGAGAGTTCCGGGCTCTCGAGAACGGCCAGTATTTTGGAACAGGAATAGCTCATAAAAATTTTCTGGGCCTGAGAAAATACCCTCAAGAGGATTCAATTCCAATTCCATTTGCTCTGGCTGCAACCATAAGCAACCCTCTGATAGCTCATTTGGTTTCCCGGGTAACCGGGAGGGCTTTCTGGCTTAAGTGTTGTCTTGGAGAGTCAGCTGAGGGAGGCCTTGCGAGTCAGATCAACGCAGGTTGCATCCAGATTCAGGGTCTGGGGCTGTGAGCCTGGGAGCCACGCTCCCTACCTTGATGGCTGTGCCAGTTCCGGATTTTTGGATGCTTTTCTGAAGCTGATCGTTAACACTCCAGTGAGGGGCCAAGTGAACATTGTAACGTGGCAGGAGCACAGGGGCCGGGGGGGCAGGGGGGAGGGGATGAAGAAGTGAAGGGGCGAGCCCAGGAGACCCACCAGCACTGAGTCACCACCGAGGACCGCGGCCCTGAGCCACAGCCACAGCCACAGCTCACAGTGATGGCCTTGCGCCTGGAATGTTCGCTTTTAGGAATCGCTCCCAGGGAAATAATCTGAGGCTGGGCGGAGAGGGGTGTTCGTGGTCATCAAGGTCTTTAGAGTCCTGGGGTGGGGAATCATTGGCTTGCCCACACTCCTTTTTTTTTAAGGAAAGGCAGACTGCCACATGCCGCGCCTCATGGAGTCCCAGCGGCTTGACAAACCCACCTTCTCCTATAAATGGGCCTCGAGAGCGTGTGTGCAGGTTCTAGCAGGGTCACAGCTCCCCGGACACCCTTGGCCAAAGAGCTGCCCTCCTCCATCGGGGTAGGCCAGCCTCCCTTCAGAATAACCTAAAATAAAGAGCAGGAATCTTACCCCATAGTACAGTACTACACGAGTAAGAGAGCCTCAAATAGTGCAATGGAGCTCGGGGTGAGAGACTGTGCGAGTGTGAAGCAGGAGAACCTTTGAGGTCGGAGCAAGGGCTTGGTGTCCAGGCCCAGGCCTCTAGTGACGCTAACATCTAGGTTGATCCCTGCCCACTCCTCTTCCTCCAGAAAGTTGGGGCTGCAGCCGCCTGAGCCAGGCGCCTCCCCTGGGGTAAGCCAGGCTGCTGGGAGCTGCGGGTGGGTCCCAGGCCTTGGTCCCTGGGCTGGGCAGCCCAAACAGAGAGTGGGAGGTGGAGGGAGAGAGGGAGGGAGAGAGAAAAGGAAAGAGGGAGAGAAAGAGAGAGAGAAAGGGAAAGGGGGGGAGAAAGGGAAAGAGAAAGGGAGCAAAAAAGGGAAAGAAAGAGAAAGGGAAAGAGGGAGAGGGAGAGAGAAGGGCAGAAAGGAAACATCGCAGACATTGAGAGAACGGTAGAATTCCTCCTTAGCCAGCAGTAATCACCGTCACAGCTACAGCGAGGGGGGAGGTGAGGGGAGCTCCGAGAAGAGGGCCGTTCAGGTAGACACAGGCGCACAGACCCCGAGGAAAGGGAGCTGCTGCCGACAGGCAGGGAGATGAGTGCCCAGAGCAGCAGCTCACGCAGTGCCCCAGGGGGACGCGGGATGGTGAGAGCAGAGCTTAGGAAAGACTGCAAGTATGAAAGCATCCGGGGTACAGCTCAGGGCTAGGGCATTTGGCTACAGATCAAGGGGTCCCTGTGCAAATCCAGGCGCCTCCTATGTCATGTGACTTTTACTCCAGGGCATGTGGAGCTCCTTGCTACCCCACTGGCCCAGGCTGGGGGATGTGAATTTCCAACACGTGGTAGAGACTGATGTGTCTCTCTTGTGACCCTCCTCATGCCTTTATTTTTACCTCCTCCATCACATTCACTTGCCAGAGGGGTAGAGGCAGCCTGTCCTAGGCTTTCTCTGTGTTTCCCTGGTGCCTAATGACTACCAACCTGATTTTATTTGTTTATACCAAGCTTGCTTCAGAAAAATAGGATCTGAGGCAACCTGCAATAAAAGACGCAATAAAAAGTCCAAGTGATCGAGCAAGTATGAAAAGCCAAGGGCTGACGTATCCAAGTCATAGAGACAGAAAGAATCGTGGGTGCCAGGGCCTGGGGATCTGAGGATGGGAAGTCATTGATCAATGGGGACAGGGCTTGGGTCTGGGAAGATGACAAATTTCTGGAGGTGGATGGTGGGAGCAGTCGCACAGCATCATGAATTACTTAACACCACTGAGCTGCACGCTGAGAAATGTTATGTGTATTTTACCCCAGTTTTAACAACGGAAGGAAAAAGAAAAAGCAAGGTCTGAATGTTTCGGAGAGGAGGTAAATAAATATTCATAAGCCCTGGTTAGGAGAAGTTACTAGGGATGAATACAAAGGCTATCTCTGAGCTTCCTGGTAATGGAACTCAAGGTGAAAACAGAGTAACTCATCAACTGAGTAAAACATCTTACCAGTTCTGAAAAAGGGCAGGCGTTGACACCACAGGTCTTTACAGAGGCTCCACTGGAGAGTCCGCGGCCGCGGCCAGGGCAGCCGGGTGCAGCCACATGGCCCCACTAGCTCCAATACGTGGTCCCTATAGTGGGACCACCTCGGGACCCTAGTGATGGGGCCATATTTTATCCCTTTGACAAAAAAACAGAGTAGCAGATGGGGTGGCTTATACAATAGAAAGTTACTTCTCAGAGCCTAAAGTCTAGAAAGTGCCTGATCAAGCTGCCAGCACAGCCTGTGACTGCTGGCGACCCGTTTCCTGGTCCGGGGACCGCTGCTTCCTGCTGTGTCCTCACGTGCCCAAAGACACGAGCAAGGGCTGTGGGGCCGACTTCACAGGGGCACTGATCCTGTTCTTGGGGTTCTACCCTGCGGCCGTCACCCCGCAATCACCCACCTCAACATGCTAATTTGGGGGCGCCACGAACACCCGTCTGTAACACACACATGCGGGACCCAGGAAAGGATTTTTTTACACAGCCCCCAAATCACAAACTGTAACAGATGAATGTGATCTTACCAAAATTTAAATTTCCATGTGACAAAAAATTTCCGTGAACAAGAGACTCTGAATTTTGCCACCAAGACAGGATGGAGAACGGCTTTTGCAGAATGAAAGCAGGATGGAAAGGCTCTATAGGTCTGTTGCAGAGCATTGTGGGTACACTTAACACTGCTGAGCGCCCCCCTCAACGTGGCTAAGACGGTAAATGCTGCATGGTTTTTACTTCAATTTAAACATTTTAAATTATTTTTTAAAGAATTTCTATTCAGAAAGAAACAGTTAACCCAACGGAAAAATGGACAAAGACAGGTTGCAACTCACAGAAGAGGTTTTTTATAACAACTAGACATATGAAAAGATGCTCAGTTTTGTTAAAAACCAGGGAAATGAAAATTAATTAAAACAATACAAAGGCACCATCTTCACTCCCCTCCCAAAACTTGGCAAACATGGAGACTTAACTAGATCAAGAGTTCGTGAGAAGAAATGGTATTTTCACCTGCTCACAAAGGGAGTACAATTGGTACACTCACTATGGAGAAAATTTTGGCAGTATAAATCATAAAGTACAAAAATCACATGACACTGTAATAGCAACATTGAGAGTGTGCACAAGATCCAGGAATCTCATGTCCGGGAGGAGCCCCGGAGAAACTGCGGCACACGTGCATCAGGAGACGTGTACACGGATGTTTGCTGCAGCATCGTTTGCAAAATAAAACAGGAGACATTCTAGTATGTCCATTAATAGTGGGATAGAGAAATACAGCTTTTGCACTCCTATAGTGCAGTAAAATAAAGCAGTTAAAGGTAGAGGGTCCAAGATAAAACAGGTACAGGCACCAAAGGCAGGAGCGAGACAGAGCGCCCTACGCAAGCCTCAAAGTCACGTCTGATCATCAGACTACGCCCCCGCCGCCAGGTCTGGGTGCCAGGGTGCTGGAGGTCGGCGCGGACTGCGGAGACACCCTTCCCTGTCCGCGCTGCGCTGCGAGGACCCCTCCGCTGGAGAGGAAGAGTTGGGGCTCTCTCCCCCGACACTGAGCCTCGGGAAGGGGCTTCGCGGAGTGCGCTGCGGGGCTCGGTCCCGCGGCCTGCGCCTGGGGTCTGCAGTGAGGCGTGGCCGGCCCTGCAGGCGGAGAGGGGCCAGGCCACTCGTGGGAATCAGCAGGTGTTACCAGAGCGGGTGGCAATAAAAGGCACACGCGGGTTCCCTGGGCCACGCGGAGAGAGCCATTTTGGAGCAAGGGCACACTCTCCGCAAGAGGACGGGGTCGGGGACCCACACAGAGAGAGTCTGTGACACAGATCCCGGAAAGCCAGGAGGAAGATGCGCGGCCAGGCCACGCGAGGGTCGGCTGTCCCAGCGCAGGCCTCGGACGTCCTGGGAAACGCCCCACGAGTGATCCCACACACTCGCGAGCCAGGAGAGAAGGAGCCTGTGTCACCACGGCACCCGCCCAGTGAGAGCCTCCGCGTCTCCTTCCTCTCCTGCTTCCCGCCCTTCTCCCCGCCTCCCTGCCAGCCTCGGACGCCCGGCGGGGACAGGGAGACGAAGGACCACGTCCCGGCGCTCCCACTTCTCGGGGAGGACAGAAGCTGAAGTCAATTTCGGAGTCCTGATTAGTGCGTGGGACGGGGCATTTTGATTGCTGAAGGCAGACTGCAGCCCCCGGGCTTTCTGCTACCTAGAACGGTCATTAAAGTCACTTGGAGGAGAGAAAAACTTCACCGAGAAAGTTTAACGGGACAGCAATGAGCGGGAACGAGGAGGTTGCTTTTCTTATTACCTCCTGAGTCCTACAAGTCCAATGTACCAGACGCAGGAGCGACGCAGATCGCTCTGAAACACGTGATGTCACGTGCAGAAGCACTTAAGACGCAGAGCTGCACATTCAGCCGTTTGAGTTCTAAAAACATACTCAGAATACTGAATGTTGTTTTTTGATACTCAGATGTGAACATAAAAGAATTAAATAGGGGGACTTGTACCTAGAACATATAGAAAATATCAAAATTCAACAATAACAAAAAATACAATTAGAAAATTGACCAAAGACGGGGACAGACGTTTCACCGAAGAGGATGTATGGATGGCAAATAAGCACTTGAAGAGTGGTCCCCAACATCACAATCAGGGAAGTGCAAACTGAAAGCTCGATGAGCTGTCACTATGCTCTCGTCAGTGGCCTGAGATAAAAAGGTGATGATAGCGAATGCTGGGCAGGATTCGGAAAAAACCAATCACTCATATAAAGCAGGCAGGATGAAAATGGCACAGCCACTCTGGAAAATAATGTGACGAACTCTTACCAAACTAAACGCACGCTTACCACAAGTGATCGTCGATTTTGTGTGTGAACCTGACTGGGCCACGTGGCGCTTGGGTTTGTGGCCAAACACCGCTCTGGGTGTGTCTGTGGGGCTGTTTTTAAATGAGATTGAATGTGGAGAGGCCCCTGTGACCAGGAACGGAAGCCTCCTGCCAACGGCCGCGCCCAACCGAGTCCCCTCTCCTACAGCGGGCGAGGGGACAAACCTTCCAGTGAGGGGCCCCGCGGACAGCGCAGCTGCGAGCCCCCGAGCCGCTGAACCCTAGCCGCCCGGCAAAGCTGCCCCCAGATTCCCGAGCCCCTGAGACTGCAAGATAAAGTTTGTCATGGAAGTTGCTAGGTGTGGGTTTACTTTGTATCCAACTAAGACAGAGTCCTTGGCCATCGATCCTGAGGCAACTGACCTAGAAACTCTCAAGAAAGCACAAGAAAGAGAGGGATTCATTTGGTGACAAGAGAGAAATCCAAAGACACAGTTTAGAAAGTTTATGTCGTCTGGAATGGAGGGGATGGCTAAAGGAAAGACAGGGAGGAGGAACGGGCAGCAAGGGCGCGGTACACAGGACGCAAAGCTGAAATAACTGAAGTTCAAATGCCTTAAACAGATGAGGAACCTGGGGGTTCCTTGAAAGTGATTTCCCTGAAAAGCCGGCCATGAACAGTCCAGTCTTTGCTCAGTGAAGGTTCACTTGCCTCTGGGCATCTTCCTCTACCTGTGTTGTCTCAAGTGGAGCTGTCAGATAGGTCCAGCTTCGCTACATCTGGGCAGTTCTAAATGTCATTTCTTGCTAAATGTTAAAATAGAGCTGAGTATTTTGCACATGCAGGCAATAAACAGAATGAGCTGAGGGGAACTCAACCACACAAAAGTAGCCAACTGCAAAGAGGAAATCAACATGTAATTGACCAAATAGCTCCAGAAGGCAGAGTTTTGCATGTGAATCCCCTGTCTCCTTGACTTAAGGAAAGTAAGTAAAACTGCCTTGTGGCAGCCACCTCTGTTTCTTGAGTAGAGCACACTAAGAGGCCCACCTTTTGAGTCTGGTAAAGGAACTTTCAGTGAAGATCTTCCAAGCTGGTTCTAACAAGGGATGGTGCCTTTTTGGAAAAGAATGTTGTTATGGTGTAAGAGGTGCGTACACAGTTGAGCAGGACTAGCAGCTTGCTGCTGAGTCAGAATCAACAGCCTACGTGTGAGTGGAAGTGTAAAGAAGTTTATTAATGATACATCATTGTTAATAAGAGGGGGTATAGCTCAGGGGTAGAGCATTTGACTGCAGATCAAGAGGTCCCCGGTTCAAATCCGGGTGCCCCCTTTGAGGACCTTTTTTCCTCCTCCTTGAGCTGAACTGACACAGTCAGTCCCATGGAGACCATACTCTAGTCCCCATACAGGAGGCGGCAGATGAAACAGTGTCTTTGCGTCCATCCCTTCTGACTCAGGGTCCAGACAGGCTCTGGGCACGGCCTTGAATACCAAGGACAAGACCAAATCCATCCCCAATGCCACCTTAGAGGATCTGTTTCCTGAGACCCCAATGGTACCAACTTCAGTATCATCCAGAGTCCAGTCCAGAGACAAAAGCTGAGCCATTTCCTTTAACAGAATGCAATGGAAGTGATTGCTAACCAGCCTGTGAATGTCCTATAGCTGCTGAAACAAAGTAACACAGCGCGGGGGACATAGACAACAGAGATTTATCGCCTCACTGTGCTGGAGGGCAGAGCCTGAAACCAAGGTGTCTGACTGGTAGTGATTTCTCCCAGGGCTCTAGAGCAGGGTCCTTCCTGGCCTCTGTCCAGCTCCCAGTGTTTGCTGGTGACCCTTGGCCTTTGTTGGCTTTAGATACATCACCTGGCCTCTGCATCTGTTGTCACATGCCGTCTTCTGCCTGCGAGTCTCTTCTCTTCTTAGGACACCCGCCACGTTGGATTAAAGACCCATGCTACTCCATGGTGATCTCATAGTAACAAATTCCACCTTTTTTATTATGAATTTTAGATAGAGGAAATAGAGAGAGAGAGAGAGAGAAACACCAATTAGCTGTTGCACTAGCGATGCATTCACTGGCTGATTCTTGTGTGTGCCTGACTGGGGATTGAACACGCAACCTTGGCGCATCAGGACGATGCTCTGACCAGCTGAGCTACGCGGCCAGGACCAGCTCCGTCTTTGACAGCCCTCTCCAAATAAGGACACATGCCTGCACCCTGGGGGCTAGGAGTCCAACGTATCTTTTGAGGGCACACAGTTCAACCCACAACAGCCAGGAACGAGCACTGAAAGGGCAGAAAGGGAAGGCTCAGTGTCACACCGGTCGTTCCCGCCAAAGCAGCCACCCCTCCAGGCCTGCGGGACACACAGAAGGGGGCGAACTTGTTAAATCCTACAAGCGTGGGGAGCATCTCGGGGGATCAGGGACTCAGATGTCTGAGGAGGGGCCGCTGTCCCTGAAGAGTCAGGACGGAGCCGGCCCTGAGAGCACCGCCCTGCACGCGGCAGTCACCGGTCCTGCTGGGAGGGCGACCAGGTGACACTTTGGAATCCAAAGCAGGCGGGAAGGAACCAGTGCTCCTTCCTGCTCCACCCGCCCCTCTCCCTCTGGCGCCCTGTGGGCAGATCGACCAGGGAGCACCCGGCAAAGGAGAAGCGGGGTTTCCCAAGGCCCTGCCCCAGCATCACCGAGCAGAGCAGGGAAAGGGGGACCTGGAGCCTAGGGACTGTCATCTCTTCTGCCATTTTCAGACACTTCCCCACCTCCCTCAGCAGTGAAAGGGTTGACTGTGTGCAGATTTGGGGCACAGGAGAGCGGTCAGCTGCGCCCTCGCGTGTGGCCTTGTGCAGAGACCTCTGACCTGTATCCAGTCGTGTGTGTCCTGTCTCTGAGGGGCTCCATGCTGGGTCCGGCCATGGGGACTTTGAGCCTGTTTTCAGGTGTTCAGCACAAAAACCCCTACATAGGAGTGACCGTAGGTCCTTCTGGCCGTCAGGGGCGCTCCCCAGGTTGCTGCCCTGCTCCGGGTCTCCCGGTGTGGAGGCTGCGGAGCTGCGGGAGGAAGGGACCTGTCGCTCCTTCCAGTGTCGGGGGATGAGTTAGCAGCAAAGCAGGTCTGGCAGCTCAGCCAAGCCACGCGCAAGGGCCATCTGGGGCAGGAGCTCTGGGTGTGGCTGCACGGGGAAAGGGTGTTTATGGGGCCTCACTGGTGTGGCAGGGGGTATAGCTCAGGGGTAGAGCATTTGACTGCAGATCAAGAGGTCCCCAGTTCAAATCTGGGTGCCCCCTAGCATTTTAGTCTCCAGAGGTCACAGGGGAGTTCCACTTTTCTCTCCTCCTGCTCAACCTACTCTCTGAGTCTCCCTGCAAAGGGTGAAGAAGCAGAGGGGGCCCTTCCCACCCAGCGCAGGGCTGCTCCGCTCAGGTGATGTGTTTGTCCAGCTCCTCTGAGCTTCCCCCGCTCCCCTCACCTGGTCCCCTGCTCTCCAATGGCAATGTGACCTCCTGGCTGAGGCCAAGGACTTGGCCTTCACATGTAGCCAGAGAGAAGTCTGAGATCGCCTGCAAAGGAACCGTGGCTGGACTGCTGGTCAACATCGCAAAGGAAGCCAGAAGGTGGCGCAGTGACAAGTTCCATGTGTTGAGAGGAAATAAGAGTCAGCTCTGAATTCTATTCCCAGCTAAACTGTTCTTCCAGAACAGACAAAAGCTGAGAGTTTACCACCAACAGACTCTCGCTAAAGAGAATTTTAAAAAATACTTTCGAGAAAAGAAAAATGATCCCAGACGAAACATCGAAGTTACAAGAAGGAAAGTTGAACAAGGAAATTGTAAGATCTGTAAATAAATCTAAAAATCATTGACCATATAACACAATATCAATGTCTAATTTACAAAGCTTTTTTGAAAGAAAATACTAGCTGGTACGCTCCTCCAGGGTTCAGCCGGCACCGCGGGCCAGGAACCGCGAGCGGTCTCTTAGGGCGTGTGGTGCTGCCAAGGCTGTTGTGAGGTCCACCTGGGCCCCCAGCCGGCTTGTGCATCCCAACTCGCGTGCCCGAGAGTGTCCTTGCTGAGCCCTACCGAGACCCTCAGAGGAAGCCCTTCTACCCAGCCCACATCAGACACCTGAGCTCTGGCCCTGTGGTGGCCATGGTCTGGAAGGCCCCACTGTGGCCTGACTATCACAAGCCATGGTAGGACACGGTGACTCAGCTGAGGCTGCCCGCTGCACTGTTCAAGGAGACTTCAGCTCCACATCAGCAGGAACGTCATCCTCGCCAGCAGCTTGGAGGAGGAGGCCCAGAGGGAGATCCAGCAATGATTCCAGAGCAGCGAGCTGGCGGGCTGTGCAGATGAAGGTCAACAAAACAGCCTGTACCCAGCCCGAGCCCGTGGCTGCCCTGGGCTGCCCCCACATCCACCCAGGACCAACTGCCTCTGTCCACAAGAACCTGAGCCCACCCCGTGCTCTGCCCTTCTGTCCCAGACCACCTCCCTATTTACCTTGTGCCCCAGCCCAGAGCAACTGGGCTAACTTTTTATGGGACATGCCTTTTGTCATCCTGAGCCAGTGAGATACTGGACCAAATCCTTTCTGTACCAAAGTGCCACACCACCTTTAGTAGGTTGGTCTCCAAAAATGTGCGGTTTGACCTCCTCTCCTCCATCAGGGAGATGTTAAAATTCACTTTGCTGTGAAAAAAAAAAAAAGAGAGATAGAACTAAAATACTGGTTAACAATAACATCTAAGGAATGGGATCATAAGAGTTAAATGTAATTTGGGAGGAGGGTAAAGATATTTATTAGACTTTCAAAATTTACATGCAGAAATATCTAGGGTACCATTTATTTTATTTTTATTTTTATTTATTATTTCAGAGATGGGGGAAGGAGGGGAGAAAGAGAGGGAGAGAAACATTGGTTTGGTGCCCTGATAGGGAATCAAACCAGCGACCTTTCCCTTTGCAGGATGATGCTCAACCAGCTGAGCCAGACCAGCCAGGGCTAGGGTATAGGGTATCATTTTAAAGGTGGTAGTTTTGCCAAGTTAAAGGCAGCAAGAGAATGTATGGTTTATGCTAGTAATCTTGCTAAACACTCATTAATTCTAGTAATTTATTTGTTGATTCTTTTAGATTTCTTTTTTTAAATTTATTTATTTATTTTTAGAGAGAGGGGAAGGGAGGTAGAAAGAAAGGGAGAGAAACATCAGTGTATGAGAGATACATCAATTGGTTACCCCTGAGCTCCAACTAGAGAACTGGTTGAAAACTCAGGCACATGCCCTGATTGGGACTCGAACCAGCAACCCTTTGGCCGGCAACCCTTTGGTTCACAGGCTGGCGTTTAGTCCATTGAGCCATGCCAGTCACGGCTAGATTCCTTATGTATGTGATTGTAGCATCTAAAAAAATTTAAACATTGTATTTCTTTAATCCAATCCTTATATATTTTATTTCCTTTTCTTTATTGTACTGACTAGGACCTCCAGCATTATGTTGAATAAAGGTGTTGACTAGATATTGTCTCATTCTGATTTCAAATGAAAAGCTTTCAATATTTCATCATTAAGTATATGTTGTGGACTATACTTCTTGTGAATGGTCTTTACCAAATTAAGGAATTTTCCTTCTAGTTTGCAAAAATAAAATTATCATGGATGGATACAGAATTTTATCAAAACCCCCCTTTTTAAGCTATTGAGATAATCATATATTCTTTCTCCTTTAGTCCATTAAATGATGAATAACATTTATTGCTTTCCGTAAAATTAAACACACTTTGCATTCTAGATGTAAATCCAACTTGCTCATGAAATTCTATCATTTTTATACGGGGTGGGACAAAACTAGGTTTCTGGTTATGAGTGTGCAAAACAGTTTATTTTTTAAAAAAAATTTATTGATTGATTTTAGAGAGAGGAAGGGAGAAAGAGAGAGAGAGAGACATTGATTTGTTGTTCCACTTAGTTATGCGTTCATTGGTTGATCCTTGTATGTGCCCTGAACTGGGGACCGAACCTGCAACCTTGGTGCATCAGGATGACGCTATAACCCACTGAGATAACTGGCCAGGGCTTAGTTTATTTTTGCCCTTTAACAAATTGTTATTTATTAATTATTGTTTATTTATTTATAATTATTAATTATAATTATTTATTATTTTCCATATGAACAACTTTAAACCTACTTTTGCCCACCCTTGTGTATTCAGTTAGATCATAGTTTATCTAATTTTGTACCTATATTATGAGTCAGATTGGCCTGTACATTTTTGTGTTTTTTTACTGTCCTTGTTCGGTTTTGGTATCAAAATTGTGTTTTAGATGTGTCTTTTGTAAATAGAATATAGTTAGTGATGTTTTAACCCGATGTGACAATCTTTGCCTTTTAATATGGAGCATTTAATTTCCTTGTAATGTAATTGCTGATGTATTTGTATTCACATCTACCACCTTATTTTGTACTTCCAGTTTTATCACTTAGATGTTTTTCTCTATTTTTATTTGATGAATTGAGATTTCTTTATAACGTTATTATTCTCCGCTGCTAGTTTGAAAATATAAATGCTATGTCTTCTCTTTTCATGGTTATACTAGAAACTCCATAAGCCCGTGGTTAACCAAAATCTTTACCCCCCTCTCAGATGATAATTCAGGCCTCTCAGGACACGTTAACTTTGCTCCCTTCCCTCCCAACTTACAGGAGTCCTTCCGATCCCAGTACCCAGTGTGCTCTGCGGCGCCCTCTGTTCTGTCCCAGTGGGGTTCGCTCCCAGCCCTTCACTGGTAGCGTCAGCGAGCCTTCCGAGCCACCGGAGGCCCTGCCTCCTGAGGAGCGCCCAGAGGGCTCCCGCCTTCCCCGCGTGGCCGTAGCTCCCCTGGAGCGCGCCCTCTCTTCCTGCCAAGGAGCGGGTCGGCGCTGTCTCCACATGTCCACTGTCGCTGTGGCCAGTGGCTGTTTCTCCCAAAGAAGCTACTGCATCTTCAAAGTTGGGGGCATGTTTTTATATAAATGTATATTTTTCAATTACAGTTTGCATTCAGTATTATTCCGCATTAGTTTCAGGTGTACAGCATAGCCGTTAGAAACCCATGTGCTTTACAGGGTGGTCCCCCTGCTTCAAGCCCCCAGCGGGCCCATCCACCGTTATTACAGTATCATTGACTCGATTCGCTGTGCGGTACTTCCCCCCCCCCCCGTGACTGTTCTGTAACTACCAACGTGTAGCTCGCAATCCCTTCCCCTTTCTCTCCCGGCCCCCCCTACCTCCTGTCACCTGTCAGTCTGTTCTCTGCATCTATGACTCTGTTCCTATTTTCTTTCTTTCTTAATTTTGTTCTTTAGATTTGTCTTTGTCTGACTTCTTTCACTGAGCAAAACACCCTCCAGTTCCACCCACGCTGTTGTAAAAGGTAAGGTTTCATTCCTTTTTTGTGGCTGAGTGGTACTCTATCGTGTACATGTATCACAGCTTTTTATTCACTCATCTGTTGGTGGATGCTTGGATTGCTTCCATATCTTGGCGATTGTAAATAATGCTGCAATGAACATAGGGGTGTATATATGGGCATATATCCTTTAGAACTGATGTTTCAGGTTTCTCTGGATATAGTCCCAGAAGTGGAATTGCTAGGCGGGGGGGGTTTCTTGAGTAATTACAGTTTTCATCCTAGTTAAGTTTCTGGGTTTATCATTCCTTTTACTGGACACTCACATGCTATTGTGAAGGTGGGCACCTCAAAGACCCCACCGTGAGCTACACACCTGGTGGGAAAATGGCAGCCGTCCCACGCGTGTGCCTGCCCCACTTTCAGAAGAGAAGGAATCCTCCATCGGGAGAGAGGCAGCTATTTTTGTAAGATCCAGCTTGGCTCCCTAACCCTCCCCC
This sequence comes from Pteronotus mesoamericanus, assembly GCF_021234165.1. Lineage (NCBI taxonomy): Eukaryota > Metazoa > Chordata > Mammalia > Chiroptera > Mormoopidae > Pteronotus > Pteronotus mesoamericanus. The sequence continues at coordinate 79,475,697 of NW_026555329.1, read as the reverse complement.
CGACCACCAGGGCAGCCCCCGTGTTCTGCACAGGTAAGGAAGGCGTTTCCCTATGTGGCCGCACAAGAACCTTGCCCCAAGCTTTAGGTCTTCCTGGCCCAACTTTAAATGCCTCCAGGATCCCCGGGGTGCTTTCTGGCTCCCTTCAGGAAGCCCTAACCACCAGGAAGCAAGCTGCAGTGGGCAGAGCCTGAGTTTCACGCTGGGAAAGACGTATGTTTGCATGTTGCCTCCACCATCTGCCATCAGCTGGACCCTTGCAACTTTATTTTCCATACCTAAAGCAATGCTGTGTCTAAGAATTGCCGTACAGAGTTGGACAAAACCACAGGCGCTGTACTTTAGGAGCAAGTGAAGGGATGTTCAAGGTAATTTTGATGCTCTATGATTTTTGCCTAGTATGCTGGCTTTATGCTGAATACTTTGCAGGGACATCAAGTAGAACCAAGGTCAGGCCAAGAGAGTAATAAGGCTTCAGAAAAGAGAGCCAAAGAGACTTCAGGGCAGACAGAAAAAGAGGAAAATCTGAGGCCAAGGGATGTGTGAAGCGAAGCACAGGAAGAGAATAATAAATGTTACTGGAGACAGACAAAAAGAAAAGGTAAATGTGTCCATCTCTGAGTTTCAGTGGCCATTGCTGGTAAAATACACAATGATTTCAACCTATGTACATCACATAAATATAAAACTTTTAAAAATTTAAAAATAACATGCATACTTTCAGCCCAGGTGGACCGTAACCACGTAGAAATTTTCATCTACAATCACGGTCACTGCCCGGCTGCCCGGTGTGCAGAGTCGCCTAGATGAGAACTGCGTTCGCCTAGATTGGCCTTGGGCTTCCAGCTCCGTGTTTGGCCAAATTCTGCTGTGGCTTCAGCCTTGGCCTCTGCAACGTGGAACAGCTGAGTGCTCCATGTCCTTTCTGGCACCTTAGACTGAACTTGCGTAATGACTGCCACTGGGTAGGTTTCCTTCGTATCCCATCGGAGCATCGACCTGCGGCCACAGGAACACGGCATGTTGCCCAGAGTTACTGTTACTCTCTGGATATCCACTTTCCGGGTTCGGGGTTCCAAATTCTAGCGATAACTTCAAGTGCAGAATCTGATGATGGGCTTTATGTGTTGAAATGCTATCAGCCTGTTGAGGTGTATATGATTGTACTTTTAACATTGCAAAAGTAAAATGCTACAATAATTATTGAAGATTACAAAAGGTCTTGATTCTGTGGCATAAAAGAGAACTTTCAAAATGTTAAATAAATATATGAACAGTTAATGTGAGTATTGAGAGAATGTTATACAGATAACTTTAGGAAGAATGTTATATCTTTTTTGAGCCTACAGATGTTTATAAAAACATAAATATTACCACAGGGAAAAACAATAAAGGTTATGTTACATCTTAATTCTAGAATTATTTGGTACAATTGCATTCATAACACTATGTAAAACAGTCTTTAGAAGCTGATGTTTAATTATTTATTTAATTCCATTTAGTCTGTGAATCTCAAAAATGAAAATCCCTATTTCATAATTTTTTACATATCAGGAGGACAAATTAAAAGCAGAACATTAACATGGCTACTTCAAAATTTCATAAGGAAAAAATACTCATATACTATATAACACATGTATGATAAATCATCTTTGATTGAAACATGATTAAAAATATAGAGAGAACATGAAAAAAAGTTGAAAGTTTAGATAAAATGAGACACCCCAAATACAATTTTTTTTTTTAAACAACTAACTTTACAAAAATGCTTTTAATGAGACAATGCCTCATGGTTTGGGATCTGCGAAGGCTAATTGTTTTAAAAGCTTGGAGAAATAATTGTTATCGACTGATAGCCATTTTCAGCAGTTGAAGAAAAATGATTTTTTTGAGATACCCAAGCCATGAATTCTGTATACTGATGTCCTTTATTTCTAAAAACTTTTTCCTGAGTTATATTTTGCTGTGTGTGTACAAAAAGATTAATGAAATTATTAAATAACACTGCCACAATGAATGGTATATATGCCATTTGGATGAAAAATCAAATTCAATTTTTCAGGTTTGACAACATAGAGGAATAATGATTAATTCAACCATGTTTCTGCTTTACCTACTTGATGAAAGTTTCCTAGGTCCTACACACAGAGTGAAGCTGACTTCAATTAATGTTTATGGAACGTAAAAGCAGCGAAGAGAAATGCATACAATTACCATTGACTGTGGACCAAATACGGTGAAGGCTATGAGCACAAGCACACTGTAATTTGTGTATACGCCTTAGTTTTATATTCAGAAACGGATATAGCTTTAACAGGTGTAATAGAAAAAATTGCCCTGGCTGGCATGGTTCAGCGGACTGAGTGCCAGCCTGCAAACGAAACGGTTGCCAGTTTGATTCCCAGTCAGAGCACAGGCCTGGGCTTGGCGCCAGGTCTGCAGTAGAGGGCGTGCCAGAGGAAACCACACATTGAGGTTTCTCTCCTTCTTTCTCTTCCTTCTCCTCTCTAAAGTAAATAAAATCTTTTTAAAAATGTAAAAGAAAATGATTGGCTGCAAGCAAAAAGATTTTTGACCACTTCCGCCAACATTATATGATACACACTAGATTTTGAAATTGTCTTGTCATATACATATACAAAATACTTAAACAAGATGGAACAGCAGCTCTTACATCCTTCAAAGGATTATAGAACAACAACAACAACAAAAAACCCTTAATTTTGTGTTTTCCAGAGAACATTGCATAGTAAGACTTACTAATAAACAATAGTTGCTTTCATAGAGGGCAGTTTGTAGGAACTTGCTAAATAAATTGATGTGCTTACATGATTCCTGCTGAAAAGATTTCTCTTTGATTCCATTCCAGTGAAGATGCTACAATCAGTGTGCCTACAAGGAAAGCTAAGATGCAGGTGAAAACCTCGATTGTTTTTTTAACTTGAAACCCAATTAAATTGCTCCCTTGTCACATTTCTAGGTCCAAACGTTAGGGACAAACTTTCCCTCTAGTGAGTGTGTATAGCGGCAAGAACGGACAAAAACATTAGAAGCTGGAAATACAAAATATGAGTACAACAACCTTAAACTACTTCTGAAAATAGGTATCTTCTTGAAACAGTGCACAAAACTTCAGTCTGTGAAATTGCTTCAGTGAAATGTCATCACGAGCCAAAACATTTTCAAGACAAAGATTGAAAAAGGAGTGAAACCTTTACCTTAAATACGTTCCTATTAGGGGAAGGACCATTTAATAAACTGGTAGAAATATTATAGTAGTGTACTGGCAGAACTAGCCTTGCTGGCCCAGGAAACTAGTTGGAAGTGTCTCATTTAATGATGTCCCTGTTTAAGGGCCATGGAAGTATCCAGCAGTCGACTACCTACGTTTTTTAATCATAGAATTATAAAAATTAACTTTCCAAGGAAATTCAGATCCCCTCCCTTATTTTTACAAGTTCATTCTGTCATGGTGATAGTCTGATTCATAGAATTGCAATTGTTAATTGCCACACATTCCATTTGACCAAAACGTATATTCAGGTAGATCTCAACTGACATACTGCAGGTGTAGCTACTGTCTAAAAATAGCTTAGCATGCAGGTGCTGCAACAGGATGGTTTTCATACTTTTGCGATTTATGTATTTTGTTAGGGGCATTGGCTTGATTCAGTTGTGGACGTACAGGTTTAGGAGGGCTATGATTCATGGTCAGCTTGTCTGAAATGAGAACTGTGCTGGAAACTCCGGGTAACGTGGTTGTCAACCTGAAACAGACAACCTCCCTGGAGAACACGAGCTTCTTTCCTGTCCACAGACCCAGCAAACCGACCTCAATGATCGGGTTGTAAGGACAACTGTACGGTAAGTTTTAGCCCTCACACGGACCACGTGGGACGTGAACCGCTTCATCTTGGCAGCTACATTTGCAGCTTCTGCAAATGACTAACGTCCTCTTCATCACAGCCACGGGCGCCTGCGGCACTCATTCTAGCTCGCAGGCTCACTAGCACCCGCTCAGTTCTACCTTTCTGAATTGGGCTGCCTCCCGCCCCAGCGCCTCCCTTCGGGTGGTGCCTGCTAATTGGCCTTCTGGAAGGAAACACTCTCCAGATGAGCCCTGGTTGCGGCTGGGCCCTCAGCTGCAACCTGTTGAGCGCTCTTAGGTGTGAGAAAACAATAGACTTATCTCCTAGTGCAACCACCGCGCGCGAGCCGAGCCAGGCCAGCCGCCGGATGGGCGTGTCCGCTGGGCCGACAGGGGGCGCGCTGCGCGGAGGGCGGGCGGGCGGCGCGTCTAGGCCGCAGCCGTGCCTGGCGTGCGCTCGGTGCCCACAAAGCGCCAGCTGAGGGGCCGCTGCGGACAGAGCGCCGCTGAGCTCCTCCGTCACTCGAGCTCCTCCTCCGGCCGGCCACCCCTGTCTCGGCCGCGTCCTCTCGCCCCCAGCAGCCGGGCCCGACGGCCGCGCGAGCCCGGGCGCGAAAGGCAAGCCGGGCGGGTGCCGCCTGTGTGGGGCCGTGCGGCGGCGACTACTGCGGACCGGGCCGGACAGAGCAGGACCATGGCCGAGGCGGCCCCGGCTCCGGTAAGGGCGGCCCGCGCGCCGAGTGCTGAGCGCCCGGTGGGGTCCGGGCGTCACAGGTTGTGGCCCCCCGAGCCCGCGGGAGGGGAGGAGAGAGGGAAGCCTGGCCTGTCAGGCGCGGGGCGAAGCCCGAGCGACCGAACACCGGCGCGCCCGGGACCCGCGGGCCGGTGAGGGGCCTGGGTGTTGGGTGGGACCCCGACGCCCAGCGCGAGTCTGGGAGGGCTGGTCCCCTCCCGCATCCTGAGGCCCCGCCCTCGGCGCGAGGCCCCGGGCTCCCCAGCGCATCCGAGGGTTCCAGCGAGCGCAGGGTGCCAGCCGCTTTGCGCCGGCCGGACGCAAGGCGGTGGGCTTGGTGTGGCGTTTTCCTCGACCGTTCGACAGCTCGGGGCACGAGATGGCCCTCGGTGCGGTCCCCCGGAGCCTTGCACGGCCACAGAGGCGGTGTGACAGTGACAGGCATGATCGAGGCACTGCGGGGAGACAGGGACCCCCCTGGGCCCAGCACGCGACAGTGCCGGACGTCAGTGCCCTGGGCGGGCTTGCTTGACGTGTTTATTCACTCAGCGGGTGTTGACTGCGGGCCTGTGGGCGCCAAGCCCTCCGCCAGCTCCTGGGGCTGCAGGGGACCACCCCAGTCCGGGCACGCGACACCCAGCCAGCGTGAGCAGGGACTAGACCGGTGACGTGGGGCTGGAGGTTAGGTCTTGGACTTGCCCAAGCAGAGCCGCTTTAGTGGGTCGGGAGCCAGACGGGGCTGCTGAGGCGGGACTGCAAAAGGGGGAAAAGCGCAGGAAGAAGAGGGAGCAGTAGCAGTGGGGTGGGGAAGAGAGCAGAGGGGAATCTCTGCCCTGGACTCCTTTTCCAATCTTAAAAATTTAAGCAAACAAACAAACAAACAAAAAAGGTGGAGGTGTCTCAGTCCGCCCCGGCCGACCGAAATGTAATGGAAGCCACCGATGTCGCTTGGCGTTTTCTAGTAGCCACGCTTAAAAAGTGGAAACAAGTGGATGAAATTAACCGTAATGATCTATTTTATTTTACCTGGTGTTTACAGAATATTCCAACGCGTGGTCAAAATAAGGAAATTAATCGGATTTCCCATTTGTCTGCCATGCTAAGTCTTCAAAATCTGGTGTGTATTTCATACTCACCGCCCACGTCAATCGGAATAAGCACGTTTGTGCTCAGTAGCCACATGTGGCTACCACATTGAACAGTGCGGGGCGATCTTGTGGAGAAGAATCACAAGGGATTGAAATGTTGACCAGAAAAGAAGGAGAGGCACGTCCCTAAAAATGTGGAAGGAGTTGGCATTTGGAGCATGAGTGGAGAGATTGGTTTTAAATAGGTTGAAACTTTTTCCTGTGGGAAGGAAAGAAGAAAGCATGGGTTAAGTTATCAGTGAGTCTGAGGCATGAAGGGAAAGCCGAGAGGGTTTCGGTCTGGTTACTCTAACTTTCCCTCCGTGCCGTCTGAGCGTGAGGGCCGCAGCCGCCGGACTCTTCCTTCTCAACGAGTGCTCCCTGCCCCCACGGCATCGGCATCGGCATCGGCATCACTGGGGAGCTTGTTAAAAATGCAGAATCTCAGTTTTCCTCCCAGCCCTGCTGAATCAAAGTCTGCATTTTAACGAGATCGCCCGATGATTCTTATGCACATTAGTTTGAAGAGGGCCGGGGCTTGTAGCGGCCACTGTAGGGGCCCGGAAAAGCAGCAGGGGGGCCCCGAAGGGCTGAGTGCCCGCTGAGCTTAGAGACTGCTGGTGCGTGAAGTTGACCAGCTTACCTGGCCCTGTGACTCACCAGCCCGCTCACGGGAACAGGGAAGGAGAACGATTAGGCTGAGTCACACCTGGAGGGGAGCTGAGAGGGCAAGGCAGGTAGACAGGGTGGAAGGAGGCTGAAGGGATCAGCTGAGGAGGAAAGCAAGCTTGGGGCAGGCTGGTGAACCAGCAGCAAATGGAAGGTCCAGGGTTCAGTGAGGTCACAGAGCAGGTGAAAGGCACATCAGGAGGTGGGTGAGCAGGACAGGTGGGAGGTCATGGCCAGAGAGCCGGTTACCATAGCGTCAGGAGTCTTTGTAATGCTCGGCTCATCTCCTGTTTGTTGTAGGAATTTCTTTTTTTCTTATACTCTTTCAATGTGTACTGAGTGATGGGACAGCCTATTATTTTCTTCAAAGATCCAGCTCAAGAGTTACTTATATAGGCCAAAGTTTGCTTGCCTCAAGAGTCCCTGTTGGTTCTAGTTCTGCCCTGTGGAGTGACACAGTGTGAGAATACACAGGTCTCTGCTGCCGTGTGTTGTATAGCCTTCCAGACTCAACCTTCAGAGCTTACTTAGCTGTTGGCTGAATGGTACAGTTGTGGCTGGTAAGCAGGGCCAGAGCTTAGGTCGGTAAGAGGTTTGTCAGAGCACTCTGAGCTGGCTGAAACCGGGGACCTCTGTTCCTGGGGCGTGTGGGCCTCTTGCCCCAGACAGAAGGCAGCAGCGGCCCGAACCTGTGGACAACCAGCTGCCGTTCCTTGCATCCAGGGACTATGCCAGATTGGTTCTTGATCTAGTTCCACTTACTGTCTTAGTCTGAACCTCCCCTGACCCACCAGGCATTCTCTTGGCTTTTGATGCCGATGAGCTCCATGAACGTGAGGCTTGTGCAGGCACTGCTAAAACTGTATTTAGATGAATCTCAGATGCCCAGTTAAGCAGCCCTTATCTCCCTGGAGTTTAGATTGAGGCTCCTTCTAACACTCAATGTCTTGTCTCATCTCTCCATTGCACACAGACTTCTGAGTGGGACTCCGAATGCCTTACATCCCTGCAGCCCCTTCCTCTTCCCACGCCTCCAGCGGCAAATGAGGCGCACCTGCAGACCGCAGCCATCTCCCTGTGGACGGTAGTCGCAGCCGTGCAGGCTATAGAGAGAAAGGTGGAGGTGCACAGCCGGCGGCTCCTGCACCTGGAAGGGCGGACAGGGACAGCAGAGAAGAAGCTGGCCAGCTGTGAAAAGACAGTGGCTGACCTCGGGAACCAGCTGGAGGGCAAGTGGGCCGTGCTGGGGACCCTGCTGCAGGAGTACGGGCTGCTGCAGAGGCGCCTGGAGAACCTGGAGAACCTGCTGCGGAACCGGAACTTCTGGATCCTGCGGCTGCCCCCGGGTATGAAAGGAGATATCCCAAAGGTAGTACTTCACTTCTGGATGGAAAGCGGTACCATTGGTCCTTCCTTGTAAGGGATAGTCTAGGGAACCGTGAAGTTGTTTTGTGTTTATCTCTTTGGGAAGCATTTCATGTTCAATTTAGCAATCATTCGAAGTGTCAAACTTCAGATAGGAAAACTCCAAAAAAAGTTGGTGATCTGGCAGATGGATTTTTTCTTCTGCTTTCTCTCCTGTTCATTACCCCCAAATCACTTTTCTTAACCTGTTTGCCACAGTCTTCATGTAGATTTCACTCAATTAAATATTATTTAACTGAATCCATTTGATTTTGTTGGCAATTCCGGTGAAAAGTGAGAGGGAGGACAAGGAAAGGGAGGTAGCGTACATGGTTGGGGTCAGGGTTTGGGGCGATGTGTAGGTCTGGCTCGCAGACCCTGCCCTTCAGCTCCTTTCCAGAACTGGGCTGCAGTGCTGGGGCCCGGCCCTTCTGGAGGGAATCGCCTTGAAAACAAAAGGAAATGAATATCTTTCTTAAGCTGTGGAAAACAGCCTTGAGGCAGCTGGTTCCGGGCCATGCGTGTTTGTTTATTCATTCATCCAACAAGTATTTCTTGAACACTGACTGTTTTGCTTGGTATCTGTACGCTGAAGGCAGTAACGGACAATTCATGTATATTCCCCTGGAGCTTAAGTTTTAGTGGGGAAGGAAAAACAGTATAAACAAGAAAATGAATACATTTGGTTACTTCAATAAAAAGGAAGGTGCTATGTGGGGATTTTAGATTGTCTGTCAGAGAAAGTCTCATATAGGAGCTAATATTTGGGCTGACACTGGTGGATAGGAAGGCCCCGGCTGGCAGGGGGCCTGGGGGCGCGCTCTGGCGGGAGGAACACCGAGCTGGAGCGGCAGGGGAAAGCAGGGCCGGTTAGTGGGTGTGCGGTGAGCTAACAGGCGACTGGAAGGACGGCCGGGGGCAGTGTATTCAGCCCTGGCTGTACACAGGCATCACCTAGAGGGTTTTTAAACTTTGATGGACTTCACCCCTCGAGATTCTGATTTAATCGGGGTCGAGGGTGGGGTCTGAGCATTAGTAGTTCTTAAAGCCCCATGGCTGGTTCTAATGTGCGGCTAGGTCTGTGAACCACCGAGGTATGACACTGGAGACAAAGGTAAGGAACCTGGGTTGTCCTGTCGTGCTCCTAAGGGGAGGAAGTGGGGGGTTTTAAGCAGGGGAGCTACATCTGCTATACATTTTGAAAGAATCACTGACTGGTATGTGGAGAACATATCATCGGGGTAAGACCAGAAACAGAGAAAATCAGTAAGGCAGCTCTAATAGTTGGAGGGGTGAGAGTGGCTTGGACGAGGGTGGCCATAGTGGAATGGACCCAAGAGGACAGATTGAAAACATTTTGATGGTAGAACTGATGACATGACTTGCTGATGGGAATTAGGGAATCAGGAGTTAGGAAGAATAATAATTGTAAGTTTACTGTGTGTTAAGTGCTTCTGTTATTTTCATAAGAACCCTAACTAGTCCAAGATCGTGTAGTTAGTATAAGTAACAGAGTTGTATTTAGCCCAGATCGCTGACTGCTGGCCTTTCGGCCTGAAGAACTGGGAGGGCGGTGGTGGTGAGTGCGAGGTGGGGACCATCTTGGGGGTGGGAAGGAGTTAGGAGTTTTCCTTTGGCAGGTTGGAGATGCCTGTGTCCCATTCAGGACAGGTGTTACATGGTCTCTGAGGCTCAGAGGTGAGAACTCTTCGGGGACTGTTGATGTAGCGGTCGCAGTATAAGGCACATGACTGGAAGCGATTACCGCCGCCACTGGAGAGAAAGTGAGGAGCCAGAGAGAGTCCAAGGGCAGAGCCATGGGCAGGAGGAGCGGCCGTGAGGTGGGAAAAGAAACAAAAACAGGGACGTAGGTGGGGTCACAGGGATGAAAGACAAACATATTTCAAGGAGAGAATTTTCACCTGGGTTGAGTGGGTTACTGAGAGGCGTAGAGAGGTGAGGGCAGAGAATACGATTTGGCACCGACCTCGCTACGGTGGAGGCAGAGGGCTGAATGGAGAGGGCGCGGAGAGAGGTGGGACAGAGGCTGCCCGCCTCTGGGGGGAGGGGTGCCCAGGAGGGGGTCTCGGAGGCAGTGTCCCATGGAGACCCTTCCCACCGTGGCTGTTTTCGTTGGTTAGGATAATTTAAACTTAGCATTTGCCATAAGGATGACAAAAAGTAAGTGAAAGTTGCTGGTTGTCTTCCCTGGGTAAATGGGTAACATTTAAACTGTCCACCTTAAACTAAAATCATACATAAAATAATGTTATGGTTTTTCTTAAAGATTTCTTAATGAAATTACATGTATTGAAGATTTGCTAGATCAGTATATGGGAAGTAAAGTTTTGTGTCCTTGCTTTGCTGAAAATACTGTTATTCTGCCCCTACTCTTGAATACCAAGTTCAAAATAATGTTCCCTCAGAATTTTTTAATTTTTAAAGCTGTGGGAAAATGTTCATAAAACTTACTGTTTTAACCATGTTGAAGTGGACAGTTCAGCGGCATTAAGTGCGTTTACGCTGTGCAGCCGTCAGCACCGTCCATGTCCAGAACTTCCCAAACGGAAGCTCTGTCCCCGCTAAACACCCCCCCCCCCCCCCCCCGCCTCTGGCGCTTGCCGTTCTAGTTTATTTCTCTGAATTTGGTGGTTCTTACATAAGTGAAATCATCCAATATTGGTCCTTTTGTGACTGGCTTATTTCACTAACATAACATTTCCAGGTTCATCCATACTGTAGCATATCAGAATTTTCTTCCTTTTTAAGGCTGAATAATACTCCATCTTCCTTAGAATTTTAAAGCGTTGGTCCTATGTCTCACAACATCAAATGCCATTGATGAAAAGTTACTACCAATCCAATTCTCATTTGTTTGTAAGAAACCTGTTATTTCTCTCCATAAGCTTTTATCTTCTCTTTGTACTAGTTTTTCTGAAATTTATTGAGGATATGTCTGGGCCCAGGCCTCTTTAAATTTGTTTTGGGCAGTTGGTGTGATCTTGTGATCAGGAGACTGGTATCTTTTTCGCTCTGGGAAATTTTCTAATATGAATCTATATTTGTAACATTTTATCCCCCCTGCATTTTTTTTCTATTTTCATTTTGGAACTAGTTTGACAGATGATGGATTATTTTAACTTTTCCTTCATTTTTTTCATCTTTTTGACTAGAGTTCTGTGACCTTCCCTTCCAGCTTTTCTACTTTTTATTTTAACAACTACATGTTTAATTTGTTTTCTCCCCTGGCCAGGTGGCTCAGTTGAAGGGGGTATCACCCCAGGGCACCAGAAAAGCTGTGGGCTCTGTCCCCAGTTGGGATGGGTGTGGAGGGCAACTGACCTCTCTTTCCCTCTTAAAAAAGATGATAACAATCAATCAGTAAATATACCTTCAGGTTAAAAAAAGAATATTTTCTGGTTCTTAAAAAGCAGCTGGAACTTTTTTAATGGGTGCAATATGTACTTGACTTTTTCTGAGACTGTATTAGAGGTCGGTCTGATTTCCAGGTTATTGTGGTTTTTGCCTCTAGGATTGTTGGTAGTATTTGTTCGTCTTGGGGCTATTAGTTATTTCCTTTTGTTAATATTGAGTAATCCGTGCTTGTATACTTATACAAGTGCAGAATTCGACTGATTAATAGGAAGCTGGCATGTGTTCTCGCCTAGTGCCTAAGACTGTTCAACCAAAACCCTCCCTTTGCAGGGGAGGGCTAGGTCTGTGGGTGCTCGATACACGTGGGCTTCACTTTAAGGGCCCGTGGCAAGGAGCACATAGGCAGTGCGGGGACCCCCCGGTGCCCAAGGGTAAGGCCATACTCTTAGTGGTCAACACCCGTATCTGGAACCCCACGCCGCCTCCAGGCAGGTGGACAAACTTCCTTACAGATGAGGTTTGTGGTAACTGCACCGCTCCCTCTCTCTGCCAGGGCAGAGGAGGAGGATGGGCGCTCTTCAAAAGGCAGCCTTCCCCCTGCAGTTACAGCCACTTCCGGTGCACCTCTGCTCGGCGCACCTGCCGGCTCTGAGCTTGGGATTCTTGTGGGTCCTCAGCTGCAGTCTTTCCCGTGCATAGGAGGTACCCTGTCCTCCCCCACCTCAGGCCCCGGCCTGAGCCATACTCTGGGCCTCGGGAGAAACTCCTCCGAAGTTTGATCTACGGAGGGGCTCTGCTCGCTCTTGGCGCTGCTGTAGGTGGTGGTCCCTCCTGACCTTACGTGCTGGCATTTCGGTGGAACTCAGGAGGTACATGTGTGCCTAGTTCACTACCCTGACCCAGAAGCCCATCCCGATCCTTTATTTCTGCCATTATTTTATCATCTGCACTTTTGTTGTAAGATACCACAAATCTTTGTGTAGTGAGGTTAGATAAACTATTGAGTATCTGTATTTGCCCTGAGACCAATCTTAGGTGCTCAGCAAGTTGTAAAAATGGGCAATTTATGGTTCTAGCCTGTTTATAATCTACCTGTCCTTTAGGACTAGCCAAAGTCCTATCTCTTTTAGACTCACCACAGCCCCAGTTTCCAAAATTTCTTGTCCATGTCGTTAATTTGAATACAGCCACGTGCTCCTTTTGGGCAGAGAGCTTATTTTTATAATCCTGGTGCTTAGGATAAACCTTGTACTTAGTGGCTATTCAGAATATGTTGTGTTATGTGCATTACATACTGCTTCTCGTTTGTCCTACTCTGTGTGAGTGACTGTTATCTGAAAATTACCGCCTTTTCTCTTGAAACATTGTCAACTCCTGGAGGTTGATGTGTGTCTTAATTTTTTTCCTGTGTCACCTAGTTTCTTAAAATGAGACAGCACTGACTATAGATTTATTGAGTGACTGACTTGCAGTGAGAGGGACTGACCCCAGTGTCACTGTAATTCCAGGTGCCTGTGACATTTGATGATATCTCCATCTACTTTTCCACCCCGGAGTGGGAAAAGCTGGAAGAATGGCAAAAGGAGCTTTACAAGAATATCATGAAGGGCAACTATGAGTCTCTCATCTCCATGGGTGAGGCTGAGTTGACAGCTTGTGAGGGGACAGCAGCCCCAAGGGGCCTCGGAACGGTCCCTTTCCCCCCCAGCGCCCTTATATTTGTGCTGTCCTTACACACTCAGACTCTGATCCAAGCCAGGGGTGTCCAGCTCACCCTGGCTAAATAGGACGTGGAACTTCTCCTCGCGCCAGGCAGAGAGTGGAGCTCGGGGTCGGGTGTGCCAGCTGCAGTGCCGCCCGTGGGCGTCCTCCCTTGGAGAGGGCCTAGGTCCCGCCCCTTGAGACGCGCTGCCACTCTTACTCTGTGAAAAGGGCAGGCGGGCCACTCTCAGGCAGCACGTGTGCCTTTCCTGCCCGTTCCCTCTCCCCGTACCTGCTTCTCTAACAGATATTGTCCATAGTTGGAGGTGAATGGATGGGGAGAAGTGATTTAGAGTCTAAAAGAAATCCCCTTGGACTGGGGACCTCAAAGCCTTCAGCTCAGCCTTGATGGCAATTCATTATCATTCTCATTTATCTCTTTGTCGTACCTCCTTTCCCTTCTTCCTCCTAGATTATGCCATGAATCAACCTGATGTCTTATCTCAGATTCAGCCAGAAGGAGAACACAATACAGAGGACCAGGCAGGGCCAGACGAAAGTGAGATCCCCGCCGCCGACCCCGGTGAAGGTAAGCAGAGCAGATTGGCCAGTCTGTCTCCCTTTCCCGGGCAGAGATGATGGCTCAGAACAAGGAAGCGGGGCTGGGGCTTCCGGAGCCTCTCAGTGCTAGGGCAGCGGGACTGCCCTGCCCAGCCCAGCCCAGCCCGGCCCAGCCCAGCAGGGGGACGAGCTGCGAGGCCACCTTGTCCGGTGCCTTTGCCCATCAGTACCGCACCTTTGAGGGCTACTGATAGCATCCCATGACAGAGGTTGTGAGCCCTAGTTATTTAGTAAAGCGAACACGTCCACAGGGGCCAGGGCAGTCCCGAGGGAAGTGGCTTCCGGGGATTGTACCCCTGGTCGTAGAGAATTGCTGGGGGCGGGGACTGGAAGTCTGCGTGGCCCCCCAGCGATGCACTTAACCAGGGGACGCCGCGGCAGATGGTGCCTGGTGTGGGAGCCAGCTATGGTTATTGACCCTCCCTCATATTTGTGGCTGGCAGCTGCTCGGTCTGTGTAGGAAGGACGGCTGGCCAACGCGGAGCTGTGTGGTTCCTCGAGTCCCAGCTTTGCCAGCAGAGGATCTCACACCATTTTTGGTCTTAGCTGCATAGAAGGCTCTCAGAGAGCTCATCTTCCGGGGTCTCCGCCGGGCGATGTGCTTCTGTCACCTTGAGGGTCACGGAACCAGCAGGCGATCTGGAAACCCCCAACACAACCGGGCCTTTTTTTTTTTTTTTTTTTTTAAGGAAAACAAGTTTCTCGTACTCTTATTTTTTCCTAACATTTTATTATAAAAATTTTCAAACATGACAAAAGTTAGTCATTTTTTAGTGAACACCTAAATAAATACCTGCCACCTACATTCCAGCGTGAACATTTTACTCCTGCTCATCACATCTGTATGCATTTCTGCACCCCTCTCTCCGTCTGTCAGCCCGCCCGTCTGGTGGAGAGTGTATTTCAGAACCAGCGCAGACATCAATGCCTTTCCCCCTGAGTAGTTTGGCATGAATGTCATTAACCTGGAGTCCAGTTTTTTTTTTTTCTTTTGAGGTAAATTTTACGTATGATGGAAGGCCCAAATCTTAAGTGTACATTCTCTCTGAGGTAAGCATACGTCTGCCACACATTATTGTTACAACTGTGTGGGTGATAGTGTAGGCAATGTAACAAATTGAGTTTGATTAATATCTATGTGATGGATACATGTAATGAGTCTAAAGTTAAATCACAAATAAAGATGGGTGACTTAATCAGAAAGATTCATTATTGGAAGTTAACACCTCGGCCTACTCTTACTAGTTACCTGACGTGGCCCTCAGTGATCATAAATCAATGTGTCATTAATTCGGGGGGACGAATGGAAAAGATGTAAATAATTTGGTTTTGTAATGATGTATGAAAGTTTCATTTAGCTTCCATCTCGTCAGCTTGTGAGTAGTTAACCTGTACACATTAATACATTTTTACTTAAAATTAAACAGAGTAAGCTTTGAATTTACTTAATACTGTGGTTTGATTCTTCACAGTTGTAGCTTTCATGGGTGATTAACAACCTAGACATTTACCAGAACTTGAGGGCAGGAGTCATGACTTCCTAGGGCGTCCAGCCTTTTGGCATCCCTGGGCCACACTGGAAGAAGAGTTGTCTTGGGCTACACGTTAAATACATTGTGACACATCATCACAAAAAGAGGCCTCATAATGTTTTAAGTAAATTTACAGTTTTGTGTTGGGCCACATATTCACAGCCATCCTGGGCCATGTGTGGCCTGTGGGCCACAGGTCGGACAACCCTGATAGACCAATCAATATACAGCATTGAAAAAAACTCTCAAATGTGTCTATCTTTAGAACCCTTTAGCTCTTATGTTTTTCTCCCTCTTTCTCCCTTCTCCTCTCTATAAATAAGTAAATAAAATCTTTAAAAAACAAAACCCTTTATATCTCCTCCGCTTTTGTGTTTAACTATATATTCTAGAGTTTTAATTAAGTCAGTTATTTTCTTTGTGTTGTTCAAACTGTCAACTTGGCAAGTGAGAGGACTTTAAATTGTCTCCTGTGTCCTTCCAGTACTGCCTCAATACTTGTTTTTAGGAGGGGGGAAAAGTTCCAGGCTGTGTTTGGGGTTCCACGACCACCTTCCGGGCGGGTAATCCGCTAGGAGGATACACAGGACTCAGCATGTAGTCGTGCTCGGGGCTAAGATTTATCACAGAGAAAGGATACAAAGCAAATAGCAAAGATGAAAAGCACGGGCAAGGTCTGGGGGGACAGAGGAGCTTCGAGAGTCCCCTTCTGTGTCCAGGACACACCTAATTCCTTCAGCACAGAGTGGGGACAACACTTGCAGAGTGGTATCTCCCAGAAAAGCTGATTAGAGGCTCAGCACACAAGGTTCTCAAGGGAGCTGGTCGCGGAGGCCGCCAAGGCCCTCCTAACTGTCAGGGGATGTTTTACACCAGCATAGGCAGCTGTTTGCCAGCCAGGGGCCAACCTTGCGAGCAGGCATTTCGAACACGGGCCTGTGTAGATTTCTGTTCTCATTACACATTAAAAAGTCCTGGTTCACCCTGGCCGAGTAGCTCAGTTTGTTGGAGCAGTTTCCCAATGCATCAAGGTCGCAGGTTCGATCCCTAGCCAGGGCACATACAAGAATCAACCAAAGAATGCATCAGTAAGTGGAGCAACAGGTTGATGTTTCTCTCTCTCCTTTTCTCTTTCTCTCTAAAATCAATATTAATAAAAATTTTTGAAAAAGTCCTGGTTTCCTTGCACTGGAGAATAGTACCAAACTGGTTATTAAGGTTCATAACAGATCTTTTCCTGTGAATACTATGTGGAGGCTACTAACTTTAGGCAACTTTAGTGACAGAACTAATAAAGATTTCTTTTGCTAGATAGTATCCATTTAACTCTAATCATTTAAATCTTTAGAAAAAGCTAATCAAATTTTCTGATTTTTGAGCAAGCAGCTTCTCTCTCCTCTAATATCATCTTAATCGATTTTAATCCATGAAATTTGTGGTTGGACCAGTGTGGTTATATTAGAATATTGATGTACTTAATTTTCTAAAATACATTTCAGGTTTTACCCATGTTTCTTAAAAAAGAAAACCTATAGTTTATTATTGTTTTACATTTTAGAGCTTTCAGGAGAACTGTGCCTTATAATTCAATAAAAATATATAGGTAGAATGGAATTAATTTAATGCATTCTCTCCATATCATCTGTATCTGATAGAGGGAAAGAGAAATTATCATACCCTCCTTTGAATAGTCATTGATGCCTAGTATCTTAGATAAAATCGCATACAGTTAGAGAATAGTAAGTAGTGAATGGGAGAAGACAGAAAAATATAAACTTGAAATTTTTCTGAAATTCTTCTTTACCTCTTATGAGACCAGCGGTATGTTTGTGTGGCCGTTATTTGGTGACTGATTTTTTTTTTTTTTTTTTTTTAATACTCCTCACCTGAGGCCATTTTTTCAGTGCTTTTCGAGAGAGAGAGGAAGCAGGGGGTGGGAGAGAGAGAAACATCAATCAGTTGCCTCCCATACACACCCTGACCAGGGATTGAACCTGCAACCTGTATGTGCCCTGGCTGGGAATTGAACCGCCAACCTTTTCGTGTTGGGAACGATGCTCCAAACAGCTGAGCCACACCAGCCAGGGCAACCACCGTGTTTTCTTGATCCATTCATCTATCAAAGGACAGTTAGGTTGCTTCCATATCTTGGCTATTGTAAATAATGCTGCAGTGAACATATGGTTATGTCTTTCGGATTTATTGTTTTGGGGTTTCTTTGGATAAATACCCAAAGATGTAATTTCTGAGTCATTCTTTGTCTCTTGCTATATATCATATATAGCCTTTGTTTTAAAGTCTGTTTTGTCTGGTATAAGTATTGCTACCCCAGCTTTTTTCTTGTTTGCTTCCATTTTCATGAAAGATCTTTTTCTGCTCCCTTCTGTGTGTGTGTGTGTGTGTGTGTGTGTGTGTGTTTCTGTCTGAAGTGAGCTGGGGAGACCTCTTTGGTTATTTTTATTTCCCATGCATCACCATTATCCCATGTTTATCCCTGTTCACTTGGTCCAGCAAGACCACCTTTTGATAAAATCAGTGATTAAGCCACATCCAATATAATCCTTTTATTTTAGTTTATCCTATTTGAGAGTAAGAATCATCCTGGAAATGATAGGACTTAAAGATTTTAAATTACTACACAAATACTTAACACATTCATTCAATTATGTTATAGCCCCACACCTATTTCACAGAAAGTTTCAAAAAAAGTTTTTATATTTTTACCAATGATAGTTTCATGTGTCAAATATTTTTATTGCTTGCTTAAGGAGTCTGCCTTCCCCATAGTTAAAGTCATATTCAGCCAGTGTAGACATTAAAATTTTATATTTTCTTGTGATCAGACTTCTATTTTTAGCTACCTCTCAAACCTACAACCTCAGCATTTGTTGACTTTCTCTTACCTGGTCAGTATTCGGTTTTTCTCGATTACCTGGCTTTCTCTAGAGCCTGCTGTTTGCAAAAAACAATTTACTTTCATTTTGTGTCTCTTCAACTGTGCACCGGTGGGACCTCTCAGGCGTTGGAGGAGCGTGCTCTGAGTGCCATTGCAGTGACCTGGCCAGCAGCTGCCCTGCTGTCACGGCACAGGTGTCTGTGTCAGGCCATCTTAGTAGTCACGTTGTCCTGCTCCTTTACTTCTAAAAGGTCCCCAGGTTGCGCACACCCACCAAACTGCAGTTGATACAACTGTGTCCTGTGCATTCTGTGACTGTAGGGTTAAGACCCAGTTCAATAAAATAAATATTAACTTAGTTGTACTGACCTAGTTAGTTAAGTGACCCCAGGAACTTTTAGCATTGTTTTTCAAAAAGAGCAGTTAGCTTCCAGGGGTTCCCCAGGTTCAGTGAAGACCTACCTAGTCAATGAGCTGTAATAACAGCCATTTAAACTTCTGGAGAACTGACTTACTCTTTTTTTAGCCCTGCATAGCTTTTATGGTTGGCTGCTGACTAATATTGTAACAAAAGGTTGGAAAGAATTCACGTGCCCATCAATAGGGAATTCTTGAATAATCGGTGGTACAGCTACACAGAACAGCATGAAAAGAAATGAGAAAGATCTCTGTAAACTGCCATAGGTATGTCCGGAATATATTGTAAGTAAAAAATCAGGGTACCGCACGGTTCGTGCAGTGTGACACATAAAGAGGAGAATTACCGGCTTGCTTAAATTCTCACAAAGAAACGATGGAAGATTAAAAACCAATACCTGTTCAGGGAGAGAGAGACTAGAGGTAGAAGCTAGACCTTTTGAGTGTACTGTATTTTCTATTTACTATTTTGGAACCTTGTAAATATTTTACTATTAGGAAATTTGTTTAGGCGCGCTCTCCCTCTCGGGAGGACACCATGCCCTTCCCTTCTCCTCCTCCCCCAGACACGTAACCTTTGCCTGCCTCTCCTAAGCTCCAAGGGCCTCCTTTTGCTTCTGTAACTTATTTCCTGAGCCTGCGCAGGCCAGCTGACTCACCTCTACTACCTCTGTGACAAGGTAGTAGAAGTGAGCCACTGCTAAATAAACTCTTGTTAAAAATTTTTTTTTCTTTTAAATCAAATACATGCTGACATAAGTAAACTGTATTATGATGGTGACAAATAGATACAATAGATTTCTTTCAAATGACTTCAGAACATAGTATTTTAACTGTACATCCCTAAAAGAATATATGCTAAGGACCAAAAGTACCCCCAAAATTTAAATTGCATTCATATTTTTGTTAGTAATATGGGTATTATTTTGAAACATAGAAAAGCAGAGATCATGTTAATGTCATTAGAAACCAAAAATTTTCAGGTAATACAGAAAAGATACTAAATCAAAGGATTTAATTAAAATCCTATAATCTTAAATATAAATATAAACTCATAACACTTTTCTTTTTCTAAAAAGTATGTGTTTTTATAGCTCTGTCCTTTGAAAAGACTTTGAGGCAGTGACAGCCTGTTACCAGTTAGCATCCTTATCATCCCAACTGTGGTCTCTAAATTCCATTTCTCAGAGATCATTGATTGTGGGCTTCGAGTAGGAAATGTCCAGGGTGAACCTGGGATGGTTTGTCATATCAGAAATGAGACTCAGATGCTCGATGACGTGAAATGACGCAGAGATCTGAGGAGGCTGTTTCTGGCCAGAGAAGGGACGGTCCGAGCATTAAAAAGAATGATGACAGCAATGGGTTGAAACTCATCAAATGTGTAACATGACATGATTTCATAATGATAAACCAAAAAAGAAAGGTCAAACCACTTAAATCACTGAAGTTTCTAGAGCACTAGCTTGTTATTCAAAAAATTGGTGCAGAGAAACAAACATTTTAAAAGTCTCATATTGCTGATGGATAGGAAGTTCATCCTCCAGATGTCTCCTAAAGATATTTTTCCTTATACCTACCCTTTGCCCTTCTGCTTCTTTCTTTATATATGTGTTTGTATAAAATCTGGGCCCCAGCTGGGTGGCAGTTGGTGGGAGCATCGTCCTGTACACGAAAAGGTTGCAGGGTCGATCCCCAGTCAGTGCCTGCAGGAGACAACTGATCAATGTTTCTCACATTGCTGTTTCTCCCTCTCTCTCTCTAAAATCAATGGATGTATTCTTGGGTAAGGGCTTAAAAAATTGTTTTAATCTGGAAGAAAAAAGATGAAGTTGTATGTTTCATAGATTTTAGTCTTATAGCTCAAAGTAGGAAGTCGGAAAAGCAACCTGCCATATGTGCTAAACCCTGTGTCTCGCCAGTCTCTCTGTGTGACCTGACCGTCTTTGGGGCCTTAGTTTTGCCCAGCCTCTTACTTCGGCCGTGGGCATACCTTCAGGTTTCAGTGGTCTCCGCTGGAGAGAAAGGCATCACGGAAATCAGCAAGTTCTCATTTGCCAGGATAAAGCCATAGCCTGCTTACAAGGCTTTCCTGGGAAATAATACAAAGAGCATGAATTTACTCTGGCCCTTGTCAGCTGGCCAGCTTGTCCTTTTAGGCCAAAAAAGGTGGTATAGGCCTCAGCTGGAATAGCAAACGCAGCTGTTTCTGCACTGACCAAATGAGACGTGTTCCATGTAACGCCTTTGGAGTCTGTTCTCTCTTCTTTCTGAAGGAAACCCTAAGACCTGAGGGCTTGCAGATATGATCACCCCCGCCCTTCAGGAAACAGTGACTTCTATCATTTAATAAGCCAAGGTAATATTTAGAAAAAGCCTAGAATTGGGAACCTGGAAACTATGTTTCTGAGGAGTCAGGTCTTTATTTATACTGATCACTTTGTAATTCTGGAAGTGTATTTGTTTTTTAACTAATATTTAAGAAAAAATAATTTTGGTCAGTTTTTTTTCTGCTTTTTTTCTGCTGTATTTTAAAGCAAACCTTTGAAAACGTGGTGTTTCACCATAAATATTTACTGTTTATTTGGGATCTTGGGGGCCTTCTCTACTTAAATGGAGAGAATATTCCTGTTTTCATTATTTGATTAAAAAGCAGCAAGAGAAAAAAGTGAAAAGATTTTTAAAGTAATTGTGCTAATGAAATGAAAGGTACTATTGATTTTAGATTATTTCAGGGTATCATCTCCAGAATAAAAATTGATTTGTTTTGAAATGGGCTCACTGAAAATAGTGAATCAAGCTGAGTACGTACATAATGTAAAAATAAATTTGGTTTCATTTTGAACTGGCTCTCTAGGTGTTATATGGATGTTTTTTAAAGGCTGGTTCAGTTTTGTTGTTGCTTAGAATTAAATTTGGGCAAAACATAGTGTTCGACAAACCAACATGATTATTTTAACTTTCTGATTCAAGTCCCTGAAGGCCATTTTTCCCCCCCCACAAATAGAGCCTGGCATTTCAACATCAGATATTCTGTCTTGGATTAAACAAGAGGAAGAGCCCCAGGTTGGGGCCCCACCGGAGCCCAAGCAGAGTGACGTGTACAAGGGAACCTATGCTGGTGAGTGATGAATCGGAGACCTGCAGGCCAGGTCCCGCCTGTGCCAGGGCCGACTGAAGGCACAGCAGGTGACGTGGCCTGCAGAGGCAAGGGGGCAGGGGAAGAACGGGAAGGCGGGGGGTGCGCACACACTCAGGTGTGTTAGAAATGAAACCAAAATCGAACTAAGGAGTTTAAAGTGAGAAAACACTCCTAAGTGTAAAGACAAATCAGAATTGTCAGAGGGAGAAAAAGGAGTACATATAGGTAGACCAAAAATAGGAGGATGGGGAAAGACAAGAACATTTAAATATCATGGAGAAGGGATAGAACAAAGTGGGGGCAGGACAAGCAGACACGGTGGAGATGAAAATGCCACGGGGGAGGCACACGGGAATGTCAGTGAAGAGCTGGCCCTCAGGAGAAACAAAGGTGGGAGACACAGCAGATCGTCTTCCTTCTAATGTGGGTTGCGCCGTCTGTGTTTTGCAGCCTGAATTATAGAAGAGATTCTCAAGGTCAGAAGGGACCCAATTGTTTACATAACTTTATGCAGCCTGATTTTTAACATCTTCTATGTCCTATGTTCTTTTGGACTCTAGAAAATAAATTAGACAGTTTCTGCTCTCCAAGATATTTATATTGGGGACACACATATCAATACTGGGCCTACCTGTTTTTAAGTGTCAGGAGTGAGTGGGATAGGTTACCTATATATAAGAAATGAGAGGTTTGGAGAACATGCCTCAGTTTTAGTTTATGTTTTAGGTAAGGCCTAAGGAAGAATGCGAAGCCAGAACTGGGCCTTGGAAGCCTGGTATGATGTGGCTGGGTATGTTTGGGAAGAGAGGAGGTGCATTCTACAAAAGGAAGGACAGAATGAGCAGAGATGCGCAGCAGAAATGTTTACTCCATTTTCAGGGACAGTAAAGAGAGAGCTAACAATCATGAAGGATTTGCCTGGCAGAGTAAAGAGGAATAGGAGTAGGTTAATACATGAATGTAGGCCTTGGCACAGTAGGCAGAGTCTCAGAGCTGGTGAGCAGAGGAGGAACGTGACGAGAGCCGTGCTGAAAAGATCGATGCTAAGGTGGTTCCTTCTCCCGACGGAGCACTGAGGAGGTTTGGGTGTTGGGCCGCAGGGACCGTGGACAGCGTGTGATCTGCTCGGCCCCCGGCGGAGTTTCTTGTTGGAGCCAGCAGAGAGCTCTGAGCGGGCCGTGAGGGCTGGGGAGGGCGCCGCGGGGCTGGGAGACCTTCGCTGGCGGGCGTGACTCTGAGTCCTTTCTTTCAGATGAACAGCTTGTCATCAAAGCTGAAGGCCTTGCCAGGGCCTCCCTGTGCCCTGAGGTTCCAGTCACCTTCCCTTCTCCACCAGCAGCAGCAGCAAAGGATACTTTTACAGATGTGACTTTCAAAAGCCAGCAGTCTACGTCCATGGCACCCTTCGGGCGTCCAGCCACTGACCTGGCAGAAGCCTCTGAGGGACAAGTGACTTTCACTCAGCTGGGTAGCTACCCCCTGCTGCCGCCAGCTGAGGAGCAGGTGTTCTCATGCCACCACTGTGGCAAGAGCCTCAGCCAGGACATGATGCTGACCCACCAGTGTGGCCACGCCGGGGAGCACCCCTTATCCTGCGCCCAGTGCCCCAAGCACTTTCCGCAGCAAGCCGAGCTGGGCAGCAACCCCCAGGCCCATGCCACTGAGACACCCCCCACCTGCCCGCACTGCGCCAGGACTTTCACTCACCCGTCCCGACTCACCTACCACCTCCGGGTCCATAACAGCACCGAGCGCCCTTTCTCCTGTCCTGATTGCCCAAAGCGCTTTGTGGACCAGGCCCGCCTCACCAGCCACCGGCGAGCTCACGCCAGCGAGAGACCCTTCCGCTGCACGCAGTGCGGCCGGAGCTTCAGCCTGAAAATCAGCCTCCTGCTCCACCAGCGTGGGCATGCGCAGGAGCGGCCTTTCTCCTGTCCGCAGTGCGGCATAGACTTCAACGGCCACTCCGCCCTGATTCGCCACCAGATGATCCACACAGGCGAGCGTCCTTACCCATGCACTGACTGCAGTAAGAGCTTTATGCGCAAGGAGCACCTGCTGAACCACCGGCGGCTGCACACGGGCGAGCGGCCCTTCAGCTGCGCGCACTGCGGCAAGAGCTTCATCCGCAAGCACCACCTCATGAAGCACCAGCGCATCCACACGGGCGAGCGGCCCTACCCCTGCGCCTACTGTGGCAGGAGCTTCCGCTACAAACAGACGCTCAAGGACCACCTGCGTTCGGGCCACAGTGGAGGCTGTGGGGGTGAGAGTGACCCATCTGGACAGCCGCCCGATCCTCCAGGTCCCCTCCTAACTGGGCTCGAAACCTCTGGTCTGGGCGTTAGTACTGAAGGTCTAGAGGCCAGTCAGTGGTATGGGGAGGGCAGTGGAGGAGGAGTCTTGTGAACCTCCCTCCTTTCCTGGTTATCCATGTGCCTCCAGGGCAGGAGAAAGGCCCCTGCAGTAATCCCCGTTGGCACATTGGTGCGTTTGGGGTTCTGTGCACTTGGCTAGAGACGTTCTTCAGTTTGAGAACTTCATAGTGTTACAAGAACATCACATTTTGAAACCCAGACAGACCTAGAAAGGAGCTCAACATCCCCGTCTTTCAAAACTGTGACCTGAGCAGAGGTTGCAGGGAGATAAGCAAGATTTGGTGTCCGGTAATTCATCACAGGGTGGTAATAGATTGAGAATGATTGCAGTTCTGGGTAGAGACAGGTGCATGGGAAGAGCCACCAAAGCTTGGAGCCCATGTGAGGTGGAGCGTGTTTCCCTGAGCCTTTCGTTAGTTTCCTGATGGGAGGACAGTTGGTTAAAAGAAATTGGTCAAGCCTCGGTCTATGTTCCTGCTCCTCCCGACACCAGCTCAAGTCCACTTGTGCTAGTGGACGCCTCTCCCCAAGTGACAGCTCAGTGCATTCTTCCTGGGTTTCTTAGTCTAATTCTTCTGAGTACATTTTGTTAAATATCGGGTGAGCAAGACATCTGACCTGTAAAGCTTTTTAAGGGCAACAGCTCCTACCTTTCACCAGCCTGATTTGCAGCATTCAGCCCCCCTGGCATTTAAACTGCTAGAAACCCCTGCCGAGGTCCCTGTTAAAAAGTTGGGAGCAGGGGTCTCAGCCCTTCAAAGGCTAGAGGTCCCAGAGAAATGACAGAACAGCCTAGCTGACAGTTGTGCCTGAACCCCATTTCTTAGAGTCACTTGAAATTCTTATTATTTACAAGCCTATAAGATGACTTTTCCATTTCTGGTGTCTGATATTTTTGACAGTCCTCAGCAGAAAAGGTTACAGCATTTTCCAGAAGTGTTACGGAGTTTCAGAAAGTGCCTGTGGACGCCCAGCTTCCGTTTCCCCCGCGGTGAGGTGCTTGTGTGATAACGCAGCTTTGTTGGGCCACCACCTGGCCATTCCCGCATCGGCAATGGGCAGGTTGAGGGGCTTCAGGTCACTGAGCGCTAAACACTGACACAGGGATGGCCTCTTCCTGCTGGTTTTGCTTTTAGGGACCTTGGCTACCATGTGTCCTTTTGTCGGGGTCACTCAGTCACCTGGGAGCATTTGAGCCTTGTTCTGTACCTAACTGGCTTTGCAATTGGGTGTAAGTCCCTTTCTTTCCTTTTACAGAGC
Source organism: Pteronotus mesoamericanus (assembly GCF_021234165.1). NCBI lineage: Eukaryota > Metazoa > Chordata > Mammalia > Chiroptera > Mormoopidae > Pteronotus > Pteronotus mesoamericanus. The sequence continues at coordinate 79,450,574 of NW_026555329.1, read as the reverse complement.
TAAGATTTTTGTCTGCAAAATGAGGCTGGTGAAAGGGAAAAAGTGAGCTGCTAAGAAAATTTTTTTAAATCTTGTGATACATTCCTTCTCCTGCCAAAATCCTATCTCTGCCTCTGGCTTCTATCCAAGCAACGCCAAATAAGCCACAAAATCAAAGCAGACACATTCCTGCTGAAACTTGACTGAAATCAGTTTGGTTTGTTGTTTTAGTTTTGCTTTGAGCCTGAGGTGGAAGACAGAGTACGCAGAGGCCCTAAGTCTCAGGCAGGTACGCCGTTTATTGCCCGTCCTCTTGTCTCCCTGAATCCATCTGAGATGCATCAGAACAAGCTCTGGGAGTAGTTAGGACCCTTTGTTGATGAAACAGTAAGGGAAGGACCCATTTTCTCCTTATCATCTAGCTCAACCTTTACCCTACCTGGTTGTATATAACCACACTAGGAAAAAGCATGCACCCCAGCCAGCTTTGCTCCTGGGGAGGCTTTGTCTGAACATGCTGTTCTTCAGGATAATCACAGTTACTGCATCTGCTCTGTGACATTCACAATACCAGGGATCGTGGGAGACCTAAGAAATGTGTATGAGACCATAACTTAGAGTCTGAAGGCGATGAAGAAACCCAAGGGTATAGAGCAAACTGCGGCAGATGAGGAACAGAATGCTGGCATATTGGGAGCTTTCTAGTAAGGATCTGGACTTACACTATGAGAAAATGGGGGGTTCTGGGAATTTTGGTTTCACAGGTGACCCACTAGGAACCTGAGTGAGATCCAGCTGGGTTTGCACCTGGATCTCCTTAAAGAAAAGGTAAAAGAATTAAGTACTATCTTAAGATGGTGCGTTCCCTCTTCTGAAGCTTTTACCAGGGTATGCTGAAGAGGGGATTCTAGGTGTGACGCTGGCCTAGATAACGTGGGTAACTCAAAGATTTACCGAAGACAGAGTTCACTAATGAAAGAGACCCATGGGTGAAAATGCTACAGATAGTTCCCACAACCCCTTCTGCAAGGAACTGTAGTCGGCAGGGTCCCAAACTTTGGCAAGAAGTGAACATGGTTCTGATAGATGAGTGAAACAAGAGCCATGAAGCCGAATGAAAGAGAGTGGGCAGGGCCATGTCAGGAAGATGGAGAGGGGTGTGGTCCTACTCTTTGGCCCTGGTGCAGACTAGGAGTTCAACTGTGGTACATTCTGGTCTTCCCTCCCTCCACTGGACAGAACTCCAGGTCAGCTCCAAATTAGATTAGAGAGTGTGTTTGCCTAAGATTCAAGAACGGATAAGTAAAATGGATCAGTGGAAAAGATAAAGCCTGACAGAAAGGCTTCAGTGTACAGGGAAGCTTGGTCCATCAAAGGCTCGTGAGAGAAACCATACATTTAACTCGGCAGCTGAAGAAGTACCTGTGGATTCCTTGTCATGAGCAGATGAGACAGGAAAGAGGAAGAGCCAGAAACGCGCTTACCAGTCGGCCCTCTGGCCTGAGGAGTCTGTGCTGTCTTATAAATAGGCACCATCTCTTCGGAGTGGATCCAGGCGTGGACTGCAGAACTAGATTCACTCTTTGCTTACTGGGTGTTTCATTGTTACCATAAGATGAACCTCTGGTTCAGCCACAGATGTGAAAATAAACGGAAGTTGATTGTCTAGAAGGTGAAAGCTGATGACTGATCCTTTCTGCTGGATATTTGATACTGGCGACACCATAGCTGGGCTGTAGCTAGAGCAGAGCATAAGTTCCCTCAGCAACAGCAAGTCTGCAGCGTTCTCGTTGGGGGCCTGCTGGGCTGCTTTGGGGGCGTTTTTGAGAGAGTCGAGTGCCCATGCCTGCTTCTACCTGGACCAGACCCAGCGGCTTACTGGGGGATAGCATGCTTGCTGTCCATGTCTGCACAAGCCTTGCTGGTGTAAGAGGGCCCGAGTTCCTTTATCTGTACGTTCCAAATGGCATAGAAACCCAAATTCCTGCTCACATTTCCTCTTGAGGAGGGGCAGGAAAGCCCCCCGTTCCTCCCCCGCATCCTAGCTTCCCTTAGCTAGCCGCCCCGTGGCTGCTCAGCAGCAATGAATAAAAGCAAGTCTTTCCCCACAACGCTGTTACAGACCAGGAGCTCAGTTACAGGTACATGTCGTGTCTGTGTGCTTGGTGGATACCTTTGACCCTGGTCTCTTCACTCTGCAGAGGAAGCAGAGTTCATACACAGAGGACATTCTTTAACTAGGGAAGTGTTGGGCTCTTACAAGCAAAAGGTAGTCGAGTTAGGTCAGGGGTGGGGAAGGCGTGGGGCCTGGCGGTACACAGGGCTTGGTATGAGGCCACATCATGGAGTTGGTGCAGCTTTGTGGTTTAGAGAACGCACGCAGACCTAGATTCAAGTCCTGGTATCAGCAGAAGTGACATAACATACATGTTTTATTTAACCATCATGAGCCTAGTTTCCTTATCTGTAAAATAGAATGATACCTCTGTCTCCGAGGTGTTGGGTGCCGGGATACCCATGAACGTGCCGAGCGCTGAGCCTGAGACGTCAAAGGGGTCAGGGTGGCAGCCCTCAAGAAGGTGTGCAGGCCCAACCAGAGGCTGGAAAGCCGGCTGAGCCTGGAGCAGAGGTCAGGGACCGAAGCTGCTCTGTAGATGCACGTGATGCTTGAGGTCTCTGCTTTTTGCTTCCGTGCAGCCTGTTCTTTGACTCCATCTTTTCTGTACGTCAGTTCCACAAGTCCCTGTGTGCCATGACACCGGTGGCTCTGTGTCCCTTGGCTTTTTTAGCTCAGATTCTAAGGTGTGGGCTCGGGCCCTGCTCTCCTTACCCCAGGCCCCAGGAGTTTTCGGCCAGCCCTTGGGTTGGCTGCCCGCGAGTTACGCGCTCATCTTGCTTCAGTCAGCTGCAGTTGGGAGGGAAGGCCCTGTGGTCCCTGCACCAGGATCTGTGCCTTGGGAGGAGGCAAACAGTGGCACCATATGGCATTTCTAGTACGACCGGGATAGGAGAGAATCTGCCTCACCTGTGTCAGGGTTCCTCAAGAGGCAGGCTCCTCAGCGCGGTCAGATCAGGGCACACTGTCCCTTGTGTCAAGGACCCGAGAGGTGCTGCTTATATACTGCAGAAGGAGTAATTTGTCACTTTCTAGGGTGTTACTCCTTCCGGCCCTGCTCCAGTTGTTTTTTTAAGTGCATTAGTGGCCATAATTTCATTCATATACACACACATGCGTGCATGCGCACACAGACTTTTGTCAACTGGGTCAAAGTGCTTCTTCAAAGCAAAAGTATTAACTTCACCCCTAAGACCATCTACCCACTAAATGCAGAAAGATAGTCTAATCAGAGAAGCCCCAAGCAGTGTGGTGCAGTGCTCTGAAAATGGCCAGACTATAGTTCAAACAGAATACTAGATAAAACCTCACTGGGCCAGGTGGCTCCGACTTTGTTTATTGGCAAAGCCAGTATTTGCTGTGAAATCTTGAAATCAGTCTAAAAATTAAGCTACTCAAGAAGGGCACCTGAGCAGGGGTTAAAAACTGGATTCTGGTCCTAGCAGAATGTTGCCTACCTTCTTCATATAGAATAAACTACTTAATTTGTGGAGATCTCATTTTTCTAATTCTAATGTGCACATCAAACAAGATGGTAATACAAGGTCACTTCCAACTCTAAAATCATAGACTTTAAGGTTTTACTTTCTGGTCCTGTTTTCCTTGTCTGGTTTCTCTCCAGATTCTGCCCTACTGAGTGATTGCTTCAACCCAACAGAACAAGCACCTTGGAGAGGTAAGCATCACTCCTGAATAAAGAGTCTCTCATTCTAACCATATTGTAGTTACTCCAAAGCCACACAAACTGATAAAATTTTGGCAAAACTATAAAATTTTGTTTTAAATATACAGTATGCAGTTGATCGCATTTTTTAATCGTTACCTGAGGGCATTTTTTCATTGCTTTTAGAGAGAGGAAGAGAGAGAAACATCTGTGTGAGAAACTGATCAGTTGCTTTCCTTACATACCCAGACCGGGGATGAAACCTGCAACTTAGGTGTGTACACTGACCAGGAATTGAACCCACAACCTTTTGGTTATGAGATGACACTCCAACCCATTGAGCCACACCGGCCAGGGCTGATTGCATGTTTTAAGGCTAGGAAAACACACCGAAATAACAATGGTGGTTCTAGGGTGTTGGGGTCATTCAATAGTTATTTTTCTCCATAAGTTCTGTGTAATGTAAAATATACATAGCATTCTTAATGCTTTTATAAGAACAAAGATTATTTTAATGAGAACGGTCCTGGAAAGGAAGTCAGAAGGACAGAGTTTCAATCTTGCTTTGGTTTCCCATTTGTAGTGTGAGGATGATACACGCTTTCCCAAGTTTACATAGGTGTTGTGAGGCTCAAGTGAAGGACAGTCCTAAAAAGTGCTTTGCAACACATAATAGGCCTAAGAAGAGAGTGTTGACATAGCAGGCGCAGGAGCATTACCTGTTGACGAGGGGAAGAGCTTCTGAGATGTTAGTGCTTCTCATTCAGGACTGTGCAGGAGTAGTTCCTTCACTACCAGCTTGCTTGCCTGTGCTGGGTGCTGGGGAGAAGCTGCCTGAGAGTGCAGTTTGGGAGGCAGTGGGAAAACGGAAGTGTGTGTGGGCAGAGATCGAAAACAAAGTGGGATGCAGAAAATACCAAGTTGACCTATTGAATATGTTGCCTTCTACCAGCAGCTCCTGTAGCATAACCAGTTTTATGTATATGAGGAATTATAACAAATTAGGAAGGCAGGCATGTTACTGGAGAGATTGGGTTAAACAACCAGAATTCAGAATTAAGGATGGGCATAAAGCTATGTACATGAAGCAAGTTCTTGGCTTTGAATTTATCGTTATTAAAAATGATATAAGAAAAAACTATCTAAAAGCCCAACCTCGTGAGCAAACAACAGGATAAAAGCAATGAACAAGAATAATTAAATCAACCATACTTTTTTTAGCTGATAAATGTTTAGAGTGACCCCAGGGTGAACCTTTGGGGGTGAGACAAGGACACGAGGAATAGCAGGAAAACTCTTATGCTGGTTCTTGGCTGAACATAAGAATAACCCAGGGAGCTTGAAGAACCATCCACGTATGCCAGCGCCCACCCCAGCATGGTTTCATCCGTCGGGGATGGGGCCTGGATGTTTGTTTTAAGCGCTCTACTGTGCCCGCGAGTTTAGGATATCATCCTAACAGTGAATTATTGGGCTGGAAGTGATCAGTTAGCCTGCTTTACTGGGGTGGGGAGCTGTGCACTGGAGATTAATAAAGGGTCTTTGAATCCACAATGGGAAGCCATGATTTGGTCGTAGAGGCGGAGCTCACAGGGCAATGAGGCCCTGGAATGGCTGCTGAGAAAGTTCTGACAGATCTCAGTAGTTGGGGCAGCAGCTCCCGCTGCTGTGGGAGGAGCAGCATTGGCCTGAGCTGTGCCCACTGCAGACGCCGGGTCTGGAGGCCTGGCGCGCACAACACCGGCAGCATGCCGGCTGAGCACAGACGGGGGTGGTCCCAGGGCCCGCGCCCACCCCCCTGACCTCTGAGGGCGAGGCCAGCACCTGCTTGTCAGAGCACTTTGTTGGAGAACAGAAAGGGATGTTGGCAACGTCATTACCAGCTTGGATTTAGCAATAATATGAGGTTTTAATACCTTATTTGTTGCTGTTAGGAAAAAAACAGTAATATTCTGCATGAACACTAGGCTTTATTTTGAAAGGCTTTTGGCCATTTTTAGTAATCAAATCCACACTTAAAAGTTGAAGGTTGCCCATTGAGAAGATTCAAGAGAGTATATTGCAACTATTTCGAACATAAAACATGTCTTCTGCATAAAGGGTGTTAAGTCATAGGTACCTGTTGCATTAGAACCGCTGAGCAGCGCACTCAGTCACCGAGCGATTACACATTTATTAAAATGAGGGCAGCAGCATAGAGCCATTAAGAACTGCAGAGAAGCCCAAGAACTTCATTTATCTACTGTGTCAAGATTTGTAAAGAAGGTGATGAAATGCGTATTTGAAGAAGGCTGAGAAGAAACTGAAGAGGGAAAAAATATTTTCTCCAAACTTTATTTACATAAGTATAAAGCAGAAATGTTCAGAAGTTAGCAGGAGAGGGACAGGGAATGAAAATGTGTGTGTGTTTGGCATTTAAGTTTGAACAAAAATGGTGGCAAAAGGTAGAGCTGGAAAAAGCAAGGATGTTGAAAACTCATTAGCAAGAGCAAACTGACCTTAAAACTGTATAATATAAAATATTTGACTGTGATCCCCACAGTAACACTTGATACCTCTTAAAAGGAATCTTGGAGCTTTATTACCTTGTGCCCAGCACCCCTCCCCTCCATAAAGCCCTGCATCTGATTTTTAGTTACAGGATGTCAGTGGCTTTGAAACCTAAGGGGTTACCCTTCATTGGAGTTTGGCAGAAGGGACAGTGACCTAGAGTGGAGACAGGTTGTGACCGCGGACACGGCAGCAGGCAAGGGGAGTCTGAGGATCCCTAGGTTGCCATTCTCTACTCCATCAATCACACTGTAGTCCTGAAGCTGAGCTGTGCAGTTAGGCACGGGCGACGCCAAGAAAGAAGAGCAAATCTGGTCACCCTCTTCACTCAGCTAAGAGTGAATCTAGAGTGTTTGTCTTTTGGGTTATTTTTTCCTCGAATAAAGCTTGTAATTGTTGAAAGGACTCGGAGCGCACAGGGAGCACCAGGGATTCGTAGGAAATGGTAAAGCTGTCCGGAAAAACAAGAACCAGAAGGCTGTGAAGACGTTTATTAGAGGAATCAGCCCCTGCAGTACGGAGGCCGAGGAGCCCCGCTGTCGGCCCCCCCGCAAGCAGGAAAAGCAGGAGAGCCAGGGGGGCCGCACTGAGTCCGAAGGCTTAGGAACCAGGAGCACTGCTGTCCAAGGGCAGGAGGGACACGTGTCCCTGCTCATGGAAAGAGCAAGGTCGCCCTTCCTCTGCCTTTTTGTTCTGCCCTGGCCCTCGGTGGATTGGACGATGCCCCCCCACATGGGTGAGGCTGATTTTTCCTCAGCCAACTGATGCAAAGGCCAATGTTTTCTGGAAACAGTCTCACAGACACACCCAGAACTGTGTTTACCAGCTATCTGGGCATCCCTTGGCCCGGACAAGCTAATGCACAAAACGAACCCTCACGACACACGAGAGTTCTGGCATTCACGAACTCCCTCTCCTTCAGCCTCTCTTACCACGTCAAATACCCCGTCCAAGCAGTAGCTGCAGAGCTCCCAGGCGAGGAGAGGAAAAGCAGTCCGTTCCCACCTGTGAGAGTGAGGGGCCAGCCTGGGCCCTCCCCTTAGGAGACGCGTTTATTAGCGAGATACCTGAGCCCTTAATTCCTGTTATCCAGCTGCTCACTCTGCTCCTCGGTAAGTGAGGTAGCGGCTTGATGGTTACCTAGCGATTTATGCAAACAAGCTCGGTGGCTGGACACCTCCCCCAGCTCAGGCCCTGCCCCGCCCTAGCCTCTCTCTGAGCCCATGGGTCACCGGAGCACCCCGGAGAGGGTCCGCAGCCTGCGCTGCTATAACAGCTCCTTCCTCGTGCCCTTGTTTTCCGGGCAGTGCCCCTAATCCCACCATGCACTACCCTCCTACTGGATCCACGTCCGGGTTTCGCGGCCTGCGGCTGCTAGGCTGGACAGTTATAAATTAATGATAGTGCAATGAAGCCCGTGCATTTAAGTTGTCTTGCATTGATGGCTTCGCTCCGGACAGTGAACTGGACCTCCAGCCCAGGGCAGCCACTCCCTGGCCGCAAGGGGTGACAGCGTGCATGGCTGTGTGGAAACCCATCCTCGGGGAGAGAGAAACGTAAAGCGGATGCCCCACGGTGGTGTCTTATTGTGTAAGGAGGGAAGCACTTAGTTAACTGCCATGCACTGAAACCACAGCTTCAGCCTTGGGACTAGCCTGGCCTCATTTCCGCCTGTAGGGAAGGGAAGGCAGCCGACCATCCATATGCTAGAATATGCGCTCTGAAATGTGCCTTGTTGGTGCAAATAAATTTACCTGCAGCTTTTCAGACTCTACTTCCCTCGTTCCCCTAATAACGGTGGACATGATGTTTACCATTGGGGGCCGCCTGTGACCAGGCAACAGAGGGAAGGAAACACTGACTTCTGGGAACAGAACCTTTGCTAGCCTGTGTGCTCTTTGACCATAGTACTAAGGCACTTGCTCTGTATCCTGGAAATGTGTCTTACAGAGGAAGTACTTGATGATTGTCCTTTTGAGTATGGAGCTCTAAGGACACACCTCACTTGGGCCAGTGAGGCCCTTTGCTTTGCTAAATGCAGGGAAACAAAAGGATGCCCACCTGGGGTAGTTCTGCAGCAGGTCTGGCTTCTTACGGGCAAGACGCTGTGGAGATTTCCGTCATAACAAGGTAGTCATTTAGGAAGACAACATAGACACTGTTTTGAGGATAATTACAAGGATTTGCCTTTTGGTAGTAACTACCCTCATTGAGTACCTACTATGTACTAAGCACTGTTCTCATCTCACTTGATTTTACAACTGTGGAGTGGGCATTTTTTCCCCCCACTTATATATGAAGAGACCAAGGGAAGCTCAGAAGTTAAGTAACGTTAACAGTCGAGGCTAATGATTGGTGATTTTGGAATTTAAAGGCAGGTGCATCCAACCGCAAAGCCCAACCCCTGCCCAAGCAGTCAGTACCTGGTGCGTAGTAAGTGCTCGGTAAATATTTGTGGAAGGAACGAAATTTGCCTTCTGCCTATATTCTCCATTCACCTACCCTGCCTTAGCCTGATGTTTCAAAGTGACGCTGACCTACATTTAAAGGTTTTGGGAGAGGCTGCTGTTAAAATGCTGTGCGCCTTTCCTGGGAGGAAGAGTTCAGCCCTCTCCTGACACATTACCCCAGATCACTTCTCTGTCACCCAGACCAATGCATAGGCCTGGAACTGGTCCAGGCGAATCTGAATTTGGGGAGAGGGAGAGTGGGCAGGTGAAGCCTGCAAAGGCGTGAGGGAAGGGGAGAGACCGAAGAGTCTGGAGGCACAATTATTCTTGCAAAATTTTCAAAAGGACCAGACAGCATTTTCCGTGGGATGCCCAATACGTTTGCAGAATTGGCAGAAATCAGGACCCTGCGTTGTTTGGGACGTTAGGGCAGGCCATCCCAGACTGAAGGGCCCTAAGGAACGTACCGCCCAGGGCCACTTTGGGGTGGCGGCAGCTCTGGCCGGGGAGTGGTCCCGTCGGTCCCGCAGGCGGGCAGGAGCTCGGAAGCCATTGGCTGGCGCGCTGGCTGCGGAGGGGCGGGGAGCGCCTCCAAAGGGGACTGTTTGCTCCTACGGGCTGTAGATGGAGCTGTCCGGCCCCGGCGAGGGGGAAGGCGCCTGGAAACCGTTCTTCTTCTCCGTGGCCGGCCCGAGCGGGGAACAGCACTCCCAGGATGCAGTTTGTGTCAACACGGCCGCAGCCTCAGCAGCTGGGCATTCAGGGCCTGGGGTTGGACAGCGGGAGCTGGAGCTGGGCCCAGGCTCTGCCCCCGGAGGAGGTCTGCCACCAGGAGCCGGCGTTGCGCGGGGAAATGGCCGAGGGAATGCCGCCCATGCAGGTGGGTGCAGCCCCAGTCCAACGCCATGGCCGCGCCGCCCGGCCGTGGGGGCGGGGCTGCGGGGCTGCGGGCACCGAGGGCCCTGGGCGTGCGGGCGCAGGAGCGGAGGCCTCGGGCGGGTCGGAGCACGGGCGGGCTCGCCTGGCAGGCGGCCGCCGTGGGCCCCGCGGCAGGCCCGGCCCCGATCCTCGGTGCCCTGGCCGGCCCGGCCCGCGCGCCGCCCAGCCGCAGGCCCCCGAGGCCGCGTGCCGGCCGGGCCCAGTGCCGGTGCCTAGCAGAGGCCCCGCGGGGGCGAGGGACCAGAACGCGTGGTTCCCGCGACCTGGCGGAGCCGTAACCGCGTCTCCACCGCGGCCTGGCCTCGCCGCTGCAGGGCAGGAGGGTTGCCGGCAGCACCCGGGCCGCCTCCGCAGGTTTACACCGTAGCCACTTTGACGAAAGCTCTTTTACACGTATTTCCATCTTTCACCAAGTGTAAGGAGTAATCCACTTTTCCTTTGCACCGGGTGTGCCGGGGCCCCTGAGAGGTGACTTTGCCTTCTCTCCAGCGGTTGGCAAACTTGGCTGCACATTCTAATCACCTGAGTAACTCGCAAGACTCCTGCCGCCGGAGCCTCAGGCCAGGCCAGTTAAATCAGCGGCTCAGGGGTTGCGAGTGGGTATGGTCATTTCCTATAGCTCCACAAGGACCTCAGCGTGCAGCTGTGCCAGGAGCCAGCGCTCCAGAATCAGGTACCAAGGCTGTGGTCCTGGGAGAGGCCTTGGGCCTGGCCCCCAAAGCCCCCTGCGGATGGCCCAGTCGAGGCCAAGAGTTGTGTCTGGTCGCTCTTCAGCTTTAGGCCAGTGAACCTCAGAAAAGTTAGCTGGGCCTGGTGACTTCCTCAACTTCCACTGCCAGCTCTTGTCGCCTTGTGCAGGCCAGGCTGGACAGAAGCCGAAATGAGCCCATGCACATAGCTTTGATGAAAATGCTGTCACCTCTTCCTTAGCAGGGTGTGGGGCCCGGAGCCCCGGCCCCCTTTCTCCCGTGCCGGTGATTCCCCGGACGCGACGGGTGTTCCTCTGTGGCTGTCACAGCTGCTCTGAGTTAGGGCATTTGGCGTGCCTGCCCTGGGCCTGCCCAGGTCACCTCTAAGCAGCAGGTCTCCGCTTTGCCTGGCCCGAGGGCCTCTTCTGCAGCAACAGGGAGGACAGAAAATGACACCTCCTCCTGTCCCTGGCGGCAAGGAGAGGCTGTTACTGCACCTGCCATTGTCCACTAAGCCCTGGGTGCTGGTACCGTATGGGGCCGGTTCCCAGGTCACCAGCGAATGGTCACCGCCCTCACTTGGTCATAGGTCTCAGCTCTCTCCCTGCACCCGTGGGGCTTTGCCTACCAGGGTGAGGGCCTAGAGCTGGCGGGCACAACGAGGCGCCGGGCCATGGGGTACCCCTCCCCAGGAGACAGGGAGCTGGGAGGTCTTCTTTCCCATTTAGGGATGTGCCCTTCATCCCTCCTCAGGGAGTGACATTTTTTGGCAACCCTATTTTCATTTTGGAAATACGAATCAATAGATGTTTGTGGAAAGAAAGCTGCTCGCCTGCTGTCTCGCTTGGCCTCCCTAGTGTCCCCCTTGGCGCCGCCCTGCTGGGAAGCTGTCAGCTGCACTGACCTGAACTGTGTTTCTGGTGACCTGCCGCAGCCCCTAGAGCCGGCCCAGGTGGCAGTGAAGCGAGGGGCTATAGAGTGGCCAGCTGCTTCTCTGTGCCTCAGTTCATCATCTTTAGAGCAGACATAACCACTAGTGCCCTAAGTAGCTCCAAGTTTGCTGGGAAGATTGGGGTCTGGTGACTCCCGTGAAAATTCTTACTTTCAAACAGAAAGCACTAGGCCACTCTAAAGAGTTCATCGTTAAGTCTTGCTCTTGAGGAAAGTAGCTGCTGTATTCCAAGAAGGTCATGTGTGACATTTTAGGCCAAGGGTCAGGTGGGCGCACTAGCGAGAGCGGCCGACTCCAGCAGGCAGGAAGTGGGAAGGCTGGGGGCTGCTTGAGCTGTTGCAGGGGACACGGTCGTGCGCACCGTAGCCTGAGGGGTGGGGGCTTGGCCGAAGAAAGAGAATCTGTGGCATTTAATTAGTTGTGCTCTTAGGCCACTGTCCCCCCTCACACAGGATCTCATCCCAGGCTGTCACTTTGTCCCTCTGCACCCAGGCTCAAGAATGGGACATGGACGCCCGGCGACCAATGCCTTTTCAGTTCCCGCCCTTCCCAGACAGGGCGCCCGTCTTCCCTGACCGCGTAATGAGAGAGCCCCAGCTGCCCACGGCGGAGATCTCGCTCTGGACCGTGGTGGCCGCCATCCAGGCGGTGGAGAGGAAGGTGGATGCCCAGGCCAGCCAGCTGCTCAATCTGGAGGGACGGACGGGGACGGCCGAGAAGAAGCTGGCCGACTGCGAGAAGACGGCCGTGGAGTTCGGGAACCACATGGAGAGCAAGTGGGCCGTGCTGGGGACCCTGCTGCAGGAGTACGGGCTGCTGCAGAGGCGCCTGGAGAACATGGAGAACCTGCTGCGGAACCGGAACTTCTGGGTCCTGCGCCTGCCCCCGGGCAGCAAGGGGGAGGTCCCCAAGGTATGTGGTGGTCCCCGGGGGCAGGGATGGAGGTGGGGACCAGCACAGGTGAACCCTTGATTTTATTTTGTCAGTCTTCCTCACAAACTTCTCTGGCTTCCTGTTGTTTAATTTAAAGTGTCTTCTTGGCCCTGACCGGTGTGGCTCAGTTGGTTGGAGCGTCATCCTGCGGAACGAAAGACCACCGGTTCAGTTCCCAGCCAGGGCACATGCGTGGGTTGTGGGTTCAGTCCCCTGTCAGGGTGCCTACGAGAGGCGGCTGATGGATGTCTCTCTCCCACATCAGGTCTGGAGCGTTCTCTCTCTGGGAGCCGGCCTCCACCCGGCCCCCACAGCATCTGCGCGTTTCTGTCTTTGAGCCTTTACCTCCCCGGAATGCCCAGGTGTCATGTTCGGGCTTCCACTTGGCACCAATAAGTGGCCGTTCGTCTTTGGTTATCTTTGTGTTTGCGTGTCTGGATGTGGCTGGAGGCAGACCCAAACCACGCTGCCCGGAACCCCTAGAAAGTCATGACCGCCCCACCCCCCAGCCCCTCCGCCGTCTCCCAGTGTGCACTTCAGAATTCGGGCTCCGGCTGCTGTTCCATCCGCAGTCCCCCAGCTCAGCAGCACGGCAGTCTGGGTCCATGACCCTGCTTTCCAGCCTGCCAAGAAAACAGAGTCACTCACAGGCGACATCCACGTGCACCCACGGCACTCGTCCATCCGTCCGCCTCGCGTGCTCTGCCTGTCCTGTTCCCACGGGCTCACTGTCCCCCGTCACTCCAGGAAGTCACTCCAGCACGTCCCCCTTCTCCTCTGCATCATCAGCTCTTCCCTGTCTACGGGGCCGGCCGGCCGTGCAGTAGCAAAGCCCCCAGCCCCTGCCGCTCCCTCCAGCTAGTGCCTCGATTCTCTGCTGCTCTGGAGCAGAGTCCAGTGACTCATCTGTCACTGTCTCCAGTTCTTGCTTCCCCATTTTTCTCTCCCTCCCTTTTTAATCTTTTTACTATAGAAAATTCAGACATACACCAAAGTAGACAGGAGAATGTAACAAACCCTCATGAGCTCATCGTGCAGCTTCAACAATGATCAACTCTTGGCCAGTCTTCTTGCATCTAAATCCCCACCCATGGCAAAATCTCAGACACTAATCATTTGCAAGTATTTCAGCATGTAGCTCTGAAAGGTAAAGACTCTCTTTTAAAAATAATAATTTCAGTATTATTACCACCACAGCAGAAGCCTAACCTCTTCAAATATCTGGTTGGCATCCACATTTCCAGTTCTTTCAAAAACATAATTTTTTTCTCTACGTGTGTGTTTGAATCAGAACTTAAGGTCTATCCACTGTGATTGCTTTGCCTCCTAAGTCCTTTTTTTACCCTGTAGGTTCCTTCTCCATCTCTTTAATTTTTCTTTGCAATTTATCTGTGGAAGGAACTGGCCCATCCTTCCTGTTGAGTTCCTTACCATCTGGATTCTACTGCCGCCGCCTCTGGGGTCTCATTTGGCATGTTCCTCTGTTCTCCATATTCCAGAAGCTGGCCGTTGGAGCATGCTCCTCGGCCCCCACCTGTGGGGCCATCTCTCTGTCCTTACGACATCCGTGGTATTAAAGCTGGTGGCCCTGTCTGCAGCATTTCATGGAGGTGACTGCGCCCTCCCTGAGACACCTGTCATGTGGCTTCCAGGCCACCGCTCTGGGCTCTTTCCCGACCTCACGAGCTGCTCCTTCTCTCTTTGTGGGCTTCCCCTGCCCTTCCCGACTTCTTACGCGTGGTGTGGGCCAGGCTCTGTCTGACCTTCCGCTCGCTCTCTGCTCCCTGCTGCATGACTTCATGAGCCTCAGGGCTGTGGGCGCAGCCTGGGTGCTGTCTGCGCCCGATCGCCATCTTTACCTCCCTGTCTCTCTCCCTGTGTCTTGCCCACACTCCCGTGAATGCCGGATTCACGCCCCGCATCTCCCATGGGTGTCAGTGAATATCTTAGACTTACCGTGGCCTGTCAGAGCCGATTCCCTGCTGACGCCTGTCCTGCGCGGAGTCATCCTCGTGTCTGGTGAAGACATGCCTTCCTGCCATTTGCTCAGGCCAGCACCTTGGGCTCACCTTCCTTCCTCTTTCCCACACCTACTTCCAAAATGTAGTAAATACCGTTGATTTTTCTTCAAAATAGCAGCCGGTGTCCGACCATTGCTGCCACCTCCACCGCCCCCACCACCGCCACCTCTCACCCGGTCATCGCCGTGCCTCCTGCCGGCTTTCCTGGTCTCTGTCCTTGTCCCCCACCCCATGAGCTCTATTCTCAGCAGAGCGGCCCAAGGAGCCTGTTAAAATACCGACAGTCGCGTTACCCCTCTGCTTGAAACCCTCCCACGGCTTCCCACGCAGCCCAGGGGTAGGCCGCGCTTTGCCGGTGGCCGTCCGCCTTTCGGGCCTCATCTCCACTCCCCCCCTTTGCCCGCCCCTCCCGGGCCCAGGGCCTCCTGCCACTGTGCCATGGCACCGCCCGTCCCCCTCAGGGGCCTCCCTCCACTGAAAGGCTCCATCCCTCCTGTGCCCCCACCGGGGCCTGCTCAGCCGTCACTGGGCCGGCGCGCCCTCCGGTGGCCGGGTCGGCGCCGCGGCCACGCAGCCCTCTCTGCGCCGCTCTCACGTTCTCCAAGCACTTACGCCATCACGCATCTGAAGTAGTCACTTCTGTTTTTGTCTTCTCGGTCGGTTTTCTCCAACCGCAGTGTGAGTTTGGCTGGGTCCGCTGCTGCGTCTCTGTGCCCATAAGAGGCCCCGGGCTCTGGTTGGTTTGCAGGACAGCCCGCGTGAGCACTCGCACTGCATCGGACCCCCGCAGTCCCTGGCGGCCCCCAGCTGTGTCTGCAGAGGCGGCCCCCGGTGGCTCTGCCACAGGCTTGTTTGTTAGAGGCTCACTGAGGCTGCACAGACCGGGCTGGAACGGTCTGGTGGGCCTGGTTCCTCCCGAAAACCGGCCCTGCCACCGCAGCGCGCAGAGCCTGGCTCCCAGGGTGGCTTTTATAGCGCTTGTCCCACACAGCCAGCGTCTCCACACGGCCCTTTCTCATGTCTGAGCTGCAAGTTCGCCTCAGTGCCCGGTTCCCCTGTGGCCCTGTTGTGTGTCCCGGGTGTGGGATTGAGCGTCAGGACCCTTGAGTCGACATGTGCCCTCACAGAATGGTGGAACGGGTGTGGGGTCCGGAACCAGTGGACTAGGGTGTGGGCCCTGGCTTTGCATGTACCGGTCAAGTGTGTTTTCCGCTGTCACTGAGCTGCCTCAGTTTCTCCCTTGAAGGAAGCGAAGTGTAAGTAAGTAGAACTTAGGACGTTCCCAGCTGGCCTCTCTGAGCGTCGATGTTCTCGCCGGGAAAATGAAGGCATGGAGTTGTGAGGATGCGTTGATTGTGCTGACGGGACAACGCAATGTATCAGTTACCTATGGTTGTGTAGCAAGTTATCCCCAAATGCAGCAGCCTAAAAAAATAATTATCTATCACCGTGCCCTGTCTGTGGGTGAGGAATTCAGGAGCCACTTAGCCGAGGGGTTGTGGCTCAGCATCTCACAAAGTTGCAGTCAAGCCATTGGGGCTCGTCACCTGAAGGCGTGGCCGATGCAGGGGGTCTGCCTCCGGCGAGACTGGCTCGCTTGGCCGAGGGCAGGAAGCCCACGTTCCTCCCCACGTGGGCCTCCCCCAGGGCTGCTCGGGCGCCCTCCCGCCATGGCCGCGGGCTTCCCGTCAGGAGTGAATTGAGGGGAGACCGGGACGGAAGCTGCGTGTGCCTGAGACCGAGTCTCAGAAGCCGCACATCCTCACTTCTTCATTTCTTAGAATCAAGTTACTACGTCCTGCCCACACTCGAGGGGAGAGAAGTGGGCTCTGCTTTTTAAAGACACTGTCGGAAGAATTTGTGGACATGTTTTCAACCCCCGCAACCATAGAGCACCATGCGAATGGAAGTTCTTGTCGCTGGCAGTAGTCCTAATTCATCGCGGACTCTTGGCCACGCTGGTCGCGTGCTCTTTGTCAGATTCAGGGAGGCTATCGGCTCTCAGATCCTCTGTGCCTCTTGATGCTGTGGGGTCTGCTCACGGGTTCACAGATGATTTGTGGGTGGTTTTTTCCTACCCAGCTAGACCGCAGGCTTGGGCCGCGTCTCAGGCTGCTGCCGTATCCTGGCACGGCAGCATTTTCAAAAGTGATGTCCCTTTCCAGCTGCGAGAGCGCGATCCCAGCGTGTCGGTCAGTCCGCAGAAACGGTGAAGTGAGGCGGAGGAGGGGGAGGTTGGAAAAGATAACAACCTTGGTTTGGGGCACATTTAGTTCGAGGTACTTAAAAGATGATTAAATGGGGCCACTCAGAAGGCTGTGGATCTGTGAGCTTTGAAGGGCGCCAGGCAAGCTGAAGAATGTCGTCTGCCAAGGGGAGAGGGAAGGAACTGGGTGGGGGCGGGGGGCCAAGGGCAGGACCTCGGGGCTGGGGGAGGAAGAGGAGGCTGTGCAGAAGACGTGAGTCGTGCGGGCAGGAGGTGGCAGGGTGTGGACAGCGAGCAGGAGAAAAGTCCCCCAGAGGGGGTGTGACCTTTCAAAGAGGCCAGCGAGGGGGAGGGTTGACAACAGTAGCCACCAGGACCTTCTGGGGTGTGGGCCGGAGAGCGAGGACTCTCAGACAGGCTTGAAGGGGCCAGAAGATGCGCGGGGCATGCGTCCCCAGTGAAGAGAGAATGTCGCGTTGGTTGAGGCGGCTGAATTGAGTGGGTTCACCTTGGGTTGGGGGGCCCTGGAGGGAAAGCCCAGAAGAAGGAGAGACTGAGGGTTGTTCGGGCTGTTTCCTGGGCTGGAGTGGAGGAGAGATGAGGGCACACAGCGAGGGGGTTGGCTCGGCAAGATGAAGGGCAAGGACGGGAGGGAGCTCGAGGACAGACGGGGAAGGCGGCTGGAGGAGGGTACGAAAGAAGGCTCCCAGGGCAGACGAGGAGGGGAGATGAGCGAGATCGGGAGAGGCGGCCGGAGGACCCCTGAGACAAGTGACAGAAATGGATGGTGGGTGCCACCCGCAGGATTTTGTGACTTTTATCAAGCAGCAGGGCAGTAAAGTGAAGAGCAGTCTGTAATAGTTCCCCAGGTCAGGGGTTCGCACCCAGGTCTGTGGGAGGGTCCGGGGAGCCCTCCCCCGGCACAGGTGTGCGCTGGGCGGGGCGCCCTCAGGGCTGCGAGCGCCTGGGCAAAGGTGGAGCTTTCCCCTTATGGAAGGGCGTGGCCCCCACCCCCTCCCCCACCGCCACACCGTCCACCAGTGGGCCTGACCCCCAGGGCCGGCTCTCTCAGGTGCGCACAGGTGCCACACGGCCCGCTGTGGCCTGCCTGTGCCGGTAGGAAGCTGATGGACTAGGATTGGGGCCCGGGAGAGAATCGAGGGGCTGGACTTCAGAGTGAGGGTAGAAGGCTGGTCCCCTGGGGATATGAAAGGGGTGGGGGGCGAGGCTCTGTGGTCAAAGGAGGGAAGTTCTGTTGTTAAAGTCATGGAAGTGAAACTATGCTGAACAGTTGGGTCGCAGGTGAGGCCCTGCTGGTGAGTGACAGACAAGGATCCCTGTCACAGCTTGAATAACAGATCAGGCTGCCTGGAATCCGGAGGGGCGGGCGCGGGGCGGCAGGTGACTCAGGCCTCCGCGGAACTTCCTAGCTTTGGCAGCCGGAGTTCCGCACACTCCACAAATGTCTGGACTTCAGGCTCTGGGCTTCCAGATGCTTGGGACACAGCAGCGACCAAGCAGATGGGGATCGCGGAGCTTCCACGCGTGCCTTTCAGTTTGACCCAGGTAGCAACAGAAATGCCCCTGCATACGTAGAGGTGACCTGACCAGAAATACAGGCTCCATGGCAGGGTTTTACTGTACTTGGCTCGCCGGTACGTACACAGCAGCTGCCATGCCCCAGTCACCCGGGCGGGCGCGCTGACTCCAGTTCTGCTTGGGTCCCAGTCACCTAGAAGTGAAACCACAAAGGATACGGTAAAGGCTTGAACGGGGCGGGGGCGAGGGGGTGGTGGAGAGGCAGTGATTTTTGTTCTGGAAGCAGGAGGAGGTCAGGAATGGAGTGACTGACACACTGAAATGGGCCGGACTGGGCGGGGAGGCCGGGGAGCCCTGCAGCGCTAGCCAAGGCCGGTCCAGTGCGCCCCCCCTCCCCGGGGTCCGAGAAGGGGAGGCGGGGGCGGCGCCAGACTGAAACTCTCATTGGCGCAGGTTCCGGTGACTTTTGTCGACATCGCCGTTTACTTCTCTGAGGACGAGTGGAAGAACTTGGACGAATGGCAGAAGGAGCTTTACAACAACCTCGTGAAGGAGAACTACAAGACCCTCATGTCCCTGGGTGAGGCGGCCTCCCGCCCCTGTGGCCGCCAGTCCTGGGGGGAACGCGCGCTCAGCCCTCCTCCCCACCCTCCTTCCCACGCGCCACCTGGGCGGGCTGTGTCCTGTTTGTGGGCGCTCGAGAAACAATTTGCTTGTCATGCTAGGAAGATAGAATGGCCCCTAACAGGATGAAAATTAAAAAGCCAGGGACAGGGCCGATGACTGTGGACTCAAACATCACCGCTGTTTTGCAATACAATTAGCACCATCTGTACCTCACCACACGCCACCCCACCCCCTGCCCCCCGCAGCTGCGACAAGCCACAGTCAGCCTGCTGTTGGCTGTCCGACACCAGCTAGTTCCACACCAGAAACTGGGGAGTCTGCAGACTCGTTTTCAGGTTCCTCATACGAAATTACCTGCTCACATCGTAGCTGCCACCTAGAGGGACATTCGCGGTGGGGGGGCGTGGGGGGAGGGAGAGTTCTGCCGTCGCCCTGGATCGGGACGCTGTGGTCAGCTTCACTCAGTCCTGGCTTCCTTCTTTCCAACTCATTCCAGATTCAGAGGGTCCAGGGCCCAAGCCCGAGGCCCCGTCCCAGGCTGAGCCCAGGGAAGAGCCCTGCGTGTGGGAGCAGCGTGACCCAGAAGAGAGAGAAATCCTGATGGATCCAGACACAGGTGATGGCAGCTGAAAAGACCCTGCATCCAGGACAGGGTGGGAGAGGGGCCCCATCCCCCGCCTCTGTTCGACGGGCTTCTCTTGAGTGGCTTGTGGGGCCAGCTCTGCCACCATTGAAATTTGGCGGTCACTTGCAGGAAGAGATTTCAGGGCCCAAAAGCCCGCCCCGGCACTGGGTGAGAGCCGGGCAGCTCTGGGGGCCCAGGTCAGCTGGGGACAGACACGGGGACCGGGCTGGCTTGCGGCACCCTAGACCTGATGGTGACCTGCGGTGGGAGGCCCGAGACCTGGGAGCAGCCCCAGGGGAGGGCAGAAAGGGGTCTGCATGGGCGTCCCCTCCCGGAGTGTCACCGCGCTCTCACAGAGCCCCACGCCACAGGCAGACTTACCTGTCAAGCCCGTCCCCTCACTGGAGAAGGAATCTTCGGGCCTGAGGGAGCCAGCTCCCGAGGCACCGCACGGCCCGGCTTTCCCGGGGGTGGGGCCGGCTGCCAGCCCCGGCTCGGCCCACGAGGTCTGTCCTGGGGCCCGGCACTGCTGAGCAGTGTTAGATCCGAGACTGGTTTGAAATCTGGGGCTCGAACTGTGTTCTGTGCTTTATCACGTAACTCACTTGTCCCCTCCTGTGTTTGGCATTCTTGCCGTAAACATCTTTGCCGCAAGCGTTGCGCCGCACAATTGGCCGTAGGCAATTACACCAGGAGAGATCAAATAACTGGTGCACAGTTTGGTTTACATTTGGCAGATTTCACGTCTTCAAGCTGGTTGACGTTTTTCCGCAATGATGAGGTTCTTGTCGTTTTCATGGTATTAAAGTTTTTACATTTTTATTCACTGATTTACAAGCGAGAACGAGAGACATCGACGTGTTGTTCTCCTTAGTTACGCACTCCGTGGTCGCCTCTTGCATGTGTCCTGACCGGAGATCAAACCGACAGCCGAGGTGTTTGGGGATGACGCTCTAGCCAACTGAGCCACCCGGCCAGGGCGCGTGTCATTACATAAACCTTGGCCCTCAGAATGGTCTCTACACTGACAAGGAGACGTGGTGGCCTTGGAGACGGGATGGTAGGAACTACATATAAGTCCACATCTTGCTCTCTCCTGGAACGTGGCCACGAGAAAGTTTCTGCGGATCCTCCCTCCCTCCCCTCAGCTCTGAAAGGTTTCCACACTGTGCACTGTGCAAGACGGCCACTCATTCACAACAGCCTTCAAGAGCATGGAGTATTGATTCTTTAGCTGGAAACTGATAACCTCTCTTTAATGAGGGGGACCACATTGTAGCGAAAAGAAAACAGTGCAGTGCCAAAGGAGGAGACGCATCAAAAAGCCAAAAACAAAAACAAAAACAAAAACAAAAAAATGGGATGAGGTCCTGAACGAAAGCCTTCAAAGATGGTGTGTTTTCATTTTTGTCAAAAGCCTTTTTAGTTTTTCATGTCCCACTTTTGTTTTTTGTCATTGTTACCTTTTATGGCTGAAATTGCCTGGTGGCCTGTTCGCCGTGCAGGGAAAATACTTGTGGTAGAGATGCTTCCGGCAAAAATACCTGGGACCTGCCACCGCCTGAGTCAGTGGCTGAGGTCGCCTTTCTCATTGAAAGCATGGAGTTACCACCCCTCCCTGCGCCCACAGGACGGGGCCACCGTGCCCGTTTTGTGGGTGAGACGAGCAGCCCAAGCCAGAGAGTTCCAGGGGACTCCGCTGCAGGGCCAGGGGCAGCGTTCAAACCAGGACCGCGTCCTCCGGTTCCCCCTCCGCTCTCTCTCCCGCTTCCTGAGCTGTTGCCTCCTGCCAGGGCTGGTGCATCGCACCGCAGAACGGCACAGGAAGGAAATGCCCTCTTGTCACACAGCAGGGGCTACGCACTGGGAATGTCACAGTCTTTTCTGCGTCAGCATGCGTGCCGTGCGTCCTTAGGGGTGGTTGGGCTGTATCTCTTTGCTCAGTCTAACCTCTTGCTCATTTTATACGCGTGTGTGGGTGCGTGCATATGTCCATGTGAGTGTGTATGTCTGTGTTCTGTCTGGCCACCTCCTCCTGAACTGGGGTGACAAACAAGGACAAATGACTCCCACACAAAGTTCAGACTGGTCCTGATTAGCATCCAGCCCAACGTGAGGCTGTTTCTGGAACCTGCTCCTGGCCTTCCACGCCAGGTTGTGGTGCTTGGCCCACCCCATTTCCCTGAATGTCGATTGCTTCCCTGCTCCCAGGACCCTCTGTGTGTCGGGGACCCCGCCGTCACCCGCAGGAACCCGAGACCCTGGTGCTTCTCCCCGGCAAGGGCTGTCAGCCATGCTTCTGACCCCAAGAGCATCCAGGTGACAGTCATTCAGAAAAAAGACACCAAATGATGTGATCCTCTGTCCGCAGGAGCAGAGCCCCTGGTGCCCGCCCAGGACGCATCCTCGCAGGTGAAGCGGGAGGAAGCCCTGTGTGTCCGCGGTCAGCGGGGCCTGGAGGAGAGAGCCGTCCCCGCGGAGGCCATTACCGGTGAGCGAGCCGAGGAACCGCCCAGGCTGGGGAGGGCGAGCCGAGGTGCGGCAGGGTCTGCGGGTCCCGGCCTTGTCGGTCGTGTGTGCGAGGTGGGGGACCGAGCTGGAAATGGCCGTGGATCTGGGGCGGGCAGAGAGACAGGGTCTCCCCACGGGGCACTGGCGTGGCACACAGCACGGCGATTGGCCAGCACATCTGGGCTTAGTTCATTCGGTTCTCTCTGTTCTTTGTAATACCACTTTTTAACTCTTCCTTTGGACAGGCAGTACTAGGGCAGCACTTTTTGGGGCTCTGTGAGTGGGGACTGTATCGGTCCCTAAGACCTGCTCCTGGCCAGGAAGGGCATTCACTGTTTTATACGAGTTTTCACGGGCGGCGGCCTCTGGGCACCGGCCTGGGAAGTCTGGGGAGCCCCTCTGAGGTGGCATTGAGCGCGACTCTGCGCGAGAACTCTGTTAGAGCAGGTGCGTGTTGGCAGTCTCCAGAGAACCAACAGGGTGTGTATGCGTGAGCGTAGAGAGATTGATTGATTGGTCAATTGACTGATCTTGAAGGCCTTGGCTTCCATGACTGTGAAGTCTAGCACATGTAGAATCTGCAGCGTTGGCCAACAGGCTGGAGACCTGGTCTCCTGGCATCTAGAAGGGCCTCTTCCTCAGGGGAGACCAGCATTTTCTTGAAGGCCTTCAACTGATTCGACAAGGCCCACCCTCATTATAGAGGGTCATCTGCCTGACCCCAAACCTGCTGAGTTCAGTGTGAATCTCATTGTTAAAAAACACCTTCACCGCCACCTCTAGAATAAGGTTTGGCCAAAGGTCTGGATGCGGTGGCCCAGTCAAGTGTACCCACCAAATCCGCCATTGGCAGATAGGTTAACATATGGTGGCTCTTTATTTATCCACAGGTTGGGGCCCCACCAGCCCCGCTGGCCTGAGTCAGGGCCTCACAGCCGTAGGTCCGTGAGCCAGCGGCTGAGGGAGGGAGCCCTTGCGGTGTGGTCCTCCAGGGTGTTAGGGCTTTGCTCTCTTCAAAGAGATCTTTCGGAGACGAGACGGCCGCGAAGGACAAACGCGGTTTAATGGCCTCTGCAGAAGAAAGATGTAGAATACGTCTTTGTAGAAAAATCCCGTGAAAATAGTTAAGATAAAAGGCTTCCTGTCCCGACCGGTGTGGCTCAGTGGGCCGGGTATCGGCCCACAAAGCAAAGGGTGGCTGGTTCAATGCCCAGTCGGGGCACATGCCTGGGTTGTGGGTTCGGTGTGCGTTCAAGAGGCAACCCATCGATATTTCTCTCCCTCTCTCTTCCCTCCCTTCCCCGCTCTTTAAAAATACAGTTTTTAAAAAAAATCTTTAAAAAAAAAAAAAAAGCTTCCCAGAAGGGGTCATTTTCCTCGAAAACCCCCACATGAGGATGGAATACCTGTTTCCTTGGAGGGTGCTCAGTGCTCAGTACTTGGCGCTTAGTACCCTGCACTCAGTCACAAGCCTCCTCTAAGGAGGTAAGTTCCCAAAGCGCAAAAGGGCTCTTTCTCGAAGTAACTGTCGCGTCACTCCCCAGTAGTATCCACTTATTTGAAGCAAAAGCTCCGTTAGTTGAGGCCAAGCTGACTTCACCCTTTAATTAATGAGCATAAGTTAATTCTGCCCAATTTGCAGGGAAAAGACACAACTGCATGAGGTGAGAGAGTCCCTCGAAGCGCAGACTTGCGGGCATTTTCGTGTCCCCTGACACCTTTGCTGGTGTGTCCCCCCATGCAGACTCGCCAGCCTCCGCCCAGGACCTCCTGTCCCGGATCAAGCAGGAGGAGCACACGTGTGTGTGGGATCAGCAGGACCTGGCCGAGAGGGATATCCCGACGGACCCCAGTTCAGGTGAGCAGGGAGCTCCGACGGAGGGCAGGGCAAGCCGCCCCCGCCCCCCGCCCCCCGACTTTGTGACTGCGGCAAGCCCAGCCGCGTCCCTGCAGGGCCAAGCCAGTGGGGGCGGCGGCATCGCAACTTCCTACAGCTTTAGAGTGTAACTTAACAAAGTGGAGGGGGTTTTCTAAAGGAGTCAACAGGCGATAATTAATTGCATCAATGTATCTAACACTAAAAGAACCTCAGCACTGATTTTTAAATAATAAATGTAACCGAAAAGGCTTTTTAAAATTGTATACATTTCTCTAAATACGTATTTACATTTTCTGGAGTTTCTCTTGAGTGAACATTAAGTTAGACGACTCCCAGGGAAACTCCTGGGGAAGGCCCAGTGTAAAGGGAAACGTAAAAGCCTAATAGAGATGCTACCCCACGACCCCAC
Source organism: Pteronotus mesoamericanus (assembly GCF_021234165.1). NCBI lineage: Eukaryota > Metazoa > Chordata > Mammalia > Chiroptera > Mormoopidae > Pteronotus > Pteronotus mesoamericanus. The sequence continues at coordinate 79,426,486 of NW_026555329.1, read as the reverse complement.
CCCCGGGCCTCTGTGTGTGTGTGTGTGTGTGTTCACACAGCTTGCAGACCTGGAGGACTCCAGTGTCACCTCACTCTGTAGCTGTGACCCCGAAGTCTGATCCTGCCCCCGCCCCCACCCCCGCCATCCCAGGAAGAGGCTATCAGACATAAAGTCTAGGCTTCCTTTATGTTGTCAGCGCAGCCGCTTTACAACGGGGAGGTTGGGAGGCTCCAGGGCAGGAAGGAAAGCCAAGCTTCCGGGTGGAGAGCAGTTCTTACACTGACCCGTGCTCACTGCCCGCGCCATCGCTGGTTTTGCAGTCCCACCTCTCCTCCCCGGGTCCTGTGGGCCGTCCCAGACCAGGCTGCCCTCTGGCTTGTCCTGGACCTGCCGGCCGCCCCGAGGCGCAGGAGATACAGATAGAGTCAGGAGACCTGGGTTCTACTCCTGGCTCTGCCGCCACACTGACTGTGGGACAAGCCTCCTCCTCCCTGACTACCCGGCAGTGGAGGGAGCACACGCGATGTCCTGTATGTGAAGGCACGCGAGGAGGGGGGGCACCGGTAAATGAAACACGGATACCACAGCCCCCACGTGCCCCGCAAGCTGGGGCAGCAGCCCGAGCGTGGGGTGGTTGTCGAACCTTTGATGGGATCCTCAGCGGGAACAAACAGCTTCTAAGATGCCTTCTTTCCGCGAACAGAGTCTCTGATCTCAGCACATGACATCTTGTCGTGGATCAAGCAGGAGGAGCAGCCGTACCCGTGGGGCCCACGCGACTCCATGGAAGGAGAGCTCGGATTAGACTCTGGCCCCAGTGAGTGCTGCGTGCGGTGCCCCCAGGGCCTGGGTGTCTGTCCAGAGGGAGGGCTGCTCCCCCAGGCTGCCCCCTGATTGGACGACATTCTCTGGCGGCGGCTTTTCCACGGTCTGTCCCCGAGAGCCCTCCCGTGTTGGGAGGAAGGCCCCTGCGTTCGGGTCCTAGGGCTTTCTTAACAAAGCCCCCCAGGCTGGGTGGCTTGAAAGAATGGAAATGCCTTGTCTCAGGGCTTGGGAGGCGAGGCCTGGAGGCAGGTGGCCAGCAGGGCCACACTGTCTCCAAAAGCTACAGGGAGCCCTTCCTTGCACCTTCCCAGCTTCTGGCGTTTGTTGGCAATCTTTAGTGTCCTCAGCTTACAGGTGTGTCACCTCAGTCCTCCATCTTCATACGGTGTCTGAGTCTTCACCAGGCCGTCTTCTTATGAGGACACAGTCATATGGGATCAGGGGCCACCCTGCTCCAATGTGACCTCATGTTAACTAATTCCGTTTGCAAGAACCCTGTGTCCAAATAAGGTCGCATTCTGAGGTCCTGGGTACTCAGATTTCCACATCGTTCCGGGTGCAACTTAGCCCGTGGCAGCGGGGAGAGGAGTGTGGGCTGGGGCAGAGCTGAGCCCGTGTGGCCTGAGCAGGGGCCAATGGCCCACATCCAGAAAGCGCTGGCCGGAGCCAGCCCTGGGCTGACACCCCGGTGTCACTGGCAAAGATCCTGCAGCTCCAGTGGAGACAAGGGATTTTCCCCCGCAACGGGTTTCTTACCGAATGTCTCACCCAGCTTGGGTCTACGGGGTGTTTTTTCAAGGTCATTGGCCAGGGACCTTAGGCATATGTTCACGGATATTTAACACTCTCAGCATCAGGCTAGCGTTCCCTGCCGGAACCAGTGCCATCGCCCTCGGAACAGCTGACTTCGTGTCTTCCGGTTGATCAGAGTGTTGAACCCATAACCCTGACACCCTCCCAGAGTTTAAAATCCACGTCAGAGTGGAGGACACAGGTCATTTCTGATCTGAAAGGCCATTTCAAACCCAGGTCCTCCCACCCTGCTCTTTGTGACAAGCCGTCTCCAGCGTCCTTGGCTGCCTGAGGGCCATCGCAGCATTGGGGGCCCCCGGGCAGGCAGAGCGGAGGACAGAGGTCTGGGGGGCTTCCCGTGAGTGACCGCGGCTCCGACCGCAGAGCTTAGGGGAGCCAGGAAGGGAGAAGAGGAGACTCCAGGGGACCGGTGCTCACACCGCGTTGGCAGAGCCTTCGGACTGCTCTGGGTCGGATTTCGGGGAAACGGCCCCTGAGATGGAGGTTTAAGTGGGAGCATTTTGGGGGGGTCGTCTGGGGAAGAGGCCCCCGCAGAAGAGTGAGGGGAGCAGACGGGGAGAGGGAGCCGCGAGGCCAGGGCCATGCCCGGGTCGGGAGCCGCTGTCCCGGTCGTGGGGACAGGCCCGAGCAGTGCCTCGCCCCGGCCCGGCCAGTGTCGTATGGAGACAGTTCTTTGCTGGGCAATTGTGATTGGGCCAGAGAGGGGCAGGCTGGGCCAGTCCATTAGGGGGTGACATAGAAGGAGCACAGCCTCCGTCAGACGCTAGCGAGCATGGGGGTTGGGTGGGGGTGTGGCAGGCGGGCCGACAGGTGTCCTCCAGGGAGCCGATGGGCCCCGGCAGGGGCAGAGACGGATGCCCACAAGAGGCGGGGGACAGGGTGCAAGCTTCGCCTTCTTTACTACCCTTCCATCGGCTGCCCCTAGGTGGAGGAGGGCGTCCTCCCGGGGAAAGGGCTGCCGGCCGTCCTTCAGGGAGGTGACGGAAGGTAGAGGGAGGGGAAGGCTCCTCAATACAGTCAGCAAACGAGCAGTTCCTCAGTCACGGCCTGGGCCTGGGTCGCTGATCTGATGCTCAGAGCCCGGACTTTGGGCCCCACTAATCCCCAAGGTTATCGGAGGCCTGGGGACTTGGCCTGGAGACAGGGGCTCCAGGGGCAGGGGGAGGGGGGTGCAAAGAAAAAGGCCCCGTTGCAGGAGCAGGAACAGGCCCCCAGGGAGGCCGGCTGGACAGCCGCTTCCACACTCGGGCTCTGAGCGCCAGGGCGCAGGCGGGGTCAGGCCTCCTGGGGGAAGGGGCCCTGGGTGCGGTGCTGGCGCCCGGCGCCACCTCTGTTGCCTCCTCACAGGCTGGTGACCGGGTAAGTGCTGGCTGATTCCCTCCAGCTGGGAGGTCTCCTTCGGTAAATTAGCCTCGAACAGCAGAACGCAGTTAAGTCTGTCGCATTATTTGCAGGTAGTTCTGCCTGGGATGGTGACTTCCACGTAGAGCCCCCACCCCGCCTGCCCTCGGCATTCTGGATGTTTCCCCGCCCTCCCAGCTGGCGGCTTGGGGCAGGTCAGAGGGTCGGGGGCATTGCCTACAGGCATGTGGAAAATGACCCTTCGCCTTGTTCAGTCTCCTCATTTTTTTTTAGAGGAAACTGAGGCCCAAATCGCCTGTGACTCGCACGAAGCCAGAGAAAATCAGTGAAGGACCTGGGCCCCCTCGCAGGGGCCGTGCGGGGTCCTGGGCAGAGCGCTGTCAGAGTGTCATTTCTCCGTGTCTCTTCCTCCCTAGGTGACAGCCTGTTGCTGGTGAAGAACCCGGCCCCGGCCCCGCCGCCGCAGCCCGCCCCGCCGAGCCTGCCCGCCGCCCCGGCGCCCGAGAGCACGGGCGGGCCCCCAAGCCGGGGCGCGGCCGGGCTGCTGGACGACGGCTTCCCGGCGGCGCTGGCCGGGGAGCGCGGCGCAGCGAACAGCGGGGCGCAGGCGGGCGGCGGGGGCGCAGGCGGGGGCCCGGAGGGGGGCGGGGGCTGCGGCAGCTGCTGCCCGGGGGGCGGGCTGCGGCGGGGCCTCCTGCACGGCGCGCGCAGCAAGCCCTACTCTTGCCCCGAGTGCGGCAAGTGCTTCGGCGTGCGCAAGAGCCTCATCATCCACCACCGCAGCCACACCAAGGAGCGGCCCTACGAGTGCGCCGAGTGCGAGAAGAGCTTCAACTGCCACTCGGGCCTCATCCGGCACCAGATGACGCACCGCGGCGAGCGGCCCTACAAGTGCTCCGAGTGCGAGAAGACCTACAGCCGCAAGGAGCACCTGCAGAACCACCAGCGGCTGCACACGGGCGAGCGGCCCTTCCAGTGCGCACTGTGCGGCAAGAGCTTCATCCGCAAGCAGAACCTGCTGAAGCACCAGCGCATCCACACGGGCGAGCGGCCCTACACGTGCGGCGAGTGCGGCAAGAGCTTCCGCTACAAGGAGTCGCTCAAGGACCACCTGCGCGTGCACAGCGGAGGCCCGGGCCTCGGGGCCCCGCGGCCCCTGCAGGCGCCGCCTGAGCGAGACTAGGGCTGGGCTGGGGGAGGGAGGGCCCTGCGGCAGGAGCGGGGGTGCGGCGGGCCTGGGGGCGGCCTGACGACCCTCGATCCTGCCCTGGCTCCCGGGGCGCCTTCCCTCCCTCCGCCCGCCACCTGCTGGAAATCGGGAATAGGAATTGCACTCTAAACAGGGTCCCCGGTGGTTGGTTGGGCAGGGGTCCCCCAGACCTGGACGGACAGCCCAGCTCACCTCATCGAGTGGACCAAGGGGCCGGCTGAGCGGCTTCCCGCAGGGAGGGGGCCAGAGGACAGTAAGGAGAGGCTTTGGGCACCCCCCTCAGACACCTGGAGTGCCCATTGGGCCACCAGGGTCACAGATTGTGATCGAGGGAAGCAACCGGGGATTCTCGGGAGCCTGAGATCAGGCAGCCAGGTCCTAAGGTCGAGAGGCGGCTAAAGGAACAAAGGCATGACCGCGCAGAGGGATGCGCTAAGTAAGGGATACCACCTCTACGGCGACAACACTGCCTCGCGTTTCAATAGCGCTTTGTACTTTTTTAAACGTGTTTTCTATCCGTTATCTCTCTTCACCCTTAGCCTATCCCTCTGCAGTGGGTGGGGGTAGGGGTTGCCTGACCCGGTAACCCAGGAGAGGAGGTGCAGATCGGATGGCTTAGCCCAGGTCACACGGGAAGAGCGCGGCGGAGCTGGGACCAGGGCTCCGGACCCGGCGCAGTGGCCCCCCCCTGTACACACACCGCCTACCTCCGAGGTTCCAGAGGCAGACCTCCCTGGCCTGGCCTCGCCTGGTCTCTCTCCCTTGCCCCTGACCCGCCAAAAATTATCAGAAGCAACCGGGGGCCACTCGCGGGGTACCTGGGAATGGGGAATGGTCGGCTACCGCGTGCCCCGCGTGGTGCTTCTGAAAGGCTCTTCCTATGAAAGACCTTCTTGGGCCCCGCGCCCCCGCCTGCCACCTCCAAGTCCCTCAATATGGTGCAGCCCATGCTGTCACTGCACAGTAGTGGCCGGGCCCTCCGGAGGCGCCGGCGCCCTGGGTCAGGCCTCACCCTGGTGACTTACTCCAGTTTCCCCAGGGCAAAGGGGTGAGCGCGCGGCTCCGGCCGCAGGGGCCTCCCTGGCGGAAGCGAGTCTCCTCCCAGGAGGGCCAGCGCGTGGGTGCTAGAGGCCCAGCGCCTCCGTCTCTGCCCTGCCCTGAGCCGTCCCACCGGTGCTACCTGTTCACGGCCCGTGCTCCCGGACACGGACTCCGACTCTGCTCAGACCCCGCAGGCGCCTCGGGAGGCGCCCAAAGGACTCCCTCGCGTTGGTGCAATGCTCCACGGTCCTGAGGGGCCGCAGTCTCCATTTCTGCGTCTTGCATGGCCAGGCACCGGGGTGGGGTGGCATGCCCCAGGACCCTCGTTTGTGTCGAGAATGACTTTTCCCGCTCCGCCCATCCAGCCCACTTCTCCCCGGCCGCGGGCACAGTGGGCAGCCGGCCCCCCCGGCACCCATTTGTGAGCGCTCTGCTTCCTCCCTCGTCTGCGCAGCTTGGCTTTCCTCAGACCCCTTTTCGCCATGCAAAGGGAATTCTTGAAATTAAATAAAAGGTGTCCAGATTGCAGACTGCATGTTGGCAAGACCGAGGGGGCTGCAGCCTGGCTTCGTACAGGAAGGCCTCCACGGGACTAGAATCCAACACCCTGGGATTTTTAATTTTTTCCCCTTCATTCTTTTTGAAGGAGGCAAGTCTTAAGAAAACGAGTTGAGAAATTAAAACATAGACAAGCTCAATGGAGTTTCATTAGTGCAGAAGGGACCCTCCAGTCCAGTGCTCTTTTCAGTGGGAAGGGGTCAGTGCTTCGCTTTTCAAAGGCATATGCAGAGAATCGAACATCCTAATCTAAATTATGGAAAATAAGACCAACAGTTTTGTTTGTTTGTTCTCGGCTGTTCAGAGTATAAAGATGGAGCGGGGAGAAATCCCTGAGACATGGGTTTGAAACATTTGAGCACCTAGTTAAAGTGTATATTCTGCCCTCACCGGAGCTGATTCCCAAAGAGGCTTAGTGACTGAGTGAGCAAGAGGCCGATACTAAGTAGCTGGTTCCTGCCTCCTAGTCTGGTGGATCCCAGGGCCCCAAGCGCCCCTCGGCTGCACCAGGAGTCGCCCCAGCCTCCCGCTGGCCCCAGGAAAGTCCTAGAGTGATCTCTGCCCCGGAACTGATCCAAGGTGACGCTACCGAAGGGGCCTCATGGGGTAGCAAGGACCTGGAGTGCGGACCCTGCACTCTGCTTTCTGAAGGGCCTGCTCTGGGGTGGTGGATTTTTTTCCTCCTCCTAATGTGTTCATTAAAATTAACTTTTAATGCATGCGGTAAAAATTCAAATGGTTAAAAAAGAAAGACGAAGAGTAAAACTACTGCCTCATCCCCTGTTGAGAAGCATCCACTGCTAAGAGCTTCTGCTTCTACATTTTTTTTTTTTGTCCTCACCCAAAGATATGTTTTCATTGATTTTTAGAGACAAGCGGTTGGGGGGGAGAGAAACATCGATTGCTTTCCTGCAGACTCCCCTGTTGAGAAGCATCCACTGCTAAGAGCTTTTTTTTTTTTTTAAATCCTCACCCCAGGATATGTTTTTATTGATTTTTAGAGACAGAGGAAGGAGGAGAGAGAGAGAAACATCGATGTGAGAGAAACATCGATCGGTTGCCTCCTGTATGCAGCCAGACCAGGGATCGAACCCTCAACCTTCTGATGTGCAGACCAGTGCTCCAAACAATTCAGCCACCCGGCCAGGGCTACTAAGAACTTCTCATATGTCCTTTCAGAACTGGAGAGGCCCCCAAAGGGAACAAGGTGATAGGCCCAGAGGAAAGAAGTGCTAAGCTGACAAAGTTATCAGATGTCCGCTGCACACACAGATGCAGCAGGGAGGTGCAGCCTGAGCCAGGCATGCTCACACTCGATTCTCCCCGACTGCAAGCCGAGCGCAGCTCGTTCCCCGGGGTGCCCCTCCCCACACCGAAGGCACACAAAGGGCATGATCCCTGCCATCTGGAACCGTGCAGGGTAGTAGAGGGACCAGAATAGAAAGGGTCCTACTGAGTGGAATAAAGCTGTGACCTGTAAACTTTCTTGAATAAAAAATGCCTGGGCGTAGATACACTAACACATAAGCTGCAGATCACACAATAGAAATTTTAATGGTCTGGGTAAATATTTTGAAGCATTTAAAACTATCATTTGTGGTTAAAAATACTTTTTGGTCACTAAAAATGAGGGTGTGGATGGGATAATATCTAAGGTCATGTTCAGCTCTGCAGGGGTTTTAAATTTTGTTTATTGATTTTTAGAGAGAGAATGCGGGGGGGGGGGAGAGAGAGAAACATTGGTCTGTTCTACTTATTGATACGTTCATTGGTTGATTCTTGTATGTGCCCTGACTGGGGATCGAACACACAACCTTGGCGTATTGGAATGACGCTCTAAGCAACTGAGCTGCCTAGCCAGAGCCTCTGCATGTTTCAATCATTGTGTAGATGACAGGATACAGGCACTAAGAGTATATTGGCTCCTCTGATACCACTGCCACTGAAGGGAATAATTGCGAACCTCATTTAAAAGTTTATTCAGCAGTTGCCCTTTGAGCCCGCCCACTCTCTTCTCCCCTCCCCCGCGAGAGTGTGCTTGCACTTTAATAAATCTTGCCACTGCCACTTGAACTCAAAAAAAAAAAAAAAGTTTATTCAAAGGCATGTGTCAAAACCTGAGTGTCATTGGGAAAGGACAAATGAGTGGCTTCTTGGAGACAAGGAGACATTTATCTTGGCGAATTCATTGCAGTTCAAGGCTAGGACCTTGCCAAAGCAAAGACAAACTGAAATGAGAAATTGCCTGTTACCAAGTGCTTGCTATGTGCCAGGTATTCGGCTGCATATACATTTTACACAATGTCATTCCTTTTCATTCCATCAGCGCCCCTTGGGGATGGTGTTCATAGTCCCCGTGGGAGGACCCTGAAGCAGAGTGAGCTGGAACCACACCACTTAGGGGGTGAGGGAGCTGGGATGCAAAGCATAATAGCCATCATGAGCACGTCTTGAGCTTTTACTGACAGACACTGTTCTAAGCACTTGACATTGAACTAACTCCTTTAGTCTGCACGACGACTCTATGAGATGCGTGCTGTTACCTACCACTGATAAAGAGGAAGTGGAGGTGCCGAGAAGTGAATGACTTGCCCAAGGTCCCCATCTAGTGAGTGGCAAGCCACCTAATGGTCGCACTCCTTGGCCCCATCCACTAACTCACCGTCTCCCAAAGCCAGTGACTCTGCAAAACAGTGCCTGGTGCTCTGTCCCTTGCACGCTGGAAATCTGATCTAAATATTCTTCCAGAGTTCCAGGCTCACAGTCAGGGATGCTGAATCATGCTGACTCTCAAGAGACTGACGGATGTATAAGCCGGAGTATTGGTGAATAATCTCCAGGGGTGGGCTGGACATCAGCATCAGCCTGACTTGTATGGTATCACCCAATAGCTACACGGGGACCTGCCTCAGCGTGAGGTTGCCTGGTGCGTGTAGAAATGGAGTAGCGCATGTGAGAGCCGTCCCTGAACCATTTAATGGCCTCAGCATCCTGTGTCCTGACATCCTTCTCCACGATCGTGATACATCATTTTCTGTAATGGCAGAATGTTTTTGTTGGCCAGCGAGGGTAGGTCAGACCCTGGACAAACCTCCATGGTCGACTAGGTTCCTCCGCACCGCCCATTCTTTAGATACAGCCATGATTCCATCAATCTCCTGGTGATCTGCTCGCCCCGGACATCGTGCCTTCTCTTGGAGGAGGCTTTTCCTAGCATTATGCTCTGATTTGCCATCCAATCACCCAAAAGTATTTATGACCACTTCTGCGTGCCAGAAATGGAGGTACCGGGGAGGAACGTTTTAGTGAAAGAAACACGTGATTACCATGTAAACAAATGAAACAATGAGATTTCAGATAAAGTGCTATGAAAATGTTTTCAAAGAGAGTAACCAGATTGAGGATTGGGATGAGGGAAGATGTTGGGCTGGAGTCGCGGGGACGGGGGCTGGGGCTGGGGTAGAGGCAGGGAATGTCTCTCTGGGGAGGTGAAGTCTGACCTGAGCCGGGCATGCCAAGAACGACCCAGTAATGTGAACATAAGAGTTTAGTTGTCCAGGGAAGCGTTTCATATCTATTGTATCACTGGAAGTAGAAGTTCATTGCCAATTTCTATAGAGAAAACGTGGCACCAACTAGGCAGAACTCCACGCCCATCACTTAATATGCAGCACGTGCACTGGATTAAATACTTAAAATCTGGGCTATCTTGGCGCTTCCAAAGCATGTGATTATTATAACGAGCACGCTACAGCGGGGTGGCCTGGGAACCTGGCCCCATGCTTGTGAGATGCAAAGCGTGTTTCCAGCTTCTAAAAAGCTAAATTTTGGAACACAAACACTTGCCATTTGGGACCATAGCTGTTTTCCCCAACTAGATTACATATTCTTTCCTCAGAGCAAAGTCTGAGTTTTACACACTTTGGAATCTCTCAAAGCACCTAGCAGAGCTCTGGGCACGTAAAAAACACACACAATGTCCCATGGGTTTGCCCTAAATTCCGAACTTGCGCTTGACTTGGAGGGACTAAGTCCCCCGCTGGCCGCTCCCTGGCCGGGAGTGCGGCGCTGCTCTTCACCCTCCGGCCGCACGGGGGCGCCATGGGAATCCCGCGCGCCGAGGACGGGCGGCCGGAGCCAGTCTTGGCCTTGTGTCAACACGGAGCTGGTGGTGGCTTCGAGGAGGGGTAGGGGACGCCCAGCGGACCCGCGCGCAGTCCGAGGGTATCAGGCGGGGCTCCGCTGTGGACGGGCGACGGGCAGCAATGGCGGAATCGGCGTCGGCTCGGGTAAGGGTCCCTCTGGCGCAGCTCGGGGGCGCGTTCGGGATGGCGGAGCCCCGGGGCGGGGCGGGGTGTCCCCCGGCTGCCGCTGGCGCCCGTGGGTACGGACCTGCCCCCGCGACCCCGGGGCTCTGCCCTCCCCTGTCCGATTCCTTCCGCGTCGGGCCGGAGCCCCAGCGCCACGCGCATTTGCCGGGAAACTTCTCCGAGGCTTGTTCCCTGTTCTTGGGTTTGTGACCGTCCCCACACGTTTTCTCCGTGGTGCCAAAAGAGAGCCCGTTTCCAGGCTGGAGAGGTGGCGCGGATTGGGAACTCTGGGTCCCCGTCGCTGCCGGTGAGCGCGCCGGGTGCTCCGGGGACCCCAGGGGCGCAGGGCTTGTCCACGACCAGCTCGTTCTCGGCCATTGTGTTTCGCTGGTTCCTTCGGCCACATTGTCCCGCTACGGACTTCTGTCCCGCGGTTGCAGCCGCAGGTGGAAGTCGGGCTGGGCTTCCTCTCCGAGGGGACAGGTGTGTCTCACGGGGGGACTTGTTGGGTTCGGTGTGCGAAGCTGTCGGATCTCCTCCAGCCCCCGCAGGACGCAGAGCTCGGGGTGAGGAAAGCCCTGGGCATGGAGGCAGGAAACTGGATTTCAGCCGTAACTCAGCTCCCGGCCACCCGGCTCTGGGCCTCCGATTTCTTCGCTGGAAACTGAGTGTTGGACTAGTTGCTACATAGTCTCTAAGGTTCCTGCCAGCTCTGATATGCTCTCGTTATTCGAAAGTACTGGCTAATTGGATGGCCCAAGAGGCTGTGCTATGGAAAAAGCAGATGGAATTTAATACTTTTTATTTTTTTATTTATTTAGCGAGAGAGAGCAGGAAGGAGAGACAGAGACAGCAACACCCATTTGCTGTTCCACTTAGTTATGCATGCATTGGTTGCTTCTTGCATGTGCCCTGAGGGGAGATCGAACCCGCAACCTTGGCATCTCCCGAGGACACCAGGCCAGGGCTGGAATTTAATTGGTTTTTTTGTTGTTGTTGTTTTTTTATTATTGATTTTTAGATAGAGGAAGGGAGAGAGAGGGAGAGAGAGGGAAACATCCAGAAACATCGATTCGTTGTTCCACTTATTTATGCGTTCATTGGTTGGTTCTTTTTTTTTTTTAACCCATTGATTTTTTTTTTTTACCCATTGATTTTTTTTTTTTTAAGTCCTCACCCGAGGATGTTTTTATTGATTTTAGAAAAGAAGGGAGAGAAAGAGAGAAAAGCATCGATTGGTTGCCTCCCCTATGCCCCGACCCCGGGGATCGAACCTGCAACCTTTCGATGTGGGGAACGTCCCTGCACCCAGCTGAGCCACCCAGCCAGAGCTATTTGATTCTTGTAGCAGGTACATAAGAGCTAAGAAGGGAAGGATTGAAAGGAAAGAAGGTGTTTGCTGTCAAGGAAGTACAGGGGAGCTGGGAAGACAAGACACAAATGTTTAGTGTTTACCTCCTCTGACTCCTTTAAGGTGATACGGTCAAAGAGTTGGCTTTTGTTCAAGACCAAATTAGTGGTAAAAGTGGGGCAGGAGGGCAAGTTTACTGACTTCCAGAGCCCTTTTCCCTGACCGGTCAGTGCACAATGATGTCATTGACAGATGTTTTTAAAAAGGAGTCTTAAAGATCCTCCAAAATTCAAAGCTGTGCTTTAAGTGACTTATGCATCGGTCTTTGTAGAGTGTATTTAAATTACCTTTGAGCGGATTTCTGTTCTCAGACACTTTCTTGTCAAATGAGGATTTGGCACCTCCTATCTGACAGTGTGGCCTAGTAGGTACCGTGGTGAAAACAAGTAAAAATGCTGGGGCGGAGAGGACACAAATGTATTTGAAATTTATGTTTACAAAGAATAGTTGGAACCCAGAAACTAAGTGAAAGAGGGAGCTCTTAAGAGGAAACCAGGGTCCTGACACCAACTTTGAGGGCTTTTGCTGAATGTTCATCTGTGGTGTCTATAACCTACGGGGCCTGGAATATAGAAGACGAAACTCATAGCCTAAGGCGGTGGTGCTGGCAACCTCCTCCTACCCGAGTCCCATAAAGCTGAGACCTCAGAGGGCAGCACCCAGGCGGACCGACAGCAAGCTCTTACCCCCAGGTAGTTGCAGAGAATATTACATATTTGAAACCTTGGTACCAAGAGAGGGGTGCAAGGTGCCCCTTGAAAAATACTGAGACTCGAGTGGGTTTATTGGCTGCATGTATATGGCCTGGATGGTCCAACAAACCTCAAGCAGGAAATTCAGTTTAAAGTAGAACCTCTGGCAGTCTATGAAAAATAAACACAAATCTTCTCTGGAGGAGTCTGCATTTAACTCCGGCTCCAATTAATTCTCATAGATGAAATTCCAAGAAAAATGAATTCACAATAAAAAAAAAAATTACCGAACAAACAGTGAAGAACTATGAGGAGCCCTGGCCAGTGTGGAAGACGGCCGGTCAGCGTTCCTCCCTCCCATCCGTGTGTGTGTGTGTCTCTCTCCCCCGCCCACCCTTCCTAGCTCGCTAGAATCAATAAACATTTTTTTTTTTAAACTCTGAGGAAAAGCCAGTAAAAATAATGGGCAACAAATTTAGACCTTCAAAGATTTCAGATGCTGAAATTCCAGAAGAACAGATTGGAAGTCCAGAAGGAACACACATAGACGCACGCCCCGCACTGGAGGCCGTAACGGATGAAGAGCTGATAGCTGAGGATACGGTTGGGCTGGTGCAAATGCCAACACACGGAAACCCAGTAGAACCCAACCAGGATAAGCAAAAAGAAATCTCCATCTAGACACATAGTAGTGAAAGTACAAAATACATGGCAGAGAGAATTCTTAAAAGCAGCCAGAGAAGGAAAGACCAATTACCTGTCAATGAACTCGTATAAGACTCTTGGGATCCAGCTTCGCAAAAGCGACAGCGGAAGCAGGGTAACAGTAAGATGATGTCATCAATGGGCTGAAAGAAAATACCTGTGATCCCAGATTTTTATACTCAGCAAAAGTAACTTTCAAAAACAAGGGTAAAGAGAAGATATTTTTAGACAAATTAAAATTGATGGTTTGCTACCAATACATTGTCATTAAAGGAAATTCTAAAGGATATACTTCAGGTTAAGGAAAATTATCCCAATTGGAAAGTCTAAAAAAGTAAAAAAGTATGATCATCCATGAAAATGGGTAAATGTAGCCCTGGCCGGTGTGGCTCAGTTGGCTGGGTGTTGTCTTGAAAAGCAAAAGGTCGCTGGTTGGATTCCCAGTGAGGCAGGGCGCGGCCCTGTCCCAGCCGGGGCGGATGTTTTTCTCCCTCTCTTCCCTCCTTTCCCCTCTCTCTAAAAGTAAATAAATAAAATCTTTTAAAAAAAAAAAAGAAGGAAAGGGAAAAAATGGGTAAATCTAAGCAAATATTGACTGACTAAAATAGTAATCTCTTGTAGAGGAAAAAACCAAGGCAGAATGAACATACACGGCATCACTGATGTAAACGTTAGGGATCAGAATTCCGACATTTGAAGTCTCTAGGTATGCTCCCTGTAATTTCTAGGATAATTGCTAAAAGCCTACATACCCTACAAATTGCTAAAAGCTGCATACCCTACAAATTGAAAGGAGGAGTAATAGAATAAGAAAAAATTGTCTAGCCCTGGCCTGGCCGCTCGGTTGGTTTGCGCATCCTCCTTTAGAACAAAAGGTTGTAGGTTTGGTTCCTGGTCAGGGCACATACCTGGGTTGTGGGTTTGGTCCTCGGCTGGGGTGTGTACAGGAGACAATCAGTGGGTGTTTCTCTCTCTCTCCCCCATCTCTGCTTCCCCTCTTTCTCCCTCTCTGAAATCAATAAACATAATCCTAGGGTGAGGATTAAAAAACAAAGAAAGAAGGTGAAAGATGGGATAAATCACAGAAAAGGTAAAAAACATCAATTAGAATAAATGTAAATGAATTAATTCAACTATATGGTTTATAACAGATACAACTAAGGGATAAAGTTGTAGAAATGGTTGAATATGAAAGGATATGAAAACATATACCAAGTTAGTACTAATCAAAAGAAAATTGGCTTAAATATATTAAAATGGCTAGAGACAGAGGGCTAATACTATTTTTATAATGGTAAAAGACTCAATTTACAGCTTGATACGGCATTTGTAATCTTATGTGAACCTAATTATATAGCCTCAGAATATATAAAACAAAAATTGATGGAACTACAAGGAAAATTCACTCCCAAAGCAGAAGGTTGTAACATTGCCTGAGTATCTTATCACACAGTAACAATTAGGAAGGGGGCAGTACCTCCCTCCAGTAGAACTTCCTGGAAGGATGGAAAGTCTCTGCACTGCTCAGGAAGGTAGCCACAAGTTACATGTGGCTAGAGAGTCTTTGAAATGGAGCTAGTATGACTGAGGAACTTATATTTTTAATTTAACTTCAACTCCTTTAACTCTAAACAGCCACATGTTTCTAGTAGCTATTATATTGCACAGCACATATGTAAAGGATAGGATTAATTTTTCCCATATATTTATCCCATACACTTGGGCTGGAAAAAGTCTAGCCTTTGTTAATGTAACGAGAATGGTTTGTGCGACATCCATGTAACCTGGCGGCCAAGGAGAGTGGACTGGAATGAGCATGTGAGAACAACAGTGGCATCCCTGTACTAGTCAGTGGGGCCGTAGATGCAACTGAGGGAGCATGAGTACTGTGTGGCTGTCACATTCAAAATGGCTGAGCAAGTAGCGCAGCAGATCTGTGTTGAATTTTGCGTTAAGCTTGAGCATTCCTCCACAGAAACTATTGGGATGATTCAGAAGCCGCAGCTACGGGCGCCTGGGGACTAGCAGCTTCATCAGGACAGTGTGCCTGCTCAGGCATCACGTCTTGTGCAGAATTTTTTGGCAAAACATCAAATCACCCCGGTGACTCAGCCACCCTACAGCCCAGATTTGGCGCCCTGCGACTTCTGGTTTTTCCCAAAACTAAAATATTTTTGAAAGGGAAGAGATTTCAGACCGTCAATCGGACTCAGGAAAATACGACGGGGCAGCTGATGGCGACTGGGAGAGCTGTGTGTGAGGTCCCAAGGTGCCTGCTTTGCAGGGGACTGAAGCATCATTGTCCTATGTACAATGTTTCTTGTATCTTCTTCAATAAATGTCTCTATTTTTTTATATTACATGGCTGGATACCTTCTGGGCAGACCTCGTACATAATTTTGATGTATAGAGAGATTAATAAACGAGAGAGAGAAGGCAAAGAAAAACCCAAACCAAACCCTGTCAGTAATGAAAGTGTCCTGACGTTTGAGGCCGACCGTGGACTGTGGCCGTCGGCAGGGCTGCTGAACAGAACGTCACCCGCGTCCTCTCCATGCAGCGTGGGATCCCACAGGGGGTTCCGGTGCCCGCCTGCCTGTGGTTCGCTCTAGGTGACAGAGTGGGGCAGAGTCAAACCTTCCCTGCCAAGCCCCCATTTAATTACAGATTCATGAACAAAACAGATGTTGTCTCAAGCTGCTAAATTTGGGGGTTTGTTATACAGCAGTTGATGAGTGGAACAGGTGCCCTGGAAATATGTTTAAATACTGAAAGATAATCAGATTGAAACATCTCACCCTAAAGATGTCACGTCTCAAATTTACCTGTGGATCTGATGCAGTGCCAGACGAAATTTCCAAAGATACTTTTGTGAAACCTCTCCGAGCTGTAGAATATCAGCAGGCACAGAATAGTCAGTACACTCCTGAAAAACAAGGAGGTGGGACTTGCCTTACTGGACACCGGTAATTATCGAAAGCCGTGGCCGTTAAGATGGTGACAGTGGAAAAGCAGTAGAAAAATTGAGCCGTGGAACAGAATACAGACGCCAGAAACAGACCGATATGTAAGAAAACTCGATTTATGACAGAGGTAGCATTGGGGGCCAATGTGTAACTGACGGACTTTTCATCATAGAGCGTTAGATCTGCTCTTTTCCCCTATGAAAATCGAGTCTTGCACTGTACACAACTTATCAGTTCCAGTTGAGATATGTACTTAAAAGAGAAAGTTGAAACTATAAAGTATTTAGAAGACTGTACTGTGGGTTATAGATTTTTTTTTTTTACACCTGACACAAAAATTCAAACCATAAAAGTATTAATACTGATAAAATATAACTCCATTAAAGTTCAGGACTTTTTATCACGTGATATTGAAGAGGGTAAAAAAAAAATAAGGAGAAGATATTTGCAACATACAAGTATATAAGCGATAAAGATTAGTGTCCAGAATTTACAACAAAGTCCTAGGGGACAGGAAGGGAAAGTCAGGTAACCCGCAAGATAAATGGGTAAGACTGCAGCAGGTGGTTCACGGAAGGGAAAGCCAAATGGCCAATAAACGTTCCTTCTCTGGGTCCCGGTCTCATGGTGAGAGAGGCAGCCATGAATAAAGTGTGTTGTAGAAAGGAGTGTGACGCTTTGGGGACTAGGACTGGCGTGAGAGCATGCAGTGGCGCCGCGGGGCTGAGGGGTCGGTTTCAGGAAGACCTCCCAAGTGCCAGTTCTGGTCCTTTGGCTGAGCTTTAGCCACAGCGAATCCCTCCTGTCAGGGATGGACTGTAAAAGTAAGAGGTGTGGGAAGAGCGTCAGAGGACTCGGATCATTTCGGTGAATGTCTGTGAGGGATTGAGAAGGTGTCATTTGCTTATACCAGCTGCCAGGGTGCAAGGCGACCGAGTTGTGTCTTGCAGACCCTGCTAAGGGACCTTTATCATAAGGAGCTGCTGGGAGGTTTTTAGTGAGGGGGACGTGATCAACCAGGACGTCAGACAGGAACGTGGGGTCAAGAGTAGATGTCAGTTATATGATTTATTGCAGGAAAATATCACAAGTATAGTCCAAAATGTCAAATAGAGAGACATCAGTTTAAAAAATGAATCCTGCCCTGGCCAGGTGGCTCAGCAGGTTAGAGCATCATCCTGATACGCCAAGGTTGCAGGTTCGATCTCTGATCAGGGTGCTTATGGGAGGCAATTGGTTTGTGTTTCTGTCTCATGTTACCATTCTCTCTCTCCCTCCGTCTGCCCCTCCCTCCCTTCCTCCCTCTGTCTTTAAAATCAATAAACATATCCTCGTGTGTAGATTTAAAAAAAAAAAAAGGAATGCTGACACAGAAAAGTCTTAGAGGAAATGCTAGGTATGAAACACAGGTAACAAAACATACATATAATATGATCTCAATTTTTTTTGAAAAATAAATACATTCACAAGATGAAAAAACTTAATAGGAAATACACCAAAATTCTAACAGCTCATTTCTGGATAGCGGTATTTTACATAATCCTCCCTTCTTCCTTTCTACTTTTCACTATTTTTTATTACAATATACGTGTATAATTTGCAGTATCGGCATACACCAGGACATGCTTTATGAATTTAAAAAAGTCGATGCAGGGTACCAGCCCTGCGTGCTGCTGGGCCCCCGGACCGTTGGGTCCTTTACCTGCCGCCCGGAGCGGCGCTGGCTGACCGAGGGGCCTGTGTCTGGTTCTCCAGCACAGGAGGAAGCGCCGCGCCACACCCCTGGCTTCTTCTCCGCCGCCCCCGCCCGCGCCAGAGGAAAGCCCCCGCCCTCCGCCAGCAGAGCTCCCCCTGCAGGCCGTGGTGGCCGCCATCCAGGCGGTGGAGAAGAGGATGGAGTCCCAGGCCGCCCAGCTGCAGAGCCTGGAGAGACGCATGGAGACAGTGGAGAAGAAGCTGGCCGACTTTGAGAAGATGACCTTGGAGTTCGGGAACCAGCTGGAGGGCAAGTGGGCCGTGCTGGGGACCCTGCTGCAGGAGTACGGGCTGCTGCAGAGGCGCCTGGAGAACATGGAGAACCTGCTGCGGAACCGGAACTTCTGGGTCCTGCGCCTGCCCCCGGGTGGCACCGGGGAGGCCCCCAAGGTAGTCCTTTTTTTAAAGACTCTCCACTGCTGGCTCTTTTCCCCTGGCTGAGACTGGAAGCACTCACTGCGTGGCTCTGTGATTTCAGGTGTCCCGGTCCCTGGACACCGATGGCGTCTGTTTCTCGGAGCAGGAGTGGGAGAACCTGGAGGACTGGCAGAAGGAGCTGTACAGAAACGTGATGATGAGCAACTACGAGACTCTGGTCTCCCTGAGTAAGCGGCAGCTTCCTTCCGAGAGTTCTCCCAGGCGCCCTGTGGCCCCCCGCCCGTGCTGGGTGCAGAAATGGGGGTCTCCATGTCCTCAGCGTATGAGGACGTTGCCTCTTGGTGGTCACATGGTCAGGTTGTGATACTATTTACTGGTAGATAAGATGCCATCATGTGCTCTATGGCATAGCATGGCTACAGGTCCTTGTGCTGCTTTTAATACTTAAGACCCTTTGATAGGAAGCCTTTCGCTACGTGGGGTGACAGGCAGCACAGGGTAACTGAAAATTGTCCTTGGCACCTGGCTGGCATCACAGCCGGTCGTGGTCCCAGTATTTATTTTGTGTCAATTAGGAGTGTTGCTTAACAGACACAGGGCCCGGCACAAATAACGCCCCTCTTTTATTACAAAATCTTGTAAAGCATGTCATTCTGTAACATAATATCACACTCAAGCACACTGGATGACATTGTACGTGAAATGTTCAAATTAGAACTATAAATTATTACACCCATCTTATGACCCTACCCACCACACTCAAGCAGGTGCTCCTTCTGCTGGACCCTGTATATCTTGATGTGCAAAGTATTAGCTATTGCATTTTACATGCCCTTTGCTTCGTCAGTGAAGCCTTTTACCGCCGAGATCTGTGGGGGCGTGTCCGGAAGGCCAGTGGGGCAGAGTGGAGGCGGGAGGAGAGTGGCAGGCGGGTCCGAGAGGTCACCGCCACCCCGGCTGGGTCGCGTGCTCGGCCCGTGGCTGTTGCCTTGTCCGCCGCGGGCAGGAGCCAGGGCCTGCCGGGCTTGCAGGGCTTCGGCCCAGATGAAACCAGGCCCCGAAAAGGCGGTGGCGCGTGAGACCCCGTGCGTGTGAGGGCGCGACGGTGTTGGCGAGGTGAGTGGGGGGCTCCCCCACCCGGCGACCGGAGCCACAAGCAGCTGCCGCAGGAGGAGCACCGAGGGGGCCGTTAGCCGGGTGCGGCCGTCCGGCGGCCGTCGTTCTCTGATTGTCCCAAATGGCACGGGCAAAGGGACAAGAGTAGCACTTTGAACTTTACAGAGTTCTGATAGGGACTCCTTGACATTGGTCGCCTGGTTCGTCAGCAAATGACCTGTGCGCAATGAGATTTTACTCTCCTGGGCTCACATTGTGCCGTTTCCAACCCAGAGGTCCTTGGCCAGCCAGAAGGAGAAGCGGAGTTGGGTACAGAGATGCTGGGTGACCTGGAGGAGGAAGCCCTTGGCGGTGTGCACCCAGGTGAGTGGCTCCAGAATATTCTGCGCCCCTTCCCACTCCTTGCAGCCCATCAGGAGCTTTCCCTGAACTGCCAAACTGCCAAACACTGATTATCAGTAACCTCATGTGGCATTGGTTTACTCCAGGCTCTTTTCCAAATATCATTTGTTCGCCTATCATACGTGTCTTAACTCCTTACCACTATGTAGGACCCTTGGGATTCATGACCACATCTGAGTCCCTCGGGCCCCACAGAGGAGAGGACATCATGGGCCGGTCAGAACCCCTGGAGCGTTCCGAGGGGGGTCGGTCGGCCTCAGGGGCGAGGCTGGTGGGGGAAGAGGCAGGACAAGCATTTGTAAGCTGGATCACTTGGCGGGAATGTACAGGAAAAGCGGGGCTGGACATGTGAATTTTTAAGCTGTAGGTTTAGTTGGTTTTTTTTAATCATTATTACTTTAACACTTTTCTAAATTAGTATAATCTTTTGGTATATTTAGTCATTTTTCAGAGATTAGATACAAATTGTGGACAAGCTTGGACAACTCTCCTCTATAACGTTGTTTATAAGAATAATATATTCAGATTTCCGATCGACATGCCTCTACCTGAGTAGAGGTTTCATTTTTCGGGTTTTGGAAGCCAGCCATTCTCCAGATTGTTCTAATTCCCTCGATCCTTTGATTTGAGCCCTTCTGGAATTCACAGATGTTTATTTAGCTCTGAAGAAACCAAAGGCATTAGAATGTGATCTTTTTTTGTTGGCTCTCTCTGTTTTGACAGCCGAAGGGGTCATGATCAAGCAGGAGATGGAGTCCCCCCAGGGACAGGAGCGCCCGGAGGACCTCCCCGGCGAGTTCCCGGGCGTCGCGGAAGAGCAGGCCTTCCTGGGCCCGGTGCAGACCGAGCTCTGGAACGGCCAGGGCGCCTCTGTCCTCTTGGAATCAGATCCCCGGGACACTAACCTAGAGGAGCCCATGGACAGCGGCAGAGACCCCGGCAGTGACAGAAGCCTGGGCCTCCCCTCGAAGCAGAAATCTAATAGGCCGGTGGTGCTGGGTCAGGAATGCGGGCAGGGCCTGAAGCTGCAGAGGGACCCCCCCGGCCCCTTCGAATGTCCCGAGTGCGAGCTCAGCTTCCGCTGCGAGCAGCAGCTGGCCACCTACCTGCGGACCCACTCGGGGTGGGAGCCTCCCGCCGCCCCGGAGCCCGAGGAGAGCCTCAGGCCCAGGCCGCGGCTGAAGCCCCAGTCCAAGAAGACAAAGCAGCATCAGTGTGACATTTGCATGAGGAGCTTCAGCTGCAGGGTGAGCCTGGTGACCCACCAGCGCTGCCACCTGCAGGAGGGGCCCAGTGGTGGCCAGCGTGTCCAGGAGAGGTTCTCGCCCAACAGCCTGGTCGCCCTGCCAGGCCACATCCCCTGGAGGAAGAGCCGGAGCTCGCTCATCTGTGGTTACTGTGGCAAGAGCTTCAGCCACCCGTCGGATCTAGTGCGGCACCAGCGCATCCACACGGGCGAGCGGCCCTACACCTGCCCCGAGTGCGAGCGGAGCTTCGTGCAGAAGCAGCACCTGCTGCAGCACCAGAAGATCCACCAGCGCGAGCGCGGCGGGCTGGCCCTGGAGCCGGGGAGGCCCAACGGCCTGCTTTAAGGGTGCCAGCCCCTCGCCTGTCCGGGGGGGGCCGAGGGGGCTGGCATTGGTCTCCCGAAGAGACACTGTGCGGAGTCAGGGACTGACTTCTTCCTGAGGGGAGTCGCTTTGATTTGCCTAACCTTGGCCGAGCGGCAGGCCGAGCCCGGCCCCCAGAACTGCGCGGAGCGGGCCGGGCCAGGCCACCCTGCTGTCTACCCTGCTGCTGAGCTCGCCGTGTCTTCGGCACCTTCCCGTCCTGGGTTTTCGCATCCACGCCAATGCTCGTGGTCCAGGGCTGGTTCGAGGGCCTGGCCCAGCGTTTAAGGTCTTCCCCCGGGGTGGTGGGGGGGCCAGTCAGGCCAAAGGAGTAGCAGGTGTGCAGAAGAGCTCTGGGGAGCGTAACCCTCCGTTCCCTCTCCTTTCGTAGTCTCCTTAATAACATGTAGAAAAGTAATTTAAACGAACTCACCCTGCTCTGAAGAACCTTTTTGGAATTAGATTTTAGTTGACTTTAAAAAAAAATACAGCCCAACACTTGTTTTTTTAATTTCCAGCGCTGTAGAAGTTCCTAACGCAGGGCCTGGCCTGCCGTCTGGGAGGGAGGTGTGTCTGGGCTCGTTCGGCCCACCCACACTCAGGCCACGGTCAGGGTGCATCAGGGTGCAATGTGCGGGCCCCTCGTTGTGGGGAGTCTTAGCGCACTTGGGTGGGACTCACTGAATCAAAAGGACTGAGAGGGAGAGAGCAGTAGGGGTGGACCCCGAAGCTCCCCGCGGAGAGTGAAGCGTCTGGCAAGGGAGCCCGACGGAAGGAGCCGCAGCCTCCCAGGCGTTCGGAGTGCCTCTTTCGTCCGCACCCTGCTGGGATCTGCGGCCTCACAGGGTACACGGCTCCTTTGTTACTTAAGGTTGTTCAGCTTGTATCAGTGGTTATCTGAGTTTGTTCCTGTTAGACCGGTTGTTCCTTAGGGTTGTTCAGGTGACACACTTTCCAGTAATTGTCCTGGGACTGACAGTCCCGGACGTGGCGGAGGAGAGGCGCACAGCCGCGCGCCTGCCGGGAGTGCGCGGTGCCTGCCGCCGCGCTGTTGTTCGGGAGTGGGCTCCTGGCTCCTGTGTGAGTGCCCCCTTCGATGACTTGGCAGTTGCTTAGAATAAAACTTGCTACTGGCAAAGAAAAAGTGCTCATGTTGGATGTTTTTCTCCCATTGTCAAGAAGACACGTCTGGGATCAAGGAAGATGAGGCCTCTGACCTGGAGCAGCAACAGAGGCCTGGCTTAAACCTAGCGCAGAGGAGAAGAGGGCGTGTTTCGGGCCCTGTGCGTGGGGGTGGAGGGCTGCAGACCGGCCGGTGTCGGCCGTGGGCAGGTCGTAGGCACCGGGGAGTGCTGGTTAGCAGTTGGGAATATTGTATGTGTATGTGTAGGCACACGGGTTGATCTTAAACATACAGTGCTGGGTGGAAAATGTAAAAAATCTGCCTTGGCTGGTGTGGCTCAGTGGATTGAGTGCTGGCCTGCAAACTAAAGTGTCATGGGTTCAACCCCCAGTCAGGGCACACGCCTGGGTTGAGGACCAGGTCAGGTCCCCAGCAGGGAATTCAAACGACAACCACACATTGATGTTTCTCTTCCTCTCTTTCTCCCTTCTCTCTAAAAGTAAATAAATCTTTAAAAAAAATTGAGTGAAATCTATAATGATACCAATTATGTACACAAAACAACGGAGATGAAAAGTTACACATTAAAGACATTACAGTCACCCATGGAAGGAGTGGGATACGGGGATAAAAAGGAACAAATAAGATAAATAGATAAGCTTCGACTGGTGTGGCTCATCTGAGTGTTATCCTACGAAGAGAGAAGTCGCCAGTTCAATTCCCAGTTGGGGCATGTGCCCAGGTTTTGGTGCCCAGTCGGGGGTGCCAAAAGAGGCAACCAATGGATGTTTCTCACATCAATGTCTCCCTCTCTCCCCCGCCCTTCCCCTCTCTCTAAAAATAAAATCTTTTTTGAAGTTATTTATATTAAGAGAGGGAAAGAAACATCCATCAGCTGCCTCACACAGGCCCCCAACTGGGCACCTGGCCCACAACCCAGGCATCTGACCGGGAACTGTCCCAGCGACTTTTTGGTCTGTCACCTGGTGTTGCCCACAATGAAGTACCTGGTGTCCGGGTTGGATTCAAAGCCCTTGTTACCCACAGTGTGTGTGGTGTCTGACGCAGCAGCAACCCCTGGGAGCCTGGCAGAAATGCAGGCTCAGAGCCACTGAGTGGGAATCTGCATTCTAGCAACAGACCCGGGTGATTGCACACAAGGGCACTGTCCTGAATGATCCAAAAGGTCAGCCTCTGGCCTCTCCGCCATCCTCCCGGGAAGTCTGCTCAGCGAGGCGCCGAGAGGAAAACTGGAACCGGAACTGTCCGAGGGCCAAGGCTGATCGAGGTAGCAGAATCAAGTCAACACACGGAAGAATTAAATGCCGAACATTAGGGGCTCATCTGTCCTACCTTCTTCCTCCTGTTGGAACAGGTTAGGTCCTAATTGTCGCCCCCTGAACCACTCGGCCTCACTGGCCTCCTCCGTCGAGCCACACCCGTCTGGCTGCCACCAGAGCTTTGGCCCCGGAACCCCAGCCGGATGTGGGCTTTCCTGCGAGCCTCACGGTGCCTTCGACTGGCCCTGCTGGAGAGCAAGCTTTTTAGTGTGGAACTCGCGACTTTGACAACCTAACCTCTGAGTTCCTTCCCTCTCTGCTCTTGTCTCAACCTTGGTCTTGCGGTCGGTCGGGAGGCCGTGCTTCCCTGCCTCCACATTCAGCCCCTCCCAGAAACGTCGCCTCTGAGAACCAGGTCCTGTCTCTCTTTCACGGTTGAGTTTGTAACCTCCTGGGAAAGCTTTCCTCCTTTATTTTATTTTATTTTTGTAATTCAACAACTCTATATTGAGCCCCTATTCTCCAGGCACTGTTGTAAATGCTTAGTCAGCATGCAAAGCCCCGTGCCCTAGGGAGAAAACCCGTTTGTTCCCGCGCTGCACACTCACACAGCCCTTGCCTAGCCGGCCCCGTTTTCCACTCTGCCTTCCAGCTTGTTTGCTCAGAAATACGCGCCGCCTCTATGTGCAAAGCCTGCGGAGGGGCGCAAGGGGAAATCGGGGGCCGCTGTTGGGTTCACGGGCTTAGGGGACTCTAATGCAAGGGAGAACGTTGTATGTCCCAAGTGAGGCTAAAGGTCTAAGAAGTCAGAGAATAATGACGTGGTTGTGGGACATTGGGGAAGGCTTTACGGGAGCTGATTTCTGAGCTGGATCCCTAAGGATGGGAAGAGGATATTCTGAGTGGAGCAACATGGACAAGATGGGAGACATTATGGGCGTGAACAAATAAATGCCAATTCACTTCATTCGGCCAGAGGGTGGGGTGTGAGAGGGGGCATATTGGGGGTTGTGGCTGGAAAGAGAGGGTGAGATCAGGCGAAGGGGTTTGGATTTTACTGAGTTAATGACAGGGATCTGAGAGTTTTGAGCAAAAGGGTGGCCTGCTTCTAACTGTGATTTGGGAATGTTAACCTAATAAGAGTTATATCATACTTTTTTGTTGTTTTGAGAATGGAGGGACGGTAGAAGGTTTTTGAGTGAGACCAGCAAGAGCCAATAAAAACCCTGCCCCGTGCGGCCCCGTGGGTTGGGCGGCACCCTGTAGAGCGGAAAGGTCACCAGTTTGACTCCCGGTCTGGGGAGAGGCCCGGGTTGTGGGCTTGGTCCCTCGGTGGGGCGCATATGAGAGGCAACCGATGGATGTTTCTCTCACACATCGCTGTATCCCTCCCTCTCTTTCTCTCTCCCTATCCCTCCTCTAAAATAAATATTAAAAAGTAAAAACAAAACCCCCAAAACCCTGAGTGGGTACAGCTGCAGGAAGAAGAGCAGAAAAGAAAACAGCAGACGGGAGAGATGGACGAGATTGACAAGGCAGAGTCAACAGGGTGTGATGTTTTTGAAGGCAGGGAGCGTGTCTTCATTGCATCCAGACTCCCAACGCCAAGCACAGGGGCTTTGCATGTAAGTGCTCACCACACGGTTATCGAATAAACAGGTATGAGGGGAATTCACAGAACAGGGGTAGGTGTTGTCTGAACTGGGGCCGGCTTCTCGGAGGAAGGGAGCCCTGGCTGCCTTCGGGGCTCCCTCTGCTAATGCTTGCCCTCCTCAGCTTTACACACCTGGGCATGTCCGGCTGAAAAACGGATACTTTCTCTAACTGCACCCCTGCAATTTGGGGCAAGGTTAGGAAGTGTTACTTCAAGGTAGTAAGGAATGGACTCAGTATACAGCACTGTTTGTTGATAAATTCCCTGCTGAGGTAACGCATCCCAACAGACAATTTGCAAGTGAGCACTGGAGGCGCTGAGAGGTCCCTAGTGTGCGCTCTGAGAAGACAGATTCACCTGATGTGAACCGGAGAAGGAATTCATCGGCTGAGATGGCCCCCTGGTCCACCGAAGGCCCAACTTTTGTAACGAATAAGAGCCTAGTGGCCGTCTGCTGACAGGCTACTCGCAAATGCCACGTACCAGGGAGAGCCTCAGGCTGGACACTCAGTGTCCCGCACTGTCCCCTGCTTGTTTGCACTGGGTCAACCTCTGCAGGGAAACCTTGGCTTCATCTACTAATAGGCTGAGACCTGCTCTGTCCTATCGGAACTTCACAATTGCGATGTCTCGCACAAAAAGGGCCTAACTGAGAAGCTGGGCAGAATGTTCACTATGAAGAATGGCCTTCCCTTTGTCTTGGGTCGCTGCCCTAGTCTGTGTGTCTGGGGCTGCAGCTCCTTTTTGCACAAATAACCGCCTTTTATTCCTTATTACAGGCCAAAATTAATTTTGGTTTACACTAGGAGCTCATCAGGGGTCGGTCAGACCAATATGTTAAGGATTATAAAATACTGGTAAGTTGTGATCTTAGAAAATAAGAAATAACGCCCAATGCAGACAGGAGAGTTTGTGGACTTGTTGGACCAAGATTCTAAGGTGAATGGGTAATGCAGAAAAGGTGGAAAATAAAACTTACGCTGCATAGAGCACATTTCACGTTATATTCAGTGATTCACTCTGCTTTTCCACAATGAGGCGCTTTCCCAATGAGGAAAAATGGGTCCTAGATTGAGTGGTTGACTCAAAATGCCTCAGGGCCTGAATTAGCGGTGGATTTGCTCCTGCTGCAAGCCCATCATGGGCAGAGCTGCGAGGATCCCAGATGGCGGCTGCTGTGCAAGGGAAGACTGGATGTCGTCGGCGCAGGAAATGTTTAAACCTGTAGAGAATTTTTATGAGTTTATCTGAGCCAAACTGACGACAATTGTTGGGAAGTAAAGTCTCAATGGCTTGAGAAAATACTCCAGGGAATGGCAGTTTTGCACCTTATTTTATACATTATCATCAAAGGAGGAGGTGAAAGGGATTAGTAAAATCTATGAAGTGGGAGAAAGCTAAGTGGGGAAACCCCTGAGATTGGATACAAAGTCAAACAAATAGATGACTCCTTTTACATAGTTGGGTGTAGGGTAGTTGCCACAATAACAAGGACGGGCTGTGTGGTCTCGGCTATAGTGAGGGGTCCAGAAAAAAGGAAATTACCCAGACAGTTCAAAGGTATATCCTAGATGCAAAAAGACAATAGGCAGGCTCAGTTAAGGTCAAGGTTGACCTTCCTCAGGGGAGATAAGGCCTAGTCCATGACTGCCTTCCAGAACTCGCTTTTGGTTACAAAGTTTTCATTTCAGACCATCCTAAGCGGTTGGTTTAGCGTTCTGAGTCTGCTGGGCTCAGCCTGGTAGGGCTCAGCCTCCAGGCCTCCCTTGAGCTTGTCAGGTCTCGTTTGTGGCCCCTTTATTTTTGTCGACAGCGTGGCACAAGGACTTAGGGGACAAAGTGTGGCACAGACGACCTCTGGGGTTCTGTTGGGAGGCAGCCCCGGGGTAAGGGGAAAAGACTCAAGATTCACAAAGCAGTTCAGGGGAGAGAGGATGGGCTCTTTTCTCTCTCTTTTTTTTAATCGATTAAATTTTTCCTGGGGTCTTTCTATTTGTTCTGGAAAACTGAAGAAGGGGTTTTAAATCCTTCATCTGCCCACCGCCCCCCACACACATTATTTCCTGGGCATCAAGCCGTCACTTTGGGTCCAGCAAAGGTGTTAGAACTGTGGCTCTTCATGCCCTTGAGGCTCGCGGCGAGGACTGCGTTCTTCCCCGCCCACGGTGGGCCGAGGGGGACTCCCAAAGTGTGGAAAAGTCTGCGCGTTCCCTGCGTCAGCGCCCTGGCCCGGTTGCCCCGCGGCATGGGGCTCTGGGGCCCCACCGTCCCGCCATCTCGGAGGGCTCAGACGGCCCAGGCCACCGAGCTGCGTCCGCGCGCGGCCCGCGGCCCAGGTGGGGCTGGGCGGCCGGCTGCCCCCTCCGAGCGCCGGGTGGCCCCCGCGGCCGCCTCCGGGACGCAGGGACGCGAGGACGCAGGGCCGCAGGCCGCGCGCATGCGGTCCTTCGGGCTGCAGGGGGCGCTGTGCGCGGCCTTGGGCCGGGCCGCGAGCGCAGCTCTTGTTTAAAGGGCCGGTGGGGCACGTGGCTCGGACGCAGCTCGCGGCCGCGGGGCAGGGGCTCCGAGGCTGGGCGGCTCCGCTCCGCCTCCGCCGCCGCCCGCGCCGCGCCAAGCCTGACAGGCGGCCCGAGCGGAGCAGCCGAGAGAGGGACGCGGGCAGCCATGGCCGAGGCGGCGCCCGACCGGGTAAGCGCCCCGGCGCGCGGGCGCCCAGACGGGCCGGGTCGCCGCCGCGCGGAGCCGCTCGCCCCGCCGGGCCGCCCTCGTCGGCGTCCGCGCCGCTTTCGGCCGAGCGATCGGGCGGCCCAAACGCTAGGCCCGGCGGCCGGGCGCCGCGCGCGGCCCCGACGTCGGGGACCGGCCGGCGTTCCAGCCACGCTTCAGGTGACGGGCCGCGCGCTCTCCCTGGAGGCCCGGCGCCCCGAGGCGGGCGGGGAAGGTGGGAAAGGGGTCGAGGCCATGCCGGGGCTTTGGGATCGCACCCCCTGTACGGTGCCCAGTATTCTGCCTGTACCTAGGACGGTGCTATTGGGTGAATGCTTTTTACGAGAGGGATGGGAGGTGGGTTTTGGGGTGTTTTTTTTTAAGATGACTTTTGCACATTTTAGAACGTTGGCTGATAATGCTCGGTATGTACAAATCAGAGAAAGCGATCCTTTGGCTGTTTGGACACAGGAGGAAAACACTAGTAAATAGCTCTAGAAACGGGACCTCCTGTTCTCAGTGCATGCCAAAGAAGTTTCTGGAACCTTGATTTTTCCAGATGCCCCCAGCCCCTTCCTTGAGGCCTGAGCGCCAGAGGGACACGAGGTGGCAGTCCTGCAGGTTCATGGCCCGCCCGCTGGGGGGCGCCCCAGCACGGCCTTTCTCTAACTGTGCAGGCGGCGCCTTCGGCTCTCACCTGGCCGGGACCTCAGCGGTCTTTCCAGCCGTACCTGTCCACCCACTTCTTTCCCTCTGCCCACATGCATCGCCCGAGATTCCAAGAAAAGCTCCCAAACAGCACCAATTTGCCCTCAACTTTAGTTAGCCCGTGGGTATCGCTCTCGTTTATTATGACTGCTCCTATGCAGAATTTTTCTCCTGGAGAAGGAGGCAAGAACCATGTCCTTTTCTGCGTCCCCGGTGCACCTTAGCGCTGACAGGTGTTCCGTGACTGTCGATGACTCTGTTGTTGAGTCGTTTAGCCACTCATTCATTCGGTAGGTATTGACCGGGCGTCTGCTGTGAGTGAGGCGCCCTCCGAAGCTGAGGACGCAACCATGATGAGCAGCCGCACCTGCACGTGGATCATATGTCCTTGTGGGGACACCCTCCCCCGGGCAGACACAGCGTTGTTGCAGGTTGTTAGTGCTCCGAAGGAAGGGACAGTTTAGATGTGCGGGTTTGTGAAGGCCCTTGGGAGGCGCCGTCTGTGCTGGAGGCTTGTGTGGGAGGGAGCCAGGTGTGGGGACAGGGGCCCACCCATGCAGAGGTGGAGGGGAGCTGGGCGGGTCCGAGGGGCCCGAGGAGGCCAGGGCGGCGTGGAGAGCGGTCAGTGCCCGGAGGGGACTGGGCGGGGAGATGGGCTGCGGCCGCTGAGGGGCTCGGGCTTTATTCTAGGCCCACGGGGCAGCTGCGGGCGGCTTGTTGTAGGGGAGGAGCAGGAAGTGGGGAAGTCACCTGGGCGGAACTGCAGCAGCTCGGGGACAGGTGAGGAAGGGGCTTGGGCCAGGTGATGGCAGTGGAGGAGGAGAGAAGGGGATGGAGGGGCAAGATGTCAATTTGTCATTCCGACGAGGCTTTTAGCAAGATGAGCTGGGACCGAAGCCATTGCACACGCTCGGGGAGGGGGTCGGGGGGTCGCCAGGCGCCGGGGTGCACTGAGGCACTTCAGAAGTCGGCCCAGGCGCAGGGTGGAAGAGGCGAAACAGAGCGCCCTTCGTGCCGCACCCCTGAGCCAGAAGCGTCCCGTCCTCCTCATTCTCATCATGATCCGCTTAGCCGGGTCCCCACAGGGCTCACGTGTAGGGAGCAGCACAGGCTGGCCCAGGGGTGTCCAGCCCGCGGTCCGTGGGCCACATGCGGCCCAAGGTGGCTGTGACCGCGGCCCAACACAAAGTCGTAAATTCACTGGAAACATCATGAGATGTTTCTGTGACGATGTGGCGCAGTGTATTTAATGTGTGGCCCAAGACAACTGTCCTTTGTCCAGAGTGGCCCAGAGACACCAGAAGGGTGGACCCCCCTAACAGACATTGTGCCGAGTGCTTTTTGCCAGATTGTGTCGTGATCTGTCACAGCCACGTCCTTTGGATGCTGTCACCAGCTCCATTTTCTAGATGTGGAAGGGATGGCGAGAGATGTGTCAGAAGCCTCGCCCGCAGTTAGCCAGCCGGTGGGGGCGGAATCGCCAGTGGCAGCCAGGCTGGCTGCTCTCTGTGCCTCTTGCGAAGCCTATCCCTTCATTTTCAGGGGAGACTGAGACCCGAGTGGGGAGCCACCTCTCCGAGACCATATTACTTCTCCCTCTGGCCGTGGTTTTCCTTCTGTTTCCCACTTGCTAATACCTTGGTCCAGCCAGCGTCTCCTGTCCCTGAGGCTGGACTCGTAACTGAGGTCCCTGCACCGCCACCCCCGACACGGCCGCCTGACTGGCCCTCGGGCTCCCAGAAGGGCCTTGACCTGGGCAGGTGCCGTCCTGAGGGTTCCTGTGGAGGCAGACATTTTGCCTGTATGATCCTGATAACGTTTTCCCTTTCTCTTCTTGTGGACAGGCCCCCGAGAGGGACAAGCAGACCGGGGACAGGCCGTTGACACCCACTCCCTCGCCCCAGCCGGCTGCCGAGAAGAACTCGTACCTCTACTCCACGGAGATCACACTGTGGACGGTGGTGGCCGCTGTGCAGGCCGTGGAGAAGAAAGTGGATTCCTGTCTGGCCCGCCTGCTGGCTCTGGAGGGACGGACGGGGACGGCCGAGAAGAAGCTGGCCGACTGCGAGAAGACGACCTTGGAGTTCGGGAACCAGCTGGAGGGCAAGTGGGCCGTGCTGGGGACCCTGCTGCAGGAGTACGGGCTGCTGCAGAGGCGCCTGGAGAACATGGAGAACCTGCTGCGGAACCGGAACTTCTGGATCTTACGTCTGCCCCCGGGCAGCAAGGGGGAGGTCCCCAAGGTAACCCGGGCCCCTGGGGTGGGACGGCCCGGGACGGGGGTGGGGGGGGCCCTGCCTATAAGTGGGGGTGAGCATGCGTGACGCCTGTGGTTCCAGGTGCCCGTGACCTTTGATGACGTGGCCGTGTATTTCTCCGAGCTGGAGTGGGGCAAGCTGGACGAGTGGCAGAAGGAGCTGTACAAGCACGTGATGAGGGGCAACTACGAGATGCTGGTCTCCCTGGGTGAGGCCCCGCAGTGGCGCCCGGGCCTCTGTCTGCAGATTGGCCTCCGGCAGCCTGTGCCTTTGCCTCGGCCTCTGCTCCTCCGGAGCCTCGGTGTCCCTGTGGTGAACCGGGCGGCAGGAGTCCCACCCTGACGCAGCCCTCTCCCTCCCTTCTGCACACAGATTATGCCGTCTCCAAACCGGACATCCTCGCCCGCATGGAGAGGGGCGAGGAGCCTTGTCCTGAAGGCCTGTGGGGCCAGGACCAGGGGCAGGAGACAGCGGCAGCTCGCCCGGGGAGGCCGGGCACTGGTGAGTGGGAGCCAGACGGGCAGGGTGACCGGAGCCGCGCCCCTGTTCTCCTGGGCTTCCCAGGCGTGCTGTGAGGCCAGGGGGGTGCGCAGGCCCAGGACCCAAGGTGGGGCACGCCCTAGCCCAGGCCGGCTGGGCGTGGGTTGGGGGGTGCAGGCAGGGCTTTTGCCCTAGGAGCCCCCAGGTCTCTGCCTCTGTGCAGGGGGACAGTGGCACGTCCCTCGCCTGGTGGCTGCAAGGACCAAGTATGATGGCGGCCTTTGTAAAGCGGAGCGTTTTATAGCAGGTGGGGACTTCTCACTAACAGTACCACTAGTAGCAGCCGCCCTGTTGCCACGGCGCCCTGGTTCCCCTCCGCCCCCGCCCCGGTAACACGGGCTGCAAGGCCTGGAACGTGCCGACTGCCCTCTGAGGAAGGGCCTCCCGCAGGAGCCGGGCGGCTTCCTTCCCACAGTGGGTGTGTAGGGCTCTGGCTCCAAAGTTGGCTGCATGTCAGGAGCTTTTTTGAAAAATAAAATTTTAAAAAATAAATGAAAGTAGAACAGCACAGTGACCCTCCGGATGATCATCACCCAGACTCGACAGTGATCAGTTGGCCGCGTTCGCCCTGACTACTGCGGCTCAGTGGGTGGGGTGTCGTCCTGCAAACCAAAAGGTCACCGGGCTCTGTTCCCAGTCAGGGCACGAGCCTGGGTTGTAGGCCAGGTTCTTGACTGGGGGCGACCAATCGATGTTTCTCTCCCTCTCTTTCCCCCTCCCTTCCCCTTTCTCTCTCTAAAGAAAGAGCTGGCCACATTGGCTTTATCCATCCCTTTGTCTTCCCTAAACTTCTAACTAGCAAAATACTTCTGTCTCTGGCTTCTTTCACTTAGCAGCACGTCTTCAGGGTTCATCCATGTTGTCCTGTGTATCAGTACTTTCTTTTTTTCTTACCGGGGTCAAATACACATAAAATTGACCATCTTACACGATTTTAAGTACACAGTTCAGAGGCTCTAAGCACATTCGTACTGTCTGCAAGTATCGCCAACCATCCGTCTCCAGAACTCTCTTCATCTGGTGGAAATGAAGCTCTCTACCAGCAATTGCCAACCTTTGTCGTTGCATGACACACATAAACTAATTACTAAAAATCTGTGGCACACCAAAAAATATGTTTTTTTCCAATCTGACAGAAAAAAGGTATAATTTTGACTCAGTCACATCAAACAGCTATTGTTGTGTTGGCTGTTGTCTTTTTTTAATTTGACAATCTCAAGGAAAAGAGATGAGTGCCCCTGACTAAATAGTCAGGTGTTGCATGTTGTAAAAATAAAAACTCTTAGGACACACTTGTTGAAAATTGTTGCCCTACACCATTAAATAATAACCCCTCATTCTGCTCCTTGCCAAGCCCTGGCACCACCCACAGTTCTGTGATTTGGATTATGTGAGTACCTCGTATAAGTAGAATCATAGAGTATTTGTCTATTCGTGACTGGCTTGTTTTACTTAGCATGAAGTCCTCCAGGCTCATCCGTGTAATAGCCTGTGTCAGAATTTCCTTTCTTTTTAAGGTGCAGTAGCATCCTATTGCATGGATAGACCACACTTGGTTTATCCCTTCGTCTGTCAATGTGCACTTGGGTTACTACCTTGTCTCAGCCCTCGTAGACAGTGCTGCTGTGGGACGGGTGTACAAATACCTGTTCGATACTCAGCCTTCCATTCTTCTAGGTCTGTGCTCAGGAGTGGAGTTGCTGGATGATAAGGTGGTTCTAGTTTTTAATTTTTTGAGGAGCCACCAAACTGTTCTCCACAATGGCCATACCGTTTTATATTCCCACCAACAGTACACGAGTTTTCGCTACACTCCTGTCAATACTTGTTATTTTCTGTTGTTTAATAGTCGTCATCATAATGAGGGTGACGTAGTGTCTCCCTAGAGTTTTGATTTTGCATTTGCCTGATGGTTAGCGATGCTGAGAATCTTTTCATGTCTTTTTTTAAAGATCTCATTTACTCACTTTTTAGAAAGAGGGGTAGGGAGGGAGAAAAACATCAGTGGCTTGCCTCTTGCATGCTCCCACTGGGGAATCTGGCCCACAACCCAGGCATGTGCCCCGACCAGGAATCGAACTGGTGACTTTTTGGTTCGCAGGCCGGCACTCAGTCCACTGAGTTACACCAGCCAGGGCCTTTTCATGTCTTTATTGATCATTGTCATTGACTTAGTGAAATACTTTCTTTGGGGAAATGTCCATTCAAGTCCTTTGTCCATTTTTGAGTCAGCTCGTTTCTTTTGTTGTTCATTTTTAGGAATTCTCTATGTATTCTGTATTATTCCCTTATCAGATAGGTGATTTGCAAACATTTTCTCTTATTCTGTGGATTGTTTAACTATGTTGATAGTGTCTTTTGATGCACAAATTTTAACTTTCATGAAGTCCAGCTTGTCTATTGTTTCTTTCGTTGCCTGTACCTTTGCTGTCCTATCCAGGAAACCATTGCTAAGTCCAGTGTCATGGAGCTCTTGTTCTACATTTTCTTCTAAGAGTTTTATCTTTTAGGTTTTACATTTAGGCTTTGGTCTAGTGTGAGCTAATTTTTACAGGTGGTGTTAGATAAGGGTCCGACTCCACTCTTTTGCATGTGGATATCTAGTTTTCCAGCCATACCTGTTGAAAGACTGTCCTTTCCCCACTGACTGGTCCTGGCACGCTTCTCAAATATCATGTGACCAGATACGTGAGGGTTTATTTCTCAGTTCTCTATGCTACTTATTCTATTTATGCCAGTACCGCACTGTTTTGATTATTGTAGCTTTGTCGTAAGCCTTGACATTAGGAAGTCATCCAACTTTGTTCTTCTTTTTCAAGATTGTTTTGGATATGTGGGGTCCCTTGAGATTCAGTATGAATTTTAGGATGGATTTTTCTATTTCTGCAAAAAAAAAAAAAAAAAAAAAAAAAACCACTGGGATTTTGATAAGGAAATCTATAGAGATTACTGTGGGTTTTAGCAATATTAAGTCTTCCAACCCATGGTCATGGGATGTGTTTCCGCTTATTTATGTATTCACAGCAACACCCCCTGTACCCGCTGGTTTGATTTCCATGGTTTTAGCTACCTACAGTCAACCATGGCCTGAAAATATTAAATGGAAAATTTCAGAAGTAAACAATGCATAAGTTTTAAATTACGTGCCTTTCGGAGGAGGAGGAGGAAATCGCGCTCTGCCCTGCATCCCGCCCAGGATGGAAATCACCCCTTTGTCCAGTGTCTCCACACCGTCTTCTCTTTCCCACCCATGAGTCACTCAGTAGCCATCTTGGTTATCACAGCGGCTGTCGAGGTATCACAGCGCTGTGTTTAAAGAATCTTTATTTTAATAATGGCCCCAAAGCTGTTGACATAACTTTTATGTCAGTAAATTATTATAACTCTTCTATTTTATTGTTAGTTATTGTTGTTAATCCTTACCATGCCTAATTTATATGTTAAACTTTATCATAGGTATGCATACATAGGAAAAAACATAGAATATAGAGGACTTGGTACCATGTGTGGTTTCCAGCATCCACCAGAGGTTCTTGGACATTCTTCCGTGGGTTGGGGAATGATATAATTTCTTTCAGCAATATTTTGTAGTTTCTATTGTAAAAGTCTCTCAGCCCCTCGCTGAAGTTATTCCTACATATTTCTTTTTTTTTATATTATTGTAAATGGACTTACTTGTTTTAGTAATTTCCTCTTTAAATTGTTCATTGTTACTATATAGAAATGCCACTGATCTTTTTATATTTACTTTTCTTATCCTACTAATTTGCTGAATTCATTTATTCTAACAGTTCTTTTGTGGAATTTTTATGTATTTTCTACATATATGATCTTATCATCTGTGAACAGATCGTTTTCTTCCTTTCCAATTTGGGTGCCTTTTCTTTCTTTTTCTTGCCCAATTGCTCTGGCTAGAACTTCCATCACTTTGTTGAATAGAAGTGGTGAAAGGGGACATCCTTGCCTTGTTCCTGATCTTCAAGGAAAAGCTTTCAGTTTTTCACCATTAGATATGATGTTACTGTGAGTTTTTAATATATGGCTTTTATAATGTTGAGGTAGTTTTCATCTGTGCCTACTTTGTTGAGTGCTTTTAATCAGGTAAAGGTGTTTAATTTTGTCAGGTACTTCTTCTGCCTCAATTGAGATAACCTTGGGCTTTTCCCTTCATTCTGTTAATATGGTGCACTCCATGGATCTAGTTCCATATGTTGAACCATCCTTGCATTCCATGAACAAACTCCATTTGGTCAAGGTGTTTAATCCGTGTGATGTGCTGCTGATTTTGTTCTGATAGTATTTGTTGAGGACTTTTACATTGATCCCTAAGGGCCATTGGTCTGTCATTTTCTTGGAGTGTCTCTCTGGCTTTGGTAACAGTGTGGTTTTAATGGTACCTCTCTTATTATGAGTGTGGTTGTATATCTTTTTGTTTATGGGCCATTTTAACTTCTTATTCTGTGAAATATTTGTTCTGTTTTGCCTTAGGAAGCTTTTTAAAAATACACACTTCCTAGGCCCACCCAGTTCTACTGATGAGAGTCTTGGGATGCTCCCCAGGGGACCCTTATACACGTCCCTAGGGGAGGCCTTGGAACTGGGAGCTGTGGCGGCAATGTTCTGAGCCAGAAGCCCTGAAAAAGCCTGACCCTTGGCCCTGTTGTGTGACACATCTGGTGCTGTCAGATACGTCGAGTCCGGAATGTAGTCACGAGATGACCGGCAAAGCTCACTTAGTTACCATACCCTGTGTTTGACCTGCTGTCCCAGGTCCCAGTGACACCTGTCAGTCATCTCGCAGCGGCTGCCGGCTCCCTGGGGCCACTCTGTGTCGTCCTCGGGGTCACTGATTTGTGTATCCCCACCCTCCCTCCACACCCAGAGCACATTCCCAGCCCAGTTCGGTCTGACCCAGAGGGGCCCACAGAAGGGCAGCCCCCCGAGCACCAGGGAGACTCGGGGGCAAGAGGCACCCCGCCGGAAGCAAGCACGGGTGAGTGAGGGCTGCAGGCGGCCGCGTGGCCGGCATCCCAGCCACAGGACCGGGCCCATGGTATGGGGCGGGGGAGGGGACGGCGGGGACCAGCTGGGCTGAGCCGGACAGGCTTCCGGGAGGAGGGGCCCCTTAGACAGCGAGCAGGGGTGCAGGCTCCTCTGGAGCCAGGTGCGCCACACTGGGCTCTCTGGAGTGAGGGGCGGGGCACGCAAGGGCCGTCCTGGGCCTCCAGCAGTGGGCACATTCCTGGGGAGGCGTGTGTCCCCGCCCAGCAGGGGGCCGGCCCGTGTGCTCCGTGGTGAGGTCGTCTTCCTGAAGGAAGTCTCCAGAGGAGCTCTGCGGCATCAGTCGCCCTTCCCGGCGCCCTCTGTCTGCTCTGCTGGAAGGAAATGCCTGTCCGTCCTGCACAAAAGTGGAATGTCACTCAGAGGGCACTAGCTTGGTCTCCGGAGGATCAGTTGGAGCCTTGTTTTCTGTCTCTGGCCCGCGCCTTGCGGCCTTGCGGCCCCAGGCTGCCTCCCTGCTGCTGGCCTGACTTTTCAGACTCTGGGTCTTCCTCCCCGGTTGTTTCTCTGCGTCTCCCCCACTGAGTGTGGCCCTCTGAGCTTGAAGGTGACACCCTCCCTTCCCTGTGTCCCTCCGTCCCAGGCATTGTGTGCAGGGAGATAGGACCCTCCTGTGGACCCTGTTCTGTCACAGACCTGGCACTATGCCCCAGGTGCCACCCCAAATCCTCTGTTCTTTGAGGCCCATCAGAATGACAGTCCGATGCCAAGGGACCAGCTGATGGCACTGGGGGGCGTGGCCTTCACAGCTCTCGGCCCTGGAGCAGAGGCTGCAGTCTCTGAACAGAGCATAGCCCCGCTTCCCGGCGGGCGCTGGGGCGGGTCCCGGCCTGCTGGGAAATGTGTCGCCCTGCGGGGGCCCGGGTTGGAAAGGCCCTCACGGGAGTCTCTCCCACAGGGCCCCCCACCAGCAGCGACATTCCGTCGTCGGTGAAGCAGGAGGAGACGCCTTCACACGGGGAGCCCCCGGATCCCCCTCCCAGGGACACCCTGCCCGGCCCAGGGCCAGGTGAGCGGGGGGTGGGGGAGAAGCCCTGGGGCCGCAGCAGAGCCTCAGAGGAGCTCAGGGTCCTCTGGGGAGCGGGTTGAAGGGCAGCAGGGGGACCCGCTAGGGGTTTCCCCCTGAGGGGCCCCTTCCTCGCCACCCAGGCAGCGCTTCCCTGGGGCCCGGGGGACTCAGGTTCTCTGTGGTCCTGGTCTTCCCTCCCCGAGGTCCGGCCTGGCTGGAAGGCCACTGCTTGGAAGCTGGCTGCATGCCACCCGGTGTGTCGTCTGGTGACAGAAGAGCCTCCCGAGCACCGTGGGGTGGCCCTGGCTCGCAGCCACGAGTGCCTTACAGCTTGTGGTGGTTCCTGCGAGTTACAATTAATTCCCCCTTAGAATCTGCATTTTCTGTAAACCATACTGACACTGCCGTGAGCAAGAAAGAGAAAGCGGTTATTGCCCGTACTGGCCTTGGGGCAGGTTTTCTGTCCCCAGAAAAAGGGATCCCCCGGCCCCATCCCGGTGCCTGCTTCGGTGGGAAGCAGCGGTGAGATCTGGGCCCGCCGCCCGGTTATGGCCTAGTGGCCCCAAGCGGCAGATGGGCTCACGTGAACGGGGGTCTAGGGACCTCAGCCTCAGCAGGAATAGAGCCTGGGACCTTCGCTAATCCCTCAGCTCAGGAACGCCGCTGTAGCCCATTAAGTGCACTGCCGTTTTACCCCAAAGGTTAGATGATTCCTATAGATGCTCAATGCTTCTGGAGCGGTAGGACTAAATTAACACCAGTGGGTCATTTCTAATGGAAATAGAGTTGTGTCCGGAGAGAGTGATGAGGGTTACAGGTAAGCTGCAGGGGGCAGAGGCCCAAGGGGGTGCCCCTGGCTGCTGTCCTGGGGGCCCACCAGGGAAGGCTCCCCGGGCCCCAGCCTCCTGGCTTCTGGGTTAAGTTCAAGCCTCCACACGGATAGAGGTTTACCCTGGTCCTTGGAAGTTGCTTGTAAACAGCTGAAGATTTTCATTTTAACGTGCAGAGGGCAGGGTTCACGGTCAGCCTTTGAGCAGCCCTTGCGGTCCAGCAGCTGAGGCTACCAGGTGGCGGGGGACATCAGAGAAGGGAGGGGGGGCTGGCTGCAGAGCAGGCAGGAAGGGAGCAGCAGTCGAGGCTCTGGAAGGATGTGAGGTGTTTGGGGCTGGGCTGGGCAGCCAGGACCCACCTCCCAGCGTTAGGGACCCGGCCTTGCTGCTTCAGCCCCGCCCTTCCACCACTGTGTCATGGGAGCTCCTTTGCCTCCATCGTCCTGTCTCAGAGTCAAGTGTGACCCCCACTGAGACCCAGCCGGGAAGCCCAGTCCTCTCGCCCCGCCGGGTGTCACCGAGGTCACAGTACTGGGCAATGGGGGGCACTCAGTGTGGACTTGTTCCGGGGGTGAGTAGCTCTGTGTGTGGCCAACGCCCAGCACCTCAGGGCCCGAGGCCTCCCACCCAGCCTGAGGGCAGGCAGGGTGCGCAGGGCTCCTTGTTCGGAGAGCAGAGCTGAAGTCGTTGGAGCTCCTGGGGGCCCCACGTGGGCCACGTGTCTCGGGGTCCAGGGTCTCTGCCTGTCCCCGCCTCCCCTTCATCTCCCACCTGCTGCAGCCTTGCCTGCTCTCGTCCGGCACAGGCTGGATAACCCTAGGAGGCCGGTGCGCACTGCCCGGGGAAGGGTGCGGCGCAGGCCCAGTGGGGCGGTGCCCATGCCTGGAGGCTGGGGCCATGCCTGGAGGGTCCAGCCCAGGCAGGGCCAGCGGGTGGCGGCCCACAGGAAATGAGCAGAGGTCCCTTCCCACAGGCGGTGCTGCTGGTGTGGTCATCAAGACAGAAGCGCAGTCTGAGGACGAGATGATGCCGGAGCAGCTCTTCCTGGGGCAGCCCCCCGGCCAGATCCAGAGTTCGGTCCCCGAGGGGCCCAACAGCAGGACCGGAAGTCCCCGCCAGCTTCACGCCGAGGCAGTGACGAGGGTGCGGGCAGGGGACCCGCGGCCACGGCCGGCAGGGGCGGCAGGGGAGGCTCCCCGCGTCCTCCCTCGCCGCCGGCGGGAGCGGGCCTTCCCCTGCCCAGACTGCGGGCAGAGCTTCCGCTTGAAGATCAACCTGACCATCCACCAGCGGACCCACGTGGAGGGGGAGGCGCGGGAGGCCCGGGGCGGCGCATCCACTGGCTGGGGCGAGGCCCCCTCTACTCTGGAGCCAGGGGAGGTGGTGGTGCCGGGGCCTGTCATCCGCTGGCTCCCCGAGGAGCCCGAGGGCCACCGCTCCCTGGCTGGCCGGCCCTTCGCAGGGCGGAGGCCGGCGGCCAGCAAGGTGTACCACTGCAGCGAGTGCCTGCGCTTCTTCCAGCGGCGCAAGAGCCTGCTGCTGCACCAGCGCCTGCACACCGGCAACAGCCAGGGCTGGCCAGCCTGCCCCTACTGCGGCAAGGCCTTCCGCAGGCCCTCGGACCTCTTCCGCCACCAGCGCATCCACACGGGCGAGCGGCCCTACCAGTGCCCCCAGTGTGGCCGGGCCTTCAACCGGAACCACCACCTGGCCATCCACATGCAGACCCACGCCCGCAGCCAGGCTGGCCCGCACCTTCCTGCGGCCTCCGCCCGCCTAGGTGGCCCACCCAGGCCCCGGCCCCGGCCCAGCCGCCCCGAGGAGGGCTGACCGGGTGGGAGCCCCGGGCAGCAGCAGGGCCTGCTGCCCGCCTGCGGGGCCCTTCCCCTCGTGCCTGGTGCTGGTTCCTCATCCTCGGGTGGCGTTGGAGAGACTTTGTTTTCTTTTCATTCAAACGGGAAGCAGCAGCCTTTTTGGTGACAGTGTATGAGTGTGACAGTGGCCTCCATTTCCTGTGTCCTAAGTTTGTCACTCTTTGCTGCCTTTTCTACATTCCTGACTTATCAAGGATCCCTTAAGGCGTAGGGATGCCAGGTTTTGGTTGGGGGCTTTGCCGAGTTCCGTGGACTGGAACTGGGCCAGGACTGGGGGTCTCCCAGCAGGAACAGCGGAACGGGCCCCGGCTGCTGATTCTGCGCACAGAGGCCTGGGCTTGCAGCAACGTGAGAAACCGCCACGTGAACAGACAGCCTGAAGAACAGGCACTGGAGACTGGACTTTTTTTTTTCTTCATTATTTTGAAACCTTTTTTTTCTCCTTTTGGAGCTTTTCTGGTGCTTTTGTAAATGTGGGTGGTTGCAAAGGGGACCACAACTCCCAAGGGGCAGGATTATTCCGCCACCTGCTTGCTTGCGGGGACAGTCATGTGGCCGCTGAGACCAGCCTGGGCATCGATGGGGATGCCTCAGCTGCTGCCCGGGAAACCGGGTGTCCTCCCGGGTGTGTGCGCCTTGGCCCCGCGGAGGCCGCGTTCCTGGTCCTTCCTGCGATGGGCATTGATTGGCTTTGGTTATCAGTAGAGAAGGGGAACCCGAAGCTGAGAGTAGATGACATGCCCCACGTGCTTAGTGTTCGAGGGTGTGCATGCCCCATGCCCGTGTGCCACCACGAGGGGCATGCCTCAGGAAGCTTCTCCTCAGAGGAAGACCCTGGCTTCGGTGAGGCTGGTCAGCCGGCTGGATGGTTTGTCACATTGGAGGAGGGGCCTGTCTCCCAGAACTTGGGCCTCCAGCAGAGTTAGAGCCGGGATCTGGGTAAGTCTAACCACCCACAGCCTCGCGCTCCTTGTTCGTCCAAGCAGGTAGTGACCCCAGGGCTTCCCGCTTCACCTCGGGGCTGTCACGGTCACAACAGATTAAGAGGCAACCGGACAAACAGGAAGCCTGCTGCCCCCCTTTCAGGTTTGGGGCCGCACCGTCTTCCCTGTTGATGTGCAGCCCATTCCCTCCAAATCCGCCGGGAAGGACCTTGATTTTGTGGAGTAGGTGAAGGTCCCGTGGATACAGAGGGAGGGAGCTCTTCCATTGGGCCTCATAATACTTCAGTGAAACAAAGTCTTACCAAAGCAACGAGGGTCAAGCGGGCGGTTGAGGCGGCGGCAGCGGCAGCCGGCCTCGTGGGGAAGTCCCGCCGGCCGCCAGCGCCTTGGCCTCCTGGGTCGCACGGCTCTGGGCGCTGCCTGCAGAGCAGCCTCAGGGTGAGTGTGGAGCTGGGGGGCGGGGGGGCGGTTTCCCAGCTGATCGGATTGTCTGGCGGCACCGTGTGAAGTGGACGGCATGCAGGTGCTGGGGCCCGGCTGCGCCACTTGCTGTTCCTCGCCCCCACCTCTCACACCGTCCCAGAGTCATGAACACAGCTGGGGGCAAATGGTAACGCCACCATCGTCCCGGGGGCACGAGTGAGTGTACAAGTCTGTGATGGCGCAGCCAGGCTCTCCCGGGCTTGGGAAGGGGAGGTGCCCGCCTTCCCTGCCGGGGACCCAGCTTGTCTTCTCGGGCACCCCAGCCGGGGCCAGGCGCCCCACGCGCCAGGCTGGCTGTCGGCAGGTGCTCACACAGGATATGGTGGTGCAAGTGCAGCTGCCCTGATCTTCACCCTCGGCGACGAGGGCTGGTCTCGGTCTCCTCGGGGCGCCCCGGCCGAGCCTTGGGCCCGGCTGGGCCCCGGTCCCCTCGGCGCTCGCTCCGCGGAGCCAGACCGAGGATCCTGAGCCGAGCCCCGGCCCCGCCCCTTTCTCTTCCCATAGCCTTACGCCTGCCGGGCCCCTGGCGAGGCCTTCTGAGTTCTGACGCCCAGTAAGTGTTCACAGAAAGTTCTTGTCTCCGAAATGAGTCAAGAGAGCCTGCGAGGCACGGGAGCAGAGCAGACCTCGGGGACCTGGGAGGCAGGGGCCCGCTGGGGCCTTGCTCACTGCCCCCTCGGGGTCCTGGCTGCTTCGTTTGTAAAACAAAGAAAGGCAGGGTCCTGGTGCTGAAGTCCCTTAAGAACTGGTGGCGGTGGTTCCTTGCCCCAGGCGGGGCTCAATAAATACGTTGGACTCCACGCGTGTGTGCACCTGACCTGTTTCCTGCTCTCCGGCAGACGGCGGCCACGCGGGACAGCCTCCGGGTGGGCTGCGCACCCGGAGAGCACACGGGACGGGGGAGGGGGTTGCTCTAGAGGCCTCACTGACCGAACAGCAGCCTGGGGGTGCGCCGGGCCCGGCTTTCTCTCTCACTTCCTGTCTCCTGCTGGGCTGTGTTCCTGGGTGAAGTGCTTGGTGAAGCAATTAACTAAGCTCACATCGCTGTGCGTGGTGGAGCTGGGATTCAGATGCTTTACGCTCTGCTCATTTATGCTGGCAGTGCCGAGCTGGTTCATCTTCCATTGCCCTGGGTCTTGGTTCAAGATTTGCCCCCATGGGGCCCAGCATCTGCCGTCCTTGACTGTCTTGCAGGCAGGGTCTATGTGGGAGTCTGACCAGTGAGGCCTTTGGGCTCCTGGAAGAAGTTTCCCCTATTCCAGGGCCTCCCGATCTTCCTGTAGCTGGGAATAGCTCAGGGGGCCCCTCTCCCGGTGGCTGACTCCCCTCCTTGTGTCTGGTCACAGGAGTGGCACATAGGGAGGCTCACATCCAATCCGCAGAGACCTCCCTTGCTGCTGCCGTGGCCGCTATCAGACCCTGGGGAGGAGGGATATTATTCCCAGGCTGTTTGACCGACGGACTCAGCGGGAGGGACAGGGACAGCAGAGAAGCTGGCCGACTTCAAGAAAACCGCCTTGAATAGAATTGTGTGCCTGTAACTGACCTAATTTTATTAACCAATGTCACCCCAAGAAATTCAATAAAAAATAAGAAAAAAAAGGTGACAGCCTTGGAGTTCAGGAACCACATGGAGAGCAAGTGGGCCGTGCTGGGGACCCTGCTGCGGGAGTACGGGCTGCTGCGGAGGCGCCTGGAGAACCTGCTGCGGGACAGGAACTTCTAGGTCCTGCTGGGCTGTCCCCGGCGGCGCAGGGGGCCCCCAAAGTGTAGGGCCTGCGCGTCGATGGAGGGTCCTGCTTGCACTCAGCAGGGGCCTTGGACTCGGTGGAGGGAGGGCCCGTGGCTGCCAAAGCCTGGCCTCTTGGCTTCTGAAGCCAGAACCAGCTGGCTTGAAAGGGCTTGAGAAACGTCGGAAGAAAAGTGATGGCAAAAACGTCTGTGGCAGGTGGGGCGAGGTTGGTTGTGCCCATTGTTCTAGAACGACCTCTGAGGGGAAAGACTGGCTCGGTAGGGAAAGTCACAGAAGATGTGTGTGTACTTAGGAGGGGGGACGAGGGCTCACGAGCCCTGGCCTTGGACCCTCTTAGCCTCTGGTACCCACCTTTTAGGTGAAGCGAACGTGGTAGAGATGCCTTTGCATTGGCCCTGCATTGGCCCCTCTTCCAGAAGGGGTCCCCAGTGTGCTGCAGGGCGGGGGCGCTGAGGGAGGCCCATGCCGCAGTGTGGACGGCAACCACACCCACAGCTGGCTCCCCCGTTTAACCGAAATGGCTGTAATTCACGTTGGCGCAGGTAACCTCTACTTCCGGGCGCCCATTTCCCCATCTGTCAAATGATGTGGCTGGACTGTGGGCCCCTCCTGTCTTCCCTGGATTCTACTTCTTGCCCTGCGAGGGCCGCAGGATGGGAGCCCTCGGCCTGGCCTGGTCCCCCGCGGCATGTCACCGGACAGCGTGGAGCCAGACCACTTTATTTACTGGGTGCTTCCCTCGGGGCCTCTCCTGCCGGAATTCTAGGAAAGGTGTAGATGGGGTGTCCCTCCGTGAGTGAGTCAGTGAGTGAGGGCAGTGGGAGTCGGGGTGTCACAGGGCAGGCCGCCTGCTGCCCAGAGCTGGGCTGTGAAAGTCCACAAAGAGCAGCCAGGGGCACCACTCAAGAGGTATAAGGGCACAGCTCAGGGGTAGAGCATTTGACTGCAGGTCAAGAGGTCCCGGTTCAAATCTGGGTGCTCCCTTGCTAAACTCACTTTTAGTATGAAGTGGTAAATAAGGAGGCAAATAAATGATTGCTCTTGTCCCTGGCCCCCGTTGGCCCCTCGCTCCCCATACTGACTGTGCTATGTGCTAGGGCCCGCGTTGTGCCCTGGTGCTCCGTGGGCCTGTCCTGGCCAAACCTGTATTAGAATTAGACAACGGAAGAGTGGTCGTGAGCACTCACTGAAGTCACGGCTGGACATGCTGTGTGTCACAGGCCTTCCGCATGTGA
Organism: Pteronotus mesoamericanus; assembly: GCF_021234165.1. Classification (NCBI taxonomy): domain Eukaryota; kingdom Metazoa; phylum Chordata; class Mammalia; order Chiroptera; family Mormoopidae; genus Pteronotus; species Pteronotus mesoamericanus. The sequence continues at coordinate 79,381,892 of NW_026555329.1, read as the reverse complement.
CGGCGGCTGAGCCCCACTCCTTGCGATAGCAGGAACCTGCACTTCCGAAGTGTTCCCTGGTGGGTGAGCACGCACCTTCTGTGTGACATCAGCCTGAAGCCTCACCAAGCACCCGACACGCCTGACCCACCTAGATCTTTGTTCCCATTCCTCCCTTGGCGCTAGAACCGCTCCAGCTTCTTCCAGCAAACCCCTCCTCGCCCACCTCCTCCAGGAAGTCCCTCCTGACTCCCCAGGGCGGGTGGCGCCTACTCCCTGCTCCCCGAGTGCTCGCCTTGGGCTTCTGCTGCTCTGTGGAAATGCTGTGGCTCACGGGTTTGTCCCCTATGGGACTAAGACCCTTGGAGGAGCAAGGGCAATGTTTTCAGTCTCTGGGTCCTCACCATGAATGACAGGGCCTGGTGCCTCACGTGCTCCTTGTTTGCTGCGTCATTGAAGGAAGGAATGAGTGGAACAATGAGTGCCCTCCTTGAGGCCTTGGAATACGGACGAGGCTCTCCCTGCACTGAGTGTGAGGGGCACTGAAGACCTGGAACTGACCGCGACTGTCCTGAGGAGTATGTGCTGGCTCAGGTAGAAACACTGGGAGAGACTCTGTAAAGACATGTTCCAGGTGTAAAGACTGGTGCCCAAGGAAGAGCAGGGCTGGAGGGGGGACCGGTGAAGGTGGGAGGAGGGGAGACAAGAGAGCGGACTGGAGTGAGTAGACTGGCCGCCTCCTGGGACATGCAGGAAATACACTGACATGTGGACACGTAGCTATCCTGGGCGTGGTGCCGTGGGTGAAAAGGTGCTAATGAAAGAGTACGTGTCAGTGGGGGTATAGCTCAGGGGTAGAGCATTTGACTGCAGATCAAGAGGTCCCCGGTTCAAATCCGGGTGCCCCCTCCTCTTTTGACCCCTTTAGTTACTGAAGCTGGTACTGAAATTTCTGCCTCTTCCTCCCACATTTGACTATTGTGATAAAAAAAAAAAAGGTTAGGATTTGGACCATCACCCAGGCAGCAGCTGCTGAGGTCACATTACAGTGAAGAGGCTGATGAAGTTAGCTCGGACCACCCAGCGCTCTTGCCCCTCATGGCTTGTGTGGGGACCTTCCTTTCTTTCCCTTAGTGTTTCATTTCTTCAACCTCGCTGTAATCTTCAGAAAGAAGGCTGTCTCTCTGTTCTTGCCGCTACCACTTGTGAAGGGTGGGTATACGTGTTCCTATGTCCCAGAGGCAACTGTAAGGATTTGAGAGCCATGTCAGAAGTAAAGACTCTCTCTTGTCTCTGGGGATTTCTCAAGGGAGCTGCCCTACCATGGACTTGACTCTCCCCTCTCCTTCCTCTCCTACCACTTTTTCTTTTTCACTCTAGGTCAGTATTTCCTTGGTGAAAATGCCTAGAAATAGGACCTACTTTATAGAATATTTTTTTTAATTCAAAGAAATATAGTGAAGACATATAAGGAATATAAAAAGTCCTGTAGAGGGATCCCCATGTTCCTTAATGAACAAGGTAACTTGAAACAATCTTTCCTATGAGGACAAATAAAAATGCTGGAAAAATATTAGACACATCTCATTAAAAGCATCAAAGGGCTAACTAGTTAGACAGGAAATACTAGGTGGAGGTTTGGGAAGGGTGGGAAACAGGAAGTTAATGCTCTACTCTAGACGCTGCTTTGTCTCTATGTGTGGTTCTCAGTCCAGAAGAGGCAGCTGACAGGCTAAGTGGAACTTCTGGACGCTGCTCAGGACTAGGATAGAAGTCAGGATTCGGGGACACCTAGAGTAGGGACACTGGTCAAACTATCTCTGGCTTTGAGCGAGCACCCTGTAGGATAAGGGTGAACAGAAAGAAAACAGCTGCTACAAGAACGTGTGACTGGTTTTGTGCCATTGGAATGGCCCAGAAAACTCAAGCCTTGTTATTGTATTGAAGTATCTTGACTGCTAGAGTCCCACAGATACCTGAGAAAAAGAAAAAGAAAAAAACAAATGATGATATTATCTCTACCCAGCCTCAAATTAATTCTGCAAATAAAGTTTTAAAAAATTAATTCTTGATTTAAGAGAGAGAAAAAGAGAGATACCAGTTTGTTGTTCCACCTATTGGTGCATTCATTGGTGGACTCTTGTATGTGCCCCGACCAGGGATCAATCCTGCAACCTTGCTTATTGGGATGATGCTCTAACCAAATGAGCCCCCCTGCCTGGGCTACAAATAAAGTTTTGAATCCAATGTTCAACACATAGTCAAGGTTAACTATGTACACAGGGAAGCAAAAAACCATCAGTGAAAATCAATAGGAATAACAGGCCACAGAACTAAACACGGAAGCTTTTCATATTAGAACTATCAGAAACACTGTAAAATACCAGGTTTTATTACACATAGAAGGGATGGGACTCAGTTCTTCTTGGCTGCCGCCTTCCTCATGGCTGCAAGGACACTATTCAGTTCCTCCCTCTTCTTGGCATGGATGTAGGTCCCCATCCTTTTCTTGGTGTATTTTGGGGCCTCCTGTCCTTAGAGACCTTAAGCAGCTCCACAGCACGCTATTTGGGGATGGGGGTGGGGGGGACAGGCAAAGCCACACACCGCTCTGATCACGTCCTCCAAAAACTTGGTGCACTTGGTGAGGAGCCCACAGCGGTGGCTATGCATCAGCTGACTCATGTTCTTGGTCGCCATGTGGCCCTTGCTGAGGCCCCGGCCATGGGGTAGCGCAGAGCCACGGCTGCTGCAGCTCAAGGGCTTGCTGCGTTCAGGGAGCCTACAGCCAGGCTTGACGATTTTAGTAGGAAATGGGAAAGCTTTAAAAGTAACTAAGAGGGTTTGAAGAAAGAGCAACATAGAACCTTTTCATCTAAAATTCAAAAACAAAAATTAAAAACAATGACTATATCTGTGTTCTACTCAGTTAATAGATTCAGCCAAAGAGAAAATCGGGAAATTGGAAAACTGGAAGAAATGTTCATGTTTCTATTATAAAACACGGAGAGAGACAAGTGTGGCAAATTATAGAGGATTATTATAGAGAATGACAATTATAGAGGATACAGTGCGAAGATCTACTGTCCATTTAAATGGAGTCCAGGGAGAGAAAACGAGGGAGAATGAAGTCCATGCAATTTCTGAGGAGATAATGGCTGGGGCTACTTCACAATGAATGAAAGACATCAATCCTTACATTCAAGGACTCCAATGAATCTCAAACATAGTAAACAAAGTTAAACCCATACCTTGAGTTATTGCAGGAAAACAGCATCATGAAAGGAAGGCATACTACTTTCCATGGAGTGCCGAAGAGATTGACAGCTGAGCTCTCCAGAGCAACAGTGACAGCCAGAAGGCAGTGGAACTGTGTGTACTGAAATACTGTGGCTGTGAACATAAAATCCTCTACCCAGGCAGAATGCCCTTCTTGAGTAAAAGTAGAATAAAGACAATTTCTGACAACCAAAAACTCAAAGACTTCGCCAACATCAGACATGCACTAAGGAAATTCTAATGGGTCTATTCTAAGAAGCAGGGAAATCATCTGGGTGGGGGAATAGAGATGTAGGAAGGAAGAAAGGGTCATAGAAATAGGAAATATCTGAATAAATATAAGGTATTCTAAGTGGCTTATATTACACTGGAAGAGGGTGAAATTATTTTGTAACCACAGATTTAGAGAAATAACTGTGCATATGGAGTTTCTAGCATAACCACTAAAATAGAAGAAATAGCATTTATATTTTTCAAACTGGCAGGGGGAAGTAGGGCACTATAAAAATTTCAATCAAACAAGGAAGGAGAGGAAGACAAATATGTGATAGAAATTGAAAGCACAAAATCAGGTGGTATGAAAAAAGGTAGTAGATTTCAATACAAATACATTAAAAGTAAGTAAATGTCACAGGTTAAAAGACAAAGATTGTCATACTAGATTAAAAAAACAACTATATTCTATTTACATCTAAAACTTAGGGATACAGGAAGATTGAAAATAAGGTTTGCAGATCATTAACAAAAAGGAAACAAGTGTATCTTACTATCAGACCAACTAGACTTCAAGACACAATCTATTACTAGATATTTTTTTAAAATCACTTAATAATAAGATACTGAATTTACCAGGAAGATAGGAGAATTCCTAATTTTTATGCATATAGTAATATAGTTTTAAAATATGTAAGGCAAAAGCTTGATAGAATAAGAGAAAAAATAAGGAATCTAGAATTAGAGTGGGAAATTTTTATATACTGTTCTCATTAACTAATCAAAAAACATTGTGAATAATTAAAATTATTCTGTTAGTTTCTGCCCCCATCTTTATTGAGGTATAATTTACAAAAATATAATGCACTTAAAGTGTACAATGTGAAATGATTACCACAATCAAATTAATTAGCATGCCCATTGCCTCACACAGTTACCTTTTTTTGTTTCTTCATGAGAATGCTTAAGGTCTACGCTCTTAGCAACTTTCAAGTATACAATATGGTATTATTAACTATAGTGACCGCGCTCTACATTACGTCCCTGAACCTTACTCAGGTTATAACTAAAAGTTGGTACCCTTTGGCCCACACCCTCCCATTTTACCCACCCCCAGCCCCTGACAACCACCAATCTACTCTTTGTTTCTAGGAGTTCGACTTTTTAAAAAACTTCTGTATAAAAGTAATACCATACACTATTAGCCATTTTTTGGGGGGTGGGGGCTGCCTTATCTCACTTAGCATAGTGCCCTCCAGGTTCACTCATTTGTAGATGGACACTAAATCAGCATTTAGAGGAGAACTTAGAGCTTTCAGTAGTACGTAAGAAAAAGAACAAAGGCCCTGGGTGGATAGCTCAGTTGGTTAGAGCATTGTCCTGAAACCCCAAGGTTTGGGGTTCGATTCCCCAGCCAGGGCACAACTAAGAGTCAACCAATGGCCCTGGCCGTTGGATGGTTGGCGCTCCACCCCATGCACTGAAAGGTTGTGGGTTATTCCCGGTCAGGGTGCATACCTAGGTTGCAGGTTCCATCTCTGGTTGGCATGCATTTGGGAGGCAAACAGTTGACGTTTTTCTCTCACACAGATGTTTCTTTTTTTCTCTTCCTCTCTCTATAAAAATCTATAAACATAACCCTCAGGTGAGGATTTAAAAGGCAATCATCCAATGAATGCCTAAATAAGTGGAACAAAAACCAGATGTTTCTCTCTCTCGCTCTCTTCCTCTTTCTCTCTAAAATCAATAAATTTAAAAAAATGAAAAAGAAAAGAAGAAAAATAAGAATCCATCTTGAAGTTAGAATAAAAGTGGATGAGAGAAGGAAATAAAAGAGCAGAAATTAACGAAATAGAAGACAAACACAACAGAGAGGATTAACAACACCAAAAGTTGGTTTCTGAAAACAAAAACAAGATAGATTAATCAGTCTCTGGTGAAACTGATAAGAAAAATAAGAGAGTAAAAAACAAAAATAACCAATATCAGGAATCAACAAGACTGTGGATTCTTTAGGCTTTATAATGATTATAGATCATTATGAAAAATAACACAAAAAAATTAAATCTACATGTACACACATGTACAAAGAACTTACCCTGTGGTGGGCACTCTTCTATGTACTTTCAAAATGTTATTTTATTTAATTCTCAGAACAGCTCCACAAACTAAGCACTATCCTTGCACTCATTCCCAGTATGAGGCCCACTTCATATACGGCAAAACTGAGGCTGAGGGCGTTAAACAACTACACCAAAGTGACTCCGGCAGGATCCAGAATTTTAACCCCCGCATTACGTCCTAAGCGTCCACAGACCTGACCACTATGCTATGCTGAAAACGAGCAAGAACCTTAAAACACCCTACAGCTTACCAAAGTGGACGCAAGAAAAATAGAAAGGCTGACTAGTCCCCTCAATTTTAAATAGTTACTTTATTAAATCATTTATTTGAAACTTTTTAACAAAAAAAATCAGATAAGATAATTTGGTGAGTTTTATTACATAGTTAAAGAAATAATAACTATTTTACATAAAAATCTCTCTAAGAATAGAAAAGATATACACATTCTACAGACCCTTTGCAAGGCCAAACTCTAACCTCGATACCAAAACCCAACAAGTACAGGATGAAAAATGCACAGGCCAATTTCACTCAAAAATTAAATAAATTATGATCTAACTGGATACACAAATATATAAAAATGATAGAACTTCATGACCAAGCTGGGTTTATATATGGAATGCAAAGTATGTTTAATTTTACAAAGAGCAATAAATGTGATTCATCATGCTAATAAAGTAAAAGAGATAATCATATGATTATCTCAATAGTTGCCAAAAAGTGAGGTTTGACAAAATTTTGTGATAAAAAAAGTTTTTTGCCAACTGGAAATGGGAATTTCCTTAATTTGATAAAGACCATTATAAGAAGTATAGTCCACAACATGCACTTAATGGTGAAATGTTGAAAGCTTTTCATTTGAAATCAGAATGGGACAAAGTAGCTACTGTCCACACCTTTTTTCAACATGTACTGGAGGTCCTAGTCAGTACAATATGGTAAGAAAAAGAAATTAAAATATATAAGGATTGGATAGAATAAAACAAAAACGTTTGAATTTTAAAAGAGGATATGATCCTGTCTGTAGGAAATTTAAACAATCAACAAATTAATTATTAGACTTAATGAGTGTCTAGCAAGACTGCTAGCATAGACCCTACCACCTTTACCTTAGCAAAACCGCAACCTTTATTTATTTATTTATTTTTCACATTATAAGAAAAAATTTATTTAGAAAGTTACAAAGGTAGCAGAGGTCAGCCAGCTGCGCTGCACAGGCTCAGAGAACAAGTCACAGAAGCAAAGGAAGGGCCCTCAGAGCCTAGGAGACAGATGCACAGGCTACATGCCTGAGGGAAGAGGAGGATGGGAGAGGCCGGGGTGGGCTCTCAAGAGGGTTGTGCCCACACCCCAGCCTTAAAATGATACAAAAATTTTTGCATGCAAATTTTAAAAAGATTTTATTTATCTTTAGACAGAGGGGAAGGGAGGAAGGAAGAAAGGGAGAGAAACATTGATGTGTAGTTGCCTCTTGCGCGTCCCCCACCGGGGACCTGGCCTGCAACCCATGATGTGCCCTGACTGGGAATTAAACCAGTGGCCTGGTTTGCAGGCCAGCGCTCAATCCACTGAGCCACGCCAGCTGGGGCTTTGCATGCAGATTTTAAGATCTAAGTTAATATCTTTATATTCCTCCAAAATTACATAAATACTTTAATTCTTATGACCACATTCCTTACATGTTATTGTTAACCAGTTCTTTAGTTCTATCTTTTAAAAAAACTTTAAAATTAGACATTAATATTGTGTTACATGGTCAATGATTTTTAGATTTACTTACGGATCTTACAATTTCCTTGTTCAACTTTCCTTCTTGTAACTTAGATGTCTCACCTGGGATCATTTTTCTTTTCTCGAAAGTATTTTTTAAAATTCTCTTTAGCGAGAGTCTGTTGGTGGTAAACTCTCAGCTTTTGTCTGTTCTGGAAGAACAGTTTAGCTGGGAATAGAATTCAGAGCTGTCTCTTATTTCCTCTCAACACATGGAACTTGTCACTGCGCCACCTTCTGGCTTCCTTTGCAACTGTTGAGAGGTCAACCAGCAGTCCAGCCACGGTTCCTTTGCAGGCGATCTCAGACTTCTCTCTGGCTACATGTGAAGGCCAAGTCCTTGGCCTCAGCCAGGAGGTCACATTGCCATTGGAGAGCAGGGGACCAGGTGAGGGGAGCGGGGGAAGCTCAGAGGAGCTGGACAAACACATCACCTGAGCGGAGCAGCCCTGCGCTGGGTGGGAAGGGCCCCCCTCTGCTTCTTCACCCTTTGCAGGGAGACTCAGAGAGTAGGTTGAGCAGGAGGAGAGAAAAGTGGAACTCCTCTGTGACCTCTGGAGACTAAAATGCTAGGGGGCACCCAGATTTGAACTGGGGACCTCTTGATCTGCAGTCAAATGCTCTACCCCTGAGCTATACCCCCTGCCACACCAGTGAGGCCCCATAAACACCCTTTCCCCGGGCAGCCACACCCAGAGCTCCTGCCCCAGATGGCCCTTGCGCGTGGCTTGGCTGAGCTGCCAGACCTGCTTTGCTGCTAACTCATCCCCCCACACTGGAAGGAGCGACAGGTCCCCTCCTTCCGCAGCTCCTCCCGCAGCTCCGCACTGGGAGACCCGGAGCAGGGCAGCAACCTGGGGAGCGCCCCTGACGGCCAGAAGGACCTACGGTCACTCCTATGTAGGGGTTTTTGTGCTGAACACCTGAAAACAGGCTCAAAGTCCCCATGGCCGGACCCAGCATGGAGCCCCTCACAGACAGGACACACACGACTGGATACAGGTCAGAGGTCTCTGCACAAGGCCACACGCGAGGGCGCAGCTGACCGCTCTCCCGTGCCCCAAATCTGCACACAGTCAACCCTTTCACTGCTGAGGGAGGTGGGGAAGTGTCTGAAAATGGCAGAAGAGATGACAGTCCCTAGGCTCCAGGTCCCCTTTTCCCTGCTCTGCTCGGTGATGCTGGGGCAGGGCCTCGGGAAACCGCGCTTCTCCTTTGCCGGGTGCTCCCTGGTCGATCTGCCCACAGGGCAGAGGGAGAGGGGCGGGTGGAGCAGGAAGGAGCACTGGTTCCTTCCCGCCTGCTTTGGATTCCAAAGTGTCCCCTGGTCGCTCTCCCAGCAGGACCGGTGACTGCCGCGTGCAGGGCGGTGCTCTCAGGGCCGGCTCCGTCCTGACTCTTCAGGGACAGCGGCCCCTCCTCAGACATCTGAGTCCCTGATCCCCCGAGATGCTCCCCACGCTTGTAGGATTTAACAAGTTCGCCCCCTTCTGTGTGCCCCGCAGGCCTGGAGGGGTGGCTGCTTCGGCGGGAACGACCTGTGTGACACTGAGCCTTCCCTTTCTGCCCTTTCAGTGCTCGTTCCTGGCTGTTGTGGGTTGAACTGTGTGCCCTCAAAAGATACGTTGGACTCCTAGCCCCCAGGGTGCAGGCATGTGTCCTTATTTGGAGAGGGCTGTCAAAGACGGAGCTGGTCCTGGCCGGGTAGCTCAGCTGGTCAGAGCATCGTCCTGATGCGCCAAGGTTGCGTGTTCAATCCCCAGTCAGGCACACACAAGAATCAGCCAGTGAATGCATCACTAGTGCGACAGCTAATTGGTATTTCTCTCTCTCTTTCTCTACTTTCTCTATCTAAAAATCCATAATAAAAAAACGTAGAATTTGTTACTATAAGATCACCATGGAGTAGCATGGGTGTCATAAGAAGAGAAGAGACTCGCAGGCAGAAGACGGCATGTGACAGCAGATGCAGAGGCCAGGTGATATATCTAAAGCCAACAAAGGCCAAGGGTCACCAGCAAACACCAGGAGCTGGACAGAGGCCAGGAAGGACCCCCTCCTCTAGCCCGTCTGACACCTTGGTTTCAGGCTCTGCCCTCCAGCACAGTGAGGCGATAAATCTCTGTTGTCTATGTCCCCCGCGCTGTGTTACTTTGTTTCAGCAGCTATAGGACATTCACAGGCTGGTTAGCAATCACTTCCATTGCATTCTGTTAAAGGAAATGGCTCAGCTTTTGTCTCTGGACTGGACTCTGGATGATACTGAAGTTGGTACCATTGGGGTGTCAGGAAACAGATCCTCCAAGGCGGCATTGGGGATGGATTTGGTCTTGTCCTTGGTATTCAAGGCTGTGCCCAGAGCCTGTCTGGACCCTGAGTCAGAAGGGATGGACGCAAAGACACCGTTTCATCTGCCGCCTCCTGTATGGGGACTAGAGTATGGTCTCCATGGGACTGACTGTGTCAGTTCAGCTCAAGGAGGAGGAAAAAGGTCCTCAAAGGGGGCACCCGGATTTGAACCGGGGACCTCTTGATCTGCAGTCAAATGCTCTACCCCTGAGCTATACCCCCTCTTATTAACAATGATGTATCATTAATAAACTTCTTTACACTTCCACTCACACACAGGCTGTTGATTCTGACTCAGCAGAGAGCTGTTAGTCCTGCTCAACTGTACTTGCAACTCTTACGCCATAATTATTCTTTTTCCAAAAAGGCACCATCTATTGTTAACACCAGCGGAAAGTCACTGAAGGTTCCATTTACGACAGCAAAGTCTGTACCTTGCTTGGGTGTCAGGCAGAAGATGAGGCCCAGAGGGAAGTTGGTGCTTCATGAACAAGGACTAGACTGTTGTTCTTCACCTGCCCATCAGTTGAGATTACTTTCAAGTTACCCGCGGCCTGGGGCCAAGATGACCTCCTCCACCTCCTTCCAGACCTTGGAGGCCTGGGGAGTATCTCTGGGGAATGTGGACTCAGATCTCTAAGGTGGTGCAATTGAACTTCAGTTATGGTTTCAGCTTTCCGTCCTGTGTACCCCTCCCTCGCTGCCCGCTCCTCCTTCCTGTCTGTCCATTAGCCATCCGCTCCAGTCCCGACGACATAAACTTTCTAAACTGTGTCTTTGGACTTCTGTTTCATGCCCAAATCCCTGTCTTTCTTGTGCTTTCCCCAAGTGGTCCAGAGGCTTGGGAGACCCAGGGCAGGTGCGTCAGCATCGATGGCCAAGGACTCTGTCTTAGTTGGATACAAAGGAAACCCACACCTAGCAACTACCATGACAAACTATCTTGCAGTCTCAGGGGCTCGGGAATCTGGGGGCGGCTTTGCCGGGCGGCTCAGGTTCAGCGGCTCGGGGGCTCGCAGCTGCGCTGTCCGCGGGGTCCCTCACCGGAAGGTTTGCCCCCTCGCCCGCTGTGGGAGAGGGGACTCCGTTGGGCGCGGCCGTTGGCAGGAGGCTTCCGTTCCTGGTCACAGGGGCCTCTCCACATTCAATCTCATTTAAAAACAGCCCCACAGACACACCCAGAGCGGTGTTTGGCCACAAACCCAAGCGCCACGTGGCCCGGTCAGGTTAACACACAAAACCAACCATCACCTGTGGTAAGCGTGCGTTTAGTTTGGTAAGAATTTGTCACACTGTTTCGCGGAGTGGCTGTGCCATTTTACATTCTGCCTGCCATATATGAGTGATGTTTTTTTCCAAAGGCTCATGAAGTAGTAAGAAAAGCAACCTCCTCGTTCCCGCTCATTGCTGTCCCGTTAAACTTTCTCGGTGAAGTTTTTCTCTCCTCCAAGTGACTTTAATGACCGTTCTAGGTAGCAGAAAGCCCGGGGGCTGCGGCCTGCCTTCAGCAATCAAAATGCCCCGTCCCACGCACTAATCAGGACTCCGAAATTGACTTCAGCTTCTGTCCTCCCCGAGAAGTGGGAGCGCCGGGACGTGGTCCTTCGTCTCCCTGTCCCCGCCGGGCGTCCGAGGCTGGCAGGGAGGCGGGGAGAAGGGCGGGAAGCAGGAGAGGAAGGAGACGCGGAGGCTCTCACTGGGCGGGTGCCGTGGTGACACAGGCTCCTTCTCTCCTGGCTCGCGAGTGTGTGGGATCACTCGTGGGGCGTTTCCCAGGACGTCCGAGGCCTGCGCTGGGACAGCCGACCCTCGCGTGGCCTGGCCGCGCATCTTCCTCCTGGCTTTCCGGGATCTGTGTCACAGACTCTCTCTGTGTGGGTCCCCGACCCCGTCCTCTTGCGGAGAGTGTGCCCTCGCTCCAAAATGGCTCTCTCCGCGTGGCCCAGGGAACCCGCGTGTGCCTTTTATTGCCACCCGCTCTGGTAACACCTGCTGATTCCCACGAGTGGCCTGGCCCCTCTCCGCCTGCAGGGCCGGCCACGCCTCACTGCAGACCCCAGGCGCAGGCCGCGGGACCGAGCCCCGCAGCGCACTCCGCGAAGCCCCTTCCCGAGGCTCAGTGTCGGGGGAGAGCGCCCCAACTCTTCCTCTCCAGAGGAGGGGTCCTCACAGCGCAGCGCGGACAGGAAAGGGTGTCTCCGCAGTCCGCGCCGACCTCCAGCACCCTGGCACCCAGACCTGGCGGCGGGTGCGTAGTCTGATGATCAGACGTGACTTTGAGGCTTGCGTAGGGCGCTCTGTCTCGCTCCTGCCTTTGGTGCCTGTACCTGTTTTATCTTGGACCCTCTACCTTTAACTGCTTTATTTTACTGCACTATAGGAGTGCAAAAGCTGTATTTCTCTATCCCACTATTAATGGACATACTAGAATGTCTCCTGTTTTATTTTGCAAACGATGCTGCAACAAACATCCGTGTGCACGTCTCCTGATGCACGTGTGCCGCAGTTTCTCCGGGGCTCCTCCCGGACATGAGATTCCTGGATCTTGTGCACACTCTCAGTGTTGCTATTACAGTGTCATGTGATTCTTGTACTTTATGATTTATACTGCCAAAATTTTCTCCATAACGAGTGTACCGATTGTACTCGCATTGTGAGCAGATGAAAGTATCTTTTCTTCTCACAAACTCTTGATCTAGTTAAATCTCAATGTTTCCTATGTTTTAGGAGGGGAATGAAGATGGTGCCTCTGTATTGTTTTAATTAATTTTCATTTCCCTGGTTTCTAGCAAAGTTGAGCTCTTTTCATGGACTTATGGGTAATAAAATAACCTCTTGTGTTATTTCAATTGCAGTAAAAAACATGTAACATTTACCATTTTAAGTGGACAGTTTAGGAGTGTTAAGTGTATTCAAATTGTTGTGCAACAGATCACAATAATTTTTTCATCTTTCTTATATTGTAGTACAAATCCATTCTCCATCATATGTTTCTCAACCCAGAGTCTCTTGTTTACGGAATTTTTTGTCTGATTATCATTTAAATTTTGTTACCAAATTTATCTCAAGTAATGATTCAGGGCTTGCATTTAAGAAATCCTTCCCTGGGTCATATTAAACTGAATGTTTGTGTACCCCTCCCAATCCATTTGTTGAAACTACATTAAAATATCTATTGATACAGAAAAAGCTTTCGAAAAATGAAACATCCACTCACAATAAAAACTCTCATCAGACTAGGAAAGGAAAGGAACTCCCTCAATCTGAGAAGAGGTATACACAAAAACAGACAGCTAGTATCAGCTTGATCTGTGCCCCAGGTACCGGATGTGCCCTCACCGATGAGGGCTGGGGCTTTGATGAGCACCCAACCTCCTCGCAGGGACAATTCTGAAAGATGCTCTGCACATTCTTGAGTCCCCAGCAGGGTGGGCCTCCAACTGCCCACAGGGGACCTGCATGTTAACGTTCCTTGTCTTACCAACCTGGCTTGATTCCTGGGGTCACCTCGTAGATGACTGAGGCAGCTTTGGGAGGAACCAAACCCCCGCACTGTCTGTATGTCTCCGTCTCAGTGAAATGTCCCCGTCCCTGTCCCCTCTACATCCATTTCCAGTTGACTCTACATTGCCACCTCTTGGTTTCTATCCTCCTCCAACTCTCAATTCTCTGTCTCTGTCTGCCACCCTTGAGCCCCCAAGAGAGTGCGAAGATCCATCTCCTACAGGCGGCGTCTACCCTGGCAGCCAGACTCGGGCTCCGGGGCGGGTACTCGCAACTCCGACGGCGTTCGCTCCTCCCGGCCACAGGGAGCGCTGTGGGGGTGGGGCGTTGGCCGGGCGCGGATCCCAGCGTGCACCGCGCCAGGGCGGGGTTGCGCGGCGGGGCGGAGCGGGAGGTGGGAGTCGGTGGGCGGTGGCGGCGGGGGCGGTTCTGTGGCTCAGCCGTGGGGGGCCGGGCCGAACTGCGAAAGGCAATGGCTGCACCGGCTCCGGTAAGAGGGGTCCCTCGCGCGGGCGCCCAGGTGCAGAGCGGGTGCTCGGTCTCCGTTTGGCTGGCCGGCGGCGGGCAGGTGGGGCGCCGTCTGGGGTCGCGCCAGACTCCAGCTGTGGGGTCCGTTCCTGGACGGAGCCGGCGACCGCCGCTCGTGGCGCTGGTCCGTGGGTAACCACCTGAACGAAGCCGAGCGTGGAAGGGGCAGACCCAGGCGCGGGCCGGGGGCTCCCGGGCGCGCGGGGGGCGGACAAGGAAAAGGACGGAAGGCGGTCTGGGGACGGCGACATGTATTCCAGTTCAGCCAGCTTTCGTTGTCGAATCCAGAACAGATGTTTTAAAAGATTTAAGGTTCTGCGTGGGTGAAGCGATGTTTGGCAGCGGCTTAAATGTCAGAATTCAGCCGCTAACGTGTTAAAGTTTGTGTTGAGTATAAGAAGGAAGGAGGAGGATGAGAACGCTGGAAGAAGTAGAAGAGGACATAAAAAGTGGAACACATTATTTCATTAGTGTTTTAGTGTTTTGTTGAAGCCGAGGTTTAGAAGGAGTGGGTCATTATTTTTATTGTTTTCCTATGTAAACTTCGTGTTGAGCGTTTTTGCTGATTCCTAAACGAATTTATGGTCATTAATTTAAAAATAACCGTTAATCTCAAAAGACGTAATTGCTTGGGTTAAATGTAGAACATATAATGCGGTACATTAATAGAGGAAATGATAGATAAAAGGGAGCTAATCCGCTTTTTCCATTTGGGGGGAAACACACAGGTAATCACTGCTGCATATCATTAAAAAATTACATTTTATGTAAATTAAAAATACAAACAAAAAAGTGAAACTTCAGCCTTTCGGAAGAAAATGTAGCATATCTTTGTAACCTCAATGTAGAAAAGGATTTCATAAAACACAGAAAGCAAAATAACCGAAGAAAAAATGGATCTATTTACATAAAAATAAAAACTTTATGTCTAGTCTAAGACAGCATAAATAAAATGAAAAGATTTAGTCACACTAGGAGAAAGCATTTGCAGCCTAAGGTAGTTAACACTCAATGTTCAAATTATATAAAGAAACCCGAGAATCGAACGGACAGGTGACCTAGTAAAAATACAGGCAAAGGATATGCACAGGCAGTTCACAGAGCTGAAAACAGCGAGTGGGCAGTGGTTAAAAGAATGGGTAAAAACTGTGACATTCAGACAACAGAACTCCATACAAAACACAATAAATCTGTTCTCTATCAAAATGGACAGATTTCAGAATACTGAATGGAAAATGCAAGTTGCAGTATAATAAAGGATTTTTGTATAAAGACAAAACAATAGTTTATATTATAGATATGTATGCATATTAAAAATTAAAAACATGACCTGAGAAGTTAGCACAGTCATCCTACTGTCTGCTTCTCAGAAGGGAGGAGACCAGGGCTGAGTGTAAGAACAAGATTGAAGGGGAGGCCAAGAGGACTTGAGCTTCATCTGTTTTAATAACAGGGAATTTGATGAAAAAATATTAAATTTACCAAACCCATGGTAAATACAAGGATATTTGTTATAATGTTCTGTGATTTTTCTGGATCTTTTAAGCTTTTGGAAATTGAAGTCAATAAACAATGAAGGCTTTTTGAACATTTTTGAAAAACATTTATTTAAAAGTAGGGAATTGCCCTGTCCGGCATGGCTCAGTGGATTGAGTGCTGCTGACCTGTGGACCGAGAAGTTGCTGGTTTGACGTTCCCAGTCAGGGCACGTGCCTGGGTTGCGAGCTGAGCTGTTTCTCTCACACATCACGTTTCTCTCCCTGTCCTTCTCCCTCCCTTCCCCTTTCTCTAAAAATAAATAAATAAATAAATAAAATCTTTTTTTTTTTTAAGTAAGGAATTTACAGAGAAGAGGAGAGTAAGTATATTTAACACAGAGATAAACACACGAATTTGGTTCTGCTATACTACTTCACATGCATTTCTAAAAATCACAGTGCCAGGCAAAAATCATGCAATAAAAACCATAGCTTATGGGAGAAATGGTGTTAGGCACACAACACTCGAAAAGTTTGTCGGTGTAGGCCCTGCCTGGGTGCCCGACCTGGCTGGAGCGTCCCCAGTTTGGTTCCCAGTCAGGGTGCGTGCGACAATCCACCACTGAATGCATGAATGGGTGGAGTATGAATTGATGTTTTTCTCTCTCAAATCAGTTTTTTAAAAACTGTCGGCTGCATGTTAAAAAGAAAAGATAGGAGCTTTGGCCAGGTAGCTCAGTTTGTTAGAGCGTTGCCCCATTGTGGGTTTGCTCCCCAGTCAGGACACATATAAGAATCAGCCAATTAATGCATAAATAAGTGGAACAACAAAACCATGTTTCTCTCTCCTCCTTTCCCCTCTCTAAAATCAATTTGAATTTAAAAAAAAAACAAACAAAAATTGCTCTTGTTGGTGTGGCTTAGTGGATTGAGTGCGGGCTTGCAAATGAAAGGGTTGCTGGTTTGATTGCCAGTCAGGGCATGTGGCTGGGTTGCAGCCAGGTCCCCAGTAGGGGGAGCGTGAGGAGCAACCACACACTGATGTTCCCCTCCCTCCTTCCCCCTCGCTCTAAAAATAAATAAGTGTGTATTTTTTAACCCCCCAAAATAAAAGAGGAACCTAATAAAAACAGTTTTATGCATGTTAAATGACTAATAAATAGTTTCCTTTAAAACTATCTGAAATTTGCTTGTGGAAGTGGGTGGAAGAGGCGGTGGGGCTTGTGAGTTGTGGTCAAGTAGTGGAAGGAAGATTATCTGAAATCAGATGGAAAGTTGTAACACCAGGTGTGGAAAGGTAGGGCTGGTCACACAGGGTCATGTAGGTACTTGAAGGGTATTCATGTGTGCATTTTGGGTATTGCTACTCAGTCTATTCTCACAGTAGCAACTAAAACTCTTAAAAATTGCTAGTGATGAACCGATCAAGAATTATATAATATCTGTATTAAGAGAACTGTAAGTTTTATTAAAGCACATTAAATATCTAGATAAGTGAAAGATACAGCATGTTTCTGGGTGGGAAAATTCCATAGTTTAGAGATCCAGTTCTCCCAAAATTAATCCATGTGCTCAGTGTATTCTTATCAAGGTCCCAATAGAATTTATGTAAGTTTGACAAACTTTTTTCTATTTATGTAGAAGGGAAAATGGACAAGATAAGTCACTTTTTACATTTCCTATAAAAAATTATGGAGGTGGTAGTAGATGGCCACGCCCCTTTTAATAACAAAATATTCTATAAAACTGTGAGAAATAGTGCAATATTGGAACAAGAATAGGCAGATTCACCAGTGGAACAAAAATGTACCCAAGTATAAATGGAAAACTAGTTTGTGAAAAAACAATCCCAAATCAATGGTAAAAGAACAGACTATAAAATAAATTTTGTGTGTTGAATATCATTTGGAAAAAGAATTATGTCCCTTTTTGTTATGATACGCAGAAATAAGTTTCATGTGGGAAAAGTCTCATTTTGATAAAGCTATAAAAACATTATGTAGAATTCAGGAGAATATCATTTACAATCCTAGAACAGACCTGGCTTCCAAATCTGGATACTAAATGTTGATGTTACAAAAGAGGTACTAACAAGTACAGTAATATTTTTTTTTAAAAAACCATACTTTAAGAAAAGATGCAAAACTTATCTTTATTTGAGAATTATTATTGCATCATACCAAAAACTCAATACTATTAGGATTGATAAACAAATATGCTACATTAATTAGGTACGAAGTAAGTTAACAAAAATCACTGCTTTTTCAGTCTAGTAATAATGATTTGAGGTGACAGATGTGTCCCCTTTGCAGTTGTTGGAAGAATCACAGAAAACCAATAATAAAGTTAATAAAGAGTCAGAACATTTATGAAGAAAATTCTTAAGTTTATTAAAGAGTTTCAAGCAAGACCAAATAAAGGGAGTGGTAGAACATGGTACTAGATGAGACCAATCTTTCCTAAATACGTATATAAATTTAATACAACTCAAACAATCCCAGTATGCTTTTTTAAGAAATTATTTTGGAGTTGATAAGGAAGAATAAATATTCTAGAAAGTCACAACAGTAGGTTGGGAAAGAAAAGGGAATGGAGGAGGATGTGCGCCTCCAGAATTACAGTGTTGCATAGGTACTGGAACAGGTACATACAGGTGGTTTAACAGAACCTGTAGGTTCACGTATATGAAAATCTAATACAATTGACCCTTGAACAACATGGGTTTAAACTGCACGGGTCCACTTTTACTTGGATTTTTTTTTTCAATAAATATACCATTGACTGTCCATATCCCTGGGTTTTGCGTCTGTGGATCCAATTAACTACAGTGAAAAACGGCATTTTTGATCTTCACGTGGGAATCTGCAAGTGCAGGGGGCCAACTTAGGCCTTGTTCTGTACCATTTTATATAAGAGTCTTGAGTATTTGTGAATTTTGGTATCCATGGGGGGTCTTGGAACCAAGTCCCCGTGGATACTGAGGGATGACTGAAGTTTTGGTGAAGTAAAAAGTTACGCACAGTTTTTGCGCTGCTTGGGAGCTGGTACGCCTGACTGTAACCCCTGGGTATTTTGAGGGTCAGCTGTATATGCAAAGGCTGAAGGTTGGTATTTCAATCTGTGGAGAAAGATTGGTGTATTTGATAGTGCTTTGTGATTGGCACTCCGTATGTATGTAAATAAAGATGCCAATCGTATCTATAGAAGTAAATTGCAATTCTAAATGTTAAAAAAATTAATAGAATATTTGTATAAACTTTTGGTGTGGGAAACACTTAAAATGAAAGAAACCTGGAAACAGTATGGAAAAGATGTAGATTTTTAAAGGAAAATCAAAATAGAAGATAAAGTCAAATTACAGTTGATACACTAGGAGAAAACGTTTGCTAGTCAAAGACTTACTAACTCTCATAGAAGAGTAGGAGAGGCCACTAGACCACTGAACAAAGGAGATGGACAGACATGCATGAAGATATGTGGACCCCCCCAAAAAAAATAGTATGAGAAGAATGCTAAGCCTCACAGATTAATACATATTAAAACAGTGAAATACAATTTTTTTACCCATCACATTGGCAAAAAAAATAGTAAGTCTTAAGGACATTCTGTGCTGGTAGAGATATTAATGACACATTTCACCTTATTAGCAAGGGTGAAAGTGCTGGAATCTTTTTGGAATGTGGAAGGGGTTGTATTCACAGCAGAGCCACATACCTGGAGCAGAGGAGGAGCCGCTCCTCAGGGAAAAGCAGCCAAACAGGCAAAAGCAGTGTTCGCTCCCCAAGTCTTTTCAATGATGAGAAGGAGCTGGAGTCATTTCGAAGCAATCCTGACCGTGTGTCATGTACATAATTTCAGGTGCCTCTGACTTTTGAGGATATTGCCATCTACTTCTCGGAGCAAGAATGGCAGAATCTAGAGGCCTGGCAGAAGGAGCTTTACAAGCATGTGATGAGAACCAATTACGAGATTCTGGCTTCTCTAGGTAAGAAGATTTCAACTTGGTGGGTAAGTCTGGAACTGGGTACTGGAAAAGGGCTCGATCACTTGATGTTCCTATTTGTCACTTAGCCAGAATTCTCAGACATTAACTCAGCAAGGCACTTGCACCCCATATCCTCCTGTTAATAGTTTAGTCGGCGCCGCTACCGCTCACTCGGGTAGACATTGTTACGTGAGGGTGTTTGGGACAGCATGGAAGGAGCGGTCAGGGGCGACTAAACAAGTCTTTCAGGGCATTTAGTCACTACGCACGCTCAGGTTCTGGGATTGTCCACACAGGCACAGGCCTGGTCATAGCCAAAAAGTACCTGGATACTTGGCCTTGGGTGTTCGAGTCTGTCAGCTTTTCTGGTGGTGTCCCTGTGCCTCTGAAAAGCTGACGTTCCGTGCCTGGCGGCGAGGCAGGCTGTCCACTGAGGTGTTGGGCAGCAGCTGTCGCTGCATGGTTGTGGGGATGGGTGTTCTTTTTAGTGTTGCTGCTCACAGGGTCTTTATATTTCTTTTTATTATCAATTCTTTTTTAATCAGGCCTTTCAGAAAAGCATCAAATGATAAAATTTTCTTGCTTCATGCTTACCCCCTCACTCAATTCCCCAAAGGCAAACACTTTTAACCATTTCTATTCTACTTCTTACTGTGGTTTCCTTCAGTCTATGTAACTGCCATGCCTACACCTGTTTCTCAATTTACCACGTTTACACAGCATTAGTGAACTCGTTACCATGAAAAATGAGGCATGTTCTCACTTATGCTATCATTCTTCTGTATCCTTTTCCCCTTTCTCCCCAGATTTTGGTAGTTTTTTTCATGCCTTTATAACTTAAATAATGAACTCTAGATTATGGGCCTTCAACTTTACACCGCTTGCCTCCTTTAGCGCATGAAGATAAGGTAGGCAGTTCTCCTATACTTCTTCCACCTCTCCTGCCAGCTCCTGACAGCCATACCATTTCCTTTACATTGTAAGGTTTCAAATGCTTATGTTTTGTTTCATTACTATAATTTTTCCAGGCTCTATCTATAGAGTGTTTCTGAAACATATAAACTAAGATGTTGCATTAATGTATTTTTATTATTACTAAAGAACCAGTTATTGAGTCTGTAGAGAAATAAATATAATCTTATGTGATTAACCATGTGCCACCTGAAGAGAATATTCTAAGCATCAAACTCAAGTGGATGTGAAGTGATGTGTCCTTGGGTTGTGGTCTGCACTTCCTTAATGGCTTTCCATGTTGGGCATCTTTTTTGTTTTTTTACCTTTGGAGAAATGTCTATTAAAATATTTTGCCCATTTTTACATTGGACCATTTGTCTTTTTATTGTTGAATTATAATTGTTCTCTATTTGTTTGCATACTGGGCCTTTATCAGATACATGATTTGCAACTATTTTCTCCATTCTGTGGGTTTTCTTTTCACTTTTTCCTGGTGTCCTTCGAAGCACAAAAATGTTCAATATTAATGAAGTCTAGTTTCTTTTTCCTTTTGTTGCTTGAGTTTTTAGTGCCGTATCTAAGAAACCGTTGCCTAATCCAAAGTCACAGAGATTCACTCCTATGTTTTCTTCTAGGGGTTTTAGAATTTAAGCTCTTACATTTAGGTCTTTGACCTGGTTTGAGTCTGTTTTCCTATATGGTATGAGGTAGGAATCCACTTTGGCCTATGACTGTCCCATTGTCCCAGCACCATTCTTTGAAACGACAATTTTTTTCCCCTATTGAATTCTCTTAGCACCCTTTTAGAAAATCAATTGGCCATAAATGTCCATTTATTTCTGGATTCTGAGTTCTATATTTTATCAATCAGCAGGCCTATCTTTATGTCACTACCATGCTATTTTGATTCCTGTTGCTGTTAGGATCAGTTTATTAATTTCTACCCTCACCATTCACCCCCTTCCCCATTCCCACCAGAAAAAAAAACCATATTGGATTTGGGGAATAGTGTCATCTTAATGCTAAATTTTCCAATTTATGAACATGGAATATACTTTAATTTATTGGGACTTTAAATTTTTGTCAATATTTTACAGTTTTTATTATACAGGTCTTGCATTATTAAATTTATTTCTAAGTGTTTTACTCTTTTTGTTGATATGTAAATGAAGATTGTTTTGTTTATTTTGGGGGAAATACTTTTATTTTTTAAAATGTTCCACCCGAGGATGTATTTATTGATTGCAGAGAAAGAGGAAGGGTGGGGTGGGGGAGAGAGAGATCTGTGTGAGAAACATGGATTTCAGTTACCTCCTGTATGCACCCCAGCTGGGATGGGATCCACAACCTAGGTGTGTGTCCTGACAGGGAATCAAACCGCAGCCTTTTGGTGCAGGGGATGATGCTCCAGGCAGCTGACCCACCCAGCCAAGGAAAAATATGTTTATTTTAAAAGCTGCTAGAAGTTCGACCCAGATGAAGATTGATAACAGGTGTATGGGTTTAAATAAAAGATAGTGATTTCTTTTTTCATGAGAGCAGGCTTAGAATTCTGTGGGTGTTGCAGTCAGATTCCCAAGGGCTGACGAGGAGTCTGGAGCGTGTGCGATGAATCCCCACCTGTGCTGTGCCCGTCTGACTCCTGATCCCCGCGGCATTGCCCAGCTTCCTCTTCCTCTGGTCTGGACCATCCACTCATCGTCTTTAGCCATCTATGAAGCACACTTTGGGTTGTATTAAATACATATATTATTGAAAGAAAGTTTTACTTGAAAATACAGAGAGTAAACATTTCTTACAGGGTAATGAGGACATGTAATTAGAGACTCTTGAACTGTTTTAATTCATTCATCTCATTCACGGTAACCCCTTCTGTACTAGCAGAACTCAGCCATGTTGTAGGTTGTCATCAGCACTGTCACTAGAAGTAATTCTGAGAGTATTCTTGCTGGAGTCACCTACTTTGAAATTCCTAGGACAGCCATTCCAGTTCTTATTATTGTTTATACCCTTCCTCCCATGGATCTCCAGTTTTCTCAGCGGCTCTCCCACCATTCTTAAAGGACACTACTAGTGAGCTTTGTAAAATCCATGACCAACTACAGCATTGCTAGATAGATGAGAGCAAAGCAAAATTAAATTAACACAGTTCATCTAACAGGTCCAGATATCTTATCTCATGTTATGTGTGGGAAATTTTGCTCTTCTTTGTGTAAATCTGTAATTTTTTTTTTTGACACCTCTTCTCATGCATTGTCCTGAGTTAATTTTAAGAGATTTGAAAACAACTCAGTATGCTTTAAATGTCACACTCAAAGAAACCGAGCTCCTGTTTGGCTTCTCTGTACAGATGGCGGACTTCCCAAACCAGAGCTGATATCCTGGATTGAAGAGGGGACAGAGCTCTTCAGGGAGTTAAGAGAACCACAGAAATCAGGAAACATAATTCACAACTGTGCTGATTTGCATTTTGATCCAGTTATTGAGGGACAGGAGTTTTGGAGTAAGTATAAAGAAATCAGGGTCCTGTCCTTAAGATGTCACATTAAGGTTTCTCAGTTCTAATTCTCTGATCTTGTTGTCATCTTTGGCTGGGCTGAGGCTTGCTCTCTGGTGTATTCTAGAAAAAGGCAGTTAGCATAGTAGTTAGGGATGTGGGCTCTGGAGCCTGAGTCCGGATCTTGCCTTTTCTGGTGACCTTGGACAAGTTATTCAACCCCTTGGGATTTCATCCTCTAACCTATAAATGGCAGCTAATAAAAGTACCCATGTTATAGTCCAGTGTTACAATGCTGCCCAACACAGAGTGAGAGCTCAGCAAGTGTGGGCCAGTCTTAGGAGTGGGTGGGGGGAAAACTGCTCCCTTCCCTCTGGAGACTGTCAGCTCTGTTTGAACCGCTAAGTCTTAGCTCTCCCCTCATTTCTTGTCCTGATGCAGAGTCTGAGACTCTCAGATTCCTCAGAATTAGCATTAGGTATGGAATGAGAGAGTCAGTGGGGACATTGTTCAAAGAAATCTGGTCAGTAGTTTGTTTAGCTTTTAGCAGCCGCCATCTGGAGAGTAAAAGTTTTTCTCCACAGATTATTTCGTTTATTGCATTCATTTCATCTGTTACTCTTTCAAGAAAACTTTTTTAAAAGATCAGAAAGAGTAGTGTGAAGAGGATCAGAGACAAGGCTTTGCTGCCTGGCCTAGGGACAGTGCGTGCATTAGGCAGAGCCTTGGGTCAATCAAGGCCTGTCAGTAACACCCCTGTTGCCCCTCCTTGACTCCAGGAGTGTCTGCACATCAAAATGGGGAAAGCCTGATGTTCCTGAAGTCATGACAGTGGTGAATGCTTACAGAGCAGGCGCAGCACGCCAGGCCTGTGCCGAGCGCTCTGCACACATTAGCCCTGCAGTTCTCGCGGCCATCTTATCGTCCCCGTTTCTACAGACGGAGGACCTGAAGCCCAGAGAGATTAGCTTGACAGAAGCTGCAGTGGACACACGGCATTTGCCCCTGCATTTGTGACCTGTGTTTTCCTCTTGTCAGTATCATTCTAAGAAAACAAGTTCAGTGTAGTTTCAGCAGACTCTTGCCAAATCCCGGGTCATGAAAGAGAGCCAACTGAAGTGTAGCCCGAGTGCAGCTCAGTGGAAACTCGGTTCGCAGGCCACCACAGTTCACTGTTATGGGTCACTTTAGTGGCGACATAAGGCATTTAGTCATGCCGTAGACATGAATTTTGACTGAATTTTCGGTTTTAATTTCAGGAAGCCAGCAAGCTGTGAATTCAGGAGAATCTGAACACCGTTTCCAGGTAGATTCTCCTGAGAGCCCGTGCTCCTCTGAACCCTTACTGGGAAAAAGTGAAGATGTTTCCTTCAGGCCTGACCAAGGCATCGCCCTCGTGGAGCCGGACAGACGCGGTCCGCCAGCTCTACGCCCAGCAGTCCGCCGTTCCCGGGAGCTTCCGCACAGAGAAAGAATCCCGGACCGCAGCGCTCGGGGTTCCCTGGGCTCCCAGGGAGCGCCCTCCGGGGAGGGCGCCCAGCCCCCTCGCCCTGCCTGCAGGGAAAGCTGTTGGAAGGACCCCTTGGAGAAGCACCACAGGAGCCACTCGAAGGACCAGCCGTGTGGGGCCTGGGAGAAACTCGGCAAAGAAGCCGAGCCCCAGCACCAGCGGAGTACCCCTGCGGCACAGAGGCACTTCCGCTGCCACGAATGTGGGAGGAGCTTCCGCCTGAAGCGGGATCTGCTTAGACATCTGACCGCGCACGCAGGGCAGAGCCCGTTGCAGTGTCCTGACTGGAACGTGTGCCTCCCTCACAAGCGGGCCATTCTCAGCCACCACCTCCCGTGCCAGGGGCAGAGGCCTTCCCAGCGCCCCAGATGTGACATGAGCTTCCCCCCGAACAACAGCGTGCAGGCTCCCCAGGGCCAGCGCAGCAGGGTGAGGCCTGGCTTGTGCAGAAACAGCGCCGGGCCCTTGGAGCCCAGCAGCGAGCACTCTGGGGAGAGGCCGGGCCCCTGTCCAGCTCGGGAGGCCCGCTGCCACCTGACGGGGGGCATGGAGGTCGTCCTCCAGCGCCGCCCCGCCAGGGAGAGGCCATTCTGTTGCATGGAATGTGACCAGTGCTGCTCCACCAGGGCCAAGCTCGCCAGCCACGTCAGGCTGCACGCAGGAGACGAGCCCTTCCCGTGCCTGGAGTGTGACAGGAGCTTCCGCCGGGGCGGCCCGCTGAGGGCCCACCAGCAAGGGCACGGTGGGCGGCGGCCCTTCTCCTGCAGGAAATGTGGCAAGGCGTTCGGCAAGCAGTGCAAGCTCACCGAGCACGCGCGGCTGCACAGCGGGGAGAAGCCCTTTTGGTGTGGCGAGTGTGGCCGGAGCTTCCGCCAGCGGGGGCAGCTGCTGAGGCACCAGCGTCTGCACACGGACGAGAAGCCCTTCCAGTGCCCTGAGTGCGAGCGGAGCTTCCGTCTGAAGAGCATGCTGCGAGCCCACCGGCTGCGGCATGGCGGGGAGCGGCCGTTCTCCTGCGGTGAGTGCGGACGCGGCTTCACCCACCAGTGCAAGCTCCGCGAGCACCTGCGCGTGCACAGTGGGGAGAGGCCCTTCCGGTGCCCCGAGTGCGGCAAGAGCTTCCGCCTCAAGGGCATCCTGAAGGCCCACCAGCGCACCCACAGCGCCGAGCGGCCGTTCTCGTGTGTGGAGTGCGGCAAGGGCTTCACCAGGCAGTCCAAGCTCACCGAGCACCTGCGCGTGCACAGCGGGGAGAGGCCCTTCCAGTGCGCCGACTGCGACAGGAGCTTCCGCCTCAAGGGCCAGCTGCTGAGTCATCAGCGCCTGCACACAGGCGAGAGGCCTTTCCAGTGCCCCGAGTGCGACAAGAGCTACCGCGTGAAGGCTGACATGAAGGCCCACCAGCTGCTGCATGGCGGGCAGATGCCCTTCTCCTGTGAGTGTGGCAAAGGCTTTGCGAAGCAGTCAAAACTCGTCGAGCACATCAGGACGCACACGGGGGAGAAGCCCTTCCAGTGTCCCAAGTGTGACAAGAGTTTCCGCTTGAAGGCACAGCTGCTCAGCCACCAAGGCCTGCACACAGGGGAGAGGCCTTTCCACTGCCCCGACTGTGACAAAAGCTTCCGGGAAAAGGGACACATGCTTAGGCACCAGCGCATACATAGGCCAGAAAGGCCATTTGCCTGTGGCGACTGCGGCAAGGGCTTCATTTATAAGTCTAAACTTGCTGAACACGCCCGCGTGCACGCAAAATCCTGTCGCGCTCCGAGTGGGCCTGACATTCAGAAACGGCTCAGCCAGCTGTTTGCGATGATCGAGGCCGACTGGAGCTGAGTCGGAGCCACGGGGGCCCAAGCGGCCGGCGGGTGCATAGCGCCTGGGGAGTGCGTCAGCAAGAGCCAAACCCACCGCTTCAGGAGATTTAGGGACCAGCCATTTTTTGAGCAAGAATGTAATGTACGTTAGAAATATGAGAAACCATAAAGGGTTTTCTTTGTTAAATCACTACGATTATATTTCCTGCCCATAGAGACATTTGTTCTTCCGGCCGTCTTAAACTGTAACCCGCCCCACCCCCCCGCCCCGTCCAGCCCCCCACAAATGCTTAGTCAGCTTTGAAATCCCAGCTTGAATTTCAACAGGAAATCCCTCCAGCACCTTTTTTTGTAGTATGATCCTAAACCGGGGATTTAAATCCAGTGAATTTTGTTGCAGGCCTAATAGATGTTAGATTTGGTTTAGATTGATATTTGGAAACATAATAATAAAATGAGCTCTCCAAATCATAGTATATGTGAGTGCTGAAGTTCACGGCAGGTTCCATGATGACCATGCATAGCTTCCCCCAAGGAAAAGCTGGTAATTTCTGCAAAATTTTGGCTAATCTGAGTTGAAGAAACGTAAAACTGAAGGTACCAAGATGTATGGGACTAGAATTTAGATAAAAGTTCAGGAAAGGAGGTGTTGATTTGGGAGTTCAGAACAGAGACGCTCTTTGAAGCGGAACAAATGAATGAGATTCCTGTTCATGGACAGAGTGACTGAGCAGATGACTAAAATCCAAGTTCAGATAAAATAACCGGCAGCAACAGCTTAGTGGGGAGAGTTTTCAAGCAAATGCTATAGTAAACACAACACAAGCAGAAATCAAGGAAAATGCCGTACTTGGTATATTAGGTGACGGTTCCATGAGCACAGAATGTTTGTGCTTCAGGGAGGGGATTGTATTTCACACCAAGGATTCCTGACTTTCAAAGGGTTCATGCTTCATGTCACGGAATGGCTGACCGGAAAGTCTGAGGGATGACAGAAAGTGAGAAACTGCCCGTAAACTCTAACGGACATTTATGAAACTGTATCATAGGCAATTTTCTGTGGAACACTAGCTTCAAAGATTATATATATATATATATAAATTACCTGGCCAACTAGTTTTAAATAAAGTTGAACAACTTTCTCAGACCCCCACACACAGTCCATATGACTCTCCAACAGGAAGACATAATGTGAAGTTATTTTGGATATACTTGATTTTGTGACCCTTTTCTTTCTTTTTTCCTAAACATATACTGTGATCTGTGGCTCTTCTACAGAACTCATTTTGGGAAACATTATTAAAGAAGAGTCCTGGCTCCAGCAAAGTAACCCTTAGTCTGTGAAGAAGAATGAGAATCCTGGGAAATGAGGTTTTGGGTTTTGGAGAACAAAGAAAACAGATCTTTAAGTCACATTGAACTTTAATAGTTTTAGAGTACCCTCTTTGCCTCAAGTGATGGGATACTAACAAGGGTGATTGGTAATATTGAGAGATTGTATCACTTAGGCAGGTTTATGGTCACACAGAGACACATTGATGTCAGTTGTTTTTGCAGGGTAGCCAACCTCAGAAAGGGTGAAGAGAGATTCAACAATGTAGCAAAGAAGGGGCGTGACCTGGTCCAGAGGTACACCGGTCTGGGGACGCTGGAGGAAGACACTGACTGAACCAGGTAGTGGTTTTGAGGGAGACTGAAAGCCAGGGACTCTAGGCTGGTGTTCTCTTAGACTGTATGTTATAAATGAAGGATCTCAGAGGTAGTAAAAGATCCAGAGTATTTGAATTTTGTTAAAAACTGGAAGTGTTTTGGAGGAAGTTGAAAAAAAGGATAAGACCCAACTAAACCCAAGTGCCCCAGGTTGCTCACACTAAAAATGAAAAAGATACCAATACCAGAGTGGTGTTTAAAGAACAAAGGGACTTTGGGAAACAAGGTGGCATAAGCACAGGTTCATGAAACTTCCCTTCCTATCCTGCCCCAATTCCTAAAAGGAAAAATCAATGCTGAGATATCCCGGTGCAATCCCAGACCTTCAAGAATAAGAAAGGATGCATACACCGCCCCCCCCCCCCTCCTCTGCCAAGCATCCCATCTACAAAGGAATAGTAAATCTGACTGGCCCAACAATGAAGATTCTATTAAAGGGACAGCTTGAAAGAAAAAAAATCCCATTAAAATCATTATGGAATGTGTTGTATTATTGAGTACCTAAAACACTGAAGAAAATCAGCTAAGTAACCATTACAAGTAAAAGAAAAAGAAAAGATCCTATTCACAAAGACTAGTCACTGTCTCACTTCAAGATAGGACCAAAGCACAAGCTCACATTTGTCTCTTCTGCTTCTCAACATTCCATTAAAATTACAGTAAAAGGGTTTTTAAAGATTTTATTTATTTTTAGAGAGGGGTAGGGAGGGAGAAGGGGAGGTGGGAGAGAGGGAGAGAAACATCAATGGGAGATCAGTTGCCTCTCACAGGCCCCCAGCTGGGAACCTGGCCTGTGACCCAGGCATGTGCCCTGACCGGGAATCAAACCAGTGACCTTCGGGTTCACAGGCCAGCACTCAATTCACTGAGCCACACCAGCCAGGGCAAGGGATTTTTTTAAGGCTGTATATCCACAACAATGAAGAAAATTCAGATGAGACCATCATCAGATCAGAAATTTCAAGAGGTTTCAGCAAGTCATTGGAAGAAGGTTATCTAATGAAGTGGAGCAGAATTGCCACACCAGGACCAGACAAAGGGGACTGATGAAGAGGATATTGATTTTCCTAGCAGCATTCAACCTGGGGAACCAGGCAGGAGAGAGGCCTGGAACCAGGGCAATTAATTACCTAAGACCCCCACTCCATCCACTCCCATTGCCCCCACAAGCATAGGGAGAATGTCAGCTAGGTATTTACCTTAAAAGGAGGAAAAGGAAATGAACAGCCTCTGGAAATCAGTAAAACAGTTGGTGTATTATCGGAGATAAAAGCCCTCCTCATTCTAGCACTTAGAAGACTCCTAACAACCAATCACCCTAAAGTAAACTCACACAAGATACACACTTACACACAAAGAACCTAATCAGTTAGTCTGCTGTTGCATTCTTAGTATGGAGGGGCAAGGATTGTCAGACATTTGGGAAAAAACTTACATGAAAGAGAAAAACCAAAACAAGCAAAGGGAAAAATTGTATAACAGACAAATCATATATAATTCAGAACATCAAAACTAAGAACTCTAATAATATTCAGAAAAATTGGGGAAAGCACTGTTATTATAAAACAAGAACATAATGTTATGAAAAAGGAAGCTTCTGGAAACAAAAGCAAGTTCTAGGAAGATAAAAGTAATTGCCAAAAAAACAACAAAAAACCCATCTCATACTGGGATTAAAGAAATTTCCCAGAAAATAGAAACCAGGATTGTTAGATCCTGGTAGAAGAAAGGAAATGGAAGAAAATGAATTGTACAAATACTAGCCTTTTGCCCATTTTTCTATAGAATTTGTGATCCTTTTATTTCAGTTTGTAAAAAGCTTGTCTATATCTTAATTATATGTGCACATATGGTGTAAACATTGAGGGAAGAGTGGGAAAAAGAAGTCAAGCAAATCAAGGGGAAAGAGTACACCAAAAAAATCCCCTGAGAAATTTAGAATTATAGGGAGCAGAAGGATTTTTTTTCCCCACTCTAATGTTATACGTGAGGAGACCAAAGCCACAGTAGTGTCTCTTCTGCAGCCGCATACTCAGTGGCTGGGCTGGGACTCTGGGGAGGTCTCCTGACTCCAGGACAGCAGATTCCACTGTGCTGAATCGCAAATCCAGGAAATGCATGTTCTGTGAATAAAAAATACCAGGTGCTTAAAAGCAGCACTGCTACCTAAGCTGAAGGGCAAAAACTACTACAAAGGAAAAAGAACAAAGAAAACCACAGTGTTCTGTGTAAAAATCACACAGGCCTAGGGAGACAATTAGCATCTTGAAGATACCAAGATTCATCATAAAAGGGGTTCTTTTTTATTTATTTATTTTTTATATTTTTAAAATCCACCTGAGGATATGTTTTTAGAGAAGGGAAGGGGGAGAGGGCGGGGGGGAAACATGAACGTGAGAGAGAAACATCAATCGGTTGCCTCCCATACATGCCCTGACCAGGGATCAAACTCCCAACCCAAGGTTTTGCCCTGACTGGGAATAGAGACCACAACATTTTGGTGTACGGGATGATGCTCCAACCAACGATGCTCCAGCACCCAGCCAGGGCAAAAGGATTCTTTTTAAAAAGGGAGCAGAGAAATCGGCAGTAGCTGGAAAGGTTTTTGTGCTGTCAATACTATAGCATGTTTGCATGTTATTGGGAGAGGATCCTGCAAAAGGAGGAAACTGATGATGTAATAAATAGGAAAGATAGGAGGAATGACCTTTGATGGGCAAGGGACACTTTCCTACAGTAACTGGAGCACCGGAGGAGGGAATAAGATGGCCACTCCCACTATCCCTGGCTTAGCTGCAGGAGAATGGGGAGTTCACATCTGATGGCTTCCATTGTCTCCATGTTACATGAGGCGAGGTCATTAGCGAAGATACTGGGTTGGCCAAAAGGTCTGTATGGTTCTTTCTGTAAAATGAAAGACCCAATTTGATCGCTATCGACTTCAACTGGTCTACCCAACCTGGGAGCATCATCCCGCAAGAAATCTCCAGCATGCAACTTTGCAAGCCACTTTTGACACATTCACTCAGTCACAGCACCTTCTCCGTACACAACACAAATCTTTTTTTTTTTTTTTTGCATTTCAGTTGTGTTTTTACTTTCTTGAAATAAAGTATAATATGCCAGAAATGTTGCATATTTTCTTCCAACTTCAATATTAAAATGGCTACACAAAAATTCATGAACTTTGGTAAGGTTTTAAAAAAAATGCATACTGATATGACAGCTGTCACAATACAAACTAACAAAATTGTTTTTGAATGAAGCTTAGCTGAAGACAGCTAAGCACAACTATAGCCATCATGTGGGGAAAAATGAGCTTTTGGGCAAATGCAATAAAATAGGGGAAATTTGAGGAGAAAAGTGAAAATATGAAAGTCACCTGAATCCTTTCAAAATCCATCCCCAGTACCATCTAGTGTGACGTCCTGCACAGGGCAGACTCAGTAAGTCGTCTTGTGTCTCTGGATATCCAGGAATCTATGGGTGAAAAACTTGAACAGAAGTTTTAACAGCAAATGTCCAAAATTTATGCTGACAGAGGGGGGATGGCTTAAGAGGAAATGCTTTTCTGAGGTCTCATCACCATAAAGGTGATAAGCAAAAAATACACACAGAAGTTTACTTGGATGAGGTAAGAACGTCACAGTGGAAGACTTTCAAGAGAAACTAGGATATGCTTAAATTAAAAGTCGGTGACGAGTCATGTAAGGTATTCCTTGAATGAGTCCTTTTCTTTGCTTCATGTTTCCTTAGCATTTTTGAGAAAATGCTAAGTTTCAGGTTGGGCCTAAGCTTGCTATAAACTGGATAGTATTGGTTTAAGTCAGTCCCTTTCTCCCTGCTTCCCACCTTTATCACAAAATTTGGGCACTGGAACCAGTATGGGCTCTGGGGAGACAAGAGCACAGAGAATGAGGATATTTCAATTTACTCTTTTTCTTTATTAACAAATTCTTTTTAATCCTCACCCGAGATACATATTCATTGATTTTAGAGAGAGAGATGGGGAGGCGGGGAGAGAGAGAGAGAGAGATTGATCGGCTGCCTCCTGTAGGTGCCTGGATCCAGGATCCAACCCGCAACCTAGGCATGTGCCCTAGCCAGGAATAGAAACAATCAATGCCCCAGCCAACCAGACCACCTGGCCAGGGCTCAGTGAACTCTTAAATAGTTTGCACACTACTTCTTTAACTTTTAAGCACTACTGTGAGCGTGTCCTAGCTGAGTCATCTATGGCAGTGTGGTGCTGACTATTCAGGGCAGTAGAATGTGCCACCTCAAATTATGCCACTTTGGATAAGGACGATTCTGACCAGAAGGCAACTGAAAGGAAGCAGATACAACAAAAGCTGCCTGCTCTCCCTTTGTTTGCCTAAAAGAAGTAGTAGATTTCTGCAGGCGGGCCTGTGAAACCAGACGTTGGTCTCTACCACTGCCTGTCTACAGAGGAGGAAAATGAGTCTCCAGAGACAACTTTAGACCCCATCCGCCTGCTACCAGCACCAGAGGATTCTAAATAGCTGTCGCACAGGAGCCCCAAACCAGAGAGCTGCTTAAGTGTTCGTGATAGTCCTAAAAATATCACCTGGTGGATAGCAGATGTGGACGTGCTGTTTCTCTCTCATATTACAGGAAAACGCACTGATGGCGGGGGTGGGGTTGGGGGGGGGGCGCCTTGGTGCAAGAGAGACCGCGCCCCCTCCATTATCAGAGGTCCCAGACAAAGGCAGCATGGGTCTGGGTTGCACAAACCTACGCGTGGCCCAGAGCTGCCTTACCTCAGTGTGTACGTGCAGCAAGATGCAGTCACAGGGCAAGCAGCCGCTCCCAAAAGAAGATAAGAAAGGAATTACAATCCATTCCCCAAACAGTACACATTCCTTCTGGCCAGGGGCCCCCTGGCAAGCCCTCGTCCTGAGTGGTGGGAGAAACCATGTATTGACTGCACAGTAAAAAAATTTTACTAACCTTTCCCCATCATTAGTTTGCCTCCTTTATTGCCCACCTCCACCCCTCCCAAGTTCTTCACAGATGCTAGGGGAGTTGCTTTGAACCCAACGTAGCCTAAATATTGCCTGAAACAGTATAAACCCACCATCGTGAGTGAGTGGGTGGCGGGAGCTGGTGGGAGAAGTGAACTGGCTATGCAATCTCATGTTGAAAAAGGACAGTTTGGAGTAGCAAAAATTGAGACAGAAAAAGACAATGGTACACATGATTCAGTTCCATTACAGGCTGATCAATTTTAGATCCAACCTTGTGTAACCACAAAAGAAAGGAGTCAGAGCCCTGGGAAGTCTGCGTTAATTCCAGTTCTTACAGCCCGGAGAGCCCAGGGACATCTGGACGCTCTTCAAAAATGAAGTGCTACCGGACGACAGGGGAGGCTGTTGGCTCCTCCTGCCGGCAGGCGGCGCTGTAGAAGCCGAATCCACGCACGGGGAAGGCAGTAGGGAAGGAAACGTTCCCAGGATGCCCTGCGTGTCCCCAGGGCAACGGTCGCTGCAGGTCGGGGTTAACTGGCTCAGGCTCGGCCTCTAGATCCGCAGCTGGGACTGGCGGGAGTGCGGAGGCTTCCTTGGGACACAGGGCTGGGCAGGAGCGGGACGGCTCGGGCTGCACAGACTTTGTGGGTGCCATCAGGTGGTAGTGGTGGCGTCTAGACCGGGCAGACGGAGCGGTCCGCGGACGTCGGAGGGCAAAACCGGCCTGAGCTGTTCAGGGCGGGAGGAGGCGCCGTCCTGGCTGCTCGAACTGGCTGTGAGATCTGCAGCCCTGGCCCAGCCGACGCGGCTGGCGGGGAAATCCGTGCGCCCACCCAGGACGCCGAGTTGCTTGAAGCAAACTGAAGCAAACTTGCTTTTTTATTTTTATCTATCCAGCCTGTGGCCACCAGAGGGCGCCCTGCGAACACTTGTTGAATCAATCGATGGCTTGAGAGTCCTACATAGAGCCACCGATATCACTGTAAGCCCACGGCTTTCTCAGTGTTCCCTTTCCTGAAACCCAGCTTGTGTGTTGGGAATACTGTTGGTGATAAACAGAATGGAAAAAACAGAGGACGTTATGTCTGAGAAAAGGACAGGCGTCCCATAGGGGGGCATATGATAGTACAATACTAAATTGCAGTGGTAGGGACTGCGACTTTTAACAACAGTTCTGTAGAAAATGGTAACGATGGTTGCAACTCCCAATTAAAGTCTTGAAGACCCCCAGGGGTGACAGGAACTCAGTTTCATGATACTTAGCCTAAATTGAAACGGTGTTTCCCAAAAAACATGACAACTTGTTATTGCCTTTTTCTCTAATGCAAAGAATAAATAAATAAATGGTATTCAGGATAGAACCCTTAGAAATGGTCATCTACCGCCCTCATTTTATGGATGAGTAGTGAGTGACAGACAGGCTGGAGTGACTTGCCAGGTCATGTTGCTAGCGACTGAGAATACAGCGTAGGTTTCTGGAGTTCCAGTTCTGTGTTCTCTCTCCTTCTCTTGAACAAATATTGGGCCTTCTTTCCTTTAACAGATATTAGTAGTATTCACAGAATTGCTTCTCTTGGGTTATGGCTGCCTAATTAAGCCATAATTTCCGTGACACATTTTTCAGGTTACTGGGGCCTTTCCTCCCATTTGTCACCTTCCTCTAGGGAAAGTGATTATTTTGATTTTGGGTGTAAAAGATTTTGAAGAAGTTAATTTCTTCTAAGTTCTGTCTTTTCTTTTGGACATTTCTAATGTATTCTTGAGGCAAATAGTTGTCAGTGTAAATTTCATTTTATTGGTGTGAAAAGCAGTACCAGCTGCAGGGAATTCTGCAGATGTAAGTTTCTGTATTTCTTTTTTTTATAAATACATGAGTGTTTTTAAGATATCACACAGAAAACAGTAAAGCCAGTTCTATGCAGACTTTGTCAGACAGAAAGCACTATATAACGTTTACACGACTGTGTCCCACGAGCTTGCAGTGCTGACATGTCTGTCCTGTGATATGTGCTCAAATGTTCATTTAATGAAACTATTGATTTTAGGTCATTTCTCCAGTTAGAAATTAGTATTTGCCAAGGTTCCAATGACTGACTGCTTTATGTTTTCTCCCAATATGCCTATAAAACAAGGGCATATTTATTCAGTGTTCCACCTCTTCCTGGTTATTGATCTGCTTTGTTTGCAGCTTATGTTAACTTTTAGAAAGAAGACCAGCAACATGATCACACTCTTCCTGGTATTATGTCACCAAAGCTTGCCTGTTTTACCTATTGAAAAGTCTGGTTTCTTAAGATCCATTTCAGACCTCCTGATCTAACATGAACAGAGGCAGAAGTCTTTTTTTTTTTTTTTAATATTTCATTTACTTATTTATAGAGAGAGGGAGAAAAGTATCAATGTGTGGTTGCCTCTCAAGTGCTCCCTACTGGAGACTTGACCCACAACCCAGGCATGGGTCCTGAGTGGGAATCAAACCAGCAACCCTTTCATTCACAGGCTGGCACTCAACCCACTGAGCCACACCAGCCAGGGCTAAAGGCAGAAGACTTAACCACTCTTGGTGAGGACAGGTGTGAAGCCATTCTGAGACAAAAGGAAACGTATTCATGGGCCCACAGGGGATGCCCTTTAATCATGTGGCTGGCCACCTCCTTCAGAGCACAAGAGTAGGAGAACTGATGAGGTTAGAAAGAACCGTACAAAAGCCCTGGCCTGTTAGCTCAGTTGTTTAGAGCATCATCCCGATACCTCATGGTTCTGGGTTTAATCCCCGGCCAGGGCGCATGCAGGAATCAACCAATGACTGCATCAGTAAGTGGAACAACTCAGTGTTCCTTTCTCTAAAATCAATAATAAAAGAACATTACACATATGTTGTGAGGAATATCTATGAAACTGATCTCTCTAATGTTTATTGAAAATTTGAGAGTAATTCCTGAAATCAAAGACTGCACAAATAGGTCTGCAGGTCTTCCGTTTGCTGGTTGGCTGGCCTTTCCGAGACAGTAATTTCCTTATCAGCAGGATCCCCTGCCTGACCCATCCAGGGACCTTTTAAAGTTTTGTTTGTTTGTTTGTTTGTTTGTTTAAAATCTTTTTTCTGGCCTGGCTGGTGTGGCTCAGTGGATTGAGCACTCCCTGCAAGCCAAAGGGTCACTGATATGATTCCCAGTCAGGGCACACGCCAGGCTTGTAGGCCAGGTCCCCAGTAGGAGGCACAAGAGAGGCATTCACACATGGATGCTTCTCTCCCTCTCTTCCACTCTGTCTAAAAAGAAATCAATAAAATATTAAATTTTTTTTTTCTTTTATTGGTTCTCTAGAGAAGAGAAGGGAGGAGGGAGAGAAACATTGATGTGAGAGGTAAACATCAATTGGTTGCCTCTTGCACATGCCCTACCCGGCAACTGAATCTGCAACCCAGGCAAGTGCTCTGACCAAGAATCAAGCCAGCGGCCTTTTGGTTTGCAGAGCAGTGCCCAAAGGAGCCACACCAGCCAGAGCCACAAATATTTATTTTTAAGTCTTTTTGCAGTTGAAGATGCAGCCGTGATTCAGTGAGTCATTCACAGAGTAGGTAATAACATGTTAAACATAGTGCAACTGTCCAGAAAATTATCCTCTTCCACCATCCCTTGAGAGTTTTCATGCAGGGAGAAAACTACCTATAATTTTACTGCTTGAAAAGCATGTCGTAATTCCTTATTCTATTTGAGTACATGGGGGAAAGCACCCTCTGCCCTGCTGGATATCAGTGAAAATGGAGGCAGCCCTAAGAACTGGAACTGGAACCAAGAACCAGGGAACCTGTGTCCTGTTACCATTCCCAGAGCTGCCTGTACTTACCGCCCCCAGACTCTACAGGTAAGTGAAGCAGTAACATTTCCTTATTAAGATGTGTTGGAGTTGAGTTTTCTCTCGCAAAATCAAGAATCCTAAAAGACGTGGAAATTGTTAACAGAATGGGGGTTGCAC
Organism: Pteronotus mesoamericanus; assembly: GCF_021234165.1. Classification (NCBI taxonomy): domain Eukaryota; kingdom Metazoa; phylum Chordata; class Mammalia; order Chiroptera; family Mormoopidae; genus Pteronotus; species Pteronotus mesoamericanus. The sequence goes on along the minus strand of NW_026555329.1, from coordinate 79,345,232 downwards.
GTAAATGGATCCTAAAGTATAAACTTGGCTGCATAGAGAAAGTAGGACGGAGGGAAGCGAAGCAATGACTGTCCTGGTCTTAGAAATTGACAGTCTTTGTTAGGCGGTAACTGCCACCTGTTTCATCCTGGGACTCACACCATGAAGCACTAGTACTTAGCACTGGGGACTTGGTAGGGAGGGAAAAAAAAGCGCAGGTGTTGCCGCACGCTGGCTTCAGCCCTCAGGAAGTTTCTAGAAAAAAAAGAGACAGCCTTGGGCTGTCAGGACCTTGGTACTTTTCAAGAACACAAGGCAGTTATTTTGTAGAATGCCCCCTCACCCCCGTTTGCATGTGTCGGATGTGATTCATGATCCGGTCTAGGCTACTTGTCTTCATGGGGAGGGCCAAAAGGTGACGCTGCGTTCTCACTGCACCTAACTGGGCAGCGCGTGGTTTCCGGTGGTTCCATTCCTGATGATGTTCACACGATCACTTAATTAAGGTCATGTCCGCCAGACTTTGCCACTCTGAAGTTGCTTTTGTCCCACTCTGAAGTTGCTTTTGTCCCTCTTTGTCATTAACAAGTGTTGTGTGATTTTGTCATGTAAATATCTTATTCCTCATCAAATTTTATGTTTGTTTAATATCAGTGAGGATTCATCATTTCCTATGTTATCCAGTGGATTATAATCTTTGTCTATCAATATTTATTCTGATGCTATAGTTGTCCCAAATTTGGACAGTGGGAATCCTCCTAGACAGGCTTCCATGTTGTTTTGACAACTGTCAACGTTCTTGAGCAACTTCCTTGCTTTTTCTGGCACAAGTTGTTCCAGGCTTTTCTTCTGTGTCCCCTGTCCCAGTGCTGGAGTCAGTTGTTTCTCCAAGGAGCCCCGGTTCCTTTGAACAGAAAGTGGGTTGGAAACCGAGGTCTGGGACTAGGTGTGCTCCCCGATGTCTGTGAGTCACTACCCCCAGGCCCTCTCAGTGGGCAGAGTGAGGACATCTCTATGTGTCACACGCACACACGTGCACTTTTACATTTCCAGTGTTTTCTACATTAACAACTGGGGGAAAACGGGCAAATGAAACCTAAAGGAAACAAAAGAAAGGAAATGGAGATTAGTGCTGAAATAAATTTAATAGAAAATAGAAAATCAGTGAAACTAAGAGCTCATTCTTTGAGAAGACCAACAACATTTAAACCAGGAAACTAATCATAAAAAAGAGAAAAGACAAAAATCATCAATATCAACAATATGATGGGGGACCTCACTACAAATTCCAGTTATTTGAAGTACAATGGGAGAATATTATGAACTTAATGGCAACAAATTTGACAACTTATGTGAAATAGGCAACCTCCCACTACCAAAGCTCACTCAAGAAGAAATAGATAACCTGTATAGCCCTATATCTATTAAAGATTTAATTTATAGTTCTTTCCCACAAATAAAACTTCAGTAGAGAATTTGAAACACTTAAGAAAAAAATCAGTCCTGGCTGGTGTGGCTCAGTTGGTTGGAGTATGAGGTCCTGTACACCAAAAGTTTCCTGGTTCAATTCCCAGTCAGGGCACATACTTAGGTTTTGGGGTTCATACCCCAGTGGGGGTGTGTATGGGATGTGGCTGATATTTCTCTCTCCCTGCCCCCTTCCTCTCACCCCCCCCAAAAAAAATCAATAAATATATCCTTGGGTGAGGATTAAAAAAGAAAGAAATTCTATATAAATTCTTCTAGAAAATTACAAAAGAGAGAATTGTGTTTAACTCATTCTACGAGGCCAACATTATTGTGATATCAAAACCAGAGAAAAATGTAACAAAAGAACAAATTTAAAGCCCACTATTCCTTATACATAGATATACAAACTCTTACTAAATTCTGATCCAATGATATATACAAATGATAATACATCATGACCAAGTATAGTTTGTCTCAGGAATGCAAGGTTGGTTTAATTTTAAAAATCATTCAATATAATAGTTTATATCAGCAGACTGAAAAAGAAAACCCATATGATCCATTCCTGATTTAAAAAAAAACTTTCAGAAAGATAACAATTAGAAGGGTCCTTCCTCAACCTCACAGAGAACATCTACAAAAAACCTGTAGCTGACATATATAATGAGAAAGACTGAATTATTTCCGTTAGATCAGAAACCCATCCTACTTCTCTTTAAACTTGTACTGGAGGTTTGGGCCAGTCAATCAGGAAAACAAAAAAAATGAATGGCATCCATAATGAAAAAGAAGTTGTCCTGACTGGTGTGACTTGGTGGGTTGGGCATTGTCCCACAAACTGAGAGGTCACCAGTTCAATTCATGGGCAGGGCACAGGCCTGGGTTGTGGGCGAGGTCCCCTGTTTGGGGCATGCAAGAGGCAACCAACTGATGCTTCTCTTACACATTAATGTTTCTCTCCTCTTTCTCCCTCCCTTCCCCTCTCTCTAAAGATAAAAAATTAAAAGAAAAAAACAACTGTCCTTATTTGCAGATGACATGATTTATGTAGGTGATCCAATGAAATCTACAACAAAGATACCAAAACTATTGTGAGCTTAGCAAGGTTTCAGGATAAAAAGTCAATATACAAAAACCAATTGTACTTCCATATATTTGCAAAGAACAATAGGACTTTGAAATTTTAAAAATGAACTTGAAAATAGCATAAAATAGCCCTAGCAAATGTGGCTCAGTGGTTTAAACGCCAGCCTGTGGAGCAAAGGGTCGCTGGTTTGATCCCCAGTACAGGGCACATTTCTGGATTGTAGGCCAGGTCCCCAGTAGGGGGCATGCAAGATGCAACCATACATTGATGATTCTCTCCCTCTCTTTCTCCCTCCCTTCTCCTCTCTAAAAATAAATAAATTTTAAACATCTTTTTTAAAAATAGCATACATTAAAAAAAATAGCATAGAATATTATGAAATATATGCAAGATTGGACCTGAAAACTACTTGGCACCTAGTAAGTACTCAATAAATATTGAATGAGGAAATAAAGTGGTAGGTCTAAACTCAAGGCTGTGCAGTCTGTCAAGAAAGCTTCTACTCCTATCCTTTCTCAACAAATAACTTTTATTATATAAAAATATTGTCTTTGAGTTAAGGTTTACTATTTAATTTCCATAAATACAATAATGTTGGTCTTTTGATAATAGCTACCAAAATGCCTGCAACCTTCTAGCACTTGTTGGCAATGAAACTTGAGTACTAAGAGAATAGTATTAGTTTAAACCTTAAAACATCTTCAGAATCCCTTCACCTTATAAAAATGAGGAATGGAGGCCGTGGCCAAGGCCATTGCCTTAACGAAGGGGTATGTGCCAGTTCCCTCTTTCTGCAAACTTGGAAAGAATGTCTTGTCTCAACTTCCTGCAAAAATTTCAATGGTTGGCCACACCTTTGTTTGTGACCATTTTACTATTTTGAATCATATCAAAAACAGGCTATTAGTACCCAAAGTTACTGGAAGATGCAATAAAAGTTGCAGCAGCTGAAATATCTTTACATTCTAAACTGTAATGACAGAGTCTGAGTAGAATGTCTTAGCTCTGCATAGAATGGAATAGGGAATTAGTTCTGAGTGTAGACCTGGGATTGATTTTCATTCCCTAATCTTCAGGAGTCAGGGTAGACCCTTCCAAGTGTCACCGAATAATGAACCCATTGAGGGAGGGGCCCAGATGCTGTTACCGAAACAACGCCCCCCCTTTCCCGGGGTCCCTCAGTTTTAGGTCCTTTGCCTGCTGCCCTAGAAATTATGGTGCTCAATGAATGACAGTTTGGCGAAAAGGCAAGAAACTTATTTATTCAAAAGTTATACACGTTTTGAATAATGGCTAAATGTCGTTGTTAAAAATCTCAAAATCCCTTTAAAATACCCACCACCACACCCAGTCCTGCCTCCCCCGCCTCCCTTGCCCAGTCAGGCCAGTCAGGGGCACCGCCCTTCAGAAGAAAAAGAACAGAAGCCCGGGGCTCAGCTAGGCAGGCCTCTCGCGGTTCCCAGCACCATCCGCTGCGTCGCCGCGATCTCCAGTTCTTAGTCCAAAACCCTCTGGCACCTTCTCAGGGCCCACTAGCAAGAGTCCTTTCTCCTCTTTCCTTCCCACATGGTCTTCACACTGTTCCCCAGAGTCTGTGTCCCGTTCTCTCTCTCACAGGCCCTGTCTCCCCCTCCCAGTTACACCCTGCTTCCCAAGCCGCGTGGTCAAAAAGCCTCACGCATGGCTGCTGTGCCTGGGTTTTAAACCCCTGCGCAAATCCTCCCCCACAACCCCATCACCGACTCCTTCAGCAGACGCTGTAAGGGGCGGGGAGGTGGGGGGAGCTGCTTCCCAGTGCCCTCCTGGGTTAAACTTATGCAAACCTTCCTGGTTAGCCTTGTTGATATGCAAAATAACCATCTTTACATATGAAGTGTGAAGGTATCCTCCTGTTATTGACATGCAAGATAACTCTCAATGGCCCTGCTCCCTGCTTCCCATTCCCCACGGCAGCCCACCTTGGGGGCCAGGTGAGACATCCTATATTTTTCTTGGACACCCCAATTTCTGGACCGCGTTACAGATCCCCTTTGAGGGGGCCCTGGCTGTGCCTTGTTACAAAAGAAGAGCTAAGTTCCCTCAGAAGACAATGTAACAGTAGGGGAAAACCATTCTCATGTGATATTAAGTTAAAAACGTAGGCTAGGCCTTTGGCGGGTAGCTCAGTTGATTAGAGTGTGGTCCCCATAAACCAATGTTGCTGGTTTAATCTCTGATCAGGGCACATATTGTACAAGAGTGCATTGAATAAGTGGAACAACAAATTGATGTTTCTATGTCTTCTTTCTATAAGTTAATTTTTTTTAATTGTAGGATATAAAACGGCATGTAGATTGTCATTTTTACTACAATAGTGTTTTCCTGAAGAGGCAGAGATTTCTGAAACTGGATTCCTTTATTTCTGAAAGTTTCAGCTTTGCCCCTTTCAACTAAAAGGGGCCTCTATCAGAACCACGGGGCGGTTGGCAGGACCATCCCCGAGTTCCCCAGCACATACAGGAAGTTGTTTCATCCCCAGATAAGACTGATCACCAACCTCATGCACCAGGTGGGCACTGCCTGGACCGTTTAGTTCTCTGACCATATATTTTTGCCTTGATGGCTGGCGCAAGTATCAGGATTGGCACATTGTCACTGAGCCCCCTGGAGACTATCCAGATGGAAAGGATTATTTCCCCATTGGCCACCCCTCTGGAGAGTGCTGTGTGGCAGAAGAGGGAAGCACATGTTCAACCTGACCTATAAACATAACCTAACCAGGACGGAGTCCCCTACTCTGCCCTTCACTAGCATGTCAACATGGGCACATTATTTCACGTTCTCGAGCTTGTGTTTCCTGACCTGTAACAATACAACAGTCCCTACTACTTATTTGTCCCCCACTGGTGCCAGACATCGTATTAATAAGAATAATTACGGCCCTGGCTGGGTGGTTCAGTTGGGTGGAGTGTCATACCGATATGCCAATATTTCGAGTTTCATTCCTGGTCTGGGCACATTCAAGTATCAACCAATGAATGCAATGCTGGGTGGAAGAGTAGATCATTGTTTCTTCCTCTCTCTCTCCCTCTTTCTCAAATCAATCAATAAAAAATAATAATATTATGACTTCAAAAAAAAAGAACCCTCATCATGTTAAATGGCAACCCTGGGGACAAGCCCGCAGCCGTTCTATGACTTAACAGCCAGCCTCTCTATCCCCATAACCAGTCGGAGGTCTCGGAGACAGCCGCGAAAGTATTCTCTCCCTCCCTTCTGATGCTCAGCACAGTGTGGTCTTCCAGCCTGTTTGTATCCACAATCAAACCAGATGAGATTTAGGGATAAAGAAGGAACAAAGAACTTTACAACTTGAAAAAGTGTTTTGCTGTTGAACTTCTATTGCTACATTTTAAATGCTTTGAAAAGGGCATATTACTTTAATTTCACAAGTGATACAATATTGATTTCATAGACAGGTTTCCTCCCATACCTTGCATCAGCAAGTGTCTTAGCGAAATTGGTTGTTTGTCCCATATCTGGGTAAATAGTGCTCTCATTCCTCTCAGTTTAGCAAGGGTTGATAGGAAACTACCATAAATGAATGACAAAAAAAAAAAAAAAAAAAAAAAAAAAAATCTGGCTGGACTCTATCTTCTTGTTCTTTAAAATGATATTAAAAGTTCCATATTCTGCATTCAGAGTATTCTAAGAAATCACTTAGTGTACATTCTGGCGCTGTTATATTCTGGCTTAAATGTCTTTTCTGCCCTCCAAAAAGTGAAGAGAAACCATAGGATTCACAGCAGCTCAATTAGAACATACTAAATTAAAAATTTCTAATTGCCAAAGCCTGTGAGAGACCGGCTTTCTTCTTCAATAATCTGCATACTCAGAAAGATGCGCCTGCCCTCTTCAGGGGTTTCCCCCCGTTATTCTTCTGTAACTCTGCAGGCGTACTAATCTTCAGGTGTTAAAATTTCAAGCCCTAATGGATACCACAGGCTCGACATTCAAAAATTATTATCTTAACCTAGTTTTCTTCTCTAAAGTTGTCAAGAGGGAAAAACCTCAAAGGTTATATTTAGACTTTCGTAAACCATTAGGCTTGTCTATCTGGTATTTCAATTTTGCAGAAAATCGCGAAAAAAATAAATAACATGAGGCAAAGTGTAGACACGCATCTGATGGCATATTCATAGATGAAACCACGGAGAAGCTTCCCCAAATCCCAGTTCTGGATTCCCTTTACTGCATGCTCATCCATCCCCTCTCCAAGCCCAATATGCGTTGTAACCCAGGAAAGAAATGCAAGCTCTTATTTGCTCAAGGAGAAAAAAAACAAGCAGCCCACGAGTGGAGCATCTCATTCTCTTCTTGCCATCAACAGGCTGGCTCGTATCCCTCTGCCAAATTGATACCAGCCTCTAGGGATCCCAGCGGACCAAGCGTAAAACCCCTATCTCCACCGCTCTTCTGAGGACACGTGTTCTTCCTGCCAAGCTCAGCGGCCAACCCCGAGCTCCGCCCCGCCCCGCCCCGCCCCGCCCCATATTTTCTAGGCCCCGCCCACCTCGCCGCCGGCCAATCGCGTCAATGACCCCGCCTATCCGGCTCCGGCCTGCCGCCTTTGTTCTCCCTCGCTCTCTCTTTCAGCCTGTGCGCTCCCGGCAAACCGAGTGGCAGCTGCTGATTGGTGGCCGCGGCGCAGCCAATCAGAAGGGGGCACCTCACGTTAGGACTCGGAGCTTTAAACGCTAGAGCCGCGGGGCGCGCGGAGGAGGCTGGGGAGGAGGGCGGGCACGGAGGGCGGTGCGGCGGTGCTGGGACTCGCAGCGAGGCGCGCGCGGCACCCCCTGATCGGGCTGGGATTGGCCGGCCCTCGGCTTCCCTCGCCCCCAGCCAATCGCCGGCGAGGACTTCCTGGGGGGGTTACTTTACTGTCTCGCGTTTTGGTCGCCAGACCAGACCCCCAGGTCCGGGATCGCTCGGCGGCCGCTGGCGACAGGAGGCTGCGCTTCCACCGCCGTGATGAGACCCGGGAAAGCCTGCCTGCTGGTCCTGCTCCTCGCTCTGGTGCAGCTGCTGGCCGTGGCCAGCGCTGGGGAGCCCGACGGAGGTGAGCGGCCGTGCGGCTGGCTGGGCCTGCGGGCTGGAGAGCGCCGCGCGCGGAACCGGGGATGGGTACGACCTGGGACCGGTTGGTTCTGCGCGGAGCCTCTCCGGGACTGACGCCGGCGCCAACTTGCTGGAGTCTAAGGGGCGGTGGCGGGGTGGCCAGCATCGCAGAGATTCCAGGAGAGCAGCGCGGTGAAGGGGCCGGAGCTGCGGGGCCTCTTTGCAAACCCCCTGCCACCGAAGCTCGGACGGGAGAGGGTGCAAAGTGCCTTCCTTGCAATTGGCTCCTTAGTCCTGATTCTGTTCAGATTTTCCTGAGGTCCAGGTTCCCGAGAAGAAGAGTTGGAGAATTTCTTAAAATTTCCAGGCGAACGCGCCAAGGGAGTGTGAAGGAGACGGAGCCACTGATTTTCAAATAGGATTCATAGGAGGCTGGGGCAGCCGCGGGCAGCAAGCATTTTCCTTTTTAAAAATGTAGATTTGGACATAAGTGCCCCAAGGGTTCTGGTTCGAGGGGTAAAAGGATGACTTAGTTTGCGTCTTGTAAAAATCGGAGATACCAGTTCCTCAGCGATCATTTATACAGCACCTAGTGGGTGCCCGTCCCCGCTCTCGATTCTGGGAGTCAGAGAGTGTGTGGTCCCTGTACATGAAGCGCCCGCCTTCGCAGGGCCGTAGGACAGCTCCTAGTCATCGGTCCTGCAGTTTGCTTTGAAATCAGCTAGCTCAGAACAAGTGGCTAAGAGGACTTTGAAAGTTAGAAAGAACAAGGCAAAAGAAAGCTACTCTGGAGAACAGGGCGTCCTGTTACTGGTCTCAGCTTTCTTCTTCGCTGGACTTTCTCCTGACGACTAGTTTTTTTTTCCCCTAGTGAGTTTGTTTCAATATAAATAATACCCCTTTTCTAATATTAGCGTGTAGGAAACTGTGAACTTTATACTCTTTCAAACAGATTGAGTAACATCTCTGGGGTCACTGAATCAAGAAGCCTTACCCAAATAGAAAAGGAAGTAGAAGCCAGCACCTAGTGGAAAAAACACCTGCCGAAAGGCCCTCGATAGAAGCGTGGCCCTACAACTGTGACTTGGGTCCTTTACCCAAATCACCTGGTGCTCATTTAAATACAGAGTCCCAAAATATACCGAGGCAGAAGTTGGGAGTGGGGTGGGTAGGGGCAGCCAGGAGCATTTTTAAGCAAGTTCTTCATGGATTCATAGATAGAATAAGTTTTAGGAAGCACGTTTAAGTTTGAGGACCAGTGGGGATGGAGGATACTTCTTGAAATGTAGCTAAAAAGTAAAATCAGGTGGATACCAAGGGCTACTAATAGCATGTTTATCATTTGGGTCACAGGTCAATAGAGCTGTGGGGGCCCGGGAAGCGCTGCCTCTGGGGTGAGCCCAGGAACTCTGGAGTTGTCCTGGTCAAGGCAGGTCCCCTAGGGCATCCTCTGGGAATGGGTGGCGCTTCTGGTCTTCATCTGGACTCTTTCCATCCTGTGGGTGTCCCTGGCCCTTTGCCTTAAGCGCCTATCACAGATGGGACGCGTCCTGTGGATTTATTTCGGGCTGCACTTTCCTCTGCCCCAGATGTGCTGAGTCCACAATGCCCTCAGTTTTTGCCGACCTTTCATACTTTTTAGATTCAAACAACCCGGTAGTGTCTGGGCTCTAATGTCCCCCAAGAATGTGGCTGCTAAATAGAGCTTGAGCTCTGAGACCTAACCTCAGTGTGCAGGGCTTTCAGTCTCAGATTAGAAATCTCTGCTACTTTCAGTCTCAGATTAGAAATCTCTTCTACTCTTTGTACCTTTCCCACTAACAGTGAAGGAAGATATTTTGATGCCTGTTTTTATTTGGGATTGGTTTAGTTTTTTTTGAAGTGGAAATAAGTGTAATGAAAATAATTACAAGATTCTCTAACGTAGGTCCCCACCCCCTTACCCGACCTGCTTTTACCTCATGCTGAGGAGGATGGCACCCTTCCAGAAGGTGTGTTTCTACCCAAGAACACCCAACTTTTTATCTTTCTTTGTTCCCACATTTTATTTTTAAAATATATTTTATTGATTATGCTATTACAGTTGTCCCAATTTTTTCCTTTGCCTCCCTTCATCTAGCACCTCTCCTTCCCGCCAGCAGTTCCCCCCTGAGTTCATGTCCGTGGATCGTGCATGTGAGTTCTTTGGCTTCTCCATTGCCTATACTGTTCTTAACATCCCTGTGCCTATTGTGTGCCTATCAATTTGTACTTAATCCCTGCATCTTTTTGCCCATTCGCTTCCTTTCCTCTCCCAACTGGTAAGCATTCAAATGATCTCCACTTCTGTGATTCTCTTCCTGTTCTAATTGTTTGCGTAGTTTGTTTTTTAGATTGAATTGTTGATAGTTGTGAATTTATTGCCATTTTAATGTTAATTTTGATCTTTTTCTTAAGTAAGTCCCTTGAACATTTCCTATAGTAATGGCTTGGTGATGAGGAAGGAACTCCTTTAGCTTTACCTTGTCTGGGTCCTACTTTATCTGCCCTTCAATTCTAAGTGGTATCTTTGCTGGGTAGAGTAATCTAGGTTGTAGGTCCTTACTTTTCATCACTTTGAATACTTCTTGCCAGTCCCTTGTAACCTACAAAGTTTGAGAAATCAGCCTACAGTCTTATGGGAACTCCTTTGTAGGTAACTCTGCTTTTTCTCCTGCTGCTTTTCAGATTCTCTCTTTATCTTTAAACTTTGGCACCTTAACCATGATGTGTCTTAATGCGATTCTCTTGGTGTCCATCTTATTTGGGATTCTCTGTGCTTCCTGCACTCGCATGTTTATTTCCTTCACCAAGTTAGGGGAGTGTTCTTTTATTATTTTTTCAAATAAGTTTTCAATTTCTTGCTCTTTCTCTTCCAGCATGCCTGTGATTCAAACGTTGGTGCGTGTGAAGTTGTCCCAGAAGCTCTGTACTCTGTCCTCGTTTTTTTGGATTCTATTTTCTTCTTGCTAGTCTGATTGGATGTTTTCTCTTCCTTATATTCCAAATCATTACTTTAATTCTCAGTTTTCTCCCCTCCACTGTTGATCCCCTCGAAATTTTTCTTTATTTCACTTAATGTAACTTTCATATCTGCCTGGGTCTTTTTTATGCTGTTGAAGCACCTAAACAGTTCCCTGAGCATCCTGATAGCCAGTGTTTCAGACTCTGCATCGGATAGATTGCTTATCTCGATTTTGTTTAGTTCTTTTTCTGGGGTTTTGGTCTGTTCTTTCATTTGGGCCATATTTCTCTGTCTCCTCATTTTGGCAGCCGCCCTGTATTAGATACTACGTATTAGGTAGAGGTGCCTCGACCCCCTTTCTTAGTAGTGCGGCCTAATGTAGAAAAGCACAGGGATATGTTGGATACGGCAGAGCCTTGGCTAATTGCCAGGGCGGGGCAACCCTGGGAGCCAGGCTGATGGAGTCAGATATGGCTGCTGCTCTGTGGCTCTGTGTGCGGGAGGGCTCAGAAAAGAAACAGTCCCCACTGCCTGACTTCTGGAGTTTTGCCCCGGAGGAGGAAGCTGCTGCCCTGTGCTAGAGCCCAGAGGGAGTGAGCCTGAGTAAGTCCTAAGTCTGTTGCAAGCCCTTGAAGAGGAGACGCCTGAGAATCCTGCAGTTTCTTCCTCTGCCCCAACCCCCACTGGTTTTTACAGACAAAAGCTATGGAGACTTACCTTCCTGGCACTGGAACCCGCGGCTGGGTGGCCCGGTGTAGGGGTGAGATCCCTCGCTCCCACGATATCCCTCCCGATTTTTATTTGGGACCAGCATCTCCACCCCTCCTACCCGTCTGAATGAATGTGACTTCTTTAATTCCTTGGTTCTCAGATTTGCCATACAGCTCAATTTTCTGATGGTTCTAGGTGGTAGTGGTTTTGTAGTTTAGCTGTAATTTTTGCTGTGGTTGTGCAAGGAGGTGAGCTGTGTTTACTTAGGCCTCCATCTTGACTGGAAGTCTAAGAACATCCAGCTTTAAAAGTGAGGCCTGTGAAGAGTGGTCTCCCCACTAAAATGTGTGTGTGCCCTTTGCAGAGAAGTGTGGGTTTCTAGTAGGTGGGAATATAGAGCCAGAACCTTCTCAAATGGCAGAGGAATTGGTCCTCATGAGAAACGAGTCACCCTTAGCTCCAGCCCGTGATCACTCACGAGCGCCCCATCCCCGGTGGTGCTCACGGATCGCGTCAGGCCAGCATATGTAAGGAAGCTTCTTTGCTCCTCTTTCTGTAAAGTGCAGCTTATCCCAGCGCGTTGAGCAGCTTACGAAGTCCCTCTACCTCCCCAGCTGTGTTTCCTGGCTGGTAGAGCAGACTGAGTTCCCCGGCGCCCTCCTCCCAGCCTTTCTCCACTCTTTGCATCTGCCTGCAAGTAAATTTGATTCTGCAAGCAAATCCCACCAGGCCGAGCAGCCAGGCCGTGAGTGGGTGTATATGCGCGGCCCACGAGTCCTGCCTAACTGGCCGCAGGGGGCCACCCGCCCCCAGCGAGCCCCCAGATCCGGGCCAGGGTGTGCAGTGCCTCCTAGGCGCTCCAGCCGGAGCAGAGACCCCCACGTCCAGCCCCCAGGTTTGCAGCCCGCAGGCCGGTCATTCTGGGTTGGACTGGCAGGTGAGGCTGTCCTCCCCTGCGTCCTGCCCCCTTCCCTCCAGGAAGCCTCATCCTGGGCGCTGCCCGATGACAGTGCTGGGGCCCTGGGGCCTCTGCAGGCCGGTCCGCCCCGGGTTCCTGCCGTGGAGGAGGGGGTGGTGGCAGGGGGGGGGCGGGGGACGTTGGAGGGCTGTGGCCCGGTGTGCGGGGGCAGGGCCAGGAGGGAAGCCGAGGGAACTTGTCCCAAGAAACACGGGCATCTGCCTGGTTTGTGCTTCTCAAACTGGTGGGTTTTCTTTGGGGGTTAGAGCTGTGTCTCCCTCCCCCCACAAAGGAATGTGAGAGTCAGGAAGAAGGAGTGAAGTGTGTTAAAGGGACGTGGTTGGGGAAAGTGGCTGGTGGAGTGGGGGTTTGGCCTGCTTTTTGTAATTACTTTGCAGGTTGGTCGATTATATCGATAATGAACAAAGCGCTGCTGCGGCGCCCCCCCCCCCCCCGCCCTCTGCCCTGTTCCCTGGCTCCTCTGAGCAGCTACAGGGCCATCCCTGAAGTCGTTAGGGGCAGGGCTGAGACCGGGCAAGTCCCAGCGGTTCCAGGATCCCAAGGGCAGGTTTTCATGCCCTGACCTCACCCTCAGCCCCAAACTTGGTAACTGTCAGTCTTGCTTCATCTCCGGGGAAGCATCTCCAAACACGGATAATTGGCCCCTTGAAATGCTCTGGCCTCGGAGTTGGTGCAGTCCTGGCACCTGCTGTACTTGCTTCAAGCGCACTTGCTGATGCGACCAAAGCCAAAGAGCCAGAAGAGTAAGGACCGCAGTCCCACAATGCCTGGTGTCTGTAGCTCGGCGAACCAGTTTTATCGGGACCTCGATGGTGAGATGTGCTTGGCCTCTCTGTTCCGGAAGAGAAGTTTGCTCCAGGCGGGGGAGCACGTCTCTAACGGAGCCGTACCCTGAGCACAGCTGCTGGGAGCCAGACGGGATGTGCAGAGCAGGGCTGAGGAGGAGCCTGGCCCCAGGGCGCGGCCGGAAGGACCGCGGGCGCGTTGCTGGGGGACGGTGGGCCAGAGCTCACCGCAGAGCAGAAGGGGCTGACATCGGGGTCTCTGTTTGGGCAGGAGGCCTGCGGGGCGGCGGTGGGGGAGAGGTGGGTGCGACCTCTGGGGAGGGGCAGTCCTCCTGGGGCACTTAGACTTTAAATTCTAGGTCTGTGGTTTTCAGGCATCTTTTAACCGTGACCTCCCTCTGAATGAAATCTTAAGTAGCCACCCGATATGCAAACTTAGAGCAGAAGTTCTGGGGTGGCACATCCTGAGGGCGGTGGCCCCCAGGGACCACTCAGGACCCTGACACATTTTTAAGGGTTGGGGCTCCAGGAACATTTTTGAGGAGAGTCACCGGTTTCCTAACCAGTCTGGGTATTTTGCACTCAGATTCTAATAAAGAAGAAGCCATGGAGGAGGAAGACGAGGAGGAGGAAGACGAGGAGGAGGATGATGACTTGGAAGTTAAGGAAGAAAATGGTGTCTTAGTCCTAAACGACGCGAACTTCGATAACTTTGTGGCTGACAAAGACACGGTGCTGCTGGAGTTCTACGCCCCGTGGTAAGAACCCATGTGCCGTTCCTCCGCCCGCCTGCCCGACCTGGCAGGGCGGGAGTGGCCGGGTGCGAGCCCCGGGTTCCGGGTCGCCAGCAGCTCAGCGTTCCGTTCTGCCCGTTTGCATCGTGCATCGTGCATCCTGCATCCTGCGAGCCAGCCCTTACAGAATGTGGTTCCCAGTGGCTTAAGATAGGAACAGGTCCTCTGTCAGTGACAGCTGCGGAAGGGGGCAGTGTTTAACAAGCTGTGCTGATCTGGAAACCTGCCTTGGGGACAGGCATCGGACCCATCCGAGGGCCACCCACGTCCCTCCTGCCGGTGGCGGGGCAGGTGCCCCGCCCCTTCCCTCTTTTGCCCTCACACCACAGTGCGGGACCCCCGTGTACCCTCCCTCCAGCTCTCTGCTGTTGCCTTACAATCCCTTCTTTCCTCTGCCCCCACCCTGGTTCACTTTGGAGACTTAATAGTCGGAATGCATGTACGTATTTAGCGCTTGATGTTTAAGCGTAGTATGAAGTGTTTTAAAAGAATTATTTACTTATTTTTTTAGAGAGAGGGAAGGGTGGGAGAAAGAGGAGAGAAATGTCTGTGTGAGAGAGAGTCATGGATTGGATCAGTAGCCTCTCCCACGCTCCACGGCCTTTCAGTGTACGTGCAGGGGTGCCCAGCCCGCAGGCCGCATGTGGCCCAGGATGGCTGTGAGTGTGGCCCAACACAAAATCATAAATTTATTTAAAACTTTTTTGCTTATCAGTTTTGGTTAGTGTTTGTGTATTTAATGTGTAGCCCAAGACAACTCTTCTCCCCGTGTGGCCCAGAGACGCGAAGAGGTTGGGCACCCCTGGTATGGGATAATGCCCAGCCTCCTGAGCCACACCAGCCAGGGCACATGTAAATTTTTTTTCTTTAAATTTATCGATTTTAGCCAGGAAAGGGGGGGACCAATTTGTTGTTTCACTTACTGTAGGCCTTCACTGGTTGATTCTCGCATGTGCCCTGACTGGGGATCCAACCTGCAACCTCTATGTGTCGGGATGATGCTCTGAGCAACTGAGCTACCTGGCCAAGGCAGTTTTCAAACTTTTTAGTCTTGGGATCCCTTAACATGTAAAATCTGAGGACCCCAACTAGCTTTCATGTGGATCATGTTGATCGGTATTTAGCATGTTAGAAATTAAAACTGGCAAGTTTAAAAATTATTCATTTGTATGTAACGTGACCCTTACATGTCAACATCAGAATGCTGGTGCCGTGAGTTGTTATAGCCTCTGGAAAATTCCACTGTACGCTTCTGAGAGAATGAGTGAAAAAGAGAAAAAGCGTTTTTGTGAAGAGCTTCACCTCACAGGCCCTTTGCAAGGGGTCTCTGGACTCCAGTTTGAAAAACTTAAACGCGAAAAAACAAGGTTCCGAGGCACTGAAAGTACGTGCCCAGAGCAGGGCGGGAGGTCGAACCCAGGGCGGTGTGGCCTCCGGCCGCTGGGCCTCCCCGCCGTGTCTCCTTTTAGCTGCAGTCATCGCCCGCCCCGTGCCCCGTGTTGGTGTGCGTGGCTGGGGTTAAGCCACCACAGGTGCCGTGAACCTGCTTTTCCTCTGCCTAAAACCTAATTCTTAGGTGTGGACACTGCAAGCAGTTCGCTCCAGAATATGAAAAAATCGCCAGTGCCCTGAAGGAAAACGACCCTCCCATTCCCGTCGCCAAGATTGACGCGACCGCAGAGTCGGCGCTGGCCAGCAGGTTCGATGTGAGCGGCTACCCCACCATCAAGATCCTCAAGAAGGGGCAGGCTGTCGACTACGAGGGCTCCAGGACCCAGGAAGGTGAGCGCTGCCTGAGCTGCTGGAAGGCGCAGGCACGACTCTCCCCGGGGAGGGGAGTCTGGGTACTGGGAAGGCAGGCAAGCTGAGGGGCCTGGACTGCCCCCTGGGGTCACCGGCTCCTGGGAGCGCTCCTTGCTGGGATGTTCGAGGTGTCCGAGATCAAAGTAGCCTTGTCCTTAGGTGAGAGGGGTGTCTTACAAGAGGTGGAGATTCTGGTCTAGAGCTGCAATTTTTAAACACTTATTTTTAGAGAGAGGAAGGGAGGGAGAAAGGGGGAGAGGAACATCGATCGGTTTCCTGTAGCACACCCCGAAGTGGGGCCCTGGCCCGCAACCCAGGCTTACGCCCTGACTGGGAATCGAACCGGCGACCTTTTGGTTTGCAGGCCAGTGCTAAGTCCACTGAGCCACATCCGCCACGGCTAGAGCTGCAATTTTTAACGAATGCGCCACAAGAATTTTTAAAACATGCGATACCTGTTTCATCAGGGGCACTGGCCTCTCTTCCCTTAGGCTGTCAAATTAAAAAATGACAGCAGCCAACACAACAATAGTCATCCAGTGTGAATGAGTCAAAATTACACCATTTTTTTTGGTCAGATCAGGAAAAAATACATATATTTTTGGTGCGCCAAAGAATTTTAGCAGTTTAGTTGTGCCATGAGTTGAAGAAGGTTGAAAGCGTTGTTCTAGAGCAGCAGTCCTCAGCGTTCCGCTTGCATCAGAACCACTGAAACGGACTAGGGGGCTGTTAAGACATCGCAGAGCCCCATCTCCCGTGTTCCCCGACTCAGCAAGTTGCAGGCCAGCTCAATAGCTTGCATTTCCCCCGAGCACCCCAAGTGCTGAGGCTTCAGGCCCAAACCCCACGCTGAGGATCGCGGCGCGGGGAGCCAGGGGCTCTAAAACCAGGCCTGTGGGCCCCTGCCTGCTCACACGGGGCACTAAATAAACTTTATCATGTGAATGAACAAATAAAATTGTGATTTCCTTTAGGAAGAGTGTATCTCTTTGAATCACTGTAAAAGAAATTAGGTTCCATTTTCCGCTCTCGGTGGGGGCACCGTGGGAATCGCACTGGGCAGGGCTCCCAGCCGCGCAGGAGCCCTGCGTCCTGGACACGCGCCCTCCCCTGGCCGGGCCCGGCGTCCGCAGCAAGGGATTGATGTCACTTGGACTGGACCTCAAAGTTCCCTTCAAGTGGTGCGAGTCTGCCCTGAGACGCTTTAGCACCGGAACACGCCGTTGTTGGGCGCGCGCTGAGACGAGGTGCTCACAGCCTTTTTTTGTACTTAATTGCACGGTGCGTTTGTCTGGTGACTCGATCCTGTGTTTCATGGGATGCTCTTTCCACCCTGCCTGGTTCCCCAGCTCCTGTCCAGGAAGGCGGCCACCGTAACAGGTTGCTCCTCTGTCCTCCAGAGATGTACGCATCCAAGCAAATGTGTCTGTGTGTGTGTAACTTTCGCACAGTTGTTAGCATATCTTAAATACCATCTGTACCTTCTCGTTTTTACTTAACAAACCTGCCTTAACCATATCGGTTCACAAGGAACTGAATCTAAAATCAGGCTGACAATAGTGTGCTGTACTGTTGGAAAGTAAATAGGCTTGTGTATTTGGAGTTCTGTGCTCAGTATTTGACTAGAGGGATGGTCCAGCTGGGACCGTAGGCGTGGTGTTTGCCATGGGGGCTCCTCAGCCAGCGGCCCTGTGAGTGCATTTGAACAATCGGGCCTTCCCCAAGGTCACTGATTTGGGGACTGGGTGTGGACGGGGCCGGCGGCTCATGCTGTGGGTGCACATTCCAGGCTGGGAGTTTGTGCTGTGCAGGCGTGGCTCTAAGACCTGGTCCTTTGTGGACTCCACAGCCAAGAAAGAAAAGGAGATATGAACAGTTTGGCTACCACTGCTCCTAAGAACCACTTGGAAAGTACTTTGCAAGAATATGCTCTGTGTTCCACTCCCATCATTGAGTTGGTCTCTGGGGACCCCGGGCCACAAGTGGGCACTCCCCCTTTTTTTTTCCCCAGTCCTCACCCAAGGTTATGGTTACTGACTTTTAGGGGAAAGGAGAGGGGGAGAGAGAGAGAGAGAGACAGAGAGACAGAGACATCAGTGGTTCCTTCTGTATGCACCCTGACTGGGAATCGAACCTGCAGCCTTTCCATATATGGGACGGCACTCCGGCTGACTGAGCCACCTGGCCGGGACACAGCTGGGCCTTTTTATAACATGACACCAGTGCAGCCTGAGCAGCGTGGGGGCTGCCGCTCTCCTCATTTTCTTGATTTCTGCATATGGTTTGTGGTGCGGTGATACGCTCGTGCCTAATGTGTGCACAACAGGAGGATGCCCCCCAAACTGTGGGTCCGCGCCTGTGGCCAGAGCACTGGGGCGTGACCACGCAGGGCCCTGTGGCCCTTGGTGAGAAGGGAGCCTCGTTCACCAGGCCGGTCCTGGGCTCCGAGAAGCCTGCTGTGCTCAGTCTTGTTGCGTCTCTTTCAGAAATTATTGCCAAGGTCAAGGAGGTCTCGCAGCCCAACTGGACGCCTCCACCGGAAGTCACGCTTGTGCTGACCAAAGATAACTTCGACGAAGTGGTGAACGACGCAGACATCATCCTGGTGGAGTTTTACGCCCCATGGTGAGATGGTATTGGCCTCTGGTCATTCACATGTTCATCGGGTGCCCTGCTGGCACTGGGTGGGGTGGCAGGGATGGCCGGAGAGCAGGGTGGGTGCAGCGTCCCCACTTTGCACAAAGGGCTATTGAGAGGGAGGAGGCCGTGACCTGCTGGCTTCCCCAGGGGGCCTGGCCCGGCACCCGTGGCAGGCACAAGAGGTCGGCTGGACCTCACCAGGTCGCTCAGGAGCGCAGGTTGGGTTTTTGCACCTTGGGTCACCAGGAGGCTGCGTCCGCGCTAGGACAGGCCCCTGACAGAGCTGGCTTCCTCGGGCAGGTGCGGGCACTGCAAGAAGCTGGCCCCCGAGTACGAGAAGGCTGCCAAGGAGCTGAGCAAGCGCTCGTCCCCGATCCCCCTGGCGAAGGTCGATGCCACCGCGGAAACGGACCTGGCCAAGAGGTTCGATGTCTCTGGCTACCCCACTCTGAAGATCTTCCGCAAGGGAAAGCCTTTTGAATACAACGGCCCACGGGAGAAATACGGTAGGGCCCCTAACTTCTAGCTCGGTGGGGCGGGCCGGCTCCTGGCGTGGTGGGCAGCGGGCAGAGCGCCCGGAGCCCAACCCCCCTCAGGCCGGTGCTCTGCCCACAGGGATCGTGGACTACATGATCGAGCAGTCCGGGCCACCCTCCAAGGCTCTCCCAGCCCTGAAGCAGGTCCAGGAATTCCTGAAGGATGGAGACGACGTCATCATCGTTGGGGTCTTCCAGGCAGAGAGCGACCCGGCCTACCAGCTGTACCAGGATGCCGGTGAGTCTTGGCCCCCTGTGCTGGGTGCCGCCGCTTTTGCGTAAAGGCGACGGCTTCGGGGTGGCTCAGTGAATTGCTGTAGCACCTGTGGGAACGGGCGTTGTGATCCCCCAGGTCAGCGGCTAGAGCATAGTTCCTTGTGGCCCTCGTCTCCACGGAGGCGGGAGCTGGGGAGGGCACAGCTGAGTCCCCCCAAGTTCACTGTCTCTCTCCCTCGCCTCCCAGGGTCCCCTTCACAAAGCCAGCCCCTCTGCAAGGGGAGGCTCTTCACCGGAGGGGGGAGCTTTGCATGAGGCCTGGGTGCGAGCCCGGCTCTGCCAGTTCTCAGCACTGTGGCCGACCGCAGGCAGGGCCAGTCGGCCTGCCGTTCCCTGTCCACCACGGTGGTCTCGTCCACCTCCGAAGTGGTCGCGTTCACTGAGATGATGTAGACTAGGCACCCGCAGTGCTAGAGCAGCTCCTCTGGGAAGTGAAGCTGCCCCGCCAGCTGTGGTGCCGCAGGTGCGGGCAGCGGTGGGCACTCCCCGGGCTGTGGATGGAAGCGGTTTCTGCAGGGACACTGGGACCCTCTCTGCCCTCATCACTTCCTCTCGTACCCCCCGACTCCGCCCCGCCGCCAACTGTACTCACACCGCAAATGCCTGGGCTTTCTACGTTAGAGCGCCAATTAATAATCTTCCGCACACGTCGTGTGCCGCTCAGTACTCCCTTCTGTGCCGTGCGATAACGGTTACATGTGTGTCACATGCGGCCTCACGGAGCGGAACTCACCAGTGGGGCCAAATCCCCTTCCTGCCTCCTTGGTCATTATTGATTAGGTAACCCTGTCACCTGCTTCTAACTAATCGGGAAGAACCCCAGACCCAAGTCACACTTGCACGTCCCGGGGCTGCGGGGGGGCCTGTGATAACGGCCTGGGCGGTAGGCTGGGCGGGCCGGGTCTGCCAGTCCGGGCTCCACAGGTCAGGTCGGACCCGTGTGCTGCGCGGGGCTCGGTCGGGTCAGGCTGCAGGCAGAGGTGAGGGGCACGGGGCCTGGTGTGCTGGCCCGTTCGCTGTGGGCCTCGGGGACGGAGCGTGACAGCCCCCCGGACGTGGGGTGTTCTGCAGAGAACAGGAGAATGGGGTCTGCAAACACGGGGCGGCTGACAAAGTTCTGGAGGCAATTCTGGCTCCTCGCCCACGGCCAACCGCCAACACCCGCGGCAGAGGAGGCCTAGAACAGGGTCAGGGACGCCAGCCTTCTGTGCGGGTTGTCTCACCTGATCCTCACAACAGCCTGTGAGGTAGACTCTCCTGTGTTTGCAGCCCACGGACGGACTGCGGCTTGAGCCAGTGAGTAACAAACAGCTAGCAAGTTGCAGAATTATGACTGGAACGTGGGTGGGTCTGATTCCGAGAGCTGCGGCCTCTCCAGGCTGCCCCCTCCGCCCACCGCCTCCCCCAGGCACGTAGTGCGCCGTCTCGGCTCAGGTGGGGCCTGGGTGCTGTGCTACGGACCGAGCGGAGCACCCGGGGTGCGATCGCCCCAGACCAAGGGCAGGGGTTGGCGCGCGGGCCCCGCCCGGTTTGGTGGCTTCATTAGAACACAGCCACACTCACGCTTCACACGTTGTCCTGCCGCTTTCACACGTGAGCTCGCAGTTGGGTGCTTGTGGCAGTGTGGCTGCAAAGCCCAGGACGTTTACCGTCTGGTCCTTCCTGGGAAAAGTTTGCCAGTCAGGTTTTTGTCTTGGGAGCCTGACAAGATTTAAATACAATGTATGTAGTAAAAGAGGAGGAGGTGGAGGAGGAGGAGGAGCTTAGGGCTCCAGGAGGTGCGGGTGGGAGAACTCGCAGGCACACAGCCGCTGACGCGCTCACTGTGACCTGGTGACGGGCTTGTCTGGGACCCGTGTGCTTCCCAGCATCGGGGACTGCAGTCGATCGGAGCACCTGACGGATGAGCTCTCAGATTTTCTGTGAACGTTCAGTTTGATGAAATTTTCTTACAAATTCTGAGATTCAGGTTTTAAGGTATTAGGTCTGTACAAAGGTGTTTTTTGGGGGGTTTTTTTGTGAAGGTTTTTTTTTTAATAGTTGGTTTTAGAGAATGAGGGAGGAAGAGGGGGAGAGAAAGAGAAACATTGATTTATTGCTGCAGTTAATGCATTCAGTGGTTGATTCTTGAATGTGCCCTGACCTGGGATCGAACCTGCAGCCTTGGTGCATCAGGATGGTGCTCTAACCACCTGAGCCCCCTGGCCAGGGCAGGTCCTGTACCAAGTTTTAAATCCAACATTTTAGCTCGAGGCGTCCTCACAGGCCTCACGGAGGTCCGAACACTGTTTCTCGGGCATTTGCTTTGGTTGATGTGGGCCCTGAGTTAAATCTGGATCCCTTGAGCAATTTAACAAATTGCGTATTTATCATTTCATTTTTCAGCTAACAACCTGAGAGAAGATTACAAATTCTACCACACTTTCAGCACTGAAATAGCAAAGTTCCTGAAAGTCTCCCCGGGCAAGCTGGTCATGATGCAGCCTGAGAAATTCCAGTCCAAGTACGAGCCCAGGAGCCACACGATGGACGTCCAGGTGGGTGAGGGCGCTCGCGCCTCGATGGCCCCTCGGAAGTGCCAGCCCCGGGGCGTCCAGTGGGCACGAGGATCCTGGTGGTGCCCCCATGGGGGTTCACAGCGTGAGGTCTCCCTCCGCCCAGGGCTCTGGCCCTGGGGCCCAGCCCACTGTGGGGCTCCCGGTTGGGTTTTACGGGGCAGCTCTCACACCCCGGGCCCCTGGCCGGGCTCCACCTCCCGTTCCCGCCTCCCTCGGGTGCCCCCACCGTGGGTCCGGCCCGTGGGGCTGCGCCGCCCGCTGTGAGCTGAGCCGCGTTCGCCGGCAGCCAGGCCCCGGCTCACGCTCCGGCCCGAGGCCACGCGGTGCTCTGGGGGTGTGAGCCGTGACGGGGGCGGCTTCTCCGGGCCGAAGGCAAAGCCCAGTGCGGCCACTCACCAGCTGTGGCACTCGGGCCTCCTGACACCTCCCCGTGCTGCTCTGCTCTCATCCCTGGACCGTCCCGATGGGGCTGACCCCTCGGGGAGGTGGGCCCTCCTGCTCAGTGCCCTGCGTTAACCGCGGTCTCCTGGCCACCAGGCCTTCCGCCAGCCATTCTGAGGGACGTCGCAGGGAGCCCAGCCTCCGAGGACAGGGCCCCAGGCTCCTGCAGCGGCCTGACAGTCTCACCTGAGGTTCTGGAGGAAGGGGGCCCCAAGGACAGCAGGGAGTTACTGGGGTGCACGTGCGCAGGGCCCAGAGCACCCCACTTTCAGTGGCGCCTTCCCCCCGCCCCCATGCCCAGTCCCACCTTTGCTCAGCAGCAGCAGTGACAGCAGAAGGTGGGCGTGGTAGATACACCCCATGTCTGTCAGCCTGTCCCTCACCTGTCCCCGCCTTTTTGCAGGGCTCCACGGAGGGCTCGGCCATCAAGGACTTCGTGCTGAAGCACACCTTGCCCCTGGTGGGTCACCGCAAGCCCTCCAACGACGCCAAGCGGTACACGCGGCGCCCCCTGGTGGTCGTCTACTACAGCGTGGACTTCAGCTTTGACTACAGAGCTGGTGAGGGGCCTCGGCCCTTGGGGGTTGGTGGCCGGGTGTGTGTTAGCTTTCTGGCTTCAGGGTCACTTTCCTTCTGTGCTCCAGGCAGGAGCTCGTGCCACTGGGCACAGGCCTCTTGGGTGGGTTGAGTTTTTGGCCAAGGTCCCCTGCTCACCCAGGTGACTTTTCGGAAATGCTTTTCTCTCCGATGGAGGCCTGAGCCTTTTCCGAGAAGAGTCTGAGGGACCGATTCTTAACCTTCATCTCCGAGACTCACGGCCTTTTGTGTCGTTTCAGCCACTCAGTTTTGGCGGAGCAAAGTCCTGGAGGTGGCCAAGGACTTCCCCGAGTACACCTTTGCCGTGGCGGACGAGGACGACTTTGCCACGGAGGTGAAGGACCTGGGGCTCAGCGAGAGCGGGGAGGACGTCAACGCTGCCATCCTGGACGAGGGCGGGCGGAAGTTCGCCATGGAGCCCGACGAGTTTGACTCGGACACCCTGCGCGAGTTCATCACAGCCTTCAAAAAAGGTGGGCCGCGAGGCGGGTCCGCCATGGGCGCGCCTGGCATCCTGGCCACAGCGCTTGGCGCCTCTCCCTTCCCATCGCTTGTTCGGAGCCTGATTCTGCGGTCCTCGCGGGGCCCTCAGGGAGGATGGAGACAGAGTATCCCCATTCTTCCGCTTGCTTGCTTTTTCCCTTTCCTCTACCGTTCCCTTTCCCTTCCTTCCTTCCTTTTTTCTTTGATAATAGGAAAAAGAGCAGATGTGTCTTAGAAATGCAAGAAGCCTCATTTAAAAAAAATATAGAACAGGCTTTTGGTGTTGGTGGAAAGTGTGTGTACGAGGAGCCTTGCTTTGAGGCATCACGCGCGGGTCCCTGTCAGCCTGGTGGAGCTCCGGTCCCGGCGCCCGCCCTCACGGGCAGACCTCCTGGTGCCCTGCCTGCCGGGCCATTCTTCTGGGCGCTCTTCCCCACGTGGCTTTGCCACCCCAGCTCTCCCTGGAACCCTCTGCACTGGGCATCTCTCTTGTGACAGCCTCACTGGACAGGACCCAGTGGCCCAGTCAGCGTGGGGCAGAACCACCTGTGCCCTCTCTGGCCATTGCAGGGACTGGGGAAGTAGATTCGAGGAAACCAGGGAGCCGGGGGGTGGGCTGTTGGGGACAGGGCCCCGCCCAGTGGGCGCACAGCTGCCACTCACACCCCTCCCCCGCTTGCTTCCCGCGGCAGGGAAGCTGAAGCCGGTCATCAAGTCCCAGCCGGTACCCAAGAACAACAAGGGCCCGGTCAAGGTCGTGGTGGGGAAGACCTTTGACTCTATCGTGATGGACCCCAAGAAGGACGTCCTCATCGAGTTCTACGCGCCCTGGTGTGGGCACTGCAAGCAGCTCGAGCCCGTGTACACCGCCCTGGGCAAGAAGTACAAGGGCCACAAGAGCTTGGTCATCGCCAAGATGGACGCCACCGCCAACGACGTCACCAACGACCGCTACAAGGTCGAGGGATTCCCCACCATCTACTTTGCGCCCAGTGGGGACAAAAAGAACCCAATTAAGTTTGAGGAGGGAAACAGAGATCTGGAGCACTTGAGCAAGTTTGTAGAGGAACACGCCACAAAGCCGGGCAGGACCAGGGAAGAACTGTGAGCCCTGCAGCTGGCGGAGGGCAGGAGGGAGCAGGCGCTCGGCTTCCAGCGGCTGGAGGCCGGGCGCGCCCCCGGCCCGGCCAGCGCAAGGGCAGTGTCTCGAGGGGTGTTTTTGTTTTGTTTTTGTTTTGTTTTTGCTTTTTGTTTTGTTTTGTTTTTAATTTTTTATACTCTGATGTTTCACCTCACACTCTGATACTGAATAGAAATGAATGATTCAATAGATTAGCCCAGATTTTTACAGAGGATACATCTATTTTTGTCATTATTTGGGGTTTGATTTTTTAACTTTCCACTTTCTTTAATATATTTCTTCAAAGCAGATAAGTTGAATCTCTTCTGTGAACGTTTTTTCTTAATTTAAAATTTTAAAAGCCTTTTTGCCAAATCGTATTGAAGTTTGCCCTTTACTGTGTATGCCGTTGTCTGAGGAATTCCTAGTCGGAGTGCTGCAGTCTCTCTTCTGTCACGGCACAAAGTGAGAGCCGTCCCCCAGTGCCCTGCCAAGGCCGTCCCTGCAGCCTGACCTCTGCACTGCAGCCGCGGAGTGTCCACACGGGAGCGGTGCCGGTGGGGCTGGGTGTCGCCGTGCCTTCTCCACGGCCCGCGGGCCGGCGGGCCTGCCCCAGGCCCCAGGTCCCCCGGCCCCTCGAGCCAGGATCCGAGGAGCAGCCTCAGAGAGAGAGGCCACCCGCTGGCGGACGCAGCCCCACCTCTTCAGAATGGACATGGCCTGAGGGGAGAGGACCGTGGGCACAGGCGGATGCTCTAGGGGGTAGAGACTGGGTGGGCTGTCGCAGTGGAATAAAGGAAATACTGAAAGTCAACCTCCGTGACTGTGTCAGGGTCCCTGAACAGGGTGGGCCAGGGAGGGCTGTCCCGCCTGACTCCGGACGTGCAGGGAGAGGGGGCCCTTGTGGCCGGGGAGGGGTTCCTCTGCTGGCCGCAGCTCCGGATCATGCTCAGGTGAGCAGTGGCACGTTCTGCCAGGATGGGGGGCGTGGGGCTGGGAAGAAGGCTGGACCAGGCCTTGCTCGGGTGGTGGGCTGCGTTCAGGAGCCCGTGCTACGGGACGTGCCGTCCCCTGCTCTGGATTTTGACTGGAACAGGTGGTGAGGTGGGCTTGCCTGAGCTGGTGGTAGTTGTCAGCAGTGACAGCAGGTCTCCCTGGAGGGGGCAGCCTAGGGGGACCTTGGCGAGTGGTCTGCTCTACGGCGGAGGGACATAACAGGACATTGTCTGCACCGTCTTAGTCCTCCTTGTCCTCTTCCATCATGAGAATGATGAGCACGCTGCCCCCGGGACTTTGTGCCATAAGCTCATAGGAGCAAATGTGGGTGTGGGACTTAAGGCTTTCTCTTCACCTGGGGGGCACGACTGTCCAGCTGCCCTTCTCTGGAGCTTCCCGCCCAGTCGGGAAGGCGCCCGTGCAGTGCGCAGGAGCCAAGGTGTCAGGAAAGCCCTCCTTCCCTCTGAGGTGGCCTCCGCTGGGGAGCCGGCTCAGCTCAGGGAGGGCAGGCGCGCCTCTCGGTGGCCCCGGGCTGCGGCCCTGGCCCTGCCTGTGCTGGGCGTCTGAAACGCAGGATCACAGGCAGGGCCCCAGACCGGCTGGGTCTGAGTCTGCACTTCCAGGAGATCCCAGGAGACGGATTTCACGGGCTCATGGTAAAGGCCCTGAGGCCAAAGTCACGGTGTGTCCGCCTCTGAAATACAATCTGGAAACCAGCTTCCCGGGGGCGGGGACTGCCTCAACTGGGGGCGGGGCGGGGGGAACCGCTGTGAACGAATCCACCCGGCTGGTTAGGGAGCTTCTGGACCCGTCGAGGGGACAGGCCAGCAAGTCGATGACAGACCGGTGTGCACTGTGGAGAACACACGTGCAGGACACGGCTGGGAGGGGCAGTCGCAGCCTGGAGCCTAGAGCGGCCCTTCAGGGGGGCGGAGTCAGGAGGAGAAGGCACGGGCTTCCCAAGTGGAGCCAGAGCAGGTGCAAAGGGACAGAGGCACCAAATTGCGAGGTGAGTGAGAAACTCCAAATAGAGGGGGAAATGGCGCTGAGGGTAGGAATTGAGGCCGAAAGAGGCAGGGCCAGAGGTGGGGGGTCGTTTTTGCTGTCAGGAGTTGCCACTCCGTGGGGAGGTGCCATCTGATTGAGATTTTACTCAGGAGAGTGACAGTTAACATTTAACATTTGCTGAGCACTTAGCAAAACCCAGCCCCTGAGCGAGCAGCCGGCTGGGTTAACCCACCTTAGTGACCTGTGAGGTGGGTTCCCCTGTGTTTGAGTTACAGCGGAAGGTGGGAGGCAGTAGCCCCGGGGCAGATGTCTGCAAGTGCAGAGCTGGGCCTTCTCCTTTGCTTTAAAAAAGAAAAGGAAAGAAAACCGGACCTGGTAACAAGGGAGGCGCTAGGCGGTGGCTGCGTGTTCATTAGGGGTTGAGTGGGCTTGTGTGGGGCCTCCAGGGCTCGGCCTGATCGAAGCTGCAGGTGGCTGAGGACCAGAGGCAAAGGCATGGCCCCCTGGTTCCTGAATTGCTTTGTTATTTAATTATGCCACTTCTCCATACACAGAAACAAAGGGACCTGTATAACCAACGCCCTTTACTCACCACCCACCGCAGACAGTTACCAAAATTTTGCTACATTTTCTTTCCCTGGTCCCCCCCCCGCCGCACCCCGCACCGCAACTTTCTCTTGGATGACACACCCAAGACATGTCTTGCCACCCCACGTTCCTGAGAGCGCACGTGCCTGCCGAGCCACAGCGCCTTATCACAGCTACCAAGGGAAACAATAATGCGTCCAGTGCCCAGTCTAGAATCCGGTGTCCCCAGTTCTCTCGAAGGCGTCTTTTTACAATTGATCTGTTTGAACCATCAGCAATCAGTGTCTACCCTTTTGATTTTGCCTCTTAAGTTTTGTTCTGGAGCATTTCCTGTCCCCACCACTTTAACTCACTGCAGAAAGGACAAGGGGTTCTATTGGGTCAGTTGAGTTGTGTTTTGTACGAGCTGGAGCAATGGTCCAATGTCACCGTCTCACTGGTGTGTCTAGGAGGTACCATATATATAGACACCTGGAGGGAACTGAGAGTGGAAAATGGTTCCAGATCTTACAAGCTGATAATAGCTTCCGTTGACAGGGGTTGGGGGGAGGTGCCTACCAGGTATCAGGGAATCGATGCGTGTTGTTATTAATGGAAACCTCAATCCAAGTTGACTCTACTGTGTGACTTTAGGCAAGTTACATCACTCCCCTTGGAGCTTACTGTCCCATCTGTGAGATAAAAAGCCACAGCCCTCTTCACTCAGGACACTTGTGAGGATTCTGTGTGATAACGTGGACACGGGGCTCAGCGTTGTTCCTGGCATGTGGCCATCCCGTGGCGGGCGGGAGGCTCAGCGCTGAGTCCCAGGCGTGGTGTTCAGGCTAAAGAAGGCTCAGTTGTCTGCCTTCTGAGTGGTTCTATGTGGCAAGTTGGTGCCGCGATTCCCAGTGCGTGGCAGAGAAAATCGGCGCACAGGTCTTAGACACCAGCTCGGAGCTCTGCGGAGCCTGCCCTGCTCACTTTGAGACCTTTCTTCTTTCTCCTGGACCTCGTCTCTGTCTGTCTTCCCTGTTCTGTGGGCCAGGGCGGGGCCGTTGACCTGGCATTGTGCAGACACAGGTGGACCTCAAGTGGAGGGTGAGGGGTCTGCATAAGTTCGGATTCCTGAACCCCAGGTCTGGTCTGCGGAGACAGATGCGGCAGGGGCGGAGCCTAGCATCTTTTGTTTTCCAAAGTTCCCAAATATGGTCCCATTCCACCCCCAGAATGGCGGCAGGACAGGCATGATGGCCTCCATGGCACAGAAAGGAAGTGGAAGGCGGAGAGGTTAGACAGTCAGCCCAGAGCCGCGAGGCCAGAGGAGCAGGAAGCCAGAGCTGGAACTCGGAAGCAGGGTTTCCATAGCGCCCGCCTTTCCCAGAATGTGTTGGCAGAACACTCCTGAAGGGGGTTAATAAATGCTCCATTAAAATGGAACTCTGTTTGTAATTCGGCTTGGGAAGTACTGGACTAAAAACAGTGCTTACCCTGGCCAAGTTGCTCAGTTGATTGGAACGTCTCCCCACACGACAAAGAGTTGCAGTTTCAATCCCTGACCAGGGCACATATGGGAGGCAACCGATTGATGTTTCTCTCTCATGTTGATGTCTGTCTGTCTGTGTCTGACTCTCTCCCCTTTCTTCTCCCCTCTAAAATCAATTAAACAATAGATCCTCGGGTGAGGATTAAAAAAAGCAAAATCTTTTTAAAATGCTTAAATGGGGTTCTTTTGAAGAAGCTCTCAGGTCCTGGAAGCCTTCAGTGTGCCGGGGACACTGCGCAGAGATGTCACTTTAGCTGGCTTCCTGGCTTCGCTGGCCCCAGACCTCGCGGATCCCCAGGGCTCCATGGTGACCTGCCCCCCAGTGCCAAACACTGTTAGTGCAAGTGTATTTCCTGAGAACGCCCCTGCCCTTAGCTCCTTCCCCAGACCCCGAGGACGCGCCAGTGCCTCCCCGCCACCCTCCCACGTCTCCCTGTCAATGTGGACCAGCCCTGGGTGGGGGACATGGGCCCGGAAGTGCTCCAGGAGCCCCAGGACACCCGGGCCCTGGGGCCCATCACAGCCTCCAGGGGAGGTACAGGTGTGTGACCCGCTGTCAAGTGGGTCGAAGAGATCAAACCCACAGAAGGTATGATTGCTGTAATTCCTTGACTTCTATTATAATAACTAAGAGGCATTTAAAATGCCTTCTGTGGGACCTGTGCTACGGCAAAGAACCCTCCTTCCTGGAGCCCACCTGGCTACCCACGTAAGAGCTGGCGGGCCAAGTGCGGGACTGAGGAGAGCGAAAGCCACGCGGAGCCCCCGGGGCCGAGCACGTGTAACAACGCTGTGTGGACGCCTTGAGTTGACCTGGCTCGAGGGCCTCCACGGACGCAGGGCCCCCCTCGACCACAACTCACCCTGCACGGAGCACGGTGCTCTAATCCAGCATGTTCCTGCCTTAGATCGCAGAGATACCATGGCGGAGAGGAGGACAAAGAACCACTTGTTATAAAGACTGAGAAGGGGGCCTTTTAGAAAGCAGTGGCAGGGGCTTGGCACAGGAATCATGTGGGAAAAGAACCCTCTCGCCATCCTGGATCTTCTCATGAAAAGAAAGTGGGCTCCGCTCCGGTTGGGTTGAAAACCGATGCCTCAACCAGAGGTGAGGGGGAAGTCGAACCCTCCCTGTCCCCACCTGCTACAAAAGTGCCCTCAAAAACCATAGATAATTGGGGGACTGGAGACCCCAGAGAGCTTCAGGGTCCGGGTTGAAAACTCCAGTGTTCAAGGGACCGGCAGGTAAGGCAACCATACAGGGCTGGATGCGGACCATAGGGAGTGGCGGAGGGCAGGTCATGCCTGCGAGTCTGCATTCCCCCTGGGGGTGGGGGGGGTGCTTCTTGTCCAAGGGAATCTGGTTCCACGGTTGCTGTTCAGACTTTTCAAGAAAAATGTGATATTGTGGGAAATCCCCCAGTTTCTTTTTTTAAAAGATTTTATTTTTCAAGAAAGGGGAAGAGAGGGAGAGAAACATTGATCAACTGCCTCTCACATGCCCCCAACCGGGACCCAGGCACGTGTGCCTTGACCAGGAATGGAACCGGTGACATTTTGGTTCACGGGACAGTGCCAAACCTACTGAGCCATACCCGTCAGGGCTCCCCCAATTTCTTTAAAAGATTTATTTATTGATTTTCTTTATTGTTGTTCAGTTATAATTATCCCAACCCCGCTCCATTGCTCTCCCCACCGCACCCACTCATGACTCCACCCCGTTGTCCATCACCACGAGTCCTTTAAACGTGTTCCTTGACGCGTCCCTTCCGTTTCTTTCCCCTGTTTTCCCTCTTCCCCCTCCTCTCTGGTTGCGGTCAGTCTGTTCTTTGTTTCCATGCCTCTGGTTCTATTTTGCTAATTTGTTTTTGTTGATTAGGTTCCACTTATAGGTGAGACCACATAGTATTTGTCTTTTGCAGCCCGGCTTATTTCACTTAGCACAATGCTCTCCAGTTCCATCTATGCTGTCACGAAGGGTAGGAGTTATTCTTTCTTTTTGCTGCATAGTATTCCATTGTGTAAATTTACCACAGTTTTTTGATCCACTCATTTACTGATGGGCACTTAGGCTGTTTCCAGCACTTGCCTATTGTAAATAACGCTGCTGTGAACATTGGGGTGCATAGGTTCTTTTGAACTGGCATTTTAGGATTCTTAGGATATATTCCCAGCAGTAGAACTCTCAGGTCAAAAGGCAGTCCCATTTTTAGTTTTTTGAGGAGATTTCCATACGGTTTTCCCCACCAGTCTGCGTTCCCACCAACAGTGGACTAGGGCTCCCTTTTCTCCACAATCTCGCCAGCACTTACTTGTTTGCTGATTTGTTCATGATGTTTGTTCTGACCTGTGTGAAGTGGTATCTCACTGCGGTGTTACTTTGCATCTCCCTGATGGCAGGTGATGCTGAGCATCCTTTTGGGTGTCTCTGGGCCCCCGTATGTCCTCCTTGGAGAAGTGTCTGCTCAGGTTCTTTGCCCATTTTTAAATTGGATTGATTTTTAAGAGAAAGGAACGGGGTGGGGGGGGAGAGGGACATCAATGGTATTGCACTTATTTCTGTATTCAGTGGCTGATTCTTGCTTGTGCCCTGCCTGGGGATTGTATGTGCAACCTTTGTATATTGGGATGATGCTGTAACCCGCTGAGCCCCACCGGTCAGGGCTGGAATCCCCCGGTTTTGAAACGCCAGATCTAGTCCAAACCGTTTCACCTATTATTTGGGTCACAGGAAAGGCACCAGAGAGCAGGTTCAGTTAGAAACTGCAGACCTGATTGTGTTTCCCCAAGAATCAAACCAGTACAAGCGCTGCCCCAGGTGCGACAAAGGCTTAAAAACCAAGTTCCTTTAGGAAAGTAGGAGATTTCAGTCTGGCCTGGGAACCTGGGCTGAGTCGTGGGGCGGTGGGGACAGACTGCGGGGCGTTCCCTCCCCCCGGTCCCCGCTCCCCCCCCACCTCCGCCTGGGGCCACGCTTCAACCACACCTGAGCACAGGGGTGGCCCCTTGGCCGGCACAAGCGCCCAGTTCCGGGGGCCCCTCGACAGCACCCAGGGGCACCGGCTTGTGAGAGTCCTCCCGTGATTTCCCCGAGCCCCGGCAGGCGCCCACGGAGACCTGCCACACCTTCGGCCACCCCGAGGCTGATTTGGGTCGTGGGAGCAGCAGCTGTGCGCTGGGGACGAGGTTGGCTGGGCTTCTGTGCCGCTGAGCCTGCTGCTCCTGCCGAAGCCTTGGCGCTTCTGGTTCCGAAACCGAGGCCCCAGCAAGGGACGCGCTTGCCCCGCCGGAGTCGCGGCGCTGGCCCAGGGCGTCCGCAGCGACTTCAAGGCTCTTCCCATCGCCGCACCTGCGCAGGTTGCAGACCCTGCTGTCCCGTCACTGTCACCAGCCTCGGCTCCCAGAGCTCCGACCTCCTGGCTGCCGGGCTCCCCGCGGCCTCTCGTGGCCCCGCAGGGTCCCTCCGATCACACGCAAGCGGCTCTGCCTCCGCCGCCGCCCCTCCTTCCTGGCTGCCCTCCCCCCGGGTTTGAAAACCAAAGGAGTGGAGAAGGCGCCTGTGTTGCTTTCGGAAAGAGGCTGCTCACAGTGTGTGAAGGGGGCCTGGCCCTTCAGAAGGTCTTGGAGGAGCAGAAAGCTTTCCCGAGTCGGGCCCAGCCAGGCCCGGGCCGGACAGGAGGGCCGTGTCCCGCGAACCGCTCAAGGGACCGGGTCCTCCAGCCCAGGCCGCAGCCCCTGTGGTCCTCCCTTCGGCCGCGCGCGGCCCCGGTTTTACGGAAGATACACAGGGGATGAAGGAGAGGCTTCCTTTCGAACAGAAGGACAAAGCCTGTGAGGAAGAGAAAGCTCAGGGGCTGAGGTCGTGAAGAGGAAGTGGTAACGCCATTTGAATTCCAGGGAGGTCCAAGGAGGGAAGTTTCCAAAGGTTTTTCTTTCTCCTGGGGGAGGTGGGAAGTGTTGCCCGGGAGGAAACAGGTACATGGGATCCAGGGGAACGTGAGAAAGTCACTCCAAAGCCACTGAAGATTCCCATCCCCACACACACCGAAGTCACCAGACAGGCCGAAGGCAGCGCCTGGCACAGGACAGTGGGGCCGGGCCTGTGTCCAGCGCTCTGTGTTCTGAGGGGGTGTGAGGAAAGCTGCCAGGCCACAGGCGCAGACCCTCAGTGGGGCAGGGCCCGGCTCTGCGCCCATGGCGCGGCGACCTGCCAGGCCCCGGTGCTCCGAGACTCGCGTGTGCCAGGGCGGCCCTTCTGTGCACCTGAGGGGCTGCGCAGAGGGGCCTGTCCCCACTCGAGGGCTCCAGCCTGCGCTGCGATCTGGACAGCCAGCCAGTCCATGTGGGGACCAGTGTTAGGGACTGAATGTTTGCGTCCCCACACCCCCCAGGCAAATCCGTGCCTGCGAGCCCTGACCCCTAATGTCATGTTTAGATGCGGTGGTGAGGGCGGGGCCTCCGCGATGGGATTTGTGCCCTTCGATGAAGAGGAAGAGACAGCAGAGCTTTCTCTGTCCATGTACACTGGCCAAGGAAAGGCCATGTGAGGTCCCCGCAGGAAAGTGGCCGTCTGCAAGCCAGCCTGTGGGCCCTCACCAAGAGCTGAATCAGCCAGCACCTTGATCTTGGACCGCCAGCCTCCAGAACCATGAGAAACGAACGTCTGCTGTTTAAACACCCAGTCGGTGGTACTTTGTTATAGCGACCCACGCCCATTAAGACCATCCGTACCACAGATCTGACGACATAACCCCATGCCCACAGGAGCCCCGGCGACAGTGGCCACTCAGGCCCCAGGGTTCTTCCCAGCTGGGTGCTGAAGTCAGACCGATCCCGCCATGGGATTGTGGAAGCCTGGGGAGTCCTTTATTTTGTTGTGGGTTTTTCTGTGGTTCAGTTTCATCTTCACAATTCAAAGGCAGGAGGCCTCCAGAAGGGAGACGACTGGTTTCTGGCTAACTCTCCAGGAGGGTGTTGGGGAGTTGTATGAAAAAGACTGGGCCCACCCTGGCTGGCGAGGCTCAGTGACGGAGTGCTGGCCTGGGAACCGAAGGGTCGCCAGTTCCATTCCCAGCCAGAGCGCACGCCGGGGTTGTGGGCCAGGGCCCCAGGACGGGGCGCAGGGGAGGCAACCACACATTGATGTTTCTGTCCCTCTCTTTCTCCCCCCTCCTCTCTCTAAACAAACAAACAAACAAACAAACCCTGGACCCTAGTTTTTGGTATTCACACAATTTTACATGTCATTTCCACAGGGGTTTTGTTTTGCTTGTTTCAATTCCTCTATAATCCAGGGCAGTACCCTGAAGAGGCCAGGCTGAGAGCAACAGACACAAAGGGGCGTCTGTCCCTGTCCTTTAAGGCCCAGGGAGTGAGTCAGCGCCCCAGGTGCCTCGCCCACCCGTCCTGGCCCCAGCCCCAGGGATGCCCAAGCCTGGGCTCTGAGAAACCAGCTGGACCCCGGAGGGGGGCGGGGGGAACCGGAGAAGTGTGTGGCCGTGACCACAGGCTCCCGGCTCCCGACTCTGCACATCAGGATGTGTCATCTTGTCAGACAGGCAAAAGTGGGACGCTCTGCAGGTGGATTTTGAATCAAGGGAAGAAAAGGTTGAGAGATGTCACTTGGCCTGGGAGGGCACATAGGTCTGGAGGGGGTGGTGGTGCAGAATCCTGTCCTCATAAAAATCACTTGGGAAGTGTTTCTGGGGAAATTTTTTTATGATTAATCAGGAAAAACTCCCTTCTCTTTGCTTAAAATTAATTGTTCAGAACTTTAAGTCAGAGTTAGAGATGGTGCCAGCAAAAAACAACAGGGAAGCTACTTGAAGCTCTGCCGATGTGTAACTTTTTCTTGTTAATTTCACATTGGCTCCCACGACCCAGCCACGTCCTGAATAACTCATTCTAGAATGTTGCCGGAGAGCGACATCGGTGCTTCCGAGACGGTCTGTCGTTGATGACACTCTTACTCTCATTCGCTCCCCTCTTGAAAATGAGGATATTAACAGTGTTCAGCCTGCTTCACCTCATTCACTCAGCACATTCACTGAGCGCCTGCCGCGCGCCCGGCACCAGGAGGCATCCTTCTGCTTCCGCAGCCGCGGTGCCCGGGGCGCCCCCCGTCTGGG
This sequence comes from Pteronotus mesoamericanus, assembly GCF_021234165.1. Taxonomy (NCBI): domain Eukaryota; kingdom Metazoa; phylum Chordata; class Mammalia; order Chiroptera; family Mormoopidae; genus Pteronotus; species Pteronotus mesoamericanus. Next base: position 79,310,648 of record NW_026555329.1, on the reverse strand, counting down.
GCTGGAGATCCGAACTCACCGATGAGCGCCCCCGGCCCTGCTCCGCGGCCCTGCTCCGCCGGCGGCCGCTCTTACAGCGGGCTGCGCCTTCGCGTGCTGGGGGCTCGGCTGCCCCTCCACCGCCTGCGTTGGACAAGCCCCTGCCCCCGCGCTGTCCTTTGCTACTCTCCGCAATGGGGGCGAGTTCAGGTTTTCCTGGGCTTTGCTGTTCGGACGCTTTCACAGAAATCCGTTCCACTCATCTCGGCTCAGCCACCTTTGCTTCTGCCTGTGTCCCTGTAAATTCTGAAACCCTCAGAAGCATCCTGGAGGCTTGGGAGTTTCAGATGCCTCCTCCTCGCGTCCTGCGGTGCTTTCTGGTTTCCATCAGCCGGGTTTCAAGGATGGCGGGGGGAGGAGGGGGATATTGGGTCGTGGGAGGCGCCTCTGCCCTTCCGAAGGGGACAGGCCCCGCCGAGATAGGGGGCGGCTGCCTCCGAGGCAGGAAGTGGGAGAGCTCCAGGGGGCTTGGAAGACGTGGGGACTTAATCTTCTCCGGATCCGAGTTTTCTCCAGACTTCCCAGAGCCGTCGCCGGGGTCACCGGCGGGAGGCAGACAAAGGAGGGCAGCGCTGATTGGGCAGCGCCCCGGGACCTGACTCTGCGAGCCACTGCCGTAGGAGAGACCCTGGTGACGAGATGCTAATTGTGCACGGCCCTTCCCAGGATGCCCAGCAGCGCTTCTGATTCTTGTTGCTAAAGTCCTTTAACACTCAGTATTGATACGTAGATGCTCCGAGGAGATTCTTAGGAGAGATACAGGATTGATAAGGTGAATGTAACCCTTTATAAGCTATGACTAAAAATATCACTGTAAAGTAAAAATGAATAAATTATCGGGCTCTAAATAGTCCAAGCAGCAGGGGTACTTGCTGGCTGGTCCGAAGGTAGTGAGTTATCTCAATTGATTGTCACAGTCAGTTACAGATTCAACTCTTCCTTCTACTCTTTCCCCCGTTCTCACTACTGCACTTGACTAGTCTTTTGCGGGGGGGGGGGGGGGGGGGGTATATCACAGCCGCAATCTCTCTCTGTGCAAAATACAGTAACCACCGTTCCTGTGTTTACTTTATTTCAAAGTTTTTTGCAAGTCAACACTAGCGAGCAGCACTACTGGGTCTGAATCCTTGAGGAGGGAGATGGGAATACAAAAACATCTGACAGTATAGTCCTTTATCCCCAGGAGCTAACCATGAATTTGAGGAAACTCATGACAGAGCCCCCAGAAAAAACAAATCAAGTAAACGTGGTAAAGATACTATACGTTCTGAGAGATCAAGGAAAGGACATGGTGTGAGGGCGAATCGGCTTAATTTTTCTAACCTTTTAGTAGAGCGGGTTTTTCTATAATTTCTACTTTCTTTAAGTCATTAGCAAAAAAGAAAGAGAAATCTTTGAAGATGCATAAAGATTCTGAATATTTTTAATATCAGTAGGATGAAAGACTAATATTTGATGATACAACACTTAATAGACAAAATTAGGAGACATTTCAAAGGTGTCAATCCTGTTAAAGTGTGAAGATAGAGATGTGAACGTTCTCAAAGAGGAAACATTTTGCAGGAAGAAAAACCAAGTCTGAAACCAGAGCAGAAGGCGGAGGCGGGCAGAGTACATGGGGGTGCCCAGGCAGGTCCCGAAGCGGCTTTCTCAGCCTGGTTCGGCTGCCTCCTCATCTCAAACTGAGGCCAGAACACTCTCGTTGGCTACGGCATCAGAACCCGGGTGTAGTGCCCTGGGGTGGGGGCCACAAGTATGAATCTAAGGACAGGATTTGGTTTGTCTTTACAAGGTGGAGGCGCCCCAGAGCACCCCAGGAGCCTCGGATCTCCGTAGCCCTTCCGCGAGGATCATGGTGTTAGTCTGGCCGCAACCCCCCAGAGAGGTAAGGCGGTGGTAGGAGTACCACCGTCTAGGGTTTAGGGAGACCAAGGGCTCCCTATGCGTGTCCTCAATCTAGGCCTCGCCCTCTTTCCTGTAGCCTCACTGATTCCTCGGTAATAGGCGTACACGAAGAAGGCCGGCCCCCTTTGTTACAGTGGATTGTTCAAGCCAATTAATGCTGCTATAATCACACACCAGCAACGAGACTCTGAGGAGAGGCAGTAAGCGATGCTGTGAGAGAGGAACAGTCCATTTGCACGGCCAGGGTTTTGTATTTGCCAAAGAAAAACCTTAGGTTTGTGTGATGTTTCACAAGGTGCAAAGTATTTTCATATTATTTATTGGGTTGGCCAAAAAGTTTGTTTTCTCTCCATTAGATGGCCCTGGTAGCACTTAGTTGACTTTAACTTCATTCGAAACAGTTTTGCTAGATTGTATTGTGACAGCTGTCATATTAGCCGAGTGTTAAAGAAAACTTATCGAAATCAATGAATTTTTGTACAGGCATTTTAATATTGAAGATGGAAGAAAATAGGCAACATTTTCAGCATATTATGTTTTATTATCTCAAGAAAGGTAAAAACACAACTGAAATACAGGAAAAGATTAGTGCTGTGTATGGAGAAGGTGCTATGACTGATCAAATGTGTCCAAGTGGTTTGTGAAGTTTTGTGCTGAAGATTTCTCTCTGGATGATACTCCATGGCCGGGTAGACCAATTGAATTTGATCACATCGAGACATTAATGGAGAACATTCAGTGTTCTACCCCGCGGGAGACAGCCGACATGCTCAAAATACACAAATAAATTAAATTATTGGTGAAAATGAAAGATGTGTCCTTTATTTTACGGAATAAACCACATGAAATTTTTGGCCAACCCAATATTTCCCTTAATATCGTTTACAACCCAGTTAGGTTGGTATAGCAAACAATGCCATTTTACAATGAAGACACTGGGCATCTGAGAGATCACCTGTGCGAGCTCTAGGGCAGCCAGCGGTCATTCCTTGCAGGTGAGGCAGGAGATAGAGTAGGAAACCCTGAGACACTGCAGCTGTCATCAGTCAGCATCCTGCTAATAATTAGCAATGTGCTTTCCTCCCCAGGTGGGCAAGCAAGGAGGATTGTGGGAAACCGCATGTGTAAAAGCTTAATACAAACCCTGTGAAGCCTGTAACCGTTCAACAGAAGAGAGTCGTTTCCTGGCCGGTCGGCTCGCTCCTGTAGCTTGGGATGATGAAGCCCTGAGAACCAAGGCTGAACCTACTATCCCTTTGGTCCCTGGAAGAGATGAGGATTTTGTGAGTGGGGATGATTTCGACTTTGGAATTTGTAAGATATGTGTTTACTTTGGAATTAAATATTTTAGCATAACTTTTGTTATGACTGCATTTCTGCACATAATTTTCAATTGGTAAAATGCAATTCTTGACACTTTCTGTATGATTAGAGCCTCTATTTTTTCTTTTTCTCTTCTCTCTTGATGATTAGGCCAAGGGCTGGGAGTAGGAAAGGGATTAGCTACTAGGGGCAAAGAAAGAGTTGACTCGTGCCATTGGAGATGGTCCCAGACATACTGTAATGATGTGCTTTCTCCTCTCTAACTGGATTCCGTTTTTTCTCTTTTTGCCTGAGCTCTTTGGCTACAGGAAGGTATGGGGCCATTTCATGATATGGTCTCTCCCTAATTCAGTGGATCCTGTTTATCAGGTTTTCCATTTATTTCCCTGAATATTTGGATGGTCAGTATTGGCTCTGGTGGGTGTTCCTGGTTTTAGGCTTTCTCCTGTTTCTCAGAGGATCTATCAGTTATGATGCTAGAAACTTTCTCTCCTTTGCTTCGTTCATCCTTGTTTGTGTGGTCCATTCAATTCTTTGTTTGTGGCCACCCAAAGCCTGGACCCATCTCCATCTGCAACACAGGGCCAGGATGACCTCTCCTTTTCGAGTTCCCTCTGCTACCCCACAATGAAAAACCCACAAGCAAACGATGGCAACAGAATGAAACCAATTGCTGTAGTGTCTCATGCAATTACACTGCAAACAAACAAACAAACAAACAAACAATAATAAAGTGTGGGGGGGCGGGTGTGATTATTTCCTTACTAAGACTTGTGTGACTAAGATAGTGTTGCCAGATAAAATACAAGATGCTTAGTCAGATTGAATTTCAGGTAAATCATTTTTCGGTGTGAGTATAACCCAAATATTGCATGGTATATCCTGCAATCACTGCATTCGCCATAATTTGGAGCCAAAAGAATCTTGATTTGCAAAAGCCCTGCATTTGAGAACAGAATGGGGATTTTTTAAACCCCAAATCTGTTTTACCAGAAACACAAAACTTGGTGGAATCCAGGCGTAAGCCAGTGCCATGAACCTCTGGCTCGAGCGCGAGACATGGCTCATTCCCTAGGTCACCTCAACTGCTTCTCAAGAACACTCCAGGGACAAGGTGACCTCCCTTTTCAGGATGACCCTTGCACACTCATGAGCGCTACTGTTCACGAGGACCCCCAGGTAGGCAGGCTTGTACGTTTTCTGGTATTAAAAGACCATTAGTCAGGACGTAGGAAAATTTTTTGCGTACTCCCCCAGGCAACAAAAGGCTAGTCAAGTGAAGCAGTGGGAGTGGAGAAGGAACAAAGAAATCTGTAACTGGCTGTGATCAATTAATTGTAGGCACCACTGCACTCGGACCAGCCAGAGAAACAGTTCTTACGGCTACTTATATAAAAGTCTAAACCTCAAGCCCCTTTATAGGTATGGTGACTATTTGTAGTTGGATTGTTTTTCAGTGTATGAACATACACATCATATATAAACCACATATTTAAAAAAATTAAACATAGGAACTCTGTGAAGAAAAGAGCCTTTTCCGCCTCAGTGGAATTAAAAGAGAACCAGACAGCCTTCCTAGAGCATTGTGGGGGATTTACATGCAAAACCAGCTCCAGCCACATCCACCAGAATCCCATGGTGGTCCCGGCGGTTCTCGGAGTGATTAGCGGTAAATCTCAGTGTAATTAGCGGTAAATCTCAGAAGGGCGGGGCGTTTTCTTGGGAAGGGTGCCCACCGAGCTGGGCCGGAGCCAGCCCCAGGCCCGGAGGAGGATGGGGATTCCCCCGAGCAGACAGAAAGGGAAGCGAGGGAATTTTGTCTGCGGAGGCCAACAGAGGAACGAGGTGATTGGCAGTAAGTTTTTAAAACGAGCGGGCGGAGAAAAGGCGCACAGCAACGGCGGGCAGAAGGGCCGGTCGGGACCGTGCCTGGTCCCCGAGGTGCGCCCGGCTCCGAGCGGCGCCGCCCCGAGCGCTCGTGCCACCTGGCTTCCCGGAGCTGTGCGAGGCGGGAGGGACGGTCTGCGCCGAGAAAGGTGAGCAGAGACAGGGGGACCCGCGGCGCGGCTTTCGGGCCTCTTCAGTTTCAGGGTCGGTAGCCGGGACCGACTTACTTGACCTTTGGAGCGGGCCATTTTGAACACTCCTCCGAACGACCAAGTTATTTGCAGTAATATTCATGTAATAATCAGTCGTAATCACTGTTTCTTCCATTCTTCCTTTAGTTTTAAAACAAGCAGCTAACAAGGTAAAAAGGATGAATTTCTGTTTGAAAATATGTTTTTCAAACTGAAGTATTTCATGTATCAATTAAAAATTGAACTTTCCAAATACAAGTATTACACCTTGAAGTTACCTCTGTTCCCCTGATTTAAATAGTGTGTGTTTTAAAATTTTAATTAAACAAATTTAAATTTAATTTAAAAGCTAATTTAGCCCTGGCTGAGTAGCTCAGTTGGTTAGAGCATGTTCCCATACCCAAGGTTGTGGGTTCAATCCCCAGTCAGGGCACTGTATGCAAGAAGTAACCAATGAACATATGCTAAGTGGAACAACAAATTGGTTTCTCTCACTCTCTCTCTAAAATCAATCAATAAATGTAAAAATGTATTTGTATCAAAATTTAAAAGAACTTTGTATCAACGTTTTTTAAAATTAAACTTTAGAATTCATTTAAATTAGTTAATTTTAATCAAATAAAAATTCCAAGTGGTGACACACAATGATAGAAATGAAGTCACTCAAGGTCTGATTCTTGTTTGAATAGTCACTGTCCTTTGGTGATTTTTTTTTTCTTAATAGACTATTTTTAGGACAGGGTTTTTGTTTTTGTTTTTTAATTTCTTGATTTAGAGAGAGAAAGGAAGGGAGAGAGAGAAACATCTACCTGTTCCACTTAGTTATGCATTCACTGGCAGCTTCTTGTATGTGCCCTGTCCAGGGATCTAACCGCAGCCTTCGCATATGGGAGACACCCTACACAAGGAGCTGCCTGGCCAAGCCTTTAGGCCAGTTTTAGGTTCACAGCAAAACTGATCAGAATATGGAGCTTTCCAACACACCTACCCCCTGGCTGACACATGTGCACAGCCTCTGACACTATCGACATTCCACAAATTGACACACCATTATCACCCGAAGTCCATGCTTTATATTAGGATTCGCTCTTGGTGTTGTACAGTCTGTGGGTTTGGGCAGATGAATGATGACATGTATCACTGCTCTGAAAATCCTCTGTGCTCCACCTGTTTATCTCTCCCTCTTACCTAGCGCATGGCCACCACTGATCCTTTTAGTGTCTCCATAATAATGGCCTTTTCCAGAATGTCATATACTGTAGTTGGAATCATACAAAACACAGAGTTTCCTATTTTTTTCCCCACTTTGCTATATGCCTTTAAGTTTCTTCCATGGCTTTTCATGGCTTGATACCCATTTCCTTTTAGCACTAATATTCCATTGCCTGAATGTACCACAGTTTATCTATTCATTCAACCCACTGAGGGACATTTTCCAAGTTTGGCAATTATGAATAAAGCTGCTATGAATGGCCATACACAGGTTTTTGTGAAGACATAAGTTTTTAACTCCTTTGGGTAAATGTCAAGGAACATGATGATGCTGGATCATATGGTAAGAGAATGTTTAGTTTTGTAAGAAACTGCCAAACTGTCTTCCCAAGTGGCTTTCAAAAAGTACCATTTTGAATTGTCACCAGTAATGAATGAGAGTTCTTGTTGCTCCAAATCCTTCTTAGCATTTGGAGTTGTCTGTGTTTTAGATTCAGGCCATCCTAACAGCTGTGTGGTGGCATCTCACCGTCTTAATTCACACTTCCCTAATGGCACATGATGTTAAACATCTTTTCAATATGCTTGTTTGTCATGTGTGTATCTTCTGTGGTAAGGTGTCTGTTTATGCATAGACTTTGCCCCTTTTAAAATTGGATTGTACTCTTATTGTTGAATTTTAAGCATTCTTTGGATAGCAGTCCTTTATCAGATGTGCCTTTTGCAAATATATTCTCTTAGTCCGTGGCTTGTCTTCTCATTCTGTTGACAGTGTCTTTCCCAGAGCAGAAGTTTTTAGTGAAGTTCAGCGTATCAGTGACTTCCTTTCACGGATCGTGCCTTCTATATTGTGTCTAAAAAGGCATTGCCATCCCCAAGGTTACCTAGATTTTTTTCCCCCCATGTTATCTTTTAAGGGTTTTTTATAGTTTTGCATTTTACATTTGGGTCTGTGGTCCATTTTGGGCTAGTTTTTGTGGGGGTCATAAAGTCTCTGTCTAGATTTATTTTTTTGCATATGAATGTCCAGTTGTCTCAGTATCATTTGTTGAAAAGACTATTTCTTCTCTATTACAGGGCTCCTTTGTCAAAAGTCTGTTGACTGTCTGTATGTGAGTTTACTTCTGGGCTCTCTATTCCGTTATACTGATATATTTGTCTATCGCTTCATCAATACCACACTGTCTTGATTATTATAGCTTTACAGTAAGTGTTGAAGTTGGAAACTATCAATCCTGACTTTTCCTTTAATATTGTTTGGCTATTCTGGCTCTTTTGCCTCATCATGTTAATTTTAGAATTAGTTTGTTGATATCCACGAAACAGCTTACTACAGTTTTGATTGGGATTGTGTTGAATCTATAGATCAAGTTATAAAGGACTGACATCTTTGCAATACTGAAGTCTAATAATTTCCCACTTCTTTAGTTCCTTGATTTATTTTATCAGAGTTTTGTAGTTTTATAGATCTTATCTGTATTTTGTTATATTTAGACCTAAGTACTTCATTTTTGGGGGTGCTAATGTAAATGATATTGTGTTTTTAATTTCAAATTCCACTTATTTATTGCTGGAATATACGAAAGTGATTGTCTTTGGTCTGAACTTTGTATGATGCAACTTTGCTATCATGGCACACTAGTTACAAAAATTTTTTTGTTGATTGTTGAAGATTTTCAACGTAGGTGATCATATCATTGGTGAACAAAGACCGTTTTATTTCATCCTTCCCAATCTGTGTTTTATTTCCTTTTCTTGTCTTATTGTGTTATCTAGGACTTATAGTATGATGATGAAAAGGGGAGGTGAGAATGGGACATCTTCCTTTCCTGATCTTAGCAGAAGAGTTTTGAGTTTCTCACTGTTAAGTACGATGTTAACTCTAGGTTTCTTGTAGATGTTCTTCATCAAATTGAGGAAGTTCCCCTCTATTTCTAGTTTGCTGGGAGTTTTTATCGTGAATGGGTGTTGGATTTTGTGGAACGCTTTTCCTGCATCTATTGATATGATCATGTGATTTTTCTTCTTCAGCCTGTTGATGTGGTGGATTACCTTAATTGATTGTTAAATGTTGAATCAGTTTTGCATACCTGGGATAAATCCTATTTGGTCTTGGTGTAGAGTTCTTTATTAATTGTTAGATTCAATTTGCTAATATTTTGTTGAGAAATTGTGCATCTATGTTCCTGAGAGATATTTGTCTGTAGTCTTCTCTTGTGATGTCTTTGTCTGGTTTTCATATTAGGGTAATGCTGGCCTCATAGAATGACTGAGAAATATTCCCTCTGCTTCTTTCTTCTGGAAGAAATTGTAGAGAATTGGTATAATTTCTTCCTTAAATGTTTGGTAGACTTCACCAGCGAACCCATCTGTGCCAGGTATTTTCTGTTTTGGGAGGTTATTCATTATTGGATAAATTTCTTTAAGACACGTAGACCTACTCAGATTGTGTGTTTCTTCTCGTGGGCGTTTTGGCCCTGCCGAGGTTTCCCCGCGCCGTAGCTTGGGCCACTCACGCAGTCCTTTTTATGCTGCGACGATACTCAGCTGGACGGATGCACCGCCTTTGGTTTAGGTGTTTCAGCAAATGGTGACCCTTGGGATTTGGCCATTATGCCTAATGCTGTTATAAACGTCCATGTAGAAATTTCCAGTATGAATTTAAGCGGTTCTTTAGTGAGGCCGGTCTTGCTATGCTTTTTACAACTGCAGGTCGGTGGGTAGCAGGAGATAAAAGATTCTTCGTGCCTGTCCTTCAGAATAAGGGAAGGAAGGATAGCCCACAGGGAGAGGTAGACAGAAAACTCACACATGTTCGTTGTGGTTTAAAGCAAAGGTAGCGGGAAAAAGAATCAAGTGATGGTGAACGGCCAGGTTGCCCTCGCAGGGTGTTGGCAGTGGAGCCAAATGGATTAGATACAAGATATGTAATTCATTAAATATTAATATCCTGTGAGCTCTCTGAGTACAACAAAAGGGAGAGAGAAATGAGAACAGTGTTTAGAAAAGTCCCTGTCACCCCACCACACTTGGGGGGACCCAGGGCCACACGGCCCGGCCCTAGGAGCCTTCGGACTGTAGACACATGAAGGCGCTCCCGGCTGCTTCTCATTCGAGTGCGGTCAGGGGAGGGGCCTTCTGAACGCACATCTGACACTGCAGCCCCGAGCCAGGGGGACCGCGCCCACCGTCACAGCGATCTGTCCGTTCTCGCGCCCACCCCCCGGATGCCGTTCTTCACCGCCATCCCGCAGCTCCCGGAGGGGCCCCTGGCTTAGCCCGCTGATTAGGAATAACTGGACTCTAGGCCAAGGCCTGCAAAATTTTGTATATTGTAGTCAGTGAATTTTTTGAAATGTTTATTCACTCAATTGTTCATTTATCCTTAAAACACTTATTGAGTATCTGTGAAGTGGAAATTGGGGTGCAAGGCATGGGGATTCATGGATGAAAGAACTTGGGGAACACTTGCTGTCCAGTTGGGGAACCAGAAAAGTGGGTGGATGGTGAGAATACGACGCATTAGATAGCATGATGAAGTCAGCCTGGGGACTCTGCCTGGCTGGGGTAGGATGTGTTTGCTGAAGGCAGTGGCTAGAGCCTCAGAGATGGGGTAGGGGCCAGGGAGGTGGGCCCTAGAAGCAGGCATCTCTCCAAGGAACCAGTTCCCATTTTGATCCCTGCAGAGCAAGACACTGGATATCCAGGTCACTGCAAGTATTGGTCCTCAAGGCACCGCGTGGAGAAGCAGCCCCGTTGTCGTAACCTGCAGGTCCCCGAGGTACGCATGCTGCTCTTGCTATGCTGGTCTGTGGGACACTCGTCCTGCACACGCGCACACCTGGGGGGACGGGTCCCGATCCAGGCAACTGAGAAAACACCCTTCAGACACAGAGGCAGAGGGGTTTGAAGAGCAGCGGGCAGTCAGCCTTAGTGACCGGGGCATTTGCTTTGATTCTTCGTTTCCTGTAACTGGGTCTGTCAGTTGAGATTATAATGTGATTTGGACTTGGGATCATCTCAAGTGGTATTTTTGGGACTCAGACTGGTTCCACTGCAGAAAAAAGGAAATATACATATTTATATGTATATGCATGTATTATTTCCTTCATAATCAGGAGCTTTTGAGAATGCCCTTATCTTTGTTATTTTTGCTTTGCTCTGATGGCCAGTCTCATTCTCAAGGAAAGACAGGCTATTCCAGCTTTATTATTATTTTTCCTGTCGTTCCTATTTCAAACTAAAGCAAGAATAATAGAAGAGGGTGGCGGAAAGGCTTGCGGACTTCGCCCGGCGGTCCCGCACCTCGGCCCTCATCCCTAAAGTCCTCTGAACCAAGGGCTTTGTTAGTTAGGCCTGAGATGCTGAGAGATGCTTACAGAGACAGATAACTGACAAATATTTGCAGCTTGACATTGGATAACCATGTCCACAAGGATTCCCTTGAAGAGACAATCGGGAGAGGTGGTACCAGGGTCCCTGAAACCTGCCCCTCCCTTCTGAGTGAACGGTCAGGCTGGACAGCCCCATCTCAGAAGCAGCCCATTTCAGGTAAAACACATAAAACACAATGGTTATGCAGTTGTTATTAAACTTAGAAAAAGAATAGTTTTGTTCCTAGTTGGATACAAAATGAAGAGGTAAAAGAGCCAGTCAAATTGAGTAGTGGGGGGTTGATACACCAACTTTAGTACACTAACTTTAGTTGAACTTTGATAATCCACTACCATCGGACCAGCCAAGAAACCTGCTTTCACTTTCATTATATAAATCCCTGGAGTTGCTATTCTAAATAACTTAGGATGAGTTATTTCAATAATTTTCAAAATATCATTTAATGTTATATAAACCACATAATATAATGCTCTAAAAAGCAGCACATTTCCTGATGGTTTTCCTTGGATGTTAAGCAGGTTAATACAGGCTGATATTCAAAATGAATGTAGTTGCATGATGGGAAACAAACAAATTACCAGACGGAAGCCTCTTGCTACTCACAAACACGGTGAGACATTCAGGGGCCACAGAAAAGAACAACGAACATACTTGGGCCAAATGTTCAGCAATAAAAATGTAAGACACTTAATGTCAATAAAATGAGCTTTGACTTAAAAAAAAAATGTCTTCTTGTTTATGATTTACAAAATGCCTTCTTGATTTTAAGCAGCAGGTGGCAGCAAGGCACGGAAGATTTGCTTCCCATCTGCTTCGGTCCCAGAGCTTGGCCGGAGAGCTACCAGCCAGGAATACATGCAGTGTTCATTCATACTTGTTATTATTTAGACATTTTACTCTTTTATTAGTAACCCTTAATAGTTATAATCAGGCAAATGGGCCAAATTTAATATAACTGTATCCTTCATCTTTATTAGAACACTTTGTAGATGTTCCCATAAAGTGCTGAAAATAGTCTTTTATCACTGGTTTTGTTGTTAAGAGGTCAAAGCCTATTCAGTGATCAGCTATGAGCACCCTCACCAAGTTCTAGGTAAGAAGTCCCCCATTAACCAGAAGGAAAGGAATGAGAAGGATTAGAAAACGACCAATAATTGGTTCTGATCTTTGCCTGTCAAATCTTAATTTTCCTGTTTTAAAACTTTCATGTTTTAAAATACAGCACATTAAAGTGAACTGAAGTTTTCAAGGACAGAAGGAAACATGTGTTCATTTATTTAAAGAAAATATTGTGTAAATAACCATTAAAGTGAGACTTGGAGTTCACAAAACCCATGCGATGAGTTTCCCGTGGCTGATAGAATAGACAGGGCCCAGTGGAAGTAGTGCGGTTGAGTGTGGCTGGTTGGGTACGTGACTGTCCCACACGGGATGGACAGCAATTCAAACCTTTCACCTAAAATGTCACATGGTGTGCTTGAGTGTGGTATTGTTATGTTACAGAATTATATGCTTATGATTTTGTAATAAAAGATTTTTATGTAAAAGAAAGGGGCGTTATTTGTGCCGGGCCCTGTATATGACTTCAGCTAGGAGCTCGCAGGGGTCGCGATCCGGGTTCGAGACGGGAGAGGAGGGCTGCCGAGCCCGTGGGAGGGCAGCCGTCACAACTGGCCTGCTTCGTCCTTGGGAAGACCAGCCACTGGGTCATAGGGGTCCTAGAGGGGAAAGCTTCTCATGTGATAACCTCTGCTCTTCTTCAGAATATGCTGGAAACCCACCCATGCCCCATTGCTTTCGGAGAAGTTTAAATTCCCTAATTTCTCTGGTCCTGTCTTCCACAGGCTCATGCTTGCAGGCTATCCCTGCCCTTGCCCATGACCTGTGCTCTCCAGTGGGACTTGAGAATGGTTCTGGCTGCTGCTGTTTTCTCTCCCATCCCCGCGGACAGACGGCCACCTGCCTATTGGCGGGGCAGGGAGAGTAACACTGACTTCAGGGGCATCAGACAAAAAATCCATCTGAGCATCGATCCGATATGATTTCTCCCATTATGTCTCTGAGCCTGGAATAGGGACGAATACCTCTTCTAAAATGCACAGGAGAACGTTGCTCTGTAAATCACAGCAACAACACGATGCACCCTTTGGGCAAAGGGCACAAGGGAACATGGAGAAAGTGGCAGTGGTCGCGCTACGGGGGTAGAATGCCAGGTAGGTCTCTTCCCTTTAAGGATTTACTGGCATGAGGCCTTTTGCGGGGGCAGTGATAACCCCTTAAGTGTCCTAAAACTATTAGGTGGTGGTGAGGGAGCTCTGCAAAGTTACTAAAGTCATTGAATTTTGTGGCACTCAAATTGCACCTCCACAGAGTTCTTTATAGACTTCAACTTGTGTTCTTGTACAATTTTAGCAATGAGTGAAAAATGAGAGTAAAAAAAAAATGAATGGAAATGAGGTGCTTTATTGTTTTAGTCATTGTCCGAACACCTGTCCGCGGTCCTGCCAGGTCCTGGTGAGTGCCTGGGAGATGCCAAGAAGATCAAGGACGCCCAGTCTTAACGTAGGAGTTTAACTGGACGCCAAACTCACGGACTCTGGGTGCTCAGCTGTGTTCAGCTCATTGCTTGGACCCCGAGCAGCCTCACGCAGGTGAGTAATGCTGAGGTCTGTGCCAGCAAGAAAGGAAGGGGGTGGCCAGGAACCAGCCTCGGGGGGATAGGGAGGAGGTGCCACAGGCCTAGCTGCTGGAAAGGGCGCAAAGCTGCACCCAGGGCTGGGGTCATGGGGCAGGTCGTCTGAGCCATCAGGGCATTGGCTGGACCAGAGAAATGGGAAGAGTCATCTTATGTTTCGCCACTGGAGTCACACAGGCGGTGACAACGAAGCACAGCTGGAGGATACGTCAGGTTTTGTTTTGAAACCCCCACATCTTAAAATCCCCAGCGCGACATCCCTCTCCCTCTTTACTGCACATTCCGCTGTCTCGAGTCCAGCCCTCCAGCCCCGCCACAGAACTGCAGCCCACCCGCCTCCCTAAATGCGTCTTTGAGGGTTCCTCTCTCCCAGCAAGCCCGAAAGCCCGAACTCCAATGTTTCCCTTTTCCCCTCTTGGGAAGGAATCTTTTCTCTCCTCCCAACTCCAATACAGCACTTTTCTGTTCCTCAGATGTGTCGTAATTATGGACGGGTGTAAGCCCATGGCCACAGCACACAGCGGTGTCATCCCGGAGAGCCCTCCTTCCGGGGCATCTTTGGAGAAGGCAGGGCAGAAGCTTCTTGACCACAGGGGCTCGGCCCTTTGTAGTTTTGCCTCTCAAAGCGAGTACTTCTTAAACTGTCTTAAGAATTGTTACGTTTGGGGCCTCTGATGAAAGGGATACATCTGTGTCTACAAAATTGCATTCTCAGGTGTACAGACATTCGGGGCACAACTTCGGGGTGCTCATAAACCCTCAGCCTGACCGTGAACCCCAGACCTGAGGAATACCGGGGGCTCACTGCACACATAGGACAAGTGTGTTGTTTCCCCCATCCATTTCTCCACCCTCTTCTCTGTCCCTGTCCCACCTGGGGACCTCTGACTCGCGCCGTGGAGACCCTTACTCCCCCAGAACACATCCAACAATCGGAAACAAGCTTAAGTATATTTTGTACATCCTCTTGAGGGAGGGTGTGTGCAGATTAAAAAGAGAATTATCAAAACTGGGCGGTGCAAAGAAAAATTACATGTAAAGGCCATGGGGGAAACATAAAATACTGTGCTCACCCCTGTGGGTGAACTTATATGGGATTAAGAGCAGAGAAACTGGAAATCGCAGGTGTGACATGCACTGGGCCGGTGCCTGCTTTTCCTTTGTTGCACAACACACACACCGGATCGTGTTACAGGGCTGTCTGCCGTCTGGGCTGCGACAGTAAGAAATCGCATTCCTTTGCTGCCACCGCTCAGGTGGTTAGAATAACAGAAGCCGAACGAACAAGTTCCCATAGGGTGTGAATAACCCAGTATACACACCAAAGTGAACCTGAAAGGGGGCTTGAAGCCATGGGCGTGTCATGGGCCTTCTGCGGAGCTGAACTGTGCGGTCTCAGCCTTGCTTTCCAACTTGAAGGAAAAAGGTTGAACCCTTTTCCCGCCGTGCCTGCCAGGTTTGTTAGCCTCCTCTAGGGGAGGCTGGGGCTTGGAAAGCGCCCCTGTTAGTCACAGGCAGGGCCCCGAAGGGCTCCCCGAGCCCCTCCCCTCCAGCCCGGCAAGATCGAGGTCCGGGCGTTGAGACGTTTCTCCTTCCATAGGCTCCACCTGGAGCCTGCCTCGCAGCCGTGGCGCGGGACGGGCAAGCAGAGACCAGCGGAGCCCAGAGCCGCAAACCGTAGGGCGCAGCCGGCCTCTGTGCCCCGCTCGGCGGTCGTCCTCGTCCCGGGCAGGGGTCAAGGCTGCAGCCTCTTCCCGAGTCGGGTGAGGCGGCCGCCAGCCCCAGCCTGAACCAGGCGCGCTTTCTGGGTGCTCCTTGGGGCAGGCTGACCCTGGGCAGGAGCTTTTCCACCTTTTTAAAAATCGTGTTTCTTCCTCCTCCGGACGGGTCGCTGCGTTTCTCCCCAAACCTGTTGCGTGTCCCATGGACGCGCCCTTCGGTGGCGCGCCTGCACCTCCAGGCAGCGGGCTTTCGGGTCAGTGTGTTCCCAGTCTCCGTTCCTCGCTGTGCGTCTCGCTCTCCTCCTTTTTACAGTGGGAATGAGAGAGATTTCGGCCCCCAACGATCGTAAAAGCCGCTCAAAAATGGCCCTTCTGGAGGCTGTCGGTGGGCGCGGGTGTTACTAAGCCTCACGGCGGAAGTTTTCTCGCCTTTTCCTCCGTTTTCTCGCCTTTTCCTCCGTTGAGTCTCTGTAGGAACCGCGCCCCCTCTGGGCTCCCCAGGGCGGTCGCCAGGCGGAGGCCTGAGTTCGGGGTAGTGGGACATGCAGGGGAACGGAGTTGGAGGCTGAGACACAACGCTGCGACTGGCCAGGGACGAGGAATGACGGGAGAGCGGGCTTGAGGGACGAGGAGCAGGTCTTTGGGAGGCAGGCGCAGGGGAGGCGGCCCGTCTGGTTCCTGGGCTGTTGGGGAGGGTCCGAGCTCCTCTTCTGCGCCTGGAATCAGCGCCCAGTCCAATGATAGAGCTTCTGCCAAAACAATGCTCATCTGTGCAGTATAGTGAACATCACCTCTCTGAAATAAGGGGCAGGTGACGGCCGTTATCATTACAGCAGTTAAATAGCGTTAATCGAGCTCTTGCTGATCCGGAAGGTGCTAAGTGTAATAGGTTTTTCTCCTGTGAAGTAGTGCTGTTGTTATACTGCTCCCTCCCTCCTTCCTTTCCTTCCTTCCTTTCCTTCCTTTCCTTCCTTCCTTCCTTCCTTCCTTCCTTCCTTCCTTCCTTCCTTCCTTCCTTCCTTCCTTCCTTCCTTCCTTCCTTCCTTCCTTCCTTCCTATTGCGATACAGTTGGCACATAACATTATATTAGTTTCAGGTGTACAATGTAGTGATTTGCTGTGTGGAGCAAAATGACCCCACTGTAAGTCTAATTAACATGTCACCTCATTTAGTTACTTTTTTATTTTTGTCTTCTGAGAAGTTTTACTATTCTTAGCAACTTTTGGATACACAATACAGTATTATTAACTGTAGGCACCATGCTGAACATTACACCTCCACCTTCACCCATTTTGCCCACCCCCACCCCCCATTCCCAATCTGTTCTCTGTATCTATGAGCTCTGGCTTTGTTTTGTTTTGCTTTAGATTCCACGTGCAAGTTAAGATCATACGGTATTTGTTGTTCTCTGACTTATTTCACTCAGCATAAGCATAATGCCGTCTAGGTCCATCCATGTTGTTGCAAATGACAGGATTTCCTTGTGTGAGTGTTTTTTTATGGCTAAAATATATATAAATAATCTCACTTTTTTTATACACTCATCCATCAGTGAACACTTAGGTTGTTTCCGTGTCTTAGCTATTGTAAATAACACTGCAGTAAACATGGGGGTGCAGATAGCTTTCTGAGTTAATGCGTTCATTCTCTTTTGATAATCACCCAGAAATGGATTAGCTGGGTTGTGTAGTAGATCTATTTTTAAGTGTTTTCCATTGTGGCTGCACCAGTTTTCATTCTCACCAACAGTGCGGGAGGGTCCCCTTTTCTTTACATCCTCCCTCACACTTGTTATGTCCTGCGTTTTTGATGACAGCCATTCTAGCAGGTGTGAGGTGATAGCTCATTGTGATTTTGATTTAAATTTCCTGATAATTAGTGACATTGAGCATCTTTTCATGTACCTGTTGGCCATCTGTATGTCTTCTTTGGAAAAATGTCTGCTTAGATTCTCTGCCCATATTTTTTTTCATTGATTTATTTACTATTGAGTTGTATGAGTTCTTTATATAATTTGGATATTGACCCCTTATCGGATATATAATTTGAAAGTGTTTTCTCCCATTCAGTAGGTTGTCTTTTCATTTTGTGGATGGTTTCCTTTGCTTTGCAGAAGCTTTTCAGTTTGATGTAGTCCCATGTGTTTATTTTTGCTTTTGTTGCCTTTGTTTTGGTGTCAAATTTTTAAAAAAGTCATTGCTAAGGCCAGTTCAAGGAGCTTACTGCCTACGCTTAATTATGCCCCTTCTAATAAGGAGAAAACTGAGCCTCAAAATGCTAACTTGAGCATGATCACGCTGCAAGTGGCAGAAATGGGGTTTGCTGAGGTGTGTCTGAGCTCAGGCTGCTAACGACCTTCAGCTGCGTGGCTTGGACATCAAACACACATTTCTTACAGTTCCGGAGGCTGGAAGTCCAAGATCACGGTGCTGGCAAATTTGATTCCTGGTAAGGGCTGTCTTTGTGGTTTGCAAACAGGTCCGTTGTGCCGGATCCTCATGTGACAGGGTAGGAGTGGGGGTGGGGTGGGGAGAGACCACCTGTCTTGTGTCTCTTCTTAGAAGGTCACCAGCCCCACTCATGAGGCTCCACTCTCGTGATCTAATCATCTCCCCAAGGCCCCGCCTCCAAAACCATCATGCTGGGGATTTGAGCTTCGATACATGAATTTTGGAGGACATTAACATTCAGTCTGTAGCAAGATGGCAACAGCCGCTTGGTTTTAGCATACCAGCCTTCCCCAGGCTCTCAGGACTTTCCTCTATAGGTGACATTTAGACCAAGACACCTGCAGTAAGGTCACTGGATCCTGACAGCACCTCTGGGGCAGAACTGTCCAGTGAGACTCTGCTGTGCACGGGAAGCTACAGGCATGTGACTTCACCCCTGCTGGGTCCTCCCACTTGTCACCTCCCAGAGGAGGCAAAGGGAAGTGACAAGTCTTTTCAAGGAAGGCGACACTAAAGCAGAGATGGTGCTAGATCTCCAGATCTCTCTTCCCTGCGGTACAGTGACTCTGTGTGGCCTCAGAGACAACTGTCCCCTGCTGTAGGTGGCCCTCTGCCAACCTCCCAGCCATGAGCATGTCCTACTGAACCTGAGGCCAGCACCGGACAGTGATGCTGTCCAGTGATGCCTGCATAGCCATCCACAGTCGTCAGCCAAATTCTGCAGATGTTCTTTACTTGGAAATATATTCTTTCACCATTAAGATATAATGTACATTGGCTCTGGCTGGGTAGTTCAGTGGGTTCGAGCATCAGCCCAACATTCCAAGGCTGTGGGTTCGATTCCCCAGTCAGGGCACAAACAAGAGTCAACCGATTAATGCATCAACAAGAACAACAAATTGAAGTCTCTCTCTCTTCCCCCCCTTCCTCCCTCTCTCTAAAATCAATAAATAAAATTTTTAAAAGGGTACAATATATATTATTGTAATTTTATGTAAGTTTTTTTGTGTGTAGTCATCTTCACAAACTGAATAGCCTACCCTGGAAATTGGATTGTACTTGTAATTTTCTTTAAAATGTAATAGATGCTCCTTATGTAAGCTGTGAGTAGTCTCTCTCTTTCCTTGGAAATTCTGCAGGCTGAATGCATATTTTTCCACATCCTCCGGCATTTTGGGGAGACGGGCGCTGGGCCTGGCATCAGAGAGCCAGAGCCGAGCCCTGGCTCGGTCCCTTCTCTCCGCCGTGCGCCCTCGGGCGAGCCGCCCGGCCTGTCCAGTCTGGGGCTCCTCATTTGTAAACTGCGCGATGGGGACTCTCCATCATACTTTGGTGTTACTTTGTACTTTACAGGGACACAGTGGCAGGTGAGTCTCATTATTTAGTCAGAGACAGAGGTTACTTCTCCCGTGTACCTCGTGTTCCTTGCCACAGTGCTTGTCAACAGCAGGGTCCAGTAAATATTTGTGGACAGTCTCCTTGTTCAAATACCCATGTTCAAAGGGTATTTATGTCTCCATGTAAAGGATGGAAAAGGGAGAACCCAAAGGGAAGCTCATGGGCACACGGAATCCTTTATGAATTCAGGTTCTTAGGGATTAAAAGATGTGCGCTTGAATCAAAAAAGTCCCTGTATTCAGTTATGCATGTTGCTAAATAATGCACAAATGTATACAAATCAAGTCACCATTTTTAAATAATAGGGTCCCGTCACTAGTCGACAGGGCTCATCAAAGGGATCCAGTTCACGACCAATCCTCAGATCTGCCGAGTTTCGTGGATGTTCCTAGCAGTTGTGAATCATTGAAAAGTTGGCTGCAGCAGCTTGAAGATCGCACATGGAGCATCTTCTGGCGCTTGTACGACTTCAGAAACCACCCGAGGTCCTAGGATTCCATGGACCCATGGACACTGTTCGTGCATGAAAAAGTTTTCTTGAAAATAAGCAATGCCTATGGACAAGACATGGCTCATGAAATGCATACGATGGCGTTCTCGCCACTAAGGAGGTTCTAATCTATCTCGGCATATAAACCACGTTTATAAATTATTATGAAGTAACAAACAGTATGTGAGGTGGTGACATACAGTAAAGGGTCCTTGTAAAGGGCAAAACAAGGGTCCTTGATGGTTGGCAGGAGGACGGACCTCCGTGTTGGTCACAGCCAGAGGGGACGCGCTCTCCGGGGCCGCAGAGGAAGGTGAAAGGGGACGGTTATAGGTGAAGAACCTTCTGCAGTAGCTCCACGCTTCCTTTGAGGTCTGTGACAGGAGGGCCTTAAAGCTCTCTTCTCAGAAGCCAAACCTGGCACGAGCTTTGCCAGCACTGGAGTTAGACCTCTGAGGCCTGGGTTAGCCGAACGCATGGACAGTTCTACTCGAAGTCTGATACGACACTAATTACACAACCAAAAAAACTCACTCAGTTTGACGTAAAGACCAAACTCTTGGTCTTTTGGTCCTGTACCTTCCTAAATTTGACCACCAGCTGCTTTGATGTCTTTTCCCTTCTCTTACAGGAGAATGTAGGCAGGAACATCAATTTGATATTTCGTATATTTTGTAATCCCATGAAACTGAAATATTATTTGAGTAAAGGTGAAATTTCATTACAATGAACAGGAAACTACCTATGCTTTGTTGTGGTCTCGAACCTGTCACTGTATGAGATACCACTGGAAAACAAAGGGAACGAACAGAGAAGCAAGGGAGCTTTGTAGCAAAGAGCACAGTCCCAGGCTGCCCTGATTGGATCCTGGCTCTGCCACTCACTCTGTGTGCCTCCCCCAAGTGTTTTCTGCCTCAGTTGTCTCATCCATAAAACAGAGAGAGATGAGAGCGTGCACGAAGTGTCATATGCTTGTTAGATACTCAGTAATGCCGTCATGGAGCAACCCTCATTAAATAGCCAGTGTAAATATTATCCCTTTCAAAATCATCACCCTGGGAGAATGATCCCGGGGATGTTGTCATTGGCTAAAATATATCTGAAACCAAGTGAAATCTGTCTTTAGTAGCCATGGCATGCATGTTCTTTTTTAGTATTTCTAGTTGCAGTGAATCTTCCCTTTTGGAAAACAGGTTTGCTTTTAGAATAGCCCAAAGTCTGTAAAAGTCAAGGATGGGGAATGTGATGAGAACAAGCTGGGAAGTACTTTCTCGGCAAAAATGCAGTGCGATTAAAGTAACGTGGTCCTCCTCCTTTTGTGGCTCACACTTTGACTCTGGAGAAGACTTTCAAAACAGAAGGAACGTTCCAAATGTGCATGAGCAAGGACACCCCTTTTTGGTAAAGTGCATGTATCAGGTGTCTATTGCTGCATAACAAATTAACCTAAAACCTAGCAATTTAGGACAATGAGCATTTTCTCACAGCATCTTTCGTGGGTCAAGAATTGGGCCGTAGTTAGCTGGGTGTTCAGGGTCTCTCACTGGGCCAAAATGAAGGTGTGGGCCAGGGCTGCGGTCATTGCAGCGTTCCCCTGGGGAAAGGACCACTTCCAAGTTCACCTGCAGGGCCTCAGGCCTGACTGCTGGTTGGCTGTATACAGTTCCTTGTCTGTTCTCTACAGTAGCTGGCTCCCCCAAGAGGAAAGGAGGAGTGGAGAGAGAAAGAGAGAGATGAACCCTAGCAGATCTACAGTCTTTTTCCAACCTAATCTTGGAGGTGACACCCATTACTTTTTTGTTTTGTTTTGTTTTGTTTTTAATAGTTATAGATCTATCTATATATAAAGGGTCCGGCAGAAGTAACACTTGTTTGAGTGCGGTTGGTCGGGTAATAATATGAGTGTAATAATTTATAGTTTTAATTTGAACATTTCACCTAAAATGTCACATGGTGTGCTTGAGTGTGATATTGTTATGTTACAGAACTACATGCTTATGATTTTGTAAGAAAAGATTTTATAATAAAAATCAGGGGCATTGTTTGTAAGCAAAAGCACCAGTACTCTTCTATATAGAATATATATGATTCATTGATGGTGTTTGTTCAATTTCCAAACACTAAGTTACCCAGTTGCATAATAGGCAATAGTGGAAGGAGGAAAAAGGTAGATAAGATGCACAATGGACACTCCTTTACTTTTGTGTTATCCTTTTCCTTAGAATGAGTCAGTTAAGTTTAGGCCTCAGTCAAGGGCACAGTTATCAAGAAGTAGAATCATTGCCTAATTCCTTGCATCACTTTTGTGGAAAAAGTGCAACAATAAGAACATGATCTTCATCATTGTCATCTTGGGTCTGGGTCATGGGTTGAAATTACAGAAGCAAAAGCTTAGTTCTAGTCCCCTTCCTTCCCAGTAGGCCTCACCTTTGATAGATTTTATTTTATTTTTTTATTCTCACCTGAGGACATGCTTATTAATTTTAGCGAGAAGGGAAGGAAGGGAGAGAGAGAGAGGAGGAGAGAAACATGCATGGGTTGCCTCTCGCATGTGCCCGACTGGGACTGAACGCGGAACACAGGCATGTGCCCTGACCAGGAATCGATCGCATGACCCCCTCTGTTTACAGGAGGACGTTTCAACCAACTGAGCAGCACCAGCCAGGGTGTGATAGATTTTATAGTCATCTGAAATGGGTTATTGAAATGTCTATCATGTTTATAATGTTGAATAAAACTTTTGATAATCTAGGATTTCTAGAATACCCGGTACCTAGAATTTAGGGACTTTGTATATTAATGCTTTTTAATCCTGGATTTAATTTAGGTATTAAGTTCAACAAGCTGATTGACACAAAGCACCTGTTTTCAATAAGCTTGTGAGAGGGGCTCTCCAGCTAATAAGCATGTTCATCACAGTCAAATTGTGCCCTTTTCATCTATCAAAATTTAGTAAACAGCCTTCCCTCCAAGTGGGGTGTTTTTTTTTTTTTGAGCGCTTTTACAATGGAGGGCACATATTTCTCAACAAAGCAGTCAACTTTGTTTGCTAATGAAGATACCAATGTGTTGGAACCTGTTGATTGGCTCTTAGTTGATTGACTAACTGATCACAGCAATTGAACGATAGAGATGGCAGCTGCTGGCTGACACCCACAGGCAGAAAAGATGGATGAATGTGGAGCCAGGAAGCTTTGCCACAGAGCAGAAAACTGATACACACTTCCTTTACTACCTGGTTTTAAATTGGATATTGATCCTGGTCTGTGAGCATATGCACTTTATAAATGTGAGACAAATAAACAGGCTAATGCAAAAAATAGGCATTATCTGCTCATTCACAGACAGCTAAAATAATTAGTAAATTTTAGCAACAAAATTTGTATATCTTCTGAAAGTTTCTTTAAATGTCCTCCTCTGAAATCCCGCTCCTTACAGTTATGTAAGCAATTATTTGGTGTATAACTTCTAGACTTTTTTTCTATCTGCAAACACATGTGCAATTATATATATGCTCACGGGTATATGATATCATAACATATGTCTTTGAAAGGAGCTTCTTCTGTTGGTTTTTCCCTCCTTCCTTCTGGTTTATAATGAAAAAAAGGCAGCGTTGTTTAACTATGAATTAACAATCTTCATTATAAGATTTCTAAAAACTGAATATACTCTTTAATTGGTTTAAGACTGATTATCCTTTTAGTATGAGGTTTTTTCCCCCCAGGTGCTTTGAAGATTATTTTACCGGAAAAAAAATATATAACCCCAGTCGGGCTATTTTATCATAAATTCAAAAGCTACTCGGATGCATGCATGAAAAATAAGCAAAAACACGCAGTCAGTCAAGCGTGGTTGTGGGGGGAGACAATGTTAATCAGCTTAACAATAACCCACAACCTTCGGACCAACTGAGACAGAAGTTTGTTCTCTGGGTATTTATAGTCCCTATTCAGACTTTTTTTTAAGTTAGGGTGCTTTTCATGCTGTCTGACACAACCATGAAAAATACCGTGGGTACACCTTCCTGATTAAATACAATGTAAACAAAACAATAATCCCTCTTTTGAAAGCAATCTTTGTGAGAATTGTGTTAACCGCTAACTTTTTTTGCATTTCATTTTTTACAAGTGCATTGTGGGTAGCGCCTAGCTAAATACGAAAGTAAACCGGCTGGGTGACTGGAATCCGCGAGGGCGCCCAGAGTGCGGGCTAGGGTGTTCTGGGTGAGGTGCTGGGGGCCCACACCTGGCAGACTAGGCTGGACCGGGGGCTAAAGGAACGGGGAAACCAGCCACGGTCCTTGACTAGCCCAAAAGAGGGCGCGGGGGCCGCTGGTTCTTTCAGTTTCATGTCAGTTTCAGGAGCACGTGCGGAGCCCGCGGCAGCCAGGCCAGGAGGGAAAGGGCGCCCCACGCGGGCCCTCTCCCCGCGTGGGCGGGGACCACGTTTGGCTCTGTTTCATCTGTGCGAGCCCCTTCACAAATCCCCACTGACTCCCCGTCCCCCCCCCCCCCCACCCTCTGGTTAGGGATTAAGGCTGAGTCAGCAGGGAGTCAAACAGGTGGCTCCAGCAACAAACACTTCCTCTCACCCTGCAGTGACTGTAGGTTTCCCCCAGGAAACCCCTCGTGTGCGTGGGAAGAGGGACTGCTCCAGACGTTTACATCACCCGTGTTACTCTTCTTCTTTCAACCCACGGCAGGGGGCCGGGTACTTCTTTTCAAGAACTCGAAAATGCAAACCATTGGCAACCTTTTGAAACTGTGAGTATTTATTATGATAGGCTAAGGACAATCAGAGAGGTTGTGCACACTCTAGTATTTTCGCATGAAAAGCATTGACGAGAAAACATGAAGCTATTTCCCTTAAGGGACAGGGTTTATTGGCTGAGGACGTGGGGCTGAACCTCGGTTTTATATGTCAGATAGGAATTACGGCCCCAAAAGTAAAATATGAATTAGATGCAATAAATAAACCTTTCGGAATATTGGAATGAGCTACTTTTTTTTTTTTAAGGATAGTTTTGTTTTTTTATTAAAAATTTCTTTTTGGAGAAATTAATAAATTTCCTACACTTACTCAAACAAAAGCTCTTATTCAATATTTTTTCGGTTTTCCTAGTAATGTACTGCTCTTTCTTCCTGTAAAGACAAAACCAGGAAAAAGGCCCAAGCTGACTTCCCAATTACCTATTGTGATTAGTGAGAAAAACTTCGGAAACTGGGAACATTGAGAATTTCAGAAAAATGGAGAAAATCTCAAATTTAATAAAAGATATTTAACAATTGTCCTGGTGAAAATGGTGTATTTTTCTCCACGTCAAGGTAGTTGACTTGGGGATTTAAAAAACATATATAATCTAAGAAGGGCAATATATTAAGAAATACTGGGAATGATACCAAATGCTCTATTTTAAAGGTAGATAATTACTCTAGTGACAGCCTTGTAAATTCTGGGATTTTTGTCTTTGACTAAGGTGGAAATTTATATAACAGAAATCATTGTAGTTTGTATAATAATTTACACTTTTTTTTATATTACCTCATTTCAATTATCTTTAGACATTAGTAGAATGCATCAGCTGCCCCACCCCCGTTTGTAATGCTTATCGGACTTGAAAGGAATCAGGATATGCCACGCAAATATACCACTTCGGCATAAAATTATTTTGAACTGAACACAGTTGACAATCAACAGATGCACAGAAAATTTGTTTAAAAACCCAGAAAAACACTTTTTGGAGTTTCCCTTATCTGAGCAAAAGCAGCAGCTTCTGGGAAATAAGGATGCCCATAGTCCTCCTCTGGGCGGGTCTACGCATAAGTGTCCCCTCTGGGAAGGTTCTGTGGCTCTGAAGAGGGCAGGAAAGACCACTCGACTCTGCAGAGACCAGCAGTGTCACCAGCTTTCTTATCTCTGTCGTTCTGAAAATCCATTTGTCTTTCCTAGAGAAACCCATTTGTTCTTCACACCTTGGCCTTTTCTCGCTCTTCCCTTCTCTGCTAGGTTAGGTGTATCAGCTCCACGCTGTATCTGCTCCTTTGAAGGCTCCAGCGTGTATGGGCGCTACATACATACATACTCTCTGCTGTTTTTCCTTACCGCCCTGTCTTTTGTCAGCGTAATTCATAGGCCCCCAGACACTGAACAGGAAAGGGTAGAGGAAAAGGGTTTTTTCCTTCCCTCCTGACCTAAGGGAAAATAAACTATAAGAGCAAGCACTGATCACAGAGGTTACCTGGGTGGAGAGGAGTTTAGCCCTAGGTCTTTACAGAGATAGTCTTAGTCCTAGGTCCGCAGCACCCAAGTTAAGTTTCTCTATAATGTTTTATTGAGATGTACCTCCCTGCCAAGTGCTGTGCTAAGAGCTTTGCCAGTATTATCTCATTTCACCCTCAGAACCACCCCATCAGGTCAGGTAGTTGCATCAGAGAAAGTAAACAGCTTCCCCCCCAGCCACATTCTGTAAAAGGTGGAGCAGGTTACCTAGGGGCTGACTTAACTGGGTCATGCTTTTCACCTCTCTGAGCCCCAGGATCTGCTGTGAAATGAGAGACTTGGGCTGGATCCACTTTCCCCCTGAGGCTTCAGAGAAGCCAAGTCTGGTGGGCTAGATGAGAAGATAATTTTGTGAACCATTTCATTTGGGAAAGTCTGAGTTATGTAAAGTATAAAAAGGGGGGGGGTTAATTTTACTTTACCTTTCCTAGTATTCATGTAGATGCATTTATTGAATGCCTTCTGAGCCAGGCCTCCGCGGGGGCAGAGCCCCCAAGCCAAGACACAGCCTCGGCGCAGCGAGGCACGGCCAGTGCCGAGGGAGTCGCGGGGGGCACCCAGGGACGTGCTGCAGGGCTGGTCCTCAAAGAGACCGGGGTGGGGGCGGTCGGAGCTGGCCAGGTTAGTGGAGGCATGATTGAGGCAAGAGCCTGGAACTTCAAAAAACTGGCCCAAGTCTAGGCTGACAGCAGAACATGGTGGAACTTAGACATCGCTGGGGGGCCTGGGGACAGATTTGGACTTTATCTCAAGGGACACAAAGGGCTATTGCAGGGGTCTTTCTGGCTACTCGGGAGAAGGGGTGGATAGAGGCAGAGCTGTTTGGGTGCCTGTAGTGTTTTCGGGGAGAGAAACCGGTGATGCTGCGTGACGGCAGTGAAAATGGGGCAGAAGTGGACAGATTTTAGGAAAAAAATTGGAGATGTAATTGCGGGAGGTAAGGGAAAGAGGGGAGTCTGAAAGCACCCCCACATTCCTGGCTTGTGCTGTCAGGTGGATGGACGGAGGTTCCAGTGCCCCAAACATGGAACAAGTGACGCCGCTCTGGAGGATGTTTATGAGGTGGTGGCGGCGGGGAGGGTGGGCGGGATGTGTTGAGACTGATGAGCTCTGTTTGGAGCTGACATTGCGAACCCCTGAAATAAACAGTGCGCAGCCTTTGCCAGCTTGACCTGTAATCTGTGTCTTCTCTGCAGAACGTGTCTCGGGGCCAGGGTTCCGTGGAACACCCTTCGGTCAGTGCCGGACTAGCTGTGCTCAGAGGTCCCTTCCAGCTCAAGTGATATCTTTGCCCTACTGCCAATGATAACCGGGAAGTAAACTGCATTGCCTGATGTTTAGATGAACTTTTAAACTCAAGTGGAAGAAAGATATAGCGTGTGTCCACGGCCTACAACAGCAGGACATATTATTGCAGAAGCCTCCCCTAGGCTCTTGTTTTTAAGTGTGTAAGTCGAACACGGGGCGGTCACAGGGAGCACAGGGGGGCGGGCTGCTGGGCTGAAACACCACCTCCATCTGATCTCTGCGATGGCGTCCTGCCCGGAGCTGAGCAGTAGACCTCAGCTCACCCGTCGCCCTGCACTCTGAGGGTGCCAGAAGTCACCAGGCCTCTTTTCTTACAGAGGGTGTTAGTGGCCAATAAATCTAGGGGAGGACCTTCCTCCAGAGTTGGCCTCACCTGCCAAGTGCCTCCGTGTGAAGATCCCAGGAAGGAAGGGAAGGGCAGGGCTCCCATCCATTTGCCAAACGACCCTCAGCAGCTCATGACCCTCTGGGTGGGCAGTGGTGCAGCACAGGGCGGCTGAATCGTTACAGGGATAAGGAGCACATGAACATCCATCCACCTCTGCTTCCTGCCAGGGAAGTGGGCCGTAGGCTTAACGCCTCCCAGCGAGCACCCTTCAGTGGCAGTTCGGTGTCATGCCCTAAATGAATAGATGGATGGGTGGGTGGGTGGGTGGGTGGATGAATGGATGGATGGATTCATTTTCTGCGCTGAAGCGTTCTTCTCCGTCTCTTTCCGGCTGCCTCGCCTGTGCCCTGGCCCTAATTTCACTGCCTTGCCCTTGGAGAAGCTATTTCCTACCCATGGAGGAGACCAGGCCCGCTCTTCCTCTTCCTAACGCTGCTGAGAGCAGCCACCAGGGGTCCCCAGGCCTGTGAGAGAACCGAATGGGGCAGCCTGACAACGCGGCCACGTGGGAGCTGGACTTCCTGGGTGCAGGCCTGTTCCATCCACTACTACTGGCTCTGTGACCAAGTGACTGAGCTTCTCTGTGCCTCCATTCCTTTATCAGCTGAACCATGATCGTTGATGCTTATCACGGTACCCACATCAGAGTCAGGCTGCGAAGATTAGAGGCGAGAACATCATGTAAAGTGCTTAGGGCAGGAGGACCTCAAAAACCACAGGCTGGGTGAATGAACGCCGGGTGCATCTGTGCGGCTGTTCTGACTGAGGGGTAGTAGAGGGTTCTGTGCGGCTGAATGGCTGAGGGGAGAGGGGAAAAACAAGTGTGGCCGGGGGAGGGGAGCCGGGAGCAACGAAGGTGACACTGGGGCTTCTAGTGTGCATTTCATTTCAGGACAGGACCTGACCTGCCTTGGCCATGTAAAAAAATAGGAATAATAATAATGCTTCTTTGCATTTGCCCAAGGTCGAATGAGCCTGGACGTGGTAATAAGAAGCCGTTGTTTTAGTATAAAGGTCGCACAGTGTGTCTTCTTTCTGTTGGTTTCTATCATGGGAACTTGAGAGGGGTCAACTCAGTTGACTACATTCGGCTCTGGTGGCTTCTCTGTCTGCTGACCTAGTGACAAGGCGAGTGGAAATGGTAGGGCTGGCCGCAGGGGGTTCACATGAGACTCCTGCGGGTGAGCACAGTAAGGCACGTTGTCATGGACCCTGGCGCTGGAAAGTTCTTCGCCAATTCCCTTTTTGAATTTAAATGTTTATGGATTTGTTCTCATTCTGCATGAAAATATTTTTACGGCTTGGGGAGGTGGAAGCGGAAAGGAATTTTGGAACAAATACATTTGGTCATTTATTTTCTGGCATAGTTCAGATGTGGTTTTGAGGACAGTGGGAATCTGTCAGATCTGGGATCTGTCAGTTCTCAAGATCACTTCCAGCCCTGTAATTCTATGATCTAATAGAATTTATAACATTATGTATTCCAGTAGTGACTTGCAAAGATTGCTTTGAAGGGATTACAGACGGTTCTGTAAGTATATACTTTTAGAAGAGCATAATGCAATTTGCTTTCTAGCCCAAAGCCCTAAAAATAATGAGGTAGGAGTTCAGACAAGTGTTAAAAGGCAGCTGCTTCTGGTGAATCCAGACAGTTTTGAAAAATCAATTGCATTTACCCTCAGAGGAGGGCTTGCATTTTAGATTCCTTACAGTTTATTGAATAGTAAAGCACAGCAACCACGCCAGTGTTAAAAAAAGTACACAGCGAGCAAAATCAGCACAACCTTCCAAACTCGGCTTACGAATAACAGAGTGGGGGGAAGGCATTCCAGAGTTCGGGAATGCGTAATGTAACCAAGACCTGGAGTGCTGGCCTTTGGGGAGTCTTACTTGGTCAGAGTTGCGACTGTAACATATGTGTTCCATCTGACCACGTCCGCAGCCCCTCGTGCCTTGGAATCGCCCAGTGCATCTGGTTTCTCTTAATGGGGTCCAAGGGAGACTTTCTCACTGAAGCGAGGTCGGCCGTGGTTCAGCGTGGTGTGTACGGGGAGAGGGGGTGGGCCCGTGCAGGGGCAGGAGGGGGGAGCTCAGGACCTCAGTCAGCGGGGCCCAGTCTGTGGATGGAGGGCTGCCGTGTAGGCAGGAGTGAGCCATCGGGGAGTTCTAGCTTCAATAGCTTATTCTAATAAGAGTATACCCTCAATGGAGAAGAATTAGAAAAAACACAAATGTGTGTAGAGGAAGATAAAGGTCCTTCATAATCTTGTCTTTCAGAGCCATTGTGGCCCCCCCCCCTTTTTTTTTTTTGGTTGAGCAGAGATATTAGCAAAGTGCTATTTTCAGGGACATTACCATGACAGTGGAAATTTAGGATTTAGGACGTCCTGAGGGAAGACGACCCAAGGCATTATTTAGACTCTCTAAGAAGCTAACTCATGAGTCACTGGGGAAAGTGGCGGTGGTGGCAGTGACCAAAAGGAGGAAGGGAGAGATTCGAGGCCACCAGAAATGAAGAACCAGCAAGTCCAGGTGAACTGCCGTGTGGGAAGCGAGACTTGAGGTGGAGGAGATAAAGGTGACCAGCGAGCTCCACTGGATGAACGTCGCCAAGTCATCCGTTCAAGTCATTCAGCTACGGGGGTGGGGGTACATGGACAAAAAGGTGAAATAAAAACTCCAAGACATAGCATGTGGGATGGTAGTAAGTGTCGTCAGGGGAAAGAAATTAAGCAAAGAGGCAGCTGCAGAGCATGGCAGGAGCGGTTTGAAACAGGGTGGCCAGGGAAGATCTCACAGAGGGGATTTTATTTGTTGTTGTTGATGTTATTATTATTTTTAGAGAGAGGGGAAAGGAAGGAGAAAAGGAGAAGAAACATTAATCAGTTTGATCAGTTGCTTCTCGTACACACCCTGACCAGGGACCAAACCCACAACCCAAGCATGTGCCCTGGGAATAGAACCGGTAACTTTCCGCTTTGCAGGACATTGCCCACCCAACTGAGCTCTACTGGTTGGGGCACAGGTGGGATTTTTTAAAAATTGATTTGAAAGGGCGGGGGAGGGTGGGAGGGAGGGAGGAGGGGTGAGGGGAGAGAGAGAAGCATCAGTTTGTTTTTCCACTTATTGATGCATTCA
This sequence comes from Pteronotus mesoamericanus, assembly GCF_021234165.1. Lineage (NCBI taxonomy): Eukaryota > Metazoa > Chordata > Mammalia > Chiroptera > Mormoopidae > Pteronotus > Pteronotus mesoamericanus. The sequence goes on along the minus strand of NW_026555329.1, from coordinate 79,279,828 downwards.
TTGGTTGATCTTTGTATGTGCCCTGACTGGGGATTGAACCCTCAACATTGGCTCTTGGGACGATGTTTTAACCAACGGGACTACCTGGACAGGGCAGAGGGGATTTTTAAAGAAACAGCTGAAGAGGGTGAGGCAATGAGTCATGTGGTTAAACAGGCCATTGGAGCATGCCCCACCAAGGATAAGGGAGAGACAGGGACAGTACAGGAGAGGAGGGAAGCCATCAGGCGCTTTTAGCAGAATGGCCCTGGCACTGGCTGTTCTGTTGAGAAGAGACCGAAGAGGGATGGAAGTGGAAGAAGGAGAATGCGATACGTCCACAGAAAGAGGGGTGTGTTCGCCTGCCAGGGCCCCCGTAACAGATTACCAGCTGGGTGGCTTATGAGAAAAAAAAATGTGTTCTCATAGTCTGGAGGCTAGAGGTCTGAAATCAAGCTGTTGACAGGGTCGGTTCCCTCCTGAGGCTCTGAGGGCGGATCTGTGTCATGGCGCTCTCCCGGCTTCTGGTGGCTGCCAGTGTCCCTTGACATCCCTTGGCTGGTAGACACATCCTTGAGGTCCCTGCCTCTGTCCTCACATTGCCCCTCTTATAAGGATGCTTCTCTCATCACTGAGTTTAAGGCTCATCCTAATCCAGAGAGAGCTCATCTCCAGATTCTTTTATTTATTTATTTAAAAATTTATAAGTCATGTTTATTCTATTACAGTTGTCTCAATTTTTACCCCGCTTTACCCATCCCACCCCCACTCCCTGCTCCCACAGTCAATTCCCACTCTGTTGTCCATGTCCATGGGTCATTCATACATGTTCTTGGTCTAATCCCTTCCCCTTCTTTCCACCTCCCCTCTGGGCACTTTCTGTCCGCTCATGTTTCTGTGCCTGTGGTTTATTTTGCCCATTAGTTTATTTTGTTGAATAGAGTCCACTTATAGGTCAGATCATATGGTATTTGTCTTTCATCAACTGGCTTATTTCACTTTCCAGATTCTTATTTATACCCCTAAACTCCCTTTGTCCAAATAAGGTCAAATTCACAGGTTCTGAATGGAGATGCTTTGGAGGGGCCACCATTCAGCCTTAAGGAAGGTCAGGAGGCAGAGCTGGTGTTTGGAGAGAGGTGTACATTGCCAACTGTTCTGACCTAGGAAGACTTGGTGATTCTCCAGCAGTTTCACAGGCAAGTGCTGTCTTGTTCTCCCCAAAATCTACGTGAGTCACCGTGGCTTCTGTCAGCAATGCAATCCTGAAAACAACCTGATGATAAAAAGCCAAGGTCATACCCTTGAACCATAGTTCAACCATGGTACTTCCCCAAGAAGCCTCAGCTACATAGGTGCGTACTTATCTTGGGATCTGCCCTGATAAAGGACTGATCCTGGAGGATCATGTTCCTGTTCAGTCCCGATCACGCCTCAGTTCATGGGCCTTTAGTCTAACGAGAGAATGGGTGAAGAACCAATGTAACTCTCACCAGGGTTGAAATTCAGAAGAGATTCTACCACTTAAAGATGTTATTGATTTATTTTTTAGAGAGGGGAAAGGAGGGTGAAAGAGAGGGAGGGAGAGAAACATCAGTGTGTGGTTACTGGGGATTTGGCTTGCAACCCAGGCATGTGCTACAGACTTGGAATGGAACTGGGGACCCTTCTGTCCTCAGGCTGGCACTCAATCCACTGAGCCACACCAGCCAGGGCACAAGAGATTCTAACGTTTAAAGTCAGCAGGTCTTATGCTTATATTGTGGCATCAAGGATGCCCTTGAGAATGTGGTAGGACATCGAGGATCTCCTTCCCCTAAAACTGCAGCCCTGGTTCTCATGATAAGCAGTTTCGGGGACTCGCTGATGGAGGCTCCGCCGGCCCATGAGGAGGCGGCCCGTTTTAGAAGGTGTGGCCACATTTTCTTTTTTTTCATGAGAACTGCATGGTACCTCAAATCTTCACCCTGGAAAGCTGCCCAGCCCACCTGATGTCACGTGGCATGACTGGCAGGATTTGGGCCTGGATGTCTTCCAGGGCACGAGGTTGCCAGGGAGCTTAGAGCCCGGACGGGGGCGGGGGGCGGGGCGGGGGGGGCGGTGTCACGCGGGGGGGGGGGTGCCTGGCCAGGAGAGGGCGGGTGCATGAAGAGGAGAGGCCGCGAAGCTCCTTGCTGGCCCTGGGGGAGGAAAAGAGGTCAAAGCCAACTCACACCCGGGAGGAGCACCTGTGTTGGGCTGTGGCGTGGCAGCTGAGAGCGAAGAGGGAACAGTTTTGATGACTCTTTCAGTTTGTTGCTTAGAATCTTCCTGAAGTCCATGTCAAGCCTGGAAACTTTTACCTCTAGTTGCTGAACAGGTAGACATGATAGCAGTGATATACGAACAGCATTGGTGAGCGTTTTGGACTTTCATGGCAAACGTGGACTTGAATTTGCTGTTGGTTTTGGAGGTACAGTTTGCTCTTTTTTCTACAATTTCCATTTTCCTTTGTCATGGGGCCTGAATTGTATCATATATAACTGGGTAGTGGAAGTATCCTAAACTTAAATAGCAGCTCTTTTAAAATGGTACTTACAAATCGCTCCTGTTGAACCCACAACCTGAACCCTAAAGGTGCAAAATTCTTAGAGCATCATGTGAAGATCTTATATTGTGAAAAATTTCAGACTGTGGGCGTGGGATGTATCTAAGAGGAAAAGGAAGGCCTATGGAGGTTTAAGGTTAGTAAGGGAATGACACTTATTTAAAAAAAAATTCCTTGTGAGCGCGCCCATCGACGTACACGCATGGGAATGTTGTTATGGGTGTTACCTCTGAGCGGGGGTTGGGGGTGCGTGAGGGGAGGGCACTTTCACTTTTTTTCCTAAGTATTGTTCCATCTTTTCTTCCTTCTTTCTTTAAAAGTTTTTTTTTATTGTTGTTCAATTACAGTGGTTCCCATTTTCCCCCCATTACTCTCCCTGCCCTGCCCACCCCCCACATATTGTTTGATCATTTAAATGGAGAATATATTCACAAATTACTTGCGGAATTTAAAAGAATTAAAGAAATGCCGTGGCTGGTGCGCTCAGTGGTTTGAGCGCCGGCCTGCAAACCAAGGGGTCACTGGCTCAATCGCAGTCAGGGCGCGGGCCTGGGCTGCGGGCCGGACCCCCAGCTGGGGGTGTGCGAGAGGCACCCGACTGATGTTTCTCTCCCATGTCCGTGTTTCTTTCCCTCTCTTTCTCCCTCCCTCCCCATCTCTCTGAAAATAAATAAATAAAATCTTAAATAAATAACAAATTAAAGAAAGACAAAAACACTGAGGCCAACACAGCTGGCGTAAACAGACATCTAGATCTTCTAGAAAATGAGAAAGGTCAGTTCTTCTAAGGAACATGGTAGATAGACTTCGTCTGGGGCCGTCTTAAATGAAACACGTCCTCTGGTCTTCTATTTGAGGAATGAGGCCGGTACTGCTTTCACAGTTTCTTCCTGAACTTGTCACTCGGGCCACTGGCACGAGGCCCGTTTATTGATGATCTCAAAGTGCACAGGAATTTGTCCTGGAAAGAAACAGAGGAGGCCAAGTGACACAGTTAATCACCACCTTACTCCCCCTAAGCTTCATAGTAGAATTAACAGACATAAAATATAACCAGAGTTTCATGGGCTTTTGTTGTTGTTGTTTACCCAAGTTATCTTATTGGTGCTCCCATAGTCCTATGATACCTGCCTCACAGCCCATTTTATTCAGTGACAAAGTCTCAGCAAGACAACGGGACAAGTCCAATGTCTTCCGGCTCCCACACGTGGGTCTGTCTCCTGGGGCTGCCCTAGCAAAGTACCACAAACTGGGGGCTTCCAACCACAGAGCGTGACCGCCCACAGCTCTGGAGGCTGGAAGTCCCAAGTCAAGGAGCCTTCAGGGCCTTTTTCTCGCTAAGGCTCTGGGTAGAGCCTGCCTGGCTGCTCCCAGTGTCTGGTGTTGCTGGAACCCTTGGCTCGTGGTTGGGTGACTCCAATCCCTACCTCCTCCTCCATCCCTGCCGCTGCCGTCGCACAGAGTGCCCTTGTATGTCTGCCTTCCCTCTTCTGTGAGGACACAGTCATGATGGATTAAAGGCCCAGTCTACTCCAGTATGACTTCATCTTAACAAATTGCCTCTGCAAAGACCCCCTTTCCAAATAACGTTATATTCTGAGGTCCTGCGAGTTAGGACTTCAACATGCTTTTTGGGAGACACAATTCAACCACAACATGCCAACGCTGGGCCTTCTCCTCTATCCGCCCCACCAAACTAGACTTACAATGATTCACTTTCTATTTTGCCACCCTTTAAACACGTCATCTGTAGACTTTGGTAAGTCATAGTACTGGGTGCCTCAGAAAAGTTTTGGAGGGAGGACCTAGACCTAGTACCTGCGTGCATACGAAGGCAGCCAATCGATGCTTCTCTCACATCGATGTTTCTCTCTCTCCCTTCCTCCCTCTCTCTCTAAAAAAGCAAGTGAAAATGTCCTTGGGTAAGAATTAAGAAAAAACCCTCCTAAGTTGAGTGATTGTATGTGGGTGTGGGTATGTGTGTGAGAGTATAATTGTGCTTGTGTGTACGTGTGTACATGAGCGTGCGTGTTTGTGTCAGTGTGTCTGTGTTTGTGTGCCTGTGTGTGTGCTCAGCTTGTGTATATGAGGTCAAGGTTTAGGTGTGATGGTATCAGTTGACCGTCTCAGAAATTTTACAGATGTCCTTTGTTAGAAGGGAGGCCTTGTAACTTAAAGTATGTAAATTGTAAATTTCAGGATCACAGTGTACATATGGCAGTGGTTTAGTGATTTTCCTTTTCTTTTTTTATCTTCATCTAAGGACATGCTTATTGATTTTAGAGAGAGAGGAAAGGAGGGAGAGAGGGGTAGAGAAACATCCATGTGAGCGAGAAACATCGACTTCCTCTCACATGCGCCTGACTGAGGACTCGAGCCCATGACCTTTCGGTTTATGGGACGACCCTCCGACCAACTGAGCTGTGCTGGCCAGATCAGGGGTCCTTTTTTTCCCATGGACCTCTGATGTCCCCACTGGACTCAGGCTTTTGGCTCTAAAGTGTGAGTGCAGGAAAAAAATAAACAGAGAAAGCTAGGAAATGTTGGGCTATCGCCACCATCTGGTGCTGGAAGCAGGAAGAGAAGACCTCTTAAATAGAGTGGAGGGAGGGAGAAGAGGTGAAAGAGACAGACAGGCAGACAGACAGACAAGCACCAGCCCTAGTTGGGAAGCAGATAGGCCAGCGTTCCCCAGGGGCCTGACATCACAAGTAGAGTGTGGGCGAATTATCTAGATTATCTCTTTAACAAAGTTCTGGAATGAGAGGAGAGAGAGCATAAAAGCTGCCATGGGAAAAGTTAAGAATTAGTAGAAAAGGCTCAGTTATGTATTGTGAAGTTAACATTCATTTCAAAATGTGCGCCAACGGGGCATCATCTCAGATTCAGCACTTCCGATCGTTGAAAACATGTCTGTGCACAGAAGGCCGTCTTCTCTATTGGACTGCACGTCCCCGTGGTGTCTCTGGTCACCTGGCAATGACAGTGAAAGTTCCGACGGTTTCAAGCTGCCTCCTCAGGGAGAGGCAAGGTGGTGTTTGTGGGGTCCGATTCACCAGGTTTTGAGAAATCAGGCCGCTCATGTTAAGGCTTGGAGATTAGATTCCGTAGTCTTAGGCAACTAATCCACTATCTATGTACTTACCTCTTTACCTAATAAATTGGTAAGATGAAAGTAAATTCTAGAAGTGGCATTAAAGCAACACCTATAAAAAACTGCTTTGGAGGTATTAGTTAAATACGTATGGAGGTTTGAGGGTAAAGCAGAACTGAACCAAATCCTAAAGCTCCAGGAACAACGACGCCTCCACGGGTGCGGGACGTGAGGCGGAGGGAGGCACTTGCTCTCGGGGCTCCCAGACAAGCTTTGCCGCGGCTGCCCGTGCTGCGTGGCTATGTTGGCATCTTCCGAGTCAGATCTAGTGCGCGGAGAAGCCTTTTGTGGACAAAGGGGAATTTTAAAAATATGGCCAATATTATTGTTAATATGTTAATTCAAGAATGAAAAATTATTAAGTACTTGCTGAATGCTGTGTACTGTGAAGCATGCATTTTCACCATATGTGATTTTTGGATGCTTGCTTTTTTAATGTTTTTACATTCAGAGACAGTGTTTTTTTTGGTTTTTTTTTTTTTTTTTTTTATGGAAGGATTCATTTAGCAGCAATTTACTTAAAGACACTCTATTCTGTGTTAGGAGGCATCTACCCGTAGCTGGAGATATTAACATGAACTTGAGCAGCGAAAGTGCTGCCTGAGGTCCAGCCCATGAGCTTAAATCACCAAGTAGCAACATGTTTTAAAGTATATTCTTTCTTAAAGAGAAAAACCATCTCCTAAGAAATCTCTGCCAGGACAGAGACTACATTTTAGCCATCTTTGCATCCCCCACAGCACTCAGCTCAGCAAAACATGCTCAGAAGATTTTCTTTGAAGGAATGTTGAAATTGGGTATCTGAACCAGAAAGTGCCATTTCTTTACCTATGCTTGTCAATGGTGTTTTGTTGTTTTTTCTTTAAATGACATTTCCCTTGCTCTCGGCAATAATTAATGCCAAGTTCAGGCTGCAGGGTTTGGAGAAAGAAATCTGAACAATAGCTAGACAAGACAAAGGCTGTTACATCTTATGCAGGCTCCTCTGTCTGTTAATGTGGTTTAGAATTATATGTTGGGAGCATTGCATACCCGAAGAATATTGATTGCATTTCACATAACGCAATTTACAGTTAAGATGGTTATGCTGGTCCAGGGAAGTATTTGTTTTGTTCAATAATGTTAGACAGAAAACATACATTTTAATAAATACCGCATGAAGACAATCCTTTTGGGTGAACTTCAAGGAGAGAAAACCACATGGCCACCCATCAGCGGGCGTTCGTGTTTCTAAAATCCGAAGTGATACGTGCGGAGAAATTCGTTGCTTTACAAATAGATTCTTCTGAATTGTTTTAATATTGGAAACCTTTGTCTGGCATTTGGCATGTAACCTTTAACATCAAAGAATAATAGGAACAGGGAAGAATATACAGCACAATCCCATTTGTTCAAAAACACATATTTGTATGCATTTGTAGGTGCACACACCCATACCTAACACTCTGGAAGACAGTCTCTCTTCACAGTGGTTATGATGAGCAGGGCAGAGTGAGGTGTTTTTAAATTTAGTTACATATTTCAGTGATATTTGAATTCTTACAATAACATGTTCAGAGAAAGATTAATCAGAGAAAGATTAATATCCAGAGCTGAAGCTGATAACACAGACAATAAAAATAGTATTGCAAAGAGCTGGAAAGTAATCTAGCTGCCTGTGCTGCATGTTAAGAAAATAAATTAAAATATTAAAAGGCCGTATTTAGGTCCACAAACTACAACTACTACTGGACAAGAGGGGCCAGGAACTGAGAGGATTTGGAGTATCTGGCTGTACTCTTCCCCCAAACAGGGCTTCTCAAACCATAGATGGTGAAAGGGAAGGTTTGTTTTGCTTTTTATTTCCCCAATGCCTTGCAGACTGATACTTTAATAAAATCAATAAAAACGAATTACTGGGAAAATGAAATTAACAAACAACGAAGACTTCAGGGCCCAATATTTTTATTATTAGATTGAACAGACATAAAATTCCTCTGTCAAATTGCTTTTAAACAGGGTGGGGAGCTGTGACTTGGCCCCCCAAGGGACACTTGGCAATATCTGGAAACATTCTTGGCTGTCACAACCAGGAGGGTGGCATTGGCCAGCATTTCCCGGGCAGAGGCTAGGGATGCTGCCCCAGGTTCTACGGCGCCTGGGATGGCCTCCTACGCCGAGGAGCTGTTGGGCGCAAGGTATCATCGGTGCTGATGTTGGAAAACCCTGCCTTAAAGTTTCCAAGTGGTCGGCCTCGGTTTTGTATTTATCTTCTGGCAGACGGGTGACATTTTTGGACCCTTCCACAGTCTGAGAAGGCTGCTCTAACATACTTACTTTGAACTCTGACCCAGTGAGGTTGCCAAGCAAATCACAACCAGAACTCTAATCCTCGAAGTCTGGGAGGCTTCCACAGAAACAACGTGCTGGAAGCAGCTCAGGAAATTGAAGTGTAGAGGTGGAATCAAATGAAACAAGAAATTATTCTCTGCAGATGGTGAGACCAAGTCTCGAGGCTCACCTTGTCACTGCTTACCTGTGTGAGCCTGGGAAAGAGAATTCACATCTCTGGGCCCCCGGCTTCCCATCTGTGAAATGGGAAGGCCACCCTGCTCACAAGCTACTGTGAGGACCCCATGGATATGACACCCGTAGCCTAGTTCTCTCTTGGAGTCCTCTGTTCAAGGACTCTGCCCCAGGTCACGGAGAACCCAGAGCGTTGTCTGCATTCTTTTAACTTCTGTTTGGGGGACTTAACACGCCTTTTCTCCTCCTCCTCATGGAGGAGTTGGGCTCACCAGATGCGCTCAGCCCCAGACCCCTGAAGTAGCAGAGGGTGGGGACTGCCCCCCCCACCAGGGGATGGAGTGAAACTGCTTTGTAAAATGGAAAGTGCCATGCAAATGTGACAGTCACTCACTAGTTTGGCTGGTACTTATTGGGCCTTAACCAGATGCCCTTACTTTCAAGCGGTGGGAGAGGAAACTAAAAGGAAAAAAAAAAAGAAGCCCCCAGAAAACTTGAGACCTGGTAGCCATGTGCACTTTGCAAGACCAAAGCTGTGGGTAAAGCAGAGCCAGGCTCCCATTCGTTCACGGGCCAAAACACAAAAACAAAACCACAACGAAAAACTATCAGGGAAGACAGGAATAAACAATTTGTGGAGAAGCTTCTAGTACAACTTCTGAGGCCGCCACAGTGCAGCCAGCTCAGTTCTGGCAGGAAGTATTGGGAAGGATCTCGCCCAACAAATTCCAGCTGCACCTTAAAAAGTAACTATCTAGCCCTGACCAGTGTGGCTCTGTTGGTTGGAGCATCGTCCCCTACATCAAAAGGCTGAAGGTTCGATTCCTGGTCAGGGCACATGCCTGGGTTGCGGGTTTGATTCCCTGTGGGGAAGCAAGTAGGGGGGGCAAACAATCGAATGTTTCTCTCTCCCTTCCTCTCTCTAAAATCAATAAACATGTTTTTTGAAAAAAAAAAAAAAAAAATTCTCCAGCTGGTTCTTGTCTTCCTCTCCTAACCTGGAGCACAGGGCCACACACCTGGCCCCTGACCCGACACCACTGACCTGGCTCAGGAACTGGAACACAGACCTTCACGGGTCCCTGTTCCGGCAGCGGGTGGGGTGGGGGGTGTGAAGGGCGGCTGTGGGCCCCGTGTCCGGGGCCGGCGGGTCAGGGACCGCAGCCCTCCGAGGAGGCCCCATCGGATCTCTGCTTCCAACACTCTCCTTCTTGAGAACACCTCCCTCTCCTTCACAGCCGCCGTGTGTGAGTCATGCTCGGGTTTCGCAGAGGCTGTGAAGACCTGTCCCAGGCTGCTCTCGTTTTGTGTTCTGAGTAAGCACAGGTGCTGCACAGGGACGGAATGACAGCTGTGCTCCAGGCTGCAGCAGGGAGGCCACGGGGAACCACCTCGCCAAACAGTCTGGAGGCTGGAAGCGCCCACGCTGGAGACAGGGATGGATGCGGGAAGGTACGAATGAACAACAAATCTGTTAACGCCCCGTGGCTGCCTGGGAGGAAAAACCTGTTCTGGTCCCCATCCACATTATTTCACCTGCCCCTTCCGCCGGCAGCCCCCTCAGCATCTCCGCTGCTGTCGTGGAGGCGCTGGAGGAAGACGGCTCGCTGATCCACTGCTGCCCCCGAGGCCCCAGCAGATGCTGAGTGCGCCCGGAGAGTTACGACATTATTTCTCTTCCACAGACACTCAGGGCCTGGATGGGGACATGCACTGGAAACTAATAACCTCATGTGAGTCCAGTGGTATAAAAACACATTGAATGAGAACCTGGGAACAGAGAGGAAGAAGCAACGAGAGGCCAGAAGCAAGGAAACGGTCCTTTATGCCTCCCTGTGAGCCTGTTGAACAGACTTGCAGTGCTCAAAGCCGACGGTGGTTGATACCGTACCCTGACGACTTTGAAACATTTTCTCATTTTGGGACGTTTTAGCTGAACATACAGTCTTAAACTGTCTTCTTGTGAGATATTATTAAAATATCTTTCCACCCAGCACATGCTTTGTGTTACTGTGTAACTTAGATCTTATCAGATGTGCCTTTCATGTCCAAAAGCAACGCATTGATACAAACGTCCCTGCAGATCATTAAGTCTGAGTACACAGGTGCCAGGCACGCTTGGACATGACCCCTCAGTTCATGCTAACACGTACTCGCACATTTCCGATTTCTTCCTATTTTCAAAGAAATGATATGTAAGTATACTCATATACTTTTTTTTTTCCATGTTGGTCTCGTATAGTTATTTCTTTTCTATTACCTCAGGCAAAGAGTGCACTTTCTAAGCTTGAGCTCCTTGCACGTGAGCGCCGTGACTCAACTTTGCCCCAATGAGGTATTCTGGGGGCTTTTTAAAAGCTGGGAGACATAATTAAGATGAGTAAAAACAGGATCATCAGAATCACACAAACTGAAAGTAGAAAAAAGTCATTGTAGCTTCTGGTGGTTCGGTGAAACTTTCTATTCACTGGCTCCATAATTCATAAGCATCAAAGTCAAGGAAATTGTGGCTGCACAATTTTTCAGCCACTATTTCTGAGGCTCAGAAAGGCACTCAGTTGAATCAACGGTAGCGTTTTTAAAATGCAGAATGGGTAAAGTATAGATTTATGGTTTGAGAATCAGAACAGTTTAATGACTAGGGAGAGCCTTTGAGAACATTTGCTCCAAGCCCATCGCTTTGCAGATGAACAGCATCGGCACACAGCTGCTTTGCGACTGGCAGGCCCCTTAACTGCCCAGGGCTCAGCTTCCTGGTCTGTGAGGTGAGAGGCTGGGCTGTACGAACTCTTGATGCCCTTCCACCAGCATGTTGCAGGGCCCCTGTAAACGGCTGTTGAATGAATCACACTAACGCTCAGAGAGGCTGGTTAACCCTCCTGGAATCACACAGCTGGTCAGGGACAGACACAAACAAGTCTGGCTCCCAGCCTGTATTCCTTCTCTACAACAGACTTAGAATGAAGACCCTGGATTTTGTACAAAATCACCTAGAGATTAATAAAGAAAACAGCATGCAGAGAGGGAAAATAGAAAACAACCTAACTATGGATTAAAACCAAGTCAAACAAACTACTTATTTCAGATACCTGCATCTCCACTTTTTAAGTAAAGATTTTACTTATTTTTAGAGAGAGGGAAGGGGGAAGGAGAAAGAGAGAAACATCTGTGTGAGAGAGAAACATTGATCAGAGACCTCTCACACAAGCCCGAACCAGGACCGAACCCGCCACCCAGGCATGTACCCTGTCCGGAAATCGAACCGGGTCTCTTTGCTTACAGGATGACGTCTAGCCAACTGACCCACACCAGCTGGGGCATGTGTATCCACTTTTAAACCACAAACTGGCTTCCCTTAGGCACCCGGCTTACATACCAGCCATGCACCAAAGGAATGTCAGCTGGTGCCCTGGTTTCTCTTGCCGCAAAACAAGCTTCTCCAGAACAAAGAGGCTTCCAGCAATTTATTACTACCCCTTATTATGGGTTAAATTGAGTCTACTCCTCCAAGGAAAACATGACCTAACCACCAGTACCTATGAATAGAACTTATTTGAAAATAGGGTCTGTGCAGATGCTATCAAGTTAAGATGCGGTCGTTAGGCTGGGCCCAAATCCATAGAACTGGTGTCCTCGTAACAAGGGGGAAATTTGGACACAGAGAGACCCAGAGGATAGACGGCCACGTGAAGAAGGAGGCAGAGGCTGGAGTGGCGCTGCCATGAAGCCGAGGGGGGCCAGGGGCCACCTTTGCTGGAAGCAGCAAGGGAGGAGCCTCCCCCAGGGGTTTCGGAGGGAGCACAGCCCCGCCGACGCCTTCGTCTCGGCTGTGCAGGCTCTGGAGCCGTGAGGCCCTGCCTGTCGTTTTAGGAACGAAAGCAGCCCGAGGGCCTGGGTCACGTGAGGCAGCCCCAGGAGGTGAGCGCAGCGTTCGGGCTCGTGGGGGTCGACAGGGCTGAGCGGGTCCCTCGCCATCAGGGTCCCTCGCCATCAGGCTCTCTCAGATGGCGGCTGGCACTAGAGTCACCGGCAGCCTTGACGGATGTCCAAGGTGGCACAGTCACGGGGCCACCGTCGAGGCTGTCGTTGGCCGGGGGCTCAGCTGGGGCTGTGGCCCGAGCGCATGCCCATGGCCTCTCTGTGCGGAGCGGGTTTCCGACCGACCGCAAGGCAGCGTCCCCAGAACGGCCACCCCAGAGACGGGAAGTGAGAAAGAGCCGGGCCCGCAAGGGCCTGGCCAGAAATTGGGGCGGCCCCTGCCCGCCGCGGCCGACCAGCCACGCCCCTCCGAGGCGCGCAGCTCGCTTTAAAGCCAAATACCAGCGGCCGAGGGGCGGTTCGGGGAGACGCTCGGAGCCGTTGCTCCCCACTGGCGACACTGAAGAACAAGACGGAGGTGCGGAAAGTATGTCCCCGGAGAGCAAAGCCTCCCTTGGGGCCCGGAACAGCTAACGAAGCCCCCAAGGGTTCCAGACGACAAGGGGGCGCCGTTGATCCAGTTTCGCCCGGAACCTTTCTCACCCCTGGGTCACAGCTCAAGGCTCAGGAGGCACTTCCTCCCTCCTTGCTTTTGAAGGAAACTTATTGTCAGGGTTACACTCCGTTCAGTGACCCCCAAGCTGGGGAGGAAACGTTGTCGCGAAGGCCCCACAGTTCGTTATTCAATGAGCTTCCCTTAAATGCCTCCTGGGGGCCGGCTGTGCTGGCTGCTGGACAAGGAAATGAGGAGGAACTTAAGACGTTCAACAGAGAAAAGTGCCTGAAGCCCCGGGAGATGAGTCCAGAAGGTCCCTTCTTTCCCTTCCTCTCACCTCTCCGAGTGTGGAGGGGAGGACCCTGGGGCTCCGAGCCGTCCCCGCCACGGGTCTCTAGACGCTTTTTCTACGGGAGGGCTGGCCTGAGACCCTGGGCCTGAGGGCCCTTCCCACCCCCCTGCCCCCACCCCATTCCTGGGGCAAACCCATTCCACTGATGAGACGGGATAGCAAGAAGCTAAGAATATTGCTCGGCAAGCAGAAGAGGGAAACCGAGATCGCTGAACACACTGGCTGAGCAGTTTACAGCCAGAGACAGAAGGTCGCTCCCGGGAGATAACGTGGAGGCCCCAGTTGGGTTTCAGCTCCAGGCCCAGAGAAGCAGCAAAACCAGGTTGACAACTCCAGAACCAACCGCAGTGACTAAGGACCCCCTGCCCAGCGCAGACCAGTCAGTGGACGCCACGACCCTGGAAGGGCGCACCTGGGGAAGCGATGACTGTCCTGCAGAAGCCGTCCCCTGAGGCCTGCCCTGAGGTTCCCGCCTGCAAGATGGGGAAAAAGGAAAGACAGAGGATCCCCGGGGAGCAGCCCGAGCCATTCCCTTTCCCCTCTCCTCCCCCACTTCCTTGCCCACGTCTTCAAAACTCTATGGCAATGGGCAGCTGGCAGGTGTCCCATGCTAACCGCCTGAACCTTTCCCCAACACCCCCTTTTCTCCGACTTCCCAGGGAGCCAAGGCAACCCAGCCAAGGCTCTCCTGTTGTTCCTTCTGCGCCAAGCCCTTCCTTGTTTTTACTGTCCCCAGCTTTAATGAATGCACCCTGCCCTGACCGGTGTGGCTCAGTGAGTTGGGCGTTGTCCTGCAAAGTAGAAGGTCGCTGGTTTCCTTCCCGGTCAGGGCCGGTTCAGGCCCAGGTCAGCGGCGTGTACTAGAGGCAACAATCAATGTTTCTCTCTCACACTGACGTTTCTCTCCCTCCCTTCCCCTCTCTCTAAAAATAAATAGATAAAATCTTTGTACTATTTTTTCCAACTTTCTTCTGTCTAGAGTTTTTCAGAATTAAAAAGTAAAAAAGCATTAGTTTAGCACGTACTATTTAGCACTTTAAGGGCTGAGAGGGACGAGGGCAGCTGCGGTGCGTTGGAGGTGGGTAGGGAGCAATAAAACTCAGCAGTGTTACCTGATCCCGTATAATTGCCTCCACTTCTCCGGCGTTTTGAGAAACAATCTTTTCGTCTTTTCTAGATGCAAGAAGGTATAACTGAGTAAATCAGAACAGAAAATGTAAAGACTCTCTGCTTGTTGTTATAGTGACTGTGAAGTACGTATAAATCCCAGCCCCAGAAGGAATTAATTTGACTAACATAGATGTAAGATCAAAATTAATAAGACTACAATCCTTGGACCATCTGCGCTTGCTCTTATCAAATGCTCTTGGGGACACAGGATACAACGTTATTGTTCAGATACCTGGAGGGGGTGGGCGTGAGTGGGATGGAGAAAAGATAGGAGAGGTCATGTGCTTGCCTTGTTTGCAGAAACCTGATAAAGAACGCTGGAGAGACCCACCGCAGGGCTGGGGTGGCGGACCGGGAGCCTGACCCCAGGGGCCTCTTACAGATGTGGGGACGGGGACTGGGGCTCCGATGGGGCCGGACCATGTGGTCCTGATTGCTATCAGGGAACTGGAGGCTCATGGGTAATCCCCTGCCTCAAAGGACACAGAGAGCACCCTTAATTAGTTAAGGTCTTATTAGAGTTCACCAGAAAAACAGTCAGGGAAGGGCTGTATATTGAGGTATTAAGTAAGTGCCTTCTACGGATGAGGCATAATGCCAAGGGTGGAAAACTGTCAGAGTAAGATAAATAGGATCAGTGCCACCAGGTGGCTGATGGGTCAAAGATTGCTCACCAGGGAGTTCCCACAGGACTCAGTTTCCCCACCTGTAAAGGGAAGCCTCCCTCCCTCACGTGCGCGCTGTGAAGGTGAAATGAACTCACGCACCCGGAGTGAGTACCAGGCACTCCTCAGGGGCGGGTCCTCACCCCCTCCTCTCGGATAAAAGAGCCTGAGTCGTCCAGGTTTACACTGAAGTCTCGCCCACCCTACGCTGTCCCCAGGGCAGTTCCATGGGCCCAACTTGAGACCTTGTGCTGCTGTAATAACCCAGATGTGCTGCGGACACCGAACTAGCCCTTACAGCGTCCCACCCCCACGCCGAGGCTGCTCGCAGCGGGGCCCGCGTTTATTCAGTTAGGAAAGCCACCTCCTTTTAAAATGGGAATATATTGGGCTGCGACAGTGATTTCAATTTGTGGCGTTCACCACAGTCATGCTATCAAGCAGAGTTCAGGTTTATTAACTTTATATGCATCGGAGTCTTTGAAATTGTTAGTTCATATGTATGGAAATACATTTTCATAAAATGAACTACAAGCCCTGTTACATGGCACATCTTGAATACCAGAGTAAAATAGCTTTTAAATGACTAGAACGGCAGGTTTCTGCTATAAACTGGTGTAGATACGGGGGCAAAGAAAGCATAGATGGAAAAGAAAGGAAGGAAGGAAGGAGGGAGGGAGGGGAGGAAGGGAGGGAGGAAAAGAAAGGAAAAAAGGGAAAGAAAAGGAAGTAGATGTGAAGTCGCTGGGCTTTTGGTTATGTCCAGGGAGAAATTCGATCCCCTCATCCCTGGAACCGAGCCCCTAAGACGCCTTTGTAAAGATAGGAGTCATCCCTCCTAAGGCCACGAGGGCTCAGGGGTAACTTGGGACAGGGGCGGAGGAGGGGGGCAGGGGGGAGGCCGTGGCCTGGTGCCGCTGCCCGGCTAGGAGGACCGGCAAGGGGCCCATATGAGGCTGAACTTGCCGGCACCGGGAACAGGCATCTGCTTCACATCATTGGGCCCGAGGTCGGCAGGAAATAGGATCCCAGACCCTCCTTGGATGGAACTGAGCTTCCACAGGAAAGGGAGGGCGGGGCGGGAATCTGCATCTGAGGACCGGGGGAAGGACTGAGGGTTCAGCTCAGGGGTGCACTCAGCCCACTGTCCACCGAAAATCGGGTTCAGAGGGCTCTCGTCTTTAATCCCTCCATCTGCCCTGGGAGAGATTTCACAGCTGCTTACGCACTGACTCCGGAGCGCCAAGGACAGGCTCCTGCAGAGACCAGGGGAAAGGAGCTGGGGGAGTGTCTGCTGTTGGAGGGGAAGTGTGAGAGGTTGAACCGAACTTTGATTTTTCAACAAGTATCGAGTTACACGCATGTCTGCTACATTGGCCTGACAGAGAAGGAAAGAAAATTGAAAAGCAAATTCTAACATCCTCAGGAAAAAGAAAAAATTTATTTACATTTTCTGTTCTCTTTATAGCATTTTTTCCTTCCACCTAAGAATGAATTTGTAATCATCATTCTGTTATTATCAGAAATTTGTTATTACCAGATGTGACTACAAAGTAAGGCTACTGGTTCCACAAGCCACACATGGAAATGAATGTCCTTATTTTATAGTCAAAGCAGAGACAAGCAATATGCATGTATCTCAAATTATTGTTTTGTGTACCTGAAACTGATACAATGTTATATGAAAATAGCTCAATTTAAAAGACCATATTCTGTTTTCAAAGAGTATATGATGTGGTTTGGGATATCATAGGCGATCTCTGAGTTTGCTTTCTGAAACATGGAGTCAGGATTCGACTTCAAAATAGTTTACACTTCTACTGTATGATGGAAGGAAGGAGACTTGGGTGTAGAACACACAATACATTATGCAGGTGATGTATTCAGAATTGTACGCCTGAAACTTATATAATTGTATTAACCAATGTCACCCCAATAAATTCAATACAAATAAATGAAAGTCATCACGTATTATATAATAACTTAATAACATTATCCATTCCACCTTCCCGTGACCCAAATGAGATAATCAGCAGATTGTCTCAGATTCTTAGCAACAGGAGCAGGACTCCTGCAGGTCACCGTGGGCAATAGTTTGCAATTAGATACTTGATAATGATAATGCTTTGAAGTAGGAACTAAGTTTTCACTTTTGGTCATTTGATTTTCAACTTAATGAGCCATTTTAGATGTCGTCAAGGGCTGGTTTGCAAGTTCAGTTACAGAGAGGAGAGACGCCGCTACACTGGCAATAGCAACGGTCAGACCCACGCACCACTACGCTTGACACAGCAGAGTGGACCCCAGATGCTGTTTGCTGTGGGGGCCAGGTTGAACGACTGAGTGACTTTGGGTGGATTTCTTAACTTAGTCACCCATGGATGGGTTCCAGGAGCTCTGGGCACTCCCTGGCATGCCACGTTTGAAAATTTGAGAGCAGGACAGTATCTGTTAGTTACTTGAATGCAAAAGGAGTTAAGCTTGATCTGCCCCCATCCCCCCCCACACAAAAGGTAAAACCACAACCGCATGTCTTCTGCTCTCCTGCCTCCATCAGATTGCGAAGACAGCTGAGTGTGGCCAAGGCCATGTGCAGGCGTGGTTTGCCTGGACTCATTCCTTCCCTTCTTTCTACTAACAGATCTTGGATTTTGCTTTAGGTGACAGTGGGCTCAGCCTGATGGAGTGACTTGGGGCATTTCAAAACCAATCATGGCCATCGGATCCTCTTTCATTAGTTTGTAAACTTCCTAGCCTCCCTTTCACTGACTTTCTTCTTAGGGTTGTGGGCTTATCTTCTATTTCTTGCCAATGAGATGCAAGAGGAAGTCTGTGGGGAAGCTTCTGGAGAACTTTTGCTTTATTTCTACATGAGAAAGTAGTGGCTGACTCAGCCCTTTCTCTTTGCTTTTTGCTTTGAACTTGCATGTGATGGTTGGCACTGCAGCAGCCAGCTTGCAACCTTGAGGTGACATGCATCGGGGGTGATAAGCCAATAGGCAAAATGGAGAGACAGGAGGAGTCTGAGTCCTTAATGACACTGGTAAACTGGTAGGCCAGTTCTGATACGGACTGTATCTGAGTTTCTCGTTCAGTAAGCAATAAACAGTTTTCTGGCCTAAGCTATGGTCAGTAGAGGGTTTCTGCTACTTGCAGTCAAATGCATTTCACTAGATACAGTAAATAATCTTTTTCAGCTTAAAGTCAGCTGATTCTGTCTGTTCCAATGCACCACGAGTAGCTAGGTGTTGTGTTCAATGGGTAACACAAATCCTGTGGCCTCCCAAATGTTCATTCAGGAAATGTATGGGACAAATCCAAACAGGGGGAAAAGAGTGACCCTCTGAATGGAAATAATTCTCTTTCTGATATAGAGGAGAGTAGGTTTTACTTTATTTTTGGTTAATAATTCGGAAATCAATGAGCAAAAGTAAAGAGGCAAAGAGACTACATCTCAACTTCGCGCTGAAGCAGAGGTCAGTTTTAAGCTTCCATGCTTTCCTGTTCCACACGTTTCTATCGTCATACATTTTTGTGCTATTTCATCATGTGGCCTACATACTAGCCTAAAAGACAAACCCACTAACTAAGGTTTACATTTTTGGTTTTATTTTTTTCTACTCTGATAAAGGACCATTTTGACCTATCAGTCGCTTGGAAAATTTAACGAAGGAAAAAGCGGCTGAATTGTTAGCCTCTCTCCAATAACTTTAGTCATGTGTATTTCTAGGCTAGTTATGGAAATCGATATTCTATGTTACAAATCTCTCTCGCTCTATTTGGGGATTATCCACATACACTAACGGTGAAAGGGTTGGCCGTTTATCAGTCAGCTTTTGCTGTGTAACAAACCCTCCGAAACTCAGTGGTTTCAACAGCACTGATGTCTTCGCCAGTGCCCACGCGTGGCTGGTGTAGCCTGTGCTTGACTGGGTTTGGCTCCACACTGAATGCTGGATCCAGGCCTGCATCACATTTTTTGGACCGGCAGGCTGGCTGGCACATGTTTTTCTCACAGCGCTGACAGAAGCGCAGGAGGCAACAGGGCAAGTCCAAGTGCACATGTCAGGCCTTTGCTTGTATCACCTCCACTAAAAGTGCCATTGGCCAAACTGAGTCATAGGGCCAAGCCCAGTATCCATGGAGTAGAAATGGACTTCGCTGCTGGCTGGTAGGGACTACAGAGCCTCAAGGCAAAGTTCGAGGGAAAGGGAGGGGGGAACGATGGCAAACAACGGTGCTGTGAAAGGGAAGAGAGCTGGCAACAAAGGACCTGCTTCTGAGATTGTTCTGACACAGTTCTTAGAACCCGCCAGAACTAAGAATTAAAGGAACGATGCCTGGGACTCCTCCTGTGAAAGAGGAAATTTCCCGTCCTGAACATGTTTAGGCTGGAAGAGTCAACTCAACAACGTGGTTAAATAGGTCACCATCCGCCTCTCTCCTATGAGCATGCCTTTCTGGAGCTAGCCTCATATTTCTGTGGAATAAGGACAAGTGTCCTGTCATTGTCTCTGTGTGCTGGAGCTGTATAGAGACTGCATTTATAAGACTCATCAGGTGCTAATGGCGGTATCTTTTTAACAACAATACCAAGTGTAATAGCCACGCTCTTTGTGGGCATCTTTTGACTTTATTCTTCCCAGCCACCCCGTGAAGGAGGAATTGTTTATTATTTGTTTCCCAAATGATGAACTTAAGTCCCAGGCGGCACCGCTAACAGGGCCAGGATTTGAACCCAGTTAAGTGTTGTTTAGCATTTGCATCCTTGTCCCCCACCACCCCAGCGAGGACACTGCCATCGCTGCAGCCAAATTGATACCGGGTGACATATATGTGCGTAAAATAAGACAGAGCATGTGTCTGTATGACATGTTTGTAACACAGAAATTGCTCATCTAAATGGCATTTGAGCACTACTACATCCTGAGGACTTGTGTGGTTAGCAGAAGAATGCATTTCACAAAACAAATGTGAATTTTCGAAATACTCACTGGGCCTCATTGGCTTCCCAAACCAGTGTGACCCGGGCCAGCCAGGCCCACAGGGGACTAGCACCCTGAAATCTTGTTCCCATTCCTACCTAGCAGGTCCCAGCGCCGGGTCCCTCCTGTGCAGGGAGCTCTTCATGACCCAGCGGCACTTAAAAGCCTTTCCTTTATTCCCCTCCTTGATTCTCTGCTGTGTTCTGCGTCCTTTTCCGGGAGCGGGTGTTAACTGGGCACGTGGAGCCCTATTTGAAGAAACCTCCCAGAGTTCAAACCCTCGAGGCGCCTCCTCCTGGATCTGACTTTAACTCTTCAGCTCCCACCTCCCCTTCTGCACATCGATCTATGCAAAATGAATCTCCGGACTTTAAAATGCTTTCAACGGCCATTAGAGAAATTGTCCTTTTCATGTTTTAAGCTACACAAATAATTCCTCTACAAAGGCTATTCTTAAAAACAAGACTTTTGGTAGGAACTGGAGACGCCCCTTAAGCCCCAGGGCTTTCATGTGAACCAGGAGCCAACAGTTACTCTTCAACTAGTGCTTGTTTTGTTTTGATTTTTGCTTCTTTAACAAGAGTGTCTAAATTGGGGTAGGGTGCGTTAGAGGTGGCTAATGGAATGGGAGGGTGATCAAGCCCCCAGAGGGGTGTGATTAAAATTATTTTAATCACTGAGGTGGCTCACACACTGACCAGTGAGAATGGACAGTGGTCACAGACAGCCACGTGCTGGTACCGGTGTCCCTCAGCCCTGGTGCCTGGCCCCACCATTCCAGCTCTGGCTCCAGGCTCCTGTCAGCTGCTTCTGTAGATACGATAAATACGACCTGCTGTCCAAAAGAAAACATTTGTCACCATTTACTTAGGACATTCTGTGTTTTGAGGCAATTTCAAAAGGAGGTGTGCAAACACCGATTCAAATGAATACATGTACCCCTATGTTCATTGCAGCGTTACTTACAGTAGCCAAGGTTGGGAAGCAGCCCAAGAGCCCATCAGTAGGTGAGTGGATAAGGAAGCTGCGGTACAGTCACACAGTGGAATGCTATCATGCTAAGTGAAATAAGCCAGCCAGAGAAAGACAGGTACCCTATGATTTCACTCATACATGGGATTTACTGAACAAAATGGACGAACAAACAAAATAGAAACAGGCTCATAGATGCAGAGGACAGATCAACAGCTGTCAGAGGGGAGGGGGATGGAGGGCTGGGTGATAAAAGTGAAAGGATCAAGCAAAAGAAAAAAGGAAAAAAAAGAAAACTCATAGACACAGACAACAGTCTGGTGATTACTGGAGGGAGAGGTCGGTGAGGGAGGTGAAGAGGGTGTGGAGGGATAAATGGTGACGGAAGGAGACTTGACTTGGGGTGGTGAACACGCAATACGATATACAGATGATGTGTTACAGAATTATACACCGAAACCTATATAATTTTATTAGCCAATGTCACCCCAATCAATTCCATTTAAAAAAGAAGATTTTTTGAGCAATGACTAGAATGCGTTATTCCTTCTTAAAGTCCACCCCTGATTGAAAACATAGAAATTTTGGCTCATTCATCCAAAGACAAGCATGGTTCTTTTGTCGTACTTCTTGGTAATTGATATACTTAGTGGTGGCTTCCAGGAAGTGACTATCATTTTGATGAAGTGTTGGTCAGGTGACAGATGTCTGACATTCAGAGAACCCTCCACCTGGAGAGAGCAGGAAGTCATTATTAGGTCAGAGCAGTAGGTGTAGAAGGATCGCATTGTAGAGGAGAAAGAGTTGGAGTTGGAAGACGTCAGTTACGCCGGACTGACCACCAGAGGTGGGGGGACAACGTGGGCTCGTGGCTCTCAGGGCGCAGGTGGCAAGATGGACCGGGGATGGGGTCCACAGGCCGAGAAACAAGAGCCCAAAAGCACACGTGGGACGCTGAGCTCGGCTCTCACTCTGCCTGCTCTGGCTCCTCAGGCTTGCGATGTTCTTTTCGTGGGGGATCTGCGGATGAGACGGCTTCTGAGAACAGAGCCGGGGAAAAAAGACTTGGGGAATGTGGGGCTGGCTTAGGAGAATCCAAGCGAATGCCCCTCTTTGTGGCAACTAATTTTAATTAACTTTACATACCAAAGGAAATGTAAAAATGCTCTTTGTTGTAAAATGCCCAACAAGACAGGGCTAGTTGAATAATTACAGCGTATCTGTAATTTAGAACATGAATCGGTCATTGAAAGCTATGTCTTTAGGAAAGCAATACTATATATTTCTCTGTAGCTGTATAAATTATTTGTGAAAGGTCTAAAACCTTCATGGAAACCACAAATGCCCAATTCAAATTGCTGTGTTGCTTCTGGAGAGAGTGGGGGAGATGGGGGTTGAGGCGTGAGTGGGCAAGTGGGGTTTATTATACACGTGATGTTTATTCTTCAGCTGGGTGGTGGGTCCATGTGTGTTCAGGATATGAATTTCTATGCTTTTTGTTTGTTTGAATTATTTAATAATTTAAAAAATCATGTTCTCAAATTCTGATCACATGACATGTTTGTGATAAAGTATTGAACAAAAATCAATCAGGCTATAAAATATGTACACAATATGATATCAATTTTGCCTTAAAATAATATATACTCATATGTGTATCTATATATACATACATACACATATGTAACTAGAATAAAGTAAAAGAGGCTATTTCTGGTCATTTTTATTTTCTTCATTATTCTGTTTTATGTTCTTTGGATTTTTACAATAATATATCTCTTATCATCTAAGAAGTGGTCTTATAAAATATTATGATCTTTAACAATTAATGAAAAGTGCATTATACACGTTCAGTTATTTTTAAAAAATCCTTGCCCGAGGATATGTTTATTGATTTTAGAGAAAAAGGAAGGGAGACAGAGAGAGACAGAAACACCCACCAGCTGCCTCTTGCACACGCCTGCAGCGGGGACGGTGCCCCCCACCCAGGCATGTGCCCTGGCCTTTTGTGCACGGGACGATGCTCCGACCAACTGAGCTATCCGGCCAGGGCCATGGCCACTTTTTAAAATGTTAAAAAAACTTTTAAAACTGTAAAATTGCTGCTTTTTAAAAAAATAAAAATAAAATGACGGCTTTTTAAAAACATATGGTTCCCAGCTGAAGTTTTATCACTGCTGCTCCTTTTCTTCCCAAAAGATTATATACCAGTTTGATTGGTTTCATCAGTGGGAAAATATTTTCTCCTCAAGTTCGAAATGAATTTTTGCAGTTGGAAATGTTTCTTATACGAAAAATACGGAATCAGAACATGCTCTGGACTTAATGGTAGGAAATGTCTTTTGTCAGCAGTCACTAGAGCACTGAGAATTGCAAAGCGACTTGTCGATAGTGGCAAGTCCGTCCAGCTTGGTGTCCTGGGCTGGCCGAGGCCACAGTGTTGGCTCTGAGTGTGTACTCGGCCCCCTGGCCCACTGCTGTGTGGTCCAGGACACAGGTGGATGGAGAACCGTGAAGCTCAAACCCACTGAGGACATATGAGGCCTGTCCAGAAAAAGTCCAGCCATTTTTAATATAATGAGAATAGATTGTGTGACATTGACGTAACATGGTGGCCATGGAGAGTGGACTGGAATATGCCTGTGTGAACAATGGCCATTTCACTGTGCTAGTCAGTGGGGGCCACTGACTGAGCATGTGTACTGTGTGGCCGTCGCATTCAAAATGACTGAGGGAGTAGAGCAACAAATCTGTATCAAACTTTGTGTTAAGCTTGAGCATTCCTCTACAGAAACTATTGGGATGATTCAGAAGCCGCAGCTATGGGCGACTGGGGATTGGCAGCTTCATCAGGACAACGTGCCTGCTCATGCATCACGTCTGGTGCAGTGTTTTTTGGTGAAACATCAAATCACCCAGGTGACTCATCCCCCCGACAGCCCAGATTTGGTGCCCTGTGACTTCTGGCTTTTCCCAAAACTGAAATCACCTTTGAAAGGGAAGGGATTTCAGACCGTGGATGAGATTCAGGAAATATAACAGAGCAGCTGATGACAACTGGGAGAACCACGTGAGGTCCCAAGGTACCTGCTTTGAAGCGGACTGAGGCGTCATTGTACAATGTTTCTTGTATCTTGTATCTTCTTTGATAAATGTGTCTATTTTTCATGTTACGTGGCTGGATATCTTTTGGACAGACCTTGTAGGAGGGCACCATCCTGGATGAGGAGCAGAGGGAAAAAATCTGGCTCAGAGTCTTGTTGTTGGCAAGATCTATTCTCTACAGTGTTCCACCCCAAAGCTCACCCACCCCACCCAGGAACTCAGGCATTCCCCTGTCAGAGCCCCACTGAGCCTGGTCCTGACTTCAGGGTCCTGCTGATACACACTGCTTTTGAGATCCAAGGCAGTGATGACACTAAGAGGCTGAGGGAAGCCCTGGCTGGTGTGGCTCAGTGGATTGAGTGCCGGCCTGCAAACTAAAGGGTTGCTGGTTCGATTCTCAGCCTAGGACACAGGCCTGGGTTGCAGGCCAGGTCCTCAGGAAGGGGCGCGCAAGAGGCAACCACATGCTCATGGTTTTCTTCCTCACTTTCTCTTTCCCTTCCCCCCTCTCCAAAAAAACAAACAAATAAAACCTTAAAAAAAAAAAAAAAAAAGGCTCAGGGAAGTGGCCATCTCTTCGAAGTGCCCTTCCTTTCCTTGCTTCCTTGCTTTCCTCTTGTTATCTTGAGAATCTTTATGCCCCTCCCCCTTCTGCCTCATCTATGATCTTGATCTGGTCTAAGCAGGCCATGGACCAAAGCCAGCGTTAAGTGAATGTCATTTGAGTGAGTGAATGAATGAATGAATGAATGGTCCTATATGGCTCAGGCTTTAAAATACTTATGCAAACAGTTTAAACTCTTTCAGATTTGTCTAGTTACACCGTATTTTTAGGGAATGATTTTTTAAGCTTGTCACTTAGCAAATGAAATGATTCTTAATCATTTTTAATAAACATTGTAGAGAATGTAAGCAGTGGTCTTTAAACTGAAACATCTTGGGATTCAATGGGAAAACCTGGATTCGCTTTATCCAGATCACATGTGTTTTCAGAGAATTTGCACCCTGGACTCACTTCTCAGCCCCTGTGTTTTCAGCCTGAAGAGTACCGACTGGTCTGCCTTTAGCAGAGTCCCTGTCCTTTTCCCTCCCCTGTCCCTATTCCTTTGGCCTCTTAGGTGCAGTGATCAAAAAGGCTTATAGCATTTCCTGTTGAGGACACCTCAAAGTTTTGTTTTAAATTTGATTCTTGGACAATGTTTTGTTGCTGTTTTGGGTCTTAAGACCTTCCTTCCAAGCAGCTGACTTCCTGGGTGCCTTTCCCCAGACTCTGACTGGTGGCGAAGGGGATAAGGAGCTGTCACGACCTTTCCTGGAAGTAGGGTCTTTCAGTGGGAGGCGTGTCCAAACCAGTTTTCTTATCTTTGTTCCCCTGAGTGACCACCTCTTCCTTCTTTTTAAAAATAACTTTGAGATATAATTTATATACCATAAAGTTCACCCTTTTAAACTGTACAATTCAGGGGTTTGATATACCATAAGCTACTTTTAGAACACTTTCATCATCCCCCAAAAGACCTTGGACGTTTATCGGCCACTCCTTCTTCCTCCCACTCTCTCCCCACCCTCTCGCCCCAGGCGATGGCTCATCTACTTTCTGTCTCTATAGATTTGCATATTCTAGACATTCTTATAAATGACGCCATACAATATGTAGCCTTTGTGTCTGGCTTCTTTCCTTCCCCTAATGTTTTTTGAGCTTCATCCACGTTGTAGCATGTATCAGTACTTCATTCCTAGTTATTGCTGAATAATATTCTGTTGTGGGTATATCAGGTTTTGCTTATCTTTTCACCCGTTGATGGACATTTGGGTTGTTTTCACTTTTTGGCTTTTATGAATAGTGCTGCTTCGGGGTGGAGGGAGATACTTTCCTGTGCCCACAAGGTTCTTTCAGCCGGTCTCATAATCAAATCGACATGGAAAGATTAACAAGAGGAAATAACTAAATTTTTAAAATGATTTGATTTCTTTGTTTTTAGAGAGGGGAAGGGAGAGAGCAAGAGAAGGAGAGAAACATCAGTGTGTGGTTGCCTCTCACACGCCCCCTCCTGGGGACCTCTCCCGCAACCCAGGCCTGTGCCCTGACTGGGAATCGAACCTGTGACCTGAAGTCACAGGCTGGTGCTCAATCCACAAAGCCACACCAGCCAGGGTTTAAGTAAGTTTTCACACTGTGGATGAACCTGTTTCCCCAGAACCCAGATCCAGGACTACAGCATGATCGGCAAGGGATCCCTCAGCAAGGGATCTCCTCTCTCTCTAACCCCTGCCCTCACCACAGAGAGCCAGCTCTGCTGCCTTCTAACATCACAGACAAGTTACGCTTGTCAAGGAACTTAAACAAAATGATATGATACCTATCGTTTTGTTCTTTCACTCAAAGTCATGTGTATCCGATTCTTTCCAATTGTATGTACTTGTAGATCATTCATTTGCATTGTTGTAGGCTATTCCATTAGATAAATTTACCACAATTTATTCATTCTACTGTCAGTGGGCATTCGGATAGTTTCCAGTCTGGGGCTATTAGGAATAGTGCTCTTAGGGATATTCTTGTACATGTATTTTGGTAAATTACCTGCCTACTCACCTACTCACCTACCTTCTTACCTACCTGCCTACCTACATATCTGCTAGATCTATAGCTATGAGTAAAATAGCTAAGTTATAGAGTATTATTATTTGTTCAAATTATCAATTTTCCAAACTGGTTGTACCAATTTATATTCCTGTTAACGGTGTTTAACGATTTGGGTTGCGGCCATTTTCTCCTCAGAGGTGGACGGGCTGGAGCAGCGGCCGGCGCTGAGGCAAGCGTTGCCGTGGCCGGTGAAGCCCAGCCCGACGCTGATGCTTTGCAGGTGCTCAGGCACCTGGCCAGTCGCTCGCGCTTCCGCCCCCTCAGGGCCACGTGCGCCTCGAGCTCCAGCCGCCGGGCGTCTGTGCTGCCCTTGCACATCATGAGGTACAAGCAGGAGGACCCAGGGTCCTGAAAAACTACTGATTCATCCTCGGCAAGTGACTGGCATTTGCTGATCTGGCAACCAGGGGGGTTGGACAAGGACTGGGGGCTGCGTGCGGGGTGGTATATACTGGCAAGCACTTTGACAAGGCCAGCTGAGAGGACAACGCCCCCGCCATTTGCTGAGCAGGCCTATGACCTTGCTAAACAGGACTGCCATTTTATGCTCTTGAGCTTATACCCCCAGGATTGGAAATTACTGGAAAGGGAGAACAGAATTTAACTAACTGGCCCCCTACAGCCACAGGCAAAAGGTAACGTCGGAGCAAATGCAGCTTATGCAAAACCAATGGAAACCGCCTGAGCTGCAACGCCCCTAACAGCCCAGGAGCCACAGGGCAGCAGCCCCCGCCCCTTATAATCCAATATAATACGATGAAAACTCGAAGCCCCCATGTTTCACTGCTGGGGTATCTCTCCACACTGTGCCCCTTTCCCCTTTTGGAAAGTGAATAAAAATTTGCTCCCTGCCTTTTCCTCTCTTTGTGAACTCCTTCATAGTCCGCGCCAATGACCACCCTAACACAAGCTACTGGGTGTTCTGCCCCTTGAGATATGCTGAGTCTTGAGGGGCTCTGCCTGGGAGGCATTGGCCTTCAGTTCCCACTACAGTCTAAATAATCTCTCTAAATAACCATCTTCGACGTGGACGTCCTGGGCTACAGGGGCGTCTTGCCCGTTGAGAACCGCATAGATGTCTATCAGAAGCACCAGGAAGCCTTTGGGTGGGATATTTACGTGGTAGAGGGCTGCGGCATTGAGACACTTGGTGGGGGGTATTCTGGCAAGGGACTCGAGTGAAAAACAAGCCCACTGTTGTAATTGCCAAGACCTTCAAGGGCCAGAGCATTCCAAGCACTGAGGATGCAGAAAATCAGCATGGAAAGCCAATGCCAACAGAAAGAGTAGATGCACTTAGCAAGCTAACTGAGAGCCAGATAGAGACCAACAGGCATCTTGAACCGAAACCCCGGTTGGAGACCCGCCTCAAATCAACATCTCGGACATAGAGATGAACTTTCTACCTGCTTACAAAGTCGGGGACAAGGTAAATGCTCAGAAAACATGTGATTTGGCTCTGGCTTAGCTGGGCCATGAAAATCAGTCATTGTGTTGGACGGTGACACCCGGAACTCCACCTTCTCTGAGATGTTCAAGAAAAAGCACCCTGAGTGCTTCGTCGACTGTTTTATTGCTGAGCAAAGCAAGTTAAGCATGGCACTGGGATGCACCATCTGTGGTTGGACTGATGCTTTTTTGTTAGCACCTTCGTTGCCTTTCTGACCTGAGCATTTGACCAGATCTGGATTGGAGGCATCTCTCAAAGGAACATCAGCCTTACTGGGTGGCACTGCAGGGTATCCGTTGGTCAAGATGGCCCCTCCCAGTCGGCCCTGGAGGATGTGGCCCTGTTCCGAGACATGCCCAACTACACCATTTTCTACCCAAGTGAAGCAATCTTGACCCAGCATGCTGTGTTCCTGGCGGCCCATACCAAGGGGATGCGTTCCATTCGGACCAACCGACCAGACACTGATGTTATTTACTCCCGACAAGAAAGTTTTGAGATTGGACAGGCCAAGGTCGTTCGCCACAGCGTCAATGACAAGGTCAGTTATCGGAGCTGGAGTTACTCTGCATGAAGCCGTGGCAGCTGCTGATGCTACTTCCAAACAAGATATTTCTATCCGCGTCATCAACCTGTTTACGCTACAGCCCTGGATGCTGCCACCATCATCTCCAGTGCAAAATGCACAGGTGGCCGAATTATCACAGTGGAGGATCACCACCCAGAAGGTGGCATCGGGGAAGCTGTCGGTGCAGCCGTTTCCATGGAGCCTGACATCCCGCGTCGCCCACTGGCAGCGCAAGGAGGGCCTCAGGGTTGGGAGGTCGAGTGAACTGCTGGACGCCTTTGGAATTAGTGCCAAGCACATTAGAGTGGCCACGAAATGTATTTTAACAAACTGAAAGAGCTGTTGGCCTCAGTCTTAAAAGACTAGCCTCTACATTTATACTTGTTGACAAACGATCATTAAAATCCATACAGTTTGTTCTTTGTTGTTCTTAAGGGCAAGACAAGTTCCTGTTAAGCCGTAACTACATATACAAGTGTAACGCTCATCTTAAAGTAATTAAAGTGGGTTATAAGATTTTTAAGTGAGCTTTCGCCGGTGTAGCTCAGTGGGTTGAGCACTGGCCTGTGATCTAAGAAGTTGTCGGTTTGATTCCCAGTGGTGGCACATGTTTGGGTTGTGGGCCAGGTCCCCAGTAGGGGGCGTGCGAGAGGCAACGGATCGATGTTTGCCTCTCTTCCTCCCTCCCTTTCCCTCTCTCTAAAAAAAAATAAATAAAATCTTTAAAAAAAGATTTTAAGTGACAGAATGTCTAACAAAACAACCATCTGATATCAAGTTTTATGATGAGACTACACATATCCGGGCTGGGGATTAACATAGGGTAGCAGTTTCTAAATGTGTGTATTTTCCTCATAAGTAAAGAAAGTGTGAACTGTAGACTGCACCCGCTGGGCTGCGCAGCACTAGAGCACCACACTGCAGCCAGGTAGGAAGTTCATGTGCTGCCATCCCACGTGCAGCTTCCTGGGCACCGGGGGACCCCAGAAGCCCTGGAGTTTCGTCTCCTCTCTTGCGGTGCATGAGCGGCAGTGAGAGCTCTTAGAATGGGCTCCTCTGCTTGTGGCGACTAGTCAGCACACGGAGGACATAGCTGGTGTTAGTCTCCACACTTGCCCTCCTTGCGAGGTCTCAGAACGTCTCATTTGCTCAGTGATCAGGCCAACTGTTAGCTCAATTATATTTATCTACTAAGGACACTCGTTAAAGTTAATAAAGCATTTAAAAATGTAGTGGTATTACATTATGATTTTATTTGCATTCTCTGATAGCTAGCGAAGTTGAGCACCTTCTTATACTTTTATTGGACATATGTATATTCACTTTTTGGGGGTGCCTATTTAAGGGTTTTGGGTGTTTGTTTTTTTTTTTTTGCCATTCCCTAACATTTTGTCTTCTTTTTCAAATTGTTTCGCAAGAGTTCTTTATGTAATCTAATGGCAAGTCTTTGGTCAGATATGTGTATTATAGGTTTCTTTTATTCTTGTGCCTTTTTCAGTATCTTAATGGTGTCTTTTGATGAATAAAATGTTTTAATTTTAATTTTTTCTTTATGGTGAGCACTTGTGTTTCGTCTATTATGAGATCATAAAGCTGTTTCTCTGTGGTGTTGTTTTGTTTTGTTTTTCATATTTAAATAGGTGATCCAGCTGGGGTGTGGCTGGGACTGAAGATTTTCTCTCTCTGTAAGGTATCCAGCACCAGTTAGTGCAATACAGCCCTCTCCCCGCTGCCCGGCCAGGTCCCCTCGGCTGTAAATCGGGCGACCATGTGGGCGCGGTCCTGTTTCTGGTCTCTGTGTGCCTCCCCGTTGGGCTGTTTGCCTGTCTTTGTGCCACTGTTACTGCTGTAATTATCCCAGCTTTAAAAAGCTGGGTTTTCATATCTGGTAGTGAAGACTCTCAGCTTCATTCTTCTCCTTCAAGATTGTCTTGGCTCCTCTTGGCCGTTTGTATTTTACGTGTGTTTTAGAATTGTCAACGTAAGAAACGTTCAAACCTGTAGGGAATTTTTGTGAGTTTATTTGAGCCAAGCTGACGACAATTGCCAGGAAGCAACATCTCAACAGATTGAGGAAATGCTCCGGAAAACAGCAGTGTGCACTTTACTTTATGTGTCACAATCAAAAGAGAAGACGTAGGGTGGTTCCGTGAAATCCCTTGGTGGTAGGTGGGAGGCAGGAGAAAGCAAAGTGGGGGAAGCCTTTGGGCTTAAAATAAAAAGGTAAAAGGAGAGAGACACAGACTCTGTTTGCAGAGGTGGGTACAGGGCAGTTTCGAGTGGACAACTAACAAAGAGGGGATTTGTGGTCCCTGCCCTGGGGCAATGGTTGTGCCCCAGGGGTCTGGAAAAAGGGAAGTTACCTTGACATTCCAAAGGTCTGTTCTCACAGGTTCAAAAGACAATGGAGGGCGCAGTCAAGGTAAAGTTTGACTTTCGACCCGGAAGGCTCTAGCCTATGACCAGGACGGCCCACAATGACCTGCTTTCAGTTAATAAGTTTAATTTCAGACATTCTTTTGTGGTTACTTTAGGTCTTGGGGCTTGTGACGCCGCCTCGCAGGCCTCCCCTGAGCTGGTCAGGTTTCATGTGTGGTCCCTTTTCGTCCACAGGGTCACCTTGTCAATTTTCACGTACACATAAGTGCGCACACTCGCATCCATAAACCCTACTGGGGTTTTGACTGGCATTGTATCGACTCCATGCATCTTCTAAATGATGAAAATACTTCCTCTCTTTCTTTAGGCCTTTTTTAGTTTCTCTCAGTATTGAATAACATTCAGCATATAGGTCTCGCACATTTTTTGTCGGATTTCTTCCTTAGGTATTTGATATTTTTCAAAATGTAAATGGTTTCACTTTAAAAGTTTAATTTTCTCTTCGTTTATTGCTGGTATATATAGTTGATTTTTGTAAACTAGCCTTAAGTCCAGTTACTTTGCTAACTATATTCATTAATCCTAATACTTTGATGGAAGATAAGTTTGGAATATCTATGCACATAATCATGCAATCAGTTTTCTTTTTTTTCCTTTTCAACTTTTTTTCTCTTGCTAAAACTATGTTCTCTATCTCACAATATATTTTAGTCATTGACCCTCTCCCTCTTGTTAGAGTTCATAATTATGGGAAGACTCATCAGTTTTCAGCTTCCCCAGATCATCAGTAGTCCTCGATGGGACAAGTGTCACATTTGTAAAATGATATTCTGCCCAGGAATCACGTATAACCACATTTTAGCCAAGCATTCCCAGCTCATACTTGAATCCCTTTAAAACTCCCAGTTAATTTCTAGACTAATTGTTTAAATCCATTTTAATCTACTCATTTGACTTCATCAAATTTCTCTTTTAAAAGCCTTAGTGTGAATTGATAGCAGTGTCTTGATCAATTCAGCTGAGTTTGTGCTTGGGAAAGTAAAATATGTCCGGAATTTAGGGAGGGAGACGTGCAAGACAGAAAAACTGATGCGACAACTTCTTTCATGCAGGATTTCAGAAGTGACATCCCTTTGCTCTTGCAGCCTGTTCTGTTAGAAGCCAATCACCAGGTCGGCGCGCTCCGCGGGCAGGATCACACCAGTGGTAATTTGGAACATTTCTGAAGCTGCCCACCGTATTTCCCTCTGGCTCTCTACAATGTGACGATTTGAATCTTGTTCTAAAAAGCACCAGGCTAATTTAAATCATGACTGTTTATGTGACATGACATATGTAACATAAAATTATGTTACAGTTTAAAAATTAAAATTTCCTGACATGACCCTCATTCCCTGACCCCAGCCTACTGTGTTTCCCAGCCTGCAAGGATACATTTGATGAGCTCAAACTTCTTACCCAAATTTTATATCCTAATGGCTCTTCATGTGTCCTCTACAAATCTTTTAGATTTTTCACTTTTGCTCTGTATTCCATGTGCCTGAAACCAAAACCATCAGTTTTATATCTCTGTTAGGCCTGAGAAATTCTTTTAAGACCAAGAAGGGGGAGTTGATAGCAACATAATGGCCTACACATTTTTTTCACGCTAACAAGCTGCACACTCATCCAGACACTACCATTCTCAGTCAGGTAATTACCGACGGGTGTCTGTTGCAATCGGACGGAAACTTCTATTAAATCTACCCCTGTATCTGCATTTATGTACAAACACTGGACCTCTATCCTGTTCACCCTCCCAGCAAAGGCCACATCCTCTGTCTCCTTTCCCCTGTTCAGTGTGTGGAGCCCCCTCGATCCAGCACACTCAGGGATGTGGCTTCGGCAATATTCTTGTCCCTGACTCATCAGTTTCCCCATCTCCACCGGATGTGTCCGTCATCAGTGTACCAAATGGTGTGTCATGCCTCTTAAAGCTCATAAACTCTTTCTCTTGATTTCACTTGCTCTTCCAATTGTATTTTCTTTCCCTTCCTTTTTAGCAAAATCCTTGAGAAAGTTGTCTATAGCGGCTCTGTCCGATCTTCTCTAATTCCCTTTGGAATCCACTCCAACCAGGCCACTGAAACTGTCTTAGTGAAGTAACCGGTGACCTTTGTATTGACAAATCCAACCCACAAGTCTCAGGCACCTTGAACCAATGGTTACTTTTATGCAATGGTTACTCTTTCTTTTTTGAAACACTTTCTTCCCTTGGCTGCCAGGATACCAGCTTTCCCACGCTGGCTGGGCTGGCTGGTGCTCTCTGTCTTCGGTGGTTTCTCCTCACCTCCACAATTTTTCCCTGGTGGGGTACCTTGAACTTTGCTATCTATGCTCCTTCCTCTGGTTTTAAATACTATTTATATTCTGAGGACTCCTAGTCACAGTTTCTCCCTGGACAAGACCTGTATACTGCAGGGATTTCTTTATGCCAGATGTGGTGTAAAGATTACTTCAAAGTAAAAACCCTGGAGCTCCAGTTGATACTGCTAGCACTTCCCGGATCAGAGTAAAGCAGAGCTTAAAGAGAGTCAGCCCTCCCGTGTCTCCAGTCAGGAAGGTGACTGACGGACCTCAGGCACTGGGACAGTCCCCCTCCCCACCCCCCAAAAAAGTTGTTTAAACAAGCCTCATCAGAACATTCCATCCTTTGAAGCGTCAAACCCTTCCCGCCACCCCCCACCCCCACCCCATTAAGCTGGTATGTAAACCTTTACCTCCAGCTGTCAGGGGAGTTACTCTGGGTAATGCACTCCTGCAGCCGCAATAAACGTTTCTCTTCTTGTCACCGAATTTGCAGGCCCTGATAATCAGGCCTAAACTGGTAGAGGATGAGTTTTTCTTCCAACAATAACTTACCACCTTGACATCTCTATCTGGTTGAAAACAGGCATCTCAAACTTACTGTGTCCCAGACTCACCTCTGATCTCCAGACCTCTGTCCCCAGGGCCCCTCCTGCCCCTCCTGCCCCTGCCACCCCCAACTCAGCTGTGACTCGCTTGCTCATCCACCAGCTGGTTTTCAACTTCTTTCTTGCGTCTTAAGTCCGACCTGTCGGCAAATCCTATCGCCTATACCTCCAAATATAGCCATAGTCAGATCATTTCCCCCCAGCTCCACTGTTACGGGGTTGGTTCCCTGCCACTGTCATTTCCTGCCTGGATGATGACAATAGACTGTAGCTGTCTTCTGATTAGGCCCCCGCTCCACTTCAGGCCACTCTCAGCACAGCGACCTTGTTTAATCTATCAGGTCTCTTTTCAGCACAAAATCCTCTCACTTAAGAAAAGTCCTCACAAGGGCCCCTCACCCCTTGGCCTCATCTCTCCCCGTCTTCCCCTTCCTGTTCCTAGAACACCCTGGGCAGGCTCCCCGTAGGGTCGGCTGAGGCACTTGTCATTCTCTCTGCTTAGAACTTTCTTGTCACCTCCTTCAAGGTTTTCTTTAAACGTCATTATCTCAGGGGAGCCTCCCCTGACTAAGGTGTTTTAAAGTTGCAGCACTTCCCTCCTTCCAGCCTATGTTTTTTTTTTCCATTTTATTTATCACTATCTCATTTGCAATATAATTTGTTTATTTTTTCTTTCTGCTAAAAAAGTCAGCTCCCCCAACGCAGGGATCTTTCTTTTGCTCACATTTTATTCTTACCTCCTAGAACAGTGCCTTCCACTTAGGAACTGCTCCGTAAATACTTGTTGAATGTGAGGAATAAATACATGTGCGAGGAGAAGTAAGTTGCTCTCAGGGGGCTGAAAGAGAAGTTCTGAGATGCTGATAGCCTGAGCTTTGTTCTTGACTTTCTCCTGTTCTCCTAGGAAAGCCCTGAGGGTACCTAGCGTGTGCACTGTGTGAGACCCTGGGCCTAGGGCAGCGAAGTAGGTGGAGCTGCATCTTGACTTCTAACTGCTGTTTTTGGTTTTGTCCCATACTGTACTAGTGAATCTCTGTCTACGACAGAGGACAAAATGGCCTACCAGTAGCGTCGTAACTGCAATCTGAGCATCTTTACACAGAAATGAAAAAGCTTGGTGACCCTCAGTGGTTTCACACCCACCCCTGTGCTTCACCTAGGCACCTTCGGTCACCAGCATTGCTGCACGGGAGCACCGTGCACGGGTGCACAACGCACGCGTGCACACACTCACAGACTCACACACTTTATCTGGGCTTCCCTGCCTGGAAATCTTCAAAGGAGTTTTCTTAGTATGGGAAACAAAATATAATTGACTCTTGAACTAGTATTTCAACTGTGTGGGTCCACTTATGTATATGCATTTATTTTTCTTCTTTTTATTTATTTTTTTAATCCTTACCCAAGGATATGTTTGTTGATTTTTTTTAGAGAGTGGGGCGGGGGAGGGGGGGAGAGAGAGAGAGAGAGAGAGAGAGAGAGAGAGAGAGATCAGTTGCTTCCAGTAGCCACCCTGACTGGGAAACAACCCGCAACCTAGGCATGTGCCCTGACTGGCAATCCAACCCATCGCCTTTTGGTGTACAGGACGATGCTCCAACCAACCGAGCCACATCCATAATATACTGAATATTATTTTGGAGATTTGCAACAATTAGAAAATACTCAGATGGACTTTTTGATTCCCTTAGTAACATTTCTTCTAGATTATTTTATTGTAGGAACACAGTACATAATACATATAACATATAACATATATAATGTGTTAATTGACTATGTTATCAGTAAGGCTTCTAGTCAACAGTAGGTTACTAGTGGCTAAGTTTTTGGGGAATCAAAATTTATATGTCGTTGACGTAAGAAATGTCCTAACCTGTAGAGAGCTGTATGAGTTTATTTGAGCCAAACTGATGGCACTTGCCGAGAAGTAAAATCTCAACAGACTGGGAAAATGTTCCAGAAAATGGCAGTTTTACCACTTATTTTATACATCAAAACCAGAAGGGAAGACATTGGGGGGGTTACATGAAATTCACTGGTGATAGATTAGGGAGGCAGGGAAAAGCAAAGTGGGGAAATTTCTGAAACTGGATAAAAAATAAAATGGAGACACACATACTTCTTTTACATTGGTGGGTATAAGATAGTTAACTGTTAACATTTACAGCACATAGAGATGGTATGTGGGAGAACAAGATAACAGGGAGGGGTTCTGTGGTCTCATTTTCTGATGGGAGATTGTGCCCTGAGGGGTCTGGAAAAGGGGCTTACTCTGACATTCCAAAGGTGTATTACACTCTGACATTCCAAAGGTATGTTATCATAGATGTAAAAAGACAATAGGCTCAGATAAGGAAAAGATTGACCTTTGTTAAGGAAGAGGCTGCCTTAGGACAATGCCTTAGGACAATGACTACAACTCATGACTCTCCTTTAGTTAGCGAGCTTTCATTTCAGACCATCCTACCTGGTTACTTTAAGTCTTGGGGTTTGTAAGGCCTGCTATGCAGGCCTCCCCCGAGTTTGTGAGGTTTAGTATGTGGCCTTTTTTTCATCCACAATGTGGATTTTGACTGTGTGTGTGTGCGCGCGCGCCACTAACTCCCGCACTGTTCAAGGGTCAACTGTACTTCTCCCTCCCGTCCTTTGTCAATATACAAAAGAGAGTTGCAAGATACCATACGTCCTCCATGTACAATAAAGTCTTTTTACAATTAGTTTCAGATTATCCCTTTTTCCTGCCATCACTGTAACTTAAAGTATCTTGCTTAACTGGGTAGCGTCACCCCCCAATTAAGGATGCCCCTGGCATCCCTACTTCCTGCTGTAGCTCAGCCTTCATGTTACAGTATGTACATTATGAATGTTGTATTTAATAGAGCCTTACTTAATTAGCTCTCTACTCTTTTACCCTTTCCCAACTGGAACTCTCAGTGCTAGCATAGATATTCAGTGCAATCGCCCTGCGAAGACGTTCATTCCCAAGTGCCCCCCGCCCGCTCAGTCTAGATCTAATGCTTGCTTTCTTCACAGTCCAGCTAAAATTTCCTTTTCCAAGGATTCTTTTGGGAACATCTTGAACCAACATCATTCCTTGATTCTAAATGCTTTGGCAATTCATGGTGTTTCACACTCTGCTGGATTTGTTTATAATTGCTTTCTGATAATTCCTGCTAATTTCTTTGACTTTTAAAAGATGACCATGTTTTAATATTTAATATAAAGAACAGATAAAATCAGCAATTTGAGAAGCAACTTAGGGATAAGCAGTTGGCTTCTGAGGTTTAAATTGCTGGTTAAAAATTGTTAACTACTGGTATAGGTGGAAATCTTTTACTGTGGAATATGAATGTATTGGTGATGTTACATTATTTTATAGTCACATCTCAGATGCATAATCTACTTTTGCATTATTACCATTTATTCATAATTGTGCTCTTATTTGGGTACATGATTGTTTTTAGTCTACCTTTTGGTTTTCCTCCACATACATTCCTGGTGTTGAATTTGTTCGTGATACTTGTGTGGAATGGAACGGCGATTTAGGACAGGTGGGAAAATTATGGGCTACATCAAATGAATTGTAGCGTATTAAAAACTTAGTCATTTGAAAATGTAATTAAAAATATAAAAAAAACAGTTTCTGTGGGCTTTTGACCCAACAGTTCATCGTTGACCATGCTTTCCCCAGCCTGAACTCTCAATGTGGGATCCTAGTTTCCGTGGGTGAGTGGTTATTTTGCCCTGTAGCTGCATCCTATTAAAGAAAGTCGGAATAACCTTAACTTCATTGCCAGATTAAGCAGAGAATGCATTCTAAACGAACAGTCTTAATTCCTCCGGGTTGAGACAGGTTTACCCCACTATCACTTCTAAGTAATTGAAAACTGTTGGAATCATCCTGACACTTTCCAGGGGCGTTACCATGAGGCTAGAGAACCACACTTATTTTGGATAAATGATTTCTAACGTGGACACGTGCTTGGAATTACAAACACTGGAAGGATCTCAACAAGGCGCTTTGACTGAGGAATCTGAACTGCAACGTCGCCCTCGCCCAGGTTTCTAAGGCGATGGGCACTGCGGGCTCGACCAGCGGGCCGGGGGTATCAGGGGACCGGCCGCAGAGGCAGCAGCCGACAGAAGTACTGGGGAGGGCGCTCGGCTCCTGTAGGGGCGCATGGGGCCCGCCGGAGCGCGGGAGGGTCGCGGCTCCTCGCCAGAGACAAGCCGAGGACCCCAGAGCGCGTCCCGCCGGCCGTCGTGTCCGGCGCCTCCCTCCAGCCAGCCCGGGCCTCGGCTCCGCGCGCGGGGAAAAGAGCGCGGCGGTTGAAACCGTTACCACACTAGAGTTTTGAACTGGTTCAAACTTGGCGTTCGGCCCCGCCCCGCCCCTCCGGCCCGGGAACTCCGAGGCGGCGGTTCCCGCCAAGCGCCGCGAGCGCGCCGTCCCGCCCTCCGACCAGTTCCCGCCACCCCTCCCCGCCGGCCTCCCGCCCGTGGACCGCATTTAGGGCTCCACGGGCTTCTTGTGCCCTTCTTAAGAGGCGCCGAGCCTTCAGCGAAAGAACAAAGAGCCGGCGCGCCGCTTCCACTCTGCGTCCAGGCAGCCGCGTCCCTCGACTCCCACACGCGCGCACGCGCACGCGCACCACCAGCCTAGCCCGGCCGAGTCCCGCGGGCGCCTCTGCGTGGGGCTGGCTCGGCGCCTCGGCGCCCGGCGGGCCCTGTGATTGGACGGGAGCCCGCTCGCGTCCCGCCAATCGGGGCGGCGCTTGGTTGGACGGGGGGGCCAAATAAAAGCGATGGCGATTGGGCTGCCGGGTTTGGCGCTCGGTCCGGGAGCGTCCGACACCCACTGGGACGCAGAAGGCGGTGGAGCCCCGGCGGCGGCGGCGGCGGCGGCGGCAGTGGTGGCGGCAGCGGCGGCGGCAGCGCGCGGGAGCGGCGCGCGGGAGCGGCGCGGGCTGGGGCTCAGGTAACGCGCCGCTGTTGGGCGGCCCGCCGGCCGGCATGGCTCCGGAGCCGGGCGCGAGGCGGCGGCTGCACCGGGACGTTCCCGCCGCCGCTTTGCCTGTCCGGGTATCGCCCTCACCAGGCTCTCTCCGGGCGCCGCTTTTGCTGGCGGGGTGAGGGGACACCCCTCGAAAGGGGGCCGTAAGGGCTGGCCCGCGCCACCCCGCGGGCGGGCAGTGCCGGACTCCGGAGACCCGAGAGGGGGGCAGGAGCGGGCGCCGCCGTGGGGGGCGTGCGGAGGGGTCTTCTCGCGTGCCCGC
This sequence comes from Pteronotus mesoamericanus, assembly GCF_021234165.1. Taxonomy (NCBI): domain Eukaryota; kingdom Metazoa; phylum Chordata; class Mammalia; order Chiroptera; family Mormoopidae; genus Pteronotus; species Pteronotus mesoamericanus. The sequence continues at coordinate 79,240,609 of NW_026555329.1, read as the reverse complement.
CCCTCCGGAGGCGCGGGGCCGGGCCGGGGCGCTGGGGTGTCCGGGGCGGGCTGGCCGCCGGAGCCCAAGTCTCCTTTGTGTGGAGCGCCGGGTGGGACGGGACACACACAAGTTGGTGGGACCTCGCTGCCGAGTGAGCACTCAGACAAAGGACGGACTGTGTCTCAGGGGAGCTCGGCGCGAGAAAGGGGCAGTGACATGGGCCTGACAGCAGGCGGGAGAGGGGCGTGCGGGCGGGGGTGGGCGGGCTCGGCCCCACGCCCCCTCCCCTCGGGCGCGCGGGGCGGCGGGGCCGCAGCGGCCCGGACGGCGTGCGGGGACTGGACTCCGAGTGGCCGCACCTGTGACATTTCCCCCAGAGCAGCCTGAAAACCCGGTGGCCGCGCCGGACTGCCTTCGCTTTCCTGTCGGGCTTTCTGTTAAGTTTGAGAGGAGGGTCGAGCTGCTCTCCCCCCTTCTTGGTTTTGTTCATTTCGGGGGCTTCCCGTCTACTTCCCGCGTCATGGTGCACCCCCTCCAACCACCGTCAAGTCTGTGCCACGGGGTCACTTTTCGAAAACGGGAGGAATCGAGAAGCACGGTATTTTGGGAAAACTTGGTGAACTCACGCTTAGTGAGTTACCACTTTCTGAGGAATCATAATTAAAAAAAAAAATTACTAGCTGTTTTGGCCAACTTGATACTGAGAATGGCGACAGGTGCTAACGAAATCAACTGTCATTTAGTCGGCGAGTATTCCCCCCAATCCTTGGGGGCTGAATGAGGATGAGATGGATGGTAGAAATAGTTGATCAGAGCAAAATGCTTATGACAAGTGTGTGTTTAGATGGTATGGTTAGCAGTTATTTATTTATTTTATTAATTAGTCTTGTTTTCCATGAACAATAGCCTTGGTGAGTCAGGAAAGACTGGATGCAGAAATGTTTGTTGCCTAAGAAATAGAATGTGTGCTGTCCACAGTTAAACTAAACTTCCTTTGTTTACCACACAGGATCTGTAAAATTTAAATTCGTTTGGACATAAAAATCTGTCATTGGTGTTTAAAGATATTTTACTACAAGGTTTACTTTCTAGGTTTCAAAGGTCACGAGTTTAATTTTGTAAAACAATTTAAAAATCTTTAGTAAACACTAAAGCTGATGCAGTTGAATGTAACCTATATTTCCAAGGATTTTGGAGTTTATTTTCCAGTTCTCTTCGTGAGCATAAGCAACTACTTCATATGTAGGAATAAAATGTGGAACAAATGACTAGTTTATTGATAATTTTATTTACAAGAAAACGAAAGTATTTAAGATATGTTTTATTTCCTTTTCATAGTCTCTAAAATTAGGAATAAATAGGATGCTGTTCTCATTTTGGAGGTGTATTAGGGAATGTAATATTTAAAGTTCCAGAAACCCTTAGGAAAATGCATTTTAAATTCTAATTTTTTGTTGAAAATGAATATGTTCAAAGAAAAGGAATTTAGAACCACATAGGCACTCTTCTGATTTGCATTGTTCTGTATGATGAAGACTTAATGTACACCTAATATCTTATGATTTCATAAAAATGGAGACAAAGAAATGCAGTGTGAAAGTATTCCGTATATTTATAGAGTTGGACACAATTGAACAGACATTACAGGTGTTGCCCTCAGTGCTGAGATTGTTAAATAATGTTTGCATTTAGATTACTTGCCGGTAAATATGTTTTAAAAAGTCCTGCGAATAAGCTTGTCCATTGTAATGAGATGAGCTAGATATGCAGATTTCAGAAGAAATTTGGCTGTTTTAAGCTAAGAAATTAAAAATTTTCCCTTCTTGTGTATTCAGTATTTGATAATTACTATCTTTGTACTTGCCACGAGATATTTTTTTAAAGTCTTTTCGGGGAATTAGTTTAGAAATTGGTTTTAAATTTTTTTCTGATTGAATTGAGAATGTATTTAGGCAGTTAAACTAGCCATGATTTAAAAAAAGCCCACTTGTGATTTAGTGTAGTTAGGCAAAAAAAAAAAAAAAAAGTTCTAATGCTATATTATACCAGCTTTGCCTTTGCATGCATACATGTCATTATCTTTGTGTTGACCACTTAAAAATTTTAGGGAAATTTCCCCAGGAATGTGAATTGATTTTTGTATTGGCCTAAATAAACAGTGATTGAGAAAGTTGATCTGCTTCTTAAAAACCAAGAACAAGGAAAAATTCTCTGAGGAGCTAATGCAATCCAGGGTCAATTAGAAATGATTTATGGATTTGCCTTGAAGTCTGTGTCAGTACAAATGGTGAAAACGTTTTCTTTGAATTATAAAGCGTTCTGTATGGTCAGTTGAAATCTCTAGTTTGGATGAGAGCATGAGTGGAGAGGAACAACAGCTCATTCAATTCAGAGAAGGGTTCAGGGTCAGATGATACCTTTACATTCTAGAGGCCTTCTCTGAATTCTCAGGCACACTTGTATTCCACAGGGCTTTGTTCATACTTTTATTATAGCATGTATCAAATTGGATTGTAATCACTTGTTTATGCAGCCAGCTTCACTCTACTCTTCAGTGCCTTAAGACAGAGGCTCTGTCCTATTTTTTTCTGTATATCTGGTAGTTGCTAGAGAATAGGGGCTTAATAGTCAAATGAATGAAAAAAATGGAGAAATAATTTGACAAAGTAACTGAAAAGAAACAGTAAATATTAATATTTGTGTCGCGAGGAACTTGAGAAGGTGTGTTTTCTCCCTCTTGGAGAGGCAGTTATTACAAAGAAAAACAAATGTCAAGATGAACAAGTTCCAAGGTTTCTCATAATTCCATTGATATGTGATTGAAAATTGGATATTTTTTAGGTGCAGCTATTGGTATTCACGTTTGATATTTGGGGCAGCTAGAGAAAAGCTTGAGTCATCTGGGTACCTAGCATATAGTTTCCACTTAATTTGATGATACTGATGATCCTTATACAAAAATATAAGGAGGGGAAAGTGGTCAAGAATAGTAAATCTTTTAATTACAAGGTGTCTAGTTACAGTGGATGAGTTCTTTATTGGAGTGATTAATTTGAGGTAGGTTTTGAAGCTGAAACGGAAGGAAATAGTTCCAGCCAGTGTAAATATGGATCATTTATTGAGATGCTCATCATTTCTTTAAAATGGTATGATAAATGTAGATTAGCAAATCCAATAATCTCTCAAAAAGCATAGCCAATACATTTCTGAACTGGTTGCTCTGTTCCCAAGTTTTGCCACTCCTCCACTACTTGGTGCAAAAAATAAGACAAAAATGAAGTAAAAAGAAGATACTACAGTGCCTATATTTGCCAGATGCCTTATGCATTTGTTTGATTTTTATTGTGGTAACATTCACATCAGATGCTTTATTTTTATTCTTGTAAAAACTACCCTGTATCCATCAACAGATGAGTGATAGACACATACAATGGAATATAATTTAGCCATTAAAAAAGGAAATTCTGATACATGCTTTAACAAGGATGAACCTTGAAACATTGTAAGTGAAATAAGCCAGGCACAAAAGGAAAAAAAACCCTGTAGAATAGGCCAATTTATAGAGACAGTAGAATGGAGGTTACCAGGGGTTAAGGGAAGGGGGAATGGGAAGTTAGTGTTCATTAGGGTACAGAGTTTCTGTTCGGGATCAGGAAAAGTTCACACGGCTGGTGATGGTTGAATGACATTTGGAATGTGTTCTATGATACTGAATTGTAGACTTAAAAATGGTTAAAATGGTAAATGTTATGTATATTTTACAATACAAAAACTTTAACAACTCACTCTGAAAACTTATACAGGTAAGAAAATTGCTGTCCTGAGGGGTTAAGAACTTGCCCAGGATTATTCAGCTAGGAATTTGCACTCAGGATCCATACTTAAATTCTGTTTAACTCCATATTACCTACTCCATGTTATCTACTAGTAAAGTCATGTTGGTTTATTTGAGTTAATCAGAAAGTTTTATGTAAGAGTATATAACTGTAGTGTTTTGGGAGATGCAAACTGGTGCAAAAGATGTTTGTAGATATCTTTCTTAGCCAGAGCTGTAATGGTGTGCACTCAGGGTTTGGGGGAGGATGGCATTTTCTCTCTTTTTTTAGTATCTTCACCGAGGGACATGCTTATTGATTTTTTTAGAGAAAGGGGAAGGGAGGGAGGGAGAGAGGGAGAGAGGGAGAGAAACATCAGTAAGTTGCCTCTCATAGCACTCTGAATAGTAGGTGCCCTGAACTGGTATCAAACCTGAAATGTAGGCATGTATGTACCTTGCCTGGGAATCGAACCCACGACCTTTCGGTTTACAGGATGACACTCCAACCAGCTGAGCCACACCAGCCAGGGTGGGAGGACAGTGTTTTAAGAGCGTGGTCTTTGGAGTTGGCTTTGCTTGAGTTCCAGTTCCTGAGCTGCCAGGTTGCAGCCTAGGTAAGTTGTCCTTGATGTCTAAGTTTCCCTGTCCGTAAATTAATCATAATGACAGACAGTATTCATTCCATATGGTTGTTGAGAGGATTAAATGAATTACTACATGTGAAACCTTTAGCACGATACCTGGGATAAAGTGTTTGATAAATGGTTTTTAGTTATTGACAAATGATTTAGTTATTGTTTAGTTAAAACAGTATTGTTTTTATGAGTTGATGTGTATTCTCATTAACAGAACTAAGCACTCCTCAAGTTTAAATATGTGCTTAGGGCCTGTAAGTCAAGAAAGTGGTGTTACATACGCTTTATCTATTTGTTTATTAAGAAACATCTCTTGGTTAAATACAAGTTTTATGTGTTCAGTTTAGGCATTTATAAAGTGAAAGCTTTCTTGATTCCTATAGTCCCAATCTTTACCCTTAACAGTTTGGTGTATATTTTCCCAAAACTTTCCAGTGTAGTCATATAAATATGTATTTACACATATATTTTATAAAGATTGGATCAAGTTATTTAGTTTTAAAACAACCCTTTTTAAAGGTCAATACAGAGAGCTCTATTTCATTAGAAAATAGCTGACATTTTGTTAGGGCTGGCTATGTGCTTGACATTGTTTTAAGTGCTTTCATTTATTTTATATAGATATTGTAATAACAGGAGATGGAGAGATTGGGTAACAACTAGTTAGTAGTAGACTATGGATTTGAATTTGGGCTCTTTGGTTTCAAAGCCCTGATTTCAGCGTGTTTTTATTTTTTTTTCCTTTTTGATAAGGTCCACAAACTGCCTGTGATTTTAGTATTTCTCAAAGAGTTATAAAACAACAGCAAAGCTCCCCAAAAAGAATATACCAGGAGACTGCATGCGGCCTGCCAAGCAAGCCTAAAGTACTGTTGATGTGGCCCTTTGCAGAAAAAATTTGCTGTTCCCTGCTCAAAGCTATCAGGCTGTGTTGTAAGCAGAATATGGAGTGTTTCAGTTTTGATGAATGTGTCACAGTGTCCACCCCTCTGAGATGGATGTGGTGTTCTCGAAAGAAAAGTGAACACATATCTGAGCATTTGTGTGACAATGTTCTACTGAGTATGCACATTTCAAGTTTTAATAGATGTCAAGTTGTTTTCTAGAAAGGTATCCATTTTTTAGTTAGATCAGCTTTATTGAAGTGTAACTTATATGTACACAGGTCCGGCACAAATAACGCCCCCATTTTAATTACAAAATTAAACGCATGTAGTTCTGTAACATAACAATATCACACTCAAGCACACCATGTGACATTTTAGGTGAAATGTTCAAATTAAAACTATTAATTATTACGCCCATATTGTTATTACCCTACCAACCAACCACACTCAAGCAGGCCTTGCTTTTGCTGGGCCCTGTACAATAAAATACACAATTGAAGGGTTCAGTTTGAAGAGTTTTGACAAATGTATACACCTGTGTAACCATCACCTCAGTCAGGATAGGACATTGCTATAATCTGAAACTTCTTTTATGCGCCTTCATAATCCTTCCCTCTCAAATACCCATCAGGTTTTTCCTGTTCAGGAATTTCATATAAATGGAGTTATACAGTATATTCTCTTCTATGATTCTCCTCTTTCATCCAGCATGTTTTTGAGATTTATGCTGTTACTTGTGTTAGTAGTTTTTAAACAAAACTTCTGAGTAGTATCCTATTGTGTGAGTATACTGTTTTTATTCAGTTACCTGTTGATGGACACCTGGGCTGTTTCCAGTTTCGGGCTTTTATTACTAAAGCTGCTATGATCATTTTATGTCTTTTGTGGAACATCTTTTAATTTCTCTTGAGGAAACACTGTGTAGTTGGTCTCCCGGGTCATGTGGTAATGATTTAACTTCATAAGAACTGCCAAGCTTTTCCCAAGTGATTGTGCCATTTTGTTTGGGGAGTAACAATTTCAGTTGTAGCTGTAACAGGACTTAGTGACTCCATGCCCTCACTGGAACTTGGTATTGCCTGTCTTTTAAATTTTGGCCTCTAATGAGTGCTGAGTTTCTCATTGTGATTTCAGTTTGTATGTACCAGGTGATCAAATGATGTTGAACATCTTATTTATTGATTTTAGAGAGAGACAGATAGACAGACATAGATTTGTTGTTACGCTTATTTATGTATTCATTCGTTGATTCTTGTATGAGCCCTGCCTGGAGGTTGAACCTGTAGTCTCGGTGAATGGGGAGGGGGTGTGATGCTCAAACCAACCAAGCCGCCTGGCTAGGGGCTGTTGAACGTCTTCGAAGGTGCTTATTGGCTATTTGCATACACTTTTTGATCAGGCTTTTTGCTCATTTTAAAATTTGGATTTATCTCATTGAGTTGTAAGAGGTCTGTATATATTCTGGGTATACATTATCCATCAGATTTATTGCAAATGTTTGCTCTTTAATTTTCTGCATCGATTTTGTGTATTTTTGATAATATACAGATCAAGTTAAATAATGTTAATACTGGAAGCATAATTGTTACAATTCAGTTAAATTATGTGAAAGCAAATTTGTTCTTAATCCACAAGTCATATAGTTCGTAGTATAACAAAATGTTGTGTTTGCAGAACCATGGAAATAAAAATGGTATTATTTGTATAGGTGGTATTAGGTGTGTGGCATGAGGAATTTTTTAAATTAAGCTAATTAGTTTTGAAAATAATATTTGGTAATTTTTCTTACATTTTCAGTTTTGGGTAATTCAGAGCTTTTCATTTATTAGTGAGTAAAGTTTTTCTTAATTTTTTTCTTCAAAGGATAAATGAGCATATTTAAAGTAAAATAACCTTGATTATAGAATCTAGTGTGATGATGAAATTGCCGAGCTTGGTCTACCAATTTTGACAATTAAGTAACATTTTTATTATATAGAACAGATGACTTTTCAGAGTATATATACTCGATTTCTGCATACTATTTTATTTCTACAAAATATCAGTTCTCTGCTCATTACCTAATTTACCTCCATATTAAATTATTTTTAGAGAGAGGGGAAGGGAGGGAGAAAGAGAGGGAGAGAAAAATCAATGTGTGGTTGCCTCTCTCGCGCCCCCACTGGGGACCTGGCCTGCAACCCAGGCACATGCCCTGACCTCCATAATAATTTTTATTTTTATTTTTTTCATTATACAAGTAATAGGTGACCCTTCTCTTTGTTTCATAAAAGGGGAAAAAAGTGCAAGCCTTTAGGCGTCTGTTGGCGCCATGCACCACTCCACGTGATGGACCGTGTTCTTGCCCAGGTCAGTCTTCCCGTGGCTGTGCATTCAGATAGGCTTTTGAGGCTGCCCTTCCAGGCAGTCTAGAGAGCAGTCCACGTGCTCTTAACTAGTCATATCTCTGGCAGTTTTCTTATACCTTCCCCCTGCTGAACTCGACCTTTTTGCTGGTCTCTAGGAAGTTCCACATGGCTTGTCTGTGCTCTGTCCCCTTTCTGAAGTATCTTCCCTGCCATTTTAGTGTTTCAAGATGCTGTTTAGCCTGTTTGGCTCAAAGCACCCCCCTGCACCCTTGTCCTCAACCAAACAGATATAATTTGTCTCCTGCTTAGAAAGAAATACAACACATCTCTTGGGTTTTTCACTCTCCCTCTCCTTCATTTTAAGCTCTATTTTACTCATCTATGTCATAGAGGTTAGGAATGGGTTTTTGCACCTAGGAAAAAAAGACAGTTTTTGTGAGGTTGATTTAGGACCAGAGCCTTCAAAACTTGGGAGACCTCTTCTTCAGCAGCAACGCAATAAATGATGGTGGAAATAGCGCCACCACCCCTAAAGCAGACCTTTTGAGATTTTATCAATTGAATTTTGCAAGGCTCTACTGTGTATCATCCACAGTGAACTTTGCTACCTGCTGTCAGATACTATTCTAGAATTTTAATTTATATCTTTAATGATTAAAGCCAAAGAGCTCGAACTCTGATTCTGGAAAACAAGCAGAAAATAGTGGGTCTTCAAACTTATCAAAGGATGATCTTTATCCCTCAGTTGCTTTCATATAAGCTAAATTCATACATAGCATTATCAAGATGTCGCTAGTAAGTTTTCAAGAAGCGTCAGAAGGACAAACATTCTCGGCTATCAATTTTAGTGCCTTGGTTTTTGATACTGAAGACCATCTGAAGTGCTTTGTAAGCAAAACGCAAACATTTAAGAAAATTGTTTTATTTTCTTTAAACAGTAAAAAATACCAATCAGTAAGCAGCTTTCATATGTTTTTGATGCCATAGCCTATAGTGAAATGTCACTGTATTTGTAGGTAAGTGACTACCTACTATGTGCCTACAAGTTATAGAACTTTCTGCTCTTTATTGAGAACCTGTTTTGTGCCGCTCAAAGCCAAACATTTTGCTTTTGAAATATGTTGTAAATCATGCATTCTAATTATTTAAAAACAAATACCATTTTTTTTTTGCTAAATGACTAAAGTATTAACTGTTCTTTGAATGTTAAAAAAGATTCTATTAAGATGAACTTTATAATTTTTTAAAATCCTCACCTGAGGATATGTTTATTGATTTTAGAGAGAGAGGAAGGGGGACAGAGAGAGAAACAGTAATGTGAGAGACAAACATCAATCAGTTACCTCCTGTACGTACCCCGACTGGGGGTCAGACCCACAGCCTAGGTATGTGCCCTAATTGGGGATCAGTCCCGTGATCTTTTTGGTGTACAGGACAACACTCCAACCAGCTTAGCCACCCGGTGAGGCTGAACCTTATAATTTGGTAACACTATGTATACTGACCTACCATTAGGTGCAAAAGCTGCAATGTGAGTATACTTACTTATAAAAATTTTGGTCTAAAATGTTTTCATAGTCAAATTACTTAGTAGCGGAAGCAGAATTTGCAAAATCAGGAAAACCCTAGTGGGTGCTATGAGATATGTTGTCAGGCAAATTATTCGTGGCTCAGAAAAGTTTGGGAAATACCCATGTCAGGACTTTTAAATGGCAGAACTGTTGCTTCAACAGGCCTGGAGAAAGGAAGCGATGAGTTGTTCCACTGTGCCCCGGAAGTAGTAGTGCCCCTGGAGAACATTTGTCTGCCCGAAATACAGAGCTTAAGTTACACTACAAAGACATTTTTAAAGGGTGACTTTCCACTAGCAGCTGGATACTGTGCAGAGCACATAGTCTCTAGGCGAGGCTCTGTGATTAAGGTAGTTGTATATCACTGGCAAGTAGTTTTGTGGATTTCATTTTCCCCGTGTTCAAAGAGGATATCTCCATTTTGCAGATAAAGAAATAGGAGCGCGGTGAGGGTCAGTAAATGCCCAGCTTCACATGGCCTGTAGGACCAAGGCCTCTCGGGGAATAGGCTTTTGCTACCTTGGGTCCTTTTTAGCTCAGACACTGGAATGTGAGATGCTTGGTTTGTTACCCACTTAGAACTCTTTCCCTGGAGAGTTTGAGAAATATTGGTCTTGAGTTCACATTGCTGTCACAGGTAATTGTGAGTCTCCCTAGCTGATATTTAATTGACCAATAAAAAAACATCTAATGCTGATTATAAGCCTATTTTTTCTCTTTTGTTTCCACATTATAGGCATAATAGCACCTTAAAGATTTTTAGGACTGTGATAAATATGACTAAACCAGCTTTGTAAACAATCAGATTGGGATATTATATTTTATAATAAATATATATTTGAGCTTCATCCTATTTCTGGCTGAAAGCTTTTATAATCCTTGGAATTTCCAAAGTGATAAGATCCAGCGATAAAGGTGTCTTTTGATATTCATAACAACCCCTTCTCAACCACACCCAGTTACATTATAGATGACTTCTGGAGCTTAAGGATGGGGCTGGTTGTCAGGAACCAAACTGTTTAGAGGGTTGGACCTTTCAGGCCCCTTTCCCTTACCTCTGGGGAGGGGCGAGGGGCTGGAGGTTGAGCTCAATCACCCAGTGACTTAATCAGCCATGCCTGTGCAGCGAAGCCTCCATAAAAACCCAAATGGGTGGGGCCTGGACAGCTTCCGGTCGGTGAAGCGAGTGCGTGTGTGGCTGGTGAACTCGTGTGCGTGCTGGGAGAGTGGTGAGCTTAGAGGGTCTGGAGGCTCCTTGCCCTACCCTTACGCAGGTCTTAAATCTGGCTGATCTGAGTTACGTCCTTTTGTATTTAACTGATAATTTAGTAAGGGAACTTTTCCTGAGTTCTGTGAGCTGCTTTAGCAAATTAACAGAACCCAGTCAGGGGGGTAATGGGAACCTCTGATTTATAGCCTGACAGAGAGGAGCACAGGTGACAGACGACCTGCAGGTAGGATTGGCACCTGAAATATGTGTATGAGGGGAGGGGGTCCAGGCAGTCTTGTGGGACTGAGCCCTTAACCTGTGCGATCCCACACTGTCTCCAGGTAAATAGTGTCAGAATGGAATAAAAGTGTAGGAGACCCAGCTGGTGTCCCAGAATTGTTTGGAGTGGGATAAACTCACGCATTTGGTGACCAGAAGTGTCAGAAGTGAAATACTGTTCAGACATATTGTATGTAATATAAATGGAAACAGTAGTTTTTCTTTACACAAATCTAGATTGGCAAGTTCATACTTTTTTCCTATAGAATTTACTCTTGTACATAGAGAAATAAAATAGTTCTTTTTTTAAAACCCGTTTGTCTGGTGTCACTTGTCTACTAACAACAGCATGTAACTAAACAGCTAGTTAATCTCATACATATTTTCTAGAAAAGAAAATTCCTTTATACTATTTATTGGGTGCCTCAGTCTTCACCTCTTAGGACTATTCAAATAAAGGGTGAGGAGCTCTCTTTACCCTCTAGAAAGAGTCGTTCTCTACTAGTGAAAATACCAGCTTGTAAATCTAGACTATCATAATGTCATGCCTTTTCTAGGCCCCAAGTCAGGAAATCCTAAGTGTTAGGTACTCATGTTGGCCTTTCTTTCCTCCTTTCCCACATGGAGAGCTGGGACAGAAATCTTTTTTTCCCTGCTTAAACACCTTATTGTTTGTCTGGAAATTGCAGGGGGCAGCTTTCCCTGTGGCTGGTGAATTCTCTACAGCATTTCTATAGGTATTTGGAGACTCAAAAATGTATTCCCTCAGGGCTTATTTGTGACAAGTCATTTTATAGGGCTAAAATAATTCATTAGACAATATATTTGGTAAAACATATTAAAAATATCGTTGATTGTAAATAATAGTTGAAGAGTTTGAAGTTTTCTAGTACCTCAGCAGTATTTTTGTGTTAGACCCTCGATAAAGGACAATCATGAAAGGCGTATAGCTCATAACTGCCCCGCCTCTTTTATTTCCATCTTGTCTCGAAATGACTGCTATTCTTAGCAAAAAAAGTGAACTTCAGGGCCGAGGTGAACCAGAGAAGTTCTGAGGGGGCTCAGCGAGGTGTCCACAGGTTAAAGGAGCGGCACTTGCAAGCAGGCTTACCTCCCCATGGCATCCGTGGGGTTCAAGCACGGGGCCTACCAGGTAATGGGCTGTAGGATGCCTGGAAATTCTGAGGGTTCTGCGATTGGTAGTGTGAATCCATTTTTGATTCTCTTATCAGAATAGAGAATTGCATCTTATTCGGGGGTTTGAATATAAGGTCAGCGTACAAGGCATCAGTCATATGTCAGCAGAATTACCCATGCAAAGTTCCTGGGAAGATGCCACATCATAAATGTGCCCCTTTGCAGTCCATAACCAGCCCATCTTTCTCTAGTACTGTTAGCAGTGATGTTGGACTGGAGCCTGACTGGTGAGTCCCTCTTCCAGGGCCAAGGGAGGCAAGGAGCAGAAGTGTCTCCCTGGGGAGGTAAGGGGGTTACAACCAGGGAAGTATAGGGGCTGTGAGTAAAGTATAGCAATTACAGAAGGGTCTAGTTTACAAGTAGTACACAGCGTGGGGTCATCCCTGAGGGCCATGAAGGCTTGGATATGTGCAACCTCCATCTAGGTCCTTTGGGAATGGCAGAATAGGTTTAGCTGTAAGATGGTGTTAAAATTAATGGTGCTATTAACCAGTCAGACCTTTCTGTCCCCCAGTTTATACTGGGGCCAGGCCATGTGGCCAAAAAAGAGTAGCCTCTTTTTCTTCAGGGTCACATTTCTCCCATTTGGTAAGTATGCACCCCAAAGGGTCTCTTGAGGTATGATGCACTGGTTTCCCATCTACAGAGACAGATGTAATAAGCCAAGAGTTAGAGGTGTCCCTGCAAGTCTCTGAGCTGTTTTGGGCCACCTTGAATTATAGCAGGGTGGGTACCCTGTACCCTGGCACCTGTGAGCTACGCAGGGTGTAGAGTACTTAACCCGTGCTCTGAGGGCAGCCTTACCAGCCGTCACAAGTGGTAGGTAGGGACTCTTGACACTTCACTTAACAATGCTCCAGCAGGTGACCTTAACTCCACACCGATGACCCATACCTCAAGTGGGGTGTTTCTCACTTACGCTCCCCAGCCCAACTGGCCTACGGGAGACCCCTCTCCCCTTTCTGTCTGCTCATACAAGGGGTGCCTAGCAGTTCTGTTGCCTCAGGTAAAAAACTTGTCTGGCAACCCTGCTCTTAAGTAGTGGAGCTAGTGGCTCGTCACCCTGCCTTTCATGTTCCCGGCACCCTCTCTGCAGGGAGAGGGCAGTCACCCTTAGGAGGAAAGATAGGGTCCCTGTCCAGCTGTCCCTAAGGCTCTCAGGGAACTTAATAATGAAAAGATGATTAGAGGAATGGAGAAGGAGTTGAGGGTGGCCCCTTTCTCAGTCTCAGGGGTCTTAAGGGAGTATGCAGAAGAGGTGTTTTAAAAGACGGAGGACCTGGAAAGGATCAGAGAAGATCCCTGCTGACCTATGTACGTTAGCTGGGCTGGCCAGGCAGAGGCAGCACCCTGGGCCCTGGCGGCGCATCCTGTTGGCCTACTCTAGGGAGGCCGTCAGTGGCTGGCATCCCTGGATATGAGAGGGTGTAGGGAAAATTTGCCCCTATGCCAAAGCGGGGACTGGTTATATAGGGGAATTGGTGAAAGACCAGTTGGTCCAAGGAGAGGAACCCATAGGAAATGGATGAAGTGCTGAAGAAGCCAACAAGGGAGGGGTCCTGAAGGTTGTGAGGTGTAGGCACAGAGCAGTGACCAGGAGTAGGGCTTGTAAGCAAGAGTCATGTTAGTGTTTGCTATGGTATTGAGTGTCAAGCAGGCTTTTGGCCGGTGTTGGTCCCAGGAGACTAGGTAGTAAAGGTGTGGACCTTGGGGGGTGCCATGAGGGCTGGCAGTGCCAAGAGGTGAGGCAGCTACAGTAGGACCCCGGCAACAGAAAAGACAGGGAGGATCCAAGAGCGCTTGTTGTCGGAGGAAACCTGGAGGTGCACAAAGAGAAAGTAGTGAGTATGTATCTTGAGCCCAAAGGTCTACAGTCTGGGAGGTTTGGGAAAGAAGGATAGGTAAAGACGTGGAAAGAGGGATGGAGCCAGGGAGTGGGCTCGAGTGTTTGGCCTTGGAGGCGTGGCGTCTTATTTTGAGGTCTGTAGAGTCTAAACAAATGTCTAGGGATGTTGTATAGTGGGCCGAAGTGTGGGCCGAGCTCCATGGGGCTGTCACCTCCCGAGTAGCTTCAGCCCTCTTACAGGTCCCAGTTTCTCTTCCTGGCTGTCTAACACAGCCGTGAAGGCCCACACTAGGCACCCAGCCTTTCTGTGCATGTCCCTAGACAAGTCAGTTATCTGATGACAGTTGTGTTGGAATTCCCTGCGGGGCTGCTGCTCCTGGTGAAGGACACCCTCCGATGCTGCCACAGGTTCTTAGTCACCCAAGAATACCCGGAATTTGAGCCGGCGGGAGGAAATGCCCGATATTCGGAGCGTAATGAATTCAGGCTCTTTATCTGGCAAAGGATTTTGTTCAGACTCAAAACAGTTAACGGGAAGAGTCGCTGTTCATGGCTTCCCTGGTTGTAGGTCCGGAGAAAGGAGACTGAGAGCACCAAGAGGCAGGAGTGCGCCAGGCTCAGTGGTGTGCACTCAGGAAGAAAGTTATGGAAGCAAAGGAAGAGTCCGCAGAGACAGCTTCAGGGGTAAGCCCAGGATGAGCTGCTGCAGCCCGCTGTCTGGTATAAGTCTCACAGGGACCCTTAAGACTTTAGAAAAAAGGAAAGAAGGACATATGCTTGAAGAAGGAAGACGCAGGCATGCTTTAGAAGGCTACCTACCCAGAAAGACAACAAAGACGATCTGAGTTGCAGCACCAGAAGTTAGCAGCGATGGTAGAGCTACCCTGGGGCGTTGGCAAGGCCTCCTTAGAGCTGGTCGGGGCTGACCGCTTCCCGAGGCTGCCCTGTCAGAGTCTCTGTTGTCCGTGTTGGACTCCTGTCCTCGCATGGGAGTTGTATGAGGCTGTTCTCCGTCCCCTTGTTCATCCTCGATGGGGATCTAAACCTCATGATTAATGACAGCCTAGGGGAGAAGCTACCCTAGGGGAAGAAGGGTCACCCTGGGGGCAAGTCCTGGCCGGTATTGGTTGTTTTTTCTAGTTTTGCCCATTGCTAGGCACCTGGGACTTTATGCCCTGGTGACATTCTGTACCTGGCCTGTCTTTCCTGCTCTGCTCACGTCTGCTTACCTGCTGCCTCTATCTGTATGAGAACAGATCACTGTTGAGTGGAACGGAGTTGTTGGTTTGTGCTTGGGGCCAATGATGTATAAAAAATGCTTATGTTTTAGCACTAGAATTGCTCTGTGTTGCTAAATACAGTGAAAGACGCGCAGAACAGGTTGTAGGAACAGCAGCAGATTCCTACCGCCAGCTCATGCTCACATACATGCACTAATTGGGCAGATTCCTTGTTTTTACCTAAATTGAGATCCTCCTAAAATTTTGTTCAATGTGTGTTGTTAAATTTGTGTTAGGTGTTGGCTTACTTGAGGTTTAAGATTTAAAATAGACTTCCTGGAAGGAAGAATATCTGGCGTTGGACTTAACTACCTTTTCATTCTGTTTGCTTGTATCAGTTGGAGTGCTAAGGAAATAATATGTATCTTATGGTTCATCCTTGAATTATAATGAATTGTGTGTCATAGTTTTAGTTTCTTCTGGTTCAACATTTCTCTTCCAACAGTGTCTCAGTAAACTGAGTACATTCCTAACAAAATGAAGCGATTTAGCTTATCAAATAGATAAGCATTGTTTTCAAAGAAAACTTTAACCTCTAGATGTCAGTTTAGTTAACCTGTTTTATATATTCTTCAAGCAGATACTTTAAAACATTTGTGATCAGTCACTTCTCCAGTTGGTGTAAACTTATATGGCCATTTCTTTTCTTGAACTTGTTTTTGTGAAACTGATATAACTTTGAAATAAACACGGGAGTACTGGTCAGTAGACTCTGGTGAACTTGTGAGTTTAGTTTACTCTTCTCCTGGAGGAGGAAAGAGATCTTACTTTTGTGGAAAATACATTACTGCAATCTATGTACTGTTGCTGTAACAGTCAAGTTAATATTTTCTATCATTCAGCTAAGATTGCCAAATTTTTTAATTTTCCTGTGCCTTTTAACACTATTGTGCTTTTTAGCACTACTTACACCAGGGCTACAAATATATCTCTATTTTTTTCCCTTGTTACTAGTCACTGCCACATCTGTTTCCTAAAGGCTCCGTGAAAACAAATGCTGCTCATGATACTTTCTCCTCTGTAGTTGCATGTACAAGTGACCCACTAAAGTTTAGGCACTTAAGTTGCCTGTCGTATCTTACACAGTTGTGTACCTCAGAGCATTTAGCATTTTCTGAGTGCTCCATAAATTCTTACTGACTGGTTGATAATATCTCTGTTCCTGGCTTTTCAAGTCCTTCAGACTGAAGTTTCAGAACTTCTGCTAGCATTCTGCAAGTCATTTGGGTGGAATGTTGGGTCCAGCGGTTGCAAGCTTGTGCATTTTTGTCCTTTTCCTTCTTTTTAAATAAAAACAGGCATTCTCGAAAGCAAAAGGTCCCTGGAACAGGATCTCAGATTATCTTTCTTTCATGGGGGTAGGGTGAGCCTTTGGGTAGGGCGTGCTGGTTTTGGGCAGCGTCAGGGGAGTGGCTGGGACTGTGGGCGAGATCCGACAGTCAGTGGCGAAGGGTAGGACGGACGGAGGGAGCAAGCGGTGTGCTTAAAAGAAGTTTTGCCAGACATGAGTCTCTTAATTTGGCACAGGTGTATGGCCACCTATCATTTGGATTCTGTAGCTTGACAGTTATAGCGAAGTATCCCTCGTTAAATATTCTTCACGTAGACTTTTGTTTGCTTTTTTATTTTTTAGTTGCAAGATTGGTGGTTTCTAGGCTTTCATTCTTATGTCTTAGAAATATATAATTTTACTATATTGCCTGTTCTAGGCTCTCTGTTAGGTAACTGGAAAAGTGCAGAGTATTATGATTCTTGATTCATATGGTTCTGGGTAAACTTATGGCAGCTGGACTTAGCGTGTGGTCTGTGGACCACAGGGACCTGTGATGTTAGAACTGTTTTTGTAATAATACTAAGATGTATTTGCCTTACCTTTTTTTTTTTTTTTTTTTTACTGTGCTGACATATGCACAAATAAGAAAGGAATGGTGTGTAAAACCAGTTGGCACCTTAGCACTTGGAGTAGAAAAAAGACATTTTTACTGGAGGGTGTCCTTGATAAAGTGATAAAAAATATTAATTTTATTAACACAATTCTGAGTGCACACATTTTTAACATTCTGTGCAACAAGATGGGAATGTACGTAAGGTGCTTCTACTGCATATCCCAAAGTATGACGATACTCTAGCAAAAGCACTTAAGCAATTGAGTGTCAAGCTACACTAGGGGCTTTTTCCATGGTGAACACCATTTGTACTTAAACAGAATGGGCAGACGAACTATGATTATTCAGGCTTGGGTATTTGGCAAAACATTTTTCAACAAAGTGAGCCTGTCACTTCAAGGGAAACAAGTGACCTTTGTCTTGCCGATGATAACATTTAAGCTTTCAAGCAAAAATTAGAATTTTTGGAAAACTTGTATCTGTCACTGTGAGCTGGACAGTTTCCCAATAAATACTTAAAGACTTAATGATGAGATCAGTGGGTTTAATAAATACAATGTCTTGAAATATATCTGCTTCTGGAAAATCTGCATGATTCAGGGGACCAGTGTTTTTCAGAGGAGGAGCGATGATGATGTAGCATCATGTGTGAGTTAAAGATTCACTTAAAGTGACTGGGCCAGTGAACTTGAATGTAGCAGAGTAGGAAAAGTTTATTGATACAGTTTCAGATTCCCTGTGGCCGCTGATCTTTTAAGAAACTACCATTGTTTATAGAAAAGTAGTGGTTGTCTTGGAAAAGGACCTATGAGATTCAATTGCCAGGTCAACTAGCCACTTTTTCATAGAACAGTGTTGGTGTAATATCAAAGCTTGAGGTAAATCCACAATTACCTCAAAAGGCTGTCAAATATTCTTCCAGTTTCTTGCTAAATATCTGTTTGAGAATAGTTTCTTCATACTCTTTAACCAAAACAACATATTGGAGCAGATTGAATGCCGAAGCAGATAGAAGAATACAGCTGTCTTCTACTAAGACGGATATTGAAGAAATTGTCAAAAATGTAGAACAATGCCATTCGCTGCTTTTTTTTTTAAAGGAAAATAATTTTTAAAAATCTGTTACTTATATTTACATGTAATTGGCTTGCATTATTTTGAAATGAGTTAATGTTTCAAGAATTTTTCAGTTTCTATTATGCCAAGTATCGATAGGTGGAGCTCCTGTAAACTAAAGGGGTCCGGAGACCAAAATGCTCAAGAATAGTGTATGGTGTTCGAACTCTCTACCTGTTTTGTTTGTCAATGCTGGTAACTGCATGTTAGTAATGTCTCAATTTGGATTATTAGTTTCAAATCTTTTGTCATAAAAAAAAAATTTTTTTGTCTCGTATGAGTACATCTGACTTAATTTTTTTTTTTTTAATTTTAGAGGAAGGTGTGGGGGTGGGGGGCAGAGAGAAAGAGAGAGAGAACCATCTCTCTGTCGTTCCACTCATTCATGAATTCATTGATTGATTCTAGCATGTGCCCTGAGCAGGATCGAACCCACAACCTTGGTGCATCTAGATGAGGCCCCAACCAACTGAGCAACCTGGCCAGGGCCATCTTGTGTTTTAATTTTAGGTTATCCTTGCCATCCTTTTTCTTTATTCCCTCTGACATCAACCCAGCCAGAGCCCTTATCACTTTATTCCTGAATTACTCCAGTACTTTGGTATTTTATAATATGTGTTTTTCAAACTTGAGTGTTGAATGGAACTTCAGGGTTGACTAAGACTATATTTTAAATATGTTCCCTAAAAATGTACAAACTACTTATAAAAAGGTATAAACCAAAGCAGTGTTACAAATTAAACACTATCAAATCAACAACACATATTTAATGATGCTATTTTGTGAAAACTGAATAGTTGACATTAGAGCTTATAATGGAATTGCATGGCAGCCTCAGGACCAGTTTTATTATATTACTTTAATTTGGTTTAATAATTCTAACATAGAGAATGGCTATTACCATAAATATGTTTTATAAAACAGTGTTAACTTTTAGTCTTTATCTTTTCAGGATAATCAGACCTAGTAGTATTGGGTTGGCCAAAAAGTGTGTTTAGTTTTTCCTGTATGAAAGCTCTAGTATTGCTTAGTTGTCTTTAACTTCATGCGAAACAGTTTTGTTAGATTGCATTGTGACAACTGTCATACCATACGCATTAAAAAAAAAAAATTATCTGCCCTGGTTGATGTGGCTCGGGATTGAGTGCCAGCCTGTGAACCAAAGGGCTACTGGTTCGATTCCCAGTCAGGGCACACACCTGGGTTGCTGGCCAGGTCTGCAGTGTGGGGGTGCATGAGAGGCAACCACACATTGATGTTTCTCTCCCTGTCTTCCTCCCTTCCCTCTGTCTAAAAATAAATAAAATCTTGAAACAAATTTAAAAAAAATGATCAAAATCGGTGAATTTTTGTGCAGCCATTTTAATACTGAAGATGGAAGAAAATAAGCAACATTTTCAGTGTATTATGCTTTATTACTTCAAGAAAGGTAGAAACGGAGCTGAAAAAAAATTTGTGCCATGTATGGAGAAGGTGCTGTGACTGACTGCACATGTCAGAAGTGGTTTGTGAAATTTCTTGGCACTATTCACATTTGGGCCAAATAATTCTTTGCTGTGGGCTGTCTTATTCATTAGAAGGTGTTTAGCAGCACCCGTGGCCTCTATCCACTAGAAGCCCATGGTGGGAGACAGCCGGCATACTCCAAATATCCAAATCAATATAGTTATTGGTGAAAATGAAGTGTGTCTTTTATTTTGTGGAAAAAAACCATATACTTTTTGGCCAACTCAATAGTTAGCCTGAACAGTGACACCTAGCAATCCCTGAATGTGAGTTTTAATGGCAGTTGAATATTCTGTAAAGCCGCATTGATCACTGGAGCCTTGTGGAGTTAATTGAAGTCTGCATCAGATAGATAATTAATCCAATTATTTTTGGAATGTTTACTAGAAAATATGTTATTATGTACTTTACCTCTGGGTTTGCTGTTAACAAATTGTTGCTGGTTGATGGGAGCAAAGTGCATGTTAGCGGGATCTCTGCATCCATCCTCCCACTGACAGTTGCAGCGCGGATTAGGCGCTTTGTGCTTCAGCGCAGTTTCCTGTTGGCCAGCCTTCCCATATTTGCCTTGCCCTGTTTCCCTGTCTTTCCCTAGCACTCAACACCATCTTACATACAAAACATTTTTTATTTTGAGTGTTTCCTTTTAGGCAGATTTTAAGTTCTGTGAGGTCACAGATTTTGGTGGTTGTATATTGCTAAGTCTGCAGTTTCTGTAATAGTGCCTACCATGTGCTAGATATTCAGTCATATTGATTGAATGACTGAATGTATATTAACCCCTCTCTCTACTCAGTGCTACATCCTGATGCTCTTTCTTGTGTTACATGCTTGCTGTTGTCTCCCGGATGGGGCATTTCTAACCTTATATTTTTAAAGCATTCTAATTATCTGTACATTTTTTTCCTTCTATTTAACATTCCTGTAAAGCATTTTAACTTTTTCAAATATATTTCTGTTCTGTTTATTATTTTAAAAAGTGGTCACTTAAAAAATGGATGTCTTTATGTAATGGTTGTTGTGTAACTTTTTAAAAAAACTTTATTTTTGAATAATTTTAGTTTCTGTAATCGTGGTCCATTTATCAAAATTAAGCAATCAATATTAGTGTGTTACTGTTAACTAAACTAGAGATTTCATTTGGGTTTTACCAGTTTTTTTCTTTTCTGTTCCAGGATCCAGTCCAAGACTCCATATTGCATTTCATTGTTTCCCTAGTCTCTTCCTATCTATGACAGTTTGTGTCTCTCCTTGTTTCGACCTTGATAATTTTGAGCAGTATTGGTCAGATGTTTTGTAGAAATGCCCTTCAGTTTGGGTTGAGCTGGTGGCTTTAGTGCGATTAGACTGAGGTTGTGGGTTATGAGGTTTATCGGTGGCACATGACAGTAACAGTACTTACCACTGACGCTTTAACCATGATCACTCGACCACAGTGGGGTCCTTTGGGTTTCTCCACTGTGACATTGTTTACTGTCCCCTTTCCAGACTCCGCTTTGGAAATGGCTCACTGAGTCTAGTCTGACCTCATCGGGCAGGGAGTAGAGTGCTACCTGCCAGGTCAGGGGGTGTCCACGTACCCTATGTTGTTGGAGTTCTCTGTAAGGAAGATTTGTCTCTTCTCCATTTACTTAGTTATTTAATCATGTATTACATCACAGACTCATGGATACTTAATTTTATTAAATCAGTTTTAATTTGATACCATTGTGACTTATTTGCTGTTCAAATAATTCCAGCTTTAACCATGGGGGGTTTCCTCACTCAGTAAGTGCTTCTTGTCTGTGACGTGTCCTCTTCTTTTAGTCTTTTGAACAGTTCCTGACTTTCTGCTACCGGCTTTTCTTGTATTTTCCTTGTCCCAGCCCTAGAACCAGCCATTTTTTTAGTGCTCTGCTTTCTTGTACTGGAGAATGGTATTTAGAAAAAAGATACGGGTGCTGGGTGTGCTGCTGTAGCATCACTGCTTCGAGGCTTTCTGTGGACGGAGCTTGGAAATAAATGTGTGTCTGCTAAGCCATGTGTATGCATGTCTGTATTTCTGTACCTGTATGCACATATCTTAAAAATAAATGAATTCAGCCCTGGCTCTTGTGGCTTGGTGGATTGAGCGCCGGCCTGCAAACCAAAGGGTCACCAGTTCAATTCCCAGTCAGGGCATGTGCCTGGGTAGCGGGCCAGGTCCTCAGGAGGGGGCGTGCGAGAGGCAACCGCACATTGATGTTTCTCTCCCTCTCTTTATCCCTCCTTTCCCCACTCTCTAAGAGAATAAATAAATAAAACCTTAAAAAAAAATGAGTTCATACTGATACCTCCGACTCTAGTCCATATCCATCCATTGCTTATTTGTAATTGGAACCCCTGAGAGAAATTTAATAACTAGGGTACAGTGTTTATGCACAGTTCTTTTTAATCTTTTTTAAAAAATTATTTACTTTTAAAGAGAGGGGGAGGGAGTGAGGAAGAGAAACATGTGAGAGATACATCGGATCTGTTGTTGCTCACATGCCCCCTAACTGCACAACCCAGGCATGTGCTCTGACTGGGAATCGAACCAGTGACCTTTAAATTTGAAGGCTGGGGATCAATCCACTGAGCCATACCAGCCGGGGCTCCATCTTTGTTTTTATCTGCATACAGTCTACAGTTTTAAAAAAAATGACTCTTTTCACACTGGATTGTTGTCTTAACTTTTTTATGTGACTGTTGTAATTGCTATCTTATTCTTCTGCTGTTTGTGTAGTTCATAGCCAATATTATGGCACTGTCCTGTGTACCTTACATAAATTTGTTTCTCATAGCACCTCTTTGAGGTAGATACTCCTATGTTAATCTCTTTTTCATGAGGGGAGAGAGGCACAAAGATGTTTAGTAACTTGGCTAAATTCATGAACAGCTGGTATGTGGGAGAACTGGGGTCTGAACCCAGGTAGGCTGGTTTTGGAGTCTGTCTGTGCTCTTGTCTTTTGCTTAAGACTGGATATGATTTAGAATTTAATAGGACTTAGAATTTAATGTCCACTTGCTGTTTAATGTTGAACTGCGTTTGGAATGGAGAGTGCTCTTCCCATGTTCTTTGTCTCGCATTCCTAACAGCCATTGTTAATCATGATGGCGCTCCTCTTTCTCTGAGCTAGAACGTTGCCCGGCCTGGGAACCTTTGTAGCACTCGGGGGACACATGAAATGCGGCCTCCTGTCTTACTGTCCTGAGAGCAGGGTGCAGTGCAGTGGCCCTTGCATCTGCCTTTCGAAGTTCTTGCTCACTCTCAGGCTTAGTTTTTGTGAGGTGTGGGTGGAGGGTCTTTTCCCTTGTGCATTGGACCTACTTCTCCTAAGTAATTAATTTTTATCTCTCATCACAAGTTACATCTCTGTGTCTGTCTAGGTTCTCTTTATCTTTACCTGCAAAATTTGTTTACTATTAATTTACTTTTGAGTTTATTAAAGCAATGGATTTTTACTTAAAAAATAAGTGAAATTGTTAAATGAGACTAACATGTTCTCAAAGAATCTAAAAATAAAAGCACTATTGAAGATTGGTGATTTTTCAAAATAGGCAATTTTATGACAGTCTTGTGAAGTAAAAAGACATTTTAGTCAGAAAAGGACATCGAGCATATTGCAATTGTGTACTTAAATTTTGTTGGGTTTGGATTTGACTTTATTTAGTGTGGTATTCAGTTAGGAGTCACAGTGAATGCTGTTAATATATTTGGGAAGGATAAATAGTACATGTAATTTATTACTTAGTGTTCTTCCGATAAGTAGAAAGAAGACTCCACAAGACTGAATAGGTGGCTAATACCTTGGTTTGGCAAATCCTTTAGGAATGAAGAACCCTTAAAGAAAGGCATCAAGGGCACTGAAAAATGCCCAGGGAACTTAAAAATTCCTCCGTCGTTGGCAACTCGGTAAGGAGGGTTAGGGATGTCGTCTTAGGTGAAGGCCCTCACAGGTGGACCGGCTGGGCCTGACAGAGAAGGGGGCTGATTCTTGTGGCCTCATCACCCGCGAGGTGGCTGGATGTGTCTTGGCCACATCACTGGGGTTGTAGGCACTTGGAGGGCGGAGAAAGCTCCTCGCCTGGCGGGAAGCAGAGCCCCCCGGGTGTGTAGCTGCGGCCCTTCCTGATGCTGTTGAGGATGAGAGCCCGCCTCTGTCGTTTCAGGCCTTAGTGTACCTATAATCTCAGTACTAAGAATCTATCTCAGTCCCCCTCTGTATTTCATGTGGCAGAGCACCTCATCCAAACTGGTTTCAGCAAAAAAAAGGGAATTACTTGGCTTGCATGACTGAATAGTTCTGGAGTCGGTTTAGCAAAGCATCCCTCCTTCGGGGCTCAGAGGTGGGATGAGAGTCCATTTCTTGGTGTTGGGCGTTTTCTTTCTCTGTTGTTGACTTTGTCTTTGCCGGCTTTTCTCTTGTGGTTGCAAGTTGGCTTCCAGCCATCCTCAGGGCAACATGTTTCCAGGTTTACATCTAAGTGGAAAAGTGAGCATTCTTGCCTTCACGTTCCAGGGACCCTCCTGAGATTCTCACTGTGGCTGGATCGCTTCCGGTCATGTGTGCAGCACGGTCCTGGTGACTCTGCAGGGAGCGGCGGGCCTTGGCCAGGCCAGCTCCCTGGGCTTCTTCCTGTGGCAGTGGCGGTCCTCAGAGAGGGGGTGGTGGGAAGTTCCCAGAGGGTGGCAGAACCACCCCCGCGTCCGTTCTAGTGGGACAGAGCTCGGTTACAAGGGTGTGGTGTTCAGGGTATTTGATTTGGTTTGATAAAATAGACTCTAGACTACATAATTTTTTTCCTTTTTTCTTTTTCTTTTCTTCTTCTTTTTTTTTTAAAGAGCCACTGAGCCACGCCAGCCAGGGCTCTTTTTCTAATTTAAGTTAAAAAAAGTTTTTTATTGATTCCAGAGAGAGAGGAAGAGAGAGAGAGAAACATTGATGTGAGAGAAACATTGGTTGGTTGCCTCCTGCACACGCCCCAACCGGGGACTGAACCTGCAACCTAGGTATGTGCTCTGACTGGAGATTGAACCCGCAACCTAGGTATGTATGTGTCTCTACTGGGAATTGAATCCAAGACCTTTCAGTGCATGGGATGATGCTCCAACCAACTGAGCTGCACAGGTCGGGCTATATAATTTTTTTTAATTTTATTTATTTTATAATTAATTCTACAAGGTTTTAAATGGTTCCCTGCTATAATCTGGTTTGCCCTTTGAAATAAAGCATAACCATTGTTTTGGTTTTACTGTACGGTATATAGGTAGAATCGTATTTCAGTGACTGGAGCTATACCATAATGTTTTGAATAAGAGAAGATGTTTTCATGTCCTAGATAAAAATCATACTAGTGCTATTTATTTCACTTATGAAACAAAACAAATGTTGTGATTGATAAGTTTGAAAATTGGGTATATTCACAAATTCCCGTCCACTTAGTGGTAAGTCATTTTAATAAAGGTTTCTTTTTGCTAATACATGAATATTTGAAGCTATACTTAAATAGTTGGCTGTGGTGTAGTGGAAAACAGTCAGAAACCCAGTTGGGGTCTGAGGGGCGTGCGTTGGAAGACTTCCTGCGTAATAGGCGCAGCGCTGGGTGAGTCTGGCGCGACCAGCTTGGAGACAGGTGGCGCCGTCCCTTTGTGATTGGGGCTGTCTTAAGGCACTGTCAGCTTTCTCAATAGAAAGAAATTCAAGAAACTCCCGATTCTCGCTCAGGACTCTTGACTGGTAGGGCAGCTGGGTCACGGGCTTCTGTTGCCCCTGCGACGCATCTCTCAGGGGGCTTGGGGCACAGCTGATGATTTTCCATGCTCAGGCGTGGTAGCCACCCTTCCTTCTCCGGCCTGGGGCACAGGTGTGCTTTAGGAGCTCCTCAAGATGGGGGCACACTAACAAATCTATTTTTTTATTTGTTTTAAAATCTGCTCTCTGCCAAGTACACAACCAGGCCCCGGGATTTCATAAATGAATAAAAATGAATCTTGCTGCTGAAGAATTAAGTGGGGGTGAAGTGGAGTGAAAAACGTGAAAATGTGATTTTAATATTATAAATGCTGTGATAGAGAGAGTTTGTTTTATGGACAGTATCCTTCTAAATGGTGCCTCTTGTTTTCTTCTTTACAGAAGATGGTCTCCCTGTTTATTACTGTACTTCCAAAGAACAGTCTGGACACTTTTATATTTATTTCTTAAATCAGATTTTTGATAATCTCCCCTAGATGAATTACCCTAATTTTCTTCATTTCCTCTCAGTTGTGCAGTTATTTAGAGGCTCATCCTATAGACTAAAACCTCCACTCATGTACGTTGTTTAGATGAGCTATGTGAAATCTGTAAATGTGGAAATTTATCCATATTTGTCCTCTTTCAAGAGAGGTTGGTTCCAGATTCAGTTTTGAAATGTTCTGTTGTCTCACCACTTGTTTAGTTGGCTAAACTTGGTCAGAAAGCCTTTTGTTGTGACACACTTTATTGTAACTAAGGTAGAAGCAACATGAAGGTGTTCCAGAATGTTAGACAAGGAGGGTTGTAGTACAGAAACGTAATGCTAATTAACGATACCTCTTTACCAAGACATAGCACGTGTGCGCGTTAAAAAAGCATTGTAGCAGCACCCACACTGTGCATTGGGGGAAACTAAATGCCCTGGCCCTCCTGTAGGGTTTGTCAGGGGTGTTGCCTCTAAGACCAAGAATTTGTCAAGGCAGCAGATCCGATCGTTGTGAAATCATTTTTGAGCTCATGAAGCAACAGATAATCACTTTTTATCAGACTCCTTTTCTTTCTAGTTTCTAGGCCTTTGATGTGCTAAATGTCTAAAATAATTT
This sequence comes from Pteronotus mesoamericanus, assembly GCF_021234165.1. NCBI lineage: Eukaryota > Metazoa > Chordata > Mammalia > Chiroptera > Mormoopidae > Pteronotus > Pteronotus mesoamericanus. The sequence continues at coordinate 79,214,211 of NW_026555329.1, read as the reverse complement.
GCATAGTATTACTTGAGCTTCTTTGTTAACTAGCAGATTTGAATGCAAACAGTTGCCACAAAGTTATATCTTAAAGGAAGCTCCAATTTTTTCTTAACTTCAGTGTCTTTTTGCCCTCTTCACTGTCTTTCTAGCTTTCTTCTTCCCTCCTAACTTCCTGCATTGCTTCAAGGAGGGGCATCTAGGTGAGTTCAGCCTTCTCTGTTGTAAGGACAGTTACCTTTGTTCCACTTCAGTAACCCAGAGGCAAGGCTGCATTTTTAACCTTTCACAAGGAATACTCCTATCTCTGACCTCATTTAACTGTTTTTACCTCAGATTCTGAAATCTCTTCATTCTTCTCATTTGTTCAGTCCTTGGAGTTTTGAGCCTCAACCACCCTAAACATCCGCCTCTGTCAGAGGGGTCTGCAGGCTCCTCTCTGCCCAGACAGCCCTGTCTCCAGGGGTGTCTGCTCACGCCTTGGCGTTTCTTTCATTCCTTCTTGGACTTTGAACCCCATCTTAACTGTCAGGTTGTGTCCTTGCCTTCCCTGCCACCCCTCTGCAGTCTAGTCTGTCCAGTCCCCCCCCCCCCCCCCGCCATATTAATCTTATATTGGAATTTTTTTTTTTTTTTTTGGCCTTCTTAGGTAGGCTGTCAGCTCCTTAAGGGCAAGTTCTGTGTTTCACTCATCTTTGTGTATTCATTGCCGGGACCTTATTACGTGCTTTCTTCGCCCCTCTTTCAGCTCTGAATAACCCCGCATTTGCACTCCGTGTTGCGGTTTGGTGGTTGAGCGTTTTTACTGAGAGCTGCCCAGACCCTGGCTCTTTCTCTAGATCTGGACTTCTTGGGCCGTTTTCTCTCGGCCTGAGGGGATTATGGAAGCAGGTAGGTAAATGAAACCTTACTCAGTTATTCAGGCCAGGAAGTCATCTTCCCCCACATTGAAATCATCACCTGGTTGTCTCCTGAGTAGCCCTCGAGTTCCTTTCCTGCCCTGCTAGCAGCGTGGTGGCAGCTGCTGTCCCCTCTTGCCTGGAGACTGTGTTGCAGTCTGGTCCGCCTCGGCCTCACCTTTGCCTCTGTCTCCCCACCTCCCCTCTTGCTTTGCAGTCACCTGGCCTTCCAAGGTGGAAACCTCCTCTCCCCTGTTACTTAAAGCCCAGTGGCTTTCCACTGCTTTTAGAGAAATGAAAGCCAAACTCCTGAACATGGCACCTTTGCACTGCCAGAGAAGTGTTCTAATCTTTTGAAGATACAGGTATGGTTTCATAGTTTGAGAAGACAATGTTCTAGAAGAGGACTTACTTAGACTCAAAGTGGGAACTCTAGTATGAATGAGGTACCTTGTGAACTGTAGGTTGTCCTCAGAGTTGAACACAGTTAGTTCCCAGAGCCTGAAACTGAAGATAAGGCAGAGGGTTTACTGTGCGTTTGCCGCATTCCTTTCTCCTCTTGCTGGCAGAGGGACCCCTCATGTCAGTAGATGTAGCTCAAGAGGCAGGAACCCATTTTACCAGTGTTTAAGGTGAGAACTGTGGTTTAAAAGTGTATAGGAGGAACACTTTAATTTGTACATTGGTTGTGTATTGTACTCTTTCTACTTTTAGTGCTGCATGTAAATTTTACTTTTTTGGACTTGTCACTTTTATATTACTCAATTTTGCCTGTAATGTAACGATGAAAACTTAGGGTCATTCTACATTTTTTCGCTCCACAGTGTGGATGTCATAGATTAAAAACTAGCTTGTTATAAGGTATACTTAATTCCTGTAATGGGATCATATTTCTGTAAGATGGCTGATCTGTAGGGGTGGGGAATCTGTGTAAATAAAAATATATTTTAGAAGTTGTGATGAGTAAAACTTTATAGTACTTTGAATGAAATGTTTTATGGATTTAACCATTCAGATCAAAGGAGCACCCTTCTGCAAATGTCTACACTACAACTATGTATTATTTCTTTTGCTGCTTGTTAGTTTGCTGGGGATTAACACACAAGGGATCATATTCTGGATGGTTAGATTAGTGATTTTAATATGAAACCATTGCTTTTAGAATAATCATGGGCCAGACTGGGAAGAAGTCTGAGAAGGGACCAGTTTGTTGGCGGAAGCGCGTGAAATCAGAGTACATGAGGCTGCGGCAGCTCAAGAGGTTCAGGCGAGCCGACGAAGTGAAGGTATCGCTTACTTTGTCTTTTGTGAAAAGGTACATACAATTGAAGATAGCTTTTTTCCTCCCTAAAGATATGTTTTAATTTGAAATGGTACATTTTCAGCCAAGGCTATATTTACATTACGATAAATGAAGACTTGGAAGCTCAAGTTGTTATCTGTCTTAACATAAAATGGTACCATGCACAGCAGTGATATGGGAAAGATTTTCAGCCTGCTTGGAATTCACTGCCTTTTTGTATACCTTTGCATTGCATCTGTAGACTCGGGCCCACATAGACAGGGCTGTGCATGGTTTCATGTTTCGAAAGTCATTGTCAGTTTTTTAAAATACGGAGTTAACAAAGGATGGAAATAATTCCCTGTTCCCCTCCCATTTACAATAAAATAACAGGTGTGGTGTTTTTGTATTATTTAAATGTGGGAAACGACAGTTTATTTAAAAATCTTCATGCGTTAGAGGGAATGTTCCTGGTATTTTTGAAAAATCACTAGATTTTAACCCTCAGTAGACATATTACAAGTGGTCTAACAATGAACAATTTTTTTCCTCCTCTGCTTTATTTTTTTTAAAGAGTATGTTTAGTTCCAATCGTCAGAAAATTGTGGAAAGAACGGAAATCTTAAACCAAGAATGGAAGCAACGAAGGATACAGCCTGTGCACATCCTGACTTCTGTGAGCTCATTGCGCGGGACCAGGGAGGTTGGTTAACTCCCGCGCCGCAGTCCTTCTCGGCGCTTTCTGGTTTTTGCTGCTGGGACGCTGGTTGTTTGTTGAGAGAAAGTAGTGGCTGACTTCTGGATGTCCATCTTTTTATTGCCATTTCTTTTTCTTATGTAAATGTTAATGGCTGCCTTAGGTAACACAGAGCTCTAGTGTTTGATGTACGTTTCACTGTTACTAGGCAGATTCTGAGATTTTTAAAGACTATTGTTGAAAAAAATCTTTTAAATTAAATACTCTTCAATGTCCTCATCAGATCACTATTTAGAACAAGGCTTTCTGACTCAGTTGTCTTTTTTCTCCCATTAATATGAATTAGTCATGCTCTAAGAAGTACCTCCTTTTTGTTCATCTTCTTAGACAAAGTTTTCCATAATTTGTTTAAATTCTAAGGCTCTTTTAATAAGAATTTTTTTTTAAAAAAGGTCTCACCAGGGGATATGTTTATTGACCTTAGACAGAGAGGAAGAGAGAGAAAGAGAAACGTTGATATGAGAGAGAAACACCTATCAGTTACCTCCTCTACGCGCCCTGACTGGGATTAAGCTGACAGCCTCTTGGTGTACGGGACATGGGATGTTCTAGCCAGCTGAGCCACTCGACCAGGTCTTTTACAGGAATTTTAAATTGAGCGTTGAGAACTTACTTGGAATTTCCTTTTCTGTAGCAATTTCTGAATGAATGAGATATTAATTCCTCCAAAAAATCTTATTCTTAAAGGAAGGTGATAAATCTGTGGTAGATTGTATGATTCAATAACACAGGAAAACAAGTGGCAACAAGATGAAAGATAGTGTGGGCGCTTAAACAGTGTAGAACCATGTTAAAGCATTTCTCTTTGAGTACCTGTTTTATATAGAAAGATGGCATAGGGTATGTTACCCTATCTGACTGGGCTCAAGCAGAAAGAGGGGAAAAGTGATTTGGAATTTAGATTATCCTGTGTAGTAGAGTATTGACTGGAGCCTCTATCTAAACTAGCAGTTTTCAGCCATGTGCCACAAGAAGTTTTAAAAACATGCAGTGTCCTCCCTGACTAGTGAGTGGCTCAGCGGGTTGAGCGCTGGCCTGCGAACCGAAAGGTCACTGGTCCGATTCCCAGTCAGGGAACATGTCTGGGTTGTGGGCCAGGTCCCCAGTTGAGGGCATACGAGAGGTAGCTGATTGATGTTTCTCCCTCCCTTCTTTTCTCTGTAAAAAATAAATAAAATCTTTCAAAAAAAAAAAAATGCAGTACCTGATTATTTAGTCAGGGGCACTGACCTTTTCTCTCTTAGATTGTTAAATAAAAAAAATGACAGCCAATACAACAATAGGCGCCAGTATAGATGAATCAAAATTATACCTATTTTTTGGTCTAATCAGCAAAAGATATATTTTTTGGTGTTGCAAAATTTTAATAATTAGTTTATGTGTGCCATGAGATGAAAAAGTTGAAAATGGCTGACCTAAGCTATGGAATTTGTTCTAAAATACATTTCAATGAGTAGCCATTTTTAATACAATGTGGTGATAACCGAGCACTACTTTGCTGTAGTCTGAGACCTGTGGCTCGGGCACACTGGCTTCAAAGGCGCGCCAGCACCGTCCCAGTAGCCCAGTGAGCTACAGACATGGGCCTGGTGATGGCTTCGTGACAGCGGGCGGTTCCAGTGGCAGTGCCTGGCTTGGGATGTTCTTAGCCATTTATGCCTTTTGTCAGGTGACTATTCTTTAAAGCTCTGACTTGTACTTATATGAACATGTATGATGTGCAACAAACATGTCTGCACCATCTGGGACAGGTCAGGGCTTACATATTGGAGGTAATAACTTTATTGATGTACTAAGGGTGAAAGGGATTTTTTTCTATGCCAGTTAGAACAATCTTGAAAGGGTTAAGCAAGGGGCTTCTAAGTAATTCTTTTGAAAGTTTTGTCTGGTGACCTTCTGGAAATTTGAGGTGAGGAACAAAAAACCCCCCCCAAAAACCCTCATTTTATTTCCCTCCCTGGAGGAATAAATCTTAGAAATTTGGAGAAATAAAGTAGAAACACATGGAACACTTATTTTTGGCACCCATTAGAAATCCCAAAATGCTATCAAAAGCCCAACTTACTTTAATAATAAAAGTTAACAGCAGTAATGATTTCTGGCACTGTGCAAGGTACTCTGTACACATTATTTTATTTAATCTTCATGATGGCTGTATTATACCTCCCCCCCGACTTTCCCAGATGAGGAAACTGAGCCTTAGAAGAGTTAAGTCAGTTTTGCTTGCTGTAATGATCTGATGAGGGCCCAGAAGAGTACACTTTGCTCAGACATATTAAAAAATTAGTAAATTCATTATTTATGTACAGCTGCAGTTGCTCATAATATAATTTTTGGCATTAAATTTAAGAGTACAATATAATCAAGTGTGTATTTACCAATTGAAAATTTCTTATGATTTTTGTCAAATGGAGATAAACATTGCATGTCAAGCTATCTAACTTTACTGTGAGTTTATGTGAGAAATTGTGAAAAGAAATTAGCATTTTAATAAAACTGTTTTCTAAACTTGGTACCCCACGCAGGTTGAGAAACACCATTTTCAAAAAATAGGAGGGGAAAGGAGGGAAGTAGTCCCAGCCTCAGGTATTCAGTTTCTGTTGGTGGAACTCTGGCCTGGTCAGGCACGTGGTTTTGAGCTGCTCTTGATAACCAGTCTGCTTCAGATGATGGTTCTTCGATTCCCTCTGTCCTCACCTCCTTTCAGACCGCCATCCCTGACTTTTGGAAATTGGAGATTTATACAGTTTGTGATAAGCCTTTTGGTGTTATCACAATAAATAATAAAATATTAGGGCTGAAAAGGAATTTAATGATCTCTGTTTAATTGCCTTTTCAGATAAGAATATAGCTATTATTTTTTTTCTTCAGTTTGAGCCTTTTCAGCTATATATTGATTTCTTTTATATGCTATAAAAGTGGGAGTCTGGAGCAGGTTAGAAGCATGAGGATAAATAAAAGCCTGTTTTGCAGACTTTTCTAGTAGCAGGCTTGGCAGGGCTTTGGGCTGCAGTGCTGACCCAAACACCTCGTCTGTGGCTTTGAACACTCGGAAATGCTATCCTAACGGTGCTCATTTTTATAAGCTGCTGATTCTTTGTAAGCCCCGTCTTCGGTTTTAATACCTTGCAGCATGGCGATGATTCAATGACAATTTTCAGTTTTTTACACGTCTTTTACTTTCTTCTCTTCTGTACTTGTAGATACACTCAGTTTTAAAGTGACTGATTTTATCCAGGTTATTTCAGTAAAGAATGTCTGACAAGTTTACTCTCTGGTCTAATGAAGTGACTGCTGTAGGTGCCGTCTTCAGCTTAAGGAGCTCTGCAGCTGAACCTAGAGGCCACATCTGCAGTATATTGTTTTCAAGACACTTTCTGATATCTGTTTTTGGTGAGGTTACGGAACCTTAGGCAATGTTACGTGTAGAATGTGTCTTATTTTTGTGCTTCTTTTAAAAAATACTTCTGACTTCTTGAAGACAGTGACTATAATCTATGTTTTAAATTTATTTTTTGTTCTTTGGTTGATCTTTTTAAGGGGCTTAAACATGTCCCTAAGTGATACATACAAGCCAATGGATGTATGCCTTATTGCCATGATACGTGGCTGTTCATCACAACATTTTCAGGTGACCTTCATTCCTTTTCTTCTGTAGGTCTGCACCGTTGGTAGTCATACTCTTCAGTCAGTGTGTCTGTTTTTCCAGTTTTAATGAAGAAACTGGTTTAAGAATTACCCTAGTAGTTCTTACTAGTGCATTTCTTTTTGAACATTTATCCATTTCTTGCTTAAAAACTACAAAGCCCTTTATCCTTCATTGATTCTTCATATCAAGCTTTATTACCTATACCTAGTGTGACTGAAAGAGGCTTGCTCAAATGATGTCTGACTTCTGGGTAGATGGTGTGATTGGTTTTGTAATTTAAAAATTCCCTGCTAATACGCATTTTTAGATTCCCGGGAGAATATAATGTTCTTGCAAGAATTCTGTGTCTTGTTTACTGGAAGAGTGAGAATTTTTCATGTGTGTGGAAAAATTCAGCTGGGCTTCTTGAGAATGCTTGACACACAAGCCGCATCAGGAAGGCCTCCTAGTCCTCCGTTCAGGAAGAATTAAATGTCTTGTGGACTTTGCAGTACATGGGTTTGCTCTTCCTAGTGATGTCTGAAATGATTTTAAGTTCATCACCTATCATTTGACATTCGTATATATTTTTTTGGAGAGAATGCTATCAAAATAACATAGAATGTGTAAGTTCTTTAATGTGTTTGCAGTTTGGACTGACTTGTTGAAGAAGAGAAAAACATTGTTTTGTTTACATGTAAACACTTATTGTTGATTGAATTGGTACCGCACTTTCCTAAGTTAACTTAAATGAATTTAGTTACTGGTTTCAAAGAAAAAAAAATGTTAGTTTACCCAATGTATAATTTTACTGTTCTTTTACTGAAATACACTTGCAACACACTTAACATGCTTTCTTTCCTTTGTAAATTGCAGGATGACAGTACCAATAGGTCTAGAGTCTCCTGAGTCCTTTGAGCAGATTATTGGGAGGGAGTGAGGTCGCTTTTGTCCTGTCTTAAAAATAAAGGGATGCCTCTCCCAGGTGTCTGCTTTGACTTTCAGTCTGAACATATCCATCCTTTCTTGGTTCCTGAAGGAACTGATTTTTAAGTTGCTTTCTGCTCCTGTTGGCCTCTCTTAACCATATGCTGTATTTACTTGGAGAATTTAGTCTTCCATTAACTCTGCCGGTCCTTCCACCCATGTAGCTTTTCAAATCACTGCAGCCTTCGTTTCCTTTCTGGCTTTCTCTTGGCTGAAATAGATGGAGCATTTCTTAAATGACCGTAAAGGAAGTGTTTCTTCTCTTTTGAAAGGAAACTAATCCAATAAAAGCATTTAATGGATTTCCAAAGGGTTGTTTAACAAAGAACAAAGGTCACTTAAAATGTTTTGAGTTTATATTTTAAACTTAACATTAGATATCTTAAGTTTAAAGTGAGCTTTTAAAAATGTTATGTTTATGTTGTGCAGTTAATAAGCAAGAATTACATTTAATTTTTTTAATCCTCACTTGACATTTTTCAATTGCTTTTATTTTATTTTTTGAAAAAAGATTTTATTTATATATTTTTAGAGAGAAGGGAAGGGAGGGAGAATGGGAAATGTCGATGTGCAAGAGAAATGTCAGTTGGTTCCTTCTTGCACACCCTCCAACCAGGGACCTGGCTCACAGCCTAGACATGTGCCCTGACTGGTAATCGAACTGGCAGCCTTTTGGTTTGTAGGACTATGCCCAGTCCACTGAGCCGCACCAGTCTGAGCCATATTTTTTTGAATTGCCTTTAGAGGGAGAGGAAGGGGGAGAGAGAAACATCCATGCAAGAGAAAAGTATCAGTTGCTTGCCCTCTGTATGCACCCTGACCTGGGCTTAGGGATCAAACCCACAACCTAGGTATGTGCCCTGACTGGGAATTGAACCTGCAACCTTTTGGTTATGGGGTGAAGCTCCAACCAACTGAGCCACACAGGCCAGAGCAAGTTGCATTTAATTTAGTGTTTTTCTTCTAGAACTCTGTGTATATATAATTATTTTTAAATTGCTTAAAAATTGTTTGAATTTTAAAATTATTGTTAAATTGTTACAAAGATTTTTTTCCCCCAAAATGCAAAACCAAATTTTGACAGGTATTTTAAAAGCAAACAAAATAAGCCCAAACTAAAAGAAATACTTGTCTAGTCTGGTGTTAAAAAATGCTTATTGCTATGAAGAAACAAAATTTTATTAGACCTGGAACTCTGGCACAATTTATTTAGCTTGATAACGTAGATTGACTTAAATTCGCTGTCTAGGATTCTGTTTTTTCTTATTAGATTTTATAAAAGAATATCACTTGTACCATTTTGGCAGGTTTGGGCAGATTTCACAAGCTACTTTGGCAACTGACGTGGCAGTTTTATGCCAGCTAATGTAAATATCTGTTGGGTCAATGAAGTTTCCTGTTTTTCATCTTTCCAATTAAAAGGTCATTGCAAAGTGATAACTTGAAGAATTCAGATAAAGAAATATATAAAACAGTCCTGCCCCCAGGACTTCTTTGAGAGTTCTTCTGTATCCGCTAGCGTGTTAATAGTAATGATAATGTATGTTCTATTTTGAAGAGTTACTCCCGGATAGAACAGGCCTGCCACGTGGGCCCTCGCTCCCCGTCCTGTCCAGGTCCGCTGGCGCTGTTGCCGGGCCGATGGTGGGTGATGGGTGGTCCTGTTGTTAATCGACAGGCATTTAGGTTTTTGTTTGTTTCTTTTGTAATTAGTGTTGCTCTGAATATTCTTCACCTTTATTTTTGCATCTTTTGCGTAATTTTTTAGGAAAAGTTTCAAGAAATAGAATAACCAGGCCGAGAGGATGTGCATATTTAAAATTTAATAGAGATTTTCAAGTTGCGCCCCAGAGGTTTCACCTTTACACTCTTGCCAGCTGTTTATGGAGTGTCTGTTCAGATTCCCAACATCAAGTATTACTATCTTTTAAGTCTTTGTCAGTGTGATAGGTAAAAAATTAATAGTTTGTTCCTTTACCTTTATTAAATTATTCATTGAGGTTGAGTATCTATTGTTTATGTTTCTTTTATGAGTTTGCTTATTATGGTCTTGGATCTTTTGAAATTAGGTTGGATTTTTTTTTCCTCAAGATTTTAAAGGACTTCTTGTAGATTATACATACTAGTGTTTGATCATATTTTACAGAGTTCCCCACTCCCATTTTGATGTTATCCCTAATATATTTTGGTTATGCAGAAGTTTTAAATGTGTATGTATTTAAATTAGAATCTCTTTTTTTGATTTCTGTGTTTCTTAAAGGTTTAGAAAGTCATTCTCCACTTCAGGATTTTAAATTATCTGTCCATCTTTACGGTTAGGACTGCTTTCTTTTTTGTATTTTACTCTCATTTAACCCATCAGGAATTTCCTTTGGCATAGTAAGTGGGAGTTTGATTTTTAAGTTTTTTTTATTTAGCTTTATAGTTGTTTTAGTGCTATTTACTAAATAACCAGTGAATGACTGCAGAGCAGTTATAAATCTGTTTTGCAAAGATCAGCCTGATTGGTGGTCACCTGAGCAGGTTTACCACCTGAGCAAGGACTTGGTGCTTCTCCTCAGAGACTCCGGCTGGGTGACAGTCTTGCTTCCCTTTAACTGGGGCCTCTGCTGCTCCGGGGCCGAGCCCCACCCCCACCCCACGTCCATGCATGGAAGCAGGACGTCACAGCCACAGCTTACGGAAACCGAGGACTTCTATAATACTGTTTGCTCTGTTTCTTAGTTTTTGTTTGTTTTTCCATGACAGAAATGGTCATATTTTCCACTCACAGGACTGTTCTTGAATTAGGTACTTGAGTTTGCATGTAATGGGTGAACATGGCTCTGTTACCTGCTTACTGTCCTTGTTGAGTGTTTTTGTAGTTTACTGACTTACGTTCCGTGTCTGATCCCCAGTATTTTAGCAAAACTGCAGATGATGAGGAGATGATTTACCCCAGTAGCGCCCTTCAGGCCCAGACTGCAAGGGGTTTTAACAGTTGATTAGTTTCCTAGGTTTATATATTTATGATCTCTTTCATTTAGAGTCAGGTGTCTGAAGCTAGGATGCAGGAAAGAGCTTTAAGCACCTCAACTTCCTGAGGTTGTATTTCAAATGTTCTATGTTCTATGTTAAATGCTACGTATGCCCCCTGCCCCGTCCCCAGAAGTGTAAGAACTGACACAGGATGACGTCTTTCCATTGTGCTTTTGTAAACTCGGGGGCAAGAGCCCTGTGGTGCGCGGTGGACGTTGTGCCCCGAGTCCAGACAGCTTTGCTACCTAAAGGTTTAACAACAAAACAAATAATTTACAAGCTGGAGTGAGCCGCTCCTTCATTCCTCAGCACCATCACCTGTGATTAGCTGTTTGTATTAAATATGTCAGTGTCAGTCCTGATTTTTTCTTTGCATTTTTATTTCTGGCACTTGCCTGATGGAGCCACTCGTCACTTTGATCACCTCCTAATCATCCTCCTAACCTGGTAATGAATCACTTACTGTTGAACTTAACTTGATTCAAACAGTTTTTCTTCATTACTTTCTTCACGTAAAAGCAGTCTGAAATCAAGTTCCATACACTCATTTCACCAGAAGGGCGAGTGAATTTAAAACTTGGCTGTGTTATCTTTACTCTGATCTCGAAGAATATGGGTAATTTCAGAAACGATGCTCGGCTTTTCTCTAGAGTCGGGTGGCAGCCGATGCTTCCTCCTGACCCATTCTTTCCTACACCTTAGATGTGAGACAGTTCTTATTGTTTCACTTGGAAAAGTGAGAAGATACTAGACAATGTCAACAGTTCATTTTGTCTCTGGCGTGAATCAAATGGACCAACCACTAGCCAAGAATATTTTTAATTTTGGTTAATTGACTGTATTTCCCCCTTACTATGCAGAGTCGGACTTAACCCTTCTGCTGTTAAGATTGTTCAGAGAGTGGATAGCTATGGCAACTGTCCTTTGGGATGTCCCACTGTAAGATGGGGAGTTATCTACCTCATAGGGCAGTGGTGAGTTTTAAAGAAGTTAACTTTGGTAAAGTCTCTAGCACAGTGCTTGGCACATAGTAGGGTGTGTTAATTTCTTTCCCTTCCCTGCAGGCCATTCACCTGCTCTTCCCTCTACGATTTTCCATAACACAGTTTTTACTTGGAACCAGCCTTCTGCCAAGAGTCTCAGTTTGGTTGTGTACTCCTACAACTCCTATTTTTGGCTTGACTTCCCTCTCCAGCTCCCAGTGGTCCAGCCACACAGTCGCCTATTGTACCAGCTGGTTGATGTAAGTCTATCCATCCTCAGAGGAACTTGGTTACTTACCAGTAGTTGTGTTTCTCTGAAAATGTAGCATCCTTGATAACTCACGTAGTTTTTTTCTTTATCACTGATGATGAATCATATATGGTAACTTCCTTGTGATGCTCAAGTTGGAACCAGAATTAGAGAATTTACTTTGTTGAGATAGGTGGTCTCCTAGTGAGCGCCTGAGCGCAGGACACGAGACTCCGATCAGGTAAAATGCTGTGCAGATCCACGACGTCAAAACCCTTTTCAGTGCTCTGCATGATAGGAGGCTTCATTATAGAAACTGTCAAGGGTGATACATTTTCAAAGAAAAAAAGTTACTGGTAAGTAACTGGGATTTTTGAATAATTTTCCTATAAGTCAATAAATAAGAATTCCCAAACTTGTTTTTACCAACAAATGCTTTTGCATTTGAATATTTCATAAATGAAAGGAATATGGTTTTTAGTTAAGGTTGACAGTTCAAGAACGGGACAGGTTTCTGGAGATGCTACTGTGTAGAGAATGAAGTGGTGTCGACCTGTAGCTTTCTAATTAGACGCTCTCTTAGCCTTAAAGGGAAACTCAGTGTGCAGTTCTCCGCTAGGGAGAACCAGCAAACGCAGCCTGCGCAGCCCAGGAACATTTTTTGAGTGCCTACTCTTTTTTGAGACACTGTGCTGAGTATCGTTGTGAGACAGAGAGGTGAAGCCACACTCTGCCTCCGCCGCTTCTGCCCTCCAAGAGCTCGGTGACCCTCGTGTGACTGTATAGACATAATGGCTCATGGGAGTGCGACAGGCGTGGGTGGAGGTAGGACTGAGTACTCAGCCTTTGCCGTCTTATTTCTGTGCTTCCGTCAGTTCTTCTGTTTATGGGAACACTTGGCCGGCTTCACTCAGTAGACCCAGAGTGTTTTCTCCGTGGCCGGAGCAAACAGGTGAAGCAAAGCCAGCCTCCCTCCTGCTTAGCAGTTGAATAGAGCATGTGGCTGTCCAGCCGCAGGTGTGATCTTGGATTCAATGTTAAAGCAGGCAAATGAGCCAAGAGTTGGAGAGGCCACCCACTCCCCTGCATGCACCGCCCCCCGTGCTGTTAACAGGGGGCTAATCTTCAGAATTCAGGCCACAGAAGTAATTCTTATCCCTGCCAAATTTAAAATAAAAGTTAAAAAACCTAACAGTTTTACAAGAAATGAAAATTATTCTGTACTTAAAATCACTGAGCAGCGTGTGACACTTGCCCCAAAGTTCCCAGGTTAAGGATTCCTGTGTAGGAAGGAAGGAGGCTCGGTGGGGACAGGGCTGAGAGGAGGAGGTGCTGGGGGAGGAGCGCGGCGTGGTGCCCACTGCACGGCTGCGGCACGGGTGGCGCTCTCGGCGCTGGAGTCAGACCTCGGCCTCCACCCTGGCTTGGTCGTTTACTGCCTTTCGGACTAGGCCAGTGATTTCACTTCTCTGCACCCCAGCCTTCTCCTCACTGTGAAGTTGTGAAGCCAAAGGCTGAGGTGAGTGGTTAAGATAACGTCTGTGAAGCACTTAGCACAGTGCCTGCAACATAGTACGTGCTCAATAAATGTTAACTGCTGTTGCTGTTGGATGGTGGGGCGGACGGATGAAGAGTTGCATCAGGGACTAAAGAGGGGAGCTGGGAAGATGGCGGGTTCTGGGGGGGTCAGTAAACTGTTCACACCTTATTTATTTAAGCTATGTATGAGCTTCCTGGTATTATTATCTTTATCTTTGCCCTTTTGGAAAGCAAATTAATGGATTAATCACTGTCACAGTTCTTCCTGACTACTCTGTCTTTACCCTTCCCTTCCACCGAGGAAGGAGCTGTTTTTGTGCTGCAGTGACTGTGACGGTTGCCAGATTGACCCCCTGGCCTGGCCTCTGTGCCAACAGTGTGCACTCTCATGTCACTGAATCGAGTCCTGCTATTTTTAAGACCTTGTAAATAAAAATTAAATGATTAATAATAATATGTCTATAGCATTATTATTTGCTTTATTTTACCACTTCAATTCTACTTTTTTGCTCTATTTTCATTGATTATAGATTATGAATGGGTGTCCAGGGTATTCTTGAGAAGGCTCTGGAGGCCTGGTAATTGGGTAAAGGCACTTACTCTTTAAGAAAAGCTGGATCCCTAGATGGGATGGAGACTGTTGTGGTTATTTGGACACAGATTTTTACCGTATTTCATAGAATCAAAGATGCAAACTGTCTAACATTTGCACATCCGAGACCATCATGCATTTTAGAATCTCTGTGATCAGAAAGCATTATGACGCAGCGTAACTGGAGCAGTATTAGCGATACGGAAGATGGCGGTATGCCTGGACATCGGCGTCCTCGTGGATTGGATGAAATACGGTCCCCGAAGGGAACGGAGGCACTGAAACCCTGTAGAAACGTGGCGTCAGGGCAGGCTGTGCAGGGGCTCCAGAGTCAGACTTTCTGGGTGTAAATTCTAGCCCTGTTTGTGTGACTTTGAGCCAGTTACTTATCCTTTCTTCACCTTTGTTTTCTCACCTGTAAAATGGGGGCTCAGGATGGTCCCATCTTACAGCGTTGTGATGAGGACTGAATACGGTCAGATGTGATGTGTGTAAAACGGTGCCTAACACATACCAAGGGCTTAATACCATTAGATGCTGTTATTATTAGTTTAGAGATTATGCTTTGCAGAACTGATTCGAGAGTCCATTTTGTGGTGATTGAAACTCAGCTCTATTACCCTTTAATGTTTGTGTATCACCTGATAATTCAGCACATGACACCCGGGCTTTTTAAAAGGGAAGATAAAGATAAAGCTTAACCTAACAAGTTTCCATATTCTTACTAAGTTAGATTTGAGTGGCATATTTGGTATCTCTATTATTAATACATGTGTTGAAGTATGGAAGAAATTTCAAGGAGTTAATCTGAGGCTAATTTAAATGTGGTTTTTGACTGGTAAGTATGGGAAGGGGTGGAGGGCTTTAAGAATTTGCAAAATCTGAAGCATTTTTTTCACCCTAAGTAAAAGAGGAGGAGAGAATCCCTTTTGGGTTGTATGAACTTTACTGCCTTAGGTAAAGACAGTGATTTTTAAATTTAAAAATTACCTCTTTAAAATTATGTTATGTAGGCAGCATCTCCTTATGATACGATTGTTATAGCTTCAGGTTGTCTGTTCTTACGAGCCGTTTTATTTTTTCTGTTCTAGTGTTCGGTGACCAGCGACTTGGACTTTCCAACGCAAGTCATCCCATTAAAGACTCTGAACGCTGTTGCCTCGGTGCCCATAATGTATTCCTGGTCCCCCCTGCAGCAGAATTTCATGGTGTGTGAATGACATTGCTTCTGCTTATTTGATCATCACTATTTTAAATAAATGGCAATATAGCATGAGTAAAAAAGCTATCAAAATGATCAGGATAACATTTTTAAACCGATTTTTATCTGTCTATTTTAAGCATTTGCAGTGTTGCTCTTTTTCTAGTCCTTTCTAGTTTTAAAATGTTCTTCAGAGGAAAAGTGTTAAGCAAAAACCATACCTGGGATTAAAAACATATTTAACAGATGAAGTTTACAGTTTTTAGCCTTGAAGAGGTCAGTCTGACTTTGAGGTTTTGTTAATCGAGAACTTATTTAAAACAATTTTAGGCGGCATGTTATTAAATGATAATGTACACTATGGAATATTCTTAAGTCTTATAAAATACAAGCATTTCCACAGGGAACACTAGCCTAATAAACTTGGTAATGCTCTGCTAGTATACGTGGTCCTTGATAAAAGTAGGAAGGAGGATGGCACAAAAGAGAAAGGCGAGTGTGCTTTTCTTGTATTCAATAAAAATGCAGTTTTATTACTTGATATATAAAATAGTGTTATTTTTTCCCAAGCTTTCATACAGTTGGTTTATTTTTTTTTCCCAGCAGGAGAAAAAGAATAAAGTTACAAGATTCTTTTAATATTTTCACTGTGTTAAAACTAAAGTTGAGCTCTATGCTGTGTATGTAAATCTAGAACGCAAATGGGTTAAGTAAGATTTTCTCATTTAAAGATATAAGAATGGAAGCTTTTCTTACAGTAAACTTCACAGAACTGCAGGGGAACAAACAAAAATATAGTTGTTATTGATATATAAAATGGTAAGGGTAATAAAATGTTGATGAAGTCCTTGGTGAGCCTACTTTAGAGAATTGCTTATTTTTCCAATGTCTTTAATAACTTTGAAAGATTTTACAGTGGAGGGTTAAAGGCAAACTGGATACTCTTCTGCAGTTGCATTCATTTGTGTGTTAAAGGCTTTATTAAAAAATCATTTAGGTTTTTTAAAAAAAGATTTATTTTTAGAGAGAGGGGTAGGGAGGAAGAAAGAGGGAGAGGAACATCGATGTGTGAGAGAAACAGCAATCACCTGCCTCTCTCATGCTCCCAACTGGGAGCCTGGCCCACAACCCAGGCTGTGTCCTGACCGGGAGTCGAACTGGTGACCTTCAGTTTGCGAGTTGATGTCCAACCAAATGAGCCACGCTGGTCGAGCCAAAAACATTTAGTTTGAGAAGCATATTGCAAGAGCTTAAGGGAAGTTTCATATTTTCACAGACTGAAATTCTGAAAGAATATTGTGTTTAAACTTGATAATATATACTATTTATGAGTCATCCATGGGTTTTGCTGGACACCGACCAAAGCAAATTACACAGGCTGTCTTTATTATGCTAGGGCATGTTTTGGGGACAAGATTATATGCATATGATTGGGAAGACAGAATAGCCATCGTCCCTTAATTTTTTTCTTGCATCAAAAAAATGAACTCGCCTAGTTTAAATGGGGTCAGTGCAAGTGAGATGCAGTGAAAACTGGACTCTTGCACACATTTAAATTTTCATTTATATACTATGTACTTTTTCGCCCAATTTCCCTTTTCTCTGTTTGTCTAATGTATGAGCTCTGCAGTTGTCCTCAATTTGTTACCGAGGAGTTACTGGAAAATACTCGCTTTCTTCGCGTTTCCTGACCACGGCTGTAGTCCTTGACAGTCCTTTGTGTCTCAGCCTTTCCTGTGTATTCTTGCCTATCGATTGTGGCCCCGGCTGAAGGTTCTTCACACTTTATTCATTTAAATCTCACCTGAGGATATATTTTTATTGATTTTAGAGAGAGAGGGAGAGAGAAATACCGATGTGAGATGGAAACATTGAAGGGTTGCCTCCCATATGCCCCCTGACCGGGGTCAAACCCCGAAACCTAGGATGTATGTCCCCTGACCAGGAACCGAAAGTGCAGCCTTTTGGTGTACAGGTCGATGCTCCAACCGACTGAGCCACCCAGCCAGGGTAAGGCACCTCACACTTTAAGTGGGTGCCCTGACTTCAGGTATTAGCTTGTCCTGTTTATCAGTCACCTTTCTAAAATTCTATTTTTAACCAGTACAGTACCCTGTTCAAAGACCTAAGACTTAGAGCTGTCCTCACTTTACATTAGTGTCCTTAAATATGGACTGCAGAGCATTCTGGTCTTTATAATCACTGTCTTTTCATTCTTTATTGAAAATTCTCTTCCTCACGATTGTCAGCTTTTTGCCCCTTGTATTCTTAAGTACCCATTTTCTCTGAATTTTTCTTTGGCTCTTCCCAGCTAAGGCCGCACACTCATTCTTCCATTGCCCTCCACATCTTGCTAGGAACTCATCTTTCATTTCCCTTAGCATTCTCAATTTTGATGTGCATTATATTCATCTCAGTATTGAAATATTTTTTGTTACTGTAGAATGTTCTCATGTAAATGAGTAGATTCTTTCCGCATAAACTTTAATGGATCTTCGATACTCTATTGTACAATCCTAGACTTTTATTATATTGAATGTCAATAACTAGATCAAATGAAATTTAGAAACCCTTATGTTAAGTGTTTTTTTTAAGGTATGACTGTTTATAGCTGATTTTAAGGAACCGTATTTCATCCATTGTAAGACACTGTCATTGGAAATAGGAGTGTGTAGATAAAATAATGGAAGGTTTTAATGATCGATGATATGTTAGATTAGGTAAGCTCAGTAGTTTTCCTTAAATTTGTTTCTCAGTGATGCTTACTTGTGAATGGGGTCTTTTTAAACCCTTATCTGAGGATATGTTTACTGATTTTAGAGAGAGGGGAAGAGAGAGAGAGTGAAAAACAGAAGTAGTGACATGCAAAACATTGATCTGTTTGGTGCTTATACATGCCCCACCCGGGGACTGAACCTGCCGCCTAGCCTTCTGCCCTGACTGGGAATCAAACTCACGGCCTTTTGGTGTGCAGGATGACACTCAGCGGACTGAGTCACAGGGCAAGAAGTGTGCTTTATTTATAGTTTATAGAGTTTGCTCTTTATTATTTTAGGTCTGGAGATCAGCGTAAAGACATCTGCTTATGAAAAAAATTGTTGTATTTCAGTTATCACATTGATTTTTAAAAATTTCGATAGGATAAGGGTGCTTTTTAAACTTACTATTTTTTAACTTTTAGGTGGAAGATGAAACTGTTTTACATAATATTCCTTATATGGGGGATGAAGTTTTAGACCAGGATGGGACTTTCATTGAAGAACTAATAAAAAATTATGATGGAAAAGTACATGGGGACAGAGGTGAGCCATGGGTTTACTCTCTTGGAAAGAGGGCCAAGGAATTATGGGATGATTTGATTTTGTTTTATAAGGATAGATATAAAAAAGGTTTTTCTATTACTAAAATTAAGTTTTGTGCTGGGCTGGCTTGGCTTACAAGCTTAAAATTTTCATTGTTTTCCCTATTTATAAATTGAAGGACCATGTTTGCCACATGAAATTTATGCATAGTTGGTGATAGCATAAATTATGTCAGTAACCTAAGTAGAATTGCTTGAGTATACATAGACTTCAAGATTCTTTAGCAGTAAAATTAGTAAGGGCCAGGGCTCTGCCTGTGTCACGTGGGCCACAGGCCGCCCCGCATTCTCACGTGCCTGCCCCGCAAGGCTGCTGCGTGCGGCCCCTGCATTCTGTGGCCAGAACCCTGGTGCCGGCCTTCTGTGCCCAGGAGAGCCTGCCCAGTAGCCTGGTAGGAGGGTGGTGTGGGTAGTGCCATTGCCTGTCCTCGTCATTAGGAGTGCGCTGTCTGCTAGGGACACTGATTCCAAGGAGGCCAAGGCCACACTGAGTCTCCAGTGAATTAGGTCACAGTAGAGGCACTGGGGACTCTTGAGGGAGCGGTGATTACAGAGAAAATGGCAGATGTTGAAGGAAAATTCTGTTCCTCACTTTGCCTTTGGCCAGTCCTGGAAAGGGCCTTTCCCCCGCATTTTAATGATAATGGTATGCTGCTGATTGACAGGCTCTGGCTGTTCCAGATTAGGAATTGGCACAGAAACTGTTGTCCCTGCCACTGTGCTCCATCTGTTCATGGTATCCGACTTGGTGAATTTCAGAATGTGGGTTCATAAATGACGAAATCTTCGTGGAGTTGGTGAATGCGCTTGGCCAGTACAATGACGACGACGATGACGATGACGGAGATGAGGCTGAGGAGAGGGAAGAGAAACAGAAAGACCTGGAGGAGAGTCGGGACGGTACGTCTCTTAGGTTTGTGCATAGCCAGCACAGCGACGTAAGGAGAGCAGTAGGTACAAGTGGCTCTGAACCCCCCGCCCCTTTTTTTAAATCACATCCATTGCAATATAATTGAAATTAGTATTTGCAACTTTTCATTCTGCCCTTGAGGATCTTTATTTCCTTCGGCTAGCGAAGGAGTAGACTGTGCTGCTGGGTTTCACGGGGCAGTCGTCGTCAGCGCTGGAGAACGCCGACTGCCTCTGCGCAGGCAGTGCACTGATCGCTTAACGTGCACCGGTGCACTCCACCCTCAGAGCGCTTTGCGGGAGACCGTGTTGTCATCGTCGAGGAGATTGGTTTCCTGTGGTGAAGGAACTGATTTAACTTAACGCTTTTTGCAAGGAGCAGCCCAAGACGCCGTGACGGGGGCTGGCTCTGGTGGCTCCAGGGCCTGTGCTCTCCACGCCCGCATCCGAAACCAGTGTCCCCAGGCGGAGTCGAGAGTTGGTGGAGACTTGGTGAAGCTCATTAAGACAACATAGAAGGATTTGAAGAAACACTGCAATTTCAGAGAAGCATAAATTTTTTATAACAGGCACCTCGGTGATCATGTAGTTTGTGCCTTTGTTTACAGATACGAAAACAGACCCAGGTGGGTCAGTGACTGGCCAAGGTCACATAACCAGTTAGTAGCAGAGCTCGGATTTGAACCCATGTTTTTCTGCTTCTCAGTCTGCTTGAAACTCTTTGTTTGTCTGATATACTATTAAGCCACAGATACATGCAAAATATGGTAGAAGTGAAACACAAAGTTGATAGTTTCTTAGGAGAGCTTTGTTACATACAGTAGTGTGGAGAAAATGAAAGATTGAAAACTTGTTTACTTTCATTCTTTTTTTGTCCTTTTATATTTCCCTATTTAGATAAAGAAAGCCGTCCACCTCGCAAATTTCCTTCGGACAAAATTTTTGAAGCCATTTCCTCAATGTTTCCAGATAAGGGCACAGCAGAAGAACTAAAGGAAAAGTAAGATTTGTTCTTTCAAGGTCATCTCAGCTTGTCTGGGAATGCCACTCACCATGTGGTTTATTGGAGATGGAACTAATGTAGCTTGGGATCCGCTCACTTCATTTGTTGCACATTTGCCAAGAGGCTTGGAGCGACGCACACACCTGTGGTCTCTGGCCTCCAAACCTTTCCTGCTGATGGAATAGACACACCCAGCGTGCAGTGGTCCTCCATGTAGAGGACAGTTTCTCTGGACCCTTGCAGAACTTTTAGTGCCCTTGGAGGTTAGCTTTAATACAAGAACATTTTTCATGATAGATCTGAATCATATCTGTGAATTTGATTCTTGGTATGTTGTGCGTAATATTTAATGAGTTCTTCACAAGGTGGTGGTTGTGGACTTTACCTTTATAGTTTAGGCACAATAAAAATAATACATGGAATCTGTTTAGAAACTTTATTTTTAAAACAACTTTTGTTTCCCATTGACTGACATCCTTGGTTCATGTCAGGTATAAAGAACTCACCGAGCAACAGCTCCCAGGGGCACTTCCTCCGGAATGTACTCCGAACATAGATGGACCAAATGCTAAATCTGTCCAGAGGGAGCAGAGCCTGCACTCATTCCACACGCTCTTCTGTAGGCGATGTTTCAAGTACGACTGCTTCCTACATCGTAAGTGCAGTTATTGTACGTTTTCCTTTTCTATCTTTGTTGTGGAATTATGTCTTAGAGCAGCTTGAAAATTGTAGTTGTTCGTTACAATTAGATTTTATCGTTTATTCTTTCAGTTAAGATTAAAAATGTTACTGCCAGTGTCTCAATATTTTTATTATTTTTAAAATCTTTATTCAAGATTTATTTATTGATTTAGAGAGAGAGAGGAAGGGGGAGGGAGAGAGGGAGAGAGAGAGAAACATCAATGTGAGAGAGAAACAGTGATCAGTTGCCTCTTGTACAAGTCCCAACTGGGGGTTGAACCCACAACCTAGGCATGTGCCTTGCCTGGCAATTGATGCTCCAGCCCACTAAGTAGCCTGGCCAGGGCAGAGTCCTGCTACTTTTTCATTTGTTGCTTGAGGGTTGCTCCAAAGCCCTCGGCATGCTCTGATTTGGACGGCTCTCCCTCACTAGGGTGGGGTACCCACAGGCCAGTGATTTTTCCATAAATGCTAACCGCGTGGTTGTTGCACAATAGAATTTACTGTGGACTAGCTGATAGCCCAGGGCAATAATGTGATATTGATGAACAAATTTTGTTGAAGAAACTGACTAACAAGCTTTGTTATATATATCTAGTATTAATTTTTTTTTCTTTTTGGTCCTTTAAAAACCTCATTTGAATACAGGTAAAGCATAAAATGTTCTTAATGAAATCGAAGTATGGCACATAACAATATTACTTAATTTTTCTGACATTGCTGGGGAATGAGGTTTCTTGTCACTGGAACTTCTGTAGGCACAGTTAAAACGGTGCCAGCTACTTTTGAAGAACTTATTTTGAAAGTATATTTCATACCTCCCAGTTTACCAAGCGGAGTTTACCTCATACAGGTTAGCTTCTTCCATATTACATTTTAGTGCGATGTTAGTGGCAAGGTAATGCGGCAGGGGCTTTGGGCCTGTGTCCGGTCGCCCTCCCCTGCACTAAATGGCCCCGTGCTGCCTTGTGCTCGGCTCCCGGTCCCACCTCTCCCGGAAGGTTTCCCTCGTTTTCCGGCCCTGCGTCTCGGTGCGACTTCGCCCGCGCAGGCGGCGGGCTCTCGCCGCGAGTTGTTTTGCTCTGTCTGCTTGGATCTGCTGCAGCTCGGGGCCTGTTGTGTGATGTGTGTCTTGGTCTGGAAGAAATGACTTCTGTGTGTGAAATATTTATTTACTTTAATAAATAAAATAAAGGGAAGGAGGAAGAGTGGGAAAGAAACACTGATCACATGCCCCCAACCTGGGACCTGGCCCGCAACCCAGGCACGTGCCAACTGGAAGTCAAACCAGCGCCCTTTCGGCCTGTGGGACGGCGCCCGACCCACTGAGCCACACCAGTCAAGGCTGTGTGTATGAAGTCTTAGTGGTTGAATTAGAAAAACTTGAAGTAGGTTTTTAGAATTATTATCTCTCATTCCTATCTAGTTTAAATTGGTGATTTGGTGGTTTTAATAATCTGGCCGTGGGGTGTTGGTCAAATGCGTATCTCATTTGAGCCTGGCAGTGGTGTCTTCACACAGCTCTTGAAATAGTTATTTTGAATTGCATTTAAGTACCCTTTACACATGTTCATTTTATAAAATATGTCCAATTCTTATTAAGAATATTATAGCCCTGACCGAGTAGCTCAGTTGGTTAGAGCTTCCTGATACACCAAGGTGGTGGGTTTGATCTTGGTCAGGGCACATACAAGAATCAACAAGCGAATGCGTATATAAGTGGAACAACGCATCAGTGTTTCTCTCTTTCTTTAAAATCAACAACACACACACACCCACTAAACAAAAGAGTATTGTAAAGTTAATTAACATCACTGTAGCAAAAAAATTTGAGTGAAATGGTCCCTTCAATTCATTGGTTATAGATGTAGCATTTCAAGTACCTTTTTTGATGTACAAATGAACTAAGGAAGCAGGGTGCTCCTTTTAAATATTATGAGTTATTTTATTGTGCTGTTGAGATTTGAGTGATTCTGATGACCCTTGAGCCTATTAATTATCTCATTATTCAAGCCGGGGAGAAGAGGAGAGAGACCTATTTCCCTCTAAGGGAGCTGGCTCCTGTGGGGCCCACGGGCTGCCCCGGCCAGCAGTGCGTGGCGGCAGGGCCCCGCAGTCCGGCCCGCCCCCCCCCCCCCGCCTTGCGTAGAGCCGGTCTCCTCCTCGTGCAGCCCGCGCGGGCTCTGTAGGTATACCTGATGCAGCATTTCCCACTGTGTGTTTTTCTTAGGTAAAGTAAACTGTGAAGTAAATTACTAGACGTATGTTAAATATAGCATTTTGTGCTTTCATCGTTTTTGGTCTACACAGTGAGGCTATATGTTGGGTTGGCCAAAAAGTCCATACAGTCTTTTCCATAAAATAAAAGACAAACATCTTTCATTTTCACCAATAGCTTTATTGATTTGGTTATTTTGCGTATGTTGGCTGTCTCCCACGTTAACGTTGTTTGTTCTCAATTACTGTCTCGATATGATCACTATCAACTTCAGCTGGTCTTCCCGACCGTTGAGCGTCGACCAGTGAGAAGTCTCTAGCACGAATCTTTGCAAACCACTTTGGACACACGTTACCAGTCACAGTGCTCTCCCCATACATGGCGCAAATCTTTTTTTTGCATTTCAGTTGTATTTTTACCTTTCTTGAAATAATAAAGATGATGCCAGAAATGTTGCGTATTTCCTTCCATCTTCAATATTAAAATTACACAATTCAATTTTGATAATTTTTTAAAAATAAATGCATGTTGATATGACAGCTGTCATGATACAATCTAACAGAGTTGTTTCAAGTGAAGTTAAAGACAACTAAGTGCTACTAGAGCCATTTTATGGAAAAAAAACGAACAAACGTTTTGGCCAACCCAGTATGTAGTACTTTACAAGCTTATGTGAGGATTAAATTTATTACTGTCTGTAAAATACTTAAAATACTATTTGGCTTGTGTTTAGCTATTGTTATTTTTAAAATAGGTCATCAGTTACATGACTTATGTTTCAAAGTAGTATTAAAAGGTGTCTAGTAGAGTCTCCTCGCCTCTTCTGTATCTTTCTTATAGTTTCTTCTGGCAAATACAAATATATTCTTTTCCTGACTGTCCTATTCAAGTGGTGCCATGTTATTTAGGCCTTTTTCTTTTCTGACTTAATGTTGTAGAGGTTACTCCTGTCTGGACAGCTGCATAGTCTTCTGCAGTAGGAGGCACTATAACCCACTGACCCTGTCCTCTAAAGGTCAACATTTGGGTTGTTTTGAGCCTTTTTTTGTAACAGCTCTGCAGTGAATACCCTGTGTGTATCCGTGCATCATTTTGAGCAAAGTTTACCTGATTTCACTCTAGATATTATTGGATGACCCGCCATATGGGGGGCCTGCCACTTTAAAGACCTACCAGTGGAGCCCTGAGGGGTGGCTGGAGCATCGTTCCGTAGAGTGAAGCGTTGTGGGTTTGATTTCTGGTGAGGGCACATACCCAGGCTGTGGGTTTAATCCCTGGTTGGGACATGTGTGAGAAGGCAACCAACTGATGTTTCTCGCCCATGTTGATGCCCCCCGCGTCTCTCTGAAAGCAGTGGTAAAAAGTGTCCTTGGGTGAGGATAAAATAAGTAAGTAAATACCAGCAGAGTAAGCATGCTTATTTCCTAAAATACCTGACAATAGATTGTGTTGAAAAGCTAATTTTGACTTTTATTGATGAGTGAAAAGTGTTTTTTTTTGTGTGCATGTGTGTGTAGTTTAATTTGCACTTTTTTTTCTTCCTGTATGTTTGATATTTGTATTTTGTTTCCTTCGAACTATTTTTATCTGCTGACTCGTTGATCTGTTTTGAAAATTGGGAGCTCTTTATATAGTCAGGAAATTAGTTTTTTTGAGATGAATAGAAATTTTCTTTACAGTTTGTTGTATTGTAAAATTTGCATGAAGAAAGTTTACAAATTTTAAGGGTAGTTGAATTAATCAGCTTGCTTTCCCTACTCCAAGATTATAAATGGTTTCCTACTTTTTTTTCCTGGTACATTGTACGCTTCATGTTTTCCATCTAACCCTTCTGTCCATTTGGAATCCCGACAGAATCCAGTTGCCCTTCCCCACCTCTAAGGTGACCTGGTTGTCTCCACACCTTGAGATCCTGCTCTTGTTGCCCCTGGTCCTGGGGTCTGTGTCTGGTCTTTGTGGTCTGTTCCTTCAGCCTCTCTGTCCAGAAGGCATTATTCAGAGATCTCCTGCTATTATTGTTTATTATTTGAATATAAATTTGAGAGTCAGTTTAATTTTAAAAGTCTAGGCATTAATGATTATTGGAATTGCATTAAATTTATGAATTAAAGGGAAATTGACATTTTAAAATAAAGATTAAGTTGTGTCCCTTAAAGACCTCAAATTTGCCTCATGTAACTTTTGTATTGGGTTGGCCAAAATGTTCTGCAATTATTAATAGTGTTTTGCCTTCTTTCCAAACTTCTTATTTTTGCCTAGCTATGTAGGCTTGTATCTTTAGTGTGCTGTTAAGTAATGGTGCTAGTAGATAAAGTTTTCTGTTGTTTTGGAAAATTATCCCTTTTTTTCCAGGTTTTGAAATTTATTAGTATAATCCTGATATGCGTCTTCTGATTCTTTCATTTGGATGATTATTCTTTTCTTATTCTGATCTCTGTTTTCATCCTTCCCTTTGTTTGGGTGTGTGTCTTAGCACAGCAAATTGTCTAGTGCGCTGCTTCAACTTTTCTCTTAGGCCCTAATATTTGTGTTACTACTGTTTGTTTTAAGTAATTGTAAGGAATGTTTTATATTTTCTCAACAACTCATTGTTAAAGGGAGAATTTTTAAAGCTTTTGGGTACAGAGGCCTTTTTGGGTGTTAACTGTTTTTATATTTCTGTGCTGGTCGCCTTACTGATGTCAGGCCTTACTTGTTATTTTGTTGTTGGTGGCATCTACCCTTTTATCTGAGGAAGATGTTAGAAGTTCCATATCTCTGACTGCACCTTTTCTGTTAGAGGGATGTGGCTACTTTAATGAACCTTGAAGGGTAAATGGTTTTGGGCAGCAAACTAATCCCACTTAATAATCCAAGTAATTTTCAGGCCACAACCCATTTTGTAAATTGGAAACTGATTGTCCTACAAACTTGGAATCATAGTAATTTCTTTATAAAAGCTCTCGCCAAGCCCTGGCTGGTGTGACTCAGTTGGAGCATCGTCTCAGAAACTGGAAAGTTGTGGGTTCAATTCCTGGTCAGGGCACATACTTAGGTTGTGGGTCCCATCCTCAGTCTGGGCATGTGCAACCCCAGTGTGTACGAGAGGCAGCCAGTTGATGCTTCTCTCTCCCGTCAGTGTTTGCCTCAGCCTTCCTCTCTCTCTAGAAACAGTGAAAAGCGATCCTCGGGTGCGGATTAAAAAATAAAAAAGTAAAAAACATAAAGTACAAAAAAAAGCACTCCAGCCTAAAATTTACAGTCTGGTGTGGCTTTGGCAATACCTTTCGGATCGGGAAGGGAGGGGAGAATTGAGCGTGGGACAGCTAGCATGGGAAACACAAATGGGTGTGTCTGCATGTGCTTCTGTGGGGCTGAAGTAGCGCTTTGAACAGAATATTTGATAAGCTGTCTAGTGTCTGAACAGCCTACAGAAGAATCCATTTTAAGCATAAAACCCGATTGTATCAGTTTGTCCTTTTTGATACTGTGTGGAAGTCTGTTTGAATGTTCTTTTTGGAATGTGTGTGACTGTTGACTGAAAAGATTATAACATTTTAAATGGTTAGAATTTCAAAGGAGGTGTTCCAGGTTGGTAGCAGGTGGTTGGCGTTTCCAGTCCTCCGGCCGCGTCACGGTCCCGGCAGCTCAGGCGCAGCGGGACTTTTCATTTGCTGCGTGATTACCCGAGTGCGGGGCCCGCCCCACACCTCAGTGCTCCTCATCTGTGGGGTGGGGGTGGGGGTCGTGGTACCTGGGGATTCTGTGGGGATTCAACGAGGTGATGCCCGAAGCTTCACTGTTAGTGTGCGCGCCCTGGGCACTGCCTCTGTCTGCTGCCGTCACGCTCTCCCTCGCTCAGATGACAGCGTTCCTTTGTGAGGTGCTTTTTAGTAACAGTCTGGTATTTGTAATATACACAGAAGAATTTACATGATTTCAGCTGTAAGGGTATTCAGTAAGAATTTGTTCTTAATACTAAGCTCTAATCAGAACAGACAGGAGCAGTACTTTGAGCAGAGGTTAATGTGTCAAACTGACACTTTGTCCTGGTCTGACTGTTGGTCACGTGAGAACAGCTGAAGAAGCAAGCATTTCAGAGGAGTGGGGCGCGGTGGTGTGGTCCAGAGACGCAGAGCTGCTCTCTTGGTCCCCGAGGTGACGAAGGCTGAGGGAGGGGTCTGGTCGCACCTGCTGCCCAACAGCCGGCTCCGTAAATCCATTGCCTCTGTCCCTGTTCCCTGATTTGTGAAGCCCACTGGAAGTGGGCAGTCGCCCGCTGTCCCAGCCCTGACCCCGGACGCTCCAGGTGTGTGTGGCGGCAGCGCCGGTTTGGTGAGGCGCTGAGAGGTCCCGCGGGCCACTCAGGGCGTTGAGCCGGCGTTCGGTGCCGCCAGTGTGGTCTCGGACGCAGGTGCGGAGGCTTAGCTGGGGCTACGGGTGGCCCTTTGTACTTCTGCCTGAAAACCTTTATAAAGATAGGCTTTCATCCAGATTTTATAGGTTGCTTTTGACAGTAAAAGAAACAAAAAAGCTCTCAATATCCATGTTCTCTCCTTAGAAAATTTAAAGGTATCTTGGCTTGATTTTCCTGATAATGAAATTTTATATAACCTTTTTTTGTATATTTAGCTTGAAATACATATTTATTTCCTCACTGGAGGATATGTTTATTGATTTGAGAGAGAGAGAGAGAAATTGGGGGTGAGGGAGACCACTGAACCTCTGGCCTTTCTTGGTATACGAAACGATGTTCCAGCCAAGTGAGTCACCTGGCAATGGCTTAAAAAACGTTTTCTTTCTCCTTTTTCTTTTTAAAGATTTTATTTATTTCTTTTTAGATGGAGGGGAAGGGAGGGAGAAAGAAAGGGAGAGACACATCCACGTGTGGTTGTCTCTCATGTGTCCCCCCACTGGGGGCCTGGCCCGCAACCCAGGCCTTTGCCCTGACTGGGAATCAAGCTGGCGATCTTTGGTTCGCAGGCTGGCACTCAATCCACTGAGCCACACCAGCCAGGACAAAAAAACTATTTTTCAAGTATATATAAAGAACAGAGCCTCGAAATACTAAAATGCCTTTTCTCTGAATCTTGCAATTCAAGGACCTAGTGAGACCCTTTAGTCAGCATCTTGCCGCAGAGGAAGACACAAGTCAGATAAAATAGCTTAAAAAATGTTTGAAACCTAAGATTCCCGTTTTGGTCCCCTGAGCAGTGTGAGCACACAGCAGTGAAAGCCTGAGAGAACTTGTGAACACTAGCTGCCAGCGTGCAGAGGTGAACGCTGGACATGTCCTGTCAGAACTGCACAAGATGTCAACCTCTTTAATATGGATAAAAACAAGTGACACACTCATGAAACAAGTCATTTAAAAAATATTTGTAGAAGGCCATTCTCTCACCACGGAACTTAAAAGGGAAATATAGACAGACTGACGAGGGAAAGGAAAAAAAAAAGTCAACCAAATTATGTTTTTACAGTAGAAGTTCAAGGCTCAGATTCTTTTCAAGTGCATGAGGTTTTCCCCAGAATGAGAGCCTGATACCACACCACTAACTGAGCCATGGACGTTTTGAGCAGGTGAGGACCCCTGTAATACCTAGGCTGCACGTATGGAAGGGCAAGACGGTATCAGCAGCAAGGAATTGCATCAGTCCAAAACGCAAGACTGTCGTTAGCCAGAGTTAGTGCATGTAGTGAGTGATACGTTTTTGTAAAACTTGTTTTTAGTTTGTACACTTCCTTTAGCACATGCTGTATTTATATATGGATATCCTCACCCTGACTCAGTGACAGTTAAAGGTACATGTGTGTATCTGTAGACAGAAGGACACACACACAGGGCTCAGGTGAGGACAGTGGCCGCTGCTGGTCGTGAGCGAGAACTAGGGAACAGTACTCATTGTAAGACCATAAAAATAGTCTTAATCACAAGAACAAGTTCAGGCTATAAAGGAAAAATGAACATTTATAATCAAAGGTACTTTAATAAATTACAATACCATTCTCATGACTAGATTCCCTCAGCAGAATTTCAAACAGGAAGTTTATCATTCAGAAAACCATACAAAGAATTCCCTCTTCTAGAAACATCTAGACTATTTTAGATTTCCAGAATACTTTTCAAATAGGCATCTTAATATTTGAAGTCAGTTATTAAAAATATTTCAAGCTTGCCCTGGCTGCGTGGCTCAGCAGTTGGAGAAAGGGCTGCATGCTGGGCCCCCAGTCAGGGCACCTACGTAGGTTTCAGGTTCCTCCCCAGTCAGGGTGTGTGTGGGAGGCAACCCTTTGATGTTTCTCTGTCTTTCCCTTCCTTGCTAAAATCAATAAACATATATTTGGGCGAGGATTTTGAAAAAATTACCTTTTAATAAGTAGTATTCCATTCTCCCCTCTTCCCCCCACTTGACAGATTGTTGACCTTTAGAAATAAAAAAGTTGTAGATGTCAGAATCCTTTTGGTGAGAATAGGAAATCTGGTTTCATTGTAGGGGATGTATCCGTTGTTTCTATGGCGATATTAATGACCCAAATCAATGTTTATGGTCAGAGTTTAGAGTTTATGTGCGTCAATTATACTTGCGAGGAGAAAAATAACAGCGCAGTCGTCACTCAGAACGCACTGTGGCGCCCTGGCGCGGGTCGGGGAGGCGCGCACGTGCTCTGTGGGACTCGCTGGAAGCACACGGTGAGTGTCCCGTGGGAGCTGGAAGGCAGGTTCTGGGATGTGAGCCACAGAGTAGCAAGACGGGAGCGTAGTCATTAACTTTTTCCATTGAAACTGGGGAAAATGAAGTAAATATTTTATAAAATATCCAAATGTTACTACTATCTTTTATTTTGCAGCCTTCCATGCAACACCCAACACCTATAAGCGGAAGAACACGGAGGCAGCGCTGGACAACAAGCCTTGCGGGCCCCAGTGCTACCAGCACCTGGTAAGCGCGGGTGCCGTGTGGGCCGAGGGCGCTGGAGGGGACTCCGAACTCGGTGAGGCGCGTGCAGCCAGCGTAAGCGCCGTGGCTCCCACGGCTTCTCCCGGCCACGTGGGCGGCAGGGGGTCTCACCCAGGTCGTGTCTCTCACGTACTGCACACTCTAGTCCTTCATTGATTTTGGATTAGTCTTTGTGTATCCATGTAATCTCTTCAGCAACAGTTCAAGGTTCTAGGGTCAAGGATGCTTACATTCCACCTTCTACCGAGTCCACGAGCGTGTGCAGCACAGGCAGCTGCCTGGCTGCCAGGCCCCGGCAACTGCACGCGGTAGCTCGAGGCCGTTCTCAGAGCCACAGCCTTCCTTAGAGCTGCAGGCCCCTGTTGTTTAAGCCATGGTAGAGGGCCCACAGGGAGAAAAGGTTAAAGTTTAGGAAAATAGGAGGTAGAAAAGTAGTTGTTTTTTTATGGGCACTATCTTATTTTTACCATTTCCCCTTTTTGAACCAAGCCACTCCTACCTAGGAACTAAGTGGGTATATATTGCCTGTTGGATTTTGGACAGAAGATTCATTGAATGGCACCTGCAGAAGGTATCCTATTTTTAAGCAATTTGGTTTTTGTAGAATGAAGTATAAAACTGTTGGCTGCTCTCAAACTTTTCCCTTCTGTTGCCACTAAAAACGGGATTCTCGAGCACTGTTGTATAATTTTATCTGGCTCATCTGAAATGTTTCTCTGGTCCTTCTGTAATCCATGCTCGTACCGGTTTTTTGTACTTCTGAGACTGGATGTTGCCCTTTGTAATACAGACCGTAACCCCACAGCCCTGTTCCTCACGTTTCTGCCGTGTTTTCCTGGGGCCGTGCGTCCTCCTAGGAGAGAAACAGGGTCTTTCCGTAGTAAGGCAGGAGGTGACCGAGGCGAGCATGCTTATTACGTGTTTCGTATTCTCGTGCACTGTAACTGGGACCATAGAGGCATGCGCTTCGAAACCCCGGAACAGGAAAGCTTGGCTCCAGAAGCACATTAAGTGTATGATTTTCCTCATAAAAATTCACTTTTAAAGAGACTATATGTTATATAAAGCGTATTTTGTATTTTAACTTACTAATCAGTTAGCGTACTTCACAAACACAGAAGTGTCTTGCCTGATTTCATGCCACTCTAGCGATATCTAGAACCCAAGTCTGTCTTTCCAAAAGTTCCAAACTGTCAAAAGGAGACAGAAAGAAAACAGCTGTGTTTAGAGATGCAGACGATTAACTGTTGAAAGTGGGTAGTGCGTTGAATTTCTTGACTAACTTGCTTATGCAGGTTTTTTTCTCCTGCACGGAAACGGTTGTAGAGCCTGACCCCGATGTCGCCGTGTCTCACTCTGTAGGAGGGAGCCAAGGAGTTCGCCGCCGCCCTCACTGCCGAGCGGATTAAGACGCCGCCCAAGCGCCCGGGCGGCCGCAGACGAGGGCGGCTTCCCAACAACAGCAGCAGGCCCAGCACCCCCACCATCAACGTGCTGGAGTCGAAGGACACGGACAGCGACCGGGAAGCCGGGGCCGAGACGGGCGGTGAGAACAATGACAAGGAGGAGGAGGAGAAGAAGGACGAGACCTCCAGCTCCTCTGGTGAGGGCCCAGCAGCGGCCGGGCTGCGGGGGTTCTGCACGGCGCGGGGGGGGGGGGTTGGGGGGCGCGCATGCCGTCCTGGTCGGCTGGCTCTCGGATGCCGCTCCCACCCTCTGTCTCAGTCAGGGCAGGAGGGGGTGCAGACCACTCAGGCCCGCGTCCTTGATGTTCTGTGGGTCATTTTGGTGGTTTTCCCGACTGGATCTTAAGTGCCTTTCTGCCCTGTGGCTCACGCGTGAATAACAGTAGGACAGCCCACGCGCCTTCTTTGTGAAAGGGGCCAGGCTTCTGGTCCCTGGTAAAGGTTTGGTGATACTTTCTAGCCTCGGTTTGTTCTCAGACATGATTCACTTCCTGCTTTTTTTCTTAAGCATGCCCCGAGTTTTACTTCTTGATCTGCTGTCCTCCAGTTGTGATTTCCTGACCAGTGCTTAATTTGGTTTGTAGAAGCGAATTCTCGGTGTCAAACGCCCATAAAGATGAAGCCGAACAGCGAGCCCCCGGAGAACGTGGAGTGGAGCGGGGCCGAGGCCTCCATGTTCCGGGTCCTCATCGGCACCTACTATGACAACTTCTGTGCCATTGCCAGGCTAATCGGGACCAAGACATGTAGACAGGTGAGCACATCTGACTGAGAAAGAGCATCAGAGAGGTAGAAAAATGTGTAATCTTTGTCCAAGTGAAAGAACAGTCTCAGTTACTATTGGCCTTCTGTTTACCTCCTGGGAAGGTTTTTTAACTGAGGGTGAACTGATTGCAGCCTTCAGCTATTCCAGGCCAGGTGACAGTGGACTTAAAAAGACAGAATCCAGATTGAGCCTTGAGACTCGGCCATAATGCCATCAAAGCTGCTGTCCCTGCCTGAGGGCCAGGACAGCGCTGCCCTGCTCTCCATTGTCCGCAGCACCGAGCCGCGTCACAGCGGAGACCGATGTTTGTGGTGGGAGTCAGGGCGGGGCCGGAAGTCTGCTGGCTGTGGTGGCCTCACGGTGGCAACGGTGTCTCTCATCAGGTGTACGAGTTTCGGGTCAAAGAATCCAGTATCATAGCTCCGGCTCCCGCCGAGGATGTGGACACCCCTCCGCGGAAGAAGAAGAGGAAACACCGGTAAGTCAGCCTGCGGCTGCTCTGCAATGCCACCGGGACACCGCTGGCCGCCCCGGGGCGGCAGCTGGGCTCCGCCGTGTCTGTTAATAAAAGAAGACTGAACTGCCTTAAAAATAAGACTGGTGGGATTCCTGCGGACAGCTGCTGGGAGTGCTTTCTGAAAGAGTGCGGCAGCATCAGTAGAGCTGGTTTTAAGAGCCATAAAGATTAAGCTTATTCTACGTTTGGTTGAGACAAACCTAGTAGCTTCTGCAGTAAAGGTCACACAGTTACTTAACTTGTTCTAAGATGTTTCCCTGAGCGTCAATATTGGAGCGTTGACGTGAGCTCAGAGCCAGTATTTACTTGAGCTGGAATCTTCTGGGTGCAGGGTGTTGCCCTGGTCGTCTTGGTAGACTGTCTCAGGCCATGGGAGCGTCACCTTTCCTGAAGCCTGTGGCCGAGAGTGGTGAGGTGTAAGTGCAGAGCCAGCAGATGGTGGCTGACCTGTCAGCTTTAATCCCTTCCCAGCTTTGTCAGAGAGCAGCTGTGGTGGGTGTGGGGAAGGGAGCATTTAGGTTGCCCTTCAAAATGTGAGTGCGTGCTAGTCCGTTCCTGTAATTTAGAATCAGAACTTTCCCACAGAAAGTTTTCCCACAGAAGTTTTTCCCACAGAATTTAGGCTTTAGTAGACAACTTCCGCATTTTTTGGTTGAAGTATTTGTGATGTAGCTCAACTGATTAAGGATGTACTAGTGGCACCGCATCAGCACGAACCAGTAGGTAGCCCTACCCAGCACGGGAAGGCGTGGCCGCCCTCAGTCCTGCCAGGTGCACTTGTGAAGGCTTCCTGGTGCACAGCAGGGCCTGGCGATCACGCGGTTTCTCAGTCACCGCAACCTGGCAAATGTAAACTGGGGACTGCGTGACCCTCCTTTCAGTCACTTGGATTGAAGGCACGGCTCTGTTGATGGCACAGGTGGACGGACCCGCGTCAGGAGCCCCTGTGGGGATGTGCTGACCGTGCGCCGTAGCTTCCTGGAGACCATTTGCTGCTTTGTTTTGCAGGTTGTGGGCCGCACACTGCAGAAAGATACAGCTGAAAAAAGGTCAGCACCCTTCCATTCAACCTCATGAACTGAAAATGTCTGTCATGTGTTTCAGAATAGAACTGGGTTAGAGTTTAGGGTATTTTGATATAGGGAGGAGCGTTTTCTCGCTCAGAGTGTGCACACCTCCCGCCTGATTGACCTGCACGCTGTTGTCTTGATGCAGACGGCTCCTCGAACCACGTTTACAACTACCAACCCTGTGACCATCCACGGCAGCCTTGTGACAGTTCGTGCCCTTGCGTGATAGCCCAGAATTTTTGTGAAAAGTTTTGTCAGTGTAGTTCAGAGTGTAAGTATTTGTTGCTTTGATGCAACTGCATGAGAATTAAATGGGCCTTTGGTCAGCCTTTTAAAATAGTAACAAATTGACACAATGTGGCAGTTCTTGCTGCTTTGCTTTTGGGAAAGCCAGAGTCGTGGGGCTTGTGGCTAATAATCAGCGCCCGTGTCCTGGCTGCTGCATGGAGCACAGACAGGTGAAGGCAAAATGGGATGAAAGGAACTTTCTTTGGTGGTTTAAATTAAGTCATAACAACACTGGCAGAGGATGTAAGGGGAACCTGGAAATCACTACCCAGATACCTCGTGCGCAGCAGGAACTGTCCAAGTTGGGTGGGTTCAGTGCTCAGAACAAAGGCACTTGCATCCTCAGGATGGTGACTGTAACTGTTGAATGAAACCGCACATGAAGCTCTGACATGCAGGGCGGTTTTCCCCGCGTGCAGTGGGACGGGGAGGCTGTGCTGAGGGCTCCACACGTCACAGGACGGTAATGACAGACGGTCCCCGCAGGCCAGAACCGCTTTCCCGGCTGCCGCTGCAAAGCGCAGTGCAACACCAAGCAGTGCCCCTGCTACCTGGCCGTCCGGGAGTGTGACCCCGACCTGTGCCTGACGTGTGGGGCTGCCGACCACTGGGACAGCAAGAACGTGTCCTGCAAGAACTGCAGCATCCAGCGGGGCTCCAAAAAGGTACGGCCGGGGCGAGGGCCGGGGCCCGGGGCCCGGAAGCCGTCACTGAGGGGACAGTGCTGCACAGGAGCAGCCTGGGCACCACCCCCCGCCCAGACCCCATCCCCTCTCATGTAGGAGGAGCCAGGGCAGTCCAAGGGGCGGCTGTGACTGGCTTCATGTTTGGAGCGAGGGGTTTTTTCCTAGTTGTTTAATAGACCATTTGAAGTTCTTTTTTAGTTAATAGGAGGAAGGAATCATTTATCTAGTCTCCTTATTGCAAGTACATGGTGTCCTATCAGAATAGAGACCCGTTCTTTAAAGTAGAGGCGAGTTTCCTTATTGTGCAGAGCAAGAGGTGATATTTCCCACAGTAGTTTTCAGACTTTGTTCCTTTAACCACCTTGAAAACATCACAGCCAGGAATTACATAATGGGAGCTGCACGCAGGTGACTTTTAATTGTAGTAACCTGGACGTTCATCACTGAGCCAGGAAACAAACAGCAAACTGGCAAAGGGTAGATGGTGCGTCTTCCGTCGATCATTTTGATCATAACAGCTGGCGTTTACTATTTAACACACAGCGGGCACTGGGCTGCGTGCCCTGGCTGTTAGCTCGCTAGTCCTCCTGACGTCCTGGGGCAGCGTTCCCGTCGGCCCATTTTCCGGGCCAGGGAACCGGAGTCAGGACTTGAGAGGAGGAGGAGGAACCCCTTGCTATGGCACCCACCTCGGGCTCCAGGCCACCGGAGACAAGGTGGAGCACCCTGGGCTGCTGGCAGGGCAGCCCCGCCCCGCCCCGCCCCTCCCAGCAGGAGTTCTGGTTCTGGTTGTGGCTGGCTGTTTGGCTCCAAGTGTTTCCACAGCTTTTCTCTGGGTAAACATCCACCAAGGTCTGTCTGTCACAGTGATGTGCTGGTTTTGCAGGGCACACCCATGATGAGCCCTAATTCATCCCCCTGCCCCACTCACCGGCAGCATCAGGTCTCTGGTGTGCGCAGGAAGTGGGCAGTGCCAGTCGCAGACACTCCTTTTAACTTGGTTTCCAACTGGGTTCCATTTGCCCCAGAGCTTCACAGTGTCATTTAGCTGATTTAGTTTCTGATCAGGGAGGTATTTGGGAAAGTCCCTGACAAAGGGGAGTCAGGGCTGGAGTAGAGCGAGGACAGATTGGGAGCCTGGGTGATCAGGGCCCTTTGCAAAGGACACAAGCAAGTGCGGGATGGCAGCAGTGTGATGGGCCCGGTGCAAAGTGAGAGGCCCGTTCCTGACGTGTCCCCACTGGAGCTGGGTGTGTTCGCCTCCTTGGCGGCTGCCAAGAACGGAAAGCCAGGCTGGCGAGATGTGACGCCCCCTCCAGGCAGTTCTCCAGGCTGTCTGAGGAGCCGCCGCAGGAGCAGTCGAGCTTCAGTGCAAGCAGCCACGGGCCTGAACAGGGAGTGGAGGAGCTGGTGCTAGAGAGTGTGGGGAGGTGTGGAGACAGGTGGATTCGGTGTCATGTGAAATGCATGTTGAAAGTGGTAAGGGGGTCAAGGGCTGACGAAAGGACAGGAAGTGTATGGGCAGCAGCTGTAGGTGCCCTGCTGGAGGGCAGCCTCAGAGGGCCCAGCGCCACCGTGGTTAGCTGATTTTTGGAGAGAGGTAGAGGTCACATTCCGTTTATTTACAAAAACCCAAAGCAGCATTGTTCTTGCAGTTTGTCAGCCCCTTGGGCAAAAGCTGACCTCTCTGTTCAGGCTCTGAACTCAGGGCACCTACCTGGTGGCTTCTTGCTGACCGACTTGGGAGGGGCCCGGGGAAGCCGCCCTTGCCAGCAGGCCCCGGGCGCCCCTGTGCTTAAACGGCAGCTTTGTTCTCTAGCACCTGCTGCTGGCGCCATCCGACGTGGCAGGCTGGGGCATTTTCATCAAAGACCCTGTGCAGAAGAACGAGTTCATCTCGGAGTACTGCGGGGAGGTAAGGCCAGGCAGCACGCTCGCCTGCGGCCGCTGTGTGGGTCACCCTGGGGCCGGTCAGAAATGGGTTAATACAAAAAGCTTTTTTTGGGCAGGCCTTCTGCTTGTGGGTTTGATTTGCTTGGTAATTGGACCTCTCAGTTCTGGTCACATTTTTCTCTGGGGACAAAGGGGAACAAACAGGAGGTTTGCCATGGAAGAGTCTGTCCTACTTAACCCCCAGTCTCACTCAAGGACCTGGGAGCGAGTGCCGCTCGTGGAGCCGCAGGGCTGGGTCAGCCCGCCGTTCGAGTTTCTCATTCAGTAGGAAAGACGCCTGTTCACCACTTTGTCAAGCCTCGCTCCTTGGGTGGGAAGTACCCCTGAGTCTAACTCCGTGAAGTCCACTGTCCTTTGGCCGGCACAGGGGCAGGGCGGTGGGCTTAGCGCTCCCGGCGCCTCAGGAAAGGCCCAGCTCTGCTGGTGAGCGTGAGCATGCGCTCACCTTCTTGTCCTCTCTGTCCTCAGATAATTTCTCAAGACGAAGCTGACAGAAGAGGGAAAGTGTATGACAAGTATATGTGCAGCTTTCTCTTCAACCTGAACAACGGTGCGTGTACGAGAGGAACGTGGTATCCAGGTGGCACTGGGGGCTATGTCCGGGTGGACCCGTGGTCCACGCTCCTGGCAGAGGCTCAGGAGTGGGCTGTCGCTTGCACGGAGGAACTTCTCCTAGGTAGAGCGGGTCAGGTTCCAGGGATGCGGTCTCGGAGCCACACCAGATGGGGTTCCCACTGCTGAGCCCTAATGGCGCGGGGTCTTGAGCCAGCTGGGCGCATGTCCTCCGGTGCTTGCCCAACCCAGGAGGGCGCGTCACTGGGTGGTTCGAGAACGCGAGGCTGGCGTCCTCGGGGCGGGCGGGGTCCGTGATGAAGAGCAGGTGCCTGGTAACCTGGGCTGAAACAGGGACAGTTTCTTCTGTGGACAGGCTCCACGAACAGAATAAAGATGAATTTTGGCTATGAAAATGTTTATTTTTTGAAGTTGTGAAGAATTTAGTCAATTTTTTGCAATGTTTTCCTCACTAATAGGCAGCAGCATTTGGTAGACAGCCTGAATGAGCAATTTTACCTAGACCAGCATTTTCTTACAAATGGTCATTTCACAATGAGTGAAGTTGGATGCATGATTTACTTGCTTTTGAAGGCAAACCCGGCAGAGCTGTGACTTGTATTTCCAAAGTCCTAGTAACTTAGCGTTTAGCGACTAAAACTGAAACTGTTCCTGCATTGTGCTTGTTTTTTCTCTCCAGATTTTGTGGTGGATGCAACTCGCAAGGGTAACAAAATTCGTTTTGCGAATCATTCAGTCAATCCAAACTGCTATGCAAAAGGTAGGTGCTTCTGAACGCAGGAGTCCCGTAGTCTGACGCCAGGGCCCCCGCGGGTCACACAGTAAACCGGAGCCAGCGCTCTGGGCCCGTGACCCCTTTCTTGACCCCGTCCTGTCTCCTTGCAGTGATGATGGTGAACGGCGACCACAGGATAGGGATCTTTGCGAAGAGAGCCATCCAGACTGGCGAAGAGCTGTTTTTTGATTACAGGTGAGTAATGGGACAGTTCTGGGGTGACCCCACAGCTCTCTCTCTTGGACTTGGCATTGGGGACAGAGGCTGTCTTTCTGCTCTTCCATGGATCTTGTGGTGTTGGAGGGATGAATTTTGGGTCATTCTCTGCCTTGGGCATGGGCAGGAGTTAAGTGGACATAGTTTCCATCCTTCTACCCTGCTGGTTAAGGGCTGGGCGGGGTCACGCCGCAGTGAGTGTGGCGTGATCTGCTGTCCTGGAGGGTGTGCCGGGCTTAGCGAGGGCCCACGTGCTGTCACTTGGAAGGCAGGACCCACAGCAGGGGCGGCTGTGTTCGCGGGGTGGGCCGTGGTCACGCCTGTCTCCTGCCCTTGCAGATACAGCCAGGCCGACGCCCTGAAATACGTGGGCATCGAACGGGAGATGGAGATCCCTTGACGTCTGCTACCTCCTCCCCTCCTCCTCCGGAACAGCTGCCTTTAGCTTCAGGACCCTCGAGTACTGTGGGCAATGTAGAAAAAGAAGATGCAGTTTGAAATCCTGAATTTGCAAAGTACTGTAAGAATAATTTATAGAAATGAGTTTAAAAATCAACTTTTTATTGCCTTCTCACCAGCTGCAAAGTGTTTTGTACCAGTGAATTTTTGCAATAATGCAGTGTGGTACATTTTTCAACTTTGAATAAAGAATACTTGAACTTCTCTCTTGTTGGTTGGCATCTACCGCGGAGCCTCAACTGATTTTAGAAAAGGACTGTGTCCGAGGAGACAAACTCACATGTGACACCTTTGGTTTTGCTTATTAGTATTCATTCACTTAATTACAACATTAAACATGGGGCCGGCAAACACCGGTTTACAGTTGTAAGTATGCAAAAAGTTTATTCTCATATTATCACTTTATGAACCCACTTTTGCTGCCCCCGTATACATGTAAATACGTAATCTATACACATGCAATACTGTACACTTTGCCTAGTCATACTTAATATTGACTGTTAATAACTAAGCGACTACCACTGCCTGCATCCTGAGATGGGGGTGGGGCGGGGCCAGGGGTCAGCCAAGGAGCCTCATCCCGCATGTGGGGTCAGTGCTGGCCGAGGGGTGCTCTGACTGCCTGCCTCGCTCTTAAATTCCTTCAGTCTGGACACAGCCCCTCGGGAACACAGCAGTGTGCCTGGGACCCCGTACCTCCCCACAGGAGGCGACGTCTCCCGTTGCCTAGCTTTCTGAAGAGGGTGTTCCTTTTTTTTAGGCCCCTCCTTCAAGTGTCAGGGGAGCCGCGCAGTGACAGACGGCATTGCAGCCCCTCCTAAGACACACTGACCCCTCCTGCGGGCAACGCTAGAAACAGCCATGGTCGGTCTGTGTGTAGTTGCTTTTTCTAGTTAAAGTTACTGCTTTATAATGTGATAATATTTAAAACTCACCTTCGGTTCCAGCGAGGCAAAGGCTGGTGAGACTGGTTTGTGTTCTGTCCGCGCACAAGCCCTAGCACCCGGAGGCTTGGCAGCAGCAGCAGCGCCTGGCCCCACACACCGGTCTCCTACGGCGTGCTCTACCCTTAGGCGCTGCCGCATTTCGTCTTGAACAACTCTAACCACCCCCCGCCCCGGTCTCCAGCCGGGAGCCGGTGCCACGAGAACTCCTGGGCTCAGCGTGGGCAGCCAGGCCCCACCCTCGGTGCCCAGGGGACCGATGACATGGCTGCATTCCGGCCACTGCCCCCCCGCTGCTCTCAGCCTGCCCACAGGCGCGCACGGCCGGGAGGCGGGACCCGGAGTCCCGGGGGGGTTCTGCTTACAGACTGTGCTGCAGACCCAAGTGCAGCAGCCGGCGGGCCGGACGGACAGCCGCCGCCGTGAATGCGCAGCCAGCTCTTTGTGCCTTGGCTGGAAACGCGCCTCTTCCTGGCAGAGCCTCTACCAGGACCGTTCGATGCGCACCCACTCACTGCCCCGTGGGGTCCTGGGCGTCCGCACGACACAAGTGGCTGGCTTCAGCTCTACCTCTGTGTGTGTGTGTGTGTGTGTGTGGGGGGAGGTGTGTGTGCACAGAGCAACACACAAGGTATTCGAACGCCCAATTGACGAATTGTGGACAAAAGCTCAGTTAAACAGCGTGCTCTGTCCCTCGTTCCCACACCGCCCCGCCCCCGCCCCCCCACGATTACCGAACACCAGTCTGACTTTCAACCGCCCATGGCACACAGGGGCTGAGCACTGCAGTTCCAGGGCTCGCCAGAAAATAGTTTTGCCCATCTGACCAAAAAGAAGAAAAGTGATAACTGATTCATTCACACCTGACAGCTATTGGGTTGGCGGTTGTCATCTTAATATGACAACCTAAGGGGAAAGATCCATGCCCCTGGCTGAACAGTCTGGCGTTGCGTGCTTCTAAAAGGCTTGCAGCACCCCGGCCGGAGGAGGTTGCTGCTGTCGGCTGCGCGCGCTTCCCTACCAGAGCAGCAAAGGAGCTGTAGCAAGTATTATAGCAGAGCACAGGCGGTCCACGTGTGACCATCCTCCTCTGAAGAAAAAGGGGGTCCGACAGACGGCAGGAGGCCCAGCTGGCCCCTAAGGTTTCTCCTAACAGTCACGGGGGAACCCTGTGAAGACTCCCAGCCCCAGTCCAGGCGGCACCTCGCCTGCAGGCGAACTTTTGCACCATAAAATAACACTGCTTTTGCTTGTCACCGTTCTTTTCAAGCAGTATTTTATAATTCTCATTTTAAAACACCAATTATAATCATCTACCCAGAAACTGCTGCCTAGCGACTTTTCACTACTGCCAGGTACGGTCGGCCCCCAGCCTCCCATGCACCCGTCCGCTGACTCGGTCCTGGTCCCACCCGCGCCCAGGTGCTCAGCGCCGCCCCCGCCCTGCCCAAGTCTGGGGGCATCGCGCAGGCCCTGTGCTCCTGCGGAAACTGGCCCAAGCAAACACCTGCTGCTCCCTCCGCTCCTTGTCATAAATGACCCATGAGGGTCCACAGCCAGGCGCACATAACCCCCATCTCCATGAAGTGGTTTACAAACGGACCCACTCACCTTTACGATTAAGCTACCACTTGGCTGGCCACTGGGGGACCAGAAAGAGACGTAGGGGTGCAACCGCAAACTGGCCAAGCCGCTGAGCTGCTGTGGTTGCTGAGAGGAGTGTCTTCAGAAGCAGATCCAGCTCCAAGAGATTGGGCAGCATGTCTCTGCCTGCGTGTGGCAAATCTTGAGTGTTTTCTAGAAATCAGACACCAGTGTTCAGCAAGGAGGTAGGTCATTCTCAAAGCTATCTGATGGGTCAATAAAAGTGTGGGAAATTCCAGGTGCTTCTTGTTTCTGCATCACCCGCCCCGCCCTTACTGGTCTCTGGGCTGGTGTTTTGCTGCTCTGACCGCTTCCCCAGAGGCGCTGCCCAGGCAGCCCAAGGCTACGCGGGACCTCCCGGACGGCCAGGCCCCCCCAGGAGAGTCCTACGTCTGTTAGCCTCAAGGTCCACTCCTCACACTGGCTTTTCCCATT
Source organism: Pteronotus mesoamericanus (assembly GCF_021234165.1). NCBI lineage: Eukaryota > Metazoa > Chordata > Mammalia > Chiroptera > Mormoopidae > Pteronotus > Pteronotus mesoamericanus. The sequence continues at coordinate 79,172,191 of NW_026555329.1, read as the reverse complement.
TCCCCACAGGCAGGCAGGCACGCAGGGGAGCTCGACTGTGCGGCTTGCGTTTGGAGACTCCTGTCTGTCGTCAAGCGAGGATCTAGTTTGGGGAATAAAGGGGAAAAAAAAAGTCAGGACCTACGAGCAGGAGCCGAGCCCACCTGGGAGGCCTTGCTACCTTCTTCCGTTGCCCCTGCCCATCCCCGCCGTTAAACAGCACATTGGCCTAAGGCGAGGGGCAGGCACAGGCAGGGAATCCGAGGATGGGGGTAACTACCTCCTCACCCGTCCCTGTTCCTCTGCTTCCTGTGCTGACGTCTGGGCTTAGCCAAGGGGCTGAGTAACCCCAGGGTGCTCCCGATCGCGGGTGCCTGGCCCGTCTCGCTCAGCGACCCCCACCCCCACGGGCTCACCCCCAGTTCTGAACGTGGCGCCTGGGTGTACCTGTCCCAGAGGCCGACAGAGGAGCTGCGGGGAGGGCAGGTGTGCTGTGGCCTCGCGCCCCAGTCCCAGCCCAGGGCCGGGCCACAGGATGGGGGCGGGACATGTCCCCGGGTGGCTGCCCTGCTTTCGCCCAGGGGTCGTTTGAGATATTTATAAGCAAGTATGGAAACCATTACCTAAGTGCTTAAGTTTATTACTGTTACTTTTTATATCCTGTAACGTCTTTTAAACCTTTAATAAAACCCCGTTACGTGCCAGATTGCTCCAAGAAACTCTTAAGAACCTCACTTTTGCACGTTCCTTTGGCTGTGCTGCTGCCTCCAACTTTGAGGTTGAGGAGGAAAACGAACCTACGAGCAGGAGCCGAGCCCGCCTGGGAGGCCTCGCTACCTTCTTCCGTTTTCTGTTCTCTGGCCAGAAGCGAGTGAGGTGACGTGCTGACCATGGGACTGACTGTGGACAGAGACCAGAGACAGTGTTACGGGGACACGCAGGCTGGCACCCAGGCCCCCACGCTGGGAGTGGGTCTCCTCCCGGGCACACGGCCGCAAACATGCCAACTTACCAGCAGGTGCCTGAGTGCGAAACGCTCACTGGCTGGGCTCTGGTCCTGCTGCAGGGGCCCCTCAGTCGGGACAGCGGGGACTCGTGCCACTTGCTGGGATCCTGGGCGCTTCCCCAGGAGCAGCCTGAGTTCATCTTGAGCCGGGGCTTCTTGTGTTTTAAGAACTGCTTAGAACTGGAAAGGAGCCACGGGCCCCACCACACCTCAGGGTCCAACCCGGGCTCGGCCTCCCGGGCTCGGCAGCAGAGCACAGGCCGGGGCCACCGCCCCCAGTCCTCCCCGCGCCTCCGCTCGCTGGTGCCAAGCGCCCTCTTCTCTTCAGTGTCCCCGCTTGTGAGAAGAGGACCTGTCTCCCAGATCAGGTGGTCAGAGATTAGCCTGTTCGTATGGAATCAACGTGTCACTGACCCTCACTTGCCACCTTCAAGTTACTGGAGGAAGTCGTCAAAATGAGCATCCACGTTTGCAAAAAAAATTACAAGGGGACTCAAAATTCTAAGCTCTCATAAAACATTCAATCTAAAGAACTGCCGCCTGTTAAGACTTCAGGAAGACACTGGGAATATAAACTTGCACAATCGTTATATCTTTTATTTACATATAGAAATTAGTAAAACTGAAAACAAAACCAAATGCAACTTGTACAGAAATCCTTTAATTTTCTTTATTTCCACACATTAAAAAATGAAACACACTATACAAATGGTTTCTCCGAGCAGTCGCACGCGGTCCGCGCGGACGCCTCCCCCGAGCGCCGGCCTGGGAGGGCCGCCGGCCGGCCGCGGGGAGCGCGCGGCCAGAGGGTTGGTGGGGTGCGGCAGCATGCAGCCCTCAGCGCGGGAGGGGCGGTTCCCTCTGTTCTTAAATTAGGTTAAATGGCATCGGTGTCCTTATTTACAGACTGGAAATGTATCGATCCTGAGCAGCTCCGATGGACAGCTGAGGCCGGCTGAGGGGAGTCTTGGTCTCAGTCGGAAGAGGCGGGCCCGTGGCGGCGGCAGCTGCTGGGGACGGGGGCGTCCGGCGGCAGCACGGTCAGAGCCCCCGGCAGGGCTAGGCCAGGTAGCTGTAGGTGTCCTTTTCCCCGTCCACTCTCTCCAAATACTCTTTCTCGATCAGAATGTCAATGCATTTCTGGGCATTATTTTAAAAAGGAAGAGGCAGTGAAGAGAAACGCTGATCACAATGGAGGCCGACACCCTCACCACAGACTGCCCACCTCTGAGAGCTCAGTGGGGAGCAAGGTCCCCTCGTGGCCTGTCTGCCTGCAGCGAGAGACCCTGCCTCCCTGCTCGGAGCCCCCTCTGCAGCAGCCGGGGGGCTGCACCACCCCCTTCCCAGGCTCAGGTGCTGCAGCAGCCGGGGGCCCCTCCCCTCTGCACGGGCAGGGAGCGGGGGCGTGGGACGCCCCGGCTGCTGTCTACCCAGCGGCCCCGAGAGGCAAGAGCCACCTCGATTCTACTTCGAGAAGCCCCAGTCGGGGAGGGGCTGACGGGTGGTCGACGTGAGTCCCCCCCCAATGTGGCAGCTGATGCGAATGCACAGCCAACTGACAACGCTGGAGACAAACAGCCCTAATGTGATGCTGAGCACCATCCCAGCAGCCACAGCACAGCAGGACTCCAGGTCTAGAGAGTTCCGTGTGGGTGTGCGGTGCACCTGGCAGACCCCGGGGGCTCTGGCAGGCCCGTGGCTGCCTCACTGTGCGGCGGGTGCCGGGGACACGGGCACCGAGCATGCCGCCCTCCTCTCCGCACGCCAGGGGACGTTTGGAAAGGAAGCCCGTTTTCTCCTGCAGAAAAGCCCCGTCCACAGCGACCGAGCCCCTTCATCGGGGGGCCTGCTTCCGGTGGTTCCACCTTCTCCACAACAGCCCGCCCGCCACCCTGCCACACGCGCCTGTACCTTGATGACTGGGACCCGCGGCTTGAACCGTGAGGACAGCTGCGTGAGCACCTCCCCGAGCAGCTGCTGGTGCTTCAGGACCTTCCGCATCTTCATGATCCTCACGATCGCCGCCTGCCGGGCAGAGCAGAGCGAACGGCTTACGCTGGACCACGGCCAAGCAGCAGGGCCGCCGCGGCTCGGCCTCTGCGCGTGGGGTCACGGCCTGGTCCACCAGGTAGCACATGGCAGGTGAGTGGGCAGCGGGGCCTATCACCTACGTGTGGTCTTATGAGCAATTCTAACACCTTACCCCAACCACAGAGCATTTAAAAAATGAGGAAAATCCGGCCTTCCAGCCACAGAAGTCGCCACCGAACAACAGCCTCCTTCCCCTGCACTCTGCTCCCTGCACCGTGTCATCGGCTCCGCCCAGGACCCACGCCCGCAGCGGCCCAACATGCAGCGAGGCCCCTCTGATGGGAGGGACGCGCCAGTCACCTGAATCAGCAGTTTGCGGTCTTCCTCGATGTTTTTGTGTGTGGTTTCTTGTTCCTGCTTCTGTTCAGTTTTCATTGGCACATTGATGTTAACCCTTAATTTCTTACTATCGAGAAAATCGAGCAGACAATCAGCGATATTTGGAGAGGCAGGCAGTGAAGGATGGAGGGGAGGGGACTGGGTAGACCGGCCTCTCACCAACCACACACTGCGCGGGCGACTCTACCCCGGCCCCGAGGGCTGGGCGTCTGGGCCCTTCACCGGCCCCCAAACAGTGTTGGGAGAGATGAGTGGGGCACTTGGACGCAGAGGCCCAAACCTCTGAGTGAATTGGTTTTTTTTTTTTTTTTGAAGATTTATTTATTTTTAGAGAGAGGGGAAAGGAGGGACTAGAGAGTAGAGAAACATCAGTGTGTGGCTGCCTCTCGCGCCCCCTGCTGGGCACCTGGCCTGCAACCCAGGCCTGTGCCCCGACTGGGAATCGAAATGGCGACCCTTCGGTTCACAGGTCAGTGCTCAGTCCACTAAGCCACACCAGCCAGAGCCTGAGTGAATTTTTTAAGGAGACTTATTTGCCAAAACAAAAACAAAAACAAAAACAAAGACAAAACACACTCTAAACCCAGAAGAGTCAAATGAAGAAACACAGAATTGCCACGTGACATCCAAGGTCGCCATCCAAGCCTTGCCTGCTCAGCACCTCCCGCCCCCGCCCCTGGGGCAGGGATGGCAGTTCTTCTGCTGGGGGTGGGGAGGGGCCAGGGACCACCTATTCAGCAGGTTTCCTTACTTTTTATAACCAAGGTATAATTTTATTAAGGTATCTGGCTTCAGTTCCACCTCATCAACATTTGCATTTTCATCTTCCAAGACCTGTAAGGAAACAGCTGTTACTACATAATTTCAGAAAAAGGCTTTTTGTAACTTGACGTGAAAAGTGCACAGACGTACCAATAACTTCGATTTCAATAAAATCTGTAGCACTTGTGCCAAAATGTCCTGCAATTAGAGAGAAAGGGTAAGTTAAAGAGAAAAATACAGTTTTCTTTGCAATTAAAAACCACGGGCAACATAATGCATTTTTTCCACGGGAAAACAATGTCACCCAAACCGACAAATACACTCAGAGGAAAGAGAGATGGTGCTTTCGGAGGCTCCCTAAACACACTATGTCCCCCAGCACCTGCGTCTGACAGTGACGTAACTGCTTTCCAGCCTCGACCACCAGTAACGACCACTGAGGATTGTTACACCAAAGTATGAGAGGCCACGCGCAGCCGGTCCCCTTGACTAAGCCCGCAGGGGCCGGGCCCCTCGAACACCTGGCAGCTCCGCGAACACCCAGCACTCTCTGCGGGTAAAAGCACTGAACACACTCAGAACTGAAGGGGACGGACCTCTGCCATCCACTAAAACCTACCTAAAGCTATCAGGCAAGAGAAAGGAAAAAGATATCCAAACAGGCAAAGGAAGAAGTACGACTTTCTGTGTTTGTAGATGACATGATTAAAAAAGCCTGCCCTGGCTGGCGTGGCTCAGTGGATTGAGCTGCAACCTGTAAACCAAAGGGTCACTGGTTCGATTCCCAGTCAGGGCACAGGCCTGGGTTGTGGGCCAGATTCCAAGTTTAGGGGAGTGCAAGAGGCAACCGCACACTGATGTTTCTCTCCCTCTTTCTCCTTCCTTTCCTCTCTAAAAATAAATAAAAAAAAAATCTTAAAAAATAAAAAAAAGTCCTAAAGAATCCACAAAAAAGTATTACAACTAACGGCATGGGCTCAGGCTGGCTGCAGGGCACAAGATCAATATGCAATGATTAACTGTATTTCCATATGCTAACAATGAACAGAAATTCCATTAATATAATAAAAGAGTACGAAATAAATTTAACCAAAGAAGTGTTAAGACTAGCCTACTGAAAACTATGAAACGCAGTTCAAAGAAACTAAAGACACCTTTAAGCACATGGCAAAACACCCAAGTTCACAGATGAAAAGCGGTGGAGATGCTCCCCAAAGCCGCCACACAGCCACGGCCACCCCTTTCCTGATTCCACCGGCCTCTTCCCGCAGCACTGGACTTGCTAATTTTGAGTTTTATATGGAAATGGAAGGGGCCAAGAACAGCTAACACAATCTTGAAAGAAACGAAGTCGGAGGTCTCAATTTCAAAACTTACTACAAAACAACAGTAAGGAAGACAATGTGATACTGGCATAAAGACATACAGACAGATCAGTGGAAAATAACTGAGAACCCAGAAAAATCCATGCATTTAAGGACAACTGGTTTATGACAATGCTGCATGGACAAGCTGTCACCATGCTGCATGGCCATGTTTTTAGTTGGTCTTTAAACTTCTGACTTTGTCTACTTTTCTCTCTTTTAAAGATTTTATTTATCTATTTCTTAGAGAGGAAGGGAAGGAGAAAGCGAGGGAGAGAAACATCCTGTGGTTGCCTCTATACACGCCCCGCCTGGGGACCGAACCTGCAGCCCAGCAGGCGCCCTGACTGGGAAAGAACTGGCGACGTTTCGGTTTGCGGGACGACACGCAGCTGCGCCGCGCCGGCCAGGGCTCCTCTCTCCTCCCTGACTCTCCGCCACAGCCCCTGCCTAGAGCAGGCTGGGCTTGTCAGGAAAAGGCGGGAACTCCAGGGCCAGCTACGCCTGTCGGCACGAATCAAGTGAGAAGCCCGAGGAGCACAGCTAAGAAACTGGTCCACCTGGGAAGGGCCCGGGATGGTGCCTGAAACCCCTTCCCGGGACCTGTGGCCACACCTCCCTTCACTAACACGCTCCTCTCACACCCCAGGCAGACGTGCGCCGTACAGCCAGGCATGCTCCCCGGAAATTCTGAGCACATGCCACCTTTTTTTCAGAAACCCCCACCCTGACCCCGCCTGCCTCCCGCCAACCCTTCACAGCTCGCCCACTCCTTCCAGGCAGAGCGCCCGCGGCCCGCGCCTCTGCTCTGCCTCACTGCACACAGGCTCATCCTGCTGGTGCGAGACACACAGCAGCAGGACCTTGTTCTGGAGTCCTTGACCCGTAAGGGTCAGTGACACAATCAAGAGGGAAAGGACAGCCTTTGACTGTGGATTAGATATGACACCAAAAACACAGGCAACAAAATAGAGAGTGGGTTTCATAAAAATCAAAACTGTGTGTGGTAAAATGGAACAGACAATCCAGAGAATGGGAGAAAATCTCTGTAAATCAGGTGTCTCACAAGGGTCTATATACAGAACACACACGCGCGCACACACACAATCCTTACAACTCAACAATAAAAAGGCAACCCACCCAATCAAAATATGGACAAAAGGTCTGGACAGACATTTCCCCAAAGAAGATATACAAATGGCCATGAAAAGATATTCAACATCATTCGTTGTTAGAGAAATGCAAATCAAAACCACAACACGCCACCACTCCCTGCCCGTGGTGGTGGGGGGGGGGCAGCTACAACGGGGAACAAGCGCTGGTGAGAGCGCGGGGAGGGGCCTGCGGGGGAGAGGGGCCGGGGGGCGCCGTGGGGCGGCCGGCAGGCCCTCGGTGCGGCGAGCATCGCTTATCGCGACCCAGCAACCCCCAATCTCGGTGTGCATCCCAGAGAACTGAGAGCACGTCTGTACAAAACCCCGGACACGAGTGTGGACAGTCAGTATCATTCGTAGTAATAGAAAGGCAGGAACGACCCACCCGTCCATCAACAAATGAATGGAACGTGGTCCATCCATATGCTGGAACATATTTCAGCCATAAAAAAGGAATAAAATGTGGATACATGCTAAAACATGAATAAACATGCTAAGTGAAAGGAAGCATACAAAAAGCCACGTTCCATGATTCAATGTACATGAAAAGTCTGGCGCCGGCAAACCCAGAGACGGAAGAGACTGTGGACGGCGGGGGCAGGGCCGCCCCCAGAGCGGGGTTCCCGGGCTGCGCACACCACCTTGCCAAGAACTTCCAGACTGCACACTTTAAAATGTACACAATTTTATGTCATGTGACATGTATCTCAGTAAAAATTGATTAACATGAAGGCTAACATTAGGTGAAGATTTAAGCTTTGTCATCAGAAAAGCTTTGCTGGGAAGAGGGTGAAGAATGGGCTATGCTCGTGCGCGCGTGCGTGCGTGCGAGCGACCCGGGGCGGGAAACAGCTTTCCAAAGGGCTTCCACGGGACGCACCCTCGCGGGGCGGTCTGAGCCTAGGTCAGACCTGGGCAGGTTGTGCCGGCTGCTGCGCCTGGGCGCCACCCCAGAAGAGGGTGGCAACCCTCGAGGGGGCGCGCGATCTCATCAACCGCCCGGGGACCCGGCCTTGCCCCTTCCTTGATTTTGAATGTGTAAAAGACTCAAAACTGCTGTCCTTCTGAGCATTTGAGATCTTGCTCCCCAGCATATTTTTTTGGGTCAGTTTGGCTCAAATAAAGTGTTATAGAAATGCAAAAAATTTTAAAGTTTTAAAAAACATTATATTAAAATCCTGGAAGAAGAGCGTATTCATAGGCAGATCTCTGTTCAGACCGAAGGCCCTGGCCCCCACACCTCCCCCACAGCGCCCCCGAGACGAGGCAGCCGAGGGGCGGTACCATTTTGATCTGCGTGCTGTCCGTCAGCTGCTGCACCGCGTAGGCGTCCTCCGTGTTGTACTGAAGCAGGATCGCCATCTGGAACGTCGATGCCTTTGCGGTCCCCACAGGAGAGAGAGAGGCAAATTTAAACCGCGCGGGACACTGCCCCCGTCTGAAGCGCTTAGGACAAAGTGCAAGTCCACTACAATGCAGCATGTTCCCGAAAGATGTCATTTCCCACCTTTTGAAACATTAAAATGATTTTGAATTTTCTTCTAAAGACATGTTTTGTTCATGTAAATTCATATGTGTCCACACTCATTATACAAACACATATGTACCCATCTGGCACACAGAGAAAGTACAGAGCACCCATCTTCAAATTTGTTTTTGCACAAAGGCCAAGGAAAATTATCTGTTGGTACATTGACATAAAACAGTCTGCACACTGAATTATATTTCATTTTTCTTCATCCTAAATACTTCCCTGTGTAAAGTCTGCTATGGTTTACAGCAAACCCCAACGCTCTGAGGCGCCTTTCTGGAAACTGTGCGCCAGGTCCCACAGCCTGCAGCGGGGCAGCGAGTGGTGTCCGTGGGGCCCTGTCCCTCCCAGGGGGACCCCTTCATCCTCCTCTCCCACGATCCACAGCGACAAGTAAAAGGTCCATGAGCAGCAACACTTGGTCAAGGTCCCTGTAGGCCTGGGCCTGGGCCTTGGAGACAGGAGACAGGAGGAGGCCAAGCAGAGAAGTGGCCCATTGAAGGCAGCAGGGCTTTGCAACCTTTCCCGGGCAGGTGAGCAAGAGGCCCCTCTCATTTCTCATCAGCGGCCCAGATCAAAACAGTCTCAGAAATGTCCCCTAGTTTGGTGGCAGTTCCACCCATGCATGTGACCTGCCATCATGCAAACTGCATACGTATAATGGGTGCCTTTTATTGTATGTAAACTATCCCAACTAAGTTGATATATCCTTCCACATGTGTGGGTAGGGGATGAAGAAAACAAAATCCCAGTTGTGTAGCATCTAGGTTCAAGCTGGCGCAGACCCCTGGGCCTGGCGCAACGACTCTCACGCGCTTTTGCTACTGTTTCAGAGAAGAATTGTGGAAACTTGACTGAGCAGAGCGTGCGTCCGCGGAACACATCCCGAACTTTCTTAGCACTTAACAACAGACCCACAGCTGTTTCTGTAAGTTTACCAGTGAATCGAGAGAAAACAAAGCTACCAGCTAAGAGGCTCGCCTGCACGAGCTCACGGAGAAAGAACGTGGACTCGCTGAGGGCACGGACCTCAACAGAAGGTCCTTACTGCCGGGTGCTCGGCACTGCTGTGAGCACCAGCGGCGACTGCAGCGCGAAACCACTTCCCAAGGGGAAGGTCTGTTACCACCCCCCCCACAGAAAGCTCCGGCTTACTGAGCTGCGGCCGGACGGGCAGGCGGGGACCGGACCACGCACTTGCACCGACATCTTCATTTTAGGGAAAGGAAAACCGACGAGGCTCCGTGTCATCATTGAAGTAACCTGTCCCTTGGCCAGAAAGAACCAGAATTCACCTCCTCTGACTCTCAGGACCTATGCGCTTAACCTCTACTCCGTTTCCTCGGAAGCTGGTCTCTGGGCTGTTTCCTTAGTCACTGTGTTCTGCTTGGTACAATTTGTCTTATCTTCATTTAAGCTTAAAAAATAATCCAAAATAGAAAGGCCACCTTACCTGCAAAGTGTATCTGTTCTTGAAGCAGTTTGTGACCAGCTCTCCCTTGGACAGCTGGTACAGCCACGTGAGCTTCCTGCCGCTGTGCCGGCTGGCGTAGAAAGCTGTGAATCGCTGATAGCTGCGCTCCAGCTGCGGGAGAGGGCGGCGTGTGAGCGCAGGCCTGACCGCGCCCCGCGGAGAAATGCCCTCACACCCAGGGAAGACACCGACGCCATCGCGGATGCTCACAAAGCACGGGAAACTAAGCACTGGAAGGTACAACCAATAGAGGCTTCTGCTCTGGACAGGTGGGACCGGTTGTGCTGTTTGTCATGGTGCCAGAGAGGTCCCACAAGTGGGAGGGAACAAGGCCCATGTGTGGGAGGGGGACAGCGGCAGCTGCAGGGCTGTGGGTTCCCGCTCCCATGTCGAGTGTGGCCGCCCAGCGGGAAGGCCTCCCCAGACGGCCGGCCCCTCCCGCCCACCCCGCCGGACCACGGCGCGCACCTCCGAGGGCAAGGCGAACGTGCAGGACTGCTGGAAGGGCCAGGAGCCGGAGCTCAGGACCTGGATGCTGAAGTCCACTGCGGGCGCGCACAGACCAGGAAGACACTGCGTTAGTCTCAGAACTGGAAATGCTTTCTCAAAACACGTTCAGTGAAAGTCCTGCTTCAATATAAAACTAAGACTTTAACTTCAATTAGTTTTATTTTACTCAATTGAAATTAGGAAAAGGGTGGGAGAGCCAGAAATCCCTTTGCTCCCAAGAGTGTGTTTTCGTCTCACTTCCAACTTGGGACGAGGACATCAGAGGCCCGCCTTCTGCACCCCCTTCAGTTTGGTGCCCCAAGCAACGTCACCGCAGTCGGCCCCGACGGCACGCCGAGGAAGGGGAGGCCCCGGGCGCGCAGCTGCCCAGCACCACTGACAGCCGGCCGCAGGCCACGGCACCACTGTCACGCTGACCATGGGCATGTTCCTTCCCTTTGGGGAAAGTCCCCGTGTTTCACTGAGAAGGACGGCATGATTCTCATGACGTCAGCACAGCCTGTCACCCTGAGCTGCCACAGGCCTCGCGTCAGGAGCCTGGCCTCCCCAGTCCCCAGGGCCAACCTGAGGCCACGTGCTCTTTGTCAGCTTGACCCTGGTATCTACATGGCCACACCAGTTTCTTATACTTTAAGGAAAAAAACCTTCAGAATGGATGCAAACCCAGGTTACACTGAGCTCTGTGTGGAGGCCTGAGTTGGCAGATGCCTGCGGAGGGGTGGCCATGCCAGCCAGTGGGAGACACTGGGCTCAGGGCCTGGATGCGCCCCCCGCCCTCGCCTGTCTCTAACGTCATACGGGACTCAAGAGGAGTACAGAGCACCTGGGAGGACCGTGTCTGTCCTTGAATTCTTGACAAAGGATCCACCACCCTTACTTCGTATTTGCCATCTCCCTCGTCTGCTATAAAGGGCATGGATTTCTCCCAGAACAGGTCTGTAAAAGGGGCTTGTACACACGTGGGTACTCACAGTCTAGTGGCTCTGAGTTTGTCAGGTGCTTTTTGAACTGCTCGTTCAAATCTTTGCTCACGCCAATATCTTGAAACATCCGCTGAAGTTTAGAGGTGTACTCAAACCCACATGCTTGCTGAAATGAGCCAAGTGACAGTCTTATTAATTTCTACAGAAGTATGAACACACCTGGAGACCTGGAGAGCTCGCAGTACATGACACGTGCTCCGCTGTTGAACTACAGCTGAAGCTGGTGCCTTTCAACTACAGCTCACAGTATAAATATGCCCCAGTTAAAATTTAACACACTACTAAATAACAGAGCTGTAAACCGAACAGTTAAGCCATCAGACACATGGTAACTATTACTTGAGCATCTAAGAGCAAGAATTTGTGACGCTGGTAGAACACAAAGATGACATAATCTGTCTCTTAACCGCTGCTACGGAACGAACTGTGTCCACCAAACTCCTATGCTGAAGCCCTAACTCCCAACGCAATGGTGTGGGCAGGGAGCGCCACAGGGAGAGCGTCCAGTGTAAGTGTGGCCACATGGACGAACCTCCACGATGGAACAGCCATTCCAGGATGACACTAGTGAGTGTGCCCTCTTTGCCACACGAGGACATGAGGAGAAGGTAGCCATCATCAAGCCATGAAGAGAGCCCTCACCAGAAAACTGCCTTGGCTGGCACCTTGATTTTGAACTCCCCAGACTCAGCACTGTGAGAAATACATTCTTGTTACTTAGGCCGCCCGGGCGATGCTATTTTGTTATGGGCCCTGAGGTAAGTGAGACACCTACAGAACTCTCATCTCAGGTCAAAGTGGAATAGCCCTAAGACATGTAACAGCGTTCAACAGGGCGACGAGCCTGGAAACAAACGCAGGCTAAGCGCAGAGGTGGTCAAATAAAGCACGAACTCCTCACCCTGGCTGCCGTGGCTCAGTGGACTGAGCGCCAGCCTGTGAACCAAAGGGTTGCTGGTTCGATTCCCAGTCAGGGCCCAGGCCTGGGTTACGGGCCAGGTCCCCAGCTGTGGGCATGTGAGAGGCAACCAATCAATGTATCACTCCCTCCCTTCCCCTTTAAAAATAAACAAGTAAGATTTTCAAACAAAAAAGGATCCTATCATTATTCCCATTAAGAAAAAGAAGAAAAAAAGGAGAAAGAAGTGCTCAGTAGCAAAGCAACACGACCCCTTCTGTCCTCCTGCAGACACAGGGCCGCCGGCCACGAGCCACACCCAGAACACAGCCCAGCACCTGCCCGCCCAAGCCAGCAGCCACGGGAGGGTGGCCTGGGCCCTTCGCCCAGGCCTGCCGTGCAGCTGTGACGGGTGAGGACAGAGCAGCCGGCCCGGCTGCTGTGCTGGAGCCCGAGGGCGGGGAGGCCTGGGGCGGAGGCCGCGGCCCCCTCGCAGGCCCTGGTAGCTTTCCCACAGCGCAGCAGCCGGGCTCACCCGTGCACAGCCCTTGTTACACGCTGATCAACGGCTCTGCCCCACTAATACTGCTATGTATTTCTGGGGAAACTAAGAACTTCTAACAGAGACTTAAAAGCAGGACTGTTTTCAGGAAAAGAGTAAATTCACCTTTAACTTGGAGATCATGCTTGCTTCTGCGTCATCGCTCGCACTGTTCTGGTGCACGAGTCTCTTGGCCAGCATCTTTGCGTAGAACTTTTGGAACACGTCCTTGTCCTCTATGTACTTGAAGACAACCATCTAGCAAAGCCACCGAGAGAGCGCACTGAGTGCACCCATGCCTGCCCCGTGCCAGGGACAGCACACGCGCGCCGTTTTACCTGGCCTGGCGCCATGGCAACAAACGCCACCCCACTGTCTCTAAATATACTCATAGTCTGAAAATATTTAAATGACACTAGTTTGGTCTGGACTTACTACAGATTCAAAATAAAATAAACGATTCCATTACTTTTACATTTCAGATGTCCTCATATAAATAAGCTTAAAACAACCTGTCAGATAAATGACCACTGAAAATGCATGTGATTATTAAGCACCTTACCACTTGATTGAGTGTATCTTCTAGTTCTGCTTCTTCTGGGTTCTTGGAACTGAAATTTAAAAACAGGCAGTGTTTCAAACAGCCAGCCAGCAGATGTTTCAACAACAAGCACCACTTAGCCAAAGGCTTGCACCCGAGCGTGGGTCAGAGCACGGGCAAGCCCGGCTCTGTCCGAGTGGCGCGGTAGGAGGGAGGGGGCCGCTCCCCACCTGCGGCCACCTCACACAGTAGGCCCAGCAAGGAAGGAGAGATGGGGAAGCAACCTTTAGAATTCCCACAATGAAAATCAACAGAAGATACTCATTAAAAGTTCAAAAACACATTCTGAATCAACTTTTCCTTTAATATAATCCATTTAAATGCAAGTAAATGCTACTTTTCTTTTTTTAAAACATTTTATTCATTTAATTTTAGAAAGAGGAAGGGAGGGAGAAAGGGAGAGAAACATCACTGTGATTGCACCTCACGCACACCCTGCTGGGGACCTGGCCTGCAACCCTGTGCCCTGACTGGGAATCCAACCAGCGACCCTGTGGTTCACAGGCCGGCACTCCATCCACTGAGCCACACCCGCCAGGGTGATACTTTTGTAACTGCCTCTACAATATGCTTTAACTTTGAAAAAATAAAAAGGCATAGTTTCCTTTTAATGGCCTAATAATAAAAGATAACGAAAGGGTTTAAGCTACGATTAAGTATTGCCTTCCATCTGTAGTTGCATCTACAAAATAGATGGCTGTCCTTTAACAACTGATGCATTCAATGGCGTCTACTGAGAAATACCAATCAAAGGGTGATTTCAGGGTAAATGAATCTTTTAAGGTTTTACTGCAAGATGCCTTTATACCCAAGACCCCCATAAATGATGGAAGGTGGTCCTGGATACCAAGAAAGAGGGGCTCGGGAGCGGCCCGGCTGACCACAGCCGGCGCAGAGGGCCCCGCCCCACGCCCGATGGCTCCGGGCACGGCCGCCGAGGGGACCCCCTGCCGCCCCCTCCGCTTGGGCACCGTAGTGCAGAGATCGAGAGCGCTGACAGGGCCGTTCTGTCCAACAACAAACGGAGGCCCTGGGAGGGCGCCTCTTCCATGTTTAAATACTGAAAATGGCCGCGTGACATAGCCAAATAGCCTGAACCATGAAACCAGGCCAGAAGAGGCATTCCGATTTAAGGCCAATTTCATTCCTGAAATGCGTACTTCAGAGGATCTGCCTAGAGTCTGCAAATCATCCATGAGATCAGCACTGTTAATAATTAGGAAAAAAACCCCAAATACTCAATTCTCACTGGCTGGGGGCAAATGGCTTTCTGATCAAGTTAGAAACTGCGAGCAACCAGTCCCCCCACGCCCTTCAGAAGACACAGCTGTTCCCGCAGCGAAGCACATCAGATCTGCTGCTGCTGGGCCACCCCACACTGCGAGAAAGCCATGCTTCGTCCCAGAGACCGGCTCTTCAGTTCGCTGACATTCCACTCAAGACCCCACAACCCCGAGACCTGTTTGCCGTCTTTTTCTTGGTGTGTGAAGGTACTCGTGGTGTTTTTCGTAACGAGGCTGCGTAAGCTGCAGAGAGCTGTTTAAGGCGTAATTTGTTGCCCTGGCCGGGCAGCTCACTTAGTTGGAGTATCATCCCATATACCAAATAGTTGTAGGTTTGATGCCCAGTTGTATCGTGTGCAAGAGACAACGGATTGATGTTTCTGTTCCACACTGGTGTTTCTCTCAAATCAATAAAAAAAGTCCTCAGGTGAGGACTTTAAAAAAAAAAAGGTAAGGTTTATTAAGATCAAACCCAGCAAAATTTGGGGGTGTGAAAAACTATCACAATAGCGTTTGCTGCTACGATGGCTAGAACTGCAGGGTAAGCCTTGTGCGTTCCTTCACTGGAGGAAGCCATTCACGTGGAGGAAGCTGAGGAAAACCGCACCGGACACACGACCCGGAGAGAACCGTGGCAGATTATGTCACCTCTAGCTCTTAGAGCACACACATCGATACCAGAGGAACCAGATGAAAAATACGATGGTTAAAATATAAAGAGCGTGAACGGCTACAGCGCGAGCTCGCTAGACGGTGGTGGAAGGGCCTGCAACCCCAGGCCGCACTGGGAGGGCCCCGCCCTGCGCAAGGCTGGGCTCGGCAGCAGAGCCTCCACAGGGGAGAGGGCGCTCGGTGGCCGAGCACAACCAGAAGTAGCAGTGACACAGCCGCATTCCGCTGCCATCGCCATCCTCGCCACGGCCCGTGGGACCCACTCGCTGGGCTGCATTTAGCTGACGAGTGAGTGAGTTACGCTGCCGGCAAGTCCAAAACGTGGGACACACAGCATGCAGTGTCTTCAGGAAGACAAAATCATTGGCCCTAAAGTACTTTCTCAAGAGGCACAAAATTATAGTTTTGTGTGTCAAATGTAATACAAATTTTAATTCCTCAACGAAAGCCGTGACTTTAAATAGGCTCATAAAGAACAAAACACAAAGTCACCGTACCTCTTCTTCAACAAGGAGTCGCAGTATCGAGCCAGCAGCTCGGGGGACTTACTGGACGACTGCGCCATCTTCGTGACCGCATTGTTGTTTATGAAGCGCCCGCAGGCCTGTGGGCAGGACACACGGCGGTTAGAGGGCCCGCGCCGCCCCGTCCCCCAGAGCTGCCCGCTAACACACCCACCTTGTCCAGCGCGGCCACGAAGCCTGCGTCGTTGTTGAACGCTGACATGACCAGGGCGTTGTACTTTTTATGAACATCCAGCACTGTCTGTACATACATTTTGGGGTCCTTAAGTGGGGAAACACACATAAAAGGTGGTTACTGGGGATTAACTGTGTGCTACTGTGCAGCCACTATACAGATGCTTCTTCAGATGTTAACGAGATCAAGAAATAGTTTTGGTTCCATCATCAAAACACCTAGGACATTTTGTTTTCAGATACAATACTATACATTCCCACACCTGAAATTAAATACTCATTTCAAGCTTGTAAGAAAAACAGTGATAGTCTTCAAAGGGATGGCTTTGCTTAGCCAATTTTTGTTGTTAAAAAATCAAATTCTGGACTCCGGTTGGCCAGTTACCTAGCAGCCCACGGCAGGTCGCGCAGAGGAACCCAGGGTTCGGCCCAGGAGGCGGGGCACGGGTGGGCCAGACGCAGCAGCGAGGGACACTTGCTCCCCCACCGTCCGCAGAAGCCTCCATGGACAAATAAAGGGAAGCAAGAGGGGACCGGCCAGGGCCCGGGGGCCAGGCAGGCAGGTGCCCGGGGGCCTCTGGACATGGGACCGCCACCACGGGAGCCGGCGGAAAGGCCGGACACAGGGGAGGCCCCTGGAGCGACGCCCCAGGAGCTGGCACGGAGGGGGAAGGGCGGCAGACCCGGGCCAGGCGGGGACAGCGGCTGCTGCCGAGCGGGGCCATGCCGGCACCAGGACGGAGGCCGGTCCCATCTGCGCCCACATTCACAGATGAAGACACTAAGTCACAGTGATGCGTCTGGCCGAGAGGCTAAGGGGCAGCAGGACCAGGGTGGCAGGCTGGGGACAGGCCAGGGGCCCGCGGGGCAGCAGCCCTGAGTCCGAGCAGGAGGAAGTCACGTGGGGAAACGAAAGCCTGAGGCACAGGGAGCTTAAATGGTTTGCCAATGTTTCCAATTTCTTGACAGATGCTAATCCTCAGCATTCAGGAACAAGACACCACATTTCCCCAAGTTTTAACTATTCTGCATTTCTGTAACGCTTTATTTACTTGTTTTTCAATAATAACGAGCAACCATTAAGGATGAATCATTGTTCTGTGATGTTGCAGAGCTTTTCCGTGATACCAAAAATGGAAGATTTACTGTTACCATGAACAAATATACTGAGACAAGACCATTCCAACATGTAAAAAGTGGCCCCTACCTGACACATTTAATAAGAGAATATATTAAAAGGGAACTGAATATAGACTAATTGCAAAATAAAAATCATTTAAGGCATCGAGAGCCAGTACCATGCGGGCTTACCACCTCACTGCTGCCCGTCTGGTGGCACACCGACAGCAGCATGAACTGCCCCGGCTCCTCGGCCCGTCTGACAACTGCCCGACCGGGGTAGCGCGGCCCTGCGGCACAGCCGGCCTTGCTCGCGGAGCACGTCCCGCAGCGCCCCACAGCGGGCACGCGGCGCACTCCGCAGACCTGTTTCTTTAACAATGAAAATGGTGTCTGACTTCGCTTTGGTTTTGCATTGAAATTGATGCTTTTTGCCAATTCAGATTTTAGATTACTTTCTGATTTCACGTCAAATTATTTCACAACATTCACATTTTTCTTTTTGCATTTTTATGTAAAAGTACTGACAATGAACTTTAACCTACAGCAGATACCCAAACACTAGAAAATGCCAGCAAACATTATTGGGTAGTAGTGGAATACCATTCAAGGTCAAGGCCAACACATTACAAAAAACTGCAAGTCAAAACTGCCAATTGAAGGACTTGTTTTGCTTCCAAAACTTGCTGTTTCTTGGACCACCACTCCCACGACCCCCCAGGATCCACATAAAGTACCTCGCATCCATCAACACATTAGCATGTCTTGTCTGGACAATGACTCGCCCTGGCAGCAGAGGGCCACACCCACACCCCCGCTAGCCGGGCGCCACCTACAAGGGGGACGGCTGTGGTGGCGCAGGGCCTGGCCCCAGATCACCTTTGCCCCCCACTGTGCACCCCAGCACCCTGCTCTCGCTCTGGTCCCTCAGGGGACTCCTTGGAACCACAAATTTCTCTGTGTTGAGAATTATAATGCTTTCCTCTGTTTTCTTGATTAATTTTTCTCAGATTCAGGATTTGTAAAAATAAAAATATCTCAAAACATGCCAGGAAAGAATTTCCTGTGGAAAGACAAATCTTCCCTGAGGGCACAGAAGTCTTCCAACTCCAATTTCAAGACTCGAAGGGAACATGAACTTGGCCTCTGAGATCCAGAGGAACGGTGGCGGGGACCCCGAGACGCGCGGGCGCTAGAACAGCACCGAGAGAATTTATAGAAAGGAACAGCCAGGAGTGCCAAGCAGAGGACAGGCGTTCCGGGGGCCTATGGAGCAGCCACCAGGCCGACGGTGATCTTCAGTGTTTCAGTGCGCCCCGCGGCGGCCCTGAGGGCGAGTGGTGAGGAGTGGAGGGAGGAGGTCGGCTGGATCAAACGCATTTTCAAGAAAATGAAAACTCATGCATTTTCAAAGGTTGGAAATGAGGAAGTGAAGGGAGCAGTGACTGGTTTGCACGTGACCGTCCTTCACTCAGTGCACAAGAGCTCCCAGCCTAGGAAACACGACACCGCTCGGGCCTGTTCCCGAGGAATCCCACCCACGTCCCGTCCGTGGGGCCCTGCGCCCACCCCACCCCCAGCACAGTAACTCCAGGCCGGGCCGGACTCCCCACTGGGCTCACACACCTGCCCTTGCCACGGGGCCTCCCTGCCACGAGCCTCTCCTCGCTTGCTCTCCATTTCTTTTCTATTTTCCATTTCTTTCCCTTTTTTTGTTCGAATTTTTTAAGATTTTATGCGAGCCAAATTGACGACACATGCCGGCGAGAGACTGCAAATGCTCTGTGTCCACTTTTCTTTCAACATTTTATTGTGGGGGGGATCAAATATAGTCAAAATCACAGAGGACAGTGAAGCCCACCCCATGCACTCACCTCCAGCCTCAACGCCGACCAAACACAAAGCCTGCCCACAGCGGGGTCTGTCTTCCCCAAGCCCCCCTCCGCCCCGCCACCCACAGCCGCCCATGTCGTCCTCCACCGGAACACCTGTACCGACCGAACTGGCATCTCCCAACGGCCCTTCACTCTTGCAACCCATTTTCGGCACAGCAGTGACTTTTAAAAACAGAAAGCCGCCCTGCCCGGACAGCTCAGATGGGTAGAGCGTTCTCCCGATAAGACAAAGTTGCGGGTTTGATCCCCAGTCAAGGCACGTACAAGAATCCCGCAATGAATGCATCAGTAAGTGGAACAACGAATCACTATCTCCGTCTCTCTAAAAATCAATTAAAAAAAAAAAAAAAAGAGAGAAATCTGATCTTATCAGATTACAACCCTCCCCATTTTCCTCTGGGCTCAGGATCCAGCCATATCATCAATATGGCCCCCACGGTTTTAGTTTTGCCTGGTGTCTCTTCTCGTCTCCTCAGGCCTCCTGGTTCTTAGACTGGGTGGTGGTTACACCACAGAGGGTCTTTGCTGTGCAGGGACCCCCTTGCCTCATTAGCGCCCACTCTGCCATTGGTCTCAAGTATCCTCAGGGAAGTGCTCTGAACTTCTGAGACCGGTTAGGCCGCTGTTACACGCAGGGCCCAGACCCTGCCAGGACACCAGTCACACCGCAAGCCGTCGCCGACGGCAGCCTCTCTTGCCCTGAGTGCCCAGGCCTACGCCCATGCGCCCAGGGCAGTGCAAGCGCCAACCTGTGTTCCATGGCTCACTCAGAAACGTAACCATTATGGTGGCATCACTACCTGTACCCCACACCCTGCCACTAAAAGGGCGATGCCTCATGGACTTAACTTACCACTGATGCTGTTTTAGGCAGTGAAGTGCACGCGACACCTGAAGAGGTACAGGGACCTGGTCCCAAGAGCGGGTGAGTGTCAGGCCCGACTTCTGACGATCACCTGGGACGCTCAGTAATATCCTCACACTGCCATCGGGGTACACAGGTAGGAGGGGACACCTCACCTGTCCAAGCCAATGACAGATCTGACCCGTCCTTGGAAACCTGCGGGCACCTAGAGCTACCTGGGGCCCCGTACCTCCCACCCAGCAGGGCTAAACAAAGCAGGCCCATCACAGGAGCTACCGGAGGGTCGCCGAGGACAGCCAGTCACCCCCGGAGGGCGCCGCAGAGCACTCGAGTGCGGCCTTGCCTCCGGGTCGCTGTTGTTTCCAGAGGCGGGAAGGGGAAGAAATGAAGTCTCGCTGATTAACAAAAACACACCATGCGATTCTTTGGGGCCGCACAAGTCCTTTCCCCACAGGCACTAGCACTTGGTCTTTGTAGAGACACTATCTCCGTACAAAACACAGAGAAGCAGAGTTTCAGGCATCTGTGATCCCGGCTGAGTCTCAGGCCGTAATTAGTAAGTCTCTAATCTGAACATCACACCCGTGGACTCTGATAAACTCCTACAAATTCCTGACCTCGGTTACGGACCTGGGGGCTTTATTTCTGACCCTGCCCTGCCGCAGCCGGGCTGTTCCCCTCATCCGGCTCCATGCCCTGTGGTCTGGCCCTGTAAGTGTGGCGGCCTGACGCTGACGAGGCACTCAGTCATCACAGGTAAAAATACTGAATTTTGAAACTGGAACTACATTGCGCTTGCCAGGAAAAGCCGCGACTTCTGTAAGAGAAAGAGTGATGCTTCCGGAGCAGCAGAGCGAGCGCTGGAGGAGGCCGTGCCCTGACGGTGGGCAGGCGGGTGGGCGGGGGGTGGCCCGTCCCCACGGGATGGTGGAGAGGCGAGGGCGGGGAGTCCCTCTGGTCCCAAGCCAGGAAGGGCCCCTTCAGGACTTAGAACACACGGCGAGGACGGGACCAAAGTCCGGCCTGACATGGGGCAGAAAGCCGGCCGGGGACGGGCAGCGCCTGCCGTAACTGGTCTGCTTGTGAGACGGTCGAACCTTCCCAGAAGGTGAAAGAAAGAAGGGTTTATCCTTAATATGAAAACAAAACAACACATCTTTGCAGAGGCTGGTTATCCTGAACTAAAAAAGGACACCCGTGCACTTTTTATTTCAGAGAAAATGATCATTCTCTCTATCCCATGGCAAGACGGAAGACGAACTCACAAGCTGGCTCCGTGTGTTCCGAACCCATTTCCACCGCCGGCTTGACTTCCACACAAAATGGCTTCTCGGGCCTAAAGCGGCTCCTTGACCCTGCCTCTTTGCCTTCCCCACATTCACTGCATCAAAACTGGTACTTTCTTTGTTTTGTTCTTAAAAAAGCGTTTTATCATAAAAAAATCATCAAACATTCAAAACGAAAAACAGTAAACTGAACTCCACACAGTCTAGGGGTCTCTCATCCCACGGTCTCCACAGGCGTCAAGATGTTACAGACAGGTATCCCATCCCCCGCCACCAAGGCCAAGTGCGCTGCCAGTGGGAGGCTCCTGTGCCGCCCTCACCATGGCGGGGGAACTCCCTGCCACTGCCGCCCACAGAGGGGGAAGACCGGGGCTGCGCTGCTTCCATGCTGTACTGCGGCAGAGAAAGGGACCCTGGGGCGTGCACATCCGCCCGAGCTCCCCGTCCGCTGTCGCTCTGTTCGTTCCGACGCAAGCCCGCCCACCCCTGAGGTTTTTAAAATTATTCCTAACCCAGCTGCTCAGTCCAAACCACCGAACTTTTCCCTAATGCCAGCAAGGTCCTGAGTCGCCGCCTGGCCTTCTACCTACAGCTCCGCCGGTCAGAGCACCCGACCCCGTGTGACCGTGCACTTCCCCGCTGTGCGTGCTCCCTTCTGTGAGCGTCAGCTGCATCCGACTCCCACAGCTTGGCCCTCTGCTCCGCAGCCCAGCGCCCCGCCCGCCAGACCGGCCGCCTGCCGGACCCCCAAGCACCTGCAAGTCCTCTCCTGCTGGCTTGCGTTTCAGTCCCAGTTGGCCTGGGACTCCGCATCAAGACGTGGTTTCGAAGGAGACCCTGCTTGGCCGCTGCCATGTCCACTCTGAAGACAGCAATGAGACACCTTCTTGTTGCCTGATTTACGTTTATTCCCGAAGCTCCTTGCAGGGAAGCACGACAGCCCCCGAGTGCTGGGGGACTATGTTAACTAGACATTCAACAAGGAATCAAGCGCATCTCCCAGCATTCACTGGCAAGTACTCAAAAGGCTGCACTGTTTGACAGTCCCTGAGCTTTATTTTGGCATTTTGTTATAAGCCCGCATCATAGATCCTAAAGCCAGTCCATGATCCGACGCCACGTTCACTTGTAAGTGCAGGGCCGACGACTGTCCCCACCGCTGGTGTTCCCCTCAGGATGGGCTGCTGGGCCAATACAGTTCTCAGTCCTGACTGCCAGGGAGTTGTTCCCGAGCCCCCGGCCTGCTCTGCTCGACCACGGTGAGTCAAGGAGTAACCGCCCTCGGCCAGCAAGCTCTCGGCACCAACCTGACGGACTCAGCGGTGCGCCTGCGGCCCTCCTCCACCGGGAGGCCGGCCGCCGTCCCCCTTCGCCTCCCCCGTCTCCTATCGCTATCCTGCCGCTCTCCGCGTCACTGCGCTCTTCCTGTTGTCCTTTCTGTGTGTGAATGCAGCCGTGGTGACCGCGGGAACGAGTGTGACTGGAACTGAGGTACACTGAGACACTGTTCTGTACGAGGCACTGTGCAGAGCTCTGAGGACACGAAGGTGGGCGAAGCCATCCCTGTAGGGGGCATTTACACAGACACCTGCTGTATAAAGTAGTGTGAACATCACATACAGTCCAACATACTTGTATTTCAAAGGGATGACAAAGGTGTTGTGGAAGAAATGGCATTTGAGCTGGGTTCTCAGAGATGGATAGGTATGTCACAGGCAGAAGGAAGGAATGTATCTAAGCAGAGAACTGGCAAGCCCAGAAGGCCCATTTCTGGAATAGTGGGGCCCCCCCAGGTCAGGCGATGGACAGAATGTGGGTACAGAGTGGAGGGGGACAGAACTGGAGAGGAGGGGGTGGCCGCGGCCGCCGCCGCCACCACGTGCACCGGTGGGAGATGCCAGCACTGAGGCCGCAGAGGGCACTGCGGTGAGGGGTCAGCTGCGCTCAGACTCTCAGGGGCGCAGCACCCACGGCGCAAGGGCAGGAACACAGGGCCCCCACACAAGGAGAGAGTGGCATGCGACAGATTTTTAAATGCCTTAAGGGTGGGGATGGAGGTGCACTTGCTCTAGCTGAGCTGCCCGGCGGCAGGACTAAGGCCCGGGGGTTGGGGGGTTGGGGGGCGGGGGGGCGGGCCTGGGAGCTAGCAGTTCTACTGGAAGACAAGGCTCATCCGAATGGGGCAAATAAGAAGAGGATTTTGATTTGACATTGTAGATTTAACATATTATTATAGGGAAGAGGTTAAAACAAATGAATGCAGAATAAAACTATTCATGTGTTAAGTGGGATTTTTTAAAGATTAAAGTGCTTGGCATTAGGAGGGATGAGCAGGAGTGGGAGAGATGGGAGACCGTTCCCGAGAATGGACAACAGGTGCAGACCGAGAGGGCAGCCCAGGGAGCCAAGCGAACGCCGCATCCGGTTCTCACTCTGCACAGAGGGCGATGGGAGACGAGCCGCCGCTGAGGGAGCGGCAGGCAGGCTGCCTCCTGCTAAACAGGACTCGAGCCGTGTCCCGGGTCAGCAGGGAATTGTCCCGTATTAGGTTACTAATGTTGCCACGGCCAAGGGGAAGGCTGGGAGGCACATGCAATGCAGCTGCCACATTTGTGCTAAGAAGCAAGGGAAGGAAAGACGTGAGTTTAAAATAGTCCAGTCAACTAAAGATGAGGCCATGGGGATTCAATGAGAAGAAAGAGGCGAGGCACTTCGGTTCCGAGCCCTCACCATTAGGTCTGCCGCAGGAGAGCCGTGGACGCTTGCTCAATGGATGAAAGCAACGATTTCCATTTCATCTGTACTGCTTGTTGGCTCTTTGGGGTGCCGCGCCAGCCAGCATCGTGCAGCTAGCTGCTCTGGGAGATTTTATGAAGAGCAAGCCAGTTCCCCCTACACAGGGACAGGCCCCCCCGGGTTTTCCGTTTTTAAAAACAAGCACCCAAAGGTGTGGGCTGTACTTCCAAGATGCTCCCGAGAGTCCGAGGAAGATGGGGTGCACCGGCCCCCTGCATCGCGGTGCCGACCGTTGCCCGCTGCGTTGCCAGCGGCTGTGCACACTGGTCGGCTCTGGCCCACCTGTGAGCGCACGCAACGTCTTCCACACCCTGGCTTCTGAAGGAGTTTCGGGGAAGGGTGAAAGGTGCTAGTTTACTGGGCTGCCCATTTTCTCTGCTCAGTCTGGAAGTCCCACACGGGGTAACCCGTCTATCAGACACATTTACCTATTAGAAAGTTGTTTATCTGAGCCTCTGTTCAGCTCTAAACCAGTTTTAAGCCGCGCCCGTGAATGCTTCTCTGTGTACAAGGTTCCCAAGCCCCACTGGTGCCCCAGTGCAAGGCCCTGCTTCAGCCTGCAGCACCTCAGTCAGGCACAGCCAGCCTCGCCCACGGGGGTCTCCGAGGCGGGCGGGAGTGCTTCTGAAGGCCCCGGCTTCTGTGCGAGGCGGGTGGGGCAGGCCCAGGCTGCCCTGCGCAAGCGGCGCCAGCCTGGAAGCCTCTGAACTCGGAGAGGAGCCCGGGTCCCAGAAGCGGCTCGTGGTCTGGCCCAGTGACACTAGCCGAGGGGCGGCTGCCGGTGAAGAGGGGGAGACATCACCGGGGACTCCCCTGCATTAGGCATCCAGGGACAGCCTTGAAGTTTGAAGTTGTTTTAACGATGGAAAAAACACCTTAAGCAAATTCTTAAGCCGATACCTGTTTCTAACACTTAAGTCTTCTGTGAGCCGCATGAGCGATGGGAAACCTGCCATAATTTCAGTGCAGGCCGGACTGACTACTGGAAAGTCGCCCTCTAACCGCACTGCTGGTGCGGGCAAAACCCTGGGGCCGGGAGGCGGCCCGGTGGACCCGGCGGTGCCGCGAGGCAGCAAGCTCTGGGCGCCTAGCACGTTGGTTATCATGCTTCTCATGCGCTGGGACGTGGCTCAGGCAAACACCTTCAAACGCAAGAAACTGTGTTCTTAAAGTAATTAAATCCTCCTAAGATTATGTATAATTGTACTGTACTTTTTTTTTTTTAATACTAATTCCAACAAATCTCTGCTTTTTTCAACATCAGTTTTTGAAGTGACCATGGCCTGGGTCGCAACATACCTTCCACATTTCACCATGGATGTGATAAGAATGTGGTAAGAATGACTACCCATTTAAAGCAACAGTTAGCAGCTGTATCGACTCTTCCTTACAAGGACTGAAGCCCCTACTGTGCGCCAGGCCGCACTGGGCACGCGTGCCCTTCCTCGGGATCCCTCAGGTGCGGGGGCTTCCTGTGTCGGAGAGCGCAGGCCGTGGCTCACCCGGACCCGGGAGGCGGGGCCAGGGGCCTGCTGGGGCACCCAGCCCTGCAGCTGGTGGGGCAACCGAGGCTTTTGAAATAAAGAGAAAAAAACAGAAATTCAGGGCAAAACTCCTTTTGCAGAAAACAGAAGTACTTGCTTTCACAAAGAAAAATGTTTCTTTACAAGGAAAAAGAAAAACCAGTTCCGTGAGTTCAACAGAAAAAGTTCTCATGGAAACAATAATTATAATCAGTAACAATTAAAAAATTGTCTGACTTGAAAGTTCAGGCAGATGCAATACATGTTTATTAAGCTGTATACAATTTTTCTTCATGGGGAAATCCTTATCTTGGTTTTTAAATTCATGTTCCTTAGCTGCTGATATTTAAATAAGTAATAAAAGTATTGTTTAATGGCTTACTGTCTAGTAAAATATAACTGCTGGTAAACAGTTTCTTTGTGCTGCTTCCTGCTGACAGATGAAGCTTCCACACACAGAAAGACAACTGCACCCGGAAGCCGGGCATTTGCTCTAACCGGCCGTGAGAGAGCGAACACGAGCGCCGAGCCTCGCGGGCCAGGTCAGGCGGCCGCTGACTGTGTCCACGGTGAGGGCGCGGCGGCACCTGCGGGCTACAGAGCGGTTTTCTCTCCAGGTTTGAAACAGACAGTCATTAGAAGGAATACTATTGTTCTATGAAAATGAAAAAGCAATTTACACGTATTTTAATCTACCTACGTCCACGTAGAAGACGAGTGCCTCGAGGCCACCCGCAGACCTCTGATGTGCAACAGCTCACACCGAGAAGCACATCCGCCCAGCTTTCCTGAGCTACTCGAATCCATGTCCCATGAAACAACAGACTGAGCACCCCCCTCATTTCAAGGAAAGCTAAGTCTTAACACTTGGCTCTGCTGCCGTACAGCTGTGTTTTGATTTAGTAATGGTGAGATCACACACTTTACGTTATTGAAACAATAGGCTCACCACGTTGGCCCTTCTGAATCACACGTATGTATGCATGCGTGTGTATATCAAGCCCTTTAAAAAGGAACATTTAGTTTGGAAATAGGAAATGTTATCAAGATGTAAGCACTTCACAAGTATTTTATTCACAAAAACTCTAACGTTGTCATTATCATTATTCAATATCTTTTTACACTGACAGGAAAAGCAACTCGCAGAAGGTCTGAGTCAGTACGGGGGGGGCGGGGGCGGGCGGGGGGTTGGGGGACTGGGATTAGAACCCAGATAGACTGTCCTGGGGTCAGCGCTCGATGGCTCCCTTGTCATGCCACTGTGTGTCCCAATGCCGTGATGTCATTCTTAAGCTTAAACTAAAACCTGGTGTTCTTTCCACAAAACCCACTGTTATGCCAGCTCCCTTCCATCTTGTAGGTGTAAAGTTGATTATTTTATAAACCCGAAGGAATTTACACCCCTCCCTCTAGTAATCCGCAGATGTGGCAAACGGGCGAGGCAGCAGGCCCGCACCTAAAAGTGGGAAAGGGGTCTTCCAAAGACAGACACCAGGGACATAAAGGTTCCTAAGAACATATTAAAGAAGAGAGCACAGTCAAAAATAATTACACAGGATAAAATCGGGGAGGTAAGAAGTTCTCCAAGGCGGACATCAGCACTGACTCTGCCCTAGCAGGTCTTCTCCATCAGTGCTCCCAAACCCCTGGGATTCTTGTTCACAACGGGGACAAAGCTGAAGACAACTTGCATGTCCCGAGAACACGCGACACTTCCGGGGTAACAGCATTACTTGCCGTGGAGGCACCCCAGCAGGAATACCCTACGCGCCCCCTGGGTGAGGTGAGCGGACGAGCAATGCCCTCTACTCCTGGGCCCGCCCCGGGCCAGCAGCCTGTGCCCCGCCCCCGGACGGCAGTCCTCAGGCTAAGTCCCTGAAAGGCACAGCCCGGCCCGTGGGCGCCAGAGCAGAGCTCCGAGGAGCTTCAGGCTGTTCTCCCCAAGGTGGAGACTTCTAGTGCACGAAAGGAAATAGCGAGAGGATAGGAAGGAATATATAAAGAAGTGACATCCCTAATACCTAAAAAGCGCCAGAGAAGAGCTTTTGGAGGTGTTTACTACACAACGTTGTGAACCGTCTTTAAAAAGCCACACAAGGTCCTCTCCGGGGGTTTGGTGGGGCTCTCACCACCTGGACTGGGGAAGATGCAATGCACACGCCCGTAGCCCCCGCGTGGGGACGGTCAGGCCCAAGCACACAGCAATTCAACAGCACTTACGTTTAGAGCAGCTTCTCCACACTTTTCAATGGCTGCAAGACCCTGATTGTGAATGTGTGTCTCTAGAAGTTTTTTCAATTCTCCTAGGCCATCCTGGATTCGAGATACAAGATTATACATGCGACCCAGATCTGAAAGAAAAAGGCACCACCTTTACACACTGAGTTAAACTCTGCACGTCCACCCCACTAAGAATGTGTTTCTGTTGAGAGGAACAATACCCTGAAATAAAATAGCCGTGCTTTTAGACTTAATTACAGTATTTTGTATTTAGCGCATACATATTTAGCTAGCAGCAACAACAAAGTCATGCATTTATAAGTTGTATTTTCCCCTTATTGTGAGAATCCACTAAATAATAGAGAGAAAAAAATCTTCTCATCAGGAAACACCTGATGCTTCCTAAGCATTGAGATAAAATTTATGCCTGGCACACAACAGGCGCTCATGAATGTATTTGAACAAAAAAATGACTAAGGAGATACACATCCCCATCTCAACTACACAAACAGACGAATCACAAAAGGGCCTCAAATTCCTCACTTACTGTATATATGACACATGGTCAGTTTATGAGCGCCAAGGAAGAAAAAGCCCAAGTCCCCAAATCAATCATTTGCTGAGCTCCTAATACATCCCAGTAAAACATGGAGGGGTAAGAAAGATACAAAATAACTGCCTTTTCATCCTGAAGAATGTTCTAAAGAAAAATATTCAAAAACAAGATTGGGGCGATGTCTTAAAGCTAAAGTTGTGGAACAAGTTATATTTCAGATTAAACTGAAAAGATGCTCTTCCCCAAAGTCGTACCCAGAAATCTCTCTGGAGGTCTGAAATCAATCCACAACAAGGCAGACACTCACACATCAATCTTTTAAAAACTGACTGATGTTGGCAGTGTGTTAACTCTGAGCCAAGAATTTCACTTCCAAAACCATAGATCGTGATAAATATCTACAGGTTTGGAGCCGGAGCGGCTCACCTTCATTCTTGTCGGCATCCAGCAAGTTCTGGAACTCCGTGTGGAAGATCTCCAGGTGCTTCTCGATGAGCACCTGCTCGCACTTCCTCGCCAGCTCATCCTGGGTGCTCTCGTGAAGGTAGACCTGCACTCTTCGTTGCTCCTCCAGCAGGCGGGCCTCGGCCTGCGGGGATTAATTCCATTCACTTTAGGAGAACTGGTATGTGAGAAATGGCAAATTCACAAACCTGCTCTAATAAAACATGATTTAAGAAAAAAGGGGGAGAGGGATTCTTGGATTTTAGCATGAATGCCGGCCACATTGAAGGGGCCACTGCTGTGCTCCCTGTTCTCTGCACTACCCATTTCCCATTACGCTCCTCCTGCAGTGACTTGATGAGGTCGCAATGATCAGTTCTCTCCTTCAGACACGCAGCGCTTCACCTCTGGGGTAATCTCTCCATCTGACACTCTCGTAAACCCCTGGTCCCTTCCCGTATGCAGACACTGAGGAGCCCTGCTTTTCAATGAAAGCTACTTGGAGTAGAACTATAATTTCTGATATGACCACATGAAAACAATGATTGCTAATTAGACTTTTAAAAAATTTTAAGAAAACCATTATGCTCAATCTCTTGCCAATCATTAAATATGCACCTCTGAAGTCTAATGGATTACTTATGCATCTCAATTTCTTACATTTCCCTTCAAGAAAGAAAACAAAGATACAATTTAATAGAGCAGCAAAATTAAGCAAAATCACATAGCTTACAATACATCATACCAGAAACGTGTGGTGTAAAGTATCACCGAGCAACTGCTAAATTATTAAAGCAAAAAAGACATTTCAGTGATAATCTGAAATTATTCAGATGATTTGGAGACAGAAATGATATTTTTATTATAAAAATGCCAGTAATCTCCAAAATGATTTTTAAATTTAGTATAATTTTGGAGAAATCTGGAAAAATTCAACTGAAAGAATAAACATTCAAGAGCCAAGAAAACATAAAATGCAAAAAAAACAATTAGAACTGGCAACTTCTAACAATTAATTACAACAGGGCAACTGTTTAAACTACAGCAGTTAGATCCATATACATTCTAAACAGTTCCTTGTGAATAAAGTAAACTTGAAAAATATCTGTAGCAGTTATTGTTAGAAGGTCGACATCCTGAATATACAATGATCTCTGAAAGAGCGACAAGCACAGCCAAATAAAAACACGGAAAAGGGAAAGAAACAATTTACAAATGAAGAAATATATAAAAAAAATTAAATTTCCAAAAAGAGCTAACCAGTTAAATTATAGCATATTTGGTTAAAGAAACACTATTTTCCAATAAAATAAACATAAAATGTTTAGTGAAAAAAGTTTACAAAAAAACCTATAGCATTATTCCAATTTGGTTTAGTATACATACTTAGTGATAGTGTTCCAGCCTTATTTTATCTTCCAAAAAGTCTACAGTTAATGTGTATTTTTTTCTGATTACAAAGTTATTTTAAAAAACAACAAGCGATCTTTATGAGTTTTACCACAGAGGTCCTAAGCTAAGAACCCACTGCTTCATTACCTATAATGTGTCATTAAGCCGATACCTCAAAGAGATAAAGCTGATGAAATGCAGGGTGTACGAACCCCAAGCGCCACTTTCTGTTTTAAGTTAAATCATTTCCTGGAAGAACCCAATCACCTTGGGCAGCAAAAACTCATCTCTCTGAAGAACCCTGCTTTCTCCTGCAACAAGCCTGCCCCCTTCCTAGCTCAGGCCGACTCACTCCGGCGGGGGGCGGGGGAGGCGCACGCTCAGGCCTCTGGGGCGGCAGCGGTGGAGCGGTCCATGGGCGGAGAGAGGAGCGAGCGGGAAGTGATTCTGAAAACCTTAAAGGCCAGAGGGGCCTCAGCAATCACTTAGTTTATGTGCACAAGTAAAGAAACCAAGACGTCCAGAGAACCTGACAGTGGTACGAGCTGGCTGTGAAAGCAGAACACGTCCTCCTTGGTCTCAGTATTGTCCATGAGTTCTGTGTTCTATTTCCTGATAGAACACTGTGATATAAACATACTCTCTCCTTAAGTCGCTGACCCACGGGTTTGCACGCCCTCAGACACACCGGATGCTCTGAGCAGTGCGCAGGCGTGATGCCCAGCACACTGTGCCTGCTCTTTGCCAAATACTACATGTCTATTTATAATGGCTTATCATTCCCATGTTACAGATGAAGAGTCTGAGGAACAGAAGGTTAAGGTCAACCCTCTAGTAAACGGTGGAGAGGGGGTTTAAAGCTAGACTCTCGGCCAGATTTGAGAGGCAAGGCTGTGTGTAGGTAAGAGCAGAACTGTTTGCACGGTTAATTCCAATTTCATGCTCATAGAGTCTGTGCACAAAGACTTCCTGAATGTGATGAAGTCACATCTGATAAGCTCCCACCGCGTCTGGACCGAACCTCTAACCTCTCCGGAAAGACGCGCACCCCGAGAACCAGGGAGCAGGAAGCGCGCGGCCCCTGGGGGGCAGGCCCACGCTGGGCTGGAAACACCCAGGAGGTCACAAATCTTTGCTCTTCAGGTTGCCGCTGGTTCCGTGCCTGGCTTTGCAAACAGCTGGCCCTCCTTTGGAGCGGGCATGCAGCTCTGGCCTACCAAGCCGACTTCACCGTTCCAGGAAACTACTCTGCTCCCCGGGGCGGGCAACCGACAGGACCGCGGTCCAGGTCGAAGTCCAGGAAAAGGACAGGCTTGCCCACTACTGTGTCGTGCACCTCGGTTGATGACTGAAAGGCCTCACTTTTAAAACATACACCATTTAAAAAGACTCACCCTAAAGAGTACAGTTCAATAAAAGTTGTATTTATGAAATAAACAGGTAATGCTAACATTTAAAACAGATTATGCTTCAAAAGTCTATTTGTCAGGCGCGGTTTGAAACTCTGAAGGAGCTGGTTAGGTTCCAGTCAGCATACAAAAGCTAGCTTGACTGTAAATATACGCAAAGAACCGTTACTATTCCAAGTATAGTACTGTTGAAAAGTTCTATATTAGTTAAGTTTGAGATACTAAACATTGGCCTGTCAAGGACTTCCAACTTCCAAGACCCGCGTATAGTTGCTACCTCCCACGAGACATACCCTTGGAATGTCACGAACTAGCAGGCAAGACTTCCCGTGGTGAGAGAGGGAGCTGCTGCTCTCAGTAAGCGACCTGCTACTTTTCTCTCTGTGTGACTGAAAAGTGATTCTGCAGTCCATGCGCGCTCCCAGCGAACGGAACACCAGGGGCAAAAGCACACACCAGACACCGCCCCCGGCTCCCTGGAAACCTTATACAGCTGGGGGCAGACGGGGAGTGGGGGGCTGTGCGTGGCAAACCCCGCCCATAAGGAAAATGAAGTTTTACTGGAACACAGCCACATCCATCTGGGTAGGTGCTGCCTGCTCTCCCACCACAGGGTCCACTGCATGGAGACCACAGGCCGGGCAAAGCCTACAATGGTTACTATCTGGCTCTTTGTAGAGTTTGCTGACTCCTGACCTGGGTCACCCTTGGAGCCTAAGTCTAGGATGCCTGGGTCCCCAAGGAAGAGAACAAAGAACGATCACATCACACCCTCCCTGAAACGCTGCTCGGTACAGAGGCGGCTCTACGAGCCAGGCCCCCCAACCCCCTGCGCGAGGACCGGGACCCTGCGGGGTCAGGGGGGGCCTCTCCTCCCACACCGGCTGAAGGCTGTGCCGCAGATTTTTGGGGCAGTTTGGAAGGAAAAAAGCAAAGCTTAAAGCCTGCACATCTGAGACTACGAAAAACCTGGTTTTTCGTAGTCTCAGATGTGCAGGCTATTTTCCCCGACACGGTGAGACTGGCTCCCACTGGACGTCGAGATGCACTCCAGCAGGGACAGCACAAACCCCGCAGGTCACGCAGCCATTACGGTTCCATCCTTAGGACAGGGAAGGCAGCACTGACTTGCGAAGATCAAATGATTTCATAAAAGCTCTTTGTCGAATGGGAAGCAAGTGCACATGCTACAGATACATACAACAACAGTGTCCAAGAAATGACTACTGAGGACTATAGAGAGTATTCCTTGGCCAGCAGTAACTTTTAATTGAAGTCCACTTTAGAGAATTGTATGTAAGCTTACCTTTTTCATATATTCAGTAACTGGGTTCTGCTGCAAGAATTCAGTACTTTCTCTGGTATAAAATCTCTCTGTGTCAGCCAAAAACTGAGACTCAAAGGATTCTTTATACACTGTTAACGTGGGGCCCTTTGCAAATGCATCATCTTCATTCAGCCCCAATTCCACTAGAAAGAAATATAACTATATTTCAATTACCCTATTTTTGGTCACATTTTACAGAATATACTTAGGTGCAGCCTCCGGCTTAAGTTGTGCTTAAAAGGTAAATGTGGCGCTGGCCAGGCAGCTCCATGGGTTAGAGCATTGTCCTGACGGGCCAAGGCTGTGGGTTCAATCCCCAGTCAGGGCACATACAAGCAGCAACCAGTGAGAGCATCAATAAGTAGAACAACAAAATGAAGTTTTCACTCTCTCTCTAAAATAAAAAAGTATGAAACGGCAGGACATAAAGTCTTATTTACCGTATTAAAGTACGCTGTTTCCATAAAACAAAAAAAGAGAAACACCTCAAGACATACAAAAGCAAGTAATTCTGACCCATGGCCAGGCATGCTTCAAAGTTATCAGGGAGTTTATTTAAAAACTCCTATTTTCTATTTCCTGAAAGCATGAAAGTAAGAAAAATGACTAATCTTAAACATTTAAAAATACAAGGCTGCCTAAGTTTTTCAAGCATTGTATTACGTTATTGGTTTCTCAATTTCTATTTTTCAAGCTGGTATAAATATCTACTTATAATCCAGCTCCATTAATGACATTATCATCACATTATACACCGAGTAATTCAGCATGAGGCCAGAAAATAATTCAAATTTCTATTCCATCAGGGATCAATTTTATGATGGGTAATATCAAAAAGAATCACAATGACTTAAAGAGAATTACAAGCACCCTTATAAATGCTAACAGTATTCATGATGCTACAATATTTTTTAAATGAATCTGTTGGAGTATTGTTATAATTGACGTTTGCTATAAAAACTCTGAATAAAGGAAAACTCTTTACCGTAAGACTGTACAACACCACTGATCAGTCTTGTATTTATGGTTTCGCCATTTCTTTCCTTTTCAATCAGTTTTAAAACAGCATTGGTTACCTTCAGAAAGGACATGGGAAAAAGATGCAGATTACAGGCTACAGTACGTATCACGTTACTGCGTATCTCCCGAACATACACATCCGTTAAACAATGCCAGGGGAGAGGCCCTTGAGGTGCCCCATGAGGAGAGAGGAGACAGTGGCTAAGACGCCAGGTCTGTCTGGGGCTTCAGGGGGAGGCCGCCCACGCTCACACACGCAGGTACCTGTTTGTTCAAGGGCCTGAACAGACAGTCTCTCCAAGTCACCAACGCAAGCTGGAGAAAAAGAAAAAGGGAAAGTATAAAATGTCTATACTTTTACTGTTTTTCTAAGACTGAAGTCATAGGAAACACCTAGAATCCCTGATTATATGATCAGTATTTCTAGATTATAACGTCATAAAGAATCTATCATCCCAATGGAATAAGAGCCACTCTCCCAAGTTAACATCTTCAACAGGTATCAAAGTAGTGATGTTCATCAGCTCACGTTTTATAAGTAACATAAAAATTTGAATTTAAGGAGGCTGTAGATACCAGCTTAAAAGGGCACCAGTAGATGCAACCTATAAAATTCCCTGGGCCAAATTTAATTTTTGACCTGGCACACTTAATGAAAACAATTTTTAAAAGTTTTAAAAACTAAGTTTGGGCAAATGGCTGTCACTGCTCTTCCAGTCTACAAAGATTTTTCTGAAAAGGAGCTACAGACATGCTCTGGATCATCCTTGAAACAGCTGCGGTTTGCTTCGGGAACCGTGCCCACAGAATGCACGCACCGTGCCACCCAGAACACCCAAGAGGGCGCTGGCTCTGCACTGGGCTCGTGGGTGCGCTCTGCAGGCGGGGCCAGAACACTTCTGTCCCTCCCTAAAGTTCTAAAAAAGGTACTCAGTGGACCTTTGGTTTTTTAATATATGTACATTGCTACAATATATATCACATGTATTTGGAATCTAAATGGTTTTTTGTTATCAGACAGAGACTATCTACTATTTTTTATTTTTAATAAATATACTTTCTTTTAAAAAAAGTGTTAAAAACTTGCATAGAGGCTGTATCAGAAAGTTACTCTAAAAAGTCTCTCCAAAAGAGAAATGTTATAACTCATGCACTGTTTTTAATGTTTGTTTAGAGGTATTATTCAGTTGAAATAATATTCAAATTTGTAACAATTTAATGCTCAAATACAAACTGCTGAGAAATTCATTTAAACATAAATGCGATCAGTGTTATTTTCCCCAAATGCAACCGTAGATAAAACTGGGTTTATATAAGATACATCCTTCTGAATTATATAAATTTAATTTATATACTGAACTTTCACTGAGTGGTATTTCCACACGCACACAATGGCCTGAAAAACATATACCCTCTTTTCTTAAACGCAAAAGTGAGGTGTGGGGAAACATAACGCAGTGGACATGAACTTTTAGGAAAGACAGACTGCACCTTTAAAAACAACTTCTTCCAAACATTTTTTCCTTAAATTAAGACAGATTTAGACAGTCCTAACATGACTGTGGATAACTTGTCGCTTTGAAGAGAGGAAGGAAGAGGAGCCAGGCAAGAGAAGGCAGCAGGAGCACAGGTGAACTGCAGAAGCACAGAGGAGCAGGCCCGGGGGAAGCCTGCTGAACCACTACCGTGCCAACCGTGGGGTTAATTTACACTTGCTGGTTGACTTGAAAGGAAACCAACAACGTTTTTAAAGAACAACAACTTTTTATAATTAAAAAAGGAAAAAGAATTATGAGGAAAAAATTAAAATTTTTAATTTCATAACAAAGCATCCTCATCTTCCAGAGATTCTGGAAAACACAATGAAGTTACTGAGTAAGAACTGCTCACTGTTGTCAACTGATACTTGAACTTTAAAGGAATTTAACAGGCTCACTGGAAGAACATAAAGGTCTGTCCGGAAGAAGTCCAGCCATTGTTAATGTAATGAGAACAGTGTGTGCGACATCGATATAACCTGGCAGCCAAGGAGAGTGGGC
This sequence comes from Pteronotus mesoamericanus, assembly GCF_021234165.1. Classification (NCBI taxonomy): domain Eukaryota; kingdom Metazoa; phylum Chordata; class Mammalia; order Chiroptera; family Mormoopidae; genus Pteronotus; species Pteronotus mesoamericanus. The sequence continues at coordinate 79,136,414 of NW_026555329.1, read as the reverse complement.
TGGAATGTGCATGTGTGAACCGCGATGACTTCACTGTACTAGTCAGTATGGATGGTAGATGCTATTGAGTGAGCATATGTACTATGTGGCTGTCACATTCAAAATGACTGAGTAGAGCAATTAATCTGCATCAACTTTGTGTGAAATCCCTCCACCAAAACTATTCGCATGCTTCAGGAGGTCGCAGGTGTGGGTGACTGGGGATTGGCAGCTTCATTGAGACAATGTGCCCATGTATGCATCCTGTCTCGTGCAGAGTTTTTCCACAAAACATCAAATCACCAGGTGACTTAGCCCTGTACAGCCCAGATTTGGTGCCCTGTGATTTCTGGCTTTTCCCAAAACTAAAATCACCTTTGAAAGGGAAGGGATTTCAGACCACCGATGAGATTCAGGAAAATATGACAGAGCAGCTAATGGCAACTGGGAAAACTATGTGAGGTCTCAAGGTGCCTACTTTGAAGGGGACTGAGGTGTCATTGTACAATGTTTCTTATATCTTGTTATCTTCTTTGATAAATGTCTCTATTTTTCATGTAGCATGGCTGGATACATTCTGAACAGGAAATACTGTTTCTAGCCTTTGCTAAAAATTTATGGCTGTGTTCCAAACAGTGACTATAGCATTTAAGAATGTAGAAAGTATGAATTTTAAAAGTAATTAAAAAAAAAACCCCAGCTGAATCTTGAGAAACATACTCTGTAAAGTATATTTGCACTTCTTGTATTTTCTTTAACTGCTATTGAATATAGCTGAAGAGTGAATGGTTTTCGGGACTCTGATGCTATTAAAGGTCATATGTGGTGCTGCAGGTCAAGCAGGCTTCCCAGAGGAAACCAACCCAAATCATGCTGACGCCTACACCGAGAAGCAAGCATCCATAAGTGGAAAAGAAAGGGGAAGTACAGAAACTCCAATCAGGACAATGAGCCTACCGAGTTTTGTGAAAGGCACGTAACTACAGAACAAAGCACCATTATGAAGCAGTAGCAGCTCGGTGTAGAAATTGAGCTGTACATACAAATGATAAAAATGTGCCATGCACCTGTGACCCGTTACGGTTTTCGTGCAATCGAATTTGTCTAGGGTGGAGCAGCACGGCCACTACACCCCTTCTGGGGCGCAGAGCTATCCGTTCTGCAGAACCTGCCATTTTCGCACCCAGGCTCAGAGGGTCCTGGATGAGTGCCTGACAGCCCGCCATCAGCAGGTGGCCCAGCGGCTCCGCATCTTCCCCCAGTCCTCCCCCGGGCTGCGGCGTGGGGCTGGTGGGGGGCGGGGGTCTGCTGAGGCAGGCTGCTGGGCTCCACCTCCAGGGCTCCCCATGAAGCCTGGGCGCAGGTTAGCTCCCAACAACCTCCCGGGGAGGTGAGGCTGCAGGCCTGGGACCGCACTGTGAAAACCAGGAGGCCAAGGAAAAACTTCCTTGCCTGAAGGAACGTATTAATGAAGGTGATTTAACAATTCAAAGGGTGGCCCTTTCAAAGCCTATTTTCACTCGCATTATTAAAAGAAACCCTGCGCTGTTAAACTCTGTGGCTGTTAAACTCTGTGACTGTCATTCCGTGTACCACGCTACTTTGAGGGGAGGAGAGCACAGTCCCCTCTGTGAAGCAGCTCCCCAGAACCGGGAGGGGAGGGTCAGGGACGCCCGATGGGCCTGGCTCTGCCAAGACAGCCATACAAGAACCTGACCAGAGCAAGACGCAGCCACACTGCTGCTCACATAAATCTAAATAATAAGCAGTGAAATGTAAGCCTAAACTAGTCTGGATCACAGTATATAACCTTTTTTAAAAGGCAAAAACCTCACCAACAGCATGACTACCAATACTTTTATGCAACGCAATACGCGGCTCCTTACTTTAATACTAAAGAATAATTCCAGTGTTCACTTTACAAAGGGCTTTCAGTGCTCAACAGGGCAATTCGGGTGAAACCTGAAGGCTGGTCAAATAACTGAAGAAGGAACTTTAGTACCAAACACAGGAGTGTGCAGGTGGTATTTTGGGACTCTGTTTTACTCACCTTTGTCCCTTCTTGCCACAAACTAAGGGTCATTTATTGATAAATTAAAACAAGGGAAACTAGCCTCGTATTCTGAAAATAGATTAACATTTGCCCAGATCCCCTGACTGAAAAGATGATGTATCACTCAGAAAACACACATTTGAAAGGTATTCTAAGAAATCTTACAGAATAGATTTCATATATTCCTTTTCGTCCTTCGTCACACTCACGGCGAACCCAATGTCTATTGAGGTAGGCACAAATTCCATTCAGAACTTTGCTGGAAAATCGGTAATCTTCCCATTGCTGAGTGTAGAATTTCAGTACACTCTCATCCATCAAATCTTCTCCGTCCTGAAAACAAGGCAACTACAGCTTTAAAGATGACTCATGTGTCGCACGATCAAAGCTCACGGAGACAAATCTATTGCACTACCGCACATGGATGTGTGTGGTCTTAGATAGGTCCTTTAAATTATTCTGTATACAAAAACATCCTCATCAGTTTGAATTCTCACAAAAATACAGGTCGTGAGGACTAAAGAGGTTAATTTTAATTCTTTCATCTCAAACTGGGATCAGTTTGCATGATCACTTGCACATTTTGATTCAGAACAGCACACTGGGTTCCAAGTACAATGAGATGGCGTTAAATATGCATATACACTCATAAAAATGAACCCTGAATTTTTACAATATAAGGGTAATTCCTTTTTGTTAACAAACAGGAATTCATCTCAGAAATCATCCTTTTGCTATTTTCTCTGTTAAAAAAAATTAACATGTCCAATTAACAATTTAGACCATAGGCCAACACCATTTATTTTTTTAATTTACTTTCCTCCATTAGACTTAAATTATAAAAATTTAAAGCTTTTTGTGGTAATGTTACATTTTCATAAAAATATAATAATAGGCTAGCTCTTCTTTAACAAGATGTCATGAGGAAAATGTGCATTAATTAAAATTATTTTTATTGAGATGTCTGCAACTTAAGCCACCCATTTTTATTCGAAGGAAACTAACTTGAAAATTTTTTCTTCATGTTAATGACTCTACAAAGTTCAGCCTTTTAACAGCTGAGCATGAAATTGCAGAATCACCGAAATATCCTGCACAGGAAACACGTGACATGGAGCTAGAGGGAGGGCACTCCTCCGTGAACCTGAACGTGAACGGGAATGGGAGTGGGAACGAGGAGGAAGGGGCTGGCCAGCCCGGAAGGGCTCTCAGGCTCAGTGCTTGGGGGCCTCATGTAAACCTACTCATAACTTGCAGTCCACAGCCATCCGACAGCCCCATGAAAACCTGATCACATGACACAAACACACGTTTGTCCACTCACATTTAAGTAAGAAATAAGATGCAGTGCTAAACTATTCTGGACCACAGTATATGACCTTTTTTAAAAGGCAAAAATCTCACTGATAGCATGGTTATCGGCACTTTTGCACAACACAATGTGTGGTTCCTTATTTAATAATTAAGAATTAATTCCAGTGTTCACTTTACAAAGTGTTGTGAATAAAAATAAGGACACAGGGGCTTCAGCAAGACATCAGAAACAGTTTAGGGAACGTGAAAAGAATACTAATTTAAGTCACCGCCTGTGGTCAACCAACTATGGTCTGTTGGAATGTTTGAAAGTTTCCAATTAGCTTGTAAAATATATTAAGAAAAACCATTTTGGAGTATGCTGAAATTTTTGCCTATTATGTGTGTAAATCAAAAATCTTTAAAAACATACACAGGTGCCAGCTCCCCGGGCAGAGAGGCTGCCGCTCGCGCCAGGCCACGTGTGCGGCACCAGAGGCCCGGGCTGCGGCCGCCCGTGGTGGGAGGGCGGGCATCGCGCTGCGTTGCTCCACGCACAGAGACAGGGGCAGAGAACGGCAGAAGGGAAGGGGACCCCCACCGCTGCAAGCGAGAGGCTTGGGGCGGGGGACCCACACTTGAAGGCGGCGGGTGTTCTAGCGAAACCCATCCTGGCGAGGGCACCATTTCACTGTAGTTCTGAGATATGCGACGTGATCGTGTGCCAAAGGCAAGATTCACATCAGGAAAATGCCATTACCAAAGGCTGGAAAACCTTACGATCACTTGCACATTTTGACTCAGAACAGCACATTGGGTTCCAAGTACAATAGAGGTAACCTGAACTCATAATTATATGCTTCAAATTAAAAGGTTCTTTGATTTCTAACAACCAAATGACAAAATGGCTGGCAATTTAAGGAAAGCGTACTGCTATGGTATAAGGGCACTGAGAACTCCTAAACACTCTCATGCAAATATCAATGATAAAAACAACGAATAAATGACAGTGAAAGATTCAGCACTGAGGTGCTACCTTTTTTTTACGTTCTATTAGAAATGTTCAGCATATATGAAAAAAGTCTTACCTTAAGAAGATTTGTCAAGTAATTCTTCAAAAATTCTTTAAGTCGTTTGTACAACTCCAAGCCAACAAACTGAGCTCCCCCAGGTGTCTGCCCCTTTTTTGACTTAGAAGGAGGGACGCCAGCCCCTCGTGCTTGGTTTGACTGGTGAACACTCGTGCAATAGTTATAAACGTGACTTGAAGGAAGTTAAGGAAACCAACATACATCGTTGATGTCAACACTGATCAATATGAACGTATTTTCTTATACAATATTTCAATATCAATACCTTTCCAACATAGCAACAAAAGTCTGTTAACCACTAGAATAGAGAAGAGATCCTGTTATTCACATCCCAATAACGCTACCTGTGAACCAGCCCCATTTACACGCAGGCACTGAGAGCAGCCAGCCAGGAGGAGGAGAGGTTCAGGAAGACGCCAGACCTTCCACACCACCCACTGAGATTTTCTTGAGGAAGCGGCCCGAGTGCACGAGGAGGCAACAGGTACAGAGGGAAGGGCGCAGTGATCTACTTCAGTAAAAACAGAAAACTAATAACCACAGTCTATTACAATGTTTAGATTTATTTCCAGAAGCATACAGTATAAATACAGAAACAACCAAAACTTTATTTTAAAATGATGTATAGGTGGATTTAAACAAAGCTACACCTTGAGGATGAAGGACGAAAAGCAGAAGAAATGGCAAGTGAGAGACCAAGTCTGCTTGTTCCACCAGACAAGTCAGAGGTGCCTGCCACGGCCAGCTACGTGGGCAGCTCACACCACCACTGGACGTTGGGAAGGGGTGTCAAAACGCTCCCAAGAAACCCAGAAGAAACAGCCCAAGTCTGAGCCAGCTGCCTCTGGGAAGGGGCAGCGAAGAGAATGGGGAAATTCTCCATTCTCTTGGGGCAGAGAACCACTGTTTTGGTACAACCTTTAAAACTATTTTAGTGTATTGACATATATTTTACTTGCCAATACTGATATTGACTAGGGCAGAAAAAAAATACAAGATAGAATTATTTTGGTATATTTTAACAATTTACTACACAAATATATTTCAAGCCTGTGGGTACAGATAGATTATTCAATAAATGACATTATGGTAAGAGGTGATATCAAAATATAATCCATATTCCAAAATATATTACAAATAGATTAAGAAAAAATACACACTGAAACCATAAAACAAAGAAAATATGCAAGAATATTTTCCAGATTTCAGTTTGGAGAAGGTCTTTCTAAGCAAAGTCGTAAACATTTAATCGGAAATTTTGAAAATATTTTAGTAAGAAATAAATTAACCATTACTATTTTTAATAAAGATAATTTAGACTATGAAAAAAATTAATCTCTATAGAAACATGGGCACCATATTCCAACAGAAAACCCCAAAACTAAAAGAAGTATTATGCGTCAGTGGCTGACCCCTCCCCAAATTCCTCAACCTTAGGAGCAACCAAACTGAGCCTTAAAACAATGAGTCACTTTACTACGTTTCAAATGCAGAGAGAATCACAGATTTTAATACACAATGAACTCATTAGCTCATGACCCAATTGGGAAAAATATTACTATTCCCCAGTCTTGCCTCATTTCATCCAAACCCTCCCTAATGTTTCAGGTTTCAGGAAATAAAGCAGTACAGATTCTCACTGAGAATAACTGAGGTTACCATGTATTCCTCCCTAGTCCACTCCTCCCTCCACTGCCCCCCCCAGGGGCAAAGTTGCTCATGATGCGGCATCGTTCCTATGGATGTTCTTCTATTGTATTATTTTACATGTTTTCAAGCATGGCACAAAATGTGGCACGCACGTGTGCTTACACTGCTTGCTTCGGTTAAGTGTGCAACGGCCACAGCAGGGTGCGACATGCCGCGCGGCACGGACCTGTGAGACCGGGCCCACTCTCTTGCTGGCAGGCCCTGCTAATGGCCATTTGGTGGGCTCCGATTTCTGGCACACCTGCTTTCGTTTAAATCAGGTTTGCACACTGAGGTTTCTAATCCCCCTCGAGTGCAACTACACGGGAGGGTGACCAATGGGTCACGTGCTGTGCGTCATATGGCCTATTCTTTCTCACGATGTGTATCGTTACTTCTGGGAAACTGTCCATTCTGCTAAGTTTTTAAGTATACTGCCCAACGGTTCAGTTTTCTCTTAAAAAAAAAAAAAAAAAAAGGCCTTATTTTAAATATTTTTTATGATTAATTTTGCCAGAGGCTTGCCTATTGATCTTTTTAAATAACTGGTTTGGGACATTAATTTTCAAAAGCGTATCTTTATTTCATTTGTTATTTTTAACTTCTTTCTTTACATTTGCTTTCTTTCTGTAAATCCCTGTTTTGGTTGTTTAGTTTCGTAATTTCTCTAGTTCTTTGCTCTTTTTAATATAAGCTTGAAAACTGCAGGTTTTCCTCTCCACACCACGTTGGCTGCCTCACTGGGATCAGACATGTATTTCCTTTTTTCAGTTAAATTTTCTTTTTTCCACTATCAGTTCTCTTAATTCAGTTATTTAGATGTTTTTAGATTTCCAAAGGGTATTCCTTTTACCTTAAAGTACTTTTAATTTCATTTTAAAAATTAATAAAAAGTTATCTTTTTGGTAGTTTCTTTAAAATGCGATCAGACTTAGAGCTGAGTGTGTGGTTTTTCTTTGCATGTGCTTGAAAGGAACGTCCGTTTTCTGATTGGACCTGTTAGAGCAAGCTGGTCACTTCTGTTTTTCAAACCTTTTATATTGATGATGATTTGTCTGTTATTAATTACTGAAAATTTTTTATTGAAATCTCCCTCACTACAGACTTGTCAATTTCTCTTATTATGTTCTACAGTATTTGCCATACATTTTGAGGCCCTACTAGCAAGTATACAAATCTGAAATTATATTCCTGGTGAATGTAACTTGAAATGATATCCCGTTATCAAAAGGAAGTAACTGTGTTTACTCCCGACAGCAGTGCTTCAGAAATCTCTCCTACCTGATGTTAATACAGTTATTCCTACCTTCCGGTTCGAATTTCCTCAAATACCTGCACCGTCGCCCCTTTGACTTCAGTGTCTCGGCTGCAGTGTGTCCACGGGCGCCCACCGCCACAGGAGCCTTTGCTCACAGCAGGGAGCCTGATGCTCTCTGACGAGCAACTCTGGTTTTGTGAATGTATGCTTTAGCCTGCTGTTTGCATGATTTTCTACCGTATTTTGCATTTTCCATTTTAATTATTTTTCTCTATTTTCTCCCCCCTTCTAATGGATCCATATTCCCTGTTCGACGGTAGTTCTTTGATGCTGAAATTACCCATTTAATTTGTATTCTTGTAATGGGTAGCTGAATACCTGGCATAACTATTTTGCCTTTCACCACTTCTGACAATTTCCTGAGTTATCTTCTTTTGCACTATTTCTGATTCCCTTCCATTTTCTCCTACTTTTTCTACTACATGTATCTTGGACATTTTCAAGCCACCTTCCATATCTTACTTTATGTCTTCAGTTATTTGCCATCAGTTTATCTTTGTTCAAACTTCCTAATTTTTCTTGATCTCCTGTCTGGTTAAGTGATTCTCTCAGCTGTGTCAAATTTGCTGTTTACTTTTACTGAGTTTATTTTACATTTGTAGAGTTTGTGTTCCTTTTAATCTGCCTTGTTTTCTGCCTTTATGTTTTTGATTCTTTTTATCATTAATGGTTTTTAACATTCTTAAGGGCCCTCTCTAAAGATTCTGTCTCCTAAGTTCCCATGGCTCCAATTCTGCGGCTCACGCTACATGCCGACTTGTTCCGATGGACTCTCTCCTCCACTTTGTAACTACATTTTTTTAAACTCAATTTCACGGGGTTTCACTTTAATTTTTTAAAAAACGATTTATTTATTTTTAGAGAGGGGGAAGGGAGGGAGAAAGAGGGGGAGAGAAACACTGATGTGCAAGAGAAACTTTGATAGACTTGCCTCTCACATGCCCCCAGCGGGGTACCTGGCTCACAACCCAAGCACATGCCCTGACTAGGAATCAAACCTGTGACTTTTGGTTTGCAGGCTGGAACTCAAGTCACTGAGCCACGTCAGCTGGGGCTCACATTACTTTCAAGCTTGAGGAAATCTTGCAACAAGTTGGTAGGACAAGCTCAAACCCCAAATACACCTGAAGGGACAAATTTACGAGAGACCTTCCCATCCACCCTCACATCCAGAACTCAGCTCAAACTGATTTGCTGGTTGCCTCCCTGGGATGCTGGGTTGACAGTTTTGTTTTCCAGTTCACCTCTTCACTGAAGATTTCCATGGAAACGTGGCTCCACCCCCACTACTTGCCCGGGCACCAGGCTGTGCCTCCTTTCCTGTGTGGCCACCTTCCAGCTCGCCTCTCGCCCAAACCCTCAAAAGCTGCTCCAGAGGCTCCCAAGTTCTACCTAGCACCCAGCTCCAGTCGCACCCAGGGGATGTTTTGGCTCTCTGGTTCAGCCTGACCTCTGTTTCTTGGCAATATGTTAACCTGCAGCTAGTAAATTAACAAAGGTCTTAACAAAGACAAACCCAGAGATAGTGAAGTGCAGAAAAGGGGAGCTTCTTACCCACTGAAGAGTCAGAGTGTACACAGTTACAATTTTTCTAGAATAAAACTGGAAAATATTTAAAAGCCTTACATTATACCTTTTTTGATACAGTAATTACACGGGTAAGCATTCACCAGAAGTTCTCACAGAAGCATACACTTACCTAGCAAACTGCCACGGCACTGCATGCTCTGCAGGCTGCCAGTCCGAGCGCGGCGCTGCCAGGGTGGGTTTCTGGGGGGCACTCTCCTCTGGGCATGTGGACAGCCGCCGTCTCCCCGTGTCCTCCGAGAGCCCTCTGGCGTCTCTCCCTTGCCTCATAAAGATCCCAATCCTACGGGACTGGGGCCCTATCTTAAGTCCTCATTTACTCTTTCTTATCCCCCACCAAAGGCTATAAAATTGGGGTTACAGCTTCAACATATAAATTTTGGGGGCACAGAACTCAATCCATAGCACACATATATCTATACAAAATGTTCAAAATAGACAAATCTGTAGAGACAGAAAGTGTATTAGGACGTGGGGGGAGTAAGGGTGTGACGGTTAAAGGGAACAAGGTTTCTTTCAGAGACGTTACATTCAATTTTAGAGCATTTTTAACGACAGCTGAACAGGTCTGTGAATATACTAAAAACGAGTGCAATGTACATGTGGAATTAATAATTCCATGGCATGTGAGTTATATATCAATAAAATTTACTTTAAAAAATTTCAATGCAATCGTAATTGTAATCCCAGCAGTTTTCAGGATAGAAATGACAAACTGAAAGTAAAACTTAAGAGAAATGCAAAGGATCTAGAATAATCAAAATAACCTTGGGGGGCAGGGGAGGAGAACAGAACAAAGTCAGAAGACTTATACTGCCTGACTTCAAGTGTTTTCATAATGCCACAGTAATTAAGACAAAAAATAAAAACACCAACCAATATCCTGCAGAATGTAGATACAAAAATATTCCATAACACATAAATCAAATTAGTAATGTATCATTCCTATAGGATGGATAAATATATAAACAATTCTAGAAACAGACGCATACTTAAAATTGTCATTTATTTTAACAAAGGCACCAAAGCAACCCATTGGGGGAAAGTCTTTTCAACAAATGACACTGGAATAATTGGATGGCCACACGGGGGAAGAACGAACCTCAAGCCCTGCACCTCACAACACATGCCAAATGAACTCAAGAGGGATCACAGACCTCAATGTAAAAGCCCAAATCACAAAGCTTTCTCATAGGCCACCAACTAGAGAAGAAAACAAAGTGGGTTTCCTCAAAAGAAAAATATCTGCTCCCTGAAAGACATCAGTGAGAAAAGGAACAGCGAGCCTCAGACTGAAAGAAAACAGGCGCAAGTCGTACTGGACAACACACCAGTGTCCTAAATAAATGCCTCTGACTGAGTAATAGAAAGTCCAGCAATCAAAAATTGGAAAGAAAACAGCAGCATTACAATACTTTATTAAAGGAAGACATACAAGCACCCAACTAGCATGTGAAAAGGGACCCAGTGTCATCGATCACCACGGAAACGCAAGTTAAAGCCATGAGACACCCCGCGCACCCCGGGAATGGCTACAACCACAAGCGCTGACACACCAAGTGCAGGTGAGCCTGTCACACAGCGCACACTCCTCAGGCCCTGCCTGTCCGAACACCAAGGGGCACAGCCGCTTTGAAAGTCGGCCGCCTTCTTCTAATCCACTTGATTGGCCCGTAAGTCCATTTGGTTTTTCTGTACGATGGCTCTAGCACTTAGCTGTCTTTAACTTCATTCAAAACAATCTTGTTAGACTGAATTGTGACAGCTGTCATATCAGGATGCACTTAAAAAAAGCGATCAAAATCAGTGAATTTTTGTGTAGCCATTTTAATACTGAAGATGGAAGAAAATATGCAAAATTTTCGGCATATTATGCTTTATTATTTGAAGAAAGGTAAAAATGCAGTTGAAATAAAAAAAAACCAAAAAACAAAAAAGGTGCAGTGCACGGAGAGGGTGCTGCGACTAATCAAAGGTGTCGAAAGTGGTTTGCAAAGTTTTGGGCTGGAGCTTTCTCTCTGGTTGTTGCTCCCCTGTCAGGCAGACGAGTTGAAGCTGATAGTGATCAAATCGAGACAATAACTGAGAACAATCAACGTTATACCACACGGGCGATAGCTGATGTACTCAAACTACCCAAATCAATAGTTACTGGTAAAAATGAAAAATGTCTTTTACTTTATGGTAAAAACTAAACAGACTTTTTTGGCCAACCCTATCATACATGCAATCCAGCAACCCACTGCTATGTATTTACCCAAGAGACATGAACACACTACACCCATGGAAAGAACTGCACTTGACATTCATAGTGTCTTTGTTCATTACACCCCAAACTGGAAACAGCCCAGGTATTGATCATTAAAGAATGAGTAAAAATACCACTGTATTCAAAAAACAGAATATTACTCAGGAATAAAACCAGAAACCCAGTGATACTGGCCATAACATGGTAACTCTCAAAAGCATCCTGAACTACAGCAACCTCACACGAAGGGGTACATACGCTCTACTTCCCTTTACATGAAGCTGCCTTGGTGAAGGCAGGCTGACTGGGAAGCATGAAGGGACTTCCTGTGGGGACGGTCACGTTCTCTCTCCTGGTATGGCGTCAGGCTGCACAGGCAAATGTGCCAGTCAAAACACAGCCGATGGAAACCGAAAATGAGTATCAAACTCTTAGTACATGCATAAGTATTTAGGGAGAAATGTGTGCAAGTCTACAACTTACTCTAAACTTCACCTAATAACATGGATGGATACACAGAGGGAATCAGGGCAGAGAGCTATTTCATTAAGGAAGTGCAATAAAATGTTAACTGCAGAATACGGGTCTTCACTATAAAATTCTTTCAAGTTTTCTGTATGTTTGAAATTTTTTATAATAAAAGGCAGACAACTCCAAGACATAAAATAAAATATAACCTTTAAGCCCTCGCCCCTGTGGCTCAGTTGGTTGGAGCATTGTCCTATAAACTGAAAAGGTTGTGGGTTCAATTCCCAGTCGGGGCACCTGCCTAGGATGTAGGTTCGGCCCCCTGGTTGGGAAGTGTACAAGAGGCAACTAACCGACTGATGTTTCCCTCCCGCCCCCCGCCCCTTCCTCCCTTCTTCTCTCTCTAAAGTCAATAAGCATGCTCTTGGGTGAGGATTAAAAAATATATACATAAAGCCTTTAAAAATAAAACAAAGAGTTGAACCTCCGATGTCATTAGCCAAAGATAATTATAAATGCTTTATTATCTAAAACTAAAAACAAAGCTATAAAACTGTTAGGGTGAGGGCTACGGCTAAATTGCTGAACCAAAGCCTGTGCACAGCTTCGGCCCCTTCTTTAAGACCTACAGCAACAGTGCTCTCGGCCAATTATTCACGTAAGACAGGTGTCTTCCCAGCCATCCAGCCTCTGAGGCTGCTAAGTCACGCTGCTCTTCCTCACCTCGCTCCTCATCAAGGCAGCGTAGGGCTCCCGGTGCCCTGGCACGCTCCTGTTGGTACCTTACGGCTGGCCTCCCTCATCACATCCAACGGTCTTAGCTTGGCCACAGCGGCCAGGGCGCTGCGGTCCTCTGGCTCGGACGTGCACCGGCTGCTCCCTGGCCCATGGGGCAGCATGGCTTCAGGACTTCAGCCCGCGTACTCTGCGATCTCTTAATCTGCACAGGAGTCTCATCATTTTATTCCAGGTATCGCTTTTTCTCTTCATTATCTTGGACACTGCAAATTTAGTATCTTCAGTTATGGGAAATTATTTTACATTCTCTATAATACTGTAAATTTTAAGAATCTCCTCTCATTTTTCTCTAGAATTACTACCTAACAGTCAGATATGGGCCTCTGGATTACTTCTCAATGTCCATACCTTTTTGCCTTCCTATTTTACTTTCAAGTTTTCTTCTTGCTCTTCTACTTTTCTTTTTAGAGTCTTGAGTTACCATTTCAGATGTGAGTTTTCTTACAGTCCTGTTTCTAGTTTATGGCTGTATAAGAAGCTTCTCGCATCTGACAATGGTCATCTCTAACATACTTCCTTCTGTTCCATGTATTATCAGTGTCTTCATTTCCCCTTTTATTCTGTTTGTTTTTCCTGCCCTTTCATACAATGATTAATCCTTAGAGATAAGGTGCTAAAAGACCAACTGGAAATGCCGCTGGCCTGAGTGGGGCTGGCGAGTTTTGGGTGACTCACTCTCCCTGGAGCTGGCCTCTCACTGCGGGACCCTCCCGTCACTAAAAGGCTTTCCGTCCCGGGGCCTTCCATCTGCAGAGTGGTCCCGTCCGCAGCAGCACCAGTGCTCTGACCCGGAACTGGAGCCCCGCTCTCTAACTTCACTGCCCACTTTCTACCACGAGCTCTGCGGATGGTTCCTCTTCATGCCAACCTCTGCCAGGCCTCCTGTCCCCGGGGTTTCTAAGATGGTCCCATTCAATGTGTCCGCAATGCCAGCAACAATCCTGACGGGGACGCAGGCTCTCTTGGCGGCCACGTGTTCTGGACTTGGGAGCGGAAGGTGATGCTGAATCCACCCCTTGCCCCCAGCGCTGCAGGCCCAGGGGCTGCCTGGCCGGCGCTCCTCTTGGTGCCGCCTGAGCGGGGGCTTCTTGCACCCTGGTCATCAGCGCCCTGCCTCCACCTGCTTCTCCTCTTTCAAAAAATCGTTGCCTCCTTACCTGTAATGTTTGTTCTCTCGTTCTTTTGTCTTCACTGATTTAAACATTATTTTACTATCATTTTAGTAATGTCACAAGCGGGGAAGTCAGAACAAATTTCAGCAGAGGCCTAGTAATCTGCTGCTTCTGAGCTCCAGCTCCGCGTCTACGGCCACCGCCCTGGCCCACCTTACACGTCAATTCGAGTCACCCTCTCCCTGTCTCAGACCTCTGATCTTGCGGTTGAATCCCACGGGATTTCCAGGTTAACCCTCCTAACACTTGCGTACATCAAGCCATTCGTCCTCAAGTCATATGTCCATCCCAATGGACCTATGACTGAAACAAACAAACAAGAAACCCCCGCACCTCACCTGATTTTCAAGATTCACCGGATGCTGCACCACCCTTCATTCACCGGTTAAACCACGCAAGTCGCCCAGCTGTTTCACAGAGCTCTCCCAGCGCCCAGGCACGTCCTCTGAGTGCTGCGCTCCACTTTCCTGGTCGCCTTCTCCCTCCAGCACGACTTCCTGTCTTCCCCTCCTCATCCATAGTCACCTTCTGAGGTCCACACAAACGCTGCTAGTTCAGGAAACTTCCCAACCTCGGCAGCCTCCAGCCTTCCTCCCCGCCCATCAGACACTCCTAACAACGCTGACGCTGACGGTGCAGTGAGACCGTCAGCGGTCCCATCACAGACACTTTGCCTTCCGTGTACACACCCTCCATGTCACTGAGCAGGCCTTTGAGACAGCTCATAAGAACACCTGAAACATAATAGAAAAATAAAATATAAGCCAGAATAAATATCTACAGAACAAGGAAGCAAAATAGGATACAAAATTCCAATATCCAAGTCAGAATCCTAAGTTACCGGAAAACAAAACAAAACAAACCCGGGTCTCACTATGAATTATTAGAAATAAGCATATCACACATCTGGGGTACTAGCTGCCGAAAGTAATCTTGGTTTCAGCATTTCTAACGGTATGCAGGTAACAGAACCAGCTGCTAAGGCAATTCCTATTTCTGACTCAAGTACAAATACTATCAAAGCAATCAAGGAAAAACGAACTTTCCCACGGTCTCTGGCAAAGATGCTGTTTCTGGACCACACGAGAAGAGTCACAAGTGGTTAGATACAAGTTCACGGTGACGTGATGTCAGGAGACCATTTCTGTTCCCTCGCAGGGATGTTTCAGGCCAAATTCTCCTTCAGGATCAATGACTGGTGAACCACTTGATACAAAAAACCAGAAACCCTACAGATACGTTTACTTTCACCTAGGAAACTGTTTGTGTTAAAGATGACTCTGAAGATTACATACGCGAGTGCAGATAAATACCCGGGCGGACGTTCCCTAGCGAGCGGCCCTGGGACCGCCTGGGTGGCTGAGCCGTGAGCAACACACGGAGGGGGAAGGACGTGCCCCTTCCACTGTGTGCCTTTGTGCACTTCTAATATCTCACAACAGGATTACTTACGTAGAAACAAAAAATTACATGTTCGAAAGCCCCCTAATGGACCTACTCCTGAGTTGCAGTTTTCCCAGTCTATGCAGCTTTAATGCACGAACTGGGAAGCCGTGTCCACATGGGGAAGAGTTCGGCCTCAGCCTGCCCCCCATGTGAAACGCCGGCTGGGAAACCTACACGCGTGGTTTCCTGGGAGAGGAGGCTGGCGCAGTTTGTGTACAAACAGGTGTACACTTCTGAGGGAGCAGCAACCACCTGCCACACAAGGGTGGCCCCAAAGGACGCAGCACAGCCCGCCCCACCCCTGGGGGGTTGTGCCGACACACCACCTTCGCTTTCTGGTTTTCAGGCCTTGGCTTCAAATTGAACATACGACGTGGGGAAATGCTACGGGAAAAGGAAAGAGCAGGCCCTGGTGAGCTGCCAGAGAGAAAGCACTGTGGCGGCTGGGGGCGCTGTCCGACGGGCGCCGTCCCGTGCTGGAAGGGCTCTGCGGCAGGCGCACCCCAACTCCTGGGGCCGTTTCCTGCGGTGGGAAGCTCCGGCCTCGGGCCTCCAGTGGCTCTGCCTGTAGGACGCGAGGCTCCTTCTGCCCCCACAGACCACACTGCCACCCACCATCCTAACACGTGCACCTGTACATGTTACTAAATCGTTTACTTTCTATGATGCGTATTAAAACAAAATAAATATGATCGATAATTAGGAGAAAAATGGTCCAATCCAAAATTATTTTAAAGCAAAAACAGCGCCAGACTGCAAACTGAAATGTCGCTGGTCCGATCCCCAGGCAGGGCACAGGCCTGGGTTGTGGGCCAGGCCCCCGCGCGGGCGCAGGAGGCAGCTGGGTGATGTCTCTCTCACACACACCAGCGTTCCCCCTCCCTCCTCCCTCCTTTCCCCTGTCTAAAAAGTAAATAAAATCTTTAAAAAACTTTTTTAAAAAGAGGAAAACTTAAATATAAAAGTTAGGAGGAAATAAGGAAATGAAAAACCACCAAGAGGTAAAAATAGTCTAAAAATCTAAGAGGTAAGACAAGACGCTTCATTCAGCAGACAACGGGTTAGCTGTTTTTCACTAAGGCACCCAGAACCTGGCAGACCCACATATTTGACTTTTAAAACCGGAGGCTCTTTTCAGAAGGTTCCCTGGAAACCGTCTTTGGAAGCCGACACCTGGGCCTCGCAAGGGTCTGCCCAGGTTCCCTGCAGGCAGGTGCGGCCAGGGAGGTGGGTGGCAGGTTGTGGTGAAGAGCCAGGTCTGCTTCTGCCTCCAAGGAAGGTCGCACACTGTGTCACTCTGGAACCGTTCAATCGTTTGCCAAGGCACACCGTTTGCATGGCTGGTAGGGACAAATCACGGCGGAGGGGTCACGCTGAACACAGAGGTCCCAGGCAAAGCCACGCATGCCTGCCCCTCTTTCCCCAGACAGACCTTCCCACCCTGGGAGAGGCTGCGCACCCTGCTGCGTGGGGGTGACACCCAGAGGCTCTGGGGATGCTGCCAAGGCCTGGCTGTCCCCGTGACCCAAAGCACTGGGCCTCATCTAAGGGGAGAGGGGAACCGATTTGAGACTTTCGGTTTCTACCAAACTTAAACCATTTTCACTTTCTAAAAGTCTACTCAATTAATTAAGCAAAACTAAACAGAATAGAACCATTTTCTACTGCTACTTCTTACCGAACTGGAACTCAAGAGTAGAAATTCCAATAATGAACTTGTATTAAGATCATTTGCACAGATTCGCACTAAAAGTTAAACTAGAAATACTTCCCATTCTCACAGGTCACCACGTGGGCCATCTGACAAACCAGCCAGGGCAGCGGGCCTGCCCCTCACAGCCTGTCGGCAAAGCTATGCAAGAACTAAGTCCTCCTGAGCTGCAGGCAGGCAGGGTTCCCGACCGATGGGGACATCCCTGGCAACGCACATCAATTCACACCCTCCGGCAGCTTCCAAAAGCAAAGACAGCTGGTAATTGCTTGTATCACCTGTAGGGTTTGTTTACAAATGCTCACAGTGCTCTGAGTATATACACCATGAATCAAAAAATTAAAAAAAGGTAAAAGAAAAAACTTAGGCTGAATGTACCATATTCATACTAATAAACAAGAACTCAATTCTAGAGGCAGTTATGCAATATAATTATAAATTCTGTGGGTTTTCTCAAGGATGGGTGCAAGTTCTCAATCCTAAATACTTTAATAGTACTAGCTCAGTAGTGAAAGGTAGAGACAACTTATATTTGCATAAGGAAAACTAATAAACTACATTTTAAAATGCATGCTTCATACTGAAAATCCAGAAAGTACAGGTCATTAAAAAAAGCATCTTGAGGCCCAATACCTACAAATCGCCACTTTCAGTCGGAGCCGGGTAAATTATTTTCACAAGTAGAGAGGGTGCGCTGGGCGTTCACAGTGCATGTGCCCCTTTATGTCCTGCTCTCTCTCGTACTGCAAACATTATTACATATCAGCAAATACTCAATATATTTTAATGGCTATTTATAGCCTTACTGTTAAAGACTGAGGTTGCTTTCCACCGCTTCCTATTATTAAAGTATTCTGAAAAGCCTTGCACATATAATTTGAACACAGCTATTTCCTTTGGACAAAAACGCCCCCAGCAGAGTATGTTTTTATGTCTTTGTATTTCTAAATTTCTCTTCAGAAAGATGCGAGCAAACTGACACTCCCAGCCGCCTGAAGAGCCTCGGCTCCCTCCGCTCTCGCCAACACTGGCTCTAGTCATTTCTTTAAAACCCTTCTCAACCTGATAGGGTAAAGCTTTTTTAAGCTCTTCATTTCCTTAATAATTAACATTTCCCCGTTCGCCTGCTGACAGCTTGCATTTCCTCTTTCTGTGAACCAGTTACGACCCTTAGAGCCTTTCTCTGAGGGTATAAATTCAGGAGAACAGTGGCTTATGTTGGAAAATGAGCTACGTTCACATGCTTAGGTTTGTTTGCTGTAAGCCATGCTCGTTAGGTGAGCAAAATAAGACTCGTGTAAGACCCCTGAACCTGAATAAAAAGTACAAGATAAAACGATACCCACAGACATTCACTGGGCTGGGTGGTTATTTCCAAATGGACCCGGGTCACCTGTCATCTACTGTGAGAACAAGGTGTTCCTCTTTCTGTCTGATCTGCTTTTTGGAGATTGAGTTTCTATAAAGGGAAGAGCATTCTGTAGCTGGATCTTTCCCCTAGACCCCCCACACCTTCGGAAGCACTGGCAAGAGTCAGACACGTTGACCTGAGAGAGGGACGGCCGCAGCAGTGACCTGAGCAGAACGCAGAGCTGGCGGGCGCAGGGCCGCAGCGGGACCAGCCTGCGCTGCACGGCACCCCGCAGAGCGTCCGGGGCTGCTGCCAGGGGCTCGCCCCGGTCCCGGGGTGAACAGAGCCCCGCCTGGGGACCACCAACTGTGCCCCTGAGTGTCAGGACACTGGTTAAATGTGAATTCTGAAGATGCTGCTGTGATGACTTCCTAGGAAAATCGGACATGACCCTCATGTACTGGTTGGGAAAAAGATTTTGAAAAAGACAGGCTACAAAAACAGAATAAACTAATTCAGCTCACAAGGAGAAAAACAGAAGCTTCAAAGTTTATGAGAACGTATGCAGATGAATAGAAAAAAGAGGAAGACATCAACACAGAAGTTTAAATTGCTTCCAAGGGAAGCTAAAATTATGATTTGAGGTGTATAATGATGGCAGGAAAAAAGAAAAAAAGAAAAAGGATTCTGACATGGAAATGCAGGCAGGGGGACCTGGGGCCTTTCAAGAACAGCGAGAACCTTCAACTAGATGGCCTGGTGTCTGGACTGGCGAGACTGGGTGCTGGGTGCAGGCCACGGGGACCCGGCCTCGGGCTGTGCTCCCTGCCCAAACGTCTGCTCCACAGGCAGGACCCAGGTCTGACACCAAAAATAGAACGATGTCCAAAAGGGAAAAGAAATTTCATTTCCTACTTCAAGTTTAAACATAAGGAAACCAACTATTATCTACCCATCTGCATAGGAATACTTCTATTATTTTACTGAAAAAAGAAAAATCCTTGTTGCACTGTAGACACACCCCCACGCACGCACGCACGCACGGGACGTCACAGAAAACTGGACCTCCACAGATGTGCTTGACAGACAGTGGGGAGCAAGGGCTCAAGGCAAAACTTCAGGAGAAAATGAAGCCTCTGTGAAGGGGCTGGAAACAAAGTTAACTGAACAAGACCCTCTGACTGCAGAAGCTCTGGGACCTTCTTTTCTTTCTCCAAATTCTTCTTTTCCTTTGCTGTTTTGAGTTGGAAAAGCAAGAAAGCCGTTCACGCTGCGCCGAGAGCCACGCCCCACCCCTCCGCCCTGAGCGGGTCCCAGACAGCACCAGCGGGCGCCAGAGGTCCCCAGGGCTCTGAAGCACTGCCTCACTTCCAGAAGCAGGTTACTGTCCCCGGGACCCATGTCACGCTTCTCCGGGACAAAGGGAGCCGCCCCGCTGGTAGCTGCTGGCTGGACTTCGGGGAAGAGAGGGGCCGGTCCCCCCTCTCGTCCTCGCCCGGTTTTCCCGCTCCTGCCCGCCTCAGCAGGCTCCTCCACCTGCGCCTGAGGGGCCAGGCCTAGCTTGGAAGAGTGACCCCAGGACAGGGACACACGCAGCCTGCTCCTTCCTCCCAGGGCCAAAAGTGCCTCCGCACCCGAAACATGAACTCGTCAGGTGTCACTGTAAACCAGACCGTAGGAAATTATTTTAAGGGGCACTACCGTTAAGTGGTTCCACAGGATGTTGAATATACACCTCTAAGAAAACTTTTTAAAAAACTGTTACACAAACTAAGGCTGGGCTAAAACTGCAGCAATAGCAACACGTAGTTTCAAGAAGTACTATATATATTAAAGTGACTAAATGGAAATGAAGATGTGCTCTACAAAAATGTCAGATGACTCAAAGTTCTTCTATTTTTGACAATAACATTGATATTGAAAATGTAGGTGAAGGCCCCGGCCAGGTAGCTCAGTTGGTTTGGGAATCATCCTGATGCACCAAGGCTGCGGGTTTGATCTCCAATCAGGGCACATGCAACAATCAACCAATGAGTGCGTCATTACGTGGAACAACAAATTGATGTTTCTATGTTTCTCTCTCTCTCTCTTTCTTCCCACCCTCCCCAAATCCCCTTCCCCTCTCTAAAATCAATAATAATAACAGTAACCTAAAGGCCATATAGTGGATAAGGGCAGTTTCTAGATTCAGACTAAGTTCGGACTGTCATTTATTAGTAGCTGTTGTAACAATTCTACAAATAATTATTGTTACATAATTAGGCAACTTGCTTGAGCTTTTGGAGACCAGGTTTCCGAAACCACGAGGGAAGGGTGACCACCACCAACCCTCTGAGGTAACGTAAGCCTTAGATAAGATGCAGGTGGTCTCTGGCACAATGCCTGGCACACAGGACTCAAACTGTGCCTATGATTTCACAAGTAATATCTAAAGGTTTAAAGTCAGGTTCTCCACTCTTAATGTATTGTCTCAGACCAAACTGGAAGGCAAAGGATAACACTAAATTTAAGAGTAGCAGTCCTAAAATAATTAAAATTATAGGTATCAGAACAACTACAAATTCTAATTATTTGTAGAATAAAAGTATTCAATAATTGCTGCAAGTATACAAAGTTTCTACTTCAAGTTTTTTTAAGAGCAAAAATATCCAATTGCATAAAAAGCCAATCTCATTTAGTCAAAAATTACTTAAGAAATTCCCCAGAGGCAAATCAACCAAATATCCTTGATCTCCACACTAACGCTCCCGTTTTTTGCAAACCAGAAATCCAATCAAGTGCCTTGTCTCACCCGTGGAATTACCAATTACCATCTTCACCTCTATCACTCACAAGAATTAAAAACAAACCAAAAACAAAAAACTGTCACATCCAGCAAGCCACAGACCTCCTGAGTGGAAGAATATCCTCTTATTTGAAAAGACCCTATCCTGCTTAAAAGTGTTTTCCACATCACATGACCCAGCAAATCCCCCTCCTACGTATGCACCCACGAGAACCTAAAACACAGGTCCACACACACACTCTCACACGGCTTTGCTAGCGGCCGCGCCACCTCGCCTGGCCCACAGGGGACATGGCCCGGTGCCGGCACTGGCAAGCAAACGGACGAAGGCGCCCGTACAAGCAGCCCTCCGGACAAAGGAGCGCCGGCTCCTGTTCCAAAGGGGAGGCGCCTGGAAACGCTCTCCTAGGCAAAAGGAGCCAGTCACGAAGGGCCACACACGGTGTGACTCCATGTACATAAAATGTCCAGCACGGGCAAATTCCCGGAGACAGCAAGGACATCAGTGGTTGCCAGAGGCTGGGGGAGGAGAGGCTGGAGAGCGACTGCTACGGGCAGGGCTGCTTTGAGGACGGATGAACCTGTTCTAACACTGGACCAGTGGTTATGGCCGCACAATGGAATGTACTAAAACCACTGCACTGTACACTTGAAGAGAGTGAATTTTATGATGCAAATGATATTCAATAAAGCTGCTATTTTTCTATATTTGACAGTGTAAGTGCATATACACATTGAGTATGTATATACACATACAATAAATTTTAAGTTTAGAGAAGACCATATATAGTTTTGTATCTATTTAAATTAATGTTGATTTTTTAAAGATTCTAAAATATTAGCAAAGATAAGGGCATACTGAAATTATCACATAACCAAGTTTAACAATCACTGATACTTATTAATGATTTAAACTTAAATTGCCATTGAACTAGCAACTTTAAACTCCTAGAACCAGCAAATCAGTAGGACTCTGCTCTCTAGTAAGTTAGCTTAAATTTCCATTCCTTCCACCCCCCTTAACCCCCGTGGCGGACAGCAGTCCAGCGTGCACATCATGCGCCACAAAATGAGTGAGTAAAACTCCTTTTTGATACTGTATTTGTAAACAGGGCATGAAGCAAGATGCTCGCTCTGTGCAGTCGCCCTCCTGATGGGGGCCGAGAGTCGGTGCCAGCGGCTCCGTGGGCCAGGCCAGTTCTGAGGCGATGGCTCTGCTCTGCCCCACGGGCCACGGTGATGCCAGTGCTCCCCTGCCTGCCCAGCGCCGTGCGGCAGCGCTCGCTGCCGCGAGGGAAGCAGTCTGTTATCTAAAGAGCGTTTGAAGGATGGCTACTGCAATACTGGCACTAAAATTTTACTTAATTACTTAGTTTTAACGATTTCAAATGTAGGCAGCCACAGGTAGCTTGTGGCCGCCACACTGAACGGCACTGCTTTAAACCACCAACTAGCCAATTTCATCTCTGCTCAAAAAACTTAAGAGTTAATCTTTAAAGCTAAAAATGAACTCGGGATTTTATCACAGGACGAACTGGAAAGAGAAAACATGATGTCAAATTTCTAACAATGCACAGATCACACTAGTCAAGAGACTTCTAAGCAAATCGCCCCCGGCCCCCTCAGTAGGATACGTGTAGAGTTCCATGTATCTGGACTTGGCCATGCTCTGTCTGGTGTACACCTGCTGGATGCCAGCTCTGAGGTCGTCCCAGATCTGGTCAAGGCCAATCTGCTTCAGTCCGTGGGGGTTCTGACTCCTGTTCGATGACATTGTGAGTAGTATTCGGAGGTTGTCCAGTGCAGCAATCCTTATTCAAGGTACAACTAATTCTCCATTAGATGAAAATATACAGTATCATTCCAAATTTATTCACAGCAGTTGAGAAAGGATGTCCTTTAATTGTAGAGAATGAAATCTCATCGCAGGCAAACCTGAAGAAGAAATAAAGGGAATGAATTAATTCCTTCTCAACATCCTGGGGTGGGTAACAGGGTACCTGTCACACGTTGATAGAACACTCAGTCTGCAGGCATCAGCACCTGCTCTAAGCACCAAAGATCTTTTACCTTTGTAGATGGAAACACTTCTTCTGTAGGATATAGGTATAGAAATATGCTTCTTTAGACAGTTAAAATCATTAGAACTATCAGCGCCCATGAGAAAAGCTGAGTAAAATTTGCACAGGGACAGCTAACGTTGCCTTTCTTTTGTCTTCTAAAAGTATCAAAACTTCAATGACAATCAGAAAGATAAACGGAAGGAAAAACAAAATCCCAGAATGCAAAACACAAATAGCTAAGTAGTAGGAAAAACTATTCACTCTAGTTAGTTATCTGTGAATTTCAGTAACTTTTCACTTAGCACTGGGCAAAATGCAATGCTGGGAAAGGGAGGCTGAAGGTAAAGGGGAATGTCCATTCCCTTTTTAGAAGGGAGTGTGTTAAGACTTGGCAAAATGTAAAAGGCACTCTGAATTCAGGGAGGCCCGGGTCTGAAGCTCAGCCCCTCGCCTACTAGGTATGTAGTCCTGGGTAACTTACTGACCTCTCCTCTGCAAACCTTGATCCCCTCGTCTGCAAAGCGGGGCCACTTTCCTAAATAGTTGTTAAGCTAGTGCATACAAAATATTTAACACGTAATAAATGCTTAACAAACGGTAACTGCTATTATTTATTCCTAAGTGTCCGAAGCTACTGCAAAATACAATTTATGATGCTACAGGGTCTTGGATTCACAGATAAAGGGCCTTAGCTATGCAACACTGTATTAAGTGAGCACTTGTCCATGTGTCATATTACAGACATACTTTAAGGGTCATCTGTGTACAGCACATCACAATATGTAGGTTTTTAAATTCGTATTGCTAGCGTGACATTAAGAAACACTGAATTATTGTAACGGCATGAGAAAGAATGTTGTGGGGAGGTAAACGTAAACAGAACAGAAAGAACAGACCGCCCCACGGGGCAGGTGTGGGCCACCCCAGCGTGCAACCCCGCCCTCTCAAGTGGTGCTGCGACCCTTTGAAAATTTAGGCCCATTAGGTCCCGAGTATGGATTAAGTCTGAAGTACTGAAACCTAAATCATCTCTAGCATCTGTCACTGGAGCTATTGGACTTAACGTTTTATGAAACCACATCAGTTCACATCCTGAAAGTATTTTATGTCATACATTCCAACAGATATGTTCAAATGTAGAATAAAAAAGAGTCAAACAAGAATTCCCTCAAGTTTTAAGGAAACCAGCAACTCAGCAAAGGTTTCCTAAACAGAATGTCAATCAGAGTTCCCTTCCCTGCACCTTGGGAGTATCATACCAACACCCGCAGGCAGTCATCGGGCTGTTCTGTACGGGTGGCACCACCTCACAGCATCGCCCATTTAAACCCACATTCTCTTCTCTGGTACTTATTTAATTTTCTCCAAAGGGGAAATTACCACTTAAATTCTCCAGCCCAGATCTCTTCTCTGAACTCCAGGCATGTCTATACCCGAGTGCCTTGGCCGCATCTCCCGATGCCCCAAGCCCAGCAGAGCCCAATGAACTCAGGATCTGCCCCTAAACCCTGCCCTCCACCGGCGCTGCACGTCTCAGTCTCAACGCCAACACCGTGTGTCCGCACAGCAGAGACCTGCCACGCCCCCCCGTTCCTCATATGGCAGCTGAGGCAGAGAGTACAGACCGATTAGACAGTCAGTAAGAGAACGACGGAGGGGGGCAGGAGGAGGGGCAAGGTAACCTGAAGCAGAAAAGCCTTCACTGTGGCGCCGTCAGGTCCTCTCTGTCTCCTCCGGTGCCCCTTACCAACCTCTCCCCGCCACCCTCTCTGGACGCCACACATGCCCCCAACTTTCTCGGACAGGCCCATCTCCTCCCTCCTGAGGGGTTTTGCATCTGCTGTTGCTTCTGCCGGGGGGGTTCCTCCCCTTTCTCACCAAGCTGGCTTCCAGCCACTCGTCCAGCCAGGTCAGGCCCACGAGGGAGCTCCCTGACAAGGCTCAGGCTCGCCCGCCGCATGGACTTTCCTTTCCTAACTCTCATCAAAGTCGCAATTTCATGCCCAAGTCTCACCTCTTGGGTGGGAAGGGTCCCCAGGCACAGAGGCTGCCCCTTTGGCTCCCCCGAGGAGCGGGGAGCCCGGCTCAGGGCCCAGCACCGGCACCAAGCTCAATCAATGTGTTGCATAACTAAACGAAAGAATAAATTAAGGAACGGAAAAACCATGTATTTAAAGGATTTACAAATAAGGACAGTGCCATTGAACGTCTGAACTTGCCTCAAATCCCCCTTTAGAATCTCTACAAAATTCTACTTTGTTTCTTCTAAACTTTTTCTTTCACATACTAGATTTTAGACTAAAAAATTTATTTCTTGCTCTTTTGGTTATTAATGTTTAATGTTATCCTACTCATTGCAAACGTGTACATAATTTAACAGTGTTTAAACAGACTTGAGAGTGACAGAAATTTAGTGACCATTATTATTTACTTAACAAACATTTCGCAGGCAGGCACTGGGCGCTGTCCTGGGCGCTGGTCATGTGCTGCGAAGCAGCAAACAGACGCGGTCTCCCTTCAGAATACCAATGCTACGGGATAAAGCCTCTCTCTAAGGAACCAACCCAGAGGTCACATTTGCTACAGAGGTCAACCTCAGAGACAGCTCCCGACCCTCTGACGGATGGAGACGGACTCAAAGAAGCAATCCAGTAAGTCAGGGTCACGCCAGAGGGCGGCAGGGCCGCAGCCAGGGCTCTGGGTGCTCAAGCCAGTATCCCCGACACCCCAGCCTGAAGTTTAGGCTCTCTCATTTATAAGATGTCAGTAAGCAGGGAAACCATTAGAAGAGCCATAGGAATAAAACACAGATTCACTGATAATCTATGTATTAATCTTAGAAACTCAAAGAACTCCAAGTTAAAAAGCTGATAGTTTGGCCCTGGCTGGTGTGGCTCAGTGGAGTGCCAGCCTGCAAACCAAAGGGTCACCAGTTCGATTCCCAGTCAGGGCATGTGCCTGGGCTGCCTGCCAGGTCCCCGGGGGCAGGGGGGAGTGCGAGAGGCAACCACACATTGATGTTTCTCTCCCTCTCTCTCCTTCCCTTCCCCTCTCTCTAAAAATAAATAAAATTCTTTTTTAAAAAACTGAGTTTGAAAGAGCTAACAAATCAGCCCTAACTATATCAGTATTAAATGTATTCAAATAATTTGAAATTTAAGGAAGCTGAAATTTTTTTAAAAAGCCTGACATTTTTAAAAAACTAAGGACACTGCATGTATCAGAACAGCCTAAAGGGTTCAAGACACCACTTATCAAACAAACACCCCTCCACACCCAAAGAAACAGTCAATGTGGGTTTTTTCTACAACCCCTCCACATCAAAATCTGTCAAGAATCTTAAGCAGACTTCGTGAAAAGTCGGAAAGGTTCGAATGATTTTTAGGTAAGAGGTAAAAATATTTTCCTAACAGTACACCACATCTCACAGCCGCAAGACTTAGGACAGCCAGAAAGCCAACAGATATTAAAAACAACAAAAAAGTAAACAAAATATACTAGGTCTGCCCAAAGTCCAGTCATTGTTAATGAGAACAGTGTGTGCGACATCGATGTCGCCTGGCGGCCCAGGAGAGTGGACTGGAATGCGTGAGTGTGAACAATGATGATGTCACTGCACTAGTCGGTGGGGGCGGCAGACGCAGTCGAGTGAGCATGTGTACTGTGTGGCTGTAACACTGCATATGAGTAGAGCAAGGAATCCGCGTCAGATTTTGCGTTAAGTTTGGACATCCCTCCGCGGAAACTGTTCCGGTGATCCAGAAGGCCGCAGCTGTGGTTAACCGGAGAATGGCAGCTTCATCAGGACAACGTGCCCGCTCACGCATCACGTCTGGTGCAGAGATATTTGGTGAAACATGAAATCACCCAGGTGACTCAGTCCCTACAGCCCAGACCTGGCACCCTATGACTTCGGGGTTTTCCCAAAACTAAAATCACCTTTGAAAGGGATGTGACTGCAGACCCGCAATGAGATTCAGGAAAATACAACGGGGCAGCGGATGGCAACTGGGAAAACTGTGTGAGGTCCCAAGGGGCCTATTTTGAAGGGGACTGAGGTGCTACTGTCCTGTGTACAATGTTTCTTTCATTTTGTATCTTTTTCAATAAATGTCTCCAGTTTTCACATTACATGGCTGGCTGGATACCTTCTGAACAGACCGCATATACGCAGGGTATTAGGCAGTTTTCCAAAGTCCTCTGGGACAGATGGGTGGGAGGTGCTTTCCTTCTGCACGGGGTGACTCAGTGGTGCCTGTAATCATCTCTGATAGCCACTACCTGAATCTGAAACCTGAGCGAATCATACGAGGGGGGACCAAAAGACCCCCTGGAATTTATTTATAAAAAATTGTGTATTTATTCTTACATATTTAAACTCCAGTCACCTTCAAAGTCGTCTCCATTTGATGCAATACATGTAACGAGACTTTTTTCCACTGCTCAGAACAGTTTTTGAACTTGTCAATTTTGATGCTTTTTAGTGCTTCTGCCGTTTTTCATTTCACCTCTTCCACATTGACAAAAAGTCCCTTTAAGGATTTTTTTTATGGGGGAAACAAAAATTCACTTGGGGCAATAGTGGATAAATTGGGTAGGGAGGGGGGAGCCCAGGAGTCATGCTGTTTTTAGTAAAAAACTGCTGAACACTCCGCGATGTGGGCAGGTGCACTCGTGAATCACCCATCGTGAAATCAGCAACCACGCTGAAATAGTCTTCAAAAAAAAAAATTTTTCACTGAGGCCAAACACAGCCTCTCACCACAACGTCAGCTGGCACACAGATACAGATGGGTTCCCAGAACATTCACCCAGTGGGGGACGCCTGTGCTACAAGGGGCCCGCCCTCCTGAAGGTAATTCCACTTTTGTTTGGGTCCCCCCTCGTAGACTGCTGGCATTACAGGGTTTACTGACTATGGTCAGTGGCACCCGGGAGGAACACTGAAGTTTCTGGACACAGAATCTGCAGATTTGCTACTCCACTACTTGGAAGTGCAAGAAACCGAGGCACAGAATGCAGCCCACCAGGGCGGCAACTGTGGCAGAGCCAGTGGTACCCTTCCCACCAGTCACTGGCCATGAAGCTGAAGTGAAATTGCGCATGTACACCCCCCGCAACACCCCCGGAAAGTAAGATGATGCAAAAGCACACAGGAGCCCAAGTCACCAGGTCTAATGCAGAAGGGGGTTGTATGCTTCAGGACTTGTCCCAATGATAAGTCTGTTGTTTCAAGGGGACGTGAAAGCCAACATGATCGATATTAAACTCTTTAACACTTCATACACTAATCAACCAACCTGTTTCTCAAGATGAACGGCGTACAAAATTCCTTCATGGAGTAGAAGTGTGAACTGACTGCTAAGGATTCTGAAAAATACACCCTCTCTGCTATCAGTGGTTCGGAGTGTCACTAAGCAATGAAAGGGCTGTTTTAAAAGAGCACTCACTGGACATCGCCTAATAGAACAAGAAGGGCATTTGGGAAATGCTGGATCCAGGGACGCTGAATGCTTTATTTTGTTTGCTACAAGACTTCAGAGGCCGTAATAAGTGAACCTGTTTTGTGAATTTCCATCAGAAAAACAGCATAAAGCATCTCCTCAAACTGACTTGGCCATGGAGCATTTTTTCCTGAACATGCCTCAAGACTGGTTTTTCAAGAAATCCCTGTTTTCAAGGAACAAAATTAAAAGAGAGAAAAGAAATCCGTACTGATCCCTACTGATTCCTAGCCCTTGGATCAATCACACACTGCTCTGCAACTTTTCCCACTTAGTAATGAGGTATACCTCACTTCACAATGACACACACCTCACTGTTTTTGTGAGCTATAAGATATTCTGCTGTTCATCACACTACTCCCTGGCTAAAGAGCTCCTGGGTGTTTTACTTTTAAAGTTATAAGGAACACTGCAACGAGCAGCCATGGAAGTAGTTCTCTCCTGCTGACAGGAGTGGGTATATGACAGATGCCTACATGTGGCTGCAAGGTGAACGGACTACGGGACCATCTACTGGGACAGAACAGACCAGAGGCGCGCCAAGATCGGTGGCAGGTGGGTTACTTCTGCACAGGTGACTCTGGTGCTTGTGGTCATCTCTGACAGGCACTACTTGAGCCTGGAACCAGAGTGAGTCAGAGAAATTACAGAAAGATGAGCTAAACTGAGTCCTGAGGAACACTCTGAAACTGACTAGATGATGGGGAACCCACAGTTTGTATTTGCAACGTTAAAGCCCCAAACAGTAAGAGCCTCCCCGCCCTGCCGCCCAAGGCCTAAGGAAGTAAAGGGCACGGCTGGCGGGACCCGACAGCGGTTACTGCCATTACTTCTGTCTGCTCTTGGGGAAATCCCTTAATGACTCATGGGTCAGGATTAAATGAGGCAGCACCATGTTTCATAAATGCTAGATATTGTTTTCATCATCATGAAATGATGCTTTGGGCTTCGGTTTCATTTAAGTCACTGGTGACCTCAGCAAGGACAGTTCTGCTGTGGTTTTAAGGGCAGAAATGAAACTGGAACGGGTTGGAAGGGACCAAAATGCAGGCTATCTTTAAAACCTTGGCCGTGAACGAGGGCAGAAAGCGGGCAGGGGATGTAATGTAGAGTGAGGGTGCCCTCACGCCCTCTCACGAGAAAGAGCAAGGGACACAGGAGACGCGGTTGTGGCGGGCCAGGCTGTGGATCAGAACGGAGCTCTGGGGGCAGGGGGGGTGCCTGCGCAGAAGCACCCAGATGCTGGGTGCGACGTGGAGAGGAAGAGCTCGGGCCGGGCGCCAGAGCGTCCACGGACTCTGGAATCTGGCAGCGAGCAGACGACAGCGAGGGGCATGGGCAATGTGGGGACTGCAGAGAGCCACACCTCGGCTCTGTGGGGTCGCAGGAGGAGCTAGGAGGTTGAGGAGCAGGACTCGGGAAAGCTCCAGGAAAACCGAGGAGCGGAGAGAGGGGAGCAGGAGGGGTTTTGGTCAGAGGGCGTCCAAGCAGCTATGAGGGGTTAGTTCAGAGGATGGAAAGCAGACCGTGGGGCTCCGAGACAGGGGGCATTCAAGCCTCTGGTGTCAGGGGGACGGTGGCCTGGCCCCTGGACAGGGGGACAGGGCTACAGGGCCAAGCAGTTCTCGCCACGTGTC
Organism: Pteronotus mesoamericanus; assembly: GCF_021234165.1. Taxonomy (NCBI): domain Eukaryota; kingdom Metazoa; phylum Chordata; class Mammalia; order Chiroptera; family Mormoopidae; genus Pteronotus; species Pteronotus mesoamericanus. The sequence goes on along the minus strand of NW_026555329.1, from coordinate 79,106,221 downwards.
TAACCAAGTGAGCTCTGTGCGGTCTCCTAACATTGTTCCCCTGACAGTTCCCACATACAGAGCAGACAGGAATATAAACTCTTAACACTTCGTTTTTTCCCATCCACCACCTTCCATGCAGAGTACAAATCTGCCACTGCAACTTAGTCATCTTTCAAAAATCAAGACAGCCTTTCACCACTGCCAGCTCTAAGGAAAGAAGTCAATGGAGGAAGCATCGTGAAAAAAAAAATCACAGAATCTTCTTATACTACCTTCTGCAAACTCTAGTTTCATCACACTGTAAGCAGATATAAGGCATAAGATCAGGGGGAAAAGCTTAAGAAAAACTGGTAAACCATAAATTCTTAGGACTTTAATGAACATAACTACATTTCTCCTCCAGGGAAGGAACCCATACATTTTAAAGTAATCAGGGAAGAAGCCCTGGCTGGTGTGGCTCAGTTGGCTTGGAGCATCGTTCTGTAAACTCAAAGGCTGCAGCTTTGCTTCCGGGTCAGGGCACACACACACATCAACCAGTGAATGAAGAAGCAGAACAACAAAATTGAGGTTTCTCTCCTCAGTCCCGTCTAAAATCAATAAACATATCCTCTGGTGAGGATTAAATAAATAAATAAAACTAAGTTTAGCCTGTCCAGTTTAGTGACATTTTAAATCTGGTTAAAATGCAAATGATCCGGGATATCACTTAATAAGCCATTACACTTGCTTTGTACTACCTGATTAGATGTACACCACCTGCAAAACAAATGATTTGGACCTACAGACACTTGGCCTATATACACCAGGGAATACGGAACATGTGCTACTGTTAACACTGGTTATGGAAACGACAACAGAAACCCCAAACCTGGAAACAACCTGCATATGTCCACCAACAGAACGCACAAATAAACTGTAGGAGTCACACAAAAGATCACACACAACGCGAGTCAATTTCACATCCATACTTCAACGTGGATGAACTGTGGAAAGAGTCCTGAGAAAAGAGACAGAAGATCACACAGTATGATACCATTTTTATATGGAAGATTTGAAGGGGAAAAGAAAGAGGACTTCTATGAGGGGAAGGCCGGCGACCCCCAAGATGGAAAGACGCTGTAGTGACCAACTGACACAGACCTGGCTAAGGCACTGGCCACCGCGGTTTTTACTGTGCTTATGTTTAAAAAGCAAAAACAAAACCACTACACTTCCCAGAGACGTATTCTTGCGGGTGAAAATGACAGGATGGCTGGGATCTCTCACCTGGGTCACTAACGGAAGTCTCTCCACTCGTCTCTCACCAGCCTCACCCCCTCCGACCTACTCCCCACATCGCTTCCAGGTTAATTCCTAAAATGCAAATAGCTATTCATTCTAATAAATTACACTCCACCCTAAACCTCCCCCCCCCCCCCCCCCCCCCCGCCGCCCCAGACGGCGCCCATCACAGGGAACTGCCTGCTCCAGGCCAGTTCACTAACTCTGTAAGGAAGGGACCCAGTATTTACTACAGGCTACAAGGCCAAACTCCGCGCCACCAGGAGCTGTAGTATTTTCTCTCACTGAACCCCTACCACGCCACATTCTCTTCATGGTGCTGTCTACTTCTTACAAATGAGGAAACGCGCGCTCAGACGTGTTAAGTAAGCTGCCCAGAGACACTCTGCTAATACGTGGAAAGGATTCAGACCCAAGCATTTGGATTCCAAAGCTGCATTCTGTCCATCACCCACCTGCCCCCACAGGCTGTTCCCACCGAAGGTGAAGATGAGCTCCTTTACAAGGTGCTACCAAGACTTCCTCTTCAATTTGCAATGACAACCCTGCTTCCAGGGGCGGCAGGCAAAGGACAAGCAGAAGCTCCAGGACGGGACGGTGCGATGACAAGTCCGAATGACAGCAAACCAACAGGCCGAGGAAAAGCCAGCAAATTCATGAACTGGACATTTATTTATACTAACATCCCCCAAACTATTGAAAGCTTTCTATTTTACCCAAATAATCGTTAATTAGCATTTGACTGCTAATTATTTTTTTTTATTTTAAAAATTCTCACTTGAGGACATGTTCACTGATTTTATGGGGGGGGGGAGAGGGAGGGAGAGAGAGAGAGAGAGAGAGAGAGAGAGAGAGAGATTGACTGGTTGCCTCATACACATGCCCCGACCAGGGTTAAATGCTAATTATTTTTAAATTTCACTTGTTTAATCAAGACGGAATCTAAACTTCAAGATCTTGTAAATGTAGACCACTTATTTGTGCATTCAGTAATTAGGGTTCTACTGTATATCTACTAGGAAGGGCAGTTACTACTTTAGATAAGCCTACACGACTTCATTAAGAAATTAAAGGTTTACAAAATTTATACTTATAAAATGTAAATATAGCATTCCATTTCTATATAGAAGAGAATTACAATTAAGTTGAAATAATTACAGATTATAAGAATTTAAAAATTCCAATTAGTATCTTAATAAATGGCTTTCTAGAGATAAGAGCTGAGTTTAGTCTCCACTTAAAGTCATTCAAAATCTTTAAATCCATGGCTATAAGAGAAATAACATAAACCTATGCCCAAATTGGAAATGGATTCTGTTATTTCTCAAACAACCAAGGAGCCAAATTCCAAAGAACTAAATGTATAAGAATCACTCAAATTGCCTTGTTTATGTCTTTATTCAAAGTTCATCATTGAACATTTGGGGCATTAAAAGACAACATTCAGTTAACATAAATTTACCACATGACCCTTCAATTCTACTACTAGGTCTCTAACAACCCAAACAAAACATATCTTCACCCAAAGACCTGCATACACATGTTCACAGTGCCTTATTTAGAATAGCCAAAAGGAGGAAAAAGGAGGAACAATTTTAATGCCTATCAATGCATGAACGGATCAGCAACATGTCACCCAGTCCTATAAAAAAAGAAACCACCATTCAGCAATGAAAAATGAAGTAAGGATACATGCGACGGCACCATGACCCTCCAAACCATTACACCAGTGAAAGCCAGAGGCAACGGCCACATACGACATGATTCCATTTATTATATGAGATCTACAGAACAGGCGAGTTGCCGGGACAGGAAGCAGACAGCGCTTCGCTGGGGTGGAGGGCGGGCGACTACACACAGGCACAAGGGACCTCGTGGGGGTGAGGGCAACGCTCTGCAACCAGACTGTGGCGATGGCTGCACAGCTCTAACTTTACTAAAGTCCTGACGTACACATTTAACACTAGTAACTTTTATGGTACGTGAATTATATACCAATAAAGCTGTTAAGAAAAAAAAAAACAGCTTTAAAGCACGCTAGCTATAACTTTTATGGGTCAAATTCAGTTCATTCACAGAAAGACATGTATCTCTACAAAATGCCTAGGTCCTGCATACGCAGGGGCCGCAGAATGAAAGGCAGTAATACGGAGTGTTCTGTTGGGAAGAAACGCTACGAACTTAGGATATTACTGATGGGGGTGGCTCATATTCTTCTGCAACATATATAAACAAGCGACAGCTAATTATAAGACTTAGTGGAAGCTACCTGAGCTGTCAGGTGGCACACGTGATTTACTGCTGTATTAAAGGCACAGACAAAACCGCAGCACGAGGTCAGAGGGCCTGAGAGCTCTGCGAACCTGGGCCGACAGAGGACACCAAGGGCAGTGACATCAACCGGGAGGCTGTTGGGCCGACAGAGGACACCAAGGGCAGTGACATCAACCGGGAGGCTGTTGGGCCGACAGAGGACACCAAGGGCAGTGACATCAACCGGGAGGCTGTTGGGGTTGAGGTAAGGCTCCACTTAGACGTGCAGCTTAAAGCCACACCCAGCAGGCGCTGTGGTGAGCCGATGGGACACGGTGGCACTGGTGAGGACAAATTACAGATGACAAGGGCTGTCTCTCAAACATGTACTTTCACACCTCCAAAAATTTTTCTCCAGGTTCCCGAGTTTCACAGGGAGTACATTAACAACTCAGAACAGCAATGGCCGCCGGTGGGGGGCCCGAAGACACAAGTAGTAGCGGGGCTCACCTCAGGGCGGTACAGGTGCCACTTACCCTTTGACCCCGCAACCTCACTTCCGGGAGCCGCTCCCCAAAATAAGGCGGCCCCAAACCACAACAAGATCAAGTTGGGTGATTGCCAAGGCTGAAAATCAACCCAAAATCCATCAATAGGGGACAGAGGACTAAATTATGCATGTCCACACAATGCAGCATTGTGCAGTTATAAAAAGGAAGAAAAATGAGTTCCACTTACTGATAACAACAACACAGTGATTTCTTAGTGGACACATTAACTGAAAAGACCAAGTACGTGCAGGTGGGGTAGGGTGGGTAATCCTAACACACAGGTATAGCTACAAGTTTTTCCTTCCAAAAAGAACAAAATGGGAGGACAAACCAGAAACTAAAAATGGGTGCCAACGAGGGAGGAAGAAACAAGGTGGAGGAGCTGGGTTCCCGTGAGGCTCCGGAGGGCTGTGGGTGAAATTCCAGGGCCTGTGAATGCAGGTGGGGAAAAAGTGACATCTTCCGTGTCACTCGCCCCTCGCTGAAACGAGAGTCCCTCCAGTCACAAACGGAGGCCATGGCCCAGGTGTCCTGGCAGTGCCTGGCATTGCCCCCACAGAATCAGACCCCGCATTACTCCATGACAGCGGCTACTGGCGTTGACACTCTGCAACACCTTGAAAGCACTGTTGGCACAAAGCCCACTCTAGACCTTAAATAGGTAATATGTGAAATGTGTTGATGTGTAGTTCTCAGAGGTGGACATGTCTGCAGTGCCTTATTTGACATCTTTTATGGTTTAAAAGACAAACAAAAAAAGTTACACTGTAAAAGCAACAAAAACATCTGTGAGCCATATCTGACAAACAGGATCTTAACCCATTAACTGCATTCTCTGCTTTAGGGACACCTGGCAACACTAATTATAAATACAAACTCACAAGCAAAACTTCAGGGGCAGTTCTGGGCTAAATGATGATCATCCAGAGATTCCTAAATCTGTCTATATGAAATCTTTTTATCAATAAATTGAACACTCTCTTAAAAAAACTCATGCTGGCAAACCCCAGGAGTAAAGGGAGTTAAAGAGAAACAACCCAAAAGAGAAAAGTGAGGTTATTAAGAGAATTTCTCTTTAATAATAAGTTATGTGAAGAAGCCTAAATCTATAAGCAATGAAGAGCTTAATTTTAGATATTAAATGTGAAGTGATTTTTTAAAAAATTAACACCAAAATGAAGTGTGTAAGCAGGCAGCTTAGAACTATAGCCTGAAGGAAAACTGCACCTGAAGAAATACATTTAGTAATGTGCAAAAAGGCAAAAATTGTTGGCATTAATGCAAATAAAACCCCTCAAAGCATAGAGAAAGAATTTAATAGACTTGAGGACTGAAGCTGGTATTTACACAGACAAATGAGTCCCTACCTCCCTCCTGCCCCAAAGAGAGGGGCGTCGGGGGAGGCCCAGAGGGAGAGGTGGATGTGGCGGGGGAGAGAGAGGCTGGAGACAGAGAGCACACAGGTAGCAGCACTGGGAGGTCAGAAAACAAAAGCCAGAAGAGGGTCTTTGGCCAAGTCCAAGGTCTGCAATAAATCAAAGAGAAAGTCTAGCCCAGGCTGGTGTGGGTCAGTGGATTGAGCACCGGCCTGTGAACCAAAAGGCGCTTGTTCGATTCCCAGTCAGGGCACATGCCTGGGTTGCAGGCCAGGTCCCCAGTTGGGGGCGTGCAAGAGACACCAATCAATATATCTACCCTTCACACATTGATGTTTCTCTCCCCTTCTTCCCCTCCCCTCTCTCTAAAAAAAATAAATAAAATTTATAATAAAATGATTCAGTGCTCACCATCCATGGCGGGGGGGCAGGGGGGAGAGGCCTACTCTGAAAATGTTACCGACGGCAGTAGTGCCAGGAGACAGTGGCTTTCAAGAACATAGCTCCACAGAGTGGACGCTGAGCCACACACCTGTGGAAACGCCCCCACCGAACAATTAGAGAAGGTGCCGGACTTGCCACTGATGAAAACCAACATAAGCCCGCTTGTCCCAGGAGGATTCCAGCAGGCTGGGACAATGTGGTGACTTACTGCCCCCATTCGCTATTATACAAGGAAAGTATCAGTGAGACTTGAAGTTGCCTTTTAAATTCTAAAGCTGGTTGGTATAGAAGCACAACTATTATAATCTTATAATTAAACCATGACAACTCTCATGCTTCAACTTTCAAAACCAACCTTATTCAAAAACAATGTAGAGCCAATGATTATTTACAGCAGCAGCCTCATAATGAAACTCTGAGTGTCTCACAACTCAACAGTGCAAGCCTGCATTTAGAGTCTGACGTAAAGTTGATCGTGTTCTGCCTGAGTCCATGCTTCCCGCTGCCCCCTAACAGGGCAATCTCACCAAGGTGACCCTTCGCTCAGATCGCTCCCTGGTGGGAGCGAGAAAGTACTACGCCCAACACCCCAGACACGCTACCACCACCACTGAGCACTGCTAGCCAAGGTGCTCAGGAGACGACACTTGCTCTTCTGATGATGCTGGTTCTAATTCTGTTAACTCATTTTAAATCAAAGACCTAAACACCAGCTTCTCAGAGTTGTAAAGATTTAAATGAGACATCCTACGTAAAAACGCCTGCTTCTTTGCCTGGCACATAGGAGGAATTCTCAAACTGATAGTTCTCTTTCTTCCTCTAGAAAAATAATGGGGTAGTAGGAGATGACCTCTGAAGACCCATCTAGTTCACCTAATTTTAGTCAGAAAATGATTAAAACCCATTAAAAGCAAGGGCAACTTTAGTATGTTGAACATGATTTTTTTTTGCAAAATCTTCCTTAAAAATAAAACTGGAGCAAAACTATACAATTCCTAGGGGACAACGCAGGAGAAAACCTGGATGACCGCAGGGATGGAGAGGCCTCTGCAGATACTACGCAGCAGCGGGAAACGAAATACTGATACGCTGCACTTCATTCAAACCAAAACTTCTTTTCTGTGAAGGACAATGTGAAGAGAATGAGAAGACAAGCCACGTGACAGGAGAAAATATTTGCAGAAGACACATCTGATAAAGAACTGTTAGCCAAAACATATAAAGAACTGTTGAAATTCAGGAAGAAAACCACTCGATTAAAAAAAATTAGCCAAAGATCGTACTGAAGAAGATATTCAGGTGCTAAATAAGCACTGAAGAGACACTCAGCATCCTACCTCCTCAGGGAAATGCGCCCTAAAATGAGACCGCACTCACTGCACACCTAGCAGAATGGCCAAAATCCCAAACCCGGACACCAGCACACGTGGGTGAGGCCGCGGGGCGGCAGGCGCTCCCACTCACTGCTGGTGGGAGCGTGGCACGGTGCGGCCGCTCGGGACGGCAGTTTCGCAGCTTCTTACAAAACTAAACACACTCTTGCTATATGACCCAGAAATCGTTTAGAAAAATTCTGCTTTTAATTTTGGTTAAATACTTTCTGCAGAAAAACAAACAAACCCCCCCAAACCCAAAAACAACAACAAAAAAAACCCCTTGTGATCATCCACACAATCCAGCAATTACATCCCTTGGTATTTATCCAAATGAACTGAAAATTTATGTCCACACAAAAATCTACACATGGTGTTTGTAGCAGCTCTATTCATAAACTGCTCAAACTTGAAAGAAACCACGGTGTCCCTCAGGAGTACACCCAATGGGACATTACTCAGCACTGAAAAGAAATGAGGTCCTGAAAATACATTCAATGTCAATGCATTTTACCAAGTGAAAGCGGCCAGTCCAAAAGGCTACAAACTGTGTGATTCCAACTATATGACATCCAGAAAAGTCAAAACTATGGAAACAGTAAAAAGATCAACGGTTTGGGAGCGGGACAGACACACAGAGCACAGAGAATTCTCAGGGCAGTGAAACAACGCTCAGTATGACACCAGGCTGATGAATACACGGCACCATACACTTGCCCAAACCCACAGATGGTGCACCCCCAAGAGTGAACCCTGAAGGCGGCGGTGGACTTTGGGTGATGACGTGCCAATGGCTCACCCCCGGTCACATGCACCGTTCTGGGGAGGGACGCTGACGACGGGGGCGGCTGCGTGGGTGTGGGTGCAGGGGCTCTATGGTAGATCGCTGTACCATCCTCTTAATTTTGCTGCCAACCTACAATTTAAAAACTCAACTCTTTAAAAAAAAATCAAAACAAACAAAAACAAAAAATTAGAGTAGAGGCTTACTTTCAATTTTTACATTTTGCTCATGAAATACACTTGCATTTTAAAATCTAGATAACATGAGCATTCAAAAAACTAGTATCAAATATCACACAGTATACCTGCTTATTGTTCTTAGTTCAAAATTAGGCTGTTTTGTTAATTACTGCTATCTGAATAATCAGTATTTTAATAAGTGGATCTTGCATTTATACATTTTTCTGTAAAAAAGGAAATATCTCAATAATTAAAGGTTCTCGGAGAACAGGACGCCTGGCTCTGGGATTCTCAGGCTGCAGAGACCCACACTTGGGCCTGTGGGCTCCACCCTGTGCCGGGGGCCGGCGGGAGGCTCAGTTCGCAGCTGAGCCCTCGGCGACGCAAGGCGCCCCGGCGCACGAGGGGCTCCAGGGACACTGGCACTACTTTTGGAACCTACTACTCCAAATTTTGGGGGACATACCTAAATCTCTGATGATAGTTAAACAAAAACTAAACACACAAACAAAAAACAAACTCACTCAGCTCATCAGCGCATAGGAACATGTTGGAACATGGTTAATGACATGTCATTTTATTTCTACCAGCATAGTAACGGTATGGAGGAAAATGGGGGAGGGTAACACATTTATATCACTTATGAAATTAAAGAGAAATATAATTATTCTAACAAGCCATAAAAACTGTAAAACTTATGGCTTTAAAAAATTAAGGAAGAAAGCCAGGAACTATCATTCTGGGATAGAATAAGAGCAAATGTATTTAAAGCTTCACCTTATGTGTCTCCCACTTTCTAAAATCCAGCAGAGCTTTGAAATTATAGGCCCTTAAACTTATACTGAATAAATACAGCTGCCTTCCACTGGAAATCAATTTTTGTCTTAATCACATAATACAGAAATCACATAATGCTGATCCAATGTATTCCCTCAAACACACCCAATTTTATAATTATGAAAAATTTCAGATGTCATAAAGTATGGAATGTTCCATGAGCATCTTAGTATCTTAGTAGAAATTGTTTTTGCCCTCTTAGACTTGGTCCTTGAACAATTAATAGAAGAGGGTCATTTTAATTCCTAAAATCCACAGATAAGCTCTCAGAGCCTTAAATATCGTTCAAGTCATAACCAAATCTTCATTCAGTCGGCAAGACAAGGCAGGTGCCATGAGTGCCACTGGTATGTACTGCTTTAGAGCCTGACAACCTGCGAAGGACCTTGACCACTTAGTGTTTCACCGGTGCATGGGGCGGTGTGTCCACATCAACCACTTCTAATGCGGAGGACTGAATGTCAGGTCTCACTTTCTGTGTGCCGCTTTAATGGACAGACACATCTGTTCAACGGTCTAGCTTGGTGCTTGCATATATTTTATTACCAAGCATTCTCATTCATGCTAAAACAAGGCAAAGTGGTATTAGGCTTGGGCCCCATTATCTACACTACGTAAGTTTTTCAGGTTGAGAACTGCAATCCATTAATGTGTGAGCCACGACAGTGGCTTAGTAAATGGCAATGCAACTCTTAACCGGTGACCCAGAAAGAAGAGAGCTCTTAGAACATAAGGAAAGTGTTCTTCAGTCATCTTTGAGGTCATTTACATCTGTGTGTGTATGGGGTCATCCTACAAAATGCATTTCTTACTGCACAAAGAGCTCAAGAAGCACAGAGCCACATTACACGGTGGCACGACCATATCCAATGTGTGGGGATGTTTGTGGAACTTCAAAGATCTGGCTCCGCAACTCACAGGCTTCCTCCCCTTCTGTCTCTAAGATGCTCCGCAATGGGGTCATAACAGCACCCATCTTATGAGGCTGCTGTGAGGAAGACAAATCAGGTAAATGCTTAGAGGAGCACCTGGCACACAGCAAGCACTTGCTACATTCCCACTCTTTTACAAGGCCTTTCAGATGTCCTTGAAATGTCTAGCACGGTACTTAAATAGTAAAAATCTTCAGGGGAAAAAATGTCAAAACGAGTATGCTTTTTTAAGTCAAAATGAAGTAAATTAATGTTGCCTGAAAATTTCACAATACCCTCGATAACTGACAACTCCAGGGCCGGTATTGCCCCCCCAGTTCCCACTCACTTGCGCCTCCGGGACCAGGAAGGTGAGCTTTGGATTCTGAAGGACCCGGGGATCCAGCCAGGAGCCCTTGCTGGAAGTTCCAATTTTCTCCGAAAGCTCATTCTTTTTGAAAATTCATCCAAGTCTCCCGTTCTACAACCAAATGTGCTTGTTTTAACAGCAGCTTTAAAATGCCTGCCTGAAACGTTCCCTACCGATCCTCTAGTTGATGGGGGGGCTGCTGGCCTGTGGAACCAGCAACTGAAGAGCTTTCGCTGCACCGCAGCATCCAGAACACGCCCTCGGCCGGTGCCGCAGGGCTTTCACAGATTCACAAATACAAGGACCAGTTGTTTTTCCCTCCTGAGAGGACAGGATGGCGGTGACATAGGAAACATCTTAAGGCCACTGAGGGTGGAAATCCAGACTTGACCTTCAGCCGGGAGGCGCAATCACCTGTCCCGCACCACCGGCGAGCCTGGCCTCTCCGCACCAGGTAAGGCACGAGGACCGCTTCAGGACAGGCAGCATTATCTTACCGCAAACGCCGGAACTTCGTTTACATGAAACAAGCCTCAACTCACAGTTCCCACAATTCGGTTCCCCTCCTGCAAATTCCCCGCGTGTGTGGTGTGGTCTGCCCCGCCGCTGGTGAGTGCGGGGCCCTCCGGCGGCATCCGCCAGCTGGGCAGGTTTGGAAAGCTACCACATCTCCAAGGGAACGAGGAGTTACTCACCAAATCCAGGTTTTCAAGCCTTTTCATTACTTTTTTTTCCACCAACACATATAAATTAACCCTACGTTCAAAAATTCTGATCAGCAACTTTCCCTAAGTGACCTTTGAAAGACAACTCTCATTTCATTACAAAGTGGTTTTCAAAGGGTACTGTCCTCCCCTCGCCTGCTCCTTCTCTGATCTGGAACTTTTTTTTTTTTTTTTTTTGAAAATTTGAATACAATTTACCAATTTACTCTCCCCACTGAAGGCAGGGAGAGAGAATCCAACGGCACTCCTCTGCTGGGTCACACGAGCTTGCTGCCTACCGCCGACTGCCCCCGTGGGTCCACCTGCCAGAGGCCTGCACCCCCTTCAGTGCTGCGCCTGATAGAAAGCATCTTGTCGCAAGAGCCCTCACCAGCTGTTATAACATTAAGTATACTTGCACATTCAGTATTTCTAGACATTATATACCAGGGAAAAGGTATAGGGAGGTCAGAATACACAATGTGTGTTTAAACCTGGGCTTGGATCAATCAAGAGTAATTAGATTCAGTCTCTCAATGAGGTGAGTACACCTTCTATACTCATGAAAATACGCCATCTGATAATAATTTTCAGTAACAGGTTTCTCTGGAGGCAGGAGGGGGCTTCTAAAAAACATCTCCCCCGCTGACTCAAAATAGTCTGGCCATATCCCTAACAAAGGGAAAAATTCGATAAACCTTCAACAACAACTTCACCTCAGAAGACGATCCTACCACAGACTCAAGCGTCTCACAATTTTTACTGTTTAATTGAACTAACTCCCAGTCAAGACACATTAACTTGTGCATTTTCTCAGGCAAGGCTGTCAAGCTTATGCTCCAAATTGCTTATTTTGAAAACTATCAAATTATGTTCCCAACTGAAAATGTAGTTAATATTTTTTTTAAAACAGCAGAATCACAAAATCCAGATTTCCCCCATAATTTTGTATGAATAACTTGCATATAAAAAAAGGACACTTCAGAGGACTTGGGCTTCCAAACATGATTCAATTTTCTAAAATAAAACCTACACTTCAAAATTTTGCAAATAAATCAATTTCTGCAAAGTATAAATGTAATGAACTATATAAAGAAGCACATTATAGAACTATTTTCCCCCCCTAGATCACACACCGAATAGGCATTTATACTGTCTACACCAGACCATGGACAAAACAAACTCATCCTCTGCATTTTGAATGAATGAATGAATGAATGAATAAAATCTTTTTAATTTAAAAACTGCAGTTCTTGATTCCCTGTTGTCAAGGGAGTCATTGGAATGTGTTACAGTCATGTTTCATTACAACTATTAAGGGAGTCTATTATCCCAGTGTCTCCCCCGCCCCCCGCCGTACAGCTACCATAAAAAGCAATGCAGACATTCATCTTAACACCATATCCACACTTTCAAAAGGAAATATTAGTGTAACACATGGTTTGTTGATTATCGTCTGTGAATTCTTCAGTCATAGACAGTCTCCATCCATCAATCTATAAAACGAACATTTCTACATTTATCATTTATTATAGGTAAGTAAACCTCAAAGTTAACAGAGCTCCCCCAAGTCGGTCTGCTCTGCTGAAGTGCCCTCCTATCACATTCCCGTATGAAGACGCAGGACAGGACAAACGGCCAGGACAACACGCAGCCCCGTAAGCGAGCCCTGCGGCAGGCAGGCCAGGGCTGCCCGTGGCTGGGTCTGCAGTACTTCGGGAGCCCGAGGGGCTGAGGTGGGGCTGCAGGCACAGGGCTAACAAGGACTGGGGGCGAGCCCACTCTGCAGACCAGGGTGACTCAGATACCCGCTGGGGACAAGCTCTGACGTCAGGGAGACACGACAGATCCGGAATACAGGTGACATGAGGATACAAAGGCCAGATGAAGCCCTTCAGCTGGAAGTCACGGAGCCAAAATAAAAGTGAAAAAACCCACACTAAATAACTAACAAAAAACCCAAAAACAAAAACTAGAACAGAGAATCAAGTCAAAGAGGTATCTCCTGAACATCCACGGACAGAAGAAAAGAGAACTAAAGAGCCAGTGTTGTTCTCCACAGATGCGAATGCAAGAGATCACTCAAGAAAAAGGAAGGGCAGCCTGGACCAGAGGCTTGGAAAATGCTGCATATCACACCCCCTCCTCAGGCGGCCAAAACGCTCCAGAAAATAGACCTGGTTCCACTCCCTGAAAAAACCTCACCTTGTGTGCCATGTGGAGCATTCACTCTGGAAACCACTGGGCTAGAGATGCAGGAGAGAAAAGACGAGGATAGAAATAAGAGAACCTTTAAGAGGAGAAGGAAAGCCTGGGTTTCAGTAGACTGAAAGGCTTTTCAAATTCAGGCAGTTTAGACTTTTAAAGAAAAAAAATGGAAATAGTATCTCTGTAGTTAGTGTGACAAAGCAGTCTTTTCCAGGTTTAAAAAGTGCACTTACATATGACACCGCCAAGAAAATGCGAGTGACGCAAGCTGATTTTGTTGCTGCGGCTCCCGAATCCCAGGCCAATGCCCATCGTGGGCTTTGGATTTGTCTTAGATCCTTCCTGTAACAGCATTTACGATTTAGACTTAAACAGGGAACAAAGTGAAGCGTTTCTGTTGTAGACAACGACACCTGTCCTCTACCTGTTAGGATTTCACGCTCCCGAGGAACACTGGTGTCTCAGGATGCTAATCAGTATCCTATCAAAGACAGGAAAAATGAACAGAGATCTACTCATACACCTCCACTGCAAGTCACCTAACTGTTCACATTCTATGATTCTAAAATCAGTATGTGCTTTAATGTGGGAGTGGGGTCTTCTTCCCTCCAAGGCTATTATTAAGTCGAGGGGTAACCTTACATCCATACATGTACTGGCCCCCATACATACATGCATACACACTGTGAGATACAGATCTCCCTGTAAGACCAGAGGGATACACACACGCACAGTAACACACTGGCAGCTCCTCAGCCTAGCATTTCCTAAGCTTGTTCACAGGTCTCCCCCACTCCTACCTATGCCTTACATGCCACAGACCATAGCAGGGCAAACACGGCTCTACGCAGATAGAAACATTGATAAGGCAATGACACGTCCAGTGCCCCAGCTGAGCTCCTTTCTTCGTCAAGGGACTCAGAACAGGCCTCCCAGGATGTGCCACTTTGGCATGTAGGCTACTGAGCTGAAGGCAATGGAGATCCTGCTGGCTCACAGGAAACTCCTACCTCTCCTTTAAACAATTTAATTTGGGGGCCTTGCCCATAATAAGAGTTATCACCAGAAATACCCTTTTATGGCTCATCAATAGGGCAGGGCCAACTTCTACGTAATTTCTGAATACCTGCCCTTATCACCCTGTAAATGACACTCCTCCCCTCTGAAGCGCGGGGTGCGCCTACCTCGTCCTTTGCTCGCATACAGCTCACGTTAACTTTCCACCTCTGAACCTCTCACGCATTGGAGTCTCTGATGCTCTCATGTATGTAGGTTCCCATACATAGGTATGTAATTAAATTTGGTTATTTTTCTCTTGTTAATCTGTCTCATGTCTGTTTTTAAAAAAATTTTTAAATTGATTTTAGAAAGGAAAGGGTAGAGGAGGGGGGAAAGAGAGAGAGGGAGGGAGGGAGAGAGAGACATCGATTTATTGTTCCACTTATTTATGTAGTCATTGGTTGATTCTTGTATGTGCTCTGATAGGGGACTGAACTCTCAACTTTGGCTTATCAGGACAACGCTCTAACCAACTGAGTACCCAGCCAGGGCTCATGTTGATTTAATTATGGTAGAGGTTAAATATCTTCTTCCCTTACACTATAAAAATAATAGTAAACGCACCCCCCCCCCCACTGTATAATGTCCATGGCGACCACAGGCATTAATACGCTTCACCAGTTATGCCTCCACTAACCCAAACCAACTCGACCCCACACAGGGCAGTCACCCACACATGCCACTTACAAAGATGCCAGCTAACTCCAGGCAAAACTGCTCAACAGGCTTAGTGTCTCCCACATCCCTAAGCCTTCCCTTTGTCAAACTGAAGAGCCTCTGATTTTGGGGGGTCTCTGTCTGATGACTGATTAGTATAACATCCCTGCACCTGTGTCCAAAGTGAGGCATTTGCAAGAAGCGAGCTGTGGGTGGCAGCTCCAGAGTCACTGCCACGTGCCCACCCTGGCCTGCGGCGCGTACTAAGTGCTGAATAAATGGTGATATCACGTGTAGGATGAACCTGTAAGTCAGTCTTGTACGGATCTTAAATCTGTAAGCTGGGAGAAATCAGAAGAACCCCTCTTAGATGTTTCCTTCTCTTCTCCACCCTCCCCAAAACCAAACGTCTCCGCGTTCCCAACACCAGTGTGCGGCTCAAGGAGGGAAAGAGCTGGGCCCGAGCTCTACCCGGGGGCTCCATGCGGGACGGACACATCTGTCCCCCTTGCAGGCTTCAGGCGTCTCCTGCAAGTACTGGCACAGCAGGCCCCTCCCCCCTGCCTTCCGTGGGGCGAGCTCCCAGGCCCCGGCCTCGGATGCCCTCCAGGCCCCCGGAACTATGTTGGCGAGCACATACCTAACCGATTTCTGCAGAGGGAAGAAGGCCTTTCTCCCCGCTGACATTTGGTGGCACATTTCTGTGCACCTATTCTCTCCTGATTCCAACAGTATCGCTAATTTGTGTATTTAAAATACACTGCTTAAATTGATAGCGACCTTTCAATTTTCGAAGCTACAGCACCTACTGGGCCAAAAGAATTTATTTTTCTAATGTTTAAAGCAAATTTATGTTTGTAAGCAACACAACAGGTTTAAACATTTAATTTAAAAATACATCTAAGAGTTGTAAATAGCAAAAAGAGAAAGTTCACAATACTGTTAAGAAAACTCCCACATGAAGACAATTCATCAACATATCACCCAGTATAATTTAATAAAATACCCAAACATAAGCGTGTTTCATGGGATTAAGATGTTTCACGAGATTAAAACAGTGTCGTGAAGGGCACGACCCGTGAAGGCACCGGCAGTAGGTGAAGGACTAAGATGTGGGGGAAGAACGGGAAGACTAGACAACAAAGAACCCGACGTGGGACACGGAGCACGCCGGAGTCGGACATTCACCCCGCGGGAGCGGGGAGGACGTAGCCGGAGAGGGACCCGAAAATGAAGTGGACACCCAGTGATCTCAGCATTGAACTAAGCGGAAGCATCTCGTTCCCAAGAAGGCCCACAGCCTCTATTGCCTTTTAACTGGGGGGCCGGCGGGGGGACGGGTGTAAATTAACCCACTGTATTATAAATACACATGCACTGTGAAAAATTGGAAGAGAAAAAAAACTAAAAGTAACCCATGATTCCACTGCTCAGAGATAATCACTATTAACATTTTGGTTTATTATCTTTTTAAAATGCATTTACTCACACCAAAAAAATGTTTTATATATTATATATGTATTGTTATATAGCATGTTTTTGTCATTTAATATTCACTGAATAACCATTACATATAGTATTAGAGAAGTGCAAAGATTTATCTAAGCAATGCTGAAATCATCAACCTTACTAGCAAAAAAACCCTGAAAACGAATGTTCAGTAAGAGGGCATTAGTTAAAGAGTGTAATCATGACAGAATATTAATCTACTTGTCATTTTTAATATTTTCTTAGACTAAACCCTTAGAAGTAGATTAGCTATTCCAAAGTGCCTGCATATTTTATAAGCCTTTGTTACATATTTCTCAGAAAAATTATACAAAATTATTCTCTTTCTAGCAATGTGTAAGTAGGCTCGTTTCTCCACACCCTCACTGGGAGGGGCTGATTTTTTAATGTACACCAACATTGTAAAAAACAGCTGATTTGCATTTCTAGGAGGACTGCCTGTGGAGCTGAGGTTTTTTTCCCTTGCTTCCTGCTCCTTCTTTTATAAGCCATGTATAGCAAGAAAAAGTAGATTTGCTTGTAAGTACAATATTTTTCTCAGTTTGCCACTGCCTCTGAATTCTACTTACAACATTTTAACATATAGAAGTTCAGTTATTTTAAAGGAAGCAAACAAATCCTGTCTTTCACAGTCCTACTCTGGTGCGATGCTTTGAGAGGCTCTTTCCATCCAGAGATCATTTGTATTATCTTTCTGGTCTTAAATTTTTTTGAAAAATATTTTAAAAGCACAAAGTTCACCACCTGAAATTAAATGTTCACCAATGCACACGCACTTTACGCACACACATTTCACACATTTTCCAAAACGTGTTCTGAGACAGGCCTTTTTAAAAACCGCAGCTTGTTAGAGCCAAACACTTAAGTGGTTTTACAAACTTCAGGCCCAACTTAACTCCAGTCCCTGAGTTTCAGAATGTCTGTTTCTACCCCATCACTGCCCTGCTACTCTCCTTCAATGTCCATTGGCCACTGAAGATTAAGGAGCAGCAGCTCATTCCTGGTAGTCGACCAAGTTCTGCACAAAGAACTGTCGTGATTATCAATGCTCAGAGCGTTTTCATTTTGATCTTCTCTCCTCTTCCACCTCTACGTTAACTCTCAGGCTTAGGGAGAGCCTGGTTAAAAGCTGAAGCCCAGGCTTTACCACCGACTAGGCCTGACCCAAACCAAAGCCTGTTTCTCGACCCACAGGCTGTAAGGGGGACCCAGGAAGAGCACCTGCACTTCACGGGCTTGGCAAGGGTCTAAAGCAGGAGGGTGTTCACGAACAAAGTACGAGTTACAGGAATGTTGATGTGGGCAGTGGTTAAGGTACCAGGGACAGACGGGCACCACACGGTCCCTGAGCTAAAGGAGGTCTGTCGAATGGGAGAAGCCACCAAGTCCAGCCAAAGGGTGAAACGCTGGAACAGTGACCCAGGAAGGGACTCACGGGACCGCAGAGAGTCTCCCAGGCTGGGACGGGGCAGGGGCTGAGGGAGCCTTTCTGAAGCAGCAGGAGCCCCTCGGGGGACCGGGCGCTCCATGTGGAGGGGACACGGGAGAAAGCGGAGGAGCGGGCAGCACGGGACCGCCCGCACGGGACCGCCCGGAGAGGCGGCCTGCGGTGGACGGCGGGAGGGCGCTCTGCTCCCTTGGGCCGAGTTTCTTTCCCCAGGGAAAAAATTTAAGTAAGTGCCAAAGGAGGGCGTCACAACTCTGCTTTTCAAAAGTGAATTGAGATTATGCTTTACAGGACAGTTTTCCAAATGTTGTCACTGTTAAAAGCTATGACATGGCCAGGAAATCCACATACTTTGAGGCCTGTAAAGAAATCTTAAACAGTGTCCATTAAAACACCATCTCCTTTTACAAAGGCCGAAATGAACACCCAGCAAAATTAAGCTCAAACTAGATTCCACGTCTTCTCCTCAAAGCAAAATAACACAACTTCTCAGAAAATATCTGTGTGAATAAAAACTTTACAGAAACACAACAATGTGTTATAATAATTATCTTGTTTATAATGTGCATTAAATGCATGTTAAAAACAGGGTTGCTTAAAGGCCTTAGTAATAGAGTAAAAATGTAAGGTTTTATTTAAATTTGATTTTATTCTTCATTTAATGTTCATTTCTCAGTTTTGAAAAGCACACAAAAAACACACCTTACTGAGAAATGACCAGATATCAGAAACAGCACGGCGAACTTCGCGGGGGCCCTGAAAAACGGCGCCCGCTTCTCTCCGGACACCCCCCGAGCGGCCCGCTCCAAACTGCGCCCCAGGCCCGGCTGCCAGCGAGGCTCCGGGGCCCACGGAGGGCCGCGGCAGCAAGCGTCGACACCCCCAAGGGCGCTGGACCCTGAGTTTTCCTCTGAGGACTGGCAGGGACAGCTGCTCGGTGGGAAGCGCCTCCACTTGCGCGTTCCACGCTGGAAGCAAGGCCGGCTGGGCCCGCGGGCGCCCTGCGCGGGACGCCGACACGGGGCCCTCAGGCCAGGGGGGTGCCTCCTGGGAGAGCTGCTGAAAAGACCCCGACCTTGTTTCAAAAAATGAAATGGCAATTCTGCACCCTAAAGCTAGTTTTGAAGGGGAAAGAAACAGAAGTTTCACAACTTGTTTTCCTGGGCGGCCGCCGAGAGAACCGCCACGGTGAGGCGGGCATCCTCGCCCAGCCGAAGCGCACGGCCCGGCTTCCGCGGCCGGAACGAGAAGTGGTCGAACACGAGGTCCGAAATATTCCAGAAGGTTTATCTTTCCCCAAAACACCCGAGGTACCAAGTTCTCTGCTACGCTGCGGGTGCAAAAATAAAGGAGGACTCCGTCCTCCCCTCCAGGAATTCACAGTCTGAAACGCAGGAGAAAGGAGGCTGTCCCGACGATCAAGAAGAGCTTAAGTACCTCTGGGAGGTAATCAGTAAGAGGCAAAGGAGTCTAGGGCTGCGAGAGCTAAGGAAACGGCAATCAGCCCCGGCATTCCTGTCCCCTGGTTCTCCGGGTGACATCTTAGGAAGGCGGGGGCGGGGGGCCTGCCTTTGCAAGGTCCTGAGCGCGGGGCGGGCGATTTCATCAACTGCTGGCAAATCCAGATGGAATGTAAGTTTGCCCCCCCACCCCACCCCCGTCTTTGGCAAAATAGTTTTTTTAAAAGAGGACACCAATGAGGAAAACAAAAGTTGAACCTGTTTAGAAATAATTCGGCCACACCTCTCAAGTTAATGAGCACTCTCCTGCAACCTCCAAAAATGGGCATCGTAGAGTTAAAGCAGCCGGCCTCGTGTTTGCAGCTTCGAAATTTGAAATGCGAAGCAACGCTGTCCAATCACCACCGGAAGCTACACACCGAACTTTCAAGAACAATATTTTTCGAATACCCAAGAACTTCCTCAAACACACGCACAAAATCCTCCTACTCAAAATTTTTTCCTACACAAAATAACCCTAACCCGACAGCACTCCAGGATCTCAGCTGCACAGGGTGGGCCCAAAATGGAGCGTTAAACTTCGCACTGCACACATCTGCGGGGTGTTAAGGTATGTTTAGGTCCCAGAAGCTCAGGACTTAAAGGGAAAGTGCCTCTGGTTGCCCTTCTGCCACCCCGATGAGTGCCTTTCAAAAACTGCATGACCATTCACCCCACTCCTAACTCGAGCTATTTTAATGCCACCGAGGGAAGGGCCATAACAAGGCAAATAAATACCCGAGTAAGTTGATGCGATTCCGTATTTGCACACTAATCACTAACCTCCACCGCGAACTAAAAGCGACGGCAGCCCTCCAATCGGAAGAGAGAATCCTATTTTTGGCAGCGGGATCGCTACAGAGAGAAAACCCTGACTTGGGGATTCGTCTCCAGGAAGGCTCGTGAAGCCTTTCTCTCCCTAGACCACCACGGCGGCCGCGGCTCGCTGCGTCCCGGGGGGCAGAGGCAGGCCCCGGGGCCGCGCGCGGTTACCTGCGGGGTCAGCGCGCGCTCCCGCCGGGCGCGGGGCCGGGGGCGCGCCGAGGCCGCGGCGCAGGCCCGGCCCGACTCGCGGGCGCCCGGGGCTCCGGCCTGTCCCGCCGCCTCCCCGGCCCGCTCCCCCGAGAGAACCCAGCCAAAGGGCGACAGTTACCCAATAATAGCGACCTGCACCGTCGCAACAATGCCGGCGGGGAACGAGAGAGCAGCAGGGCGGCCGGCCGGCTCCGTGGGCCCTGAGCTAACTGGAGAACACGAGCCGGGGAGGAGCGGCCCCGAGGGGCGGGGGGAAGGGCACGAGGCCGGGCGCCCCGCGGGGGGCGCCGCACGAGGGGCGAGAGGCGAGGCGCGCACGACCGAACTGCCTCAGCTCCGCGGCCCCAGCCCGGTCGCCACAAGGCCGTCGCCTCGGGCGCGATGAATCGGGCTTTTTCCCGGTGCGTGGTCCGGGCCCGGCCGCCGCGACCCCGAGCCGGCGTCCGCGGTGACTTAGGGCCGGCCCCGCTCCCGCCCGCGGCGCCCTCCGCCCACGGGTCCCCGTCCCCGCCGCCATTCCGCACGTCCGCGACTCGGCGGCTCAGGCCTCGCCCGGCGCCTGCGCTCGGCCGCCGCGGGCCGCGTCACTGCGACACCGCGGCTCCGGGCCGGGCCTGCGCCGCCTCCCCTCGGCCCCGGCGCCGCCACACTCACCCGCATTTCCCTGCGACCGAAATGGCTCCTGCGACGTCTCCGCTTGATCGCTGGGCCTGGGCCCCGGTTAAATCCCCGTCCCGCCAAGGTCTAGCTGCGTCCCTCAGCCGCCGGGGCCGCCCCGCCTGGAGCTGCGTGCGACACGGCCCCCGCCTCCTCCGCCTCCTCCCCTGCCCGCCCGCCGCCGGCCGGCCCTCCTCCCGCCGCCGCCGCCGCCGCCGCCGCCGCCTGCACCACGCAACCTCCGCCCTCTCGCCTTTGCTCCGCCGCTCCCCACCCTCCCGGCCTCACCGGCTCCGGCGCCCGCGGGGGAGAGGCGCGTGGGGGAGGGTCGGAACGCCTCGCCGGCGGCGTCGGGGGCGGGGGAGCCGGGAAACCGCCGCCGCCATCGCCGCACTGGCCAGAGCCCTGGGGTGGGGGGCCCGGAAACCTCCCGCCGCCGCCCTTGCCCCGGGGTCTCCGGCCGCTCGCCCGGCTGATTTATACCTGAAGGCCGGGCCCTGAACCCCGCGCTGTCCCGGGCCGGGCGCTCCGGATCCTCCTCCAGGTTTTACAGCCTCCCTTGCTTTCGGGCCGCCTCCTACAACCCGGCTTCCCGCCACTTCGGACCCCACGAGGAGGGGTCACCTTTTTAGATTGGGGGCGCCAGCCTTGGGAAAAAGTGCTCCAAAACAGTTAAGGAGAGGGTCTTACAGCTCCTGCCCGGCTCCGGCGCGCACACCCCACATGCAGCCTGAGCCCACAAGGAACACGATTACACCCAATCACCGTGCTTCCCGGACCGGGACAGCCACCGAGCAGTGTCCCCGGCTGGCTGATAGGACAGTCAGAGGTGGGCAAGTGCTCTGAAAATCAGGCGCAGACTTAGGAGAAGCGAGCAGTCCACGCCCGAGCCCCTGAACACCTGCAAGGCCTTAGCAATCAGCTTCTGCAAGCCTAAGCTTACCTGAACCTCTTGGCTCCCTTCTGAAAATCAGTTCTAAAATACAACTACATTAGGCTTCCCGCTTCCAACTTTAACTAACTCCTTAAAATTTTTTTAATTGCATTTTTCCATTACCATATATCCCCCTTATACCCTCTTCCTCTTCCACACCCTCCCTCTTTTTTTTTTTTTTTTGCAAGTATTGATATCGAATCACTTTGCCATTAATCTTTGTAAAGACGAATCAAGAATAGAATTTAAGGACTTACCTATTTGGATGGCAGGAGGTGTGACTAAAAGCAGCATTGTTTTCAGGTGTAGGCTTAAGTAGTTAATTGCATTCATTTGAAATTAACTGTCACCATTGGGGTACTGGACATACTCTCAAGCAGCACAAATAGCCACCTGGCTTGCTATGGTGTGGTTCATTCCCAGCATACCAGAGAGGCAGCTACTTTCCCGAAAAAGCAAGAAAGGATTTCAGATGATCCTATCTGGGCAGGAGACGCGATGAAAGTCACTTCCTGTTTTGCTCCAAGCTCAAACAGCACAGAGATTCTAAGTACCACCTTGGAGTAGACGTCCCAGGCCCTAGGTCCTGAGCAGAAGGCTGCCCCCAGAGTCCATACTGTTTCCTGAGCCACAAGGGTTTCTCTTGGAAGACTTACCCGCTGGTATATGTGGTTCCTTGTATTAAAATGTGGTCTTTCGTCAACATCTGTTCGGTATCTCTGGAAGTATTGCATTTGTGCGTACTTGTCACCCAAGTATGGAATCGCAGTCTGTGCCAGGTTTTAGAGTTCTTGGTTTATACCCTCTATGGCCAAATAAATGAGCCAAAAGAAAATTTAGATGCATTTCACAATTTTTTTGTGAGCACATGGTAAGATTAAAGGTAAAAATGGAAGGCCTGTCCCTGTGGATGATGGCTTTTTTTATATCCTCATTTCTTCCCCTTATGGAGCCTGTGCTTTCTTCAGACAACTTATCTCTATCTTCTCTGCTTTCTCCAATCTCATCATTTAGTTACGGTCGCCTCGTCTGTGGCTTACTATGGTTAACACAGGACGTGAGTGGGTCCATTTCTGCTTTACTGTCTGTTTCCTCCACCCTCTGTTTTTGGGCTTACTAGAAGTATGTAGGCCGCCCAAGCCACTGTCCGCTCTTCCCACTGCCTCAGTTCCTGCTTCTTAACTTCCTTCTGTCCTTTACTCTCCACGCATCTGCTCCTCCGTCATTCTTAGCAGTTAGACTATGCCATTAACTTTTATGCCCACTTCACAACCAGGTTGCTTCTACGACACGTTGACCCTGGGTGGGTAACCTTGCCTCCTACCTGACAGATCAAGGCCATTTACTCCAGAATAGTCTTCCTCCATCTCTCTCCCCTATGGCAGCAAAATTGATGTCCTTTCAGTTGACCCAAAGTTTAGAGGGTTAATCAACTTGATAGGTGTCAGAATCAAAGTTCAAAATAGTCTCCAATAGAATATCAGGCCCAAACCAATAATATAGAATATAACTATACACCATGACCAGCGTGGCTCAGTTGGTTGAGCGTCACGCCCTAATGCGAATGAATGGTTGCTGGTTCGATTCCCAGTCAGGGCACATGCCTAGGTTGTGGGCCAGGTCCCTGGTTGGGGGCATGGAAGAGGCAACCATATGTTTCTCTTGCACATCGATGTTTCCATCTCTTTCTCCCTCCCTTCCCCTCTCTCTGGAAAGAAATAAATAAAAACCTTTAAAAAAATAACTTTACAAGTCCAAAATAACATGGTGAGGTTCAAAATAGCCAAGCTTTAGATTTAGGCAGGTGGCAGTTTATATTCTGTCTCAAATTACTATCTTTTGCTCTAAGTCAATTGTTAAATCGGGATAAAAAGATCTACCTTATAAGTGAAGAGTTATTCCTTTATAATTCCAGCATAATGTCTGAAACGCTTGCTGTTAGTTCCCTTTCTTTCCTGTCTTTGCACAGTGGAGGTCCACGGCCTCCCTGATTGCTGTTGATAACACTAACATCTTCTAAGTCATCCAAGCCTGAAACCTCAGTATCCTGGTCTCTGGAACCTGCATCCCTGAGCTCGTGCCCCTCCCAGAGAAATCCGTTTATTTTGCTCAGCTTGTGCAGGCAGACATTTTCACCTCCCAGCCGCTCCCCAATGAGAAAACCTGACTCAAGAGATGTCAGACAGTTTGCTTCAAATCACTCAGCTTGGTCAGTGGCATAACCTGACTCTCAAACTGGCATATATCCACTATTTTACTATGATGTCTTCCCACACCTATGTTGTTGTTTTCTTTAATCTTCTCATTGGTCTTCCTGGTTCTGATCTCTCTCCTTCCATTCTGTGCAGTGACTGAATGCAGGTGGCTCTTTCCGAACGGAGACCTTCAACGTGGTATTTTTGTCCTTTCAAACTTTGCAATGGCCCCCCATTGTTTACCAGTTCAGTCCATACTTGGACCTGGCAATTAACGTTGACTATAATCTTGTCTTAACTTACTTCTCCAAATTTATTTCCAGGCACTCCTCCAAAACAGCTCTCCGCTTCATCCAGTCCTGTTGGGCCTACGACTGGCCCACAGGTTCTGGCCTGGGATCACCTTTAGGAATGCTTATTGCCCTCGGGTCCCTTAACAGAAATAGTTCCCTCCCTCTTTCCTACGTGTGCAAGTCAAACTCCTTTCTCTGAGACCCAGCTCACAACTCCTCCCCACCCTAAAGCCTCCTTGGCACCTTCCACCAGGGTTTTGTGCTCTCTCCCTGGCTGCCAGCATCTCTCACGAGCCTTTAAACCTGGTGATCTGGGTGGCAGGTTAGACACGATTTCCTAAACATCACCAGGCCCCTCAGCGTTGTGGCTGAGGAACACTGAAGAGCATTCACACATATTTGTTTATGAATCAAATGAAAGGGCATTGTATCACTTTACTAGCCTTGTGAGCTATTATTTCTAAGACATGAGTAAGGAACTAGCCATCCAGTGTAAAGTAAATTCATTTAATGGGATACTTTCCAAGCCTGCCTTTGCTTCAGAATCACCTGGGGACTTGGTTACTGATTCCAGGGCCCATTTCAGACCAATGGAGTCAAAACTGGGTGGGAAAGGGCAGGGAGGAAATTTGAACCTGCCAGAGTTTATATCCTGGCTTTACTACTTATTATTTCGGTCACTTAGAGCAAGTTACTTAACCTCTCTGTGTCTCAGTTTCTTCATCTGTAAAACAGGGGTGACAATATATCTCATACAATGTTGTAAATTCAATACTTAATAAACATTACCTATGAAGAAGAAAAGAAAAGAAGAAGAAGAAAAGAAAAGAAGAAGAAGAAAGAAGAAGAAGAAGGAAGAAGAAGGAAGAAGAAGAAGAAGAAGAAAGAAGAAGGAAGAAGGAAGAAGAAGGAAGAAGGAAGAAGAAAGAAGAAGGAAGAAGAAGGAAGAAGGAAGAAGAAAGAAGAAAGAAGAAGAAGAAGAAGATTCTATAATTACCCAGGGCCAGTCTGGTGACCTGAGTGGGAACCACTGATTTAATGACCTATTTCCTCCATTAAAGTTTTAAATGTCATGACCTTAAAACTTCTGGTATTGGCATTATGACACATTACAAGAAGTTTTATTTGTTTGGAAATAGTCTGTTAAAGAAGAGGATCTAAGTAAAAAGATTAAATTTGTTTATCTACTCCAAATCATGAAATAAACATTATGGGCAATTTTTTGAAGAACTAGTTCCCCTTAGAAAAATAACTACACATGTGCTATAACTACATAGCGTAATTCAACCAACTTAGTATTCAACGGATGCAGGAAAGAGAGAAAATAATATCATGATTTCTTCCACTTAGGACAATGAGTCATCAATCTTTTTGAAGAAGTAGGTTTTTAAATCCTCAATTTTAGTTCATTGGAAAAGAAATCTTCATGGCTCATTTTGGTCCATGAAATTTGAAACATTTTAGTAATGTTAAATGTAACTAGATATAAAATAGGAAGCAGAAATTTACTTCCCAAAGTCACTAACTAAATATGTCTGAATGGGGGAGACAGCCCAGGTAGCCCCACCTTCTGAGCGCTAGACTCATAAATGCCCTACACAAACTGATCCACAAAGGCTTTGTTTTTATTGGCTGAATTCTGCTAAAGAGTCCTAGGATTTTCTCTTAAAAACCCAGATAGCTCCGGGAGGATGACAGAGCTGGAGAGTCATTCTCACACCAGCAGTAGCTCAGTCAGGGTGCCTGCTTTCTAACACAAATCGGTAGCCCTTGAAGAGTGGAAAGCTTGGAAGAAATGCTGAGTACCTCTGGGCAGGCCAAAGGCCTTGGGTCAGAGGTTCTTAGGGGCAGATTAGTCAGCAAAAGAAGGGACTGAGGAAAGGAGATAAAGTATTTAAAAATCTAATCTGTCCAACTTTAGATTTTGCATATTGAGAAGTTGTAGGCCTCTTGTTTTGGGAACCCGTATGACAGAAAATATTGTCGTAAGATGGTCCCAAATTAATATTTATTTATTTATTATGTCTTATTATCCTCACCAAAGGACACTTTTTCATTGCTTTTTTCAGAGAGAAAAACGTTGCCGGGAGAGAGAAGCATTGATTGGTTGTCTCCCGTACTGGCCCAGACCAAGAATTGAACCCACAACCTTTCAGTTACAGTACAATGTTCCAACCAACTGAGCCACAGCAGACAGGACCTGAATTCAGTTTTGAGGTCTGGCCTGCAGGACCTGAACACCACTGTAACATCCTATTAGGTGGGACCACGTGAGATTTCAGCTCATTTTCAAATGATTCAACCTGGTCTGTAGGAGAAAATTATTCAGAGTTCCAGAAAACTGCTCTAAAACCCCCTTTTCCAGGAAACTTCTCTGACCTTCTCCCCTCACCCAGCCCACACCCACATGCAGATTAGGTGCTTCTCTTTTATACCATGTACTTACTCTTTTTTTTACTTTTTAAAAAAGATTTTATTTACTTACTTATTTTTTTCAGAGAGAGGGAAGGGAGGGAGAAAGAGAAGAAAAGAAACATCGATGTGTGAGAGAAACATTCGGCGGTTGGCTCCCTTTTGCATCTTGACCAGGGACCGAACCCACAACCCAAGCACGTGGGCCAAACTATAATCCTCTGTTTTGCCAAAGGACCCCCAACCGAGTCATGCCAGTCAGCGTTGTTTATTTACTTTTCAATAAGTTTAAATCCTTGAGGGGCACAGCATAACATGGATTCTGTGCCCAAAAGCCTTAGCAGGAAGGTTGCTTCCGAATTCAGCATGAACCACCCTGCTGTTTCCAGGAGCACGGGCGACCTTTCCTGGGGTCACCCTGGCTTTGTTGGGTTCACCACCAGGAAGCACTGTGCTCTTCTTTGCTTTGTGCACACAAGCGCACTTCTTGCCTAGACAGAATTCAGCTTCATCTCCAGCATAAACACCTTCCGTTTTAAGAAGAGCTGTGAGCTCCCTCTGGTTCCGGAGACCCCGTTCATAGCCGGCAGGGATGGCCTGGGACCACAGCCTTCCCGGCCCATTTGCCGGTGCAGAAATCGTGTTCCTGGCAGGCTCCGCAGGCTCCAAGATGGTGGAAAAAGGAGAGCCACCAGGTACTACTACAGAGCTCCTCAACACTGGATTCTCATTTTCCCTTCTCCGTCTCCCACTCCCTCACAGGTTGTGTGCTCCTTTTATTATGATTCCTACAGTGTTCACAGTGCCCGGCACATCGTATGCCAAAGGAATGGTTAGAACTCAGCTCCCACATTACTTGGGATTGTTTGCACCACAAAACCCAGTCATGCTACTTCCCTGCTCAAAAACCTTTAATAATTCCCTGCCTCCTACCAAAAGAATGGTGAACACTTCATTCCTCATACGCTTTGGCTCCCACAGGTCCGTCCATGCTTGTCTCCCTCTGGTTTCTTACATAGTAAGTTCTCATCGTTGTCCACAGGTTCTTGGAAACTGCAACTATACCACAGGGCAATTTACAAGAGTTAAGTTCCTGTGGCGTATTTCTGGTCACATCATCAACTTCTAAATAAAGACTGCAAACACCTCTAATATTAACCATTGAAATAAATGTGATCTATACACGCATTTAAGGAAGATTAACAAAACCAAGATAATTATCTTTCGCCCCACTTATACCAGTTCACGGTCAAGGGCGGCTGAAGCCCTTCCTGCAAGCTCAGGGCACAGATAGGACTCAACTCTGGACAGGGTGCCCTTGCATCATGGGGTCACTCACGCACCCACGGTCCTAAGGGGCAATGCGGGCACACCGGTCACCTAGTCAGAATATCTCTGGAATGTGGGAGGAAGCCTGAGAAACCCCACGCAGACACGGGAGATGTGCAAACTCCATACACAGTGGCCCCAGCTGGGGAGTCACTTTTTTTCCTCATTAACGTTATAATCAAGTGACCTTGAACGAAATGATGTTATTCGAGGGCCTGCTGTATATACCCGGCCCAGCTGAATCCCAGATGCACTCCTGTGAATGCCTTAAAGGGCTCCGTGCGATCCCTCCTCCAACCACACCTTCCCTATCAATTGCTCTTCCCCAGCCACTGCTTACCCAATACACCCCTCCCCTCGTGCCATGCCAGGTAAGCCCCGTGAGGACATGCTTCAGCAGTCCGTGTCCCTGCAGGGCTGTATTAGTCACGGTTCTCCAGAGACACAGACCCAGGTATCTAGATCTAGAGCTAAATCTAGATCTAGATATAAGTACCTATCTTTTTGGACAGAGATTTTACAGAATTGGCTCCTGTGATTTTGGAAGTTGGTAAGTCTGAAATCTGCAGGGCGGGCCAGCGGGCTGGAGGGCCAGGGAAGAGCTGGCGCTGCGGATCAGGTCCAGAGGCCATCTGTTGGCTGAACTGCCTCTGGCTTGGGGAGGGACCGTCATAAGCCTACCCAGGCCTTCAACTGATTGGATGAGGCCCACCCACATGGCGGAGGGCAATCTGCTATACTCAAAGTCCACTGATTTAAGTGTTAGTGTCATTCAAAAAGCACTCTTACAGAAACATCCAGACTAATGTTTGACCAGATATCAGGGCACTGTGGCCCGACCATGTTGACACATAAAATTAACATTTGCAAACACTGAGCAGGATAACCTGGTCATAGCCAATGGTACTTTACTTCATTTACTTATTTTTTAACTATATTTTCTTTTCAAAGTAGCTTATGCTCATTGCCTCAAGTTTCGCACCACCGAGGGGCTCCGCCCATTTCTCCTGACCTATTAAGTTGCACAGTTGCTCTTCTGCATTTGGCGCTCCCCCCGCCTCCCCTTCCATCCCGGAACTAGTCATACTTTGGCTCCCGAACTCCCGCACCCTCATGGCTCTCCCAGCCTATCTGGTAACTTTGTCTTCATCTCGCTCTCTTCCACCCACCCATTAGGTGTGGATTCCTGAAGGCTGTAGTCTTGGCAATCTTTTCTTGCTACATTCTGTTTTTGAGCCACCTTGTCATTTCTATGGCTTCAATCGTCAATTATACCAAATTACCACCTCTAACTCAAGCCGGGGAATCAGGTGAAGTTTTGTGGTACCTGATATTTATAAAATTTCGGGCGAGGGTGTTCCTTAAGAAAATTTCTATGCTAGGATGACTGCTTATGCCTGGAAACCAAGGCTGTGTCCCGTTAACCCCACACTATATTGTATTCCTAACACAGCTTCCCCCTAAACAGGCTTCTCCAAATGCCTGGAGCGCTCCATCGCCACTGGATCGGAGGGGAAGGGGTGTGAGAGGAAGCTGGGTGGAAAGAGGTTAACAGTCCTTTTCTTTATCGATTACAGCTACAACAGTCTACTTTTGGATTTTTTAAAAACACTTATGATGACACGACTCTATAGGTAGGGCCCCCGTCTGACCCACCCAACCCCCCTGCATGGCAGGAGCTCTGAAGCTAAAGCTTCAGGACCCTCAAGAGTATTCACCTCCAACCTGCCCAGGTGGCTCAGTTGGTTGGTGGGTTGTCCCATACACCAAAAGGTTGCAGGTTCGATTTCTGGTCAGGGCACATGCCTGGGTTGTGGGCTTGACTCCTCCCTGGTTGGGAAGTGCAGGAGGCAACTGATCATTGTTTCTCTTTCTCATCCATGCTTTTCTTTCTCTCTGCCCCCTTCCTCTCTCTCCAAAATCAATGAACATATCCTTGCGTGAGTATTAAAAAGAAAAAAAGGAATATCCACCTCCATCTCTGTCTTCAGTCTTGACCTCTCCCACACTCCACATCTGATTTTCTACCAATTCACAGATCCCTCTTCTTGAACATCCTTCGTATTTAAAATCATTTGGCCTCAAACAAAGCCCACTGTTCTTTCTTCTCCAACTGGCCCAGCCTATGTCTTGTCCTTTGTTTTCCGTCTCTGAAACTGGCAGTGCCCAGTCATTTAAATTAGACACCTCGGCTCTTTTTGAGTCTCTCCTCCACGCCCGTCTGTGCATTAAGTCCTGTTCATTGCAGGCGGGACCAGCTTGCACTCGGGCTGCTGCGACGGCGCCCTGGCTGGCCTCCCCGCCCCAGCCTCTCCTCTACCTCATCCTTACATAGACGGAGGTCCCCCTCTGAAACACAAGAGTCATTTCCTCAAGAAGAAAAAGAGCATGGGCTCCGGAGGTAGATGACCAAGGGCTTAATCTTGGCTCCACCAAAATCTAGACCTTGCAAAAGTTATTTCATTGGCCTGTGCCTGCCTGTAAAATGGGAATAGTACACACTTTACAGGACGGCTTTAAGAGAGAACTTAGAACACTTCATGGTGTTGGATATCTGATACCATGAAGCATTGGGTGTATCACCGTCATTGTTGTATAGCTCTCCTAGGAAAACCTTCAGTGGAGTCACATTCCGTAAGCAGACATTTAATAATCATCTTCACAGCAGGACCTCCGTTTCCCTTCCCAGGTCCCATTCCTGGACCTTATGCTGCTGTCACAGTGGACAGCCAGGAGGATCTCCCTGGAAGTTTGGGGACTCTAGGCTGTGTCTTTTGTTGGCTTCCCTCTTTCTTTCTCTGAAGAAATTGGAATCATTTAGCAGGTCCCCAATCCTGTTCGTCTTCTGTGTGGTTTCTCCAGCCTCTCCGCTCCCCTCTCTGTCCTGACGTTTCTGCGTAAAATTGGCCAAAGCCCTCTGAGAAATCCCTCTCCCTGAACCTTCTCCCTGGGTTGCCAAAAACGGGGTTTAAGGTTTTGAGCCGCTCTTCTTGTATTCTTGCATGTAATGTAACACGGGTGAAGTAGACCTTGGATTATTCCAAGTTTTTATTGGCATACACTGGAGAGAACATTCTAGTCATGACTGATGAAGTGTGTTTTCCAGGTCATACTACATCTGTGCCAGGAAAAACTTTCTAGCCCATCAACAGCATTTGTTTATATGATATATTTGAAAGAAGAGCTATAGTACTTAGACAACATGAACAGAGAATTTGAGAAATTCCAATGGTCTTTGAGCTTGGTTTTTTGGTGTATAAGGTCAGTTGCTTTTTGACTCAATGTTCACTTTGGGGATTGAAAAAATAAAAATAAAAAGGAAAACCTGCTAAAGGGACCTGCAAGCTGGAGTTCTCGATGAATAGATAATAACCAAGAAAGGTATTATACAACTCTTTTATGGGGGAAATTACATCACTCTCCTCCCATTAATTTTTTCCTGTGGGATGGCAAGTGAGGAGACCTCTTCTGACGTTGCATCAATGCCCTGAGCGGTTTTTCAGAGCCCGCGTCTAACTCAGAACGGGCACCTGGGCAGGGGCTCCGCTCGCTCTGCGGAGTACGTGGGGAAACCGAGCTCGCGTCGGATGGCGAGCACCGCATCCCACTTTTGCTGATACTGTCCCAGAAACTTAGGTCAGTGTCAACAGCCGCGGCTTCACCTCAGCAGTGACAAGGCCACTGGTAGGGTTTTGGCTTTTCTGTGGGCCCCGCTGGCGTTCAGCTGTGCTTCTGTGAGCTGCAGCAGTTCAAGGGGGCAGTACCAGGATGGGGACAGTAATCACCAACACCCCGTGGATAATCTGGTAGGGGAGCAAGATGTACAAGACAGGTAGGAAATCAGCAACTAATTGTCCAAAGTAAACACTGAATCTTGCCTCTCATTTGGAAACCAGTCCATGTTTCCCACATACCTGCCCATGATACTTTAGTTTCTCTCCAC
This sequence comes from Pteronotus mesoamericanus, assembly GCF_021234165.1. Taxonomy (NCBI): domain Eukaryota; kingdom Metazoa; phylum Chordata; class Mammalia; order Chiroptera; family Mormoopidae; genus Pteronotus; species Pteronotus mesoamericanus. The sequence continues at coordinate 79,073,996 of NW_026555329.1, read as the reverse complement.
CTCCTTTCCAAAACTCTAACCTTTTAAAAGGTTAGAAGTAGGTAAGTATCTGGCAATCCCATTCCCTAGTTGTTGGAAGATTTAATTGGCTTAATTGCCTTTAAATTAGAAATGCTACTTAAGTCATGCAAAAGGGCTTAAATTCTGAACGTACTGGCAAGGCCACCTGGAAGAAATGGGCAATGGAAAAAAATTTACTTTGCTCCCCAGACACTTACACTTTCTTGACAGAATTAGGTGAGTAAATGTCAGGAGTGGATGTAAAACACTGATGGTCAAAATAAAGTGATTCTTTTTTGTTATCCTAGGGTATCCACAGTTTTGAAAAACAGAGTAAGGAATTTACCACTTGCTACCTGACCTGCTCTCCCCTCCACCCCTGAAACGCTACACTGTAGTTTAAGCACAGGAAGCAGGCGTGGCTCTTACCCAGCAGCGAGCAGGGCTGATCCCACCAGAAGGGCTCCAGGTGAGGTTTTACAGAGCCTCCCTCAGTCTGGGAAAGGCTGTGGGAAGAAGCCGGGAAGATGCTCCCATGGGAAAAAAGCAGACAGGTCTCCCAGTCAGGGCCCAAGCCAGAGGGCAGAGCACAGGGGAGAGGAAGCACAGGCCTCCCTCCTGCCCGCTGCCCCAGGTGATGCCACCTGGAGCAGATGGGTACCTGGCATGCTGGATGGCCCCTGGCCAAATAATCCCATTCTCCTGAGTGCCCAGATGTTGCACCTGCCAGGGTTCTCTGTACCTCTCACTGTACTTAACGCTTTTTAGCTGTGAGCTGTTCGGGGGCAGGGCTGTGTCCTCACCACACTCAGTTGCACAATTGTCCCCAGACCACCTTCCTAAGTTCACTTTCTCTCCTCTCCTCCCATCATAATCACCGCTGGGCTACGCACCGTGTAAATATCTTGCACTTTCCTGCCTTGGAGTTTTTGCTAATTCTGCCTTGGGTGCTCTTTTTACCCTTGGGACCAACTGCTGCAAAATCTCACTTGTCTTTCAAATCCCGGTTCAGGCCTCAGCTCTCAGGCTTCCCGGCTTCCCTTGGCTTATCACATTCTTCTTTGTATTCTCATAGTATTTTGTTGGGCCTCGATCGTAGACCTAATTCTTCTTGCTTGTATTTCTGCTGTCCTGGGCTCTAGGCTGCTTGCCTTTTTATCCTCTTAACCTGGTCTTTCTTGGAGCAAAGACTTTTTCTTTTTTTTTTAAAGAAAAAAATATTTATTCATTTTTAGAAAGAGGGGAAAGGAGGGAGAAAGTGAGGAAAAGAAACATCCATGTGGGAGAGAAGCATCCATCAGTCTCTTCTCACATGTGCCCTGACCGGGAATCAAACCCGGCAACCACATGTTTTGCAGGCTGACATCCAACCAAATGAGCACACCAGTCAGGGTGCAAAGGCTGATGTTTTGATGGTGTCTAATGTATCATTTTTTTCCTCTTACGCATCATGTTTTTGGTGTCAAGTCTAAGAACCCCCACCTAGCCCTAGGTCCTGAAGATTTTCTCCTATGTTTTATCTAAACATTTTACAGTTTTATGTGTTACACTTAACTCTAGGATCCATTTTGAGTTAATTCTTGTATGCAGTATGAGGTTTAGGTCGAGGTTCCTTTTTTTTTTTTGCTGAGTATATCCAGCTGCTTCAGCACCATTTGTTGAAAAAGCGATCCTTCCTCCACTGGGTTGCTTTTGTAACTTTGTCAAAAATTAGTTGAGCTCTTTGTGTGCTCACCTTTCTGGGCTCACTATTCTGTTCCGTTGATCTGTGTGTCTAGATTCAAGGCACCTTGAGGACCGGACATGTGCCTTTGGCCTACTGCCTTGCCAATAACAACATCTAACACAGCACCTGGCACATAGCAGAGTGTCAAGAAATTTTTGTTGAAAGAAAGAGTTAATGATAAGTGCTTTATCCATGTGAATTAAATTATTGCTGGATTAATTCTTAAAATGTTGAGAGTCTGACTTCTGTGCGCCTGCAGCCTCAGCCTGGCAACGACTGCTCTGCAAGCCTCTCGGCACAGTAGCTACAGTCCCCGCACACTCCTAAGGCCTCTCGCCTGTGCCGGCGTCCCGCCCCCTCTGCAGGGACGCCCACCCTGCCCCGCCCCTCGCTGCCTGCGTGCTGTGTCCCGGAGGGTCACACCCTCAGCGGCAGTTCCTTCTACTAGCTTTCCCACCCCTGGCGCGTGCACGCGCATACACACGCATGCACGCACACACAACTTGTACCCCAAGGCCTTCTGCCCCTCCTTGCTGGCTCCCAAACTCTCATTCCATGCCCACACCGCAACTGCTGGTCACCTGCTCCCCGCTCTCCACCTGCCTGCCCAGCAACTCCGGACCGGCACCAGCCTGGCCGAACCACTGAACCTCTCTGCTCTCTGGGGGGCTGTGAGCAGCCACGCCTTCTCCAGTGAGATCTGAGCGCCTCCCGTGTGTCCTTCCGTGGGTGCCGTCCCTCGCCCACACAGAGTGTCCTTCCGTCACATAATCTTCCTTTGGTCCTCTTTCATAATTGTTTATTCAGCTTCCGCACATAATCTGCAGTGTGGCTTCCGTCTCCTGAGCAGACCCAGGCTGCCGGGCTGGGTCAGCCACTAGCCTCACCTCGCAGGGGCCCTGTCGGACGCAGGCTGTCGTATGCAGCCCCGAGAGCCGTGACTCACACACTGGCGGGAGTTAAGTCTGTCTGTTACGGCGGGAAGATCCAGGGCTTTGGAATGAAAAGCCTGGAGTTTAAGTCTGGCTACTACTATTCACTAATGGAGTGATAATTCAATGTGACATAGGCCATCTCGGTCAAGTCACTCTCTTCATTGTGCCTTAAAAGGAGAATGATTGCAATGACGACCTATTACAACTCTGATATGCTGATCAAATGGGATAATGCATGTAACATGTTCTGTTCATTACGTTTCCAAATGAATAGTAACCGGTTTCAGTTTACCTGAAGGTAAACTATGGAATGGAAGGCCCCGGCTCCCGCTGGGTAAGTTTCAAACACAGGAGCAGCGGCGGTTTCTTCTGAGGTCAGACCAGAGGCCACTGCCGGGCTCCCACTGGGCCCCGGCACAGCCGCGCCCAACACACCCTGCCGGTTTGTCCCCAGTAACAGAGGAACTAACAGTTTTCAACTTATTTTAAAGACAAGGAAAAGACAGTTAAATAGAGTGGAAACGTTGTAGAGGAAAACCTGCTGTGTTCACATTATGTGATTAGGATTTCTTGCTATTTAGAACGATAAAACACCGTATTTTGCTGTGTATAATGCTCACCCATGTGTTTGACCCAAACTTGCAGGAAAATAATTTTTCGTTTTAATTTTTGAATTCAATTATTTATTTATTTATATTGAGAAACACAACCAATTATCATATTCCAGGGTATCATTTTGCATACAGATATCATTATTGCTTTCTAGAGTTACACTTCTATCGCATAAGCATAAATAAAATAATTAAAAAAATTTATGTAGATTTGGAATTAGTACTACCCATGTATAATGCACATCCTTATTTTTCTCTCAAAAATTGGGGGGGGAAGTGCACATACATACGGCAAAATACGGTAGTTAAGGATACACACATCTGAAAGAAAAGGCCAAGTTAAGTGTTTTTAGCTGAAATATTTGAGTAGTGAATAATTATTGTAAGAAAAGCGTGATGTCAAATCAGATCTCAGCGAGTAATTTTTAGAACCTGATGATTGAAATAGATGTCAAAGAAGAATGCAAAAAAAAAATTGTCAGAAAGTATTTCTCAAGAATTTCTAAATTTCTGAGGCAGCTTTAGCCTGGGTTTAAAGTTCTTAACACTCGTTTTTTACATATACACTTAACAGGCAGGGAGTTCAATATGCTAATAAATAATGTAAAAAGAAAACTCCAAACTGCAGCTATATTTAGGATATTCAGTATGTTAGAATGCTTGGTGTATTTTTGATTTCAGAGAGAGAGGAAGGGAAAGAGAAAGAGAGGGAGAGGAGCGCTGATGTGAGAAAGAAACATTGATAGATCACCTTCCGCATGTGCCCCAAATGGGCACCTAACCCGCAACCCAGGCATGTGCCCTGACCTGGAACTAAACCGGCCACCTTTTGGTTCACAGGATAACACCCAACCAGCCGAGCCACCCAGGCTGGGTAAGAACGCTCTTTGTAAATTACTCTGTAAGGTATATTATAATTATTTTTAGTAGCATTATGCAACAGAATTGTACACTTGAAGCCTATATGACTTTATTAATCGTCACCCCGGTAAATTTAGTGAAAAAAATAGGGTTATCTGAAAATAGCACTGTGTTGAAAGATAAATGTTTTGAATATGTCAATTCTTCATTCTGACTACTATTCTCAAAGAACATAATAAGAATGCAAAGAGTTGGGCTTATCTAATTTTAAAGTCAGCCACGATGTGGGTCCTACGAAATCAGCTGTCATCCTCTAAAACGCATTGTTTGAATAAGTAAAATTATATATTCTATCTGTGGAATGTCACTTCTCTCCACCCAAAGAGATCTCAACCTCTGAAGTGTAGCAGTCCTCATAGTGTTCTTTAAAAAATTTTTTTAATCTAAAACAATTTATGTTTTTACAGAGGCTTGAATATATGTCCACCAAGTTTTTTATCCTCTGTCCTGTAAGGGTGGAGCCAGATCCCTCTCCCCCTCCGTCCTGGACTGCTCGTTCTGGGGGCAGCCAGGAGCCAGGAAACCCAGGTGTGAGAAATGGGGCCTCCTGCCAACAGCCCTGCAGTGAGCTTCTCAGGAGTGCATCCTCAGCCACCCTCCCCTTGTCCCCAGCCTTCAGGTGAGTGTGGCCCCAGGCAACCTCCGACTGAAACTGCAGGGAGACCCTGAGCCAGAACCCCTCAGCTGGGCCACTCCCAAATACCTGACCCCCGGAAAAGACGAGATATTTTTTATCATGCTGTGAGGTTACAGCCAAGGTTTATCTTTATTCCACATGCACATCCAACTTTGTAAACACCATTTGTTGACTCGTATATACTTTATTTTTATTTTATTTATTGATTTTTAGAGAGAGAGGAAGGGAGAGAGGGAGAGAGAGAAAGAGAAATGTCGATTTGCTGTTCCACTTACTTGTGCATTCAGTGGCTGATTCTTGTATGTGCCCTGACCGGGGGATCTAACCTACCTCCTTGGAGTATCAGGATGGCACTCTAACCAGCTGAGCTTCCCGGCCCAATTCGTTGAATAATTGCCCGTTCTCCATTGAATTACATTAGGACCTTAGTGAAAAATCAGCTGGTGAGTGGGATTTAATCCCAGAAATCCCAGAGTGGTGCAACATACAAAAACCAATCAACATAATATACCACATTAACAAAATAAAAAAAAAACAAACACGATCATCTCATCTACATCGTCATATCATCCATACATGATGTAGAAAAGGCATTTGACAGACTCCAATACCCTTTCATGATAAGAACACCCAATAGTAGAAATAGAAACAGATAGGAACTTCTTCGAAATGGTGAAGGCCAAATTTAAAAGGCCCACAGCTAACACCATGTTTAATGGCAAAAGACTGAAAGCTTTCCTCCCAAGATCAAGAACAAGCCAAGGATGCCCGCTTTCACCACTTGTATTTAACAAAGCACCGGAAGTCCCAGTCAGAACAACCAGGCAAGAAAAAGAAATAAAAGGCAGCCAAATCGGAAAGGAGGGAATAAAAATGACATGATCTATATAAAGATGACATGATCTTATATATAGAAGCCCTCAGGAATCCACAAAAAAAAACAACTAATAAATGAATTTGACAAAGTTGAAGAATATATGATCAATAGGCAAAAAATCGGTAGTATTTCTATATGCTTGCAGCGAGCAATCCAAAAAGGAAATTAAGAAGACAATGTCAACTGACAATAGCATTTTTATCTTTATGCCAGTACAATATTAGTTGCTGTACCTCTGTAGCAAGACTTGCATTCAGGTACTGTGAGTCCCTCTAGTATTTTGTTCCTAGAAGGCAGGACGAACCTCAGTCTGCGAACAGGTCCACGTGCCTTCGCTTGGGCCCCATCTCCAATCTGCTACTTACCCTACAATTGGAGGGGTATTTTCAAGACACGTATCTGCTCATACTGTCTTCTTCAGATGCATCTCATTATTCTAGGAATAAACATAAAACTCCTACATGGCTCATAAAGAGGGATCCTAATCAAAATAGTCAAAATATTTAATAACCAATATCACATAGGTACTGACCATCAGAACAGGTGTCAGCATCTTGGAGCAACATTTTGTTTTATTTATTTTATTTATTCTTATTTTTAGAGAGAGGGGAAGGGCGGGAGAAAGAGAGAGCAACATTAATGTGTTACCTCTTGTACATGCCTGGGAATTGAATGAATGACCTTTCGGCTTGTGGGACAATGACTAACCAGCTGGACCACATTGGTTGGGGCTGACGCAGCATATAAAAAATCTGCCCTTGCTGCCCTTTTATGCCAGGTAATGCTCTTTCAGTTGCTAGATCACAGGGAGTCCAGAAGAGGGGCCGGGCAGCAGGACTGGGGAGGGGGGAGAACACCAGGCTCACTTTATCAACGGGTACAGAAGTATGCTACCGTCCCAGTGACAGCAAGCCACGCTGGGGCCCACCGGCTGACCATCAGGCCTGCTTCCAAGGCCTTCTGTGGCCTGGCATCCACTCCCTTTTTGGCTGCATCTCCTGCCCTAGCCACACTCCATGTTTATGAGTTCCTTAAATGCCACACGCCCAGTACAGAGCCCCTGAACCTTGTTTCCTCTGTGAACATCTGCTCCCCCTCACCTGGCTAACCCCTACTCCTCCGTCCTACCTACCTTCTAACCTGGGCTCCCTGGGAAGCTGCCCTGACCTCCCTGAGGAGGTGAACCCCCAGTGATAACCCCTCAGAGCCCCCAAGTCCTCCTTTTTCTTTCAGTCCTCACAGTTGAAGTTTACAAATAGATTTACAGGATGACTCAGTTAACCCTGTCTTGTAAGCTCCCAGAGGACAAAGATCATGCTTCCCTTGGCTTACCACCGTGCCCACAGGGCCAGCTCAGGAACTGGCACATGCTAGGAGGTCAATCAATATTTGTTGAATAAATGAATGAAAAACCAAACCCAGTCTTTTTCCTCTTTCTGAATTTCCCGTTTTTGGCTAATGGCACCATCTTCGTGGTTATCAAAGCAAGAGGCTTAGAAATCATTCCACATCCCTCCTTCTCCTTTATCCCACCATTGAGACAGACACCAGAGACCGTGGGTTGACCTCCCAGCCTGGTACTGCCTTAGCTCGGGTTGGCATCCTTTTTTGGCTGGACTAGAGCAGACTTCTCCACACTCCTCTTGCACTCTCTAGATTTCCATCCACTTTGTCCCTACTTCACATTGCTCTTAGGGTGAACCTCTGAATCTGACCAGGTTGTTCCCTGTTGTAAAATACTTTGGGGTCACGTTCATGATCTGGTTCCTGCTCACTGCCAAGGCCAGGCATCTGGGACCACTTATTGTACATCTCCTGTGCTCCCACGTTCCTTCAGTGAACATGAGCAACTCTGCAGAGAGGACCCAGGTTTCATTTGTGTCTATCCTTAGAATTCAGCATCATGTCTCTCACAGAGGGCCAGCACACAAATGTTTGTGGTTTTGAATGGAAATGAATAAGGCTTATTTTTGTCTGCATGTGTTATCTGTCACAGTTGGCGCAGTGTGGCGAAGAACGTTCCTAAGGCTGACTGCAAGTCATGAAGAAATGGATTAAATTATACTTATGAACTTAATATTATACATGTTACAAACTGTTCAAATGAGAAAGATTGTGATTTTAAAGTTTTGGTCTTTAAAGGCATAGTTGTTCCACTGTTTTTGGAAAGTCAACCTTGCAAAATTACATTTTGCATGTCCTTGGGATATTGGGAAAATTTGACTATGGTTTGTTTCGTGTCTGTGTGTGTGTGTGTGTGTGTGTGTGTGTAGATTTAGCAGCATTTGTGAGTTGGACATACTCTTTCTTAAATTCCACACTTGCACCATTTTTCTCTTTCTTCAAATTACTCTCATGCCAGAAACTTGCACTTCTAATTTCTTGTTTTTATTTGCTGCTCTGAGAGACTATGTTTGAAATTAAAATTAAGTCTAGGTATAATTTTAAGTGTGACTAGAACAGGCCACAGGCAAAGCCGCATGGGGTTCAACGGGAAACGGAAGGAGAGGGAGACAGCAGGTGCCGTGGCAGACGCGGCCCTCACTCGGGACCACTTTCTACCTGGTGAAGGCAGCTGGCCCAGCAGGACTTGGAAATAAAGATCCAGGGGCGAGGCCTTCAGATGCATGTACAAGTTTAACTTAAACCAGGCAACTGGAACCAGAAGCGGACCAGCATAATTTTAGGAAGCTATTTTAGTGAGGGGGGAGGAAGTGGCTGGGAAGACACTATAATTAGAGCATTTGAGACTTAGTGACTTTTCCTAATATGTCGTATGTCTGTTAGGATGATTAAGTGATAATTGTTTCAATTTTCTACCAGAAAAATGGCTTTGCCTCTAAAGCTAAGTAAAAAGGTGTCAACTGTTTCAGGGCTTGCTAATCCCCATGTTCGACTTGGAAATTCCACGCGGAATTAACGCCCCACCTTAGGCTCTGTCCGAAGAAACGACTGATCTCTCTTCCAACAACCAACACAAAGTGCTGGCTCCTTGAGGCCACCTAATGTGAAGTTGCCATTATGTAAATCTGTGAGCTCACCAGGTTGGGCCAGCGTTCATGCTGTGGGCCCTGGGCCTGAGGGACTAGCTGGGAGGGAAATGCTACTGGGAATTCTACTTTGCAGTGAATTGTCATCTGTTAGACCTGATTAACACGAACTTTGAGTTGATTTGGACAATGGGTAACTTGCATTTTACCATGACACCCTCTTTGTAAGGTACATTTGAAAACCAAGTTAGTATTATAGATAAGATTTTGAAGAGAATAGGTAATTTTTGAGCACCCTCAAAGGCTTAGAAGCACCATTTCCCCATAACTCACGATTCTGGTTACCAAATCACCGTCGTCTTTTCACCAAATGAGTTCTTTGGTAGACAGCCTTGCGTTCCCCTGTGCTCAGTTTTCCTATCAATACACTTTTATTAAACACATTCTCTATGCTTAATGCTATGCTCAACATTTTGGGGGTAAAAGAATAAATATTAAGGAGGCAATAATATGCTGGGCAAGAAAAAGATTTCTCCCACAAATGTCTTTGTAGCAAAAGGAGAGACTATGTAATCATCGCCTAGACTGCCAGCGGGAAGTATTACTGAAGTTCGGAGAGGCCGAGGTCAGCGCGCTCCGGGCTAGTGAGGAGGTGTGCCGTGTGAATGGAGCAGCGGCTCAAGCAGTCTGGGCACACGCTCAGCCCCAGGAGTGGGGTGTGCTCGGCTGTAGTGAGTGGCTGCTGGGAGCCCCTTGTCATCACACACACACACACACACACACACGCCCCTCCGCCCCAGAGAGAAGCCTGCTCAGAAGGAAGCAAAATGGACAGGTAGATACAGATTCTTCATGATGCCATTGGACATCGAAACCTAGCCGGGTCTGAAGCTACCGCAATGTATCCTAGACTTTTCAGGTACAAGAACCCATCACTCCGCGCGCCCCCCCCCCCCATTTTTGGCCTTGGTCAGTTGGAACTGACTTTCTATCATTTTATATGAAAGAACAATTCGGATTGTGAGGGCCTGGGCCACAATCCGAGCATGTGCCCCTGACTGGGAATGGAACTGGTGACCCTTTGGTTCACAGGCTGGCACTCAGTCCACTGAGTCACACCAGTCAGGGTGAATTTTAAAAAAGCCACTTAATGGTTGGTACTGAGGACTCGTTTACAGGGAAGAGAACAACAAAGCCACGTGTGGCAATGGCTTGGTGCTTGGAGTGAATGTTGTTTCCGTCTACGAGATGCTCCTGCCAGAGCGCGTGATTCAGATTCCTGTGTTAGCAAAATCACGACATTGATAGGCCTCTTTGATCGCCTTTGGGGGGCTGCGTCTTGCAACGGTGAATCTGGGAATCCCAGAGTTCACTTCACTGATGGCCACACTTCGTGGCTGTCCCAGCCTGGTCCACGTGCTGTCACAGGAGGGTCCATGGTCTCTGGGAACATCGCTGGGGTGTGAAAACCCATTACACACACACGGTCAACTCAGTGTCCTATCATTTGGGTTAGAAGTCAAAGATTTGTTTCCTAGTCCGGATTTTTCCATGATTTTGGACAAAACATTCCCCTTTTCTGGGCCTCAGTTTCCTTTTCCAGAGATGGAGAAGCCGAGGCTAAGTGATTTTCAGTGTCTTTCACTATCCTAAATTCCTTGATTCTGTGTTAAACATCTATATTAGCGAGTATTTGCTCTCTAATTTGCCAACACTTTCTCATCGAAGAAAAACAAAACAAAGTATTTGGATAGATTGCCACATTTCTGTTAAATTTTCATATCCCCTTTTTTTAATCGGAGAGAGAGAGATTGGTAAAGCCAACAGGTGACAACAGGAATGACAGGTGGCTGCACACCGGCCCAGGATGGGGGAGAATGAGACCTCGGCAGAGGCCCACCCTGGCGAGGGGAGATTTTGTACCATTCATGCTTCAGCTTCTAGGTCTTGCACCACCAGCCTGTGATCCCAGGTGCTAATTAAATTAATAAAAAAGCATTTTGTTCAAACATGTGCTCCACACCTGCTGGGTCACCAGGCACAGGTTTCCTGCCTGTTGCGATGGAACAGTTTTGCCACTTAACGACGCGGGCAAAAAAATTAAAAATAACAGCAAGAGGGAAAAGTCCAAGTGCAGCCAACAAGTCCCTGATTTTTTTCCCCAACAAATGCCTATTAATTTGCGATGACACATTAGGAAAGCACTCATCTTGCATTTGACATTCTCAATTACTTAGGGCTTCACAACTTTAATTATTATTATAATTACAAGAAATAACTTCCTGTTCTCACTCAATTAAGGATGAGGATGATAAAGTAAGAAATTACAGCTTATAAAACTCACAGCTTTAGACACAAACAAGGAGCACACCCAGCTCCCTCTAATGACGTTTTTGCTGAATGGTCAGAAGGTCACTTATCCGGAATTCTTGTAAGAGGCTCCAGTTATGTTTTTTCTTTGACTTGATGCAGATACCTGTGTTTTTGTTCAGGGACGATACATTTAAAGTCTGTTTAGCTTTAGCTACACTTTATGTTAAAAATAGACATGCTCCATATGTTAGGATTAGATTTAGTGATGAGAGAAAAACCACAGAACGGAAGAATTTATCTCTGCCTCGTCTGGGCCGAGTGTCCGAGAGCAGCACAGGCTCCAGGTCCCAGCCCCAGGCCCTCCCCGCTGCCCTGCCCTGCCGTGTGGCCTCTGTGTTCAAGCGTATCTCATGTTCAAGGTCAGGTGGTGCCCAACTTCCCCTTCCATCTACTTCCAACAGGGAGGTGGAGAACTGAAGTCTCTTTCCCAGGCAGCCTACCGAGCTTTACATTGCGCGCTCTATTGTTTCAGAACAGGGCTGGTGAACTGTTTCTGTAAACAGCCAGATAGTAAACCTTTTATGCTTCTGAGCCACATGGCTGCTGTCTCAGCTCTGTCACTCTGCTGTTGCAGTGTGAAAGCTGCCATATATGAATGCATACATACATGAATAAAATAAAACTGTGTTCTGATACAACTTTTTTTTTAAGAACTGGTGGCAGCCTGGATTAGGGGCACAGGCTGAGCCTTGGTTTGGGAGATTAAAACAGATCCTGGGGAAAACTAGTTTTTCTCCAAGACCTGATAATAGACATATCAGCAATGTTAACTTTGGTAAGTTCCTTCTGCACCTCTTCTTCCTTTTCAGTATAGTTCGTGGCAAGCAAAATTGCCAATAAATAACTGAAATGAGCTAAGAGATGTAGTGGAGGGCAAATTTGTTTAAGGCTTCCGTTGAAAGACTGGTTAGTCGGTTTCAGCCATGCTTATTCTGACAGGTCTGTGTGCTTTCAGTGGGCAAAAACTCCTGTCTTGTTTCCCGCCTTGGTAAGAGAAGGGCTGTATTCTCAGCTCAGTGCTTGGGAGACGCAGGGTTCCCTGCGATGAGTGCTCTGGAGGTGGCGGAGATGCTGAGAAAATAATTATGGCCCCCCGCTTTCTTCGGGCAGAGCGGGGCAAGGCTGCACGCTTTCATGAACCACACCTCACGCTAAGGTCTTTGCTTTCTTCCTGGAGGACAGGGGGGAAGAGACACGAGGTAGCTGTCACACGAGCCAAATAAATCTGCAGAAGCGTGATCAAAATTCCTTCCGGTAATGAATTTCATTTATCATTAACATTTACTTATTACTTTCTTCGTTTTATTTATCTTTTCCCCTGCATTCAAAGAGAGCACGCGGTTCTGTGGGAGGCGGTTAGACAGGCGGAGCGGGACAAGGCCGGTGGTGGCCCCGGTGGCCCCGGGACAGAAGGGCCCCAGGGCAGAAAGCTCCGGGTGCAAAACCAGAGGAAACAAGGACCTCGCCCCCAGGGTGCCCTTCTCCCCCTACTGTATCGCTGGTCCTGCGGTTTAGACCCCCTGACCTTTCCTCCTTTGGCACCTTGCTAGTCCTGCCGGTGAGACCCCCTCAGAGGGGGGACAAAGAAGGGGGCGGGAGAACAGCCCTGATGCATGGAGCCCCCGGGACCACGAGGTTCTGACCCAACTCAGATACATCTAGGCCCAAGTTGTGTTTCAGCTCCAGGCCCAGAAAAGCAGCAAAACCAGACAGGCAATGCGGTGGCGGCCTTCAGGACCAGCTGCAATGACTAATGACCCCCGGCGCTGGTTAATCAATGGAGACCAGGAACCTGAAAGGACACACCCAGAAAGCTGGTGAATATTCCATTGAGACCCTCTCCTGGGGCTCCTCCTAAAGGCCCCGCTCACGCGCCCCCCAGGAGCAAGGCCCTTGCCTTTCCCCTCCCCCTCTTCTTCCCTCAGACATGGTACCTCTACCTTTCTCTTTCTGAACCTCCAAGGACACTTTTTTTTTTTTTTTTGCCTCTATCTTGTTTTGAGCCCATTACTTCTACGGTTCACTTCTTCTACACCTGTGACTTCCTAAATAAACTTTCTCTTATTATATTGGGTTGCCCAAAAGTCCATTACATTTTTTCCCTATGATGGTTCTAGTGGTGCTTAGTTGTCTCAAACTTAATTCCGACCATTGTTCGATTGTATTCTGATGGCTGTCCTATCAGCGTGCATTAATAAAAGAACCCCCATCAAAACCGGTGAGTTTTTGTGCAGCCATTTTAATATTGAAGATGGAAGAAAATAAGCAACATTTTTGGTGTATTATGCTTTATCATTTCAAGAAAGGTAAAAACGCAACTGAAATGCAAAAGATTTGTGCTGTGCATGGAGCAGATGCTGTGACTGATTGAATGTGTCAAAAGTGCTTTGCAAAGTTTCTTGGTACTATGGACATTTTGACCGAATAATCCTTTGCTGTGGGGCCATTTTATGCATTGGAAGGTGTTTAGCAGCTCCCCCGGCCTCCACCCGCTAGAAGCCAATAGCGGGAGACAGCCGGCATCCTCGAAACATCCACATCAATAGAGTTATTGGTGAAAATGAAAAGTGTGTATTTTATTTTAGCAAAAAACCCCCTAAATGGACTTTTTTGGCCAAGTCCATAGCTTGAGCCTTGACTCTGAACCCTTTCCAAGCCAGCACTCAAATACCTGGGGTACTGACCTGAGGTCCAGGCTGGTTCTACTGCTCTAACACCTGGGGCCGTTTTCGCTGCTACCAGCAGTTTTAACAAGTCAAATGCCAATACATAAATATTGAATTGAAAGTCTTCCGTAATCCACCCCTCCCAGTCGTTTTTATTTGCCCATCCGAACGATCAGCCCGCACGCCAGCAATGCCAGGTTACAGTCACTTCTGCAGCTTCCAGAACTCTCACAGTGAGGTAAGCTGTTCTGCAAATTTCTAACTTAAATTTCGTTAGTGGAGGGATAGTAAGCTTCAAGATGTTCTTTTTTTCATAGCGCTGACTACTGTTACGTCTACTGTTAGTATCTCCCACAGTCCTAATTTTGTATTCAGTAAAAGCACTTAACTTTAAAAGTTAAAGATAGGTAACTTTCATTAAACTGGTCATTTTTCCTACATAGGCTGGAGACTAGAAGGATAGAACTTGAGAGATAATTGCGTCCCAATCCCTGAGTTGACAGAGAGGAACTGAAGTTCAGAGGAGGAAAGTGATAAGCCCTGGATGGCACAGCTAATGAATAACACAACTCGGCAGCAACCCAGGGCTGGTTCACAGAAACACAGGGCGCTGGCCCTCCCCCCACCTCGCCTCCTGCACCGCCCCTCCCCCGCCCCCCAGGCATAAGGAAGTGGGAGGATAAGATGTCTGGCTGCTCCATTTCTTCTTGCAACCAGACCAAATCCAAACCCGAAGGGCCTGAGTCACTCGGGAGAGGCCCTCTGCTCTCTGGGACAAGGACACAGCGTGGTGGTGCCTGGAGAGCTATCCTGGATGAGTGGACAGTTTACAATGTAAGGGGCACAAGATGGCTTTCCCTGGGATGTCTGGGCCTGTCCTTGTAACATTCTTGGGTGTCTGTAGGTTTTTCAAATAGTTTCAAAGCATTATACCCAAATCTAGAGTACAGTTAATTTACTTTGGCTTCACATGACAGCTTTCGGAAGAAAGGAAATGTGTCAAATTTAGACCAAACAAAAAGTTACCAACATTTCCCAAAAGGCTGGGGATTACTAAGCATTAAAAATTTGAACTAAAAATATTAAAATAAAAAATAAGAATTTAAACTAGTATGTATGGTGGGGTAGTTTTGTAAGGGACTTAGTACATCCCAACATGTTTATTATTACTATTACTTACTACATCCTAACATGTTTACTAATATCCAGGGTCATCTTCATAAATGGGTAAAATTTCCATAGATTCAGAATAACATATCGATACACTAGGTCTGTCCATAAAGTATCCAGCCACGTGCTATGACAATTAGAAACATCTATTGAAGAAGACACAAGATAAAAGAAACGTTGTACATAGGACAATGACACCTCAGTCCCCTTCAAAATAGGCCCCTCAGGACCTCACACAGCCCTCCCAGCCGCCATCAGCTGCCCTGCCGTATTTTCCTGAGTCCCATCAAGAGTTGAAATCTCTCTCTTCCCTTTCAAAGATGATTTTAGTTTTGGGAAAAGCCAGAAGTCGCAGGGGCATCAAATCTGAGCTTTAGGGGGCCTGACTCACCTGGATGATTTGATGTTTCACCAAAAAAACTCTGCAGGAGACATGATGCCCAAGCGGGCCCATTGTTGTGGTGAAGCTGCCAGTCACTTGAAGTTGCCCGTGGCTGCAGCCTTCTGAGTCGTCCATCCAAATAGTCTGTGGAGGAGTGTTCAAGATGGATGCGAAATCTGATGCAGATTTGTTGTTCTCCTTGCTCAGTCATTTTGAATGTGACGGCCACAAAGCACACGTGCTCACTCAATGGTGTCTACCGCCCCCACTGACTAGTACAGTGAAGTCATCGTTGTTCATGTATGTGCATTCCAGTCCCCTCTCCTTGGCTGCCAGGTTACACCGATGTCACACAAACTGTTCTCGTTATATTAACAATGGCTGGACTTTTTATGAACAGACCTCATATATTCATATCTACATAATATACGTATGTAATATACACATACATTATGTGCAGATACATGTATTTATATATACACACCTATATCTGTGTGTATCCATATCTGTTTACAGAGTGAGGCAAAAGTAGGTTTACAGTTATAAGTACACAAAACAGAGTTTATTATTGTATTTCATTAATTAATAAATGTCTCTATTAGGTAACATACATATGTATCATGTATATGAGCTTGTACACATACACACATTCATATATTCATATGCATCTATGGAAATTTAACCCACTTATGAAGATGACCATGGAAACTAATGAATAAACATACTGGGACATCCTAAGTATTTATGTATATGCACATATATACATACAAACACATACATATCATGCATGTATATTAATGGAATATGTAAGCCTATAGCAGACCCTCCTTTTTCCATCTATTGTGAGATCCCTCTCCCTCCATGGATGTATGTATATATATTATCTATTTTCCATATTTTTCTCTTTTCTTTCCCCTCAAGAAAAGAAAGAAAAAAAAGAGGGGGTAAAAAAAGAGAACAGGGCTGTGTGATCAAAAAATGCCCAAACATTAATATGAAAAGAATAAATGCTTATTCATAACAACCAGTGATACATGCCCCTTTGGAATCTCATCTGTTATAGCTTAAGGAAAGATATTTAAAAGGAACCTTCTAAAATGAAAGAACCTCTCTTCTACTTTCTAAAACCAACAAAGGCTACTGCCTATTACGAGTGATTGTAGCAAAAGCATTAGGAAGGAAAGACCATTTAAAGCTAAATCTGTCATTAATTTACTAACTACTCACTTGAACCTCATAAATAATTTTAAGTAGAAAGGGTTGTCAACTGTGATGAAGGTCATTATTTCATGTTAAAGTGGCCCATAGGCTTTTCCAATGTAAAAACCTTTCCATAAAAAGAAGAGCTAAGGTTTCTTCAAGGTTCAGGGTCTCTGGAGCCATGTCTTTGGAGATGTATTACAGTCAGAATGGCGGAGGGTGGGGAGGTCACCTGAGAAAATTTTACAAGGTGAGGTGTCTCTGAACAAGAACCAATTATATAGTATTTTAAGAACATTTCCTAGGTATGCAATTTCTAGAACGAATTGCAATGTTTTCTGCTGCTTAAGAAACTGACAGCTGTGTTGAGAAAACGATAAGCTAGGCACCAATTAATTTATTCCACAAATATTTGTTGAACCTGTTCTAAGTGCCAGACACTCTTCTAGCTTCTGGGGACCTCGCAGTGGCTCAAAGGAAGTCCCTGCTTCCACAGACTTCACAGTCTAGTGTGGAGGAAATAACGCGATAACCCTGGCCAGGTGGCTCAGCCGGGTGGCGTGTCATACTGAACACCAAAAACGTGCGGGTTTGGTCCCTGGTCAGGGACACACCTAGGTTGCGGGTTTGATCCCTAGTTGGGGCATATACGGGAGGCAAAGGATCGATGTCTCTCTCTCACATCCATGTTTCTCTATCTTTCTCTCCCCCACCCCTTCCTCTCTCTAAAAACCCTCAGGTAAGAATTAAATAACAACAACAACAATAATAATAATAGGCAATAAGTGTAAAAGATAGCAGAGCTCCTATCTGCAGCAAGAGACACACAAATCTTCAATGACAAGTCCAGTGGCAAGTTTTGGGGACAAGAGAGGATGGGGAGCTCTTAGACGTGGGAGGAGAGAAAGCCTGTCTTTCCCCAGGGTGACTGGCTGAGACCTGAAGGGTAAGGGGCAGCTGGAACCAGGACGCAGGTAAGGGCCTGAGGTGGAGGTAAGGACGGAGTACTCCGGCCAGACCGCGCAGGAACTGTAAGCCACATTCAGAAATTTGAAGTTTGTTGTAAGAGCAATTGTCAAATGTTGTTTCGTAAGATCCTTCTTGCGGGGAGGACTCGCTCCTACACAGGAAGAGACGGCACGGATGTGGCTGGCTCTGGACAGTGACAGCGAGGACTAGGACGAGGGCCAGTGCTCTCTTGTGCCCAATACCCTTCCCAGGCCTGCACACCATCCCGTTTAATCCTCACAGCATCCCCAAGAAGGCGGCCCTTTGTGACCACCCACGTGCTATCAAGGAAGAAACTATAGTCAGGCTGAGTTACTTGCATAACCGAGTGGTGGATCCAGGATTTGAACTCACCTCCTGTGGCAGCAAGTTTAACCGCTTCCCTAGGGCTTTCTCTCAAGAGAGAGACTGGTCTGAGGAACGCTGAGAGAGCCGACTGGAGAGCAAGCAGTCAGTGCCTTGGCGAGTGGTGAGGGAGGAGGGAGTCAGGACGATGGGATTGCCTTTCACTGGGAGGAGGAGGAGGGTTTTGGGGGGGAGCAGAGATACGGAGTCTAATTTTAAACACGCAGAGTTGGAGATGTCACGTGCCGATAGCCAATTGCTTTATGGATCTAGGCTCCGGTCCAGGTCTGCACTGGCAAATACAGACATGCGAGTCCTCAACCTGGATTGTCATTGGAGTCAAGGAAGCAGATAACATTGCCTAGTGACAGTATTTAGGGCGACCGGAGGAGATAGCCTAGCAACCGCAAAGGGTGCTAGGAATGGACACGGAACAGAAGGGCGACAAAGAGACTGTCGGGATGTGGCTAGAGAAGTCCGAGAAAAATCAGAGCAACGGGTTGTCACAGAAATCAAGAGGATGCTTCCAGAAGAGGAAGACGGCCAGACAGGAGCCATGCTGTCTAGCAGGGGCAGGACCGACACACGCCACTCCGCTGGACTGAGCAGCACTGAGGCCCTGGCGAGGACAGCAGTCGCTGAGCAGACGTCACAGCCAGGCTGAGGCGGGAGACGAAGAGGTGGATAGAGGACCCGAGGAGGGAGAGGGAGTGGGGGGGCTGCGGGGAGAGGACGTGGGGAAAGGGGCGGCGGGCGCTTGTTTGATTGGAAATAAAGGAACCATCTCTGTGCACCTACTTGCGCACTGGTGACAAGTAGCTCAGAAGAAGAAATTAAAGAGGGAACAGAGAAGGGACAAAGCAACGGATTCTTTGGGAGGAGGTGCAGTTGGGCGCGCAGGTACAAGGACTGACCTGGGATGTAGGCGCGCATGGGGGTTTAGCGGTGGGGGTCCAGGGCTTCCAGGGCTTCGTGTCAGCAGGACTGAGCGTACAGGAGAGATGCAGTGAGGTCACAGGTTGGAGGGAAGTACAAAAAAACTGTCCAGTAACTAGAGTGGAGACTGAGAGAGGGGGGTGGGGGAGAGTTTACAGACGGCTGGCAGCGCCGAGGGCCCTGGAATTCATGGTGGCGCCGATCTGAAGTCCACTAAGACCCTCAAGCCGAGCTTGGCGGCCCTGGTGGAGAAGGCGCTCAGAAACCTTGGCTTGATCCGAGTGGAGGTTTTTCCAGGTGGTTGGGAGCGTGGAAGATGGAGACCACGGGGCAAGGCGTGAAGGGAACAGACTCGGTGAAGGGCAGGTCACGGGATGCCAGCTGGAGGGGAGATGGGGAGAGCGGGGCAGACGCTCGCCCTGACTCTCCCATCCACTGTTACTTTGGGTAAATTGCCACGTACCCCTGGGTTTCAGTTTTTTTCCCCACCTACAAGGAAGGTGTTGGCTCATTTGGTTAATATCGCTTCCACTTCTACAATTCTGTGGTTCAGCCTTGCAAAACTGGAAGCATCCTCTGACCACGAGGGACAGGGACGGCCAGCTCCTCCTCCTCACCACGGTCAGACAGCCTTCCCTGGGCCGGAGGAGCAAGGTCCTCCAACGGTGCCAGGCCACGGGTGCAACTCCTTCATTTTCTCGTGAAAATGTGAAAAATGTTCGGGACCCTTCCCGTCAATCAAGAATAACTGTTTCATTGTCATTGGTCACCCAACCCTGCTGCACATGTCCCCATCTGCACTTGATTCAATTCGGTTCAGCTTAAAAACATGTCTCCTGAGGGTTGACTCTGTATGAATTGCTGACACAGCAGCTTCAAGGGACACGAAGGTAAGAAAGTGACACTCTCGCTCTGCCACGTTCTAGGAGGAAGGATCAGACTAGAACAGAAATAAGTGAGTTGGGCATATCGAAATAGTATTCAACTCCAGAGAGAAAGAACAATTTCTTCCTGTATTTCTCTTCAACAACTCAATTTCTGCTTTCAGTCTACCTTTTTCCTGGTCTGAGTAAGCTCAGTGGGGGCACCCCCATGTTTTGGGTCGTGACTGATTCTCAGGCATCAGGAGGGGGTGCCTTCATGGTCCGCAGCATCATCCGTCAGCACTGTCTGCCCCAGGCCCACGGCCCCCGTGGTTCTGCATCACCGGTTCAGACAGGCAGCCAAGGAACACGCTCCCTTGCTCTACATGGTCCCTTTAGGACTTTCTGATCATCTTGCTACTTCTAAGGCCTTTCCGGGCTGCATGGTGGTCGTGTGCCCCGTACCAGCACGCTTTGATAGGCTGCTGCACACTGAGGAGCTGGTTCCCAGCACATTCGTATGTGGAAGTCCTGCCCTCCAAGGCGAAGATGAGGTTAGGAGGTGGGGCCTGCAGGAGGTGATAGTCACGAGGGTGGACCCTCAGGAATAGGATTAGTGCCCTTATAAAGGAGGCCCGGGCGGCTCCCTCACTCCTTCCACCAGTGAGGACACCCATAGTGGAAAGACACCATCTGTAAACCAGGAAGTCAGGCCCTCACCAGACACCAAATGTGCTGGCCCTTTGGCCTTGGACTCCCCAGCCTCCCGAGCTGTGAGCAACGAATTTCTGTTGTTTATAAGCCACCCAGTCTATGCATTTTGATATAGCTGCCCAAACGGTGACACACACCACCCGTTAACCTTCTTTATGGGCTCCCGCTGCCTCTGCAGCTTTCTACAGTCTCCGCACTTGCCCTCCCTCTTCCCTTCTCGCTGCCGGCCCTGAGAACCCTCCGACCTGGGACGCCCGGGCAGGTAGGGGTGGCGGGAGCTCTAGTACCACAACTCACGTTTGCTTCCAAATCTTTTGTCTATGCTCTGAGCCACTTGTGTTATGCTAGGAAAAGTCCTCCTCCTCTCTTCTTCTGCTTCATCACATCCCCCTAAGGCCACGAAAACAGAATGGACTAGCTGCTTGAATGCAGAGACGAGCAAGGGGACAAACAAATATGGGGAAACTGAGAGCACTGTTTCATAAAAGGAAGAATAGAGTGTGTTAGGAGACGTACAAGCATAGTGCTCTGGGGGTTCAGAGTATCACAACAGAGATATTCGGTTGATGAACACTGGCTAACTTCAGAAAGAAAAGTAATGGATGTACTAGAAGGATTCTGGGTAGCTCATGGACTAGCAAAAAAAAAAAAAAAAAAAAAAAAAAAAGAAGAAGAAGAAAAAAAGAGCTTAATCTATGTTTTGAGAATGACAGGGACCAGGGCAGTGATGGTGGCTGCAAGAGGAGGAACTCAAGAGCCATCAAGCTTGCTGGGATCAAATGATGCAGCTCTAATTCCCTCCACCTCCACTCACAAGAAGAATCTCCCAGAGAGAGACCTGATCGGCTGAGCCTGGCTCCCATAACCACACCTGTGGCCAGGAGCTCTCTACCTGGAAGTTCTGCCAGACCTAGTGGACCGGGAGAGAAGGCACTCAGACAGTGGGGAGCTAAAGGGTGTTGGATGGGGGTGGACGAAGCGTCCGATGCCCGCTCGAGAGGAGCAGGAGCGCACTTCCCTTGAGACCGGAAAGCCGAGAGGAGACGGCTTCTGTGACGGACTCAGAAGGATGGGAGCGGTTCTGATGGACAGAAATTAGAAATGGCCATGGGAGTGAGCACTGGTCCTGAGGTAGGAAATGTGAGACTCTCCAAAATGATCCGAGAACGGTTTTGCTGGAACTTAGTTTATGAGTTGGGTAGGAGCCAAGGTTGGTGGGGTTGAAGGTGTTGATTTGCAGCCATGTAAAGACATCTGAATGAGGAATTGTTACTGGCTGAATCGGGTCCCTCCTCCTCACCCCAAATTCATATGTTGAAGACCTAACTCCCAAGAGCTCAGAAATGAGGTTAGGCCATCGAGGGTGGGCCTGGATCCAATAGGACTGGTATCGTCATAAGAGGAGATTAGGACACAGACATGCACAGAGGGAAGAGCATGTGAGGACAGAGGGAGAAGACGGCCACCTACCAGCCAAGAAGAGAGGCCTGAGAAGACCCTCTGCCAGCCCTTTGATCTCAGATTTCCAGGTTATGGCAGCCCTAGCTAAACAATATAGGATTTCCCCTTATTTTGGAAGCAGTGGGTACCTATGGAAACTTCTTGAAGAGTAGAATTACGTAATTAGACTTCACGCTTCAGGAAGACAGGTCTAGCCGAGGTCTGTAAGCGGGGAAAATAGGAAGAGTCCGGAGGCCGGGAGCCGAGGAACCGAGGAGAATGCACCCGATTCTGCCCGCAGGAGCCAGGGAACGCTTCGCGGAAGAGGCAACGTTTATGACGAGGTGTGTGCAAAGCAGACAGAGGGTCGACTGGCTTTCCAGGCAGAGGGCGCCACGTGGGCAAAACCGGGAGGCCTGTTTGGGGTGTGATGGAGGGGAAATCAAACGCGGCAAGTTTCTTAGGGGAGCTGCAAGCGCAACGCTCCGCGATCCTCACTTCCATCACAATTCTGTTGTAAAAGTCCTGGCAGGGGAGTGCTGTGGGCTCGGCAGATGTTCAGGTCGTCGGGGACTGGCCTTTCCTCCCCTACACCTAAGGGCTTTGTGGGCCTTATATTAGAAAGAAACGGGTCCTGTCATCCAGGCTCGGGGCGCACCGTAGCCACGACACGTCATCTGCAAGTATTTGTTTTGCTTCTGGCATTTGCAGTCAGGAGACCAGATACTTAAAAATAAGTATTATTTGTTTCCCTAATCTATAGAAAAATTGCCTGATGTTATTGTGGAATTAGGGATTCGTTTCCATTTGGCAGTAGGGTTATGGTCCAGGTGGGAATTTAATGGTGAGATCCATTACCTACTTACATTGAATTCTGTCATCCAGGTGGCTATTTATGGAATATTTACAATACACACAAGTCGTTATATGAGTTTGTAAGGAAAATAGAATTTTTTTTACATTTGGTTTGTGGAAATCAATATTGCTATGTTAATTCACAGTGAAAAAGAAAATACCACTCAAAGGAAGGGTATGGTTTCCTTCCTAGCAGACACGTGCAGAAGGACAATGCACGGGTCCAAGGGAAGGGCCTTGGCTCACACCCAGGGGCAGCAGGTGAGGGCTTGGCCTCCCGCGAGTGCAGGTCACAGGCTAGAGGCCAGACCACACGTTTTTTGCTCCATTTATACATGTACAGTTCCAATGAACTATATAACATAATGGGTTTTCAGCCAATTTTTGGTAAGAGATGCTGTGTTTCAGAGCATTTTATCCATGGAGTTTGACTTCAACATCCTCAGACATTTACAAATAAAAACAATTATCTACTAAGTGAAAGCCACTGCATTACTTCATGATCGTAGTTTAAAAATGAACTTGAACCAGGGTGGCCACCTCGGCCCGGCTTTAGCCCTGGGAGTCCCACTTCCCAGGGCTCCAGACCCCGAGCTGGGCCTGCCCGCCAGAGCTCCGGTGCAGCTTGCACGCCGAGGCCTGGTCTCACCCCAGCTCCCAGGATGTGGACCGGTGGGAGCAGAGAGCTTCATGTGGCGCGTCTATCGCTGGAACGAGCCAATGACCAGGATTGTGACAAGTGATCAAATACTAAGGTCGTATCAACCACACGTCTGAGAGCAAGTGGGGGAAAAGATGAGAAACACGCACACAGGAAGGAGGGAGCTGTAAACATGCTGGAGGAGGGATCTGGAAAGCTGGGCTCACTCAAGAACCGCCTCCAGAGGTAGCCATCAAGGGCTGCTGTTCTCTCTGCACACCTACGGAAAGGGGAGATTCCAGGTCAGAATCCTCACGCACAGCACTTCAGCCTTTCTTTTCCAGAAAGAATGTACTACATTCTTTAATGATTTTTCCTCACTGTTAAAAAAAATATCCTTACCTGAGGATATGTTTATTGATTTTGAGAGAGAGAGGGAGGGAGAGGGAGAAAGAGAAGGTGAGAAGAAGGGAGGGAGGGAGGGCAGGCAGGAGGGGGGGAGAGAGAGAAACATCAATGAGAGAGAGAAACATTGATCCGTTGCCTTCTTGTACACGCCCTGACCGGGGCTCAAACACGCAACTCAGGTACATGTCCTGACTGGGGATAGAACCCGCACCTGTTTGGTGTACAGGACAACGCTCCAACCAGTTGAGCAACCCAGCCAAGGCGACCTCATTATTTTTTAATGAAAATTTTCAAACATGCAGAAAAGTTGCACGAATGTCACTGTGAACACTCAAACACCCACCTCGGAGACGCTACAATGAACATTCCACTGCTTGTTTTTATCGCATGTTTTTTTGCCTTCCCATCCATCAATCCATCGCATTTTTTCTCATATTCTTAAAGTAAACAGCTGAATTCCTTACCCCTAAACATTTAAACGCACGTTACCATTAACTAGAGTTCAGTATTTTCTATTTTTTTCTTTAGAGAGAAAAGTTGCACCCAATGAAATGCATTGAGATCTTAAGTCTATTTTCCCCTGAGTTTTAACAAATGCGCTCACCTGTGTTACGCAAACCCCATCATGACACCGAGGGTCACCATCACACCCGCGAGGCGCCCTTCAGCCTCTTCCCAGTCAACGCCCAGCACTCTCCCCCCCGCCTGGCACCAGACCATCACTGTCCGGAGTTTCCCCACTCAAGATCAGTTCCACCTGTCCCAGCGCTTCGTATAAATGGAATCACAGAATACGGACTCTTCTGTGTCTGGCTTCCTCTGCGGAGCAGCCTGTCTGCGAGGTGCATCCACGCTCATGTGCGTGTCAGTAGTATGTCTGACCAGCATTCCCCTGAATGGATATACTGTCGCCTGTTTGTCCACCCTCCTATTCAGGGACACCTGGCCTGTTCCAGCTTTTGAACATTATGGATGAAGCTGCTGTGGACATTCTTTTAAGAGCCTTTCTGTGGATGGGTGCTCCTGTCTCTAGGAGAGTTACCCAGGAGTGGAACCCACAGCATTATTTTACACGATTTAGTTCAGCCCTGGATGGTGATACCAGTCTAGTTCAGAATGTCTGCCCACTCCTCTGTGCATCTTATTTTCTCTTTCCCTATTTTCTTCCTCCTGTTGTCCTGACTATTGTCCTCTATCCCCTTATTTTTTCCTGTAAGTCACCCATTCTCTCTCCCCTTGTCTCTCCTGAAAGGATGTGATGTTTGATTACCATTTTCTCAATGCCCTAAAAATCCTTCCAGAGCACAGTGTCGATGAGGCAGCCCCAGCTCTGGGCCCATTCAGGACGTGCCTCTGCTCCTTCTCAAGAGGAGTCTTGTGCCTCTCGAGCTCCAGGCTCGCCCGCTGCTTGCTCAAGGGCTTCGGACAGAGGACCACAGTCCCTTTCCCGGGCCTATCACTTTGAGAACATAGGCCTTCGTTTCTAAGACACAGATCTGGCAGAGAGCCAGGAGGAAGGTCCGAAGACGGGGATGTTAGGGTAGGGATGGAGTGGGAAATAAAGAAAACCAAATAAATGTCTTTCCTGCTTCTTGGCCAGAAAAATACTGACATGCGTTCTGGGGCCAGGTCAGTTCTGTCTGTGAGTAGTTTCTTTGCTCACTCTTGGTTTGGGGATGGGCCCCCCACCTGGCTTAGTTTTTCTCTCTGCTGCTGGACGCCCCCTTGTTCCTCTGTCTCCTATTCCTGTTATCAGTTCTGTGCTCTAGAGGTGCTCACTGTACTCATTCTTGCTATATAATCAGAGTCAGAACACTGATGGTGGGAAACTTGGGTCCAAGAAGCGAAGAGACACCATGCCAGCCTGTGTGGGGCGTTCTTGCGAGCACATGAGGCCAGGCCTTTGAGATCCTCCTCATTCTCGACAGACCATGTGACCTGAACTTGACTCTACAGTTTCAAGTCCAAACACTTTGTCCGACTACTCTTACAGGTACCCCCCTGCCGATCAGGACACGTACTCCAATTTCTGGTCCAGAAAACATGGTCCCTGGGCATTTTGTTTGAGACCATTTACGGTGAGTGCTCTTTTTCGGGTTTTCCCTACCCTTTAATAATTAACGTATCATTAGCACGTACATTATTAAAAAAAAAAAAAGAGTTTCTGACTCCAGTATGGCATTTACAGAGAGATTAAATAAAGGGAGAAACTACTAAAATAAGAAAGAGATAAACATTAGAAGAAAGAGGTAGTGTAGAATGAAAGAGTGAGAAAAATATGCGACAGATGTGAACAGAAGATAAAGAGGGAAAAATGCTTTCTGTGTAGAGACAGCCTTTAAAAGACAACACGTTGTGTTTGTTTGTTTTTTAAGAGAAACATTCTGGGCTAATTCCATTCAAAAACCGCTTTGCCCCAAACCAGACGATTTCAGAGTAAAATGTAAACCTTGGGCCACAGCGCCCCCTGGCCAACCTAAGCACGGTCTTCATTCAGATCCTTAATGTGGTTTGATGCGCTCAGAACGCACTCCGCCTATTTCACAACACACACAAGTTAATCATGGTTCAAAAGGAGCAGAGGTGGGTTTTCCAGTCAAGCTCTGAGCAATCATAGTAGTGATTCTTTTTCTGTTCCTAATATACCAGTTAGGCTCATAGAATTCCAGCTAATTAAGTACGTTAACTCGAAGGTGAGGCGATGGTAACGTTTGTAGAAGCTGCCATGGGCTCTAGCTTTTAAAAACTCCTCCCCGTGAGGCTGGGGCTCTTGTTTCCTGCCAGTGTGGTTCTCCACCGTGTGGTTCTCCACCGTGTGGTTCTCCAGTTATGCCTGTAGGCTGACTCTCAGGAGTTGGAGGAAAAGAAAAAGACATGCAGAGTTTTTAAAAAAAATCCTAACCTGGGGATAAGTTTATTGATTTTAGAGGGGTTGGGGAGGCGGGGGAAGAGAGAGAGAAACATTGATTGGTTGCCTCCCATACAGTCCCAACCAGGGTTTGAACCTGAAGCCCGGGTGTGTGCCCTGGTGGGCATCAAATCTGCAACCTTTTGGTGTCTGCAACGACGCTGTCACCAGCAGAGCCACCCGGCCAGGACGTTTAGACAGTTTTAACGCAGGCAGCCCCCCGCATCAGACCTGGGTTCTGAGTGTCGCGACTCTGAGGCCTTGGGGCGTGCGCCTGTGGGGACTGGATGGCACACGTGCCCTGAAGAGAGGCCCGGCCATAGCCCGGAGCTATGCTCCACCCCTGTGATTGGCACCTGAGACCCTGTCATGGAGAGGGATGAAGGACTCCACACTCCAGGGAGATGGAGGGGCCGCCTGGCATCTAAGCCCTAAGAAGAAAGGCCTCAGAAGGCAGAGCTAGAAAACAGACACTCTAACTCTGTAAATGGAGGACATTGTAAGGTTTGAGATGAGGAAGAAGGTCCAATGGACGGGGTCAGGAGCGGCCCCCCAGAGCCAGGGTTTGGGTACGGTGGGGAGAGGCGGGGGGAGGGCAGAGCATCTGGTGAGAACCAGTGGGCTGGGGCGCAGTTGTGCGGCCGCTGGGGTGGCCTGAGAAAGTGGCCAAAAAGCTGGAAGCATGTGCCCATGCGGCCTGTCTACTCCAGCCTGGCCACTTCCACTGCCATGTTCTGCCGTAATTAGCCCCCCTCCTCGCTAAGCCCTGAGGATGGTTACCCAGAAATCCAGCTGAAGGGGGATCTTTTAATGAGAGTGAGAGAGAGAGAAAGATCTGCAGTGTTCGGAACACTGACAGCTACAAGTCAGTGCCGCTTGTGGCACGGGCCACCCCCCGGGAACAGGCGGCTGCGGCTGGAAGCCGTCGGCGGCCAGCCTTTCCGCCGCGGGAGGACAGGTGCAGCGGCTCTGAACTGGGACGCTGGGCGCGCAGCGGAGCACCCACCGCAGTCCGCCCTCCCACCGCAGCCCTGTTCTCTTCCAACAGCCAGCTGGTGGCCTCTGGGAGCCGCCCCTCTGGGGTCCTGGCCTGGGTCCCTAGGAACGCCCAAGGGGAGGGTTAGCAGGAAGAACGACCGCCCCTGACATTATAGTTGATCTCGAGGCTGGAACTGATCCTCACCACCCCTGTCCTCAGCTACCCATTCTAGATCCCTCTCTCCCCGGGCTAGAATCTAGTGGCTTGTCTAGTTAAGTTACACCTGAAGAGTGTAAGCCTCTGGTTACCTTGCTCTTCTCCGACTGTGTCTTACTGTATATGTCCATTTACTGTTAAAACCCAGCAGGGAGCACTAAGAGATGCCCCAGTAGATCATCTGCATGTCAAACACAGCGCACATTTGTGTAGCAGCAGACTGGCCGGCCAGCCTGCCTCCTACTGGTGACCACGCCTTTCCTTGCCTGCTGGTCTCTTGGTGCAAGGATTCTAGGGCGAAGGGCAGCAGCCCGGTGTTCGCTGGGGTTCTTCCTGTGTCCCGAGGCAGAAGTGCTGTGCCCTCTGGGGATAAGCACCGCTAGCATCACCATGCTTGAGGGTGGAGGGCAGGAAGCACAAATTCCCCGGGGGGCGACCGGGTAACTGTAAGTGGGACCACTCCGACGCCTGCCCTTGGTTCCTGGAACCAGTGTTCTTCCTCATTGAGAACAGGACGACTCAGAATGGATGCTGATTTAGGGTATGTGACACTGTGGAGGAAGACGCCTTCCTTGTAGGGTGTCATCTCTGAGCTGGCGCTCCAGCTACAACTTTAAGGGGCCACCCCACTGCTCTGCTAAGCCAGTGGCTTCTCGGCGGTGTGGTGTGAGAGCGCGTCTGTGGGCCTCCAGGTCGTGGGCCCACTGCTACATCTCCTTTGCTGCAAAGTGGGTCCCTTGGTCCTACTTTGCTAGGAGGCTTTATTTCAGTAGATGGAACCATCCAAACTCTTGAGTGGGAGCACTGCCCTGAGGCACTGAGGGGGAAGAAATGTCCATGCCTGGAATACGCGTCATCCCAGGCGAGGTGAGTTTCTGCCGTTCCCAGGGCGGGAGGGCTCCGATGGAGCCAACCTCCTGCTAAGTGGTCTCCTCAAAGGACAGTGTCATGTTCAGGCCAGCAGTTTGGACACCCAGCCCTGGCAGCAGTTCAGGGAGCCTCGGTGAGTGGCGCCTGGCCATCTGCAGGACAGGTTCCTGACCTGTCAGACAAGGTTTGTCATAGTGACGAGACCAAATGGAGGCGCCATGTTTATGAGATTCATCCACGTTGTTGGGTGTAGTAGTATTTTGTTCCTTTTTATTGTAGTACTTAGTCTGTAAATACATCACAGTTGTTTATCTGTCATCTGTTGATGAACATTTAGGTTGTTTCCATGTTTTCGGTTATTATGAACAATTGTGTATAAGTCTTTCTGTCGGGACGAGCCTTGGGAATCTGTATGTTTAATAACTAACCCCAAGTGAGTCTCAGTCATGCTCACGTTTAATAATTCATTAAGATGAATCCTGACTTTTGAGAAAAATATTAATTTTTAGAGAGAGGGGAAGGGAGAAAGAAAAGGAGGGAGAGGGAGGGAGAAAGAGAGAGAGAGAGA
The DNA here is from genome assembly GCF_021234165.1 of Pteronotus mesoamericanus. Lineage (NCBI taxonomy): Eukaryota > Metazoa > Chordata > Mammalia > Chiroptera > Mormoopidae > Pteronotus > Pteronotus mesoamericanus. The sequence goes on along the minus strand of NW_026555329.1, from coordinate 79,044,758 downwards.
GAAAGAGAGAGAGAGAGATTGCTTGTCTCTCACACGCGCCCAGCTGAGGACCTGGCCCATAACCCAGGTATGTGCCCTGACTGGGAATCAAACCAGCAACGTTTTGCTTTACGGTGCAGCACTCAGCCATCTGAGCCACTATGGCCTGATCATGGTCCAGACATTTTAGACACAAGTTAGAAGGGAATATATAAGAAACTAATAAGCTAAAAATCATTGTTGTCCAAGAGCGATACAAATGATTTTTGCTCACTAGTGTTGCCCTGTAGGATATTAATGAGTTTTACACCTAACTTAATTTTATTCTAGTCTTTTTTTTTTTAATAGACTATATGGACATCCATTTTTATTTTTTAAAATATTTTATTTATTTTTAGAGAGAGGGAAAAGGAGGAAGAAAGGGAAGGAAACACCCATGTGTGGTTGCCTCTTGCACACCCCATACTGGGGACCTGACCTGCAACCCAGGCATGTACCCTGACTGGGAATGGGACCTGTGACCCTTTGGTTTGCAGGTCAGTGCTCAATCTACTGAGCCACATCAACAGGGCTGGATATTCATTTTTAGTATTTGCCTTGGAACCATCCTGTCTTCCTCACGAATGAGCTGAGTTAAACTTGAATGTGTGCTCTACGTATTTTTCTTTTTCTTCTTTATAGATTTTGAGAATGATACTTTTGACCGTACTCAAGACCAAACCATGCTACTATCTTCACTCCTCAAGGCTAGGTCACGTGTTCTGGGCCTCTATTTGTCTGTCTGCTTCTGCGTTTTCTCCAAATTCTCAGTGGCTCTGCAGAGTGATTAAGTGCAATACTCAAGCAAGGAGAGAAGTTCTCTGCAGGTTCTCATGACTCCTTCAGTCCTTGGCTTAGACTTCGTCTCCTTTGGAAACCTTGCACTGCCCTTCTATCTTGTTTTAAAACTCTGTAACTCCCCCTTGCAATGTACTCATCACGCTGCATTGGAACCGCTTGTTTATGTGTCTTATCTCTTTTCCTGTGCGTTCCATGGGAGCATAGCTATATTTTGTTTAGCTCCCCTGCCCCCACCCCCACGAGTGTGCCTGGCTGTAGGTACTCAACAAATATTTTATTTATTTATTGTTTAAAATCCTCCTTTTAGGACATTTTATGATTGCTTTGAGAGACAGAGAGAGTGAGGGGGAGGGAAGGAGAGAGAAGAGGAGAGAGAGGTAGAGAAAGACACATTGATGTGAGAGAGAAACATCGATTGGTTGCCTTCTCGTATGCAACCCGACTGGAGTTCGAACCCGTGACCTTTTGGTCTATGGGATGACACTCCAGCCAATGGAGCCACACCAGCCAGGGCTACAAATACTGTAAGTGGATGAATTATGGGGTGAGGAATACATTAGTCTTTGTATTCCAAAGGGGCTATAGTTTAATTCTATATAATTTGCTTTTCTAATAACAGTGATGCCAGTCTTTCTCTTGTGTACTTCTTGCAGATCTTTCTTTTGGGGTTGTGGTGATGGTGCTACATGCTGGTGCATAACCAAATCTCCATCTTATATCCACTGGTTTTGGTTCCTTCTCTAGTATTTGCAGAGCATGGCCCCTTTAAGACCAGCAGGAGCCTGCTTGTAGAGGGAGAGGGCCAGGCATGAAGCAGAATGTCTGTGTGGACCTAGCCACACCCACCTCGCCTGTTTCTCCGTCTCCTTTGACTTGCCTGTTCATCTATCCCTGTCAGATTCATTTGTAAATTTGCCCCAAGACTTGGGTCTTGGCTTGTCCCCGTTTGACCTTGGTGTCTCTGGCTAGTGACTCCGGCTCCGACCTCCACCCTTCCCCAATTCTGCTTTTCTCCTCTGTACCAGGCGCTGGCATCTCCCAGGACCTGACCTCAGCTCAACCTGCTGTTGGCCGTGTTTCTCCTGCCTGATGCCAACGACTGGAAGGAACCCTGCCCTTCTGTGAGGAGAGACAGGGCCGAGGGCGGTGTACTTGGAATAAAGCTGGCATTATGGGAGGCAGCAAACAGGTACAGAGCTGCTGAGGAGGGAGCACCTGGAGTCCACGTGGGCATCGTTTTCACGATACCTTTCTTCTGTTTTTGCTTTTGTTATGAAATATGTGTTTTGCCAACATGGAATGGAATATTCCAGAAGGAAGAAAAAAATAAAACCCTGGTTGCCTGTCAGTAATTAAAGTAAAACTCGGTTGTATTTTTAGTTTCTTTTCCAACTTCCTGCACAAAGAGGGGAAAACTTTACAGTTTGGAAAAAATTTAGACCTCGCCTGTGGAACTGGTCTTGCTGATCTACATTCTGTTAACTATAAACCTTCTTTCCGTGTATTATTCCATAATGTTGTAGAGAGTCTTTATAAAAGTATTTTCAGAAATTATAGCAACTCTGGCTTTGGACGCTTGAAAAATGGCCACTTTCAAACTGTAAAAGCTAACGCTTAGCTTTGATTAACATGGTACTTGGCACAGACGTTTCTTAAAAAGCATGCCTCCAGAAAACGCATTTTTGCAAAGTGACATCAGCTCACTGCACAGCAAAGCCTCTTCACACTGGCTTATAACTTCTAAAAGCTCTTTTCAAATATATATATATGTATGTATATAGTGCCCAGGTGAGAAAGGAAAGGGACTGTCACAGCCAATCAGTAACCTCATCGGACTCAGAGCAGGTGAGAAATGCTCGGGGTCTGCAGGGCACGGGCCCGCCGCGGGTGTGGGCCCGCCGCGTGTTTGCCGCGGGCGGCGTGCTGACGGTGACGGCACGGGTCACCGCCCAGACGGACTGACTTCAGACAGGCCGTTTCCCAGCGGCTATTTGCCAGCTTCCAGTCGCCTTCATTTTTTAGCCCTTGAGCCAAAAAGACAAACGGTCCTTCCTAAAATGCTTCAAATATATAGGTCGCTCAGCTGCTTTTAGTTCTCTTGAATCTGATGGGTATCGATTTACCTTTCTATGCTGATCCACTCAATTCATGTTATAAAGAAAGATTTGAAATTAATTGCATACTAAAAAAAGCTATTTGGGGAGAACATAGGCTGTTAAAAACATGTTGTCTTTTTTTTCGTTGCTATAAAGATTGAGATGACTAGCTTTTACAAAAAGCCCTTAAAATGTTTTTCATCCAAGCTATAAGCAGTTTGGGTATTTTTCTAAAACGCTCATAGGTAGCACAGTTGCTGTAATAGTTTGTGTATGGGGTTTTTATTTTAAAATTCGGAATCACATTTACTAGAATGAAAAGGAATCTGTTTGGAGAGAGTGTTTGGTCTTCTTTTTCATTGATTTTATTTCCCTCCTGTGGGGCTGTATGTTCACTGCTACACCATCTGTCAATAAGCCAACGGCTCCACGGCAGCGTCAAAGCAGAGAGGTCTGCGTGGCGACAGGAGCGAGCTTGCTTGTCAAGGGACACAGGTTTGGGTGACGAATACCTCTCAATGCAGATAACCCTTGGCCTTCTCCAAGAGATGCACAAAAAAATTTGCAGACGAGATGCAGGGCTATAGCTACACGGTTACAAAGTTTTGAGGTCTGACTCTCAGATCCTTTCTCTTGAGTCTCCTTAAGGATTTATTTCCTTGTGTTATTTTAAAAATAGAGTCTTGCTGTAGTTGGTAGTAATGTACTGTACACGCGAAAATTGGTTAGGAGGGAAGATCTCATTTAATGTCCTTACCACAGTAAAGCAGAACAAGTCTTTTACAATTTTAATGAAATATTAAATACATTCTGAATATTTCATGATAAACAGTAGTGGAACAGAGGTCCTCATGCCTAATTAGTTCAAACTAATGTGAGGATATTCATAAAGTAAATCCCTAGCAGCAGAACTGCTGGAACGAAATGTGCATGCATTTGTAATTCTGAGAGGCCACTAAATCGTTCTCCACATCTACCAGCAACGCAGGAGAGGGCCTGTTCACTGTGGCCTTAGCGTCAGGGGGGTACCCAGCTCCAGGTGTCACCAAGCCGACAGATGAAAGTGATGTTTCGGTGTTTTACCTGGCATTTGTATTCTATCAGTGAGGCTGAATATCTTTGTTACGTTTTAAAGCTATTTGCATTTTGTTTTTGTAAACTGTTCATTCCCATACTTTGCCAGTTCTTTTATTGAGTTGATTTTTTTATAGAATTATTTTGTAGCAGCCCTCTACATATTGGTGAGCTAAGCCCTTGGTCTGTAATATGGTCAGGAATGTTTTTAACTCAATCTCTTGTGTACTGACTTTACTTATTTTTTAGACTAAAATGTTTTATTTTTTTTCCTAAAGATAAATTTATGAATATTTTATTTTATGACTTGATTTTGTGTCATAGTTAGAAAGGCTTTCCCTACTCCAAAGTTATTTAAAAATGCTGTTTTCTTCTACTATTTTCACAGCTTCTCTCCTATTTTTTTCCTCCTTCCTGCCCGCCTCTCTCTCTCTCTCTCTCTCTCTCTCTCTCCTGCTCCCTCCCTCTTTCGCTCTCTGTTTTTCTTTCTACTTTTGAACCTTTGATCTTTTTAGGGTGGGGATTTGTTTTAATTTAGAAACATATACGAATGACATCCTTTTTACTTAACCCAATAGTTTTACATTAAATTCTTTTGTTCCATTCCCCCGTGTAGGGCTGGAGTGAGCTTCATAAATATGCCACCAAACAGGGTTCCAGGAATGAGTTAAATCCGGAGTGGATGTTCGGCCCAGCTGGGAACTAGAATCACGGGAGTAAAACTTGGAGATCATTACTAGGGGAAGAATGGAAAGCATTAAGTCTAATCATTGGGGTGAGGACAAAAAGTGGGAGATGTAGCAGCAAGTAAAGCAGCTGCAGAAGATGAAGCAGGACCAGGTGCAAGATCAAGGTCAAGGAGAGTGATTCAGAGCGGAACCTGTGAAGGCCAAGTTTGGCCAACAGCCTAGTGCAACGTTACAAGCACACACGACGGCTTCAATGAGCTAGCCAGGGTTGGACAACGTGTTAGTGCAAGGTCTAGACAACTGGAGCGGCAGCCTGAACACAGCTCAGCAGAGCTGAGAGGGTGCCCAACCCAAGGGAGCACCAAGTGCTGTAGCCAGTGGTTAAGTAACATCAGAAATAGGGATGTGGTTCGAGGGCGTAGCTGAAATCCAGCAGATGGAAATCTGAAGGCTCCTCACAAGGGGCAGCAGGTCGGAGACAGACAGCAGTCAGGAGGCGAGAACTCCCCAGGGGCCCACGGGCGCGCTCAGGAGAGGCAGGACGAGAAGTTGGCAGTGAGCTGCGCAAGCAGCCAGCAGACTGGACCACCGCCGTGCACAACAGGGGTGAGGCTGTGGACCATGAGACTGGGCAACGCCACACTGAAAGCCACACTGGAGACGCTTCGTGACTCCAACCAGGAAGCTCCATCTGGCATGTTCAACTAGAGCGGAAGCCAACAGCATGGTGCTCGTGACAGCGGGGAGTTCCCGGGACGTAGCAAGTAGATGGTGAGGTTGAGGACAAAGGGCAGCCCATGGGGCAACTGAGGGTCCCTCTTCCCCAGCCTCTCCGGTATCTGTCCTGTGAGGGTCCAGGGTTTTGTGCCTGAGTGCGCAGATGGTTCCAAGGACCGCCTTCCTGTCCTTGAGAGGTGTCAGGGGCTTCCCCCAGGGGTAACAATACACTGACTTGATTTGGGCTGGAAAAGGATTTGGGCAGATTCAGGAATCATTCATTTACTGCATTTTTACTTTAAAAAATGTTAAGCCTACTGAAAAGTTTCAAGACGAGCACAAGCTCCTGCAGACCCCCTGACAGATAGTCAGAACGTGACTTCTACAAAGCTCTGGCTAGGGCCCTGGCCGCTGTGGCTCAGCTAGTTGGGCGTCATCCTGCAAAGTCAAAGGTCACCGGTTCAATCCCTGGTCAGGGCACATGCCCGTGTTGTGGGTGCAGTCCCTGATCAGGGTGTGTGCAAAAGGCCACCAAGAAACATCCAGTTTCTCTCCTCTTTCTCCTTCCCTTCCCCTCTCTCTAAAGACAAGTAAAATCTTAAAACATGGGAAGTGAAGGGTCAGGGAAACTATTAAGGGCAAGAGTCTATTTCAACCAAAAGGCAGTGGTTTTCTGAACTCAGGTGGGCGTGCTCAGGAGAGCGAGCGGGCACACGCTGAGGGGGGACTAGTGGGCTCTCCGTGTTCCCAGCAACGCTTCTGTAGGTGCCGCCCGAAGGCCCCAGTCCCCTTATTCACCCCTTTTTAGAAGAGGACCTGCCCCTACTGCACAGAGAGAAACAGATGCTCAAAGAGAGAACTTGAAACAAATCTGCCTTCATGTGCACTTACAGCAGAAGTGCGCCTTCTCCTCTCTAAGGCTCTAGTCCCCTGCTCGGGAGGAGCCGGCCCTGCTGACACCTTGATCCTGGACTTCCAGCCTCCGGAACCGTGACAAAATAGATCTGTGTTTAAGTGGCCCTGCCTGTGGGGCTTTGCCGTGACAGCCCGGCAGACAATTACATTGTCACAGAATAAAGCAGGGGTCACATTCTTCCATTTCAAACTGATAAGGATTTCTCCTTCCTTTGTACTTGGCATGGTGGTTTCCAAATGCTTTGGGGGGGCGGGCGACACTGGAGAACCCATGTGACCTCTGATTCACCCGGGGTCAAAGACCAGGTACAGGATGGGCTTGGCTTCTCGTAAGGACGCTTGTGAGAAAGGGTGGCGAGTCCACGTCAGCAGGGAGGCGCCACAGGTCAGTGCAAAGGTGCCGAGTCAGAAGGGAGAACACAGGCCACGCGAGGAAGTGGGTGGCGGGGAGGGGAGGGAGTGCAGGCAGGAAGCCTGGGCGTGGCAGTGCCAGGACCAGGAAGGGACAGTGTAGGTCGTAGCTCATGCCAAGACATCCTGTGTCACATGTGCTCCCCCAACTGGCTTGACGGCAGGAGCTCCGGAGGGCAGGCCCCTGCCAGCTGTAAACACAGCCGAGCAATGCTCTTGTCAAGCTGGACGTGTGCCCAGCTCAGCACGAAGACGCTCAATGAGGAGCTACTTGCAACAAGTCAATGTGCTTCCAGGAGCAGGAGTGGCAGGAGAAGGCGTTAAATGCAGCGTTTTCTAAGACAGGCTTTGTCAAGGCCACACTGGGATGAAGCTGAAAACAGCTGTTTGTGTGATGGGGTGGTGGCTGAGCTCCATGATCATTATCTTGAATTTTGATTGGATCTCAATATGCTCCGTTTTCATGGGTGACTTCTAAAGAAGGCACTGGGCTGGTGCACGGCAAGCTCGCTCTCAGGCGCCTAACCGGCACCCGCCGGCACTCAGACCGCCGTTGCCGGGCGCGACCTTCCCGCTCTACGTTATCCCTCCCACCTGTTTGAACCTAAAAAGTTATTTTATACTGAGGTGATAGTCACGTAACATAAAATTAGTCATTTTAAGAGAGCAGTTCAGTGGCACTTGGCACATTCACAATGCTGTGCAACCGCCATCTCTATCTAGTTAAAAAAAAAAATGCTTTCATCATTCCCGGAAGGAAACCCGGTACCTATTAAGCATGTGCTCTCCAGTCCTTCCGCGCCCCCCAGCCCTGCCCCCGCCCCCACCCCTGGGAACCATCAGTCTGCATTCTGTGTCTGTGGATTGACCTACTCTGTGTATTTCCTGCACATGGAATCATACAATAGGGGACCTTTTGTGGCTGGCTTCTTTCGCTTAGGTTTCCCAGGTTCAACCACGCGGTAGCACGGATCAGTACTTCACGCCTTTTCTTGGCCGAGTAAGATTCCATTGTATGGATAGGTCTCATTTTGTTTATCATCCACCCGTTGATGGACATTTGGGCTGTTTCGCCCTGTGGCCACTGTGAGTCGTGCTGCCAGGAACGCACATGGACAAGCCATGGCTCGGGCCCTGCTTTCAGCCTTTTGGGTTTACGCCTTGCAGCGCCACTGCTGGGTCCTACGGCGATTCTGCGTATTTACTTATGTTTGAGTGCTTGTTCACTCTTCCTTTTTTCCCTGAAGCAGCAGCACCCTCTCCTGTTAAGAGTTCAGGTAGAACAAAAGGGCAGGGAAAAGAAGTCTCTGTCCCACGCGGACCCGCAGCCTTTTTCCTGAGGAATAACCTCTGGCTGCCAGGGTCAACGGCTTCCTGTGACTCTAGCCACGTATTGTCTACGTGCATACAAATTATCTCCCCGTCCTTGTTCTCCATAAACGGGGACAATGAAGCCCTCTGTTCCGGGATCCACGTCGTCGCTTGTACTGAACCCGCCTGCCCTCCCATCCCTCTCTCGTCGGTCCCTCAGCCCGGCCCGCCGACGCCCCCGCTGCAGGCCCGCACAGCCCCGCCCGCAGCCCAGCCCCGCAGCCTGCTCTGTGCCCCTGGGCGTGCAGCAGCAGCCTCCGGAACATGTAATTACGCTGCGCAATGCGCGGACCCAGGGAGCATGATACTCATTTACTGAGTTGCGGAGCACCCTGTGCTTGTTTGACCCACTTGGTTGTTGAAGTAAAGACAGAGCTTGTTTATGGTTCAAAAGCTGCCTTTCCCCAAGAATCTCAGAGTTTATGAAAATACCTGTCCACTTGTGAACTGCCTGAGGGCAGGACTGTGTGCTATTCATGCATGTGGTCTCCACATCTCCTGGACAAGACCTTGGAACCTCACAGGTGACCAGCACATGTCTGTCGCGTGACTGAAATGAGTTTACTTTGAATACCAAAAATCCTTTGGAGACCCATTTAGATTTGAGATGTAAAGGCTGATAAATAAAGGTCTGTGCAGTCTGGTTAATGAGTAAGAGCAGAACAGCTCAGGCACAGAACACTGAGGGCCACAGCTCAAGTCCCCAGGTTACAAGTCAGGGTGTCTGTACTCACGAAAATGACAAAAGCCAGGTATGACGTGAACTGGGCGGGAAACACCGGCAGCTGGAGCGTCGTGTTCAGTCACCAGCTCAGAAGAGGATTAATTACCTTCTTCCGGAAAACCTGTCCTGCACCTTCATTTTCCTCTTGGGTTAAGGATGTCAGCATCCGTAGGCTGAGAGGAACCAGGAATCTGGGTGTTGCCCTGGATTCGTTGGCCCGCACCCCCATAGCCAGTTGCTTACTGAGCACTCCTGAGACGCATCCTCATGGTCTTCAACTTGCCTGTTTCTTTCTCCCTCACAGTTGTTCTAGCCCTGTTTCATGATGATGCCATTTATTTTTTCCTCTTCTTTTGACTGGGAATGAACTTCTAGAAAAGGCTCTCCCTGCCTCTGGTGTTGCTTTACTGTAGCTTTGTCCGTCCTTCAACCCTAGTACGTCTCACCCCCCAACCTCGGACGACGCCATGGCTCTCGTTGCGGCAGGAAGTGTGCGCAGCAGGTTGTAGTGCACGGTTACCTCACACCCAGCAGACAGTTCAAACAACATTCAGGTGCAAATAACATTCAGGGGAATTACAGTGTCGTTCCAGTGTCAACTCGAGGGTCCCCTCACTGCAGACACACTTAGCAGGCAACGGGCAGGGACACAGCTCTGATATGGTCCCGTGGGACCATCCTCTCCCCCAATGGTTTGGTTCCTCATTATTCTCTGGTGCTCACTCAGGCCCCCCGGTGCCCTCCCACCATGCGGATTCCTGTGGGTGCCTGTGGAGCATGGGCTCCTAATGAAGGAAATTCTCAGCTTCTTGCTATCGCTCACAGTTGGACTTCATGCTGCCCTGGTTTCATCAACTGTTGTTTCCATAATCCCAGGTACTGCTCCTTCACTTGGAGGCACGACTCTTCATCTCTGCAAACTTCCAGCTCTTGCTGCCGGCTCTGGGCGCCCTCGAAGCCTCGGCAGGCATCTGGAGCGTTCTCACTTCACGGCCACTTATCTGCGTGCGGGTTTCAGGGTTTACGTCACCTCGGACTCACTTCTCTTTCCCCCAGAACATCAACAGCACCGTCAGAACCCTGTCTCCGCTACTCCAATGACAGCCACACAAAATCAATTTCACTTACTTCATCTAAGTGTTTGTTAATATTCATCCTATTGTTTACAACTTCGGAATTTCCTCGGAAAGTTTCCTTTTATCTCCGAGATTTAGAATGATGCAGGCAACAGTCATTTTCAGGCAATCTCTTTACTTTGTTAATTTTAGGTTAGGATATAAATGCTTTTCTTTTTTTTTGAGATGGGAGTTCCCCAGAGACACTCTAGATGGAGGCTCTAATTTTACGGAGGCAGCTACATGTGCTGAGTGATCTCTCCAGGGTCACATCGCTGCTGAGGTCCTGGCTTCCTGTAACGACCCCTTTCTACAGCACAGAACCAGCTCAGGAATGGCATTTGCACGCTTAGCTATAAGATCCCATTACGGAGCTCCCCTTTTGTTAAAGTTGCCATAAGCTCTATTAATAACGCTGGCTGTCAGGAGTATAAGGGAGAAGACCAAGAGGCAGGATGCTACCGAGACGCCCTGGGAGGGTGGTGAAAGGTACTCTTTTTTATCCTAACACAAAACACTCTGGCAAACATGCTTCGGATCAGTTTTGTTTCGTGCTGGATATTAAGAGAATTATAAATTATCAGGCATGCTCGAAAGGAGCAAGCCATGTAAGTCTTAATTTTGGGGAATGTTTCAGAGGATTCTTGAAGGTTCCGTAAGCTTGTAGGTTCTAAGACACTTTGGAATCTATGTTCAAGTGTGAATTTTAAGAGACACTTAGAAAAGCGAGGTAACTGGAGGACTGAGCACAGAAAAGCATGACCGTCCCCACGGTCAATTTTAGAGCTTTTTTTTTTTATTACCCCCAAAGAACACCTTGTACTCATTAGTAGTCACACCCTATCTCCCCCCAAGTCTCCCTAGGCAACCACTAATTTACTATCTATTGCTACAGATTTGCCTCTTCTGGACATTTAATATAAATGGAATCACACCAGCTGTGTGGTTCTGTTGTAACAGAGTTCTCTCACTTAGCCTAAGTGTTCAAGGTGCGTCCACGTTGCACCATGAATCAGCACGTCATGTCCTTTGACGCCCAACAGTCGTCCTTCATACGGACAGACCGCAGGTTATTTGCCCATTCATCACCGGGGCTGCACTTTTGGGCTCTTACGAATACTGCTGCTATGAATATTTGCATACAAGTTTCTGTGTGGAGACATTTTCATTTCTTCTGAGCATATACCAAGAAGTGGAATTGCAGGATCATATGTAACTCTGTTTAATGTTGGCACCATTCTACATTGCCACCAGCCATGCATGAGGGTTCCACTGTCTTCACATCCTTGGCAACATTCATTCTTATCCATGTTTTAACGTGAGCCATCCTAGTGGGTATGAAGTGGTGTCTCATTGTGGCTTTGATGTGCACATTTCAAAGGCTAATGGAGTTGAACATGTCTTCAGGCACTCGCTGGTCACTTGGGCATCTTTTTGGAGAAATGTCTATATACTGTGCTCATTTAAAAAGTGGGTTATTTATCTTTTCTCATTGAGTTGTAAGAATTCTTTATGTCTTTGGGATACCACTCCCTTATCAGATACATGATATGCAAATATTTTCTCCCACCCTGTGGGTTGTCTTTCCGCTTTCTTGATGATACTCTTTGCAGCCCCCAAAGATTTTAATTTTCATGAAGTACAATTTTTATTATTTTTCTTGTATTCTTTGTGCAGTGCCAACATTTTAAAAGATACAACTAGCTCCTCAGAGCAGAAGTGAAAGCACTATAGCGTACAGATCTGATGGGCAGCAATGTCTTGCAGACGAGGAAATCAGGCATTTAGAACCAAGAAATGAGAAAACAGCAGACAAAGGAGACTTGGAACCATCCCTGGCTAACGTTAGCCGACTCTGAAGGTCTCTGTGTCACTCACGGTCCCAGCAGGAAGCAGATGGGATATTAAAAATGGGCGCCTGGGAGAGCGAATGAGGGGACTTTTATACAAAGGCGTTGACAGCGTTAAGGGAAGCCAAGAAATGATGACAAAGCAAGCACACAGGGCCCGTCACGCCAGGAAGTTGCTGTCACAACGTGGTGCGCGGGGAGGGAACAATTACCAGAAATTAGCTCTAGGGAAGGTTCCCTCCAGGGAAGCCATGACGTTGAGTAAAAGTATGTGGCCGCGGCAGCTGGCACTGGGCTGGCAGGGGCTGGAGGACCAGCACCTCCCCCTTGGTGACCTGTGGCCAGAGCCTTCAACTGGAGCCAAGCGACAGCCGCAAGCCAGGGGGCCTGGCTGACATGGCGGGCCAGCCGCTGCGCCGCAGCGCAAGGGCAGAGCAGTGGCGAGCTGACCGTGGAGCCGAGGGATCGTATCTAGTGTATTCTTTGGATGGCGAGGTAGACATTTCCCCCTGGTTGTGAGGGTGAGGGAGCAACTTACACAGGAAAAAAAAAAAAGTAGAGAATTCCCTCATCATTTAACTTTCTTCCAAGGACTTCTCCTTGGAAGTGCTTTTGGAGACTGAATTTGCACAAAGCAGCCCTCACTTTCTTACCCACAGCCACACCACGGGGTGCTCACTGTTTAATAAACTCTTGAAGGAGGACCATTTTTCTTCGTCTTTGTGCCGCTATAGGGCCTGCGTGGAGACCTGACGCTGCCCAGCACCTCGGCTAACACTGGCCGGACGGATGGACATAGGAGGTGGCGTTATCTAGGCTTCTGGAAACCTGCTTGTTGGGAGGGTTCTCAATGTGCTTCCATTGTTCACATAGCCATTTCACGTTCCTGTTCAGTGCGTACTCCAGGCGGGAGACTCTGTTCACGGCCCCCTCCACTCCCTCCCTCCTGCTCCAGCGGAGCCTGGTCTGGGCCGAGCCTCTCCCGCCTGCCTTGCAGCCGTGTGTCAGAGTGGAGCCTAGCCCCTGCCGCCCCGCGAGGGTGATTTGAGGGCCGTGCTTTTCCTTCTGCCAGGATTTGGTTTAGGACTGGACACAGGATCAAGTTCTGGCCTCAGGGCCTTGAAAAGAGGTGGCTGTGGCGTCCAAGACAGTCCTTCCTCCCTCTTTCAAGAGATGCTCCAGCTGTCACTGGCAGCCACTGTGCCACCAGGAGAAGATCCAGCATCGAGATAACGACGTCGCTGTGGACGGCAGAGCAGGGATTTGAAAGAACGGGTATGGAGGGCCACTCCAAGCCGACTTTATCTCCGGACTTCTCCTTCCGGAGATAAATGTATTTCCTTTTCTGTATTTCCGGTGAATAAGTGTATTTCCTTTTCTGGAGCGACCATTGAGCTGAGTTTTCTGTTGCTCTGGATCTGAAAGTAGGCACATACACCCTGCCATTGTTTTCCTTTACGATTCTTCTGTTACAGGAGCCAAAATATGATTGAACAGCCCTCGGAGTGTTTAGACGCACTCCCTGCCCAGGGACGCAGGAGCGGTTGGTGCCCGAGAGCCCCTGGCAAATCTGAGTCATGTATCGCTTCCCGGGAGCCGGGCCCCCGGAGGCCGGGGTTTATTCTGCACTCGCTCTCGCATTCTGCTTGTGTGCCGCCTCTGGCCCACTGCACGAACCCTGAATTCTTTTTAAGAGTGTTACCAAAATGTTAAAGCTGTTTTCTTTTTCAAACACAATGAGAAACCCTTGGCTCCTTCAAGGTAAGAGTGGGCCCTAGGCCCTTAGGCTCTGAATTCAGGGTAGACCAACCACAGTGTTTTTCAAAGCAAGGTCATGTTTACCAGAGGGGCCTTCTACCCAGAACTCTTAGCAGAACTTGATGCTTCATAACAGGGAAGAAATAGGGCTATTTATGTCCTGCATCGACAGGCCAAGTTCCCAGTGAGATTGATTTCGTCTTTCCTTGCAGTTTTGATGGGAAATAAAACCAGCTCTTGTGTAAATTAAGGCCTGTGTAGAGTGATTACCGGGGGCATTCGGTGGTCCAGGAGAGGGGGCTGGTTGTTGATGGAGTTTCTGGTGACTTTCCTTGCAGTGTCCGGGCACTAATCTTTGTGGGTACCTGGGATCTCATTTTCCTCTACCTGTCTCCCTAAGTACGAATGGCCAAATACTTTTCATTAGAGTTTGAGAGGATGGGAAATACTACACTGGAAATAGGACTGATGGTCATTTTATCGAGGTTACTTGTGGCTGAAGAATTGGCAAAAAAAAAATCATGAAAAATTTGCTGGGAAAGAGGGTGAATTAAGGGGTTTGGAGCCAGGAAAGGATGAAGAGAAACCACAGTTCAAGAATAAGAAAACAGAGCGCTGACTGGTGTAGCTCAGCTGGTCGGGCATCGTTTTGTGAAGCAAAAGATCATGGGGGTTTGATTCCCTATCAGGACATGTGCCTGGGGTGCAACCTTGGTCCCCGGTGGGGACACCCGTGAGATGCGACTGATCGATGTTTCTCTCCCTCGCAATCTCCCTCCCTTCCTCTGTCTTTAAGAATAGACAAAATATTAAAAATATATAAGAAAATATAGACACAGGAGAAGACGAGACGCGGAAGGCTCACCAAGGCACAATGAAAGAAACATATTCGAAGCCGATACGCTTTTACATGGTGACGGACGCGAGCTGCATTTATTGGGGATCACTGAGTGGACAGACTGCGCAGAATTCTTTTAAAGGCTGGTTAAAACAGTGAGTGGTTTGACAACTAAGACAGGCAGATTTCTTTAGTTATACAGCACCCGGCAGAAGGAACGCCTGCTGGAGGGTGGTTGGCAGGTTAACGATATGGGTGTCATAATTTATAGTTTAATATGAACATTTCACCTACAATGTCCTATGGTGGGCTTGAGTGTGATATTATGTTACAGAATTACATGCTTATGATTTTGTAAGAAAAAAGGGGTGTTATTTGTGTCGGGCCTTCTATTTATCTAAAGGCCATGGTATCCTGGTCAGTCAGATACGGAGCATTTATTGCCTAAAATAAAGGCGGAGGAATCTGATCTCTTTCTGAAATTCTGGAGTTTCATAAAACTGATCCCTCAAGCATTTTCTTCTTTGTGGCTTTTTAAAAAAAAAAAATCAATAAACACACATTGGGGAATTTGACCACTTCTTCCAGATACATAATTTTGTCCATCTGCTACATCGAGTCGTTTATTTTTGTAGTATTTGGATATATTTAGATGACTGCTTCTCAGTATGGTCTGCGGGCTACTGACTTCAGAATCCCCTGGGACACCTGTTCAAAAGTACCTTGGGGCCCTGCACTAGTCTGAATGACCCCGAATCTCTAGGGGTAGGGTATTTTTAACTAGCACACCAGATAATTTTTATAAATTCTGATCTTGAGAAACCTTGGTCTAGCCTTCAGGTGTCTGGACCAGGCAGCTTCAGAGGCCAGCACAGCCTGATACCACGTAAATAAAATGAAGGGTGAAACTTGTATGACCGTATCGACAGATGCGGAGAAACATTTGGCACACCCTACATCCATGTATGATAAAAACTCACAGAAAAGTGGTATAAAGGAACATGCCCCACCATAATAAAGGCCACACGTGAGCAACGCACAGCTGACATCACATGCAGCGGTGACAAGCTGGAGGTTTTTTCCTTTAAGATGAGGAACACGACAATGATGTCCGCTTTCACCTCTTTATTCAACACGGTACTGGCAGTGCCAGCCACAGTAGTCAGAGAAGAAAACTAAAAGATACCCAAATTGGAAAGGAAGAAGTAAGCTGTCATCATTTGTAGATGACATGATACAATGTATAGAAAACCCTAACGATCCCACCAAAAAACTATTGGAACTTATAAATGAATTCAGTAAAGTACCAGGATACAAAAATTCACATTCAGAAATCGGTCACATTTTTATACATCAATAACAAACTCTCAGAAAGAGAAATTAAGAAAGCGATCTCATTTACAGTTTTATCAAAAATAATAAAATACCTAGGAATAATGTTAACCAAGGAGGTAAGTGACCTTTATTTGGAAAACTGTAAGGCACTGAAGAAAGAAATCAAAGAAGAGACACATAAATGGAAGCCCACATTGTGCTCGTGGACAGGAAGAATTAATATCATTAAAATGTCCATACTACTCAAAGCAATGTACAGATTCAGTGCAATCCCGATTAACATGTCAATGGGATTTTTCACAATAATCCTAAAATTTATTTGGAACCACAAAAGCCCCTAAAAGCCAAAGCAATGTTGAAAAAAGAGGAACAAAGTTGGAGGTATCATGGTACCTGATATCAAACTATATTACAAGGTAATCAAAACAGCATGGTACTGACATAAAAACAGACACATAGATCAAAGGAACAGAATAGAGAACATACAAATGAGACCACATCTATATGGTCAACTAATCTATGACAAAAGAGCCAAAAATATACAATGGGCGAAGATAGTCTCTTCAATAGGGTTCGGAAAACTGGGCAGATAGATGCAAAAAATGAAGCTAGACCACTCCCTTACAACATATGCAAAAATAAACTCAAAAGGGACTAAAGAATTCAATGTAGGACGTGAAACCATAAAACTCCTAGAAGAAAACATAGGCAGTAAACTCGTTGACATTGCTCTTAGCAATATTTTTTGGACATGTCTCGCCAGGCAAGGGAAACAAAAGAAAAAAATAAACAAATGGGACTATACCAAACTAAAAAGTTTTTGCACAGCAAAGGAAACCGCAAGAAAACAAAAGGACAACTTAGTGAAGGGAAAAAAATATTCATCAGTGATAGATCAGATAAGGGGTTAATATCCAAAATACATAAGAAACTCATACAATTTAAGGCCAACCACCCCCCAAAAATCTGAATAAAAAGTGGCGCAGAGGACCTGAATCGGTATTTCTCCAAAGAGGACACACAGATGGCCAGTAGGCATACAGATGCTCAACACCACTAATCGCAAGGGAAATGCAAATTAAAATCACAACGAGATAGCACCTCACACCTTTCAGAATGGCTGTCACCAATAAATCAACAAACACGTGTTAGTGAGGACGTGGAGAACAGGGAACCCCTGCGCACTGCCGGTGGGATTGCAAACTGAGGCAGCCACTGCGGGAACAGTAAGAAGGTGTCTCAAAAAATAAAAGTAGAACTACCATATGACCAGCATCTTTACTTCTGGCATTTATGAAAGAAACCCAAAACACTAATGCAAAAAGACACATGCACTTCTATAGTCACTGCAGTATTATTTACAATAGCCAAGATGTGGGAGCAAAGCCAGCGGCCATCGACAGATGAATGAAGAAGATGTGGTACATCTACACAATAAAATATACTCAGCCATTAAAAAAGAATGAAATCTTGCCATTTGTGAAAACATGGATGGACCTGAGGATATTGTGCAAAGCGAAATTCATCAGACAGAGACAAATACATAGGATTTCACTTATATTCGGAATCCAAAGACAAAATAAACAAACCAAACAGAAACAAATCGCAGACACGGAGAACAAATTGATGGTTGCCAGATGGGACGGGGTTGGAGGGATGGGTGAAAAAGATAAAGGGATGAAGAAGCACAAAATCCTAGTTACGAAAACAGGCACAAGGGTAGGGAATAGAGTAAATAACATTGAAACAACTACATATGGTGTCAGATGGGTATTAGATTTAACAGGTGATCACTTTGTAAAGTATATAAATGTCTAATCACTATGCACATCTGAAACCAATACAATATTGTATGTAAACCATAATTGGAAAAAATATATTTTAAGAAAAGATTAGGCAATCATAAAAAATAAGAAATGTGTAGAAATAGGCGGTAATAAAAACACTACTTATCAAAATTTGTAGGAAATTGCCAAAGCAGAATTTGGAGGAAAATTTTTTGCTCAAAATAAATTTATCAGGTAACAAAAAAGTTCTATAAAATGAATCTCAAAAGTGATCTTAAAGAAGTCAAGGAAATGGAGAAAAAGGCAACGTAACGGAGATTAAGAAAAAAAGGATGGTCCTTTGAAAAGATTAATAAGATGGAACTCAGGCAAGACTTTAAATGTTTAGATACAAGGCGTGTGGGTTGCCTTTGCGGCCTTGTCCCAGGTCCTGCAGTGTTTCAGGCAGACCTGTATTGCAGTATTTCAGATTCCTGGGAACGCACACTCTGGTGTTAGGTGTTAAGCTCTGGGGAGCAGTTTGCCGTTATTTAGAAAGTAGACCGTTCACCACCTAAGCCAATAATTCTATTCCTACGTAGACACCGAGAGCAGTGCTATTTGGAGAGCCACTCTGCAATGGGAAAGAAGAGCTTGCACCAGAATATACAACCACTCTATCACACATATATCACACTCTTTACTGTAGCTTGAATTTGATTCACGGGAAGCCTTTCTTGATGAAGGAGGCAAGGCACTGATTTACCAGAAACGACCAGTTCTTGGATCGTACTTTTAATAGCACTACCCTGGAGAAAGGCTTGTCTATGTCCCCAAAGAGCCATGTACCAGGACATGGATAACAGTATTGTTTATAGTGGTACAAATATGAGAGCAACCTTAACGTGCATCAGCAAGAGTGGAAAACCAGACCGTGGCGTGTTCTCAGAAGGCAACACCACACGGCAGTGAGTCAGCAGCTCAGACGGCACAGCTCAGTGTGGCTGGGTTTCAGAAGCCTTGCAGTGGCACAGGGACGAAGACTGGCTACAGAGGACACCTGGATGGTGCCATCTGTGTGAAGTGAAAAACTGGCACACAGCACTGTGTGCTGTTTAGGAATTCCTTTATAAGCAGTAGAAGCATAAGAAACACACAAGAAGAATCAACAACAGATTGAGGAGAGAAATTTTAGAGGGAGGACGCGGGGGCTGGGCAGTGCGTGTGCAGGTCTTTGTTTTGTTATTTTATGCCTTTTTGTCTGAAATATTTTAAAGTACATATGTCATTTTTAATTTTGATCTGGGACCCTTTTGTAAAAAAAAATTGTATTTTATTTTCATTCACACAATCTGGTAATTACGCTCCTTAGCAACTCAAACTGAAAGCTGATGTCCATGCAAAAACCTGCCCACGGACGATTGTAGCAGCTCCATTCATAACTGCCCAACCTTGCAGCGGCCGAGACGCCCTTCGGGGGCCGAATGGATGAGTGAACGGTGCTCCAGCAGCCAATGCAAGATTACTCTGTGCTAAATAGAAATGATCTGCCGATCTGTGAAAAGACACAGAGGAACCTTCAAGGCATGTTACTAGGTGAAAGAAGCCACCCTGAGAAGGCTGCGTACTGTGTGATGCCAACTAGAGGACATTCTGAAAGAGGCAAAACTGGGAAGACAGCAAAAGGGCCAGAGGTTGCCAGGGGTGAGCGAGACCGGCAGAAGACAGAGGGTTTGCAGGGCAGCGAAACTGCTCTGTATGGTCCAACAATGGTGGATACATGCCGTCGTACATGTTTCCAATCCACAGGATGTGCAACATCAAGAGTGAGCCCTAACGTCAGCTATGGACTTTGGGTGATAATGATGTGTCCGTGAGGTCCACAGATTGTAACAAGCGCACTGCTCTGGTGGGTGATGTTGTTAGTGGCGGCGGAGGGGGCGCTGTGCCTGTGTGGGGACAGGGGAGCTGTGGGGAATCTCTGTACCTTCTGCTCAATTTTGCTGTGAACCTAAAATGGCTCTAAATATAGTTTGTTTATTAAAAATGTATCTTAAAAATCCACATTCCTGTGAAGGAGTAAGTTCTTTTTTTCCAACTCGAATGCATCAATCACAGAATAGAGGCTGTTAACTCTGTAATGTTTGAAGTTAACGTAAAATCTATTGGGGAAAACACTGCAAGTTGCAGTCTATTGTAATTTTGTAGTTGCTAATTCTTGCCAGTATTCTCGGTAGTTTGTGATAAGATAAAATTTTAATTGTCATGACGTGGTTAAGCCAAAGTGGCCTTTGATAATACCAAATTGAATCAGCTTATTATAAGTTGAAGGTAAAGTAGTCAAGACTATTGCAGGTTAAGAAAAAAACAAGCAAGCAAGCAAGCAACCAAACAAAGCGACTTGGTGAACGCTCAGGAACTAAGTTTGAAGCCCTGGTGCTCACCCTGCTGTGACTGGGACTTCTCTGACCGGCTGCTGCCGGAGTTCCTGGTTCCCGGGGCCACCTGGTGTGTGGACACGCGAGTGCCCCTCCCCCGCATTCACACATGCATGGAGTGGCCATGAACATAGGTTCGCTTATCGTTTAGGTTCCTGAACCACAGCACGCGCATTGATGTCATCCTTCTTTGACGAGAAGACAAATGACCAGAGGTGGTCATGACCAGTCTTAACCTCTAAGGATATGCCTGACACCTCGAAGTCATCACATTTTCCCTGAACCACGTAGACGGATTATAAACATGTCTCCCTGCAAAGTTTTATCCACCTTCTCCGAGCCAATCAAGTGATAACTGGGCGGCTTTGCACTCAGCGTCAGCCCGGCTCACGCTTCCGGGAAGGTGGCCCAGCCTTTCCTCTCACTTCGTCTTCAGTGGACGTCTCTCCTGGCTCCGTCCCTGCCGCCTGGGCCCCGCTTGGACTTCCCCTTGGCTTCTTCCCTTCCAAACAGGCTCTTGCCCCTGATACTGGCTTCATACACAGCCTTCTCCAACTGCATCAGTGAGTCAGGGGACAAACACTTGGAATTATCCTGACTTTGCATGATCATTTTAAATAAAATGCAATGAAAAAAGTCTTATTATGAAAGCAACATATATATTCTTTTACTTAAAAAATTCAGAATATTTTGAATTTTGGAAAAATCATATGGAACCCACAGTGCCATCCAGGGACAGTTATTGCTAAGACTTTGATGTACATTCCAGTAATTTACCATATTTTGCTGTGTATAATGCATACTCACGTTTTTGGCCCAAACTTTCAGGAAAATAAAAAAGCCCTTTTGTTTTAATTTTATAATTCAATTATTTATTTATTTATATTTAGGTACCTGTTTTTGGTATTATAAAGACATTTTAGCATTTATTTTTGAACATATTATGGTACAAGAAATTTTACGTACCCAATAATTACGAAACCCAAGAACAAAGTATTTCAGGTACTACCCATGTATAATGTGCATCCTTATTTTTCCCTCAAAAATTTGGGCAAAAAGGTGCTCATTATACATGATTATACACGGCAAAACACTGTAATTAGATTTAAATCAGCTATGCCCCAGAAGATCCACCCATCCACTTGTAGGCCCCTTCAAAAGATGGGACTGGGCAGTGGTAACCTGTCCTCGTCTTCTTTTAAATGCCTGTATGTCATTTAATTATCATTCATACTCATAGTTCAAAAACTATTTTCATTGGTTCACATCAGAACATCCCCGGCCTAGAAGACGTTTCTCCTCCTTCCCCCCCCATCTTTTGACGCTAAACAGGCTCTTCCTGACCCTGGGAGCAGGCCGGTCGCGGCACCCCTGCCCCCGCCGCCCCTGCACCTGCAGGCCCGTATTGCCCTCTTGCTGACCCTCCAGTTCATGCAGCTGTCCCCGGGGAAGGCCTTCGCGCCCCCTTCCGCCATCTAATGACGGGCCTGGGAAATGCCCTGGGCCCGTGGCCTGGGTCAGCTTTGGGCGCTATGGCACAGGCAGCGTGTGGGCAGCTGGGAGGAGCCAGTAGAGAAAATGGGGAGAAAGCAAATGAGCGGCAGGAAGCTGGGGAGGCAGCCTGAGGTCCCAGTGGAACCAAATACCTGACACTGAGACAAATTCAAAGACGGGGCTCCCATTTCGACCAAAAATGCCCCCCACCCTCCCACTCGCAGGGCCCGGGGGGTGACGAGGCGTCGCAGGTCTTTACCGAGGGGGACGCACGCCAGGAGACTGCGAACAGGTGCAGGGTCTGTGTAAGGAAGGCGCTGGGCTCTGGGCCAAAGGGTGACTCAAACCCAGGCCGCCTGTTGGCTGCTAGGACCTCGTCTGGGAGCCACGCTCAGGCTCCAGAACAGACAGGAGCACAGAACAGGACTACTCCTACCTGAGAGGTTAGAAACACACATTTTTATGCTGGAGAATTTCAAGTCCACATGTCTCAGGGGTCAAACAAAAGGCTACCCAGAGGTCTGCTTTGTGAGGACTATTCTCCCGGAGGAGGTTCTGGGGCTCCTCAGGGTGGCAAACCAGCCTCTCGCTCCCCCTCTCTTGAAAATGTCCTTCAGGCCGGGGCCCAGGCACACAATGGGCAGCCCCAGAACGGGCCTGCCAGGCGTGAGAGTGATCGACTAAAGCGCGCGTTGACCCGTCTTAGAACCATACCCGTAGCTTACGTCTTCCTGTGGGTGTGAAATTGACCTCCGTCACCCCCGGAATCAGGTCCGGGCAGCGCCGCTCTGCCCACTCACACTGAGTGCCTGGGAGTCCCCGGGAACCCTCGCCAAGGCCAAGGCTTCTGGACTGGAACTCACACTCTGACAAACAAACGACCTTCCTGGATGCTCTCAAGGAGGCAGCGATTCACCACCAATAACTGACATCGAGTCTCTCCCCAGAGGCAGCTGGAGGGTTCAGAAACAGGACGGGCACCTCGCTGCTGACCGCCAGACCGGCCCGGCCACCAGTGAGGTCACGGCTAAGTGTGACGTGCCTGGAGCAAAGGGGAGCGGAAGGAGGGGCCGGTGGGGGGGCCGGTGAAATGGGCAGCCCCCCGGCTCATTATCCCCACCTGCTCTGGACGGCTCAGATTAGGGCCCTAATCTAAATTTACAGGCAGCGCGCTGGGGCACCCCTTCCACGCAATTCTGCTCACGCCGCAGCTCTTAGGAACTCTGATACACGGAGGGACTAACGTTACTGCTAAAAACGTCATTAAGGGCATTCAGTGTAAAGTAAAATGAATCACCTCACGCTCACCATACGGCCAGAACGGATTAACACCTACAGGAATTGATCTAAAGTCTCTAAAATCAGAATTAATGTTTCAGATCATAATGGAAAACGTTTTTTTTTGGTGCAAGAAAAAGTGGTTGGGAGTTTTAAACCAAGAGACAAAAATAAATATTGGGGATATGGTCCTAAAAAAATCTCTGATTTTTTTTTTGTGTGTGTGTATAGAATCATATAAAAAAAACCCTGAGATTGTTGTTTAATGGAGTGATTTCCCCTCTCGTCGCTCTTACAATTACGAGGAATTAATGGGTGAGTCCCCACCTAGACTGACACTTTCATAAATCACCAGGGATGGGCCTAGCTCACTGATTGAAAATCTTTTTTCATAAATCACCGGCTGAAATGCTGTTTGTTGGTAGGAAGGCCATGCCCTGTGATTTAATCCCTCGGGATTAGTTACCGTGGCAGAAATGTTAGCATTTCTGGGCAGAGCCAAACAAGTTAGAATGACAAGAGATGCCGAGAAAGATGCAGACCCACTTAGAAGACTCCTCGCTGCTAAAGCGAGCTTGCCCCTGGGGGACTGTGGGGGGGGCCTGAAGCTGCCCCCGCATTTTATTAGCATAGGCACCCCAGGGCCGTCTGGGGAAACAGAAGCAGTGCAACTTGAGAAATTTTTCCTACCAGAATCCTTTGTGTTACTGTGCATTCCGCTGGGAGAACTTTAAGGGGCTCAACAGCTACCCTTCAGGGAGGGTGGGGGGAATTATTTCTGCAAACACTTCAGGGGTGGCGAGGAGACACGCTGACCGGGAGCAGGGCGGGCAGAGCTTGGGCGGAAGGGCTGGGCGTGGAGGCTCCGACCCTCAGGCCCACGTCGCCTGCAGCTGTGCCTGTCTGCTTCTCTGCCGCCGGCCGTCAGAGCCGGGGCCCACCCTTACGGTATTATTTCCCACCCTGCCTCTCAAAAAGGCTGACACCTTAGGTCGGAAGCCGTAACATTCGGTCAAGACCAGGGGACCTAGACGGCATCAATCAGGCGGCTCTGGAAGTTGCTCGCAGACAAGAATTTCCTGAGGCTGAGCTGGAGTGGGAGCACGCGCCCTGGGACGCACGAGGCGGGGCGCAAGCCTCCGGGTCCCAACGACCCGACCTGGATTCAGGGAACGTCGGGGCATTTCTGTGGTTTGTCCATCGGCGCGGAGGTTTCCCTGTTCCGCCCCGGCGGGGAGTTGCTCAGACCACGACTTTCAAGGGAAAAGTGAAGGTCTCTGCCCCTGGAACAGCCCTGGATTCCCCTCCCCACTGCACCTGTGCTCTGGGACTCTCTGCCCGCTCCCGCTCTTTCTGGGCAGGTTTTACACTGGGCGAGTCCTCATCGCTGTGCCATGCAGTCTCAGCAGCCAGGACCCCGTCTGGGGACGTTAGAGAGGCCCCAAACCCGGTCCAGTCACGGAGCCCTGCTGGAGGGCTCCATCTGGAAACGCACTGGCAGAGAGACCCGCAGCCCCGCCTCCATCCACACCTGCGCATCTCAGGGCTGCAGCAGCAGGTGTGTGAGCAACCCTGCCGCCAGCAGGCCACTCGCCCATTGATTCTGTCTGTGAAACGCAACGACCTGAACAACGACCGAGGTGCTGGCGAGAGGCGCATCGGACCTGCGTCGCCCTGGCAGGAGCCGGGCAGTGAACACCGTATTCCGGGCACGTGCCAGGGTTCCCTCGAACGTGCGTGGAACGGGAGTGGGGGTGGGGCAGGGGTGGAAGTCGCTGCTCTAGCTGCAAAGGTGACACCCTGCAGGCAGAGAACACGGAAGGAGTCCAGGGAGCAGAGAGACCAAGACCCGAGCCAAGCAGGCAAATGGGTGCCTTTTCTCTTTGAGAAAGTTCTGAAAGCTTTTTACTTTAAGAAAAGCAGAAACTGCAGTAGGATTTTAAGGAATGTGAACAGGGTAAAAACTTACACTTTTTCAAATTACAACGTTTGGTTTATGAAAGGGAGAGTTTGAGGTCTGCCTTTAAAGTCTGGGAAAAACCAGGGTTATATTGTTTACCAGCAACAACTGTCTCCGTGACTGTGTCCTTTACCTTTACTCTAAAATACGGTTTTTTCTCTAAATTGGTAATTAGTATTGACATTTTATTACCTTCATAATGCATTTATTCAAAGCAGTTTATTTCCACAGAAAAACCCTATCTGGCATTGCCTCCTGTAAAAGAGAAGCACCATTACTCCCATGGGCGGCTATTTATGTTGAACCCCACAGGCAGGTGCCCGAGTTCACCCAGTGCTCCAAAGGCAAATTCCAAGCACAGGCCGAGGGCTGGAAGGGCTCTTGCAAACCCCCACCCTCGCACGTGGGCCGCAGCGGCAGCCGGCGGGCCAGGCCGGGCTCTAACGGTGGGAGATGCTTTCGGCGCAGAGATCCCCTCCTGAGAAGAGTCTCTGGTACTTTCTAGGGCTTTGCTCCGTTTTCAGCATCCACGCAGCCGAAGTCGGAGTACCTCAGCTGAGCTCCTGAGAGCAAAACCAAAGCCAAAGTATACGTAGCACCAACCCTTCCTTCTGGTGATCGAAACACTCCCTTTTCTCACCGATTACAAAGGCCTTGGATGGACCTGTGCCTTGTGTGCAAGGCTCCTATAAAAGTGTCCACCATCCCTATGTGTATACTGACCCATTTAATTTCAAGGGCCTTGGGACATCATTTCGGAAACAAGTCTCCCGCAGGCCCTGAGACACTGACCCCTGACTGGGAAACGCCCAAGTGCACGTGCAAAGCGGCTGGAGAGACCTGGGCCCCTTCCCTCTGGGTTAATTGTTGCGTGGAGGGCAGCGGCACCGGGGGAAGCTGCGTGGGCCTGCGCCCGGGGTAAGCCCTCAGCTGGGCCGGGCCGCCCACGCAGCCCAGCTTCTACCGCAGGCCTTGGCCGTGGGGGCCTCCTGGGGCCGGCAGCAGCCGCCTGGGGGCCAGGAGGGCTCGGAGAGGGCTGAGAGCTGGTCGCGGTGGAGGTGGCAGGCTGGGGCAGCCCGTGAGGCGAGCGCTGGCCGAGGGCGAGGGGATCGGGAGCGGAGAGCGGAGGGCAGGGGAAAGCACAGTGGCCGGAAGCCCGGCAGGGGTAGCTGGCTCTTCTGGCCCTTGTCTCAAGTGTCTTCTCTCCTACAGACCGTGGCTAGCCGCCCTCCCGAGGGATGAGTGGGGGGCGCTGGGGGGGCACGCCTGGGTCTGAGCGCGGCAGGGGGTGGGCAGCGCTCCGCCAGGTCGCTCCCATCGCTTTTGTTTGTGGTTCTCGGGGACGCTGCCGCTGTCTGCCGGGAAGGCCCGCGTCTCTGTCAGAGGGCTGCCCACAGGCGCCCAGGCTGGGAGGGCCTGACGTTGCCACTCCACTCAGCTCAGACTTCGGCCAAAGACTGATGGGCGCTGGGGCATACATGTTCCAGCTTTCTGGCAACTGATTATGACAGCGCTACAGGGTGACCTGTGGGGTGTCCAGAGCTGCTGGGTGGGACTGAGTTAAAGTTGTTTTGCCTGGTACCCTACCCTTCCACGGCCACCTCCCCTTTCTCTCCCGGCCAGTTTTCCCTAATAAGTCCCTCTGCATGAATCCTCGTCTCAGGGGACGTCACTGATGAATCTGACCCACGACACCGCCTTAGGTGTTCGAAGTCTGTGAGGGAACCAGACGCATTACATTTGTAATTAAAGTTTAAATGTCTAAGGGAATTGAATGAATTTTCTAAGTAACGTTAGCTATTTAAAGATGATCTGGTTAAGTAAGAAGGGTTCCTTGAAATACTAATAAAAAAACCCATCAAAATGTTGTGTTTTTAAAATACATCATGTACGAGTTATAAATAAAATAGCAAGATTTATCAATTGAGGTTAAAGCTTTAAAAATTAGTTTCTCATGTAGAACTTTAATAAATTTAAATTGAGGGAATCAGAACATTTTTAGGAATACCTTTCTATGCTGGAGAGTCCTTTGTGGGCAGTAGAAGCTCACTACACTTTGAAGAAAATAAATACTGAATAAATAAACTCAAGGCTTACCTTCGTATTTATAAATATCTGTAGCTATGTTCTTCATTATAAATGTGAGTTATCAAATGCTTCCAGCAAGAGATGTAAAATACTCAAGTCGACATCAAAATGTCAACTCCGAACTAAAAATTAGAAGCACTCATAAATTATCCCACATACTCATTTACCAAACTAGACAACTAATTACAATTACGCTCATCAATGCATATAAAATAATCAGTTCAACATAAAAATGGATCTATAAAAAGGAGCATCAATAATCATACACGCAGGATATCATTACACCTCCGTTTTGGTAATCATCTGAGGTAACTACAATTTTAAAATCTGGAGTTTCACCTTGAAGCTTTAAAGGAAGGATAAAGATCATGCAGTGGAATATGTTTTCAGCTGTGTCTGTTTGTCAAAGTGCAGTTATCATTCTTGCCGAAGGAAATAAAGACAGAATGCAGAAAATGACTTAAGGTGGTATCTTTTTTTCACACTAACGGGTAGTGGGAATTTTATCTGCATTTTCCTGTCTGTAGGATACAGAATGAAAAAGCGCTTTAAGAGACACGTCTTGTTGACAAAAGCTCAAGGTGTAAGTGCTTATTGTCGGTAAATTTGTTTTGCTGTCTGATCATGATGCCAATCCTCTCCTTGTTTTAGGTCAGAACTTCTTTCTTTTCCCTCTTGGATTTTAATGATGAAGCCAGGGCGGGGTATGAACATCCCTACAGGTTCGTCCTTCTCTGAAGTGGCCCAGGGGGTGAGTCACAGAGGGAAGCCCTGACCAGGCAACCCTCACTCTGTTCAGATTACTTGACGGGGATGTCACTCACTAATTTAAAAAACTATTAAAAACCCAAACATTCAGGTTTGTTCCTCCGTACATCAGTTTTGAAGCAAAGCATGCAAACAGGCTTCTTTTTTCCCTTCCCCACACAAAACCGTACATGTTGAATCTGTTAACGTTTTTTTCTCTGAACAAGGGTTGGCAAGAATGTAGAGAAAAGGAACCCTCGTGTACTGTTGGGGAGACTGTAAATCGATGCAGCTACTTGGTAAAACAGTATGGAGGGTGCTCAAAAATTAAAACTAGAACTACCATATGATGCAGCAATTCCATTCCTGGGTATTTATCAGAACAAATTCAAAATACTAATGCACCCCTATGTTCACTGCAGCACTATTTAGAATAGCCAAGCTTTGGAAGCAACCCAAACGCCCATCAATAGGCAAGTGGATAAAGAAGAGATGGTGCAAATGCAAGGGAACCCTAATCAACCATAATAAACAATGCAATCTTGCCATTTGTGACAATATGGAGGGACCTAGTGGGTATTGTGTTAAGTGAATAACTCAGAGAAAGACAAATACAGTATAATTTCACTTATATGTGGCATGTAAAAAAAACACCCCTAAATATATGAACAAACAAAACAGAAACACTCACAGATAAGAGAGAACAAACTGATGGTTGCCAAATGGGAGGCGGGTTGGAAGGATAGGTGAAAAAGGTGATGCGATTAAAAAGTACAAATTGCACAATAAAGACAGTCACAGGGCTGTACAGTACAGAATAGAAAATATAGTCAATAATACTGTAATCACTACACATGGTGTCAGATTGGTATTAGACTTGTGGGGAAGATCACTTTGTAAGACATATAACTGTCTAATTACTATGTGGTACAGTTGAAACTAATACAATATTGTAGGTCAACTGTAACTTAAAAATTAAAAAAAAAAGTAAAAAGCTGAATGTATGTGAAGAAAAATTCATAGAACTCAAAGGACCAAAAACAAATCCACAATCACAGCTGGAGACGTCAGCTACCCTCTCTCAACTGACAGAACAAGTAGAAAGAAAATCAGCAGCAATATAAAGTAAGCAACAACATCAACCAGTAGGACCTAATCAACATTTGTAGAACCCGCCCACCCAACAACAGAATGCACATTCTTTTCAAATGCCCATGGAACATATTCATCATACGCTGAGCCATCAATAAACCTCAGCAAATTGAAAAGAACTGTGTGTTCTCCCACTACAAAGGATTCAAACTGGAAGTGAAAACATAAAGAAAACAAGAGAATTTCCAAATAATTGGAAACTAAATAAAACACACTTCTAATAACCCATGGATCAAAGAGGAAGTCTTGAAGGAGATCTAAAAACACACACTGAACTGAATAAATACACACTGAGCTGAATAAATATACAAATATAAAACATCAAAATTTATGGACACAGCTACCTCAGTGTTGTGAGGGAAGTTTATAGCCAAGTATATACATTATAAAAGAATAAATGTCTTAAATCAATAACCTAAGTTCCTACTTCAAAATCCTAGAAAAATAAGAGCAAAATAAACCTAGAGCATTCAGAATAAATAATCTAATAATCTAAAATAATAGATTAACGCAGAACAGTGAATATATTCAATCAACCAAAGAAGGTTGATTACAGCCATTAAAGTTGTATTTCTCCCCAAAAGGCAGTTTGATACTGTGGGTATTAATTTCATTATGTGTAATTATCTAGTGGATAAGATTTACCATTTCCTAGAAAAAAAATAGGTAGATGAGTACCTCAGTGTCAACTGAGAAATGGTGCCCATGTCAATTCTTAAAATGAGAAAATGTGTCCCTTGTATCTATAGGACTTTGTTTCCTAGCACAGGTCCCCACTCTCTCCAAACACAGGAGATGCCTTAAAAACTAAAAACTAAAGCAGCAAAGACATGGGGAAATCTTCAATGCATATGACTAAGTGGAAGAAGCCAATCTGAAACGTCTACCTATTGTATGATTCCAGCTCTAGGGGACTCTGGAAAAGACAAGACAACGAACAACAAAAAGATCCAGGGTTGCCAGGGATGAGGAAGGAGGGGCGAACAGGCAGAGCACAGAGGACCTCAGGGCAGTGACACTGCTCCCTGAGATGCCGGGACGCCGGACACACGCCACTCGTTCCACATCCGTCCAAACCCACAGAACGTACACCACCGAGAGCGAACTCTAGGGTGAACTCTGGAGTCTGGGTGATTTTGATGGGTCAGCGGAGGCTCATCCTTGATAAAAAATGTGCCCCTCTGGTGAGAGATGTTGACAACAGGGGAGGCTGCGCATGTTGGGGGAGCGGAGGGCACCTGGGAGACCTCTTTGTATCTTCTTCTTCACGTCGTCGCAAACCTAAAGCTGCTCTAAAATATGAAGGTAAAAATTTTTTACTCACTCAGAAATATTGAAAAAGTAGACCAGGTAAACAAATGTGTGTATCCATAAGTTGTAATTATGTAATCATAATGTGATCATATATTAAGCCACATTTGAAATATTTCTGAAACAGTTTTTTCTCTTTTAGTTCCTAGAAAAATATTTCTGGGAGCATATACTGTGCTCTAAAAATTGAATAAACATAGGTCTTATTTAAAGGAAGTGTATTTTACAGACTTTACTATCTATCCATACAAAATTTTAATTTTCTCTGTGGAAGTCTTGCACATCTTTACACCTAGAAATTTCATAGTTTTTGATGCTGTTGCCAGTGATGTTTCTAAAATTTAATTTTCTGATTGCTGCTTGTAAATTGGACTCCATTTGAGTATGCTGATTTCACGTTCAGCTACTTTGCTAAACTCTCTTCTTAATTTTAAAAATATCAGTGTGTAACTTTGGATTTTTTATATCCACAAATTTTGGGTGCATCATCTGACATATTTTTCTCTTTCTTTGCTGCTTCCTCTCACCTTGTCGCGTTAGCCAGGGATTCCGGCACCGCGCGGATGAGAAGTGGGGAGAGTGGGCCGCTCCGTTATGTGCTGAATCCAATGAGGAGGGTTTCAGCGTCTCAGGAGGAAGAGTGAGGTTCGCTGCAGGTGTTTGGGTGGTGCCCTGTATCAGATTAAGGGTTTACTCTATTCCCAATTTGCTATAGATTTTAAGCATGGAGAGAGGTCAAATTATTATTAAAACACGTTTCCTGTATCCATTAATATGTTTTCCTTCTATAATCCATGACTGTTTGCATGAATCAATTTTGCAATGTTAAATAAGCCTTCACTTCCTGGGATAAACCCAATTTGATTTTTACGTATTTATCTATTTTAACATATTAATGGATTCAGTCATGCTATGTTAAGTTAAAACATGCTCATATTCTTTTAACATTTTTGGGGACTTGTGGAATGACCAAACATGGTCAGTTTTTGCCAATGTTCTATGTGCTCTTGAAGAGAATGTATATTCTGCATGATTGGGGATAATCAGATTGTTTCTTCACCATGTTGTTCAACTCTCTTAAATCCTCCTGAGCTTCTCTCCTGCTCGCTCTATTAATGACTTGGGGACGTATGATAATGGTGGACCGTCCTGTCGCTCCTTACAGTTCTGCAATTGCTTTATGTGTTTTGTCTTAGATGCATGAAAGTTACAATTTTATTTTCCTGTCATTTCAACGGGGCTCTTCTTCTTACAGTCTTGCTTCTTGCCTGAATCCATTTTGCATTTTCAGTGACACCATCTTTCTCTTCATTAGTGTTTCCATTGTCTGTCTTTTTTCGTCTTTTTACTATCAACTTTTCTGTATTAGCACATTGGCTGTGTCTTTCATAAAAAGCATAGGTTGGATTTAATTTTTAAAATCCAGTCTGACAATATTTTTCTTTTATCTGGAGAATTTACTCTAGTCCCACTTAATATAATTAATGATGTATTAATACTTTCTTTGCAATTTCCATTTGTCCTGCCTTTTTTCATTTTCTTTCTAACTTTATTTTCTTTAGTTTTAAATGATATGCTGTTTTTCAACATTCAATTATTTCTTAAGTCCAGCTTTGAAATTATTCTGTCTCTGTTCTTTTACTGGCATCTTTATCAAATTCTAAATTAATCTGTATCTTTACCTTGATTTTGGACTATATGAGTAACTTAGAGCAGTTTAAATCCATTAATCTCCTTCCCAACTTCCCTACTGTCGTGCATTTTAATTTTTTAACATCACCAGACATTGTTATTACTAATTTACATAAAGTTATTCCGTCATTATTCATGTCCATTAATCTACAGATTTATCTCTTTCTTTGCTGTTCACTTCTTCGTGCATCTCAGGCCATTTGTCTTGCATTCCCTCCCCTCTGCCTGAGGTGCATCTCAGGGAGAGTCAGATGAAACACCGTTCCGATGGTTAAATTAATTAGGATCCCCCACCAGGTATGGGAGCTGAATTCTAGATAACACGCTATTTCTTACTTCCCCCAAGGCTGAATGGACAGTCTCTACACTTTGCGTTTGTCCAGAATCTGAGAGCATGTGGCTCTGGGACAGCAGCTCAGACCTGCTTCTCGAGGCACAAGAGCTATGTTCAGTCCAGTCATCAGGAGAATAGCTACGGTCAGTTGTGGGGAGAACCGCACGTGTGTGTATTTCCACAGCTCTCAGAAGGAACCATCACTACCTGTCTACTTAAGAAGGTTCTTGGGGCTAAAAGAGAGTGTACAGATTCGCTGACCCTAGTGACGCTAGTTTCTCACTTATGCTTGTATCTTGCAGAACAGCACACATTTGTCACTGTTCTTAAGAGAGGAAAGGATCAAGTGCTCTAGGTTCCCAGCTATGCCTGAAAAACGTCTGAAGTAAGATGTACTTCCTCAAAAGGATCAGGAGCTCTCCCCACGGCTGGGCAGGGTCAGCAGGTGAGACAGCACTGCCCGGGAGCAGCCGGAGACCGTGGTCAGCGACTGGCAGGAGGTGAGCTGCAGAGAACTTCAAATCCCGTCAGCATAAACAACGGGGGCTTATGCAAGTCCTCGCCTCAGGAAGGTCAGGGACAAAGCAGGGATCTGGGATTCTGTATGTCTCACCAAGCACCAAACCCCAGGTGTTGAACGGCTACAAAGCTCTCTCATTGTCTCCCTTGGGCCACCGAACCCGCAATTCTGGTGACATTTTCAAATCTCAGCCCAGAGCAGACCAAATGGAGCACCGGATTCTCACACACGGTGTGTTGGTGGAACGTGATAAGCTGGAAATATGAAAGGGTTCGAAATGCATTTAGAAAAAAATGTCTGTTAGAGTCATCACGTGTTGTTAAGGGACATTTTCCTAGAGTATTAAAACTGGAAGGGACCAAAGAAACAGTGACACGCAGCTGGGCAATATGTGCGACCTCCTTATACTGAAAACCAGTCATTGCTCATGTGTTTATTATACTTACATCATAGTAAAATGTATTTATTGTTTATCTGAAATCTAAATTTAACTGAGAATCTGGTATTTTTATTTGCTTAACCTGGCAACCCTACTGTAGAGCTTTCTCCCAGACACAGCAAAGTCACCCTGTAGAAAAACCTGTTGTGTGGGTTACTGTCCAAATGTCTGTTCTGGAGTGTTTAAATATATTCAGAAAAGAAACTATTGACAATTTTTTAAAAACAAAATTTTGTATTAAGAACTTGGAAATGAGGCAAAAAGAGGAGAGTGTGCCCGTTCCATGTCATTTTAAAGCAGGGCTCAACACATCTACTTGAGGATTATTTAAACATTTAGGTCAATGTCCTTGTTTGTTTTGCTCTCTATTAATGATTGAAAGGCCCGAGTCTATGAAGTTACATGTTATCTTGAGGTAGTCGTCTGGGAGAGATGCAAATGATTTCTGTCTGGTAGAAAGGATCACTGACAGGTTGCTGGTCTGGAGGACTTTAATCCTTTTGGCAGAACCTGCGACTCTTATTCTAACGTTCTTTTCTCAGCTCCCCATAGACACTCCCTTCCTCAAATGCTTCCTAAACCGACTGGGCCCACCTGCTGGTTGTCCTGTCAGGAAGAGGGTACATCTTTGACTTGTGGTCACTGTTTGTGTGAGGTTGAAGTTTCTGATTCTTGGAAGACTCGCTTTGATGCCTTTGTAAAAGAAAGGGCAGCCCAGAGGCCTCCGGGTGTGTCTGGAGACCTTACCAGCAGAAGCCAAGCCGCGTGGAAGAGAAAGCCAGGCCGGGAAGCTGAAATTGTTTGTCTCTTGCAGAGATGAGCCTCAGACCAGGGAGCAGTCGGCAGCTAAGCACACGGGACTGAGGGCGAATGTCCGATGGTCAGAGTCAATAGCAATGGATGAGTTAAATCTTCTATTGTCCCGTATTTTCCAGATTCATATAAGGATTGTGTAGTTATGATTTAAGGTACTTAATTTAAAAAATGTATAACTGAAGAAAGCCTTTGAGAAACTGTTTTCAAGGCTCAGAATTTGAAGCCACCAAGCACCAGTAATTAAGAGGTAGCAATAAAGGCCTATGTAAAACTGTAGGGGAAACCTGAGTGGGAGTAGTCTGTGATTAGTCCACTTGGACATCTGGGGGCGAGAGTATGGGATTCACCGGGGTGAAGGCTACTATCTCCCTGGCGGCAACTTTTAACCCTTGGAGGGAATGATGCCTTTCCGGCTTGTCTGGTGGCTGGCCTCACTCTTTCTACTTTTGTTGACGGCCTAAACTGGGAGAGGAAAATAATTGGAAAGGCTATGATGAAAATAATAGAGTGATTCCTCTTGTTACTATGGTGACAAGAATAAATGGAATCCATTGCTCTGAAAAATTGCCCAAAAGCGTCCTTTGGCATTCCACAGTGGGTGTATTTGTTAAGAATATTAATCTGTCAGCTCCCATCAAAATGGCACAGTGCTCACAGAAATAGTTTACATCTCTACTTGTCGCTGGTCTGGATGACAGTAAATTTTAAAAGCAAGCAGTGGAGAATAAATAATCATCATTGGATCAGAAATTTAAGTCATTTTCTGAAAGCCTCTTGCTGGGTACAAACCTGCAAGCACATTACCATCCTGTTTCCACCCTCACGGAAAATGCCACCATCAGCAGCGGCTGTGCTCTGGGCGATTTCCAGGTCCTTAACGATCATTAGTATGAAAAAGGACTCCCAAGGTCTGGTCTAGAAACCAGAGGACATGGATTCCTCATTGCATTCAGTGCTAAGCCAGCCAGACAGGTTTAAGGGGGAGTCAGTAAACCCCAGTGCCTCAGTTCCCCCATTCCATTTTTGGTTTTCAGCATGTTAATGACAGGGACAGTAGGCGCAGATTGCACTGCGCTAAGCGTTTTATGCTTGTTGCCCACCGTTTCCACAGTAACTCTTACCACGGAGGTGTTATCAGCTATGGTTTGTAAGTGTCACTACCAAGGGTTTAACCGAGAAACCGTTGGGGTGGGAGTGCCGTTAACACCCCTTAGCGCTGGCCGCCTGCAGAACATACCTGGGAAACGCGGGGCTGGAGGGCCAGGCGGGGTCACAGCGTCCAGGACCGCACGTGCCGTGCCAACAGGCTGTGACTCAATGCTGTAGGCACTGCAGAACTGTTCCGATTTGACTTGCATTTTAGAACAAAGCACTTGGGCAGTATTTAACAACTTCCTCTGCCAGGATATTTTTTAAGATTTCATTTATTTATTTTTAGAGAGAGGAGAAGGGAGGGAGAAAGAGGGAGAGAAACACCAATGTGTGGTTGACTGTCACACGCCCCCTGCTGGGGGTCAGGCCCACCGCCCAGGCGTGTGCTCTGACTGGGTATTGAACTGGCGACCCTTTGGTTCACAGGCCAGTACTCAGTCTACTGAGCCACAGCAGCCAGGACCAGAATAACTCTTACGTGCTCATCTTTCATGCTCCAATTTGTTTGGACCCATGTGACCCTCTTGCGTTCTCTGATGAAAATACAAGAATCAGCTAGGCAGTATCTCTCTGACACCTTCATATTTATTGCTTTGGAATTTAATGTTCTGATGATTTTTCCAATGTGTCAGCATTGTCTTAAGTCTACGGTACAAATAAGCAGGAGGTGAGGGTGCAAACATATTCTCATGCCTTTAACTCGGGATTTATTCCTGCGCTCTTTAGTTTTTACTGCTATTGGAAGAATATTATTTCTCTTCCAGAAGGTCTTGTTTCATCAGCTCTACTGGAGGGTGGCTTGGCTTAGTTTCTGGACATTGTCTCTCCTTCATTTTGTATTAGCTTGTTGGCAAAGAACACTTCTATTTAGGTGATTAAAAAAGTAAATAAAACCACCTCTGATGTCCTTTTTCTATTTTCCCCAGGAAAGGCAGCTTAAATCAGCAACTGAATGGGGTTTTGTGGCTCGAGCTGACACCGGTGACTCGGTGACTCGGTGACTCGTGCTCTGCCTGGCGGGAGTCAGCGCAGGCGACTGAGGGCGGTTCTAGGGGAGAAACAATGGACTCGTCTCCGGAGGGCACGGCCTCCTCCGGGGACTAAGGACACTAATGCTTCACCTCTGGAATTTTTAAGAAGCTAAACCAGAGAAGCAGCTGTTTTCAAACGTGCGGACAGAATCAACGTTGGATTTTTAATTTGGAGAACTGTCTCAGATCTAGAAAACTTATTGAAAATTAAGGGTGAAAAAGTACAGAAAATTTCCCTTTTGGAGAACACAACTGAAGGCTTTATTTTCATGTTTTTTTCTGCTTCGAGTGAGAAATGCCTTGGTGAAGGGGCCGCTCCCCAGCCCGCTGTTCCCTGCACCTGGCAGGGCCAGTGATGGGCTCTGTTTGCCTGCGTGTTGACAAGGCCTCTTCAGGGAACAAGGAAACCTGGCTGTGTCCGGCCTCACTGCCTATTAGAAGAGAGCCTAGAGGGAGCTTGGGGTGATATTCTGCAGAGTGTGACACTGGCTTGCTTTCTCCAGGCCAAGCAAGAGGATGCGAAGCTGTTTCTTAGATTGGCTGAAACTTGAAAGAGCCCAGCCAGCTGCGCCCTTGTTGGGAGAGGCCGTGCTGAGCAGCTCAAGGCTTGTGGCTGAGCGGGGAGCTTGTGGACGGTGAGCAGCACAGAGCGGGAGTGGCTGGCAGGCCCCCCGTCTCCCCTGGACCGACTTACTCTGGAGCCGAGTGGGGAGGAGACAGCTCTGGGATGACTCCTAGCCGGGATGCTGAGAACAGTGGCTGAAGAAGAGAAAACTAACTCTTGCAATGATGCACCCGCTGCGTCGTTAGGCTGACATATCCTGAACACTCTGTGGCGCCCTAGAACTCTAGTCTCTCAAGGCCAGCACTACGGACCAAATTGTCACAGGCCTCCTACGATGCAAGCTGGACAGTAGGAAAAGCAAGACTGGGACTGATGGGGACATTCACAGTCCATGGGGATCTGATACTGATTCCTGAGATTTGAACTGAGTCATGAGATTTGGGTCTGGGGACATGAACCTCTGCAGGGCAGGTTCCTCTGCATCTGAACCCCCAGTAGGGACCTGCCAGAAGTTCCAGAGAAGTTCTTTGCAACATATATAATAGACAAAAGGTTAGTGCCCAGAGTACATAAAAACTCCCATGAATCAGTAATAAAAAGACAACAGAAAGTCAATGAAAAAAATCAATTGCTAGGAGAAAGACCCAAGAAAAATAGGTAAAAGACATGAACGATCATTTTGCAGAAGACAAAACATAAACGGCCAATAAACCTATGAAAAATGTTTGCTTTATTACCACGCGGGGAAATGTAAAATTTAAAACCACTATGGAGAAATTTAGGTTCAAGTTAGGCGAAGGAATCTAACCAAAATCAAGAAAATATTGTAATAGTCCAGGAGACATGGAGGCACAAAGTATTGACAGTGACTGTGGAGACAGAGAAAGACAGATTTTGTCCAGATGCTTTTTTGGGGTGGGATTGGGAGCACACGTGATGGACTGAATACAGACAGTGAAGGACAGGGAGGGATGGAAGTTGCCCTGAGGGAATCCAGTTTGGTTGACCAGATAGACAGTTACACTGTAAACTAAGACTGGAAGGAAATGCAGGAGAATTTCCAGCATGGCTGCCTTTTAAAACCATGCTGGTTCATTTGTTTCCTGGATCCATACAGTTGATGTCACAGAACAAGTATAAGCAAGATCGGCGCTGAAGCCGCAGGCTCCGGGATCTGGCAGAGACGTAGAGTTTACGTGTCCCGCAGATTTCTCTGCTTTTTTCATGCTTCTCTGCTCAGTATCAGCCTTCAGCTCAAGGTGTGAGAGCCAGCAGGGGACGTTGGCTAGGGACACAAACAAGTCTCTTTCCTGTCAAAATGCTTAATTACAGCAATATATTATGACACAATTGGCTTGCCTGGTCTGTCAGGAAGGCTCAGAAACAAGAATGATGGCTTTAGAATGAAGTTTGCAAGTTAATTTGTCAGAGAATTTTGGGAAGTCACAATGGCAAAGTTTGTCAGAGGCAGCAATTACAAATTGCCTTTGGTTATGTCTCAGATGGGAGAATATTTAAAATCCACGTAAATACTGGACCATCATCCTCCCAGTATTGGAAAAAATTCTAACAAAACATCATCACATTGTCTTTATGATTCCTACTGCAAAAACAGTAATAACTGAAAATGAAGAAAAGTAGATGAGTGGTACAAAATAGCAAAATATGAAGACTCTGGTTTTCTGGAAACATCAAAACAGAGGTCGATTTATTAGCACTGTGACCATATGTGCTTTCACCGGGACCTTAGGTTCATTTTCATAACCACTGTTCTGTAATTTATAAATTTACTGCTGTAAAGTTCTGTCGATATCCCAATCCCAGCACATCACCATAGACACCTTTACTAAGTTACATGTTCCTACTTTAGCTGTAACATTTATTGAGGGTCAACACTGAAAGACCTCTATGAAGGAGTTCTCTGCACCTTCTGTACGACCCTTAAAGATACTTCTATTTTTTGCTTTGTTTTTTCATAGAAGGACTCACATAATCACTTCTTTTACAAATTTAGTGCAAGAAAAAATATGTATTTCCTTTTCTGAGCTATAACTGATTGTATTTTCTTGTTTTAGCAGCCCAGAGAAAAAAATAACAGTAAATTTAACAACAAATCACAGTAGATGCTCTCTCTCCCTGCACAGCACTGCCTGGGATGGGTCCCAGGAGGGTGCCCCCGGCGCTGCGTGCGCCAGCGCGAGTGGGAAACGCAGGGCAGCAGCTTCCGCAGGACAGACTAACACCCTAGGGGCTCCCGGAAGTTTCTTGGAAAAGAAGCCTATGTTACTTTAACACAACCCCGCTCCCCACCTTGGTTTATTTGAGGAAAGAGGCCCCCTGTCCATATGACATCTGTTAACATTTCTGGGAATTCGCATTCTACAAAATACACGTTTTTAAAACTTGTTGTAAAATATACATAACTTCACACTTACCGTTGCAACCATTTTAAAGCGCAGAATTCAGTGGCACTGAGCACATTGACACTGTAAAGGAACTGCTAGCACCAGCCACCTCCAGAACATTTTGTCCATCTTCCCAAACTTCCTGCTAAGCAATAACCACACCTCCTCCCCCAGCCCTTGGCGGCCGCCATTCCCCTTCCACAGAATTCGCTCTTGGGACACGCTCGTCCAACTGATTGATAGAACTCTGTTGGCCTCTTTAAACATGGTTTTGACTTTCTCTTCTTCATCTTTTTACTGTTTTGCTACCTTCTTCAAACCTCCTAACTCCTCTTCAAGACAAATAGCTTAACATTATAAGTATACATATTACAGAGATTCACAATGCAGACTAGCAGAGAAAAGACTCTGAGAAAAGAGGCTGAATAAGAAATTTGAAAGCAACACCCTACAAACGCTTGCGTAACGTAACAGTAAGTGACATAATCTCATGATCCCAAGGGGACTCCCAGGTTCCCTGTTCCAGCCGAACGGACACATGTGTAGTTAACCATGAACATGCTCTCATGTGACCCCCAACTTGACGCGTACTCTTCCTTCTGCTTGGAAACTCCTCCCCTCATTTTCCACGTTTGTATAAAATCCTGTTTGAACCACTCGTTGCTTATTTTGCTTTACTATGTCTTTTGTCCATATTGCTGTGTCCCCCGCTAGACTCGCAGGTCAGGAAGAGCAGAGAATGTTCTAGGTGTCTCTCTTGCACCTAGCAGATGACAGATGCTTAGTAAATGCTCGCTCAACAAAATAACCAGCCCAGCCACCCACTCGGCGCGGGGCCGGTTTTCAGGACACTCCTGCATTGGTCTTGAGGGGAAGCCTTACCATAGGAGAAGCCCGTTTGTCTCTGGGTGGTCCTGGCTGTCCTTTCTATGACCAGTAATCTCTCTTGGAATAAGAGCCAACACTTAGCCACATGAAAACTGATTTGTTTTTACCGTTTTGTCCATTATTGTATTTCCAGCACCTGAAACAGTCCTTGGCACAGAACAGGAATTCAATGGATAGTTGTTGAATGAATAAACGGTATCACACCTTATGTTTAAACTTGAAATGAGCTGTAATTGAGCACTTTTGTTTTAATGGATGTAGACAAATAAGAAAAAGGAATTTCATAATTATCAGAAAGGAGGAAACTAAATTTTCATTGTTTGCAATGGATAAAATTTTATATGTAGAAAATCCAAGGCAATTAACTGACACACAATTCCAAGTCAGGTTTCATAAAGATGCTTGTTACAAAACTGATATCTAAAAATATTAATAGCACCTTACATTAAAAAATAACCAAGTAATAAAAATTTAAAAAAGGCCTACTTACGATAGCAGCAAAATATACAATCTTTGGAAATAATCTTCATAAATGTAGAGTCTGTGTGAAGAAAATGACAAGAGTGAGGAAATAATTGGTTAAATAGAGGCAAATAAATTAGGTTGGCTCTCCCCCTATTCCAAAGCAATGTTCATATTGATTATTAAAAAGGTAAGTGTAAATGAGAAACTATGAAAGACCCAGAAGAAAAATGTAAAAACACTTATCAGAGTGTATCTAATCTGGCGGAAATGAGGACTATGCTAAACATATGTGCTTTTCTAAGGAGAAAGACTAGTGGATTTGATTAAAATGAAAAAAACTTCTGTGTATCAAAGAGCACCGTAAACAATAATATTAAAGGTAAATGAAGAACCAGGGAAAACATTTCCAACATAAATGTCACAGGAGTTAAGTCCCAATTATATAATAAACTCATGTACGCTGGTAATAGGTAAACACTCCTACAGGACGATATGTGAAAACTTAAGTTATGAATGTTAGAAAGAGCATGGTCAATAATTTTATGCAAACACCTCCCACCTCATTAGCAATCAAAAGAAATTCAAGTTAAAACGAGGTTCGAATGTTTCCAAGCAAATTGACGAGTTTTAAACAGTCACCCCCAGGGCTGATGGAGATGGTGACGTGGGACCGCCCTCCACCGAGGCAGGGGGGCCGCGGGTGTCCAAGGCCTTTACAATGTCTCATCCTTGGACCCAGTAACTTTACTCCTGGCGATTTGTCTTCAGGACATAGTGATGCTCAAAGACAGTCATCTGAGAATTATTTATACTAATAAGAAATTAAAAACAATGAGAAGATCATGGGTACCTTCTGAAGTACTTTGCACACATATTAATACTTGAAAAGGACCTTTAAGTATATGAAAATATTCATTATATGTTGGTTAATTGAATAAACCAGCATATATAGAGGTACATACCATGACCACAGTTTTTCAGTGCACACTGAAAACATATTACAACATATTCCCTGTGTGTGCATGTGCAGGTAGACAGACAGATGGGAAGGAAATTGCAATAGTTATCTCTGGTTAACAGGATTGTGGACAGTGGACGGATAATGTTTTAAATTATTAA
This sequence comes from Pteronotus mesoamericanus, assembly GCF_021234165.1. NCBI lineage: Eukaryota > Metazoa > Chordata > Mammalia > Chiroptera > Mormoopidae > Pteronotus > Pteronotus mesoamericanus. The sequence goes on along the minus strand of NW_026555329.1, from coordinate 79,003,386 downwards.
ACTTCTTATATTTCCAAGCTTCCCACAATAAACATGTTGCTTTCACAGTCAGAAACAGATATATTAAAAGGAAACACACAGTTCTTCCTTAGAGGAAATAAAAAATGACTTCTGAACTTGCTAATCTTTTTCCCCCCGCAGGCAAACAGAACAAATCTAATTCCTCTGGTGCTGCCCTTCTCGGAGCATCCACTTGTGCTCCTTCCACGTCCCCACCGGAATTTACCTGACACCCTTCCCCTTCCCATGAGGCCCCTGAGACACTGCTCCAGGTTCCTCACCGCGCGCTGGGAGGCGGCGCCGAGCGGCACAGGTTCCCTGCGTGTTCCGGGCCGCACAGAGCCACGGGCACCCTGTTCCGGACCCCGCACTTCCGTCCACGCCCCGTGTTTGAATTCTTTTCCCTCTTGGACTTGTCACCCTTGACGTGCAGGGCCCCTGGGTGTTCTGCGGACCGTGGCTGGCTGAGGACTGCGCCCGCTCCCCCCGCCCTGGCGTCCTGACCCGGGCGGCGCACACACCCTGCGTCCAACGTCACGGGACAGAGTCCTGTCCTCTAGGAAGGCTCTGGGACCAGCTGACCCGTCACTGCCCCTTTCCCACGCCCTTCTGAAATTGGGCCACTGCTGGGCCCTAAGGCGGCTGTGGGAGGGGGCGGGGAGGGCTCAGCCCCCTGCCCCGGCTCCTGGACCCCGCTCGGCACCGCCCATCCACACACAGCCCAGACGTCCGCCACGTCTCAGAATGACGGACCCCTTACATTTCAGCAGCTTATCTCGTGTCCCATGTAGGGGAGCCAGGCTCTAGGCGACCGAACAGGCCACGTGAATGCCCCGGGCCTCTCTGCTCAGACGTGCTGCCGTGGCTCGGGGATCACACTGGGCGCTGGAGCGGCCAGGTTGAGGGGCAAGATTCCAGTTCCTTCCAGACACTGGACAATGGAACGAGGAGGCGCGCAGTCCGGTGCGGCCTTGCAGGAAGGCACTGGGGTGGCAGGTGCCCGAACTCTCCAAAAATGTTGATATCCACTCTGGGGATGGGCATTATTACTATGTGTTAAGAAGTTTTTAGTTTGCTTCATCTGAGATGAATTCCCTTACATGTGATTTTCGTCTCTTTAAAATGAATTTGGGAGCATTTCTGTTTTATGGGGGTCACCTGAGGAAAGCAGGGGACGTCTGCTTGGCGGGTTCTGGGACTCAGCCCGCCGCGGCCAGGCTCGCAGGCACGGGCCTCTCCCCGCTGCTCGATCGATCGAGCGCCCGATCGATCGCCTGATCAATCGCTCTCGCCAGGCAGCCGCTGATCAGGCTCTCAGGCCGCTGAGGCCTCTGCCTTCTCACGGCTCCTCGGAACAGAAAAAGGCCCAGAGGGACACCTGGGATTTTTGGTGTGTGAGCGCCGATTTTACCACGACCACCACCGCCGAGCGGTAATTCGCTGCAGACCCAGCAGGCCCTTTCCAAGGGGCCTTTCTCACGCTCCCAGCGGCTGGGATCATCTCCAGAGCAGGAGCCGAAATGCTGGAACCGCGAGGCAAGCACGGCCCGTGTGCTTGGCAGGGGGCCGTGGTCTCCGGGCTATTCCTGCAGGGCTAGTAACTGGCGGCCTTATTTGCGTTTTGCGCATGTCATGGTCTCCACGCGCAAAAGTGGATCAACAGCTCAAAAGGAATGAAAGTAGGCGTGTCCATACTGCAATTCAGAGTAACAAAAAGACGTGGTCAGGGAACGTGCCGTCCAGACCGCAGGTCTGCGTGAGGAGGAAAGACCGAGGGGAGAGACGGCCTCGGAATCAGCCTGAGAAGGCCCTGCAGGTGGGGGTGCAATACAAGCCGTCAAACTGCCCCACGTTATCGGGCCGTTTGCCACCTTCTCCCAGTATGTTTTCTTTCAAAGCTTTTCAAGTACTGACTCACGGCTATTAATGTGTTCATCTCATTTTTAAACAAGACACAGGGTCCAGCAACACACCCAGGTTTTATATTCACCCCCGCAAAGGACAGAGGGATGCCCCCCAGCATGAAGGGAATCCGCTTTGTCACTGAAGGGGGAGATGAGGCGAACACCCACAGCCTTCGAAGGCGCACTCTTCAGAGCTAGAACGTGATCCAGCTCACGGTCACGGAAGAGTCTGCGGACTTGGCTACAAAAACAAAGGCCACAAGGACGGTGCTCAGGGAGCAGGCAGGACGAGCCAGGGGCTGCATTCCCGCGTCGGATGGCTCTACAGGATGTCACCTAACTTAGGTGGCAGAAAATACAAAAGAGCCCGTCAGAGATTGTGCCTTACAGCTGGACCAATCTGCTGCATACGAAATCTGTCAGCACTCGAAAAGTATGCAGCTTAGAAGCACTCGGTGACATTTTGTCCGGCTTATCATCGAAAACACATGCTATGGAAGGAGAGGTGTCCAAAATTGGGGGATTGACTATTCTTCGTACCCTGATACAGACTGCACCGTGTGAGCGGGACAGTGCTGGGGGAGACCAGCTGCCTGAGCAGGAAAGGAGGCTGCGCCAGGTGACGAACCCCAGAAACCAGGCAGTAATAGGCCTCTGGTCTTTGGCCCTAAAGGAAGGAATTTTTAGGAATGTGGCTATGCAATTAGCGTGACGAGGTATGCTAGGCAGTACCTGTCTTTTTAGCAAGCAGGGAGGCGAAATGTGCAGAGATGGCAGAACACTACCTTCCCATGCTCACGTCCACCATCTCTCGGGGCGAAGTGCCGATGTGGGGTACAATACGAGGGCTAAGGCAGAAGCTTTCCTTCAAGCATGATACGCTCATACCATGCCCTTGTTTCTTCTGATTCAAGGTGTCAGCACCATCGATGAATGTGAAAGCCAGGATGTCGCAAAGCTGTATTTACCACTGAGGACCGAAAGGTCATTCTCCATCATGTTGAGCTAAGAAACCATCAGGACGTCTAACAGCTAAGAGAGGAGTCAATGACGAGGGGACTGACTTGAACTCATCCCTAACACGGGTTTGTCAGAAAAAAGAACTAATGCTGTATTATGACGCACGTTTAAAGAGCATTTCCAAATGCTGCGTAAACAGAAGGAAATATTTTCCAGAGCTGACACAGTATGTGTGCGGATCAAAACTTTACTCCTCACTCACTCCTCGTTTTTAAGGGTGAAATGTTCATTAATTAAGCATTAATGCAGAAAAGAAAGTCATCTCTCTGCTTTCAGAAAGGAGTGAAACATTAGTTCTCGGCCACTTCTGGGTCCTTTTTCAGTCTGCATGTCTCATACAACTTCGCAACAATGTCTGGCTCCGACGTGCTCCCAGAGTTTTGCAAGACGGTTTATGGGACAGCCCATTATTTTTCAAAGCTGCACGTGAAGCTACAATGATTTCAAGATCAAATAAAGTTTAATTTTTAAAGAAGTTCAAGCAAATGACAAAAACTGTAACGCTGTGGATGGATACCTTAGTATCGAAGTCTTTGTTTGGCTGTAAAAGCACATCCTTAGGATGCACTTCTCAAAACAGAATTGCTGGGTACAATGGTCTGCAGATCGTTGTACCTGTGCTCGTGAGGAATACTGGCCAATACGTTTCCTGTAATCTCTTTGTCACGTTTTGGTATTAGACTTAGGCTGGTCTCGTGAAAAGAAAAAAAAAAGTGTGCCACGTATGGTCAATGGGCTGTAGCGACATCAATTCCAGTGGGTTGTAATATTTATTATACTATAGTTATACAAGGATGTACCATTAAGGGAAACCCAGTGAAAGGTTTCTATTTAATCTTACAAATGTATGTGAGTTTATAACTATCTCACAAAGTTTTAAAAAAGCCAGCATCTTATGATTAAAAAAACAAAAGCAAAAATAAGGCTGAGCCTTCTAGACTTTTAAGCAAACTTTGTTTTGAAAAGAGGCGGTGGAAAAACAAAAACCCTACAGTACCAGTAAACTTAATAGTTACTGGGATACTTTTCGAAGTAGCTCCTTTAAAATCAGACTCAAGCTTAGGAGAGACAACCAGTGTAACTTCTGCTCCACGTCGTACTGGAGGGCCTGCCAAGACCAGTAAAACAGGAAAAATAATTAAAATAGCTACGTCTCGTAAAGGAAGAAACAAAACTGTCACAATGATCAAGGGATAGCATTGTCTGTGTATAGAGCTTAAGAACACTTCCAGACAATGTTTTGACACAGGGAGTTAATGAGTTGTTTCAGCAGAATCTCTCCCTGTTTCGTCCTTCTGCCGCCCTGATTTATAGCCCGGGCAAGAGCCTCACTTGTTCACACAGCAAACTCGTACGACAGGGAAGAAGGCCGAGAATCGTGACCTCATCCTTCCGAGTCCCTCGGGATCGCCATCGAAAGTTTGCTTGAACTCCTCGCCCTCCTCTAAATAAACGGGGACTGGTACTGAAGGTTCAGAATGATCGCCTGTTTAATTCGGTCACTTCCCACGTTTGATGCTGCACATTGGGAGCGCAGCACGGTTTTGAAATCGGCACCTCTGCGATCCCCACTCGTGGTCAGAGGAGCGCTGAACCCGAGCGTAACACATGACTCGGCTGCTTTGGGAGACACGTGTTGAATTTCAGACACTCCTTCGGGAGGCGGCCGTTTGCCGTGCGCCGAGGCCTTGGTGGGGGCGCAGGCGTGAGGCCCCCCCATCCACCAGCAAGCGCAGAGGGGCTTAAACTTTCCGGTGCTTCTGTTAACCCCATGTTTCTTCCAGGGGCCTTAAAGAGCACACGGAGCAGGCATCAAGGCAGCCCCCCAGAATGCGTGTCCAAGTCCAAACCCCGATTTGTGAATGCGACCTTATTTGGAAATAGGGCCTCTACAAAGGTCCTTAAGTTGAGGCTCTCAAGAGGAAACAATCTTGCAATATCTGGGTGGGCTTTAAATCCAATGACAAGTGTCCCGAGAGACACAATGAGGAGACACACGCAGAGGGAAGAGGAGACGCCGACAAAGGCAGAGACGGGTGGGATTCTGTCACAAGTCAAGAAACGCTAGTCGCTGCCGGGTACTGGACAAGACAAGGGAGCCCTCCCCTAGATCCTTCGGAGGGGCCGTGGCCTGCCAACCTTTGGACGCCTGGCCTCCAGAATGGCGAGACAATGCGCTTCTGTTGCTCTGAGTCACCATGTTTGCGGTCACGTACTCTGGCCGACCTAGCAGATGGATACAGCGCGCCTCGCGAACTGCCCACCCAGGCCTGCTGCTTTCCCGGACCCACCCAGGGGCCGCCCTCCCACAGCCTCGACTCTGCAGGGGGCGCCTCAAAGGGCAGACACGGGGCCGGCCCCAAGCTGAGCTGCACACGCCTTCTAATTCCATCCTGTAGCAAACTGGGACTTGGCTCGGAGGACCCCTTAGAAATACGGCAACTTCGGTTCTGAGAGATAAAGTCACTCACCCAAAGATTCACAAGTAATAATACGAATGACCATTCACTGAGCACCTACTGTGTGCTCGGCTTTGTGCTAAACCTCACAAACGTGTTCTCATCTCAACCTCTAGCAACTGTCTGAGGTAGGCACCCTTCATTCAGTCCCGTGACAGATTTCTACAGGGCGCCTGCCACATGGCGGGTGTTGTCCTAGGCGCCGGGCACAGAGCGGCGAACGAGAAAGCAGAGGCTGGAACAGGCAGTGAACCAATAGGGCGGTCAAATGGTGTCGCTGGGGTAAGAGCTACGGAGAAAAACGAATCAGGGAAACCCTCGCCGGCGTGGCTCAGTTGGTGGGAGCGCTAACCCGTAAACCGAAAGGTTTTGGGTTCAGTCCCCAGTGAAGGCGTGTCCAGGAGGCAGCCGATCGATGTCTCTCTCTCACACCGATGTTTCCATCCCTCCTTCCCTCTCTAAAATCAATAAGCATGTCCTCCAGTGAGGATTGAAAAAAAATAATAATGAAAAATGAATCGGGGAAGGGAGAAAGAGAATGCTGGGATGGGGGTTGTAGGTTTAGCTCTTCGGTCAGCAGAGGCAGAGCGATGGGGAAGGAGCGTGGTCCGGGGACTCCGGAGCCGATTCTGAGGCAGGGGAGGCGACCTGCGCGGGACCACACGGTGCTTCCTGGCAGCGGGACAGCTGTGTGGACAGAGCTTCAACGTCACTATTTATGGCCATTACAATAACCCTGCCAAACAGATATGAATATCATATAGGTATTTCATATTGCACTCCTGTTTTATAAAAGGGACGATTAATGCAGACAAGGCCCTCGCGCCTTCGAGAGGTGAGGTGACCTGCTGAGCGGTCAGGGCAGGGCCAGGACCCGAACCCAAGCCTCCCTGCACGTGAGCCTTCCACTCCCGGAAACGGCTGCCTGCCGGCTGCCCCCTCACTGCCAAGTCTGACGCCAGGGAGGGCCCCGGGGGGCCACCAGTGCCCAGGCCGTCTGTCTGTCTCTGAGAGGGAGGATGTCAGAACTATGATGCGTCATGAAGCCCCTCTCTCCTCTCTGAGGCGGCTGGAGCCCAAGGACCAGCTGGAGGCACGTACATAACCTATTTCTCTCTCCCTCCTCACGGCCCCACTCATTTCTCTGATCACCGGGGGCCGGAGCACAGAGTAAGTGCAGGTTCCATTTTGGTCCTGTCGTTTTCTTCCCGAAGGAATCAGTTGTATTTACTAACGCTTTCTTTAGAAAACTTTTTTTTAAAATACTCACCCGAGGACATTTCATTTGCTTTTTGAGAGAGAGAGAGAGAGAGAGAAAAAGAGAGAGAGAGAAGGATTGGTTGGTTGCTTTCCTACGCACCCAGACCCCGGATCCGCCCCGGGATCCGCCCCAGGACCCGCCCCGGGACCTGGGATCGGACACGTCCCACGGGGTGAACCTGCAACCTGGGTATGTGCCCTCAATGGGAATCGAACCCATAACCCTTCAGTTACGGGAAAATGCTCCAACCAACTGAGGCACACCAGCCAGGGCATATTTACTAACACTTCCTTGACCACAAATGAAGCTAGTTATTTTATTCTGAGCATATATTTTTTAAAAAAGTTCCTGTTTATGGTAATTTATTCAGTCGTCTGTGCCACAAACTGTGGGAGTCTGTCATCTAGTGGCTGAATGCTGAAATGACTCTTTCCTTGGAGCTGAATGTTTCCTAGAGCGTTTCAGGGCGGTTCTCTTCATTTAGAAACAGAGAAAATAATCACAGTTAAATAAGCAAAACCTTCTTTTTTAAAAGGTACAGTTTTAAACATGAATTCTACATGCAAAGAGAACTAGGTTGTAGATGAATGAACAACAATTTAAGTACTGGTTTCCAGGTGTTATTGGGTCTCTACTGGTTAAACGCTCCATATTTTTCTAAAGACATTAAAATAACCATGATACTGAGAGATAAGAGAGTTGGGTAGGTCCCAACCATCGAAAGACCCAGGTACCTAACTCTTGGAGCTTTAAATTCCTTCCAGTTAAAGTAGAGACAATATTTCTCAGGACATGCAGGTCTAGGTGTAAAAATGGGATCTCATTAATAGTTTAAAAAAAAGGGGGGGGGGCTTGTCTGCTCATTTCCCATCCATTATGGTGGGCCCTCCCGTAGCCGCTTCACCCCTGGGCACCCCCAGCTGGGCCTGAGCGTTCTCAGGGGGCTGTCCCCTCCTGTGCTCCCAATCACGGTCACAGGCCTTTCTCTGGTACGGAGGGTTCCCGAGCCAGACCGCCTGACTTGACCTTGGGCAAGTTACTCAGTTCTCTGCCTAGGTCCCAGCAGCGGAACCCACTGCTATGCGTGACGGGCAGAGCCTCCAATGTAGGTGTGCTGTGCACTCTCTTCTCTGGTCAAAATTGTTGTCACCTTCTGTTGCATTGGACCCCAAAGAGAGATGCCTTATGCTCCCAGGGCCTCATGGGGCAGGGCAGGGCGGGGGGCGGGGCGAGGAAGGCAAAAAGTGCATTTAGTTTTTTTCCCAACAACGGCTTTAGGAGTGCGTAGGGGTCTTTCACCTTTTGACACAGTTTTGTTAGATTGCATTGTGACAGCCGTCGTATCAGCGTGCATTTTTTAAAAACTTACCAAAGTTGGTGAATTTTTGTGCAGCCATTTTAATATTGAAGATGGAAGAAAATACGTGACATTTTCAGCATATTATGCTTTATTATTTCAAGAAAGGTAAAAACACAACAGATTTGTGCCCCGGATGGAGAAGGTGCCATGACTGATCGAATGTGTCAAAAGTGGTTTGTGACGTTTCTTGGTCCTATTGACAATTTGGCCACGTGATTCTTTGCTGTGGGGCCGTCTTATGCATCGGACGGTGTTTAGCAGCTCCCCTGGCCCCTACCTTTGGAAGCCAATAGTGGGAGACAGCCGGCATCCTTCACACATCCACATCAACAGTTATTGGTGAAAATGAAAAATGTGTTATTTTATGGGAAAAAGTAAGGCCAACCCAGCCCAACACTGATGCCTTTATGACACCGCAGCTTCCGCTGCCCAGGAGGGAGGGGCGGGCGGGCGGCCGCTGCGGGGAGGGTGCTCGGGCTCGCGCTCAGCTGCCTGCCGTCCGGGCAACCGCGGGCAACTCATTCCGAGCCTCAGTCCCCTCATCCGTAAGATGGGGATAAAGTTAGCGCCCCCCTTACAGGAAAGGGGAGTGGGTTGAATGCTGTACCCCCCAAATCCACTGCCCACTCGGACTCTCAGGAGGTGCCTTTATTTGAAAAGCGACCATCTGCAGGTGTAATTAGTTAGGCATCTCGAAGTGAAGTCCTGCTGGGCTCAGGGTGGGCTCTCCAGCCAGTGACGCGCGTCCTTCCTGAAGAGGAGAGGGACACAGAGACGCAGAGAGGAGGGTGCGTGGGGACCAGCGTGGAGACAGAGGTGGAGGGTCAGTGATGCCACCAAAGCCCCCAAACGGCAGGGCCCCCAGAGCAGGAAGAGGCAGGAGGGCCCTCCGCTGGAGTCCTCAGAGGGAGTAGGGCCCTGCTTGCACCTGCATGTCAGACGTGGACCCCTGGCCTGTCCCCTGCTGAGCCCGAACTCCAGACAACAGCTGGCAACTGACCTGCCAACTGTCCTCCTGCATAGTCCACAGATGGCCACTGAATGGCCGCCCTGAGACAGCAGGCCACGTAAGCGCAGGGAGGAACGATTCGGTGGCGGACGAGAACGTCTTTCTTAAGCCTCCCACCAAGCCTCTCCAGACCCAGGCGTCTTTTAGGGCTTAACGAATAGCCCGTGAGCTGCACATATGTGGAGGAGGTGTGAGCATGTGCCGAGGTGCCCTGGGGTGCAGAGGCGCACACGGCGGCACCCGCACGGGGTGGAGGTGGGCGCGAGAGCTGGCTCTGCTGCTGTGCTATTGGGGGCAGCAACGTCACGTCTCGGAGCCTCAGTTCCTCCTCTGTTCAATGGCACGCAAGTGCTCACCCATGTCGCTTAGGGTTATTTTGGCCGCACAAGACAGAAACTCTGACCCAGAACAAGAAATGCCATCTACCCTGTGGGAGAGATTTCCTATGGGAATCGCTGCGCCCACAGCCGGCAGACTCTCCCTGGCGAGGAGCTGGGGTCGGCCGAACAGCAGACCAGGGAGCAGGAGCTGTCTGTGCCCCCTGAGCTCTCAGCGGTGGCACAGTCAGCGGACAGACGGACACAAGTCAGGGCAAAGAACGCAGACCGATGACCGGAGGGCCCCCCGACAATGTGGGGCGGAGCAGAGGCGATGTGTGTGAAATTTGGGTCCTGTGAATTTTAAAGCGTAAGCGGTTTGTTTTTTTTTTTTAAATGACGTGAGTTTGGATTAGATAAATCTAACATTTGCTCCAGCTCTTTATTTTTATGTATTTTTAAATACCAGCCATTTTCACTGGGTTTGTATCACTGTGCCTGGGAACGCTGCTGATAACAACACGCCCACTAGCCACGTGTGTGGGCGCTGATACAGCCACGGCAAACCCAGCCGTAGCCAGAGCCCATTAACAGCCAGGACGAGAGGAAGCTCTCCTGAACTTCGGCATTTCTCTCTGCTTTGTGTCATTTTGCAATATAAAACCTTGGTGGCTTAGTAGTATTTTTATTTTGGATTCATATGGAGGCACTGAAACGTTTTTGTGCTCCGGGGTGTGGGACATCAGTCTCCCAAGCTGCAAATATTATAGTTAATAGTCAAGATTGAGAAAAACCTAGTGACACTTGACACCCCCCTTTTTGGTGTCCCTTTTTTCTATGATAATCCTGCAGTTTTTCTGTTTCCGTATCTGATGGTAGATATAATAATGCAAAATTATAATTCTTACAAGGGAGCTGCCTTCTACCAACCAGGAGCGACTCATGGAGAGACGGAACGTTTTCTCTTTGGTCTTAACGTCCCTGTTCTTGATTTGGATAAAAATATAGAAGAAATGACTACCCAGTGTGGGCCCGTGGGACAAAGATGGGGAGAAAGAGCTACCGGCGGAGAGGGGCGCCCTCAGGACCCAATGACGTCCGCAGGCCAAACGCCGGGCTGGCGCCGGGAACGTGGGACTCCACGGAGATGAGGTGAGCTCGGCACGTAACTTTTAAATTTCCTAAGAAAGGGAAGGAGGAGAAAGGCCTGGCATTTTTGCTCAGGTCCGCTGCGAGCGAGCAGCCAGGAAGGCCGCAAGGTCGACCGGCATCAACCCGTGGGGGGCCGGGTGGAACCGTTTTCCTCCTCAGGGAAAACAGGAAAGAAGGTAGAAACAGACGAATGGAAAGCCAGGGGTGGGAGGTCTCACCAATTTTCTTGGAAATGAAGAGGGCGGTGAGGGGGCCGACGGAGGAGATGAGGAACGGCACCTCCGGGAGGTGGGGAACGGGCGGCGGAGCGGGTTTGGGCTGCTGGCGAGGCCAGTGCCCCGAGGGCTGGCACGTGGACGGGCGGGGACAGGAAGTCGGGTCCACACCCCCCGTTCTTGGGGGTGAAAAACTTCTCACTTCAGAAAATTGTATGTGCTTTATGCACTGAAATATGACCCCCCCTCCCCCAAGCAAGCAAGGAAACAAAACAAGGTGAAATCTATTCTCTCAAAGAAGGGAATGAGCTGTTTTGGGAGACATGCGGCAACCTTGTCACAGTGGCGTTTTGGGGACACCCGGCGAGCCGGTGCAGAGGCGGACCTGTCTGCCTTCATCCTGTCGAGCCTGGACTCGCTCGCATTTGTGCGCAGAAGAATTACGTGGGGGCTTGTTCACACACAGGTTAGTGGGGTCCACCTGCCAGAATTTTTAGGGAGCGCAGTGCATCTCGGGTGGGACCCAAATTCCCAAGCGGCATGATGGAACCATGGTTTTCAACCAGGGGTGATTTTACCCCCAGGGAGACATCCGGCAATGTCTGGAGACACTGTTTCCCCCGTGGCGTTGAGATATAATTATTACATATAACACCGTGTAGGCTTAGGGTGTTCAGTGTGATGATCTGACGCGTGCGGACAGATGCTACAAAATGATTCCCGCCGTAAGGTCAGCGACCACATCCTCCCCCTCACGTGACTTTTTGTCGCTGCTGATGTTACGGGGAGAACACGAAAGCTCCACACTCGTAGCGACTTTCAAGGGTCCAGCACAGTGTTGTTAACAACAGCCACCACGCTGCACACTTGATCCCTGACCTTGCTCATCCTATACCTGAAAGCTGTGCCTTTTGACCAACGTCTCCCCATCCCCCCAGCCCCTCACAACCAACATTCTACTGTGTTTCTAGGAGTTCGGCTTTTTTGAATTCCACGTGTTAAGTGAGATTGTATTTGTCATTCTCTGATTTATATTAGCTTAATGTCCTCAAGGCCTGTCCACGTTGCTGCAAATGGCAGAATTGCCTTCTTTTTAAATGGCCGAAGAGTATTTTTTGTTTTTTTGCATATCTGTATATATACATGTGTGTTTTATTTACCCAGGGAGTTTTTTTCCAGGGAAGATAGCACTGAGATAAGTATGTGGCTCTCCCCTGTGGCTTTCCGGCCTCCAGGACGAGCGAGAGAGGCCCATCTGGGAAACGCACACTGCGCCGCCTCTTCTCCCGGTCGCGACCCTTTCGATGGTGGATGCGTGGGCTTCCACACGGAGTCTAACCAGAGCTGGTGCAGGCCCCGCCGGCGAAGGGCTCAGTCCCGCAAGACCGCCCCCACTTCGCACACCAGCAGGAAGTACCCCCAACTTCTGTCCTACTTGGCTACAAATCAGGGGCGCCACAACCCCCTCCTAGGATTTGGACATCGGCTGAAACAGCTCATAGAACTCAGGGAAGCCCTTACGTTCACTGGCCTATTATACAATAAAGGCTGTGACAAAGGATACGCGGGATCAGCTAGAGAGACAGGTAAATATGGCAAGGTTGGGAAGGGTCCCCAAGGACAGGGGCTTCTGTCCCGGTGGCCCTGGGGAGCACCACCGAGCCAAAGCTCTCGCAACCCTGTGGTTTTGGGACCTCTCCAGCGCCTCCTTCCTGTGGGCATGATCGACGTCAGTCGGCCTCCCGCCCCTGCCCGCTTCCTGGCGCCCTCCGAGCTTCTCATCAGGGCTGGTCCGTCGGGTGTCCTGTCCCTTCCTGAAGCTGTTCAGGAGCCCACATCCCCGTAGCCCCTGGACATGCCAGGGGACCGAGGAGCTTGGCGCCAGGAGCCCGGGGCGGGGACTGATGGCGGCTCTGTGACCTCACGAGGCTTCAATGTGCAGTCGGGAAGCCTCCAGCCCACAACACTTTATCCGATCTCCGAACGTAACGTCATTTTCCAGCTTAGTGCTACGTCTATGCCGATGATTATATATGCGTTTGTATATAGAGCTAGTCATATCAATATGATTACCTATGTGACAATTCTATACATATGGATCTCAAATTTATTTCTCCAGCCCTGTATTTCTAGTTTGTGTAACCACCACCTAACCACCGATATACTTGATATCTTTTTTAAAATCCTCACCCGAGGATGTTTATTGGAGACAGAAGGGGAGAGAGTGAGAGAGAGAAACATGCATCGGTTACCTTGTGTACGCTCCCCGATCAAGGGTCGAACCCGCAGCCTAGGTATGCGCCCTGCCTGGGGATCGGGCCCACAAGCTTCTGGTGCACAGGGTGGCGCTCCACCCAGCCGAGCCACCGGGCCAGGGCCCTGTGGGACGTGTCACGGGCGTCTGGAGCGGAGCCTGCGCGAATGGAGCGCCACGCCCGCGGCTTCAGTCACCTTCCTCCACCTCCTGTCCCTGAGCCCGAAACCTCGGGGCGACCCTACACCTGCAGTAAGAGGCAAGCTACGTAACGCTTCGTTTAAAATTCGACTTTGAAGATGCTCTTTTTTTGCTCTTATAAAATACACTTTAATTTTTCGTGCATAAAGCCTTGTTCACGATTCTGAGTATGTCTTTTGAACAGAAGACTCCGGCTTTTTTCTGATTTGCTGGGCCTGGGGCGAAAGTATCAACGTATCTAAATATTTAAAAGTCACAGGCCAGGTAAGCAGATACTGAAAACAGGTGCTCGCCTTTGATTTTGGCAGACACACCTTCACAGTGACCTGAAACGGCCGGTTCGCATGTGGACGGTTGAGAGTTCTTGGAGGTCTCTGGGGGCCCGCCTGGCTGTGACAAGTCCAGGCCCCCAGGCGCTGCTGCCCGTGACGAGGGGGCTTGGGTGCCCAGCGCCCAGGCTGCATCGTGTTCCAGCGCCACCCACACTTCCCCGCAGGCAGCCACACCCCGGCTGCCCTGGGGGTGGCCCGCGCGGGCCCGGAAGCTGGTTTCAGGCTGTGTGAGAGGAATCCAGGGCGCCCGGTGCCTGGAGTGTTACCTGGGAGACGGGGCACTTGGGCAGGCTCCCTCATCGCCCGGGACCCCTGGCCTAGCTGGGGACCCCACGGGCAGAGGGCAGGACTGGGGGCGGGGTGGGGGAGGACCCTCTGAAGCATGGGCTCAGGAAGAGGCCCCCCTGCATAGTCCTAAGGTCGGAAGGAGGGCAAATCCTGGTGCTAAGCATGTGGTCTTTTTTCGAGTTGCTTTCCTAAGAGACTGACCAATTTATACGTCTTTTTGGTGACAAACACTGGAGTTCCCACTGGGCTGGTAGCTGTGTGACCTTGGGCAGCGTGACTAACCTCTCTGTTTTCTCACCTATGAAGTAAGCTCCTTTTAGCTTCAGCTTTCTCTGGGTCCCTGAATTCAAGCCTTACATTTTAATCATTCGTGGCCTGAATTTCTTAAACCTGCCGTGGTTTTGGGAAGGCACGCCCCCAAACGCAGTCGCACGTGAAGCATGAACGCCTGCCGGCCGGGCCGGAGGCAGCTTCCCCAGCGGCCATCTTGCTGCGAGCTTTGCTGGTCCAGAAAAGGGCAAGAAAAACAGACGCGTCTCACAGCACAGGCTGTTTTCAGCCCCCTTTCCAGCGCTCCCTCTCCCCGAGCCTCCTGCAGTAAAATGTGCAGCTATAGGCACGGAGTCACGCCCTCTCCAGCTCCAGAAGCACTAAATCCTAATCTCTGTGGTGACGTAGGAGATTTTACTACATTCCACCCCAAGGAGCCGCCCTCCACCCCCACACCCTTTGCCTCACCCGCTCTTCTCATACCATCAAGGGGAGATCGACCTCCATCCCCAGGAAGTTGTTAGATCTCTGGGAGCTGCGAGTGCAGGGCTTTATGAAGACAGACCTTTGGTTTCCTGAGGGTGGCGCTGTAATTTTAGTTCTGTGCGCACAAACCCTTCCTCCCACTCTGAAATCCACCCTCCTGCCGTGCACGTGTGCCCTTGGCCCATTCACGGGGAAAGGTCTAACTGCACGAAGAGAAACGTGTGTCCCGGAGGTACACGGTGGGTAAGAACACGCCTTTAGAAATGTAACCTAACTCAGAATCAATGCCGTGATCAGAGAAGAACCTAAGCAGAACCACTTTGCTAGGGTTTCGATTCTCTCATCTACCACCTTAATATTTCATTTCAGTAAAGTCTAAATCAAATGGATGAATTAATCGAGTAACTCAGCAATCGATTATTCTCAGAGTGACTGAAATTTCAATTCGACCAGCGTGTTCTCACAATCCCTTTCCAAGGAAAGGGTGTCCCTTCCCCAAATGACACCTGACCTGTCCAAAGACTGTAAGGCACCTTTGGATGAAGTGGATTCTGTGGACCCCCCATTTGGGGGCCTCCCTGAGTCATGCTGAACAACTTGAATGTAACGTCTCAGAGCAAATCCGTCTCTCACGCCTGAATTATTGAACGTCTTGCTGGGTGAGCATTTTCCACAAGCCACGTTCCCGCCAAGCACCCGGGAGACGCACAGCCCGCCTGCCGCCCACTGGAGCCTGCCATGTTAAGTGAGACACACGGCGGTTATTCAAATACTATTAAATATGAACAATGACACTTCCCGGGGGCTGTATCTGTCATCTGGAATCCCGTCAGAATCGGGGAGCTGCAGACGTGTCATCTGTCTGCCAAGCCTCAGGCCACTAGATTGCAGTTTGCTTGGGCAGCATTAAGAAGCTGCAGGGAGAAGGGAAAGACCGTCTCCTCTCTGGAGGGCGCTGAGTTTGGGGCAGGTGGGGGAGGCTCCGAGGCGGGCGAGGGGGAGGGGGAAGCCAGCGAGGCTGAGTGTGTGGGACAGGTGAACCCTGAGGGGGACAAGGCTGGACACACAGCTCGGCCTCTCTCAGCCAGAGCAGCTTGGCTTCACAGGGACAAAACCACGGGCAAACGGAATCGCTTCGCTTTGTAAGGGGAGCTGACATCAGATACTTTATGTGCGACGTTTCTCAACCTCTGTGACCAGAAAAACTTTGAATTTGCTGCCCTACCCAGAAGAGCCAAGGTGTCATTGAGGTGTTTAATTCCGCTTTCAAGAAGCCAAGATCTAGTCTTTTCCGAGCCAGCTGTCCTGGGGCCTCCTGGGAGGGCAACGCCAGCCCAGCCGGCTTTGCAAGGGCGCGTGCGGGACTGCGAGGTGCTGTGTCCAGCTGTGCGCGTCTCCGCGTGTGTGTTTGTCTTTTCTACCAGAAATCCGAGGGATGCGATGTTAGATTTGGGGATGCCGGTCTCCTTGGTGGGGCGGCCCTCCCCTGCCTGGTCACTGCTCCAGCAGCCAGATGGTTGGCCGAGCCCTGGGGACCAGCAGTCCTATTGGACCAATTCCTTGTAGAACAATATCAGAAGCAGTTCTTGTTAATTCGGTGCCTATCGTGTTCCAGATCCTTTCCACTCACTGCTTCATTTAATCCGCAGCAGCTCTGTAAAGGCGGGTGTGATGGCCTCCACCTTCTGCGGGAGGAAGCCGAGGCCTGGGAAGTTCAAGTCACAGCCTGAGGACACACTATGAAGAAAACGATGGCTCTGAAGTTCAATGTCAGCTCTAAGGTCTATGACATGCTCCTTTGCTTGTAAATCAAACTCGGAATTTAAAAAATGGCGAATTTGCCAGAGAATGACGACTTTGGTCTATTAATAAAAATGTGGGCTGAATTTGCAAAATAGTCCAATACCTCAGCTGATTACAACTCTGTGCTGCACGTTGGGCTGTGCCCCTTGGGCTTCCTTGACGGACACATTCCTTGGGGTCTCAGGCGCCCGGCCACACCCCTGAACTCTCTGTCCGTCATCACTGTTGGCTGGAATTGACGGTGTGCCTGGGCGAGTCTTTGCTGGGGGCCGTCCTCTTGTTGCCAGGTGGGGGGCAGCATCCCCATGTCTAGCCCCTGATACCAGCAGCAGCCTCTCTCCCGGTTGTGACAATTAAAATGTCTCTGGCCAGGGCCACATGACCCCCGGGGGCCAAATCGCTCCAGTTGTTTGCACGTCCTTGACTGCTCATGCCCCTTCCTGTCCTTTCTTCGCCGCTTCCTGAGGGGCATCTCCAGGGATGTGTCCTCAATGAGCATGTGCAGCCCACCCCCGGGGGCCCAACCCAAGGCACAGCATTGGTTGCAAACAGAAGGCAGAGCCTCGGGAGCATGCGCAGCTCCAGGCAAGCTCCTCGCCTCGTTTGGGGGTCGGTTTCCCCACTTGTATAATAAGAGGCAAGTCCCTTTCAGCACTGGTATCTGTCATCTATCAGGACGCTGGAGTCAGACCCTGGGGGAGGTCACGCTGTCCCCAGAACGGGCGGCCGGGGAACGGGAGAGGGAAGCCCGTGGTGATGGGCATGAGCGGGCAGTGCTGACTGAATGGCTGAACGCGCAGTCGAGGAGGGTGCAGACGCTAAAATTCATGTGGACGAGGTTGAGCAGCAGATCTGAGGCTCCTGCGTGGGAGTTGAGTAAGCGTGTTTCGTGCAGGAGGGAGCGTTCCAGAAGCCCCTTCACACCTGGACACGAAAGGACCAGCAGAGCGCGCCTGCGGGTGTAGGCTTGTTGCAGAGGGGGTACTGCGCAGCCCGGGGACCGTGGCCGTCCCAGGAAGGGGTGCCGGCACGGGCTTCCTGCCGGAGGTGGGCTTGTGTTGGGTGACTTGGGGGGCGGCTCCGGAGCGGGGGCAATTTTGTTTTCGCAGGCAGTGTCCAGAAGGGGGAGGAGTGAATAGCATAGTGGGGGCTGGTGGGTTTGCAGGTCTGGGCCACAGCCGTTTTCATCTGTGTCCGGACACGATCATGGAGTGGCCTTGTTCCTGTCTTGCTGTACCTTGGTCACAGGGTGGCCGGTCCCTAGCGTCCTGCGCAGCTTCCCGCCTGCCGGGGCGCGCCGTGCCTGACCGAGGGCTGGGCGGGCTGCCGCCTCGTTTCCCAAAGCCCGCCACGCTTCTTCACATACGAGACATTAAGATCAACTAGGAGACGGTGGAGAAATTTGGGAGGTCTAAGGAGAGTGAAAAAAACTTAGTTTGGGTAGCACATTTAAAATGTGCGTCGTTGTGCACGATTATAAATTGTCCTATCGAGTTTTGTGGGCTTATGTTAAACACAACTGAACAACAGGGAAGGTTTCAAGCTTCCCCGTGTGGTGGGTGTGAGCCTGTTGGAGCTTCGAATGCCTCCAGAGTGAGGTTTGCTTTGGCTATTGTCCTGCCAAGAAACATGTGTGCACATACACTCACACAGGTGCCTAAAGACACACACATGGACACACATGTGTGCACACACCAGGAAGACAAATGAAAAGAAAATGAGAAATGGTTTCCCTCGGCTTTGTCTTCGAGCTGTGTCCCTGGGGAGGGATCAGGCCTCACCTCGAATGCCGTGTAACATCCTGGTGACGACACCGAAGAGACTTCCTTCCTCTGTCGGTGTCACCGCAGAGCCGCTCGGGGGGCAGGTGTGACGGCGCCATGCGCGGGGCAGCACGGCCGCAGCGGCTGTGTGAGAGGTTCGGGGATGCGGGTTTGTGCAGAGGGACCCTGGGTCGTGCTGGTCTGAGGATACACGAGAGTCTTGGGTCCATCACTAAAAATTTTCGTGATTTTAGAATAAAATTTAACTGTGCAAATGTGAAAAAGACGAAGAGATCGAGAAATACAGACTGGTGGTTACAAGAAGTAAAGTCCAGCGCAGGAGGTAAGTCCCTAATATTGTCATAACTGTGCATGGGGCCAGTTGGGCGCTGGAAATACTGGTAAAGGATGTGAAATGCTTTGTAAAGTACGTGATTGTCTAACCACTATGCTGAACACCTGAAACTAGTAAATATAAAATGTCAACTGTAATTGCAAAAAAAATATTAAAAGGTGGTTAAAAAAGTGCAAACTTGTCAAGAGGTCCAGCCTGAGGCCACGAAACCCACGATGCTTTGTCTAAAAGGTGCCAACACGGCACTGGCTGCAGCAGGGTTTCAGCCCCCGGTTCTGACCCATCTCTCCCTGGAAGCTTCTAGAGAAAAAGCAAAGCACCGGACGGACCACGTTGCCCCTCATCACGATCCACTCCCAGTGAAAAGGCCAGCGTCGTACCTGTTCTTCTCATGACTAAGAGCCTAAAAACCTGACGTCTGTGAACTGGCGCTTCCTCGGTTCCCAGCAACAAAGGGAATGAATGGCGAGGAGGTCTGGTAAGTTACGTAGCTCTGAGGGCGAAACAGGGACACCTACCGAACATGTGCTAATAGCATCAGACGTGCGGGAAGGGTGCGCTCCTTCTTCTAGGAGCGACGGGGGCCATGAAGGGCTGCCCTTGGCCTTGTGAGCGGCTTTGGGGCTGCTCCCCGCCGCTGCGCTGCTTCCCGCACTGTGGCTGGTGTGCCCCGGCCTTGCCGGGCTCTGGGTCCTGCGAGGTCACTCTTGCGCATTTTGCCCCGTCTTCATCTGCACAGGTGTGATTTATCCTGTGACGGGTCTTTCTCTGCCAGGCAGACCGGGTTCAAATGCTGATTCCCTCACCTGCTACAGGCGGGACCTTGGAAACAGCCCCGTTACCTGTAAAGCAGGACCAGCGGGCAGTGGGGTACTTGTTAGCAGGAGAACCGTGAAGGTGCGGTAAGACGCCGCCTCAAAGGCCTCACGCAGGGCCTGGAACGTGGTAAATACACAGCCTGTGTGTTTCTTTTGACTCACGTAAGGATCACTTTAAGAATTCAGAAACCCCGCTCAGGAACAGTTCCCTCTGAGAAGCCTCTCCAGACTTCCCTGTTTCCCACCCAGACGTCACTGTGTGCGCGGTTCTGTGTTTCTTCGTGTTTGCTTGGCTAAATTCTGCAAATCCTTCAGGATCCCCTAAAAATCTTTTTTTTCCCTGCCACAAAACCTTTCCTGTTCACTCCACCTAAAGGAAACATCCTTTTCTTTGGATTTCTAGTCCTCTCCTAGGGGACGCCAGAAGTTTATTTTAATTAACAATATTTGGGGGACCATTACTACTTACTAGGCACTTTGAACATGAGTGGATGGGTATTGATGGACTGAATTCTTTCCATGTGTCAGGAGAATGGAGGCCTGGTTGTTTGGGAGATTATCTCATGCCACATAGCGAATCAAGGGAAGTCAGGCCCAGTGGCTTGAGCGCCAGCCTGTGAACCAAAGGGTCACTGGTTTGATTACCAGTCAGGGCACGTGCCTGGGTTGCAGGCCAGGTCCCCAGTAGGGGGCGCGCGGGAGGCAACCACACATCGACATTTCTTTCCCTCTCTTTCTCCCTCCTTTCCCCTCTCTCTAAAAATAAATAAACAAAAATCTTTTTAAAAACGGGAAGTCAGGGCACAGCGCTCCCTGGACCCACGCTCACTTCTGTTCGTGCCTTCATCTTGTTAGAACAGCGAGCGCCACACTGGGGTGAACCGGCTGAGGCACCAGGGGAGCTCCGGGCCTTGTGCCTGCCTGCCTGCCTGCGTCCCTCCGTGAGCAGCGGCGACGATGTCTGATCCCTCGTGACGACAGCAGCTGTCCTCCCTGTTCCCAGGGGTCCTCGGCCACCTAGCTCCAGTTGGGGGAAACTGGGTTTCGCAGCCACAGGAGGGACAGGACAAAGACGACCGACGTCTGGAGGTCACACGGCACTTTGGCCGCCATCAACAGCCCTGCAGTGGCTCCCGATGGCTCTGGGGAAGTCGACTCTAGTTTAGCCATTGAGCCTATTGGTTCAGGCGGGCGCCTGCCCACACATGGGGCTGGGGGTGTTCTCGTTGCCTTTTTTTTGCGGGGGGATCCTCATCCAAGGACATCTTTTCATTGTGTATGTGTTTGTGTGTTTTAAAAGGAAGGGAGGGGAGGAGAGAGAGAGAAACATCGATGTAAGAGAGAAACATTCTTTGGTGGCCTCGTGTACGTGCCTAACTGGGGACCAAGCCTGCATCTTAGGCACGTGCCCTGACTTGGGACTGAACTCGTGACCTTCCAGCTTCCCGGATGATGCTCCAAGCAACGGCGCCACACCAGCCGGGAGTGTTCTTGTTGCTTTTGACCCTCTGGGATGTGCGACCACCTCTGGGGACCTGCTCTTTGCATGGTTTCTAGCTAGTGCCCGGCAGCCCTGGCAACATGCTCCCCTCGGAGAAGCTGCTTGGAGAGAAGGTCTTTTACTTAAAGGTGCATTTTCTTCCTATAAGGTGGGTATGGACTGAACTGTGACCCCCCCTCCCCAACGTCGTACATTGAAGTCCTAACCTCCAGTACCTCAGCAGGTGACCATAACGGGAGAGCCGGCCTCTAAAGAGGTGACTGAGTGAAAATGAGGTCGTTAGAGTGGGTCCCATCCAAGTCGTCTGGAGCCCTCGTGAGAAGGTGCGATGAAGACGCTGCCGTGCACAGAGGGACAGCCTTGTGAGGACACCGGGAGAAGGTGGCCGCCTGCAAGGCAAGGAGCGCGGCCTCGGAGGCGAGCGGCCCTGCCCGCACCTTGGCCTGCAAACACCTGCAGCCTCCAGGACGGGGACGGAGGCAGCGCTGCCGTGCCAGCCGCCCATCTGTGCTGTCTCACTGGGGGGCACGGGGGAGCTGGCTGGGGGCTCCTTCCCCACAGCGTTCCTTTGAGATGCTTGGTGCCCCCCAAAAAGGCAAGTATGAGTGCGTATCTAATTGACGAGGGGCGACTTTGCCGTCATTGCCCCTGTGGCTGCTAATTGAAAAGGGTTTGGGCCGAAGAAAGAGAAGCGGGCAGGACTGCAGACAAGTTTTACAGAGTGTCCTGAGGGCAACAGCTGCTGCTGAGGCGGGAACTAACGTTTGTGACCCTGTGCGTTGTAATAGGGATTTTTAAACGCGTCATGCGTATTATCTCTAAGGGAGTCTCTATACACAGGGCTGGCAATAAAATCGTGCTGGGCAGTGTGCCCGGATAACGGTAGATGGAAATAAGGGTGTTGGAAACGCTGGCATAGGTGCAGGGGAGGGTCGGGTTGAGTAATCAAGGTCGTTGAAGGTCGAAAAAGACAAACAAGGACCTTGTTTTAACTCCTGTCCTGACAGCTTCTGCAGAGACCCTTGGGGAAGGCCACGGTGCCCACACTGTCTTCTGGGCACAGCCAGTCGCCCCCGGGGAGCTGCCTGGGGCCCTGCCCACAGCCTCCTGTGGACGCAGCAGAGGGCAGAGGAGAGCGCACCCCCCCGCCCCCGCCCCCGAGTCCCGGGCAGAGGGCAGACACGGTCCCCTGGAGCTTTCTGGTCCCCTGGAACTTTCTAGTGAGAGCCGGGGGAACGCCTCGGTGCGCAGGTTGGAAGCCACAGCGGGAAATTCCCTGGACAACCCTAGTTGCTCGCCTGGTGGCTGCACATGGGTGCTCCCCGGGCAGGGCACGCAGTGTGGTTTGAAATGCAAGTGTGAGGGCCTTCTCACGGTTTTCAGTTAATTTTCAGAAATGTATCTGCTGTCATTTAGACGTCAGTCATGTGCCCAAATGACTAGGACAAGTTTCCCAAGAAAGCCTGAAATCCGATAGCTTCCCGCATTATTTCTCATTACACATGCGCGCGCGCCCGCGCTCTCCGCCCCCCCCCCGGCCCCGCCCCATATCTGCTAGGGCGGGTTCCCCTTCTCAGAGCAGATGTGACTTGACGAGGTGTGAAAACCAAGTTCTCCAAAACTGCATCACTGCTTGAATTGCACCGAGTGTTTAAAGAGGCTGTGAAGCTCAGAGCATCAGACTCGGGAGGGGGGCGCGGGACGGAGGGCGTGGGCGGGGCGAGACAGGACCCGGGCGACCGTGAGTGGCGAACAGGGGGTGGTAGCGGGTGGCCGGAGGGACGGATGAACTTGAGCCGGACTGGATCTAAGCAAGTCCTCACTCAGCATCATCAACAGGTTCTGGGAAACTTCGACTTCAAGCGAAACGACAACATGTAAACCAAACCCATTTTCCCATTGGTTAGTTGCTATAAACAAGGTTACGTTCCTACAGCATATTTCTGGTCACAACATCACTGAACTTCTAAAGAAAACCCCCAAACACTTCTGCTATTGTACAATGAAATAAATGTGAGCTGAACAGATATTTAAGAACAATTAATAAAAACAAGATCATTATTTTTCTAACCCACTTATTCCGGTGCAGGGTCATCCAGCCGGGTAGCTCCGGGCTCAGGCAGGACCCCACGCTGGACGGGCGCCCCCTCCCTCACAGGCGCATCGCACCCCGCCACACTCCTCAGACGGGGACCACGGAGACACGCCTGCCACCTCCTGTGCACGGCTCTGGGATGTGGGGGGACCCGGCGCACCCTGAGAAAACCCACGCCGTCACGGGGAGAACACAGACAGTACCCTGGCCGGGAGCGGACTTTCTCCCTCTCCCACGTTATAATAGAGAAACGTTACTTGAGGATCTGCCCTGGCTGCGTCATTGAGGGGGTGGAGGAGGTTCAGCCTGGTGTGGGAGCACAAGTGCCTGGGTCCTGGGGTTCCGTCCACTTGGGACAGGCCTCCAGCCAGGGGCTCCAGGTGGGAAGGCGGCCAGGGCCCAGCTGCCTGCAGGGCGCTGCGTGCCCACGTCCAGCTGGGCCTGCTGCGATGCGGACCCACGCCGTCATGGACTGGACCAGGCCAGGGCGAGGCCAGGCAGGCCCCGGGGGCGAGGACACTCGCCCCTGGCCCCACGGCCCCAGGAATTTGAACTGGCTTCTCCTCCCGCATGGACCCAGGACGGCCACACCTCGGGACTCATCGACTTCAGAACTTGTCAAACCCAGTACTCGTCGTGTTTTGACAAGAGAACTCTCAGCCCTCGGTGCCTGTGCTCGAACTTGTATGAGCCGCGGCACGGCCCCGCCAGAGGGAATGCTTCCTCGTTCGGTGCTCGTCAGTTTTGCACTTGCCCCGTGTTCCGGAACAAATTAACGCCGAGCACCGAGGTGCCCCTGTATCTCTTGCCATCAAGCTGCCCTTAAGTTAGGTTGTCTCTGTAGAGTTATGTTACCAGGCTTTGTTCCCAGCAGCCCGGTGACCGGCCGTGCCCTCCGCGGAGGTGACCGGGAACGTCTCACATGCAGGGAGGCCAACAGACCTCTGGGGTCCCCCCCAATCAACAATACCGCCATTCGAAACCCAGGGGTCGTCTTAGATTCTTCTTATTTTCACGCCTGGCATCCAACCCATCAGCAAGCCCTGTTGTCCGTACCCACAAAAGGCACCCCACATCCGGCCATGGCCACTGGTAACACTTTAAGTCAGGCAGACACGACCTCTCGCTTCAACACCTGGAAAACAGCTCTCTAAAGAGTGTCACTTTATTACTTCTGTCCAACTTGAAAAGACAAGGATGTTCGTGTCCCTCCCTCGTTCAACATCCGCTGATGGCCTTCTGTAAACATTTATACAAAATCTTCATCATAACCTACGAGGCCCCTCGCGACTTGGCTCCCGGCTCCCTCACGGCTTCCTCCTCCTCATTCCTCCAGTCACCTCCGTTTCCCTGAACATGCCCGCTCCTGCCCCAGGGCCTTTGCACTGGCCCTTCCCTCTCCCGGAACACTCAGAGCGCGCGGCGGGGAACACGTCTTCCTCGTGCCATGAGCACGGGCCCGCGGTAAACTGCGAGAGGTCAGCGGGCCCGAGGGACTGCAGTGGCAGAGACGAAGGCGTTCAATTCAAGGCAGAGGACGTAGAAAGGCGTTTATCCAAAAAGGACAGAGACACGGCCAACAGACGTCAGAAAGGATGTTCACCCTCACGAACTGTGAGGGAAATGTGTATCAAAACCACAAGGAGAGACCACTTCACACCAGTCAGGGTGCTTATGATCAACAAGTCAGTAAATGACAGGTGCCCGTGAGCGTGTGGAGAAAGAGAACCTCGTGCACTGTTGGTGGGCGGGCAAATGGTGGGGATGTTCCTCTAAGAACTAAAAAGAGATATACCATGTGACCCAGCAATCCGACTTCTGAGTATTTATCCAAAGAAAATGAAAACACGAATTCGAAAAGATATATGCATCCCTCTGTTTGCTGCAGCGTTATTTACAACAGAGAAGTTATGGAAACAACCTAGGTGTCCATCGATAGGTAAGTGAAGAAAGAAGATGTGGTACATATGTTTTGGGTTGGCTAAGAACTCTGTGTGGTGTTTTTTTTTTTTTCATAAAATAAGACACATTTTTCATTTTCACCGATAACTTTATTGATTTGGATATTCTGAGTACGTCCGCTATCTCCTATTGGCTTGTAGTGGGTAGAGGCCAGGGGAGCTGCTAAACACCTTCCAATGAATAAGACAGCCCACAGCAAAGAATCATTTGGCCAAAATGTCAATAGTACAAGAAACTTCACAAACCACTTTTGATACATTCTATCGACCACAGCATGTTCTCCACACACTGCACAAATCTTCTTTTGCATTTCAGTCTTTTTTTTTTTTACTTTTCTTGAAGTAATAAAGCATAATATGCTGAAAATGTGCGTCTTATTCTATTTTCAAAATCAAAATGGCTGCAGAAAAATTCACCAATTTTGATAAGTTTTCTTTTAAATGTACACTGATATGGCAGCTGGCACAGTACAATCTAACAAAATTGTTTTGAGTGAAGTTAAAGACAACTAAGCCACTACTAGAGCCATCGTATGGAAAAAAATGTAACAGACTTTTTGACCAACCCAATACAACGGAATATTACACAGCAATGAAAATAAATGAAATGCTGTCGTTCATGCCATGGATGGACCTAGAGGGTATTATGCTAAGTGAAATAAGTCAGACAGAGAAAGACAAGTGCTGTATGGTTTCACTTACACGTGGAATCTAAAAAAGCAAAACTAAAAACCAAACCAAAACCAAAACAGACTCATAGAAACAGAGGCCAAAGGGATGCTTACCAGCAGGGAGGGGGTGGGGAGTTGGGTGAAAAGGTGAGGAGGAATATAGTCAATAATACTGTGGTAAATTTACACAGGGACAGATGATTATTAGAATTAGTGGGGTGATCACACTGGAAGGTATAAAAATGTCAGATCACTATATTGTGCACCTGAAGTTACTATAACCAATATAAAATTGTATACCAACCACACCTAAATTAAAAAATAAAATTCCTCTGAAACACAAAAAACAGAAAAGACACCCATTTCACCTTTATGGTCCTGAATTGATTTCACGAACTGAGTACTAGCTAGCAAATACTATAATTGGTCAAACGTCCATTCCTTAGAAATCCTAATTTCACAGGCGCTCTGTGCGCCCACCGGGAAGTCAAGGTTCCACTCTTTCCCCGCTAACTCGCCAGCTGGGGACTTTGGAGGAACCAGCTCTTCTGTTCCAAAGACAGTTTTCTGGTTTGTGTGTAACTCGCCTGTCTCCCCCAGCCAGTGACGCATCTTGACTGTCCCTTAGGACGTCCCGGCGCCCCTGGGACAGCGAGCCGGGAGGTGACATCTTCCTGCGAGAGGAAGGCTTTCCAGTAAGGCATTCAGCGTCCAAGCAAAACCTGAGGCTCGGGGTAGAATGAAATGAAACCCAAATGACCCACTGCTTGTCTTTCAGGAGGGTGTCCTAAAGTTCTCTCTGCGTATTTTTTTTTTCTCAGCAGCATTTTGACAAAAAGGAAAGCGTGGCAATCCAGGGTTATAATGGATCTCAAAGAAAGCACCTGAGCTGCGCAGCCAGGATGCAGTTGGGGGGGGGGGCGCGGGCGGCACAAAGAACCGAGGTACCTGCGTGCACCTGCTGTCAGCACACGCCCGTTGCACGTGATTTAGGACAAGGCAGCTTTGAGCGACACATCCACGTAAACTGATGCTCCGTCACAAATACATAATCCTGCCCATTCCTGTTGGGGTCTCCTTTCATAGGATTTTACTACTGCAGAGTTGGAGAGGAAGCTACACTAGGGGTACGCTGCAGAGGGAGAATTGGGGTCCTGGGGCCACCTGAGGTCCCAGGGCTTCCGAGGGGCAGCGTGGGCGGGAACCCAGGCACCTGGGGACTTTCTGACCCGCCGGCGGTCTTTTCTCACAACACTCGCTAATCGCAACCGAAGAGACAACTCCAAAGAGAACACCCTGGAACCTTTTCCTGCTCTTTTCAGAAACAGGTGGAAGGCTCCCCCTTTAACTTCTCACGAAAAACAGAAACCGAAAGGAAAATGCTAACAAGCCCATCTCCTCTGGTGGCTTTCTTGTGTCCCGGGTACCGTGCGCGGGGGCAAGGGCTTTGGGAGAAGGCGCCACAGGCTCAGGCCGAGGGGACAGGCGCTCACCTTGCAGACGGAAGCCGCGCTCGGCCGGACCAGAGCTGGAGCCTCCCCAGCGGTGGAGAGACGACCACCCCGGGGCGTGACTGCCCGTCCGCACAGAGCGGAGGGGCGGCCTGGCTCCCGCTGAGGGCGCTGCGTGGCCACGTGGGCGGCCCGCACG
This sequence comes from Pteronotus mesoamericanus, assembly GCF_021234165.1. Lineage (NCBI taxonomy): Eukaryota > Metazoa > Chordata > Mammalia > Chiroptera > Mormoopidae > Pteronotus > Pteronotus mesoamericanus. Next base: position 78,976,241 of record NW_026555329.1, on the reverse strand, counting down.
TGGGCGGCCCGCACGTGAGCATCCGCATGTGAGCATCCGCACACCTGCGTCCACGGCTGCGCAGGTGCTGGCGTTCACTCTCATTTGAGCGGGACTCCGGGGAGGGCGGGTGAAGAGGCCGGGCCGGGCTGTGCCTAGTGCCCGATAGGGGAACTGGGCTCGTGGCCTGAGAAAGAAGCCTGATTCTCTAAGAGTAAATTTCTCGGGGGGCGGGAATCACTAGCCCTCATTGCGCCTCCATGATGGAAAGCCATAGGGAAATTTTGTTATTGTGGTAAAAGATACACTACATAGATATTTGCCATTTTAACCATTTTTTTAAAATTTAAATTTAATTTTTTCAATTACAATGGACGCCCAATACTAGATCAGTTTCAAGAGTCCAGCATCGTGATTAGACGTTTCTATACCTTCAAAGGGGTCCCCCTTTTGGGTCCAGTGCCCGCCTGGCACCATCCACCGTTACCCCAGTGTCATTGCCTCTGTCCCTGTGCTGCACTTTACATCCTGTGACTTTTTAAAAAAGTTTTATTTATCTATTTCTAGAGAGAGGGGAAGGTAGAGGGAAGGAGAGGGAGAGAAACACCAGTGTGCGGTTGCTTCTCGCGCGCCCCCTACTGGGGACCTGGCCCGCAGCCCAGGCCTGCGCCCTGACGGGGAATCGAACTGCCGAGCCTTCGGTTGGCGGGCCGGCGCTCAGTCCACGGAGCCACGCCGGCCAGGGCCCCGTGGTTGTTTCTGCAACTGGCAATATGCAGTTCCTAACCCCATTCACTTTTCTCATCCGGCACCTGTTTGTTCCCTGTATCTATGAGTCTGTTTCTGTTTTGTTCAATTATTTTGTTCTTTAGATTCCACATAGAAGTGAAATCATATGGTATTTGTCTTTCTCTGTCTCCCTCATTTCACTTAGCGGAAGAACGCTTGTGAAGTGTACCATTTGCTGGCGTTAAGAACATTTACGTTGCTGTGCGACTCCCACGGCAATTTTCAAAACCACTCGGCCTGAGGCAGAGCCTCGGTGCCCGTTCAGCAACCCCCTTCCCGCCCCAGCCCAGCCCCTGGTGACCCCCGTTCTACGTTCTGTCTCTGTGCTTTTGCCTGGAATCATATACTATTTGCTCTTTTGTGTCTGCTCATTTCACTTAGCACAAAGTTTTCAAGGTGCGCTCATGATTAAGGAAAAAATTTAAATAAACGTTCAGTGGTCATAGAAAATTCTATTATAATAACTTTATAAAAAAATTATTGCCCTGATGATAACTAACAGTTACTTAGTATTTACTATGTGCCAGGCGCTGTGCCTACGTTTTTTAAAAATTCTTTCCAGAACAACACAATGAAGACGTTAGTAGTTATCAAGCTCATGTTTCAGGTGAGGCGGTGGAGGATTTAGTGAGAATAAGCCAAACCAATAAAAAGGTCGAGTCAGTCAACCGGCTCTGGGTTGAAATTCTTCTTAAACTACCCTGCCTGTCTGATTACTCTTTCCTTGTTCTTTTTTGTTGCCTCTCCTTTTGAACCTTTAAATTAGCGCCTACTACAGACTCCCGAGGATGAGCGTTACCTGCATGTACGTCCCGTCTTGCTTGGCAGGATACGTTTCAGAGAAAAACTGTATCATTCATTTGCAGCTCCAGCTTGGCACGTGTTTGTAGAATTGACTGAAGCATCTCAGCCTGAATGGCACGGAGTTAGACTTTGTACGAAGAGCACTCCCCAGACTCTTACTTATTTAATGAAGGTTTTTAAAACCACAAAGAAAGTTGGCATGTTTCCTGGAAGTCACCCCACCTGCTGTCCCATCAGGCTCCAGCCCTCCCCCCGGGGGCTTAGGAAGGAGAATGAAAGTCACAGGCTCTTGCTGCCACAATACCAATTTTTCCACTGTGTTTGCTGTTAGGAGTCCCTCCTTTCCACCTGTTAAGAATCGACCTGACGAGGAGTCCAAGCAAGTATGATTAACAGCACCTTTCCCTGTTTGTAACCTTCCCTGCAGCCACAGGGAAGCTGCAGCAAGGCCTGCACGCTCCTGGGTCACGTGGGCAATAGACTAAGCTCTGGCTGTGCGTGCGCTTTCGCGGGGATGTTAGGGAGGCGCACTGTAGAGTGACGCACGCACCCCCTGCAAAGAGTCACCGGGTACAGGCAGTACCACGGGGGACAGACAAGGAGAGCCCGAGTGAGTCTACGAAAGGATGTCCTTTACCTCTGAGTCTGAAGCACTGTGGCGTCCCCAGCGGTGGAAGGAGTTTTGTGGAAAGAACAAGGAGGCGGGAGTCAGGTGAGAAATGTGTTATATCCTAGACAGGGATGTAGATGTTACGTGGGAATGGCCAGGAAGACTCACTGGGATGCCTGGCATTATGAGTTCATCTTAAGACCTTCTTCCAAGGAACCGTTCAAAGGATGGCATTTCCTCTCTTTTCCTGATCCAGGCTCGCGCAAAGGGGGTGTTTAGCCTGATGTATCGAGGATTGAAATCCAAGAAACAATACGCACATGAGAGCCACTTCTGCACCTGTTTCTCAAACTAAATGTGATGCCAGTGGTTGCTTCTCCCTCCAGAGTCTGCCTGCCCCCGGTTCCCAGGGGTGTAGGTCAAGTTCTTGGCAAATGTACGTGTGAAACTCTCAGGTGGGAGAGCGTGCCCGCGGGGCGTTGGCACAGACCACGGGAGGCTGGGAGGGAAGAGTCTGCGACAGCCACGGCTGAGAATGGGTTTAGTCTCTGGTCAGCGGGTAGACTGCTATGACATGGGCAGTTACGGTACAGCCTGCTCACTGGGCTTCTAAGGGTATGAACCGAGAGCCGTGGTCCTGAAGATTTGACAGGAATTTATCAGGTAAAGAAGAGGAACAGGGCGTTTGAGCCCGAGGGAAGCACTGGGTGGCAAAGAGTGCGAAGTGGGGTTATGGTGTGCACGTGTATGGCAGTGTGTGAGTGTGTGCATGCGTGTGACTGCAGGCACATGCGAGTGTGTGTATCGGGCATGTACATGACTGTATATGCGTGTGTATGCATGTTAGTGCACATGTGAGTGTGAGTGTGCGCGGCACACGCGGCGGTGGTGTTGGGGTGCAGGAGAGACTGTGTGTTGGTGGAACAGCGTGGAACGGATGGCAGCCTGGAGACTGGGGGGGCAAAAGATAGACCTAAAAATTAAAAGACGTTTTAGCCGTACCATACATGTTGAAAATGTAAGTATTTGATCAAGCAAGAAAGCCAATGGTTGTAAATCGCTCCCTTGCTTGCGTACCAGTCATGGCTTTTGGCCCCAGGACAGCAGTCGCCTTGAATGTGTCTCCTGGTCTTATCTCCGCTCTTTCCTGTTCAGCCTCACCCCCTGCCTTCTGCTTCATCCTCAGGCTCCACACACAGCTCCTCTGGCTGATGCAAATGCCCTCCTGTTCCAACCCTGCGCCCGGTGGCCTCCCCCGCTGGGTCTGCCACCGGCGCCTCTCGCGCACGCTTCCCTTTCCTGAAACCAGGTGGCCGCCCTCGGACTGCTGGTGGGGCCGTGCGTTGGTGCGAATCGAAAAAAATCATCAAGGGCCTCCTAAATGATCATATCCCACGGGGAGTTCTCAAAGGACGAATAACATCTGAAAAGCTGTTTACCCTCATTAGTAATCAGCGAAATGCAAATTAAAGCAAATTAGGTTAATATTCAGATGGCACTTTCCAACTGGTAAGCTGGCAGAAGCGGAGAAATGCTAATGCTTGGCGCTGGGGAGGGTGTGAGGGGTGTGAATTGGTAAACTCTCGGGGGGACCTCTTGGCAACGTGAAGCAAATAAACAGACATACCAGTTGTCGAAGCGTCCTACGTCTAGGAATTTATCATAAGGTAATGGTGGATAAACACACTAATATTTATGAGCATGTTCTTTGAAGCAATATTGCAACAGGGAGAATTCAGAGGCTATCTAAGTGTCCAACAACAGGGGAACAATAAAATCGCCAAATGGTAGGTAGTAAAGTGAGAGTGGGCACAGCCACGCAGAACGCGACGCGAACTGTTTAGTAACGTGCAGTGTGACTGTGTACCAGCGCGGCGTGGGGAAACACCGCTCAAGAAAGACTGTGTACAGGTAGGGTTCGGGGGGGTCACATTGTGTTTCCCCAAAGGCTAAATTCAAGTTCTAGCTCCTGGTACCTATGAATGTGACTTTATGTGGAGATAAGGCCGTTGCAGATGAAATGCGTTAAGGTGAGGACATACCGGGGTAGAGTGTCCCTGACCCAGTATGACCAGCGTCCTTGTAAGAAAGGAGAGACAGAGAGGAAGGCCGTGAGAAGACTGATGTGACGACAGACGGGTGTTCGAGTTACGCAGCCACAAGCCAAGGGAAGCCTGGGGCCCCCAGGGGCTAGACAAGGGAGAAAGGCCCTTCCTCTACAGCAGGGGGGTCTGACCTTTTGGCACCTCCAGGTCACACTGGAAGGAGAAGAGTTGTCTTGGGCCACACATTAAATATATTGTGGCACGTAATCACACACGCAAAGAAAATCTCCTACCATTTTAAGTGAATTTACGATTTTGTTTTGGGCCACATTCATAGCCATCCTTAGGTGCATGTGGCGCCCGGGCCGCGGGTTCAGCACTCCTCCTACCTCCTTCAGGGAGCGAGCAGGACCCAGCTGGCACCTTGATCTCTAGCTTCCAGGCTCCAGAACTGTGAGAAAATACATTTCTGTTGTTGTAAGACATCCAAGCGTGCAGACATTTGTGATAGCAGCTCTAGGACATAAATACACTGCCATCGCAGATGTTATTGTAAACGAGCATCATCGCAAATGACTCAGTTACGTCTGCGTTCCAAGCCAGCGGGGACACAGCCAGCCACCCCCGCCTCAGCTCTTGGGTCTGTATTGAGACTGCTGTCCGTTGTGGGCTGGAGCCACCTCCCTGCCGAGGGGACGTGGGTGGCGTTCAGGGCAATTCCCGTCCCTGCTCGCTGTACTACGGAATAGGTCTGACTCTGACTGTTCTCGGGGCAAGGCAGTCACAGTGCATTGATGTAAACTCCAAGTGCCCCAGAGGCTGCTGGGGCCTCGGAGGCCCCTCCATTCCCGGTAAATGTGCCCGTGAGCCCCAGTGTGTTCTAGGATGGGGGAGGGTCATGGCCGCTCGGCCCCGGTTTGTGCTGGGCCCAGGTGCAAGCCCTTGCTGGCACGGGCTCTGGCGGCGCCCCGCATCGCTTGCTGGGTTTGCCCCACCACTTCGCTACGGCTGCGCCCTTCTTCTAGGCTGACTCCATCACTTGCCTTCGTGGGGGAGAATTTCGTCCAGTCTGCTTCCTCTAGTTCATAGACCTTTTCTGGCTGAATGCGGCTCCTCATTCGAGGTGAGTTCATCTTGTCCCACAACGCCCCGACCGGCGCCTGTCTCTCCTAAAGCCCTTTGCTGCCTTGTGGGCCAGCGCTGAATTTACCAGGCATGTTGCCGTTGGACACTTTGGCCTGAGTGTAGTTAGAACAGATGCTTCGTCCCCAGTGACGCTGGGCCCCTGTACTGGCATTCGATGAGTGGCAGTCTCACCTAGATAGCTCACCTGTGACACCTCCTCACTGCATTTGTAGAGTTGGTGTCATGGGTGACGCATCTCTTGGAGCCTCTGCTAGTGACTGAGGACGGCCAGAGTGCCAAACCACGTTTCCAAGGAAGCGCATCACGTTCCACTGTTCCAGGAAATGCTTGTCTTCGGGAGAAGAATCAATACTCATTTCCCCCCGAATCATTCGCATAATACAGTATAGGCGGCAAGGCAAGCAGCTTCGCTTCAGAATGACTTTGCTCTCTTGGCTGGTTTCGCGTTTTTAAGGCGAGTTGCGTTGGCCCTTGGTTCTCTCCCGCACGGCCCAGGCTTGCATGTTGTGACACCAGATGGGGATGCCAGTTAAACGCTCGAGCTGCCCCTGCACTGGATTCGTGATGACAGGTCTGGCAGTGGTCGATGACTTCATGCGTGCACCATGGCCGCAGCTTGGCATACAGGCGAATGGGCTCTGTACATTTTATTTAGAGGAGTCACAACTTGATCGCCCTGCAATATTAATCCGTTCCAGAAGCTTCCTGTATTTCTGACAAAGGCCAAGGCGGGGCTTCCAGCAAGATGTGTGACTTCGCCAGGACCCTCTCCTTCACAGCGAGGCACACGAGAGGCGTCACCTGGCACCGCCCTGCTCCAGGAACGTCACTTCAGCAGGAGCCTGTACTGCTCCACCTGACGCTTGTGAAAAAGCACTATTTTACAATGAACCTCTGGCGGGCCATCCGTGAACCAGAAGTCGGGCTTCACGCTCCTTTCCTCCGGAACAGGCTGGGACGAGGGGTGCAGGCGGCCGAGTCTGTGGCGTGAAGGACGCCCGCCTGCCCAGAGCAGGGTCCCACAGGTCACAGTCTGCCGTGGGTCCCCCCATCCTTGCCCCTCAACCAGTCTCTATGATCAGCTCCCACTTTGTCCTCCTCAGACTGTTTGCCCCTTGACTGTGGCAGCCTGTGGCTTCAGGTAGGACGAACAAGCACGAGGGAAGCCTCAGGACTGTGAAGCTGCCTAAACCTCTGGTGTCCCTGAAGGCCAACGGCGTCCCCCCGGGGCTGGGCCGGGGGGAAAAGGGCTCGCCCTGCAAGGCGAGTGCAGCCCAGCAGGAGAGCACAGGCCGGGCTCTCCCCCACTGGGCCCCCGGCCCCTCGCCACCCCCCACCCCGGAGACTCACCGGCCCTGACACCTTTCTCTTCCTTCTGCAGTATTTTCAGGTTTCCCATGCTGTGAAGGAACTGTTTGTTTGAGATGATACGATTTTAGCTGAATTTCAGGGTCTCTGTTGACATACCTGGAAAGATAAGACTAAATGATTTGCCTCTTAACTCAAACGTGTAAGTGTTCCAGACAATTCTGCGTTCTACCCTGCGGTGCCCAAGAGGGACCCTCTCTGATGGTCCGTTTTACATATCCGCCTATCCAGGCTCTGGTGCCTGAGTCTGGTCAAACCGGAGTCTGGATGTTGCTGTGACGGTATTTATTCTGCAGATGGGCTTAACATTTACAACCAGGATGTGGGTGGGCCTCATTCGATCAGTGACGGGTGGGGCCTTCAGAGCAAAAAACGGAGGATTCCTGGAAAAAAAGGCATTCTACCCCAAGACGGTGACATGGAAGTCCTGTCAGAGTTTCCAGATGGTGAAGCTGAGCTGTGGATTTGGGACTTAAGAGCCACAGTTACAGCTGCAGGCGCCAATTCCTTATAAATCAGCTTCTCTCTCATTCTCGTGTTCTCTCAGTCTATCTCCCCCAACCTCACCATCAAAATTTTTTTCAAGTTGTTCTTTTTTCGTCTTTCCAGCTCTGAATTTTCTCAGACCAAATGGTGACATGTGAGCAGTGAAGACCTCATCTCTAGGTCTGCGAGGTGGCACCTTCTCCCGGTCACACTCGCCCTCACAGCGTCTAAACCTCCACGCTCACTGCTTCCTCAGGGCCTGTGCACCGGCTGTCCCCTCATCTAGGTCGAGGTCCTCTCTCATCCTCGCAGGACTCAAGTCCTCCAGGTCTCTGTTCCCTGTCCCCTCTGTAGAGAAGTCCTCCGTCACCACCCAAGAAAGGAGCAGTCCAGCGTGCTATCACAGCGGCCCGTTCAAATGAATTAAAATTAACTTCCTGCCGAGAGATGATGTTTTCTTGCTTATTTATTTATTTATTGGCCTCGTGTCTTCCTCCCCCTACTAGAATCTATGGCTCCTGCGTGCAGGGGTGTGCCCGTCTTGCTCTCTAGCGAATCCCAAGAGTCCGGATAACACCATGCGCTGTTGTCGTGGACACGCCATAAATATTCATTAAATAAATGGAGTCCCTAATTGGATTTCCCTGTAAAACTCATGTAGTGGGGTAATTATGGAAATGATTTTCATCATTTTTGGAAGATATTTGTTTTTGTTTTTGCTTGCAATACTTCTTCCTAGCTGCCCTGTAAGATAGCTTTTCCTTTATTTGTTCTAAATGTGCCTTCTTTCCGGCTTCCAAGGTCACTCCTGGTCCTGCTCTCCCAGGTCTTAGGTGGGAGGCTCAGAGGGACCCTCTCTATTCCTCCTGTGACTCAAAAGCTTGCTCCTGCCTCCCATTTCAGCCATCGCTTTCCTGTACTTAGGAATTTTATCTTCCACATTTCTCTTTGTGAACACAAGACAAATTCATTATTTTCATCATGTTGGCCTTTTTCATCTCTGTCACATCTCAATTTAAATTTTATCATTCGAATTTCTATTTTTAGGAGAAATGACTCTCCCATGCTTCAGTTCAGGGGACATTAAAAGCCATTCACTTCATTCCTTTGGTGAAGACCTGACAAGACTCATTTATTTCCCCTGAGCCCAGGGGTTTTTCCTCTCATACCCAGAGGCTAAATTAAGATGAACAGGAAGATCGCAGACGTGCAATCAGAAAACAAACCCTTGTGTTCTATTCCTGGTAAAACTGCTCGGAGCTGGGCCCGCCGCAGGCCTGGCGCACTGCTCGTGGGGGCAATGGTGGGTAGCTGGCAGGAAGGGGTCACCAGGCGCAGGATTAGCCCGGGTTTCACTGAATTTAGGGTTTTCGGACTGACCCCTGAAAAGTGGGCTTACGCCAAAGGCTACTCCTCTAATGCTCACTTTAAAGAGTGCGCTTGCACTCATAGGCTCCTCTGAAAGGACACGAACCCTTTCTCAAAAAAATAATACAATTATTTCCTGTTTTCTGTTTCAGGTAAGTCCATTATGCCATGCTATCACTGACAAAGGGTCAAATTTGATACATTTTCTTCAACATAACCCCCTCCCCCATAAATTCCCCTCCTATCCTTCCCTGGGCCTCTACCCCAACCACGTAACAAACATTGCCTTATGCGAAATAGGGTCCCTCTCCTCCTGGAACTCACCGACCTCCACGTGCGTGGGTTCGCGGGAGAAAGTACATCCCGGTTCAAATGCTCTTGTCGCGGACGGTAAAGCCTGGGCTTGCTGGCCTACCCTTGAAACATTGGTTTGTCAGGAACTTTGAGAAGTGCTCATTGTCTGTTCTCAAGGGACTTTACGACATTCTCCCTGTACCTGCTGGGGGCAGAATCAGGACCAAAACCTCACGACATAATGCTTTCTAAATAGATTGCGGTGCTCTTACACTCAGTTGGCCTTGGGAACTGCGGAAGAACAGAGAGGTTGGGCTTTTAACTGGACTTCACACTATTTGGTGTACATTTAAAAGCTTCACTGAGAACTGAGTAAAAGGGAACGGCTTCCCACTGGTAACAGAAGACTAGAAAGTGGGAGGAGTAAGTTAGGACGGCGGCTCTTAGGACACACCCAGTACAGTTAGAAAGATTCACGCCACCAGGAGCGGCTCGAGTCCCTGTTGTCTAGTTCACTGGCCTGGGTCTGTGTGTCCATCAGCGGGTGCTACTTCCTCATTTCAAATAAGGCTGAGAATACGCGCTGGACATCGCTGAACTCGAACCACATTTTATCAAGCTGCATGAACGTTAAATCAAAACAGGAACCCAAGACCCACTGAGCTCCTTTAAGAGCAATGGGAGAGGAGCAGAATGGGTGGCCAGGGAAGGTTCTCAATAAATGCGTCCACATGACACCCATCTCTGAGGAGGAACTGCATCTCCCCAGCTTGTGGAAAGATTATATTCCCAAGAGATGCACATTCATGGCTTGGGGCTGTCTTTGCTGAAGGCTGATCATTGTTTCAATGAGAATCAAAGTGGAACAAAACACAGAGTCGCTTTTACGATAATTAAAACTATTTTGGATTTTTTATTTATCAATCTGGTTTCTAATATAATCTTAGTTAAATGAAAGACATTCACAAAGGATATTAGGCATACGTACATGGTTCCCTTCGTTCATTCTAGTTTACATGCTGCTGCTTTTAGAGAGTGAAGTTCCGTGTCATTTCATAGGGACAGAATCCTGACTGACTTTACAGAAGGAATATTTAGCCTGACTTTTCATGACGCTAACCTCCGTAGTCACCATGCTCACTGAACAAATAAAAACCCCAGAGAAACGAAGCTCAGAATCAGCGACACTGAGAACTACTTCTGGGCCACCGCAGTCCAGCGTTCACTAGGAATGGGCCGAGGCTCGGAAACGGCGTGAACCGTCTGCGGAGACCTGGTCAGAAAGCACATTTTCACCTGGAAAACAAACTTGCGGATGCATGTTAGACTTTGATACCAAGGGGCCCCTCTGCCTTTATTGCCTTTGGGTGGTCTTTGCTCTGTAGGAGGGAACCGACTTTTCAACACGACTTCCCTATTTCATTGACGAGCCGTTTTACATACACACGACTTGTCTCCAGAAAATACTGCTGGGAAAGGAATCTGAAGTTCCACCATTACCACGCAGAGCCAGCAGGCTATGCAAGAAGCCACCTTTGCGTTCCATGTTGTCTTACTTCTGGGCTGGTCCAATCACACGGAGGGCAGGGGTAAGCGGCCCGGCTCGCGCAGGGGGACCGAGCGCTTTGTGCGTGGGAGCCGGGTGTCTCTGACCTTGGGCTGCGCGGCCTCTCTGCTATGCTGGCAGGTTAGTTCCTGGCAGCCTACCTCATGAATAATTTAGCAGTTGTACAGCAATGCCCCCATGTCTCCTCCGCTGCCTGGACACAGCCACATTGTTTCTTTCGATGCGACTTAGAACTGCTGGCCAGAGAGTATGTCTTCCACTCAGCTCCATGGACGCGGGCCTGTGTATCTGTGTTTCAGAGTGATCTGCAGTCCAGAATCAGCGCACCTCGGGATTGTCGTACAAAGCAAGGAGAACAGCTATAACTGAAATACAGGCAGAGGAGGAGAGGTTCAGCGACTTGACGAAGGTCACGGAGCAAGGCACAGGGAGGGAAAGGGGTCCTTGCTCCCCAAGTATCACTTAAAAAATGGTGCCTACTGATTTCTTACCTACTTCACAATCTACTGGGACCAGCAGTTTCTGACCTGTTTTGGCTGGCTAACTGCAATTCAAGTTAATAATTCAATTTGATTATTTGCTGCCTTTTCTTTTTTGAAAACAGCTTGGTAGGATGGTGAAAAGGAGAACGTAGGAGGAGGTTCGAATCAGGTGCTAATCGTTTGCAGGCGGGAGACAGAAAGGAACCATCAAAATGTTTACATCACAGGAACAAGTAGAAGACAAGAAAAGAGCTGATCCTGTTGTAGAAGGAAGTCCAAGCTTCTCCTTGACCTTACATTGACGCCGTGCTTTCACATCTGGTAGCTGTGAGCTTTCCCCTCACGTGCGTGCTGCGTGGCGTGGCCGGCGCCTTTGCACCCGCCCTCAACCGGCGCCTGGCGGTCCCACAGCTACGTGCAGTCTCTTCGGCTTACGCCCAGTCTTTCTCCCGCGCCCCTCAACGCCTGCTCCTGTTGGTAAAGGTTGCTCGTTTGCGAAGTGCAGAGCAACAGAACATCTCCCAACAAAGGCACTCCACACTCTCATTTCTGGCTTTCCTGTAACAACTTCACCCAAGTCACTTTTTTGAGCAGTTGGTTGAAAGCCATGAGGGAAAAATACAGTCTGATGAAAAAGGGCCAGAGAAGTGCGTAACCATAGTATGGGGCAAGCTTCCTGGAGCTCTAGGGAACGTGTTCTTTTGAGAGCTTAGAATGAGAGCTTAGAATGGCACTGATATTACATTCCTTCAAAGTCCTCACTCCTGGCTTCTCAAAGCACAGGTGCTTGCTTTGTACACAGAAGACTTTTCCTGCATGAACCCTAAACCCAGTAAGAGCCTCGTTTTAAAAAATTGTTTGGGGTTTTGTTTTTGTGTTTTGGCCTGTTCTTAGGTCCCGATGCACTGCCACTGGCCTTTTGTGCTTGACTGATACTGCGAGGGACAGAGGGTGTCAAGGCTCGGCGGACTATGAAGGAAGACGAAGCGGGACCAGTCCTGAGCTGGGCCCCAGTGTTCAGCTCTCTGCACCTTCGAGGGAGGGAGCTGGAGAAAAGCCGGTTTCCTTTCTTCACATAAACAGATGACTTACTGTTTAGAAGCTACTGGGTGTAGCCTTCCCAGACTTAGGAATCACCGCGAAGCCCCCAGTCCCAAAGAGAAGCCACGGTTTCCAGCCTTCACTGGCGCTTACGACCTTATCCACCTTTCTGTGTCCTGTGTGCTGGTCCGATGGCAACCCCTTAATGGCAGAGGCTGTCACACCTCTGTGTGCCCTAAACGTCCCAAATGATGGCGATCCCAGCGGGCAGTCCAGTGCTCTTGGTGTGGAAGTTTGGTCAGAGAAGTGCCGGGCATTACTTTTAACATTTCATAGCAGGAAAGTGGAAAGAAGAGAGAAAAGAGGGAGGCTGAGAACATGTTAGTATCAGAGAACATTTTGGTTGTTTTCATTCTCTAGCCATTTGGGGAAGAAAGGGGAAGTGTTGAGACAAAGCAAAGAGAACAAAGCTACCAAGGGAAATGCAAGAAATAATCCATGTCCATCCCACATGATTTGCTAAGTACAAAGGTAATGCGGGTTAAAAATTGGAAACCTTTCAATAACAAAACATCTAAAATTCACTTTTTTGATTTGATAATACATAAAAGAACCACAAACAGCAGTCATCTTGGTTGAATCAACAGCCTTCGTTCTGAATGTCGTTCGTAAATGTTACAGCGCTCTGATGTTTCATTGTACTGCTTTCCATTTCTAATGCCTTTTATGGGAGAGTGATTGGGACCATACTCAGTGAAGGGGGTTCATGAAAGTGCCCCAGGTCAGCAGCTGGGAGAGGGTGGGTTCCTGCTTGTTCTGTTACCTTGACTTGAACGGGCCCAGCACCTTGTGTGGAATGAGCCTGTTCCTGTGCCACATGCCTCTGGCAACTCTGAGTAACGTTTTCCCTACTAAGACGCTGAGATCCTCCAGTAAGTTAGGCGTACCAAGTGTCTTGAAAAGTATGCCTATACAACCCAAGCAAACTAGGATTTCCATTTTACTGAGGCAGGTTCTTAGACAAATAGCATCAATACCTTTTTAACTCCATCTTACCTAGCAGGAGAAGGAAAAAGGTGATCAAATGTTGGGAGCCTAAAAAATTGTAAAAAGCGTTGATTAAGTATAAGAGCCTGAATTATAATGACCATAAATGGTAGTCATTCTAGGAATAACTTTTGTGTAATTTTTTATTAAATAAATGAAATTCTTTTAGATGTTCCAAGAGGAGCTTTGTCCCATTGGTTTATACACTAAGTCTATTATTTTTAAATAAAACCAGTGAGTTATTTGTTGAACTAAGTTGGTGAAGTCTCCTGAGCAAACTGAGGGGAGACTGGCCGGACAAGTCTGTTCTCTGAGAAGCAGCAGTTGGCGGCCAGGCTGGTGGTGAACCAGAGCTCCGAACGCATCCGCCCAAGGAGATCTGCGAATCGGGGCGGCGCGCCTGGTGCGGATGGAGCGATACAGGAGCAGATGGCTTAAGACCTGGCAGAGGATTTTCCCGGTGATTCCAGAGAACAGAAATAACAACAGCACTCATGACTTGGTTATGTTTGCTTGGTTATGGTGGTAAGTCCAGTCACTGCTATTTTGTCACAGGGACTTAAAAACTAGAGATTTAATCCAAAATGAGGACCACCTACTTCATGCACTCACCTAGAGAAAGTGCCTATACTCTTGCTACAACCACGAGAGAAACAGAGCAAATGCCTCATGCCATCTGGCTCTAATTCCTCAGTGAGGTGCTTACGCATCTGTATAAGGTGGCCCAGTATGTTGTGGGTAGAGCCGAGGAAAAATCTTTTGTAACGGTTGGTCACCAGTGGTAGGGACAGATACTGAATGGGCCTAAGCCCACAAACATTGAACAGCATGACCCCGTGGAATCTGGTGAAGAATTAAACCGGCAGCCCCAACAGGAAAGCACTTGCCCAGGTCCTTCAGCCTTCTCTGCTCTGTGCTGCTGGTCTGAGCCGGCGCCGCACCCTTCTTCCACCGGCTGCTTCAGGCAGGGACTCTCGGGAAACCGGCGCAGGCGCAGGTCTCCGTGAAAACTGGCAAATAACACGCTCTCCTTGCCCCTTTCTTTCCTTCTCTGACTTACAGGACACCAACAGAGAGTGAGTGAACGTGAACTAGTAACTACAGTAGCCCATTAAAAGCTGACTATATGCAAAAGGAAGAGAGTGCTGGAGGCCACGCGTCTGCGTATCAGCTTTCCCCAGGGAAAAATATCCACCTTCTAAGGGCTCTGAAAAATGTAGAAAACTTGCCCTGTTACCATGGGTTTTCAGAACATCTCTAAACACACACAAAATAAGACAGATATTACCTACAAATTTCAACCATTGCTTAAACTCTAAAAGCATTTTTGTATTTTTTTTTTGATACAGAAGGGAAAACTCAGCTATAAAGAAATATTAAAAAGTATTACTTTTTGTGTGTGTGGCGATCAGTCTCAAGAAATTTCTGTTGCTTGCCTCCCCCAACTTGTGCTGATACTTTAAAGATGTGCCCAAGAGTGTGAAGCAGGTGCTTTGGTTCCCTTCCCCTCCCCCTCCCTATCCCAACGCCAAACAGCCGCCCCTCAAATGAGCCATTCCTTTTTGCTTTCGTCAATGGTCTCTGTGAAGTTGGGGTCGTTGTTCATGATGGCAGCATCCGCGCTCTCAGCTGACTCTGCGCCCTTCGCCTCGTTGGTGTGGTAGGTTCCTTTGTGGCGGAACATGTACCGAATGAGGAAGACCAAGGTGCAGAGGATGGTGAAAATCACCACAGCGATGACCCCTGGTGGACACAGGACAGGCGACAGGTTCAGCGCATCTGTGTTTCTCCCAGTCTCCCAGCCTCCCCATGGTTCCCTCAAGTACCGCCCTCTCCCCTAAAGAACACAAAACAACGCCTCCTACAACTAACAGGATTGAAAGGAGAGTTAGACCAATTCACAATTACACTTGGAGATTTTCACACTCTTTCCTCAGTAATTGATAGAATAATAATAAACAGAAAATCAGTAAGAATCTAGAAGACCTAAAAAATAGTACTAACTTGACCTAAGGAACTAATACTAATCCTACACATCTTTCTTAAAATAGAGGCAGAGGAAATACTACTCAAACCTTTTTATGAGGCCAGTATCATCCCGATACATTACCCAGACACATTACGAAAAAAGGAAACTATTGAGCAATATTCTTCTTTAGTAAAGTTTCAGCAAATGAAACCCAGTAATATGAAAGACTATATTATGACAAAGTGGTATTAATTCTAGGAATGCAAGATTGGTTTAACATTAAAAAGTAAAGCAACATAATTTACCACATTAGGCAAATAAAGGACAAAAAAATATGATTATCTCAAACGATGCAGAAAAAGCATATGATAAACTTCACTCATTCATCATAAAACCTCTCAGGAAACTATCAATAGGAGGGAACTCTCTAGGGCTGATAAAGGGATCTGTGAGAAACCCATAGCTAATATCCTTCTTATTAGTGAAAGGTTAAACACACTCTCCTTAAAATACAGAACAATGTAAGATTGTCAGCTGTTAATACTTTTATCTACAATGGGACTGGAAGTCCTAGCCAGTGCAATAAAACAAGAAAAACAAAAAAAGTACAGACTGGGGAGAAGTAAAAATTCTTTATTCTCAGATGACATGATTATATATGTAGAAAATTCTAAGGAATATAAAAAAAGGTCACCAGAACAGTAAATTTAGCAAAGTCACAGGAAACAAAGTCAGTACACAAAAATCAATTGTGTTTTTATATACTAGTAGGAAACACTTGGAAAGTAAAAATAAAAAATACTATTTATAATAGAACAAATTGAATAAGGCTGTTTAAGACTGCACTGAAAACCATAAAACCTTGCTGAGAGAAATTAAAGAAGATCTAAATAAATGGATGGATATACCATATTTAAGGTCAATATTGTCAAGATGTTCATTTGCAGATCTCATGCAATCCCAGTGAAAATCATGGCAAATTTTTTTTTGGTAGAAATATATAAGATGATTATAAATTTTATATGGTAATGCAGAGGACTCAGGATAGCCAAAATAATTTTAGGAATAGAAATAATTGGAGAACTTATACAGCTTATTTCAGGACTTACTATAAAGATACAACAATAAAGTAAGTATGGTATTGACTAAGGAAAGTTAATATATAAAAACAACAACAACAACAACAGAATAGAGTGTCCACAAAATAGATACACATCATACGGTTATTGATCGTTGCCAAAAGTTCCAAGGAAATTATGTTGTCTTTTCAACAGGTTGTCTTGAAATAACTAGATATCTATTTGGAAAATAATGACTTTGTTTTTTATCTTACACTATATACAAACATTAACTCAAAGTGATTGTAGACTTAATAAAAACTAAAGCTATAAAACATAAAAAAAACTTCAAAACTTGGGGTAGAGAGATTTCTTAGAATTTTTAAAAATATAATAAACTATAAAAAGAGTAGAAAAATTGTACTTTATCAAAGCTAACATCTCCTGCTTTTCAAAAAATACCACTGAGAAAATCAAAAGGCAAGCCACAGACTAGGAGAAAATATTCACAATACATGTGTCTGACAATGGATTTGTATCCTGAATATAAAAAGAACTCCTACAAATCAATAACAAGAAGTCAAACAATCTAACACTCTTTTAATGGAGAATGATATAGACAGATACTTCACAAAAGATTTACAAATGACCATATATATATGAAAAGACGACCATCGTTACTAGTCATGAGATAATTGCACATTAAAACCACAATGAGATACCACTACTCATCCACTAGAGAGGCTAAAATTAAGAAAATTGACAATATGAAGTGCTGAGGAGATTGTGGAGAAACTTAACCTCTTGGATATTGATTATGGGAATGCAAAAATGGTCCAATCATCTTGGAAAACTAAATGGCATTTTCTTATAAAGTTAAAAGTCCACTTTTAATAACACCCAGCAACTATACTCCTAGAATTTACCGAAGAGAAATGAAAACGTATGTTCATACAAGACTTGTACAAGAATGTTCATAGCAGCTTTATTTACAATAGTCCAAATCTGGAAACCAAACATCTACTGACAGGTGAGTAGATGAAACAAATTATGTACATTCATAAAATGGAGTACAACTTGGCAACTAAAATGATGAATTACTGATATATGGAACAATGGGGATGGATCTCAAAAACATTATGTGGAACAAAAGAAATAAGGCAGGACACATGACATTCTATGTGATTCCATTTACATGAAACTCTAAAAGAGGTAAAAACTATCTATGTGAGAATAAGCAAATCCGAGGCTGCCTTGTTTGGGAGTGCGGCAAGGGGAAGAATGGACCACACAAGGGCCTAGGAGAGTTTTTTGTGGATGGGAATGTTTTTTATCTTCATTGTGGCAGATAGGGGTGTATGAGCGTCAAAAGTCCCTGACCTGTTGTACTTAAATAAGTCGATCTTAACAAAGCAAAAAGCAATGACCAGAAGGATTACACCGAACTTTGGAATTGTGACAGTGCAGCACTATGTATAATATATATAATGCTGTTTGATTTGTATATGAAATACATCTATGTGAGCCGTACTCAGAGCGGCGGAAACACCTTTAGGAACCAAGGCAGAAGCAGGGAGAGAATAAGGCAACGGGGCAGCGGGGCTGTCCGTACTGATCCAGACAGGAGGGACTGCCCTGGGGAGTCTAGCTCGTCCGCAGGTGTCCGTGGGCGGAAAAGGCGGGAATACACTGGGTCCTCTACAGCAGGCGGCACAGCCCCTTCCGTTTTGCAGTGGGCTATCCCGGACCGTGTGGGATGTGAGAGAAGGGGTGAAAAAAGACAGGAGGAAGCACAGAAATGTCCTGGCAACTGCCTCAGCCACCTCCTTACACAGTCAGACTCTGGCCGCTCGCCATTGTCATTCTTTTACAAGTCTGCATTAGAAAGTGGCCAGGTTCCATTGACCACGGCTTACCCGTATCCGTACTTCACAATCTGGAGCCATGTTTAAGTAGCAAATGAGTAATAAAAATCTAGACAGCTTGTTTTTCCCCCTCGACTATGATTTTATTGAAAATGACTCCTTCGCACAGGGGAGTAGCCAACTGGAAGCCGTTCCCTATGTCACCTACCTCCGATGATGGCTGAGTTCCTGTTGACTCCATTTCTTATTGCTTGGCCTTGTCCTGGGTTATAAGGAAAATCAGCACTGGCTGTAGGGAAAGAAATGGAAAGTCAGGTATATTGATGTTCGGAGGGAGGTATACCATCAACCCCACATAATTTGACGCCTGTGTTTTCAGAGAAATCTTCACTTCTGTTTTTCCCAATGAGATCTCCATTTCGCATGGACCCATCTTGTTACTGTTTCCCGAGAGTCACAGCGACCCACCTGCACGCCTGCTGGCTGCCCCCACGGGAGGCCCGGGGACGCACTGCCCGCCTCGGGAGGGGCAGCAGAGGGCCGGAGCCGCTGGGGCTGCCCGCTCTGTCCGCTGACAGACATGCTTACGCGTCACGGCGCGTTTTCTCACGTTCGGCTGTGGCCTGCCTCCTCGCCACTTTTATCCATTCCAAACTGGCGGCCCCGGCTGTGTTCATGGATCAGCTTTTTATAATACGCAGCATTTGTTTCAAAAGCAATCATCTCTCGATATTAATGTTTTACATGGCTCTAATAAAACATTGCACACTTCAGGAATATTTTATGAGGGGGTAATATTTCATGCGAGTTGAGAAGACTGTTAATTGCCTAATAAATATATAAAAATATCATCTTTTTAGAAATCTCAGCTTTTTCTTCAAACCTGAGATTTCTCTTTAGAGAAGTAGTATCAGTAGCTGTGACAAACAGATTCATTCATTGATTCATTCATGCATTCACTCATTCATGAAATCTTTGCAGAACGCCCACTACATGCCAGGGATGTGAGTGCTGGGTGTGCACAGTGAACTAAACAATGCAGACAAACATTGTTAGTAAGAGAACTTGCCGCGCCTCACTGGAGAGTCTGGTTTGCAGGGTCGACACTAATCTAAAGCTCGGGCGTGGTTTTCGTCGGGACCCGATCCACTTACGGTGAACTGCCTGAAATTTCTCGGTCGCTCCCACCCTCTAACTCATGCACTTGGTGGGCACCGGAAGATTTGGTCATTAACACACACGATTTATAGCCTCCTTTTAAAGACCAGGAGTCGCTTTTCAAGGGTGAAAGCTTATCCTTCCTTTGCTGCCCACCTTGGACACAGTGTCCGGGCCTGGGGACGTCAGTGCCCCCTCCAGACACTAGCCCATGTCCTTTTCAGGAGTCCTCAAGCTGGTACGTGGCCTTGCTGGGCTCAGGACCCAGGCAGGGCTAATGCCACAGTCACTGAACTTCCCTGTCCTGCCTTAGAGGGCTGGGGCGGGGGACAGGCAGGGGGCTGTGGAGGGGGTCCGGCCTCAGATAGTCAGCTTGGGCAGGGCCTGTGAGAGAAGAGCCTCTTTTACGGGGCGGGGAGAAAGTTTGTTTTGATTTGGACATACTGGGCTTGAGGTATCTGCAGGACGCCCAGGTGGGGAGATCTAGTTACTAGACATTGGGATATTTTGTGAGTAGGGTCAGAGTTCCCGGCTGCTTTTGAACAAAACACAGAAATCTCCTGTCTGCCTTTAAATAATTTGAACCTTCAAAATAAGAAGACAATCAAGATGGCAGAGGAGTGAGTGGAAGTCATCCTGACCTCCTCCCAGGACCAACTGGGAATTACAACTAAATGGTGGAGAAATCACCTGGAACAAACAACTGAACAATAGCGAGAGAGGAGCCTTGTAACCTCGGAGACAGAAGAATCGGCTTTAGCGCAACCTAACTGGTCAGGAGTGCGGTACAGACCTGAGAAGGTGGGTGGGGTGCCCACGGGGGGCAGCACCCGAAGGATATTGAAATGGCCCAGTTGGATCCCCCTGAGAAGAGTGGGGTCTAAACCAAAAGCGGGGATCTCCAGCCTGCAGCACCAGAGCCCAAAAAGTACACAGAAAACAGCCAGCTGCGAAGAGCAGCAGGGTTGCTCTCTGCCAGAGACAGAAGGCTAGAGACGCAAAGAACTGTTTAAAGGGCCAACGCATACATTTTTATTCGCAGCCACTTACCCTGGTCTCCAGAAAAGGCAGGGGCAGAGTGTACTAGAGACACCTGAGGAGAGACTGGGGAAGGGGGCTTAGGGGAGAGAACTGAGAGAGTAACTGGGGGGATCTCGGTGCTGACTCATCCCCCATGCGGCAGCAGCCATCTTGCTCAGGCAGAAACCACTCCCCCTGAATGGTAGCAGCCTCAGAGGACCCAGTAGCCCCACCCCCAGGTGGGATTCCACTCCGCCCTGTGCTGTCTACTCCGCCTGCTGAGTGCAGAGTGATTAGATTAACAGCTGAAGGAGACTGCCACAAACAGTAGATTACTGGAAGTCTAGAAGCAACTGCCTAAGGTCAGACAGGGATGACATCTGACACCATCAGAGGCAGATCCAGAAAGTAAAAACAGCAGTCTCCTACCACAGGAGTTCACACCACAAAGTCAGGAAATCAAGAGAGATCAACTTAAGAAGCACAAACAAAAAAGAAGAGTCTCACAAATAATGGGAAGACAAAGAAATACCTCCCCACTCGAAGGGAAAGGAGGAATCCCCAGAAAAAGAACTAAATGAAAGAGAGGCAAGTTGAACTATCAGATACTGAGTTCCAAACAACGGTTCTAAGGAAGCCCAATGAGCTCATTGAGCTCAGAGAGAATTACAAAAATCTACAAGGAAACTACGAGGAACTTACTGAAAACTATATCAGCAGGAAAAAGGACATAGAAACTATCAACAAGAGACAAGAGGAAATGTAGAATACAATTTCTGAATTGAAGAACACAGTAGAAGGAATCAAAAAGAAGGCTAGATGAAAGTGAGGACCTAATCAGCGAACTGGAGGATAGGTACACAAAAGCTCCCAGAAAGAGCAAGAAAATGAAAAGACTCAAAAAGAATGAAGAGGCATTTAGGGAAATGCAGGACAACCTGAAACGTAATAATATCCGTATAATAGGGATACCAGAAGGAGAAGAGGATGAGGAAGGGATAGAGAACCCGTCTGAAAAAGTAATGAAGGAAAACTTCCCTAATTGGAGGAGAGAAAAAGTCACACATGTCCATGAAGCACTAGCGTCCCATTCAAGAGGAACCCAGTGAGGCCCACTCCAAGACACATCATCATTAAAATGGCAAATATCAAAGATGAACAGAGAATCCTAAAGGAAGCAAGGGAGGAAGAGGTAGTGACATACCAGGGAGCCCTGGTATGACCAGGAGCTGACTTCTCAACAGAAACACTGCAAGCCAGAAGGGAATGGCAAGAAATATTCCAAGTCATGAAAAGCAAAGGCCTGCAACCAAGACTGCTCTACCCAGCAAGGCTCTCAATTAAAATGGAAGGCAAAATAAGGAGTTTCCCAGAGAAAAGAAGGCTAAAAGAATATACCTCCACCAAACCAGCACTGCAAAATATGCTAAAGGGACTGCTTGAAAATGAAGAAAAAAGAGTGTATGGATACCCAGTTCCTTTCAGAGTTGCCAATACTTGATATTACCAATATTTTTAATACTTATTAATCTGATTGTGACAACGATGTGTTATTTTAACTGTTCCTTTACTATTTGTTCAAACTAAACCTGTTTTTGTCTATTTCTTGCCTATTTCTATTATTTTAAAAAGCTTTAATGACTTTTTGGTATTCTTTTAAAAAAACCCCCCAAAATACATTAAAGACAGTGACAGCAATTCACAGTGGTAATTCTGTGATGATGTGTGATGTCCATAAAACTAGGAAACTGTTTTCTGCTTGCGGTCATGTGGCTGGTAGAACATAGCACAGTTTCTCTCTGCAGCAAAGCCTGCTTTATGTCTTTGCATCCACAAAACTGCAAAAAAACCCCCGCAGATTTGAGAGATTTTGAGAGGCTTCCTCCTGGATCCCTTGAAGTTATTGACATAAACTGCCGTGGAAGGTGTGGAGGAGACCTGAGATGGCCAGAGGAGATGGACAAGAGCTGGTAGAAGACACTGAAAAATATCCCAGGACTGGCCCTGGCTGGTGCGGCTCGGTGGACTGAGCGCCGGCCTGCAAACCGAAGGGTCGCTGGTCCAAGGCCCAGTCAGGGCACATGCCTGGGCTGTGGCCCAGGCCCCCAGTAGGGGGTGCACGAGAGGCAACCACATATTGATGTTTCTCTCCCTTTCTCCCTCCCTTCCCCTTCTCTCCAAAAATAAATGAAGTCTTAAAAAAGAGTCCCAGGATTGCCTTTGGTATAAACTCTCTGGCAAATGGAGCAAGGCTTCCCTCGAGTCGCAGTTTCTCCTATCTTCCCTCACGGAGCCACTTTTCCCCTCGGGATTGCGGGCGCACGGATTCCTGGTGTTCCGGGCCACGGGCCTGTGCCCGCCCACGTGGCACTCCCTGCCTGGTGCACTTTCTTCTCTCTGTCCATCAAATCCCACCTGAAGGCCTCCTCAGCCACCTCCGATCTCGTGTCTGGCCCTCTTTTCAGTGGCTGTCATCTTCATTCTTGTCACTCCCTAGGCAGTAGCCGCCGTCCTAAAAGCAAGGGCTGGTCTTAATTATGTTTGCAGTTCCAATGAGAAACAGTGCAGACAAAGAGCAGAGCGTGTTGGATGTTCGTTGACCAGCCCGATGGAAATCAGTCCATTAAGAGGTGTGTAAACGTTTGTGGGGTCGATTCCAATAATAGCCTTCCATGCTGGTGCAATTTTGAAAGTCAGCTGCCTGAACTCAACCCAGCCCTTAAAAAGCAAGGCAGCGTTCTTATTCTTCCCAAGAAAGGAAATGAACATCTTCAACACAGGAAGGCTGCTAATGATTCCAACATCCACTAGCCTTCGGTGGTGCTCTGAGAACAATCAGTGGGAAACACTCAGGTACAACAGAAGGCCTCATGAAATGCAAGAGCAGGCTTCTGGTTTCTGCACAAGCATGCCTATATTCGAGGCTTTATTTATACTTAAGCCTGGTTGTCTTAATGTGTGTGAGCACTTATTTCCTCGAGGCAAACCCACTTTGTTTGGGCAAGCAGACTGACGGCCACTCAAGGGATGTTCCAAATGAGGCCATTGCGACCGTCCTTTCCCTTGAACGCCAAGAGCCTCTTGGAGATGCACATGCAGAGAAACATAGATACCTAGAAACACGCCTGGGACCAGACCATGGAGCTCATCCACGACGTGTGCTCCGCTCTGCGGCCAACTTCCCTGTCCCAGCCCACCCCCAGGTCTGCTAGGAGAACAGAGCAGTTTGGGGGGTGCTGCGCAGCAAGGAGACCCTATTCTGGGGAAATATCGTAAGTAGTTCAGAAGAGACTTTAGATATTAATAGTCTCAAGACCGGTCTTGCATCGAACAGCTCTGATTTGCAGTCTCAGAAGCCTTCATATTTCTGCTTATCTCCCTTGCTGTTTGCCCACTCATGGCTATTACAACTATAGACCACCCTTCCTTTGTACCACCCGGATATTAGCTTTCCTCCCCTCCCCCACCCCGTCCCCCAGCTCAGGACGGACAGAAGGTGCTCCTGCAGGAACTGATGATTAGAGGGTCTCTGCCCATGAACTTGCTCCTGAAACGGCCTGGCCGAGGCTCCAGAGCCCAGGTGTGCACCACGGCCCTTCTCACCCAGAGAAGGCAAGTGCGTCATAGACCTGCGCACGAGCAGACCCGGGCCAAGTCGCTGACACACAGAGCGGTCTCCCTCTGCCTTCCATGCAGTGGTGGAGCAGTCTGAGAGCTCAGCATTGGCGCACAATCCCTTTCCCCTCCCTCCATCTTCGGCTGGAGCGGGGGTGGGCGGAAGAAAGAACCATCCACACACTTTAAGAGCAACCCTAGCGGAGGTTGTTCCCCGTAATTATACAGACACAATAAAATGGTCAGACACTAGAACCGGGTGAGTAAAAGTCACTTTCCTCCCCCACCAAAGAACTGAAAACATGGATGCTTTCTTGTATTTCCAGGGTGGGCTGCCCTTACCTTTGCTACCTCCTTGGAAGGATTCACCAGGACAGCGAATGGGAGGCTGCCTGGCACTCGCGTCTGCGAGCTGGGCAAGAGCGGACGCGGGGTCCTTCTCCGGGCAGCTGGGGCAGCAGGGGCTCGAGTGCCTGTGACCCGCCCTGAACCCCACCTGCCCGGACGTGAGGCACCTTACACAGCCAAGGCCGCCAGTGACCAGGGAGGGTGTTTATGTGAGACAAGGAGTTAAGCTCTAAATTCCAGGATTCCAGGAGTGACATTTGTCATCAACTGCTCCGACTGCACTTTTGTCCCATATACAGCTCCCTAGAGCCCAGGATAGCAGGTGGTCTGTTATGGTGGAATCAACCTGAGCGTGTTTTCCTTCTATCATGGGGTACAAAGAGGCAGTTGATGTGAAATTCACACTTTGGGAACAAGCTGTTTAGGAAGAAATAGTCACAGCACTTCCTGCAAGTCAGGCCCTGTTTTAAGTCCTTTTCATGTATTGACTCACTTCACCCCCACGTGAGATGGGCATACTCATCCCACTTCAGAAGCTGAAAACGTGTCTCAGGTCCCGTGACCAGTAACGGGGGGAGCCAGGGTTTGAACCAGGAAACTGGGTCCAGGAACCACCTGCAAACACTGCGCTGACCTCTGTCCGATGATCAGCATCTTTGCCTGGTGTTAAGGCCCCCCACTAGCTTAGCCAATTGTTTCTCTGTGCTTGGGGGGCCTCGGGGTGGGGGATGATATCAAAAGGCTCTGGCTGCAAAAGCTGAAGAGGAAGAGACATTTTATGTAACAAAGGCTAATTCCACATGAAAACTGCATCGGTGGAACAACGCGGTAAACTGAGGACTCTGAACCAGCGCCGCAGAAGAATGGAAACCCAGTGTTCCTGGCGCCAGGCACCAACCCCTGAGGGGTCCAGCCTGCCCAGAGGGAAGGGCGGTCGCCATTCTAGAAGCGCATGTGAAGCCTTGAATCACCCCAATTGTGCTTTAAAACAGTTCTGTCGGAACGTAATTTTTGATTGCCTTTACAGAATGTGAAAAATTAATAGACATTTCAAGGCAGGTGCTTATGTACAATAAGTGGAATTAAGAGAGTTTTAAGAAAAGAATATTAAAAAGAGGTTGGAATTCTTTAGCTTCAAGTTTCTCGCCTGTGCCATTGAGCAGGTGGGGAGAAGATGAAATAATAAAGCATTGTTTTTTTTCCACTACAGAATATAAATGAGGTAGTTATGGTTCTTATTTATTACATTTCAAAATACATAAAATTGTAGACTTTAGGCTTAGGTATCAATTATAATAAAACACACGTTTAAATGTATATAAAAATAAATTGAGGTTATCTAGCATAACCCCCTACCCCTGCCCCGAATGAAAGGCACTAAAAGCTTTAGGTTGTCATATATCAAGGACAAAAAAATTAGATAGTAGCTAACGTCTCCTGGAGAAAATATCTCCATGGAAACCACTTGAGCTTCAGCATCTAAAGTGACAATCTGAGACACTCCAACAAAACTGCTATTAATTATAATTTAATTTAAATTGCAACACTGCTTTGCAGCGGGGTCTGGGCTAGATGATGTATATATGCCTTTGTTCCTCCTGGCCTCTTTGTTTCATTTCACTATGTTCTCTCCTTCAAATTTGAGTGGTTTGGGAGAAAATCACTTTTTTGAAACAATTTGTGTTAAGCATTCACTATTGACTGGTGTTTCAGAAAGAGATGTGAACACATGTTGTTGTCGACTGAGGTGCTGAAGACATAGGGAGCTTCTGCTTTATCTCGAGAGGCTACTGCGGATCAGTTGCTCTTTTTTACCCAGGGGACAACAAACACGTGGCCCGGGTCCACATGAGCCTCGATCTCCTATCTCCACGCATGCCCCTCACCTCAGTTTCTGCAGCCAGCCAGCCAGCCCGAATTCCGATCTCAAGTGGGAAAGAGATTATGAAGTTTTTGGCTTCTGACAAGTTAAACAAAAACCTTTCATTCTCAGCTTGCATGAGTATCCAAGACCCGGTGATCCATAGAGGTTCATGAGGTGAAAGGAAACAGAGGAAAAGGACTTGTCATCTGCCCTCTGTCTTGGTTGTTTACATAGTGCCAACTTTCCCACCAAAGGACTGAGTGAGCAATCTATTTTATTAGATTTCCTTCTTCCCGTGGTTTTTTTTAAAGCCAATTTCTAAACAGTCTCAGTTGCCTTTCAGGGAAAAGATTTACTGACATCCCCAGGCTAGGCTGATGTTGTGTTCTTTTGTCTGACTAAATATAAGTAGGTATTTTAATAGAAAATAGCTCATTATTGATAGAAGCTCAGAGTTGGTATTGCATAACCTAAATATGAAGATAAGTCGGACAGTGTCCATTTTCATGCTAGACAGAGATGTCTTATTTCTCAGGCGGGCCAATAGAATTTTTTTTTTTGTTAGTAATAATTGTTTAGGACTCAGTTGTCAAAGCTATTGTTGGACAGCAATCTGGGCACTTGAGGATCACGGATTGTCACAGTTGGTTTTTCATCCCACGACCCGTCCCTGCCACTGAGGCGGCTACGATGCAGGACAGCATTTAGGTCACAGTCACGTAGCTGGTGGGTGCCAAGGTCCCCAGTGCCAGCAGCCCGGGACTCGCCCCTGCATCTCACTGCAGTTCTCATGATGAGCCTCGAGGCCTAGAGCAGGGAGGCCCTGAGCGGGGGGCACGTCCTTCCCTTACGGAGGTCCTCTGTGTGTAGCCACTTCTTTCCGTCTCCGCCACAGGGTGTTACGGATTCACGTTGGCGTTAGAAGGACACAGAAGCCCCACATCTGGGGGAACGTGACACACGTGGCAAGTGCCATTGAGACCGTTTTCTGGGGGAAAAGCACGGTTTCCAGGTTGTCCTCGGCGGCAGCAGGACCCCCTGCAGGTGCTGTCCCCTCCCACTCCGAAAGAGTGCTGGGGGTCCGGAGTGGAAGGCCTCCGCGCCGTGTGGCTGGCTGGGGGGTTCTTTAGGCGTTTTCCTCCTCCCTGTACCTCCTTCTAATGTGTCGTTAGGAGAAAACACGGAAATCGATGCCCGAGTGCTTTGGTTCAGAGCCTGCAAACGTCCAGGCACAGACAAACCGCCTGGGGCGGTGTTGAACAGCAGGTTCTGACTGGCTGGCCTGGGCCGGGCCCGGCGTCTGCACCTCCCGCAGGTGGCGTGTGCCTGATGGCCCCTCTCTCGGAGCAGCGGGGCTGTAACCGAGGCCCGTGGGGGTCCAGGGCTCCAGTGCGGCACAGGGGAGTGCGCTGTGATTTAATGTGGTGTCCGAGCCGGAAGTGGAACAAGTCCTTCTGAGAATCTGGTCTTTTTTTTCCCCCCAGAATCATTTGTGTGCTTTTAGTGATTTACAGGCAGACCACCCCATAGTTCCATTTCCTGCGACCCTGCTGCGTTTTGGCGTGTGAAAGCCGCGGCAGACACCCGGCTTGAGTTTCTGAGCGCAATTCTTCAGTGTTCTGACTGGACGGGGAGGGGCTGTTACTACTGAGGGTCAAGGACGGTCTAAGAACAGCCGAGGGGTTTAACAAACAGCTACCTCAGGCAGGCCCTTGGAGCCCTTTCCTGGTTCAAAATAAGAGTGCAAGCCAGTTCTCCCCCGCAAGTGTGGGGGCAGGGAGGGGGAGGTTACCGTGATTCCAGCCCGTGGATGGCTTCAAAAGCACAAATCCAAGAGAACGGGCCTATTTTTAACAATGCCGGGTTGTTGATTTTTCTGAAGTTTATCGGTTTGTTCTTTTGGAAGAATTCTTGTCCCCTGGCCGCTGGCTCTCCTTGCCCAGGTGGGGATGTGACACGACAGACGACAGACGCAGCAGCTCAGGGTGGGACGCCTGGCGTTCCCCAGGTGTCAAATATCCGGAAGCGCCAGGGCCGCGGCCTGTCCCTTGAGGAGATGCTGGGTCACAGCTGTGGACGGAGCCTGTGATGCGGGGGCTCTGCTGGCCCAGTGTGTGGTTTCCTTGGGGGCAAAGCAGCGCTGGCCGGGCCGCCTGCTGGACCGGGGATGCGGCCCCACTCTCTAAGGACAGGTGGTTGAGAAAATAACCACAGTAGGAGGTTAAAACCACCAAACGTAGTGAAGAAGCCCCAAAGCGCATCTTTGAAGACACTCCCTGATGTGTCCTCCGAGACCATGGTCAGGAGTACACGCTGTTCGCGAGACGACTGTCTCAGGAGCTCGGGGAGCTGTCGCCTCAGACGTCCACTGAGAGCACCTGGGCAGGGCTCAGGAAGGGCTTCGGACTTCACTAACTTTTACTAGCTTTACGGCTTGGGAGCTTGAGGGCAAGTAGTTTTTGATCACCATTTGTGAGGATCCTGGGGCCCATTCAATCATCTGAGGGACCAGGCCAGGAAGAAGGGCCTCCTCTCGCTTCCCCTCTGTGAGTTTCTAGTCGATTCTAGGGCCGCAATGTGCCTGTTCTGGAAACAGCTGAATATTACTGATTGGCTTTTGTCACCATCGTAAGTCTTTCGAGGAAAGGACAGTGAATAATAAAACACATTTGAAAAGACTCATTGTCCTCTGCTCTCCCCCCGCTGTCTCCGTCTGCGGAGCATGGAGTCCTCAGCTTTCAGCGATGCCCCCTGGACTCGCTCTGCCGCTATTCACATGGCTTGGGCTTGGGCTTTGCAGGACGTCTGCTGTAATTGCTCTTTCATTAAAATGTAAAACTGACCCCTTTCTATTCCAAGGTGTTCAGAAACCAGCACACAGGCGAGGAGGCCCCTGAGAACACAGCGTTGTCCACCTAGATCCAGCCGCTGACCGGTTTCCGGCTCCACTGTGAGGTCTGTTAGGAATGGCCGTGAGCAGAGCTGGAGCGCTTTGAGCGTTCATTCTGCACGAATGGTGAGTCTTTTATCGATGCCCAGCAGGGCTCATGCTTTTGAAACGCCCTTTTCAGCTGCCTTAGCAGAAATGAAAACGTGTAATTCCAGCACCAAGATGTGTCTTGTCTTCCCAGAAGGCTGACCTCAGAAAACTGACGCTACAGCCCCCACACAGGGTATTTCTATTGTCTGGTGAACTGTTCTCTTCCTGAATTAACCTCAGATCCCAAAGTCAGTATTTGCTTGTTGGCAGGTGGAATGACAAGTGGCCGTCGAAGAAACCCTGAGAGGAAAGGTTTCTAAGCTTCCCTGTGCTTCCCTGCAGACGGGCTCCTCTGGGTGCTGGTTCCCAGCACGAGCCAGGAGCTGGCTCAACGACCAGCCAGAGCCACGTGGCTCTCTCACAGGCCTGCCTCGCGCTCACGTCAACAGAGTGTGGAAAATACCGAATTGGCTCTTGCGGTCCTAGGCATGGCTTGGTCCGTATCAAAAAAGGGAACTTAAAAAAAATAGGGGGGCAGGCAAGAGTGCTGAGCAGCAGGAATCTCACCTCCAGGTAGGCAAAGAACTTTCTATTTCAGAGCTGCGCTTTAGATTCAAGGGACAACGGAAGCTAGGGAAACGGTTGGGAACAGAGAACTGGAGTTCCTTCATGCTGAAATCCGATTATTTTCATCGAGAGGAAGGAAAAGTGGAGAAAGCACTGAATTGGAGCGGGGGCGGGGGTGCACCCGGAAGTTGGGCCTGGCAATGCGCTTCTCTGTGTGCCTCGGAGCAGGTGCTGCACGCAGGGGCCGGCCCCCAGGCCCGGCGGGGTCTCGGGCTGGGGAGCAGCCCGGAGTCTCCGGGTAAGCTGTTCGCGCAGGCGAGAGCTGGCGGCCTGGCGGCCACGCCGACATTTCCTGAGGGCAGGAGGCCACTTGCTTTCTCTGAGTCTCATTTTCCTTATCTTTAAAACGTAGCTCACAGAATCCACGCCTACAGGGAGGCCACCCCACCACGGGCCGAGGAGAACGGTGCCCTGACAGCCTTTCAGCTACTAAAGTCATTTACAGTTTTAAGCTGTCACCATTTCTGTCTTCATTCTTCCATTTTTCAAAGGCTGAAATTCCCAAGCCAATTGCTGAAAAGTACTCTTCGCCTTTCCTGAGAGGCGAACGTCAGAGCAATTCGTTCTCTATGTTTAAAATAGCTGCATCCGCATTCATATGGGTTTTACATACATTTACACATTAGGGTAAAGTTGATTTTACTTTCTTCCCCCGAGCTGTCCAGGCAGAAACTCCGCAGCAAGAACCCACCGGGTCTTTCGCATCTCTGAGTACACAAGGATGCAGGTCAAAGTTCTCCAATGAGTAAAATGATGGCTCGCCTGTTTGTTACTGGTGTTTGCACAGTGACTTCCCTCCAAATAGCAGATGACATTGGGCTAAAGCTTCACCTGAACAATGTTGCTGCAACGTTAGAAATCACAGGCAAGGATACAAGGCCCCCGTTTGCCAGTAAAGGTGGAACGAGCATTTCCAGGTGGCAGGGGCCACAGAGAATTCATACCTGGAGAGTCCAGCAATGGCCCTTCTGAATGACAAGTCAGTGAAGGAGGTGATGCCCGATTAGCCTGGACGGTGCTGTGGCCCTAGTCACGCACAAGAATAGTAGTGGACAGACACACATCTGCGGAAAACTGAAATCTACTTCATTTTTGTTCGCTTCTCAAAACATTTCTGTGGCACAGAAACAAGACAAGAACAAATACCGTGACTTGCTAGAGTCTGTGGTTTTGCCATCACCAGGGAAGTTGCCATAGCAACACGGACGCCTGTGTTTCCATGCATTTCCGCAGCCCCTGGTGATGGAGATCACAGCGGAGAAGCTGGCCAGGCCCGGGCCTGGAGGGAGGCCTCTGTAAGGACCCCGCCAGGTGGGGTGGCCGGCGCGGGGCGAGCCAGAGAGAAGACTGGGGGAGCACCCTGCCCTCCTTGGTGCTCCAAATCTGTCGTAAGGGACAAGGGAAAGAAAGGCAGAAAGAGAGGTAGAGAGAAGTTGGGACTGAGAGAGACGCCCATACAGCGAGGAAGCCAGGACCGCTGACGTTGCCCAGCGCTGGGTGTCCATGACCATTCTGATTTATTCACAGCGGAGGTTCCAAGAGTTAAACAATTCTTGTTAGGAAAGAACAGAGCCCTGGAGAGAAGGCAGCCCCCGATGATGGAGCGACGAGGAAGCAGCCCCTGGAGGAAAGGGATGGTGTGCAGGGCGGGCGCTGCAGGGAGCCCAGCCCCACCGCCCGCCCCTGTAGCCACTGCTGCTGTGAGGCTGGCCCACCGATAACTTCCTCACCTGCCCCCCACCGCCCCCCGCTGCCTGCTCCAGCCTCGCGTCACAAAAACAGGCTTAACAATCTATTCTCTGGGGGTGGGGACAGCTGTGGCAGCTGAGGGCAGCCTCTAAAGTCTTTTCAGGCCCCTCAGATAGAAATCTTGTGAAAAATATTCATGCCAAGACATGGCCTCTGGAATGTGCAGTCTTCGAGGTGGGGTCAGAAGTGAGAGTTTTGGGCTTAGAGCTGAGATTTGTTACCTTTGACCCATATTCCTATGTAAGAGGATGATACCCCCACCCCCCATGAAAACGAGGTAATTAATCATTCAAATTACAAAGTTAAAGAGTGGCAAATACAAATTTAAAGGAGTCAAGTAAAAGCAAATGGTAAAAGCAAACAGAAATGATAGAACAACAAATAAATCCAGAGCTGTGTTTTTGAAAAAAATCTAATCAAGAAGAAAAGGAGAAAAACCTAAACCTGTAATATAAAAAATAGGACTTAGTATAAAAACTTATTTTGTTTGCCTCTATGGAAACGGAAATAAATTTGAAAACCTAGAATAAATGCATACATTTCTAGGAAAATATAGAGAGAAATATAGATGAGAAAGAGAATCTAATTAAACCAAGTATCACAGAAGCAATGAAGGGAGTTGTCAGGGAGCTGCCCAGCAAACCCACACACACAGGAAACAAAACGGGGGGCTCCAGTGGTTCCGAGGCGACGTCTGCTGACTGACACGGTGCCGGCAACGCCCCGCGGCCTTTGCATCCTGCGACTCTCAGTGTGGCCGGCGGATCGGCAGCCCAGCAGCACCTGCGAGCTTGTTAGAAATGCAGGATTTCCAGTCTGGCCTCTGACCTTTGGACTTTGTATTCCTGAATCTCCCCGGCTGATTCTAGCACATAAAAGTTTGGATGGCACTTCTTTGGGTTATTCCGCTGGTTAGAGGACAGTGGAGAGGTCCAGCGTGATGTGACTGGGGACCCAGGGACTGAAATCAAGGTGTCGTGGGGCTGAGTTCTTGTCTGAGGCTCCAGGAACTAAAGTGCTTCCATGCTCACTCCCCGCGGCAGAACAGCCTTGGCGGGTGCGGGCTGAGGTGCTGCCTTCCTTCCTGGGCAGCGGGGGTACTCGCCCGGGGCTTCCACACTCCTGCTGCGTGGCCTCTTCCACTTCCTTTTCATAAGGCCAGAAGTTGAAAGTCCAATACGCCCTTCCTTCAAAAGTAAAAGGATGCTACACATCAATCTCACCCAAGAATACTGATGGATTTAAGAAAACTAAACAAAGCTTTAGGGAGCCGATGTCAGTCTTGCCTTCAGAGAACGCCTCACCACCACCAACGTGGGGAAAGCCAGGAGTGAGAGCGTGGCTCACGGCCTGGAAAGCCATCACTACAATTCACCCTGTTACGCTCCACAGATGCCGAGATGACAGTAGGTCATTGTTAACAGCCAACCCTGATAAGACTTATCCAAACAGGGTCCTGAAGGTATCGTCAAACACAGTTAGCAACCGTTGAAGTAGGTGGGTAGGCAGGGTTCTAAGGCGGCCCCTCCCAGACCCCTGCCTTGGGAGGCATCTTCTCCCCATGAAATTCAACAAAATACTTATCTGGGTACTTGCGGTGGAGGATGTTGCTGATGTAATTAGGTGCCAAATTGTTTGACCTTAAGACAGAGAGTTTTTTGTTTTTGTTTTTAAATGGCTTTTGGGTTTTGTGCCTTACCAAAAGAGAAGCAACTTAGAAATTAATTTATCAGGGTATGTTTTGATGTTATCTTCGCATAAATTTTGTATAATGTGAAGGGAGGATCTGATAAGTGGAAAGATGTTTTCTTGTTGGATGGGAAAACATCGTTTATGTAGCTATCAACTATGCTGCCATTAACTTACACATAAAATTCCATGTCAATAAAAGTTCTAGACGACCCCAATAAAATGATTAGAATTCTAAAATCACACAGGGAAAGTAAATCGGTTCAGACAAAAAAAATTCTGATGAAAGAGGGTAAAAGGGAAATTAGCTTTATGAACTATTAGATGCTATTACAAAAGCTCAGCCATTACCACAGCTTGCTACTATCTTGTGACGAGCCAGGTCGATGGCGCTAAGTTGGTTGGAGCATCGCCCCAGGGTGCCACGGTTGGGGCTTTGATCCCTGGTCAGGGTGCATGCAGGAATCAGCCGAGGAATGTACAGATCGGTGGAACAGCAGATCGATGTTTCTCTCTCTCTCTCTCTCTCTCCCCTTCCACTATCTAAAATCAATAAATTGAATATATATATATCCTTTGAGTCAACAATGCCATGTATATAAATCTACTCATTATGGAAACAAAAAATAGGAACAGTTTAAATGACTAATAAGATCAAAAAGCTATAACCCTAACATTATATTTAACTTAAACTGTATAAATGTGCTTGGTGCTTTTGCAGAACAGTAGAATATGGGTCATTTGCAGGAAAAGTACACATTAGAAAAGAGGAGGAAAATAGCTGTTCTTTGCACTTGAACAAATGTGCACTGTGTGGGTCACCGAAGAGAACAAGGTGAATAAAAAGGGACACACAAGAGAACAAAAAGACTAGGTATCCGAGATTAATCATGCAGTCCTAGCGTAAGGATGAAAAAAGGCTCTGCTCAGAAATAATTAAGATGTAATTATAAGAGCTGGAAAGATTAATTTAAGTGCTTGCAGGTGGTTAAGAAAACCAACTACCACCTTGTAATTGCGAAGGAAACTGAATAAATACATGCAGTTTTTAAATGCTCATCATATCCATAACTCTTTCGCACATGAAGATACGAAAATGCTTTATCTTCAGATGGCAGAGAGGAAATCTGGAATATAGACCAGCGACCCAGTCGTTAGGGATCACGGTGCTGAGGAAGGGTCGGGCGCCCTCAGGAGTCAGTTCAGTACTCCCAGCGGTCAGTGCCGCTGCGGGGGGCTCAGCCTGATTCCCAGTTCGTGGTGGCTGCACACGCCGCGCACCCGGAGTCGGCCTGGGGCATGGTCGCTGCCTTCCGTGACCCCTGGCACCTCATTCCGTCGGGCTCCCAGTTTATTCGGGAGGACCACGTTCCTAAGAGGGCTGGTTTTTCAGTCGCTCTGCACACCTGAGCGGCTCCACTGGCCGAGTTGGGGCTTGGCTCCTCCCGGCTTCCTGACCACCCTGGCCTCGGGTCTCAGCAGGAGGAGGATTTGGCCACAGTAACTGTTTTCTGCTCCGCTCAGTGCCTTCTGGATTCTCCATGTCCCCCGCACTGAGAATTCTCGGTCCAGAGCCCCTCAGCCTCGCCTGCGGGTTAGCTTCGGGGTGGGAGGCAGTCAGGCCTGCAGTGGACACTGAGTTCAACTGCCCGCGCCCGGCTAGGGCCGATTCTCCGGGGCCTGGGGCACTTGTAAGTTAATGGAGGTGTGTGCCCCTCATGCACCTGTGCTGACAATATTGCGCACTATTAAGTCCTGAAAAATACTAACTAGTTATAATCTTCATAACCAGGAGGTTCCTTAGGAAATGAAATCTGACATCTTAAAGTGCTTTGTCTATCTCATGATATTTTACAAAAGAGCCTAGTAGCGGCCTTCGGTCTGATGTATTCTGGGTCAAGTAACATGAATGAGATAAAATACCTTGAGGATTAATGCACATGCTTTGTAAAGTGTCTGGCTGTATGGTTTGGAGTTGGTCCTTAATGTGGACATTTATGGCATCGACACTTGGTTGTAGTATTTCTGTTTTTTTTTTTAAAATTTCTATTTATTTATTGACTTTAGAAAGAGAAAAAGGGAGGAAGGGAGGGGGAGGGAGGGAGCAGGAGAGAGGTTTGTTGTTCCCCTCACTGACTCACTCACTGGTTGAGCCTTGCATGTGCCCTGACCAGGGATCGACCCCATGACCTTGGTGTCTCGGGATGACGCTCTAACCCACTGGGATGTCCAGCCAGGGCTGTTTTGTTTTTATTTTTCACAGAATTTGGACACTGCCTTCTGTTGTTGTCCTGTTGGCAAAACCTTGCCATTTCAAGGAAAGAAGATTCCCTGAATTTGACAGAGAAAGAACAGAGCCCACGACTGAGAGGCGGATCAGAGCAGCCGTCTGTCGCTCTGCGGCCTTGAAATGCACCAGCGCTCGGGCTGCACTGGTTTTCTCCTACCTTGTAACTATTGTTCTAAAAATATTCCCGAGGACCACAGTGATGTGCGTCAGAAACAGGCTGTGTCTCTTATCAGGGGGAAAACAGTGACTGGATGTCCCTGATGGAGCAGAGCTGGTGTAAATCAAACCAACCAATTTCATGTGCCATTTCCCCATAAAAACGCGCTCCCCACCCCAGGCCCGGCCCCTGTGCTCCTGACCACCCGGCCGCGCTGCCCTGAGTTCTCCAAACTCCAATCACGTGGGAACTGCCTCCACACGCCATATTCATGTAAAACCGGATGATTATTTATTTACTTATTTTCACTGAGTTGATCCAATTTCTAACAAACAGATAACAATGATAAAACTTTATAACCTGACTGAGAATTCTATTACCTGTTAAGGCTCTAAACACAAGCCTGCTCTCTCTTTACTGGAGGGTGAATAGCGAGGTAGGAAAGGGGTTCAAACTGTGTTGGAGACAATGGCAACGTCCTCTTTGACAAAATTAGTGGGGCAGCAGGAGAAACGAACAGGACGTGACCGTATACTATTACGCAATGCCGTGCCTATTTTGTGTCCACGGCGAGCTGGCGACCCCCGATCAAGGTTGCCACACCGCATGGCGGACGGGACTCGGGCTCCATCCACTGGGGTCGTGCAGCACACAGCCTGGCCGATGGCATGGCGCTGGCAAAAAAGTCCGTTACTTTTCTCTGTATGATGGCCCTAGTAGTGCGTAGTTGTCTTGAACCTCATTTGAAAACATTTTTGCTAAGACTGTATTGTGACAGCTGTCATATCAGCGTGCATTAAAAAAAAAATCACAATTGGTGAATTTTTGTGCAGTCATTTTAATATTGAAGATGGAAGAAGATATGCACTATTTTCGGTGTATTATGCTTTTTTATTTCAAGAAAGGTAAAAATGCAACTGAAATGCAGAAAAAGATTTGTGCAGAAGAAGGCACTATGACTGATCGAATGTGTCAAAAGTGGTTTGCAGAGTTTCTTGGCACTACTGACGTTAGGCCAAATAATTCTTTGCTGTGGGCTGTCTTGTGCATCGGAAGGTGTTTAGCAGCTCCCCTGGCCTCCACCTGCTAGAAGCCAATAGCGGGGGATAGCTGACATACTGAAAATATCCAAATCAACAAAGCTGTTGGTGAAAATGAAAAATGTGTCTTTTATTTTATGGGAAAATGTAATAGACTTTTTGGCCAACCAGTACATGGCCCTCATTTGGGAAAACACGGGCAGAGCCCGAAGGACATCACACAGGTAAGGACTCAGCCAGCGGTGGCAGAGGAGACAAAAAGCGCCTCATCACGTGAAGCCAGGTCACCTAGACTGTACTTCCTGTTCTTATCACTTGATAGCATTTACCTAAGAAAGAAATGTAAGGGAGCAGAAAGAACACAAGGCCTGAGAGTGGATGCCTTGGATTCTAGCCTCCAGGTCTCTGCAAAGCACGTACCCTGGGTGAGTGTGAAGTGAGCAGCCGCGGCCGGTCCCTGCCATCCCTACAGTACCAAGGCCATCAGCCGCCCTGTTCTTCACAGCCGGGCGTGCGCTGTTGTCAAAGGTCCAAATACTTCATTTTAAGCAGTGTAACTGCCCCCTTGAACCCCCTTGTGTCCATTCAAATTAAGTTTGCAACTGATTCAAGAGATTGAATAGCACTGCGACACGTCCCCCATGCTGAGGCTTCTCCCCGGGGCGCGGCACCTTCAGTGACGACCGGCTTTCACGCGGGCGCTGGGCCGCCTGCACTGCAGGCTCCTTGCCCCGTGCTGTCTTCAGGCAGCTCTTCCAGCCGCAGGGGGCCGATCGGCTGTCCGCAAGTTTTCACAGAAACTTCTCTGTCTCGATGAGCCTCCTTGTAACATGGTCAGAGGAGCCCAATCTTTCGCAAGCTTATTGCCACGGTTTTTCCGTTTGGGACCTCACCACCTAAAGGCGTCACTGCTTTTCATAAACTGTCTTTTTTTTTTTTGCTTTATTTGGGTATTAATTCCTTTTCTTTTGGTAACCTTGTTTAAAAGGGCTCACCAAGGGGGCTAGTAATAAGCTTCCTTCCTATTTGGTGAGCAGTTCTCAAGCTTGGCTACACATCCGGGGAGGCTTCGCAGGGACGAACGCCTGGACCTCACCCCCAGGGCGCCGGACCTCCTCGGCCAGGGCTGTGGGCTGGGTATCGGGATTTCGAAAGCTCCCAGGTAATTTGAAAGTGCACCTGAGACTGAGAAGCACTATGCTAGGTTAGTGCTTTCAAACTTTAGTGAGCACATAGCCTGGGAATCTTGCTAACAGGCAGATGCTGACTCAGTGGGTCTGGAGTAAGGGCCCGAGATCCTGCATTTCTGACAAGCTTTCCGAGGCACCAGGGGCAGCGATGCCGCTCTCCCGCACGCCCTCGGTCCGGGCCAGGACCAGGGGGCTCTCACCCCCACCCCCTCTCCGCCCTCCACCTCCACACACTCAGGCGACACTGGATTCACAGCTCACAAGGGCACGCTGTGTATATACTGTTTTGTTTCTGACTAGCTGACGGCGAGGATTCTTACTCTACTCTCACATGGAAGGTTATCGGAAAAAAGCAGAACTCTCAAACCGGACTTCAGGACGAGGGACTTAGGCTCACAGAATCTAGGGCGCACTTGTGGATGAGGGGACCCACGTAGACCCCCAGAGTTGGTACGAAGATGATTTTAAACAGGACATTCGTGATTCAGCAGGTGCAGGAATAAATCTTTCTGGGGCTTCCGTTGTCTGACTAAAAGTAGGAACTTCTGGGAAGTGAGGCTGCCATAAATTTCCCCCTCTGAGTGGCTTTTGTGCCCAGGAAGGAGACCAAGAGGAAACCCACCATGAACCCCCCCCTCAGGGCCTTGTGGCCTAAAGCGGAGGCAGCCCCTCACAGCCGCAGGAAAAAGCGCCATCCCAAGCGTCACCTCTCCTCTGTTCTTGCCGGAAGCCATCTGTTCTATCCGTAGCAGCCTCTTCTCCGCTCCTCTTCCCCTTCTAACTAAGGTACGCAAACCTCTACCTTGAATCACTTACTAAGCTAACTCGTTTGTGAGCTTCTGTATGCATATGAATGAACAAGGTGCCTTTATAAAACCTGTTTTACAGGTGAAGACACCGAGCTTTCAAGAAGTGAAGCGATCTGCCCAAGGCTTTACCTGAGTCCAGGTGATCTAAGTGCCAGGGGTCGGTGGCGGACGACATCGGTGAGAGCGTGAGCGGGGAGGCCCCGCAGTTGGACTCCACCAGCTCACCCTGGGTGTGCACGTGCGCGGAGGCGTTGGTTTGTCGCAAGGCCGCCTTGAGGGGGGCGATGTGGTTGAACTGGACTCGGGAGAGGCACCCGGTGAAGCCTGGGGTGTTGTACTTGTGAATCTCTTGGTCAATCTTCCCTGTTTCTAAAAGAAAAAGAAAGAAGATGTAAAAGTCTTATCCCACTTGCTATGTTCCAGCTGCAAAATACACTCGTCTTAGAATGCTTGGGTCCAAATCTTACTCTCAGGTTTCAGGTGAAGATGTTATGTCCTTTTAGATGAAATATTAAGGACAAGATAAGGCTTAGGACTAGAGACTTCACTTTAAAAAGACATTCGGTGTTACTAGAGAATGTGGCAGGCTGAGGAGAATAAGACTATATCTGTTAAAATAAAATACATTCATAATTACCTCCCGGATACTTGAGATACTGTTGAAACTAACAGCATACTTGGTTCTGATTGATTTTTGTTTCTGATGCTTTAATGCCTCTCTTATGGGTATCGAACATGCCTCCTGCCTCCTGTACCTCTTTTGCATCTCTTTCTTTCATTTCTCTGCATCCTCACTGCTTGCTCCCTGTGGTAGAGCCAGGTTTTGAGGGTGAAAGGAAAGGGGGCATCAGGTTGAGGTTTGTTACATTCTGGGACCAGTGGGAGTCTGATGGGGTCAGAGCTCAGGCCAGACAGCGAAGGGCCTTGAAGGCCCCGGTAAGATGTTTGCATTTCAGCATGAAACTCAAAGCTGTTTCCGCCGCAGAGGGCTGTGATGGGGACTGGTTAGAGAGAGAACGCTCGTTAGTGGCAGATCTCATTAGCCCGCAGCGCCCGCGAGCTCCCTGGGCTGAGACGGGGTCTGCAGGCTGAGGCAGGGCCACGCCACGGATGTGGCCAGCGCCCTCTGCGTTTCTCACTGGCATCTTCTTGCCCTTCGCCGAGCCCTGACATAATCTATAGCGAATCAGGTTTGGTTCTGTCTCCTCTGCTAGAGACCTGGCTGGGGAGCTTCTGACTCCAGCTTTATTTCACGTGGTCCCTGACTCTGTTCTCTATTGAACAGTAAGCAGGGCAGGCTCCCCAGTCGCACCACAGACAATGAACAGTTTCAAAGCTGTGTGTACCTGAGGGTTCCCAATCTAAGGTGGGGCCCCCACTTCTCAAAGGGCCGTCCTCTCCTGAGTGTCTCCCCTGAGCTGACCCTCAGGGAGTGAAAACAGACGAGGTAGCTGCCCAGAGGGAAGCCCCAGGGAGGGGGTGTCTGATGGTGCACCTGGGACCAGAGGAGCCGTGGGAGGGGGCAGGGGTGCCAGGCCGTGGGGGCTGTGAGCCCCGGAGGAAACGGCAGCTAAGCAGGCAGAGGTGGGGACTGGGCTGCAAGAACACGTCTCCGTTCTCTCAGCGGCGTTTTTATGCTGCTCGCTCTCTCCTTCAGCTTTTGCCTCTCTGTGCTTTCTCTCTATTGGGAGAAACCCCCATTTTGTCAACTGTTGCTCCTCTCCTGAAACGTGACTGGGTCACAAGCGCCAGAGCTCTGATGCCCAGGAGAGCAGAAGCAGTGTTTCCAGTTCTGGGTAGTGTTCCAGAGCTGGTTCCTATGCCTCCACAGACCCTGGGCTGAGACCCCCGCGCGGGCAGGGGGCAAGATTGCGATCGCTGCTCTTGGTGCTCCTGGTCCTGCTGGGTCCAGCCCCAGGCCACGTGACAGTGAGAACACGAACAGGTTCTTAGGAGCCGAAGTTGGTACACACGGTGCTGCTGTGGTGAACACCTTCTGTGCATTATTTCATCAGGTCTCCAAACAACTCTCTGAGCTGGACAGGATCATCCCTACTGCATGGAAGGGGAAACTGAGGCTTAGAGAGGCCAAGGCTTTGTCAACGGATGGGTGTTTACGTTCCATGTTAAAAAAACTAGAAAACGTTTTGTATTATTCTCAATTTCTGTCTGAACAACGCAGTGTATTATAGTGTTTTTATATTTATTTGGGCTTTTGGCATTTGTCATCAGGGACTTTCTGGAAATGGCATAGTGAAGCTTTTTAAAAATAATAATAAAAAAACTTTAACGGCTGCTACAGACTGCTGTAGGACCATGTCTACCACGTATGTCTCCTCGGGGACGGAGCGGACGACCAGTGTTGGAGGTGCCGGCCGCTGTCAGGCTCTGCCAGCGTCACTGACGGTGCCAGCGAGCTCTGCAAACACGTCTGGAATGAAGACCCGCACTTCTAACGAGTGGTCGTGAGGCTACTGCGTCAGGGCATTTGAGCTTATTACAAGTTAATTATGCTAAGGGCCTGAGCTGGCCTCACACGAGAAGAACTACGAAAGTACGATTTACTGTAAGAAGCTCCTTTCCACGTGGCGATGCGTCCGTGGAGGGAGGCCTGCTCTGAAGAATGCAGATCTGAGAAGAGTGGTGCAGTCTCTGCCCTGGAATTAAATTCTCAGGCCGCAGTTAGCGCTTGAACGTCTGAGAGTCGCAGCGATGTGGGTTAGAGGAAATAGCCCGCTTAAAACACTGACCTAATTCCTGGCACCGCCTTAAAATGCAATGCTCCTGCAGCACTCGGCAGGAGCACGCAGTCGCAGCTGCAATGCATTAGCACGCTCTCCCCTCGCTATTGCTATTACCAGGCCGAATGGCGAGATCTGAGGAAAGGGCACCTATGCGAGAGAGAGGGGAGAATAAAGCCAGCCCTGCTGGCGACAGAACCGGGCTCCCGCCCCCGGGACCTGTCTGAGCGCCCCCTCAGAAACTGGGCCGACACCGAAATGCCCACGCCTCAAAAGAGGTTCCTCCTTTTCCTTTGAGACTATTTGCATTCATCTACATTCTCCTCTTGTGTAGCCCACGGTATCTATTCATCAGCTGATTTTTGTTATATTCTCCATTTTTAAAAAAGTTTTCTATGAATACTTTTTTTGGAGAGGGATGTGATATTATAAAACAAAAAATAAACGTGATGTTTTACTTTTTGTG
Organism: Pteronotus mesoamericanus; assembly: GCF_021234165.1. Taxonomy (NCBI): domain Eukaryota; kingdom Metazoa; phylum Chordata; class Mammalia; order Chiroptera; family Mormoopidae; genus Pteronotus; species Pteronotus mesoamericanus. The sequence continues at coordinate 78,934,580 of NW_026555329.1, read as the reverse complement.
AAAAAGAAACAAAAGATCCTAGAATGTTAACGGGACTTAGGACAGCAATGACGGAGGCCTTCCGACAAGGCCTGCTGGGCTGCGGGCTGGGCCGGGCCCCCTGTGAAGTCTCTGTGAGGTCAGTGTGAGGTTGGCAGGGCAGGCCCTGGTCCCCGAGCATCGTTCCCCCGGCCCCCATAGGAAGGCCATCTCCCAGTGGGGACACAGGACGCTTTTAGGTCGTTCAGAGACTGGGCCTTAAGTAACATCCACCATAGAATGAGGAAGTTATTCCCTTAGTTCTCTTTCAGTCTTTCAAAGGCTCCGTTTGGGACTGGACTGTCTTTTTACCACACCAATACGTGCCTTCTTTTTTTTTTTTTTTTTTTTTTGACAAAGACAGCAGACCTCAGACCTGGATGCTTCGGCAGGCAAAAGTACTGGATTTCATAGTATTTCATACACACACACACACACACACACACGTGTATATCTATCTATCTATCTATATATATATCTATAGGCCAGCACAAATAAGGTTCCTTTTTTATTACATAAAAATCTTATTATAACATCATAAGCATGTAATTCTGTGACATGACGATACCACACTCAAGCACACCATGTGACATTTTAGGTGAAAGGTTCACATGGCGGCCCCTCCCGTGTGGGACAGTCACGTACCCGACCTGCCACACTCAGCGGCACTACTGCTGCTGCCCCCGTGCGTTTGCCGCTCTCTTACTGTCACAGCAAGCGATACTGGTATTTCATTTTATGATCATAATGTAAAATTTCCCCTTAACATCGATGTTTTCCTTTTACCATAATTTTATGTAAGTATAAACTTACGAGTCCATTTCAAGAAAAATAGTAATACGTAAAGGAGGTAACCAGTAATGGCAAAAATGTTATGAGAAATGGCAAAAATTGTGCTCTTGGTCCTTGAATTGCTCTTCGTTGGGAAGCAGGGTTGTGGAAGAACTTGATTTTCCACCTCTGTTCCGGGAGCACGGAATTCCCCGCTCTTCACATTTAATCCCTGACTACCCATCACTTGAGAACATCGAGGGCCCCCAGGGCCCCTCCCTGACTCCGCGCCTGGCTCTACCTGGACAGGTGTGCTCACGCCCTCCGCATTCAGGCCGGAAGCCTGAACTGTGCCCCTGAGAACAGAGACCGGGTGGCCCTCATCTTTGTGTGCCGGGCCGCGTCTGTAGCAGCGCTCGTGTGCCGTAACCCTCCGGTGACCGCGTGCTCGACTGAGGCCGCAGGACACAGCTGGCCCCAGAGGCTGGTTGTGAGGGAGGGGACCGGCCCCCAGGAGTGGGGCATTAGATCTAGCAGAGTTTGCTGGGGGCTAGGGTCTGCCAGCTTCAGGGGGTCAAACGCTGTGGCACGGGGCCTCGGGAGAGGAGGGGGAAGTAGCAGATTTAGATCCGAGAGGTCGTTGTGTGTTTATTTCCAGAGCGCTGTTCCCTGGGAATCCATCTCACTGAAAGCGTGCTCATCTTTGGAACAAGGCTGTGCTGTTTCTCAGCACCCTGTCGTTGCTCAGTAAGCCAGCACGGAGCAGAGGCTGCGTGGGACTGATGGAGTCAGTAGGAAGTGGGTTTAAAACCCCTGCCTGGGTGAAACCTTTAAAAATTCCTGTAAAATCAGACTGAAGTGGGGCTGGAGTGTCGTCGCAGGGCGTGCGTTGGAAACCATGGCCAGGGCGCCGCTGGGCTGGCGGCCACCCTCACTCAGGACTCCCCGGGCTGGGCCCGAGCATCCGGCCTCACCCGAGGGAGGAGCTGACGCGGGCAGTGAGGTGGCTGCAATGGTCCCATTTGGGCCTAGTCATACAGAGCCTGAATGGGTTCCAGGATTTATTATTCCCAGAATCAAGTAAAAGGGAAATAATCATAACTGAAAGAAACCACCCCTCCCAAAGACAGTAACAAAAGCCAAGCCTTAATTTAAATATTCAAAATAAGACCCTACTAAACCTCACTTCTCAATTCTAGCAAGATGGTATGGTAAGCGTGAGGTAGGGCCCTGAATGCAGACTCCAGGTTCAGTGTTGGCTCCTGGTTATCAGAGGCTACAGTTTTTGAGCAGTGACATCTTCCTGACCAGCTGCTTTTCAGAAGATGCACCGCTGGAATGAAATCTGTATCCACAACGCCTGTGTAAATTGTGTATTACCTTTTGTTAATCCTTCACTGTATTTACTATATGCTTTTCTCTCTCATGGGGGAAGGCGGGACGAAAATATGCACGTGTCATTTAAATAGTTCTCGACCCATGACCTTCGCTAACTCCACTGCAAAGAGCTGATCCGCCGGGAGAAACAGACCCTTCTTTTCCTCCCTCCCACATTGTCATCTCTGTAACTCTTTTTCTAAGGACTGATAAAATGAAATTGGATTTTTTTTTTCCAGAAACAGCAATAAAAAGAAATGTCTTAATGTGAAGACGTTAGTCTACTACATTATTTTGCAACAACAGAAAGTATTACATTTTTATTTGTATAAACTTACTGCAGTCCCTGAGCTTTTGGGGATACACATGTAGGTTGAAGTTGTCATTCTCATCCCTACAATCTAGCCTGAAACTGCGGACCTACTATGGTTGCTGGTTAATGAAACACAGCTGTTCTTACAACGCGACGGGGAAGACGGGACCCCTCGAGGCCCCCAAACACATTGGCGTCCCACTGAAATACACCCCTGAAGATGGATTCCCCGTTTTTTTCCTGAATGGCCCCAGGTGTCAGTCACAAGACACAGCACCGGGTGCCCCTTTCTGCCGCCGCAGGTGCCCTGCTACCCTACGCACAACAGGCTCTGAAAGTAACAAGACCTTTGAGGCAAAGGGACTTCGCTGTTGGTCATTTCACAGGGCTGGGCGCTGTGACTTACCTCGTTAGAAACGCAGGGCTGAGCTTGCCTCTCTCTCAGCGTCTGCGTAACCCTAAGCCACGTTCCGCGCTCAGAAGAAAAAAATTACCAAACTCTTATGTACAAAGTGTCCAAATGGAAATGTAGGAAAAAAAGCATCATTTCTCTCTCTGTATGCCTTGCTTCTGCTAAAACATTTTTGTAATTACATTTATTGGAGTGACTTTTTTTAGGCTTAGAAAAGTTCTATAGTCAACACTCTAAAGAGAGTGAGTTCAAGCTTTTAAGTTTTTCCCTTAATTCCTCTCCAAACCCTTGAAGACGGACTATTCCCGCCACGCCCAGCCCCCGGTGGTCTTGGCCGCTCCCTGCGGGGGCAGGGGCGTGGGCGACAGCAGAGGGTGCCGGCCTCGGACACGTCACCCGCGGCACAACGCAGGGGAGGCCGGGGAAGGTGTGTTAACATGTTTTTGCTTTTCTAGATAATGTCAACTTGAGTGATTCAGTAAAATAAAAAGCGGTTTCCTCCCTTTGTTCTTGCTTGTATTTTCACTCCTGCGCCAGGAGCCCTTTAAAGCTGTCTTACCCGAGAGAAAGAAGTCCGCCGAGGACTACGGCTGCGTGACAGGTTGACATTAAAGCACCAGTTCACGGGCTGCTGAGCTCGGGGTTGAGCGACGAGCTCTGACAGGCTCGCAGAGAGGGGGACGCTGCCAGGAAGCGGGCCGGGGGGGACCCTCGATTTGCTCTCCACGTTACGTCCCCAACAGCACGCAGAATTCAAACCTTGGGGCTCCGCCACATGAAACGATATTCAAGGCCAAGGCTGAGCCTGCCACTGAGCGGTTTGCCGCGTGGATTTGATGTTTAATTGTATTTGCCCGACGCTGCACAGGAAGGGGGTCTGGACGCGGACGGCAGGCCCGTGGGGCTGTTGTGTGTTCCTTCCAATGGCCCCTTTGCTCTGCTCTGCCTCCCAAACCGGCCCATGACTTCCAGGTGGAAGGACAGCCCACTAGGTCGGGGGAATGGACAGAGGCTTTCTACGTTTCAGCGGAGCATTTTATTAAATCTCTTGTGGAACTTTCATGGTCGAGACAGATGTGCACAGGGTTCATATCTTACTATCTTATGATAGTAAGAGTAATATTTTAAAGGCAGAACTATAACGAGATGGACCGTGGGTGGAATTCAGTCAGAGTGAAAATTGGCTTCAGGGGAGAATTTAAGTGGTACAATTCCAGGCAGTCGTTTTATCGCTGTACTAATTTGGATAAGAAGTGGCACATTGACCAGCGTATCATGATAGGGTCACAAGCCAAAGGGACTCTGAGAGGCTGGAATGATAGCCTGGCTCCAACTAGGAGAGTTTAGCAGAAACAAGTACTTAATTTCTGTAACTGAGAATACTACCCACCTCCTTCCACCCGCAAAATCACCTTCCATATCAAGTTGTAGGGAACACACCTCATGCAGCCTGCACCCGCCTCCCGGTCTTGCCCCCACACTCCAGCCCCGCAGGACTAGGGCAGTTTAATTACAAGTGAGTTGGGAGTTCAGAGAGAGACATGGTCGAAACAAGGCAGGGAAGGAATGCAGCGTCTCCTCTCAGAGGTGTGAGCTCGGAGACTGTCTCCTTGGGTCAGAGTGAACCCAGAGGGGTATTCAGTTCAGGACAGAAGGACGGAGCCTTCGGGACAGGCAGCGATAAGACACCAGGGTGTGCACAGTGGACGGCCACCACGCCTGAAACTGTCACATGACACAGTCAAAGGAACTGCAAATGCCCCCTACCCCGACTTTTGGAAAATCCACGTCACCAAAGCTCCCTGCCCTGTGAACTGCTGAGCGTTCCTGACGGCAGTAGGGTGGACCATCCAAACAAAGCACAGGAGAAAAAGAAGAGCAAAGCCAATGCCACCTGCATCCGTCTCTAAGTCACCTAAATCCAGTGACTTGCATGACTCGCGGGGGGTTTAGAGGGCTGTTGATTTTCACCTTCCTTTTAACGAAGGACGAGGGACTCTCTGGGCCATGTTTTCGTGGGGACCTTCATTGTCAGCTCCGACTGGGCCAGCTGCAGGCTGATTTCCCAGGCGGGCACAATCTCTAGTCCTGTTATTATCTCTGCCCTCCCAGCTGCCTGTGCGTGTCCCTGGCGCGTCCATCTCCACTTCGGAAGGTGCAAATTACAGTGGCAGCAGCCCCTGGGAGAAAACGCACTTTCTAGAACGAGCTGGTAGTCATTTTCTCCTGGGGTCATGCTGTGTGCTTTGTTTCAGGGAGTACTGAAGCTTACAGTATTTTATGGGACAATTGCATTAATCTCTCTCCTAAAATACGGTGTTGTGAATCCTAGGCATCTTGGGAAAATGAATCTGCCTGAGAAAGTTGTTTTTCTGGGTGACTGAGGATTTAACTCTCTTGGCAGGAGCACGTTCGGGTGTTTCTAACTGAGCATCTGCCCAGAAGGTTCCCTCAGTTCCGGGGACCCACTGCGGGGCCACGCTCTGGCTTCCCCAGGCGCTGCGCTTGTCCGCGAAGGCCTTTTTCTCTGTAACGAGCAGACAGGATATTCGAGGGCTGAAAATGAACGAATTAAAATATTATGACATTCTTTTCCACCTAAAAGTTCATTTTCTTCATTCTGGCTCTAAAAGAAATTGAAACACGTTCACAGGTCTCTGAGGACGGGAGCCCTGGGCACTGCGGCTCCGAGCGCGGGCATGTGCCGGCCCCCGCGGGACACACCGGCGCCTTTCCCTGGTGGCTTGCGGCTTGGCGGGGACGTTGTTTTATTATGCTACGGAGACAGCTGTCCCGCAGCTCCGGATTTTGCCTTTTGGGATACGGGTCTGCATCCGCTTTTCCCCTCATCTGATAAAGGCGGAGCAAAGGCCGCGCCCGTGGGCCGTGGGCCCCGGCGCCTTTCCCTGGTGGCTTGCGGCTTGGCGGGGACGTTGTTTTATTATGCTACGGAGACAGCTGTCCCGCAGCTCCGGATTTTGCCTTTTGGGATACGGGTCTGCATCCGCTTTTCCCCTCATCTGATAAAGGCGGAGCAAAGGCCGCGCCCGTGGGCCGTGGGCCCGGCCGCCCTCCTGCGAGCGTGACTAGCAATTGCACCCCCTCGGAGCTCCCTCCTTCCTGAAGGTCGTCTTCGTCTCCACCAGCGTGTTAACATTTATGAGCCGTTTTAAAATAAATGAGTTATCTTCTTCAAAAGATGGCGTTTCTTTAGCCATGATGCTATCTATTGTTGGTACACCTTCTTCTCAATGTTTGGTTTTCAGGCAAAATTTCATGGAAAAAAATGTGCTTTTCATTTCAGAGCAAGACTGAGATGAGTCTTACACAGATCAGCTTTTAATCTCCATCCATCCATCCATCCATCCATCCATCCAATGATTCATTCAACACTGTATGCGAGGTGGTGGAAATCCAATACTGAACTGGAGTTCCTTACCTTCAAGGACTGTAATTTAATCTCATAGAGTATTGTATATCCAGACCATATGCTGGGTACCGATATTATCGGCTGCATGAATGAATGAATGAATAAGTGAAAGACAAAAGGGCTACTTCTTCAGGGTGAGCTCAAAAGCCAGCTGAGCAATGAGCAAAACGTCCTACCCTTTCTTATGGGAAGGCTATGGCTCTGCAGTGATATTTCACTAAGAATTGAGGCGGGGAAGGGAGACGTTATTCAGACAGGACGATCAGAGAGGCCCCTGCTGAGCTTACATTTGAGTCCTGATTCGTCCTCAGGGAGCCCTGTGCTCACTCATCCAGGGGAAGGCGCTCGCGGCCCAGGAGCAGCGGCTACAGGGCCTGGGGAAACCCCCGCCAGTGCACCTTGGCTCCCCTGCAGGGCGAGACCGGGGCTGGAGCGAGGGCAAGCCCTGCTCACCCAGGGGTAGACCAGCTGGCTCTCGAGCTTCCCGTGAGCAGCTCTGCGTTCAGCTTGGCTTGTGAGCACGGAGGGCCCTCCGGCGGGACAGCTCACCTGTCCGTAGGAGGCAAGGCAGCTCGCAGCCCAGCGCACAGCCCGGATGCGGAAGGACAGGCGGGCAGACAGAGGCCTGGGCCTGGACACGGGAAGACTGGAGGGCAACGGTGGAACCATGGCCTCAGGGAACCCGCAACATGACATTTCCCCGAACTGTCGCACCTCATACTCCAGTGTGGCGATCAGACCAGACCAGCCACCATAGCAAAGACCCATAAGGACCCCATCACTGGTTGAGCTGGTGTCCACAGAGAAATGTTGAATTCCTAACCCCTGATACCTGTGAATGCGACCCTATTTGGAAACAGTCTTTGCACATGCAATCAACTGAAGATGAGGTCCTACTGGACTAGGGTGGGCCCTAATCCCACGACTGGTGTCTTTAGACGAAGAGGAGAAGAGACACAGACACACACACACAGACGCCATGGGAAGACGGAGGCAGAGAGGACAGCCTGACGCCGCACAGCCACGGGCACCGAGCATGGCCTGCCCCGACTACCAGAGGCCAGGAGAGGGCAGATTCATCCCGAGCACCCAGGGAAGCACACCTGCGAGGCCTTTTCCCTGCAGCTTGTGAGGCGGGCAGGCCTGGGGCGCCTGACGCACGCGGGAGACCAGGGCCTTGCCCAGATGCAGCCTTGGGCCCTGCGTCCGTTCCCGGGCTGAGAGCTGGGAGCTGTCGCTTGCTGTTTTGTTCTCATGGCGGTTTAGCGCACCCTTCTGCTTCACATTGCACGCAGGCGCCCAGCACTCAGCCCTCTGCCTGTGGCTGCTCGGCTGCAGCCACCGCTTTGGAGGGGCCCTGAGGACTCCCCCAGAAGCTCCTGGGACGCAGGTCGCCCTTTCTACAGACTCCTTTTGTTGAGAAATTTTATTGTATTTTTCACATCTGGGGAAAAAGTCCTCAATTAAGGAGCGAACTACAAATCTTTTAAAGTAATGACCACTCTATAAAGGTAATGTGTCCACATCTGAGTATCCTGAGCTACATGTATAAAACCAACAATGGAGACAATTTCCTGTGTACCCCTGGGCAACGAGCATTTTCTCTGCAGACAGTTTAAACCTTACTTATTTTTAGACAGAGGGGAAAGGAGGAGGAGAGGGAGAAACATCGATGTGAGAGAAACATCAATAGGTTGCCTCTCGTACATGCCCTGACCAGGACCGAACCTGTAACCCAGGCATGTGCCCTGACTGGGAATTGAATCGGCGACCTTCCCCTTGCAGGACAATGCCCAACCCACTGAGCCACGCGGGTCACGACTCTCCAGACAATTTTGATAGTGGAACTCCGTTAAAATTCATACAGCAAAAAAGGCAGCTTGAGACATCAAAAAAACCCCTGTGAGTTGGATAATTTGATACTGTTCTCGTGAATGAGTTTTCTGAAGGGCCATCCAAAAGAAAAGAAAAACTTTCCTCAGAGGAAACTTTCAGAGGATTGTGTAAATATTCCATCTCTTGAGCAGTTTAACGGCCTGTACCTTCCATTTCGGAACTCTGACAGCGACCAGCCCTAGGTGAATGGCGCGCACACACGGAACTGACATCACATATAAGTCGCTCTTAAGAGAAGATTGGAATGTCCAGATCTTCCTCCTATAAAAACACTGCCTTCCAATTCAGCACAGAAAAGCCATCTAAATGGAGCTGTCCTTATTCACTTTAAGAAGGGAGGCTTTGCCCTTGTTGCAAACTGTGGAAAGTTCTAGAAGAGCTGAGGAGCCCTCGTGGTTTTCTCCTTCCGTACTGATAGGCTGACACAGGGGAACGGTATAATAGCGGCCAGCATCCTGAGTGCGTATTTCATGTCCTGCCCAGAGCAATTTACATGCATTACCTCCTTTAATCCTTGTCGCTGCTCTGTGAAATTGGCGCTATTATTACCTTCCTTTTCCTTTGACAGAGGAAACAGCCCTGGAGATGTTAAATACCTTTTTTCTTTTTTTAAAGATTTTATTTATTTATATTTAGAGAGGGGAAGGGAGGAAGAGGGAGAGAAACATCAATGTGTGGTTGAGATGTTAAATATCTTAACCCTTCTTTTACCCCGATCGTAACTGCTCTACTCTAACACATTTCTGATCATTGAAAGCAGCATATCTGAAAACTAAGACGTGTATTTATAAGGGAGGCCAGTTCTGTTTCCAAAATCTCCCCCCCCCCCCCCGCCCCGAATCTTAAACCAAAGTGTGCAGCCTCTAATTGTGGCCTCTCAAGGTGCAGCCTGGGTGCCCCAGAAAGAGGATGAGAGCCCCAGGCTCCTGGCGGGGGCCGGGCAGGCCAGCCAGGCCCTGCGGCCCAGAGCAGTGCCCTCCCAGCGGCAGGCTCCGAGGCCCCAAACCTCCCGCTCCGCCCTCCCCGTGTTCACGCAAGCCGGCCCGGGGTAGCCTCGCGGCCGCCTGCGGCTCCCGTCCTTCTTCCCCGTCGTTCCCCATACCGCCCCCCGAGGAGTGCCTCTAAAACTCCGCGGGGTCCCCTCACGCCCCTCCAGGGAAAGAACACGCTCGCGGGATGGTGGGCAGGACCCGCCACGCTCTGACCCCTGCCGGCCCACCCACCCCCTCCAGTGGCCCGCCCCCCGCCCCGAGCGACCTCCAGGCTGAGCCGGGTGCACCCTGTTGGTCTCCCCAGAGTGCCAGGAGTTAACAGGGCTCGTTACATTGATGGAGCCCAGGTTTCCTCCCCTGCTAGACCGGAAGCTTCTTCTCAGAGAAGGCACGTGTCCCCCGCACAGAGCAGAGTGCCTGGACGGGGCTCCGCAGGTCGCGCGTGGGGGGAGGGCGTGTCTCTCCGGTCTCACAGCTCCCTGCGGGCCTGAGTGCTTGTGAAGTTTCTACCTACAAACACCCACATGCTAACGACAAAGCAATTGCTTTGGTTTCCTATGCATATGTTTAATCCCACTTCCTACATGTGATACAAATGTTTAGTTAAAATCAGGGAGGTTTATTAATACTTTCTAGATAAAGCCCCCATGCTTGGCCCCGGGGAGACGGAGAGAAACGGGTGGAGCTCACCCCCCACGCGGGGCTCTCAGTCTCAGGAACGACATTAGCCGGGGCCAGTCATGAAGAAGGACCTGCTGCACAGTCAGGACGCAGCTGGAGGTCCGGACCGGGGCAAAGGGGACCAAGGGGAGCCTGTGGGAAGCGACAACAGGACTGATCGCTGACCCAGGGTGCGGCCTGGAAAGGGAAGGGGCAGGGAGGGGGGCAGGCACATCCCAGGACAAGCGGACCCGCGGGGCAGCGCCGCCCAGGGCGCCGGAGGAGCGGGGCGCCGGCCGGGGCGGACCGCGCAGGGCCTCAGGGTTCCAACGGTTCGCTCTCGCTCTGCTGAGCCCTGAGCACCTCTGAAGACTTTCCCTTTTTAACTGTGGTTAAACACCTAACAAGTACGAGTGCGGGAAAATTTAATCAGAGATGTGAGTCAGGGCAGCCCGGCCTTGGCGAGCGGGGCCCAGGCCGGAGGAAACCAGCACGTGGGGAGTCGGGGGAGGGAACAGCCCCGCCCCGCATGAGGGGGCGGGGCCTGGCGGGAAGGACGGCGCGGGGCGGGGCCCGAGGCGGCCAGCTGAACAGACTCCACTTGCAGACAACGGACGGACTTCTGCAACTCTGTTCTTCTTTGCCTGGTTTGGCACAGAGGAACGAGTGTTGACAAATGCCAGGACAGTTAACCCAGTAGAGGATACTGCTTGTTTCAGAGGGAACAGACACTGGCGTTTTCCCCAGGGGGCCCTATTGCTCGCAGGGTCACTTCTGGGGTCCCTGCTCCTTGACGGCAGGAGCAGCAGGGAGCCAGGGCTTTCTTGGCGGGTGTGGCACTCACTTTGGCGAGGGGACTCTCAGTGGCTGTTACTATCGGGGAGTTCGTGGGCTGAAGACAGCGTGGTCACTCGGGGAGCACCTGGGAAATTTTTATACCACACACCCTTTTAAGGTCCAGTCTACTTGGCCAATTTTGTAAGAGTGAGTGGAAAGATCATGTGTCAAGTAAAATGGAAAAAAGTGCACATGGACAAAAATTAATGCTGTGTTTTAAATGGAAACATTTTTTAAAAGCTGAAGTTGTGAATACTGACAAAACGCCAATGTTGTTATACGCTGTGAGTGCACTCAGGCCCGTATGCACAGAATTATCCTTTCAAAATGAAATAAGAGTGGTAGTATTTTTTTTTTTTAAATCCGCACCTGAGGACATGTTTCCATTGATTTTTTTTGGTGGCGGGTGGAGCGGGGGAGAGAGAGAGAAAGAGATCAATCGACCTGAGGGAGAAATATAGACTGGTTCGCTGTTTACATGCCCCGCCCTGGGATCAAACCCACAACCTAGGTACGTGCCCTGACTGGGAATCAAACTGGCAACTCTGGAGCACAGAGCGGTGCCCCAACCAAGGGAGCCACACAGCCAGGGCTGGGGGGTAGTGTTAATAGTTACAGTTTATAGATGAGGAAGCCACGGCTTCGTTCTGCTAAGTAACTCATCACACAGCTCACCGATGGCTGAACCAGGGTTACAGACGTCCACCCCTAGTTCCTGGAAATCTAAGCCCCCACAGCTACAGAAAAGAATGCATACTCTGGTGACCAGTGTGGCACGTGGCATGGCTCTCCTCAGTGGCACAGACAGGCCTCTGACGGATTCTGTTCCCCTCTATTTGTACAGCCTATTACTTTGTTCTCAAGTTATATAACATGTTTCTGGAGAAAAAGCAATCCAACTCCTGATAGACCTGTGTTGATTCATGGCCCAAGGGAACACCAAACGGATCCACCCCGTCCGAGCCGGTGAGGTTGGGGTGTCCGCGTGTGGGCACCAAGCCCTGGCTGACTCTGTCCCCTGCCTCTCGGGTTGAGAGTGCGTGAGTGACGGAGCGGGTCAGTAAGCAGAGATGGACCCCAGGCTGCCTTCCCGGCAGGGAAGGGCACCGGCGAGGGGCATATGCGGCCATGGACATGAAGGACCTAAAGTTAACTTGGCAAACTACTAGCACTTAGAGTGGGAGAGGGAAAAACCCACCAACTGAAATGAATCTGTAATTAATTCTCTGAATGCTGTTAAGACAGAACATTGGAGGATTAGGCGCGGAGTGTCCTCCAAGGGCAGCTGGGCTGCTGGATGAAGAGGTGGATTTCCTTTATTATCTTTTCTAAGTCAGGACCGTCATTCCAAACCCTCAGGAGAATAACCTGCTAAACTTCTAGCTTTCAGTGAGCGCGGAGATGCTGACCTTTTAAAACACACCCCTCCAAGGCCCAGCTTGCACGCTGTTGAATCAGTGTGAGGTTTTGCCGGTTTGTCAGGAACAACACCCTTTCGTCCACATCCAGGGGTCTGAGGTCTGCATAGCGGCCCGGACCTGGGGCGCTGCGCCGTGTCCACAGGCAAGGCCACGTGGAGAATGCGAATTTCTCACCGCCCCCCCCCACGGGGGCTGGTGATTCTGGGGGCATGAGGGAGAGCTGGAGCCCAAGGACAGAGGAAAGAGTTGGGCTTTGTTCAGAATGTGTGTGTTTCCGACTTTGGAGGGGAGGGAAAAGGTGTGGCTTAGGGCACTTGTCCCCAAAAAGGGAGGTGCCTTAGGAAACCCCTCACCTGCCCTGTCCCAAGGCAAACCAGGCTGCTGCCGGCCCCCTGTGCATTGGGGCACCTGGGAGGCCCGGGCTGGGCGTGGAGGGAGGAGGAGAGACGCAGCGCGCCCAGCGCTGGACCAGCACTCGACGGGCAGCCCAGAATAATCTGCCGCTTCAGGGTTGGGCCTCAATCTGCATGGAGCCATCTTGGCCCCACCAGTGACTTTTCTGATAGAGCAGTTCGAAGAAGTAAAGGTTGCCTCGGTCATCAAAAGGAACCAGGGAAATGGGGCAGAAGCGAAGTGCCTGGGACTAAGATTTGCTTCAAAATACTGGATGCTCCTATTTGCTTGATGGGCTTCAGACCAGATTTTTCCAGTTTATCAAAACAGAGTAGATTCCCTGATGAGTCCTCGATGCCCGCTAGGTCTTGCAAAACTGAAAGTTTTGATTTCTGGGGTTTATCCGCGTTTTCAAGTTGTACAAGCTGGCTCTGTGCCGCACAAACTGCTTACTTTGAGATTTTTAAAACATTTTGCATTTGTTTATCTCACAATAACATGAATTTAGGGCTTAAAGTTAATTTTCTGGCTAAACTTTAGTCTAATACAGGAAATTTTGACTGTTTATATTCAAACTAAAATCTTTGGTAATAAAAATACCAGAAGCTGAAGACCACAGATACAACTGTATTAATGGAATATAATACGGATTTTTTTGGTTTGCCTTTCACTTTTTGAATCAAGCTTACTGACATATAATTGGTATACAATAAATGCACCCATTTTACATGTATGTGCACTTTTGGTGAATTCTGCCAAATATTGCAGATACACCTATGTATAATTACCATTGCAATCAAGACCTGTGAGACATGTGAGCTGGAAATTTGTACAAATTCCTGTTTTCACTTCCTGTTATTTGTGCGTATCTGAGTGTTTGTGTGAAAATTCACCCCTGAAGAATTACTTAAAATAACTTGTCCTGGTGGAAAACTTTTGAGAATAATTTCACTTGAGATTCTAACATTTGTATAAGAAAATTTGTATAAGAAAATTTATAGAACAACATGGCCTCATGCTTAAAAGCTCATCAGGTACTGTTGATTTGTAAGAGAGTTTTTGCCAGCAGTAATGTTTTTTCCTCGTTTTCTTTTTTTTTAGGTCCCTTGAGAGTGTTTTACAGACCACGCAGCAGCATGCCCGCCTCAGCTGGCCTCAGTTTCCAGGTTCGGGGGTAGAAATCATTCCAGAACCCGACGTTCTGCAAAACTAGATGTGACTGTACAAAAGCATATTGGCAGTGCCTTTAATAAAACCCGCATTGGCTTCCTCTCCTGCGTTCTGTCTCCTCTGTCTCACCCCACAGCCTCCGCGAGCGCTTGCTTTAGGGCGATTCTCAGAGGGAAGAGCAAAGGACTAGAAAGCGGCCCCAAATCACGAGGCTGACTCCGGGGCCTCAGAGGGGCACCCAGGGCTCCCCCTCGGGGCCTGTATCAGCCTTTGCTTCCGCAGCAGCAGTGCTGCTTCTGGACTACAGGTCAGCCAAGTGGGGTTCTGATCCCTCAGCCTCACTTGATCTCCGCTTGCAATCTGGCCAGTCCTGCCCTGAGGGAAACTGATAAAATGGCCTGAAATACAGGACAGGTGGCTTTGGAGGAAGGTAAAGAGCCTGTTCAAAGGGCGGGGCGGGGGAGGGGGTTTGGGGGTGGGGGGACTGCAACCTTAGCTGGTCCCCTGTGATTCAGGAGAAGCTAAGGTCACGGGCCCCTCACGCATGGGCCTCCCGACAGAGCATGCCTGGCCTGTGTGCGGAACCCGGGGCTCACAGAATAAATGCTCAGAGCACCCGCACGCAGCGGGATCCGTGTTTCTAGTTTTTGTCATTGTTTTCTAGTTCTTGGAGCTTTATGAAAGGGCTGGGGACATCCCGGTTAGAGCTCAGAGGTGAAAGGACCCTTTTTGAATTACCCAGCAAATCATCTGAAGAATAAAGGTCTGAATCCGCAGCATTTGCTGCTCACAGGGGATTTTAGAGGCTGGCTTGTCTACGAAGGCCACTTCCATCAAACCGCAGAACAGGTCACTGCGACGAGAGCCTGAGCAAGAGAGGGACTTGCTCTGTTGCCCACTGTCCCCCTAGTAATTCATGACTTCACTAGGAAATGTTGCTCCTGAAAAAAACGGCCGCCCCTGAAAAGAATTTAGCTAGAGTGCATTTTGTGGTCATAAACACCTATTGTCAGAGACGGCGTATTGATTCCAAAAGAACGGAGGACAGGCTGAAAGCAACCACACATTGACTGACTAGCTGGATGACTATGACCCACTGTCTGTTAGAGCCAGCTTCAAAAAATCATTGTGTCACTATCAGGGCGCTAATAGGACTTACTACTCATTTATCCCTTTTTATGCAAATCTCATAATTTTGCAAGCAGGAAAGTAAGAGCTGTCATTTTGGGGGAGTCCAGCCCCGCCACAACCAGCTTTGTGGCTTCAGACAAAGTTCCTAAGTCTCTTTGGGCCTCAGTTTCAACACACACACTGCAGATTGGGGCCTCTTTATTCCACAACCTCTGAATCGAATCCCTCAGCAGGCAGCATCAGCTGGACCTCCAAAATACATCAGGACTCCACCCATTTTTGTCCATCTCCAGGAATTATCACCTAGTTCAAGCCACCATATCTCCCAAGTGACATTAAAAAGAAACCATATCAAATTTTGTTTTAAAAATATTACAGTTCTGAAGG
This sequence comes from Pteronotus mesoamericanus, assembly GCF_021234165.1. Taxonomy (NCBI): domain Eukaryota; kingdom Metazoa; phylum Chordata; class Mammalia; order Chiroptera; family Mormoopidae; genus Pteronotus; species Pteronotus mesoamericanus. Next base: position 78,919,372 of record NW_026555329.1, on the reverse strand, counting down.
CGTTGAAAGAGAAAAAAGGACTGCTTTGGAAAAGCATATCCAAGTGGCGTTTTTCAGCTGTTCTCTCCATTTTTTCGAAGCTCCGGCGGTACCCAGGTCACCCGGGGACGGCGGGAGCCCGCGGTCACTGGAAGGGAGCAGGAATCCGCGTGTATGCGCACGTACCCACAAGGCCCAGCGCTCAGAGGGCTCCCACATCAAAGGTGTCCCCTCCACCCACGGAGAGGGCACGGTGAGTACCCCAGCGGATGGGAGGAGTCAACTCCTGAACAAGGACAGACACCCCCAGCCCAGCAGAGTCCAAGCACCTTCACACGGTGGGAGCCCGTGCGTGCGCGTTATTTCATCCAGAGCCGGACCCGGCAGGGAAAGGATCCGCGGGAACGGAATGAAGGCACCGAACTTGCAGCAGAGGGAGGGACAGACGGACGGACCGACGGGCGGGCGATGTTAGAGTTGGAACGACGAAGCCCCGCTGACCGAGCTCCTCGAGCACCCCCGCGGTCCTGCGGCCGCCTAGCTTCTCTGCAAATGCCCGCAGCGACAGCCGGCTTGGCCCCCACCAGGCTGCCGGCCGCGGGCCCTGGCCGTCCGCCCCCCCGAACGGAGGCCTGCTCCCCCCGGACCCAGCGGTTCTAACCTGGCCCTCAGCACCCACACACAAGCTCTCCATCCCCCCCCCCCGTGAGCACCCCCGCGGCGAGTTACAGCCAGTCCGCTGCCTCCCCCACACCCCCTTCTTCAGGCTGAATGCCCCCAATTCCCACAGCCACTCCAAGCGGGTTCCCTTCCGCCGGCCTCTTCCTGCCTTGGCAGTGCCCATTTCACGACCTGGAACTGCTAACTGGACAACAAGCCAAAGGCGCCGGACAGCTCAGCTACTGCACACGCTGTATCTGTGCCGACGGCTCCAAAATCATCTTCCTGCGGCCGAGTCTTGTGTGCCCAGGGCTGCCCTCCTCCCCTTCGCCTTGAACTCGCCTAGCAGCAGGAACTAGCGTAAATGTGTGAGCTTCTATTTAACTCCATTTCTTTCTCTCTTTTTTTTTTCCTTCCTTCCTTCCTTCCTTTCTTCCTTCCTTCCTTCCTTCCTTCCTTCCTTCCTTCCTTCCTTCCTTCCTTCCTTCCTTCCGGCTTTGATTTATAGACACTTAAAATAATGATGGTAACTTACATTTAATTACACGTTTCCAATGATCCAAGTGCTTTTGCGTATGCGAGTCTAATGAACGTTGATTCTCTTATTTACCTTATCAGTTACCCCCCTCCTAACTTTCCATCATTTGGAAGTTTGATTGGCAGGAATGGAAACAATTATCGTGAATAAATGTGTTGAACAGAAAGGAACAGAGGCCCTGTCCCATGAGATGCCTCCCCTTCTTCACACCACAGTCTAAGGAGACGGACAAGGGGCAACCAAGTCCATGGATACACCTGCAAGATAATTACAAAGAAACAAAGCTGCAACGAAGACAAAGCAACACAAAGAAACAAGAAATGACTGGGCAAGGCTTGGTAGACTGCGTGGCCACAGGACACTCCGAGCACAGACATGGGCCCTGAGAGACCAGGACTCACGGGAATGAACGAATCATCTGACTTCCTGCTTTATTCCAAAGCAAATTCCAGGCAACCAGTGCTTGATGTGGTTTTGTTCTCCTTGCTAGAATGAACTCATATTCTCCTTCTGAGTCACAGACCCTGAATAAGCACCTAATACAATGTTTGGCACATAATGTACCTTTCATGAATATTTGTTGAGTAAGTGAAAAAATGTACCATGACAGGTTGTGTCAAATGTTTTGTTGAAATTTAGACACACGAAGCCAAGGCCCTTTGACAGGGTTTTATGATGTCTGCCCTGGGACACCACCAGCCACGGCGCCTGAGGGGTATGATTAGAGTGTGATCAATCTGCGGCAACAGCTTCGGACTGATCAGAATACACCCCTGACTTGTTCTCAAGTATCCCCTTCCCACTAATCTCACAAAAAGGAACATGGAAACAAGGAAACAAGGAAAAAAAGGAAAAAAGGAAACAAGGAAGCTTGGTATGGCTTGATTTTGGAGAACTCACTGTGGGTTAAACAAATCATGTCATTCTCTGAATCCTCAGATATATCACCTGCTTAAGAATCTGATCCCGGATTTTGTCAGCCACCATTGTACTATCAATGTGTTTTGGAAGCTACTTTTTAAAAAGATATGTTTGGAAGCATTTCCTTGCATTTCCCCAGATTTACCAAGATTCCTCCGCAATTACTGATAGGTCACATCTACAAATGCTTTCAGCATCTGAGGCGACGTGTCTGCTGCATCATTCCTGGGGAAATGAACTGATGGCTGAAGCATCGACTGGGTACCAGGAAATATGCAGAAGAGGCAGAGATGGAGAAGGCAAAGGCCGGAAAGAGAAGGGGGATCCAGTTCCTGTATGGAAGGTGGGCAGACTAGACATGGCAGCACAAATAAAATACATCCAAATTCTCAGACTAGAGTCTGAGAAGGTCACGTACAAAGGCTCAGTGGGGGCGGGGGAGGGGCTGGCCACTGGTGCCCTGGAGGGCAAAGGGAGGCGCAGGACCGACCGAGGGGTAAAGGGTGCTGGGAACCGGGGCCCCTATGGGTGTTCAAGCTAGCGGTGACGGGGCTGGCCTCCTGCCTCCGGGATCTTCAGCTTCCTAGAAAATTAACTGGAGGTGGCGGGGGGGCTGGGGCTCTCTCAGCCTCACCCCTTCCAGACAGCGTTTCCCTCCGCACCCTGGAAAACTCATTCTCCTTTGAAGGCATTTTTTTTTTCCATGGGAAAGAAATTTCGTCTGGTGTCTCTGAGCAGACTTACCCGGGTGAAGCTTGGGATTATTGTTTTAATGGAAATAGCTTTTGTCTCTAAGAGTGCTCCCTCCAAGTGGTTAAAACGCCCCCTCTTCCTCTACCCTTGCACAACACTGATTAGGGTGCCACTGGGATGGCAGACCTTCCCTCTGGCTGTAACGACGGCCGTGCTGAGCTTTAATTCGGTCCCTATCCTCAGGATCACCAATTCCAAATGAGTAGAGGACGAAAAAATGAGCTTGCAGAATAAAAAAAAACATATTTTGACAATGATTATTTGCAAAAGCAGGGCAATGACTGGACTCCTTGGGCATGTACCCACAGACACACGAAGATTTTAGGACCAAAAAACGATTGACGATGGAGGCCGCTCCCCAAATTCTTTGACATTACTGAGCCTCGCCTTAATGAGAGGTCATGGGAAAGAACACGTACAGATTACATCAGAATACGAAGGTATGAATGAATATTAAGGAATTTATAAAAAGTTGAGACACTCCGACTTTCCAACTAGCCTCTCACTCCTCAATTTCTTGTATTATATAGACATAAAATATCCTACTTTTCCATGTATAATGCATACTTTTTTTGCCCAAATTTTTGAGGGAATAAGGAGGCACAGTATACATAGCAAAATATGATTAAGAGGCCAGTTCTCAGGAAGAGACTTTTGAAGAGATGAAAGTAGCTGAATGGTTGTCATTGCTGACTCTCTACTGAGGACTGAAATTGCACATTTGTGCTGTCCCGCTTGAAGCGTGGCGGTGAGCGATTCTGAAGGTGCGGTAAAGCCACGTGCTCTGCGCGATTTAAGGGCTGCTGACCGACCGGAAGGCCCCTCCGTCAGGGACTGGCCTTTGGCTCACAAATGCCTCCAAGCTTGGCCGATTCAGACAAGGAATGAATGAACACATGAAACACTCTTCCCTTGGGGACGTGCTGACTAAATCTCCGCTCACTCAATTCCCTGCTCTCCTTTTGTCCCACTGGATGTAACTCAAGGCACCTGGAAGAGAGGGGGTCCCTACGTTGGGGGGCCATGGAGACACTTGCCTCCTGTTCACTGGGCAGAATGCGGAGCACGGGCCGTGGGGAGGCAGCGATTAGTTGCCCGAGTCCTGAGGTTTGCTGTATTTCCAGCGCTTTTTTGGTCTAAGCTGCTGTATGCCCCTTCAGTTGTGAGACGATATGAGGGCCACATTAATTTATCTACAACTTATCTCGTTCTCAGAAGCCTGGGAACGTGAAGGTGAGAGCAATGGACTAGTCAAAACCCTAGTGAGGAGTCAGACCGACGTGGCTCCCACTCCACACTTAGAGGGTAAGAAATACTAGGCCGGTAGCTTCACCTTCCTGAAACCTCAGTTTTCTGATCTGTAAGAGGGGAATAATATTAAGTAAGAATAAAGTGAGAATTAATTGGGACAACAGGAGTAGAGGCCTTAGCACACATAATGGTACACAACAGACTTTTGAGAGATGGGCACTATTATTTTGTGATTGATTTTAGCAGCCTTGGAAATCACATAACAGCCAGCAACGCAGCGAAAAAGAAAGTCTTCCTCATACAGTGCTGCTGATGGGTCCCCGTGGCTCCGCTCCAACATCCACTTAAAAGCAAGGAAACCCCTCTGAACAGATGAAAGGCAGCCTGCAACCTGCCTTGCAACCTGGACGCTCCCCAGGAGTAGGCACCGTCGGCAAGAGGCACTATTACAGCAGAACTGAGGCATCGTATTTGTGCCATTTCAGATTTCAACGGGCCACCATGGCATTTCTCCAGAATCAGAGCTAACTGCGTGTGACCCGCTCACTTAATTCCTAGCTCAGCACTGGCTGCGGGTCAGAACCCAGACCGTGGCCCACACACCGGTCCAGACGACACGCCATCGCGGGCTGCCTGGTTTTCCTATCCGCGGGACAGGCCTGCCTGGCACTCAGGGGGCTCCGGACTTCCCTATAACTTCATTAAGAGTTTTGTGGTTCTCAGCTCAGGTAAAAGTAAAGGCGGACCAGACCTGGAGAAGGAGCAGTGAGAGGTCCTGTTCTCTCTTCCTCCCCCCTGCCCCGCCCCCCACCCCCTGCTGTTCAAGACACAGTGTAGATCTGGTGGAGAGTTCTCTAAAGAAATCATCTGCAGGGATCCACAATTCCCTTAATTCTTTGGCTTCTTAATCCAAAGAAGCACTTCAGCTGTTAATGATGTGAATCAATAGAAGGCTGTGCACTTCTGATGTGCTAATGGCGAGGATTAGGTATTATGCAAAAAAAAAAAAAAAAAAAGGCGAGAATCAATTCTATTCTTTACCTACTGCCAGTGGGGATCAGACTCCACCGGGGGGTAAGCAACATCCCAGGAGCTGTCTGCCAAATGTGAGGGTGGAAAACTAAAGCCATTTTCAGCGATAACCAAAGGCAACGTGAATTATCAAAAGGGGAAAACCAAATGGGCATTTTGATGCTGTTTTTACTCTTTATAAAAAGCAAAATAAACAGAAACAATTACTTTAACATAATGATTCAAGGAGGATATATCCTTTATCTTTCCTCAAATTATTAATTACTCTACTTTTTAGGAGATCATTTATTTTGCAGGAGCATGCAAGTATGTTCCTTTTTGGTGACTCTTTCCAGTGTGAAGGTGTGTGTCTCTATAGGTTTATGTTTATGCTTATAGAAAGCATTGTCTATTGTTATTATTTATCAGCATCTTTCTTATAAACAAACTATTTGCTCTAAACTATAAAGGAAACTCCCCTCTTTAAACAAGTCTTGGAAAGCCCATTAACACTTTTAACTGTTCCCACCATGCAGACCTCAGGTTTGCTTTCACATGCGCGCACACACACATACGCGTGCACACACACACACGCACACACACTGCACAAAGCAACACTCCCCCAGGTTTTCCTTCTTTCTCTCTACCTGTGCCCCGCAGTGCCCTGAGGGCAGAGAATCGGGGGTGCTTCTGAACCGAACCCAAGCCCTCGAAGCGATCCCGTCCACGGTCGCCCTCCTCCCGGGACACCCGACCTGGCAGAGACCAGATCGAGAGTCAGAAATCCCGGCACCAAAAGCCCCGTTAACATCCCGTGACAGCGTCCTGCTTAGCACCTGGACTCGCTCACTCTCTCACACTCTTTCTCGCGTCCCTCGGACTGAGGGGCGCAGCGCACCCTTCCTGGAATTCGGCACCTCAAGCAGCAAGCTTCTAGCAGGCAGTACTTGCCTCCGGCCGGCCGCCTGGCTCTGCTGTGCCCCGTTTCTGTGATGCGGGTGGGTCCCCCACGGGTCCAGTCAGACTTCAGAACCCTCCGGACCGTCCTTTGTCGGCAGCTGCAATTCCTGACTGCGCTTTCAGCCCAGGAGCGAGCGCCTGGACTACAGACCTGCAGGTGCAGGGAGCGCGGAAACCACGGAGCGGAGTTTGGGGCTCACGGCACAGACTGAACTGTGCGGAGAGGGCGACACGATCAAGGAAAGGTCTAAGATATGGACTGGAGTTTTTTTCCCTGTTTGTTTGTTTTTAAAATAATTGTACTTGCAGCCTCCCACACGTTGGCAATACGCAAAGCGCATGAGCAAATCTGCCTCTTGGGATGGATGGTTGGGCTTAGATTTACAGGGCGTCTGGGTCAGATACCGCAGGTATCTCCAGTCAAGCAGGGCTTTGGGGGCCTGGCCGTTTAGAGAACAATGTTTTTCAAGTTTACGTATTTATTTATTCCGTGAAGATGGTGCCGCATCTTGCTGTGGACGGCACTCGTCACGGAAGGGAAACTGTGGCTGTGCTGGGCGCTACGGGCGGGAAAGACTCACAGAGACTGGTTCAGGGAGGGTTGTTTTTGAGGAATATCTGCTAAGTCTGGGATCTGGAAAAAAAAAATATAATGTTTTCTGACTTTCTTGGACCTCCAAGAGACCTCCTCTCGCCCCCCAGTCTCGCTCAGGCCTGGCGTGGTGATTCCCCGTGGCCAGGAAATGGCCCGAGCAGGGCTTGCCTGGCGGGGACTCAGGTTCTGACTGCGCGGAAGCCCCACCCGCCTCTCTGTCCGCCCCTGCTTCTCCCTCTGCTCTCCTGTGGGAAGGGCTCCCTCACCCTGTCCTTTTCAGGAGCATCTTAATATTCTGGCATCCTCTAAAACCAAGTATTTTTTTTGTTGTTGTTGATATGTTCCTTCTCAAAAAAAGGCAGGGGAGGAAGGGTAGGAAAGGGGCAAGAAGATGCTCTCTCCGATCAAGGTGTAGCACTGAGGCCTTGGCAACGTGGCGCTTAGTCTGTCTCCTGGTCCAGCAGCAGGAACGGTCCCTCCTCCCCAATTATTGGCTGTGTCAGAGTCGGAAGTTCACAAAGGGGAGGAGGTGGCGTGGGAGGGTCGGTGAGGAGGGGCAATTCTGGCCATGGGAAGGGAGATTAGGAAGCTGCAACTTGACCTCTACAAGCGACGCTGCGTTACCAGATTAAGTAATCAAAATTCACCCGGATTTTCTAACCTATCACATGGACTGTGGAAGGGTTAGGATCCACAAAATGATCCAGGCCTATCAGATTATAAGTGGCAGAAATAAAAAAAATTATGAAGGAATAGTCAGCTCCTTCTCCAATATTTGTTTAAATACATGATCTTTTGAAATGCCGTGGCCAACATAGTACATGTCTCCATTCATATGACAGACGTTTGGGAAAAGGCCACAGGACATGCACAGAGAACACGTCAGTGACGCCTGGAGGCTGAGGGCTTACGGAGGGGCTGACCACAAGGGCTCACAAAGGAAAGCTGAGGGTCACGTATGGAATTGTCCTGTGTGTTGACCTGCACATAGATGTTCTCCAGAATCCACTGCATTTCACTTTGTGTAAATTTTGAAAACACGTTCAGCCATAATAAAGATTAAAGTTTAAGGACTGTTTGCTAAGTTCCTGAGATCCGTTGCTCCTTTCTCTTCTTCATCTCAGAAGGTAGTGCAGGGAGCGTGGGCAAGGCTCATCCACTGCGGAGAAACCCCAGACACTTGCCTGGAATTTACCAGAGAGGTGTTCTTAAGGTCCGGCCCACAGCGTATACTCAGCCTGGTGCAGGGCCAAGGGCTGGCTGAAAGCACAGAAAACCCAGGCCTTTCCATTCGGTGCAGTGATGAGATTGCTGTGCATGAGATTAGAAAGGCCTGGTGGTAAGGCTTTGCGGGCCGGGCAAGGAGCAGACAGGAAGTGTGAACTCTTAGAAGAAGTATTGGAGGGAAATGCCTGCTGATTCTGAAAAGCCTAAATGAACACGATCTTGTAACCAAAAACAGTGGTTCCCACATTGGGCTTCCCATGCAAAATCATCTGATCCCCAATAGATCTGGGATGGGCTCAGAGAACCTGCATGTTTAAGGAATTCCCTTGGTAGTTCTTTGCAGATACCTAGTGCCCTTGCTGGGAATGTGGGTTTGGGGACCATCAAACCCAGAGCAACCATCCTAGGAGAGAAGGAGAGTCCTTACAGGCTCCGTGTGGAAGCAGCCTGATGCCCCAGCTGGGCGGGCAGGCGGGGCCTGGGGTGAGGGGGGCTGCTTGGACGTGTGGGAGGCCTGCTTTCCCTGGGGGCTGGAGCTATACCGCGGGCGGGGGCGGGGGGACACCCAGAGCAAAGCAGAGGGAAGGCGAGCACAGGGCTGTTGGTCCAGCAGGGCATGTGGCCAGGTCTGCTGGGCTGTCTGGGGCTGGCCAGGCGGCCACGGCAGGGCAGAATTAGGGGACCTCCAGCTGCCCTCCTGTGCCCGCCACCGGCTGCTCACCAGTAGGCCTCAGGCATCTAGCTAGCACAGTCTCTGGGCCAGTAGGTCAACATTTGTTGAATGAGAGAGTCAACGATTGCCTCTCAGCCAGGCATCTTCACCACTGTTACTTAAGCACGGAAGCCCCTGGAGCCAGCCTGGGAGAAACCACCGTCCGGTCTTGCTGGGGCGTGTCCGGGGCTCGGAGATGCGGAGTGACGTGCTCTGTTCTGCAGTTCGCAAGGGCGGCGGGTGTTTTAGCAAAAGGGGAGCCCAGATAAGCCTGGTGGATTGCTTTCCACACAATCGGGACTCCGGTGAAAAATTTGAGTGTTGTGCCTTTACAAATGTCTGAAAGATTGATTTCCTAATGAGTGATTGAAATTTAAGGTCAAAACCAGCAACTTTTAAATGTTCCTTAAGGAATGTAAGTGTATCTATTTTGGACACAGGTTCTGTGACATCTTCACTGAGGGCTCCAGGTTTGGGGGCGGGGGATGGGAGACTTGCCTACATTTTCTAGCCTCTAATTGTTTAAATGACTTAACACTTGGTTGAGAATGTATCTGTTATTTTTTACTTTTTTCTTTTCATCAACCAAACAGGAAGTGTTTAGATGGGAGCAGTCCTCACCGACTTCCCACAGGGTGAGCTCTTCTTATAAGCAATGCGAACTTTTTAAAACAGACCATCACCGCTATCACCTATTAACAAAGGACAACTCTGAGAAGCACCTCAGCCTGCGTGCTGGACGCCCCTGCGTTACCCACGTGGGGTGTTCAGCTCTCTGTCTCTCCTTCCCTGGCTCTCTCGATGAACCCAGGTTCAACTGCTTCACATCATTTCATTAATACCACCATCTTATTAAGTAAGGACTGAAATTAAGCTGTTATTTTTTTCATATAATTAGGTTTATATGCAGAGTTCTTTAAGTCCTCATCAAACTCTGTGAAATAAATGTCAAACGTAACAGAGACGCTTCTGACACTGAATGCCAATCCAGCATGAGTATTCTTTACATTTATGTAGAGTGGACAAAGGACTCTAGTCCCGTAATGAAAGGCAGCTTTTCGAACAAACCATTCAACAACGCCTGCATGTACAGACGTGCGTGCAGCAAGACAGACGCGCGAGTAAACCCAGGCGCACCAGGTGGACCACGGGAGGGAGTCAGGTGGCCATGCCTTAGCTTGGGCGGCTGCAGGAAGGACAAAGGACTTTCAAGCTAAGAGAAGCTGAGAACTCGTTTGTAAAAGTCATGGGGAAAAAAAGGTAAAATAATTAAGGACTTTAGAGACTACCATTGCTGAATGTATCCAAAGGCTACAGTAATGTTAAATAAATAAAAATCTATAAAGCTTAGCACATAATCTCTAAGTACAAATCCGAGTCACTGAGGGAAAGAGAAGCCCCATTTGAAGTATGAGAAAGAGGTGCTCTTCTTCTGCTCCTTGTACGGGGTTGGGAGCTGGGAGCGGGTTCCAGACTGACACTAGCCAGCCTTCTCAATTCTGTTCTTGGGGGGCTGCTCACGTCTGCCTGACCTTTCATCTCTCAGTACGGAATTATAAGCTACGGGTATATTTTTGCCCTGGTGGGTGTGGCTCAATGGGTTGGGCACCAGTCTGTGAACCAACAGGTTCCTGGTTTGATTCCCAGTCAGGGGACATGCCTGGGTTGTGGGCCAGGTCCCCAGTTGGGGGCATACAAGAGGCAGACGATCAATGTTTCCCTTGGGCATCTGTGTTTTTCTCCCTCTCTTTCTCCCTCCCATCCCCTCTCTTAAAATTAAAACAAACAAAAAAGCCGGGGTGTACTGATGCACCTGGCCTGACTCCTGCCCGGTGTTCTGGAGTTTCCTTGTCTTGGCGGCACAGGTGCCTTGGAAGCGCAGTGCCAGACCCCCCTCCGGGACCCCTGCAGGCAGGAGGTCCTTTTCAGTGGCACTGCTGCCCTGGGTTCCATTGTCTGGTCCCTTGACTGAGGTGGAGGCATGGGAGAGGGATAGACAAGGGTGTCCTTTTCTTTCCTCTGACATCACCCCTGAGCCCTGGGGCCCATTCCTTCTTGGAGGTTCCCACGCGCTCTGCTGAGTCTAGCTGCCGTGTTAATTCTATTTTCCCTTGGTTGGCAGAATACAGATCAGCTTAGTCATGCTTCTGTTCCCTACAGACACGGTGCAGTCGCGCAGGCCTGGCGCCCTGGCTCCGGTGCCTCCCCCTCCCTGTCTTGGAATGGTTCCACCTCAAAGACAGACAGTCTAGGACAAAGGGCCACCTGCACATGCTGTCCTGGGGGTGGAGTCTTCATTCCATAAACAGCATTTCCTTGGCTGTGGCTTCAGGGGCTCCCTGGTCCCCAGTCTCCCAAAGTCTCCCTGACAGTTGCTGGAGTCCCCAGGCAGGGCCTGCGTGGCCAGGCCTCCCCTCTGCGCACAGAGCTCCTGCCAGCCTCTCCCTCCTTCAACACCAAGGCAGCGGTGACCCCGCCTGGGGCTGGGAAGGGGGCGCCGCCGTGGGGCTGGGGCTGGCACGGGTCACGGGGCCTGGGCGTCCTCTGCGGTCACGGCCAAGCTGTGGTGCAGCCCGCAGTCCCCGCGGCAGCAGCTGAAGTTCCTGCCATAGCAACAGAGCGGAGGGCCCGCCCGGACGGGCTCTCTCTGACCGGGGACGGGGGCCCTGTCCCTGACCTCCCCAGTGCTTCTTGCGAGGTCTGCATTGTAACCTGCCGCTCCCTGGTCGACTTGTTCGCAGCAAGTGCTGGCTTGCAGCCCCCTCCCGAGGACTTAGGTCTTAGGCCTTTTGATCGGCAGCCGCCACGTTGCACCGAAAGCCCATGTGGCCCTCAGCCCCAAGAGCTGGCTGTTTCTCAGAGTTTCCCCTTGCTCCCTTGAATGAGCACTTTGCCAGGAGACCCAGGGACCCCGCAGGAGACAGGCTCCTCGAACCCACATCCTTCCTCTCCGCAGACATGCCTGAACCCCAGGGCAGGAGCGACTGGGATCGGACTGGCATCTCTGCTGCGGCAGAGCGAAGGCCCCGGTCACAGGCCCGCCGTTCATTCCAGCGGGAACCGCGCTCGCCTTCTGAACCCCGGGTCGTGGCGTTGGCCGTTGGCCCGCTCCTGTGAACGTGACGAAAACGCTGGCAAATGCTCGTCATGCTCAGAGGGTGACTGAGCAGCGCTCCCTCAGGGACGCAGCTTTCACCCGTATCTAATGGGCTGGAGGATGAGAAAACCAGGCGCCTGCGACGTGCAGGGAGCCTCCTGGAGCGGCGGCCACTGGCAGGGCGTCAGTTCGGGCTGCAGGGGGTCTTCTTCTGTTAGGGCCCGTGGTCTGACCGCGTCCTCAACAGCAATCACCTTCCCTTGGTCTGTGAACTCAGTGACATCACTGAACCGAATTTCTGGAATTCAGGCTGAATTCGCCCATGTAGACGATGCTGCGTGTGGTTTTTTGAAGTGAACCTGCCAACGTTTCCCCAGAGAAAGTCTGAGGCCACCTCAGGCCCTCTGTTCAAATCTCCTCAGGAGGAAAAGTCACCAAAATGCTTCCGAAAGTCCTCCCAGTCATGTCCCCTCCCCTGAAAGGGGATGGGATGGCCTGACCTCTACCCTCCTGTGATCTGGGTCAAAAGCAGGCTCAGGAGGTGCACGTTCAGGAGCATCAACTGTGTGCCCGGAGCACAGCACACATGCTACATGTGAACACACACACACACACACGCACGAAAATACTGGTCTAGAGCGAAGGTGCTCGGGACGAGGAGCAGGGACTGGATTCTGAGCAAACGCCCGGCACTGACTGCGGCTTTGCTGTCCGCGGGGCCTCCCTGGGGCTCGGAGAGGGATTTGGATCCGCGGTGGCTCCGGCTCTTACTTTACTTGATTTTAAAGGGTGACCGAGTGGCCTTTCTCTTTCTGTCTCCCAAAGAATCTTTTTCAGATCTGGGCGGACTATTCTCTGGCCGCACCAGGAAGCCCTGCTCCTCCAAACAAAGCTGTCTGTAGAGAGGGCTGTCACGCACAGAAACATGTGCCAAAAACACTGAACACTGGAAGAAAGCACAGTGATGAAAGGTTAAGGGTGTTATGTTCATGTAATGGAATATGGTACAGTCATTAAAACCTCAAAGAATGTAAAATAATGATATCAGCTTGGCTAGCATTCACTAATTGATCCATTTGACCCATCCTTTGGGGGCGCCTGTCATGGGCCACGTGCTGGGCCAGTCCTGGGGGACCCTGGCGGGGAGGGGTGTTGCTGTGAGCTGCCCCACGTGCTAGAAGCATCGCATGCTTCATCTTGTTTCATTTTCCCAACAGCCCGGGGAGGAGGGTCTACTGTTATTCCCCATTTTATGGACAAGGACACCTAGGGACAAAGCGCCAACGCAGCAGAACAGGAACACCCCCGACGTCTATCGGATTCTGTAAACACACGTCCTCTTCCACGACTGTTAGGGTTTCAATACGATTTTGTGTAAGCAGCACACAGGGCGCTCTGGGAAGGTTCTGTCACCCTGTTTCCTGCTTCAACCCCATTTCTTTTTCTGCAGATTTATAGGAAAACAATTATCACGGCCAGACCCTCAACGTCTCCCCTCCCCCCGCTTCGGGTATCGATCCCCCAAGCATCGCTCAGAAAAGGACAAGCAGGCTGGGGGGCAGAGAAATTGATGGCCTGGTTTAATTTTAAGCGACATGAATAATGCTGCTTCTCTCTCCTTCCCCAGAGTCTGTTTCAATATCTGATTGACAATAATTGGGCACATTTTCTTATGTATCACGGAGCCTTAGTCTGTTTTCGTATCCAGAACACAGCCCTGTATCTTGCGACCAGCTGAGTCCAATTTACAAAGTGTTATCATAGAACATGAACATTGTGGGAACCAGAAACGCCTTGCTCGGGATCAAGGTGTTTACAAAATCACCGAGACATGTTTCTAGAGCAGCCGGAGGCCCCTGCCCTGGCAAAGCAAACAGCCCTTCTCTCTCTGAGCAACCTGTTCACAGTCCATAGACCCCTAATTGTGAGTAGAGCATCATATTGGGTCACGCCACCCGAAGAAGAAAACATGAAGGTGGGACATACCAAACTGGAATTTTGAGTCATAAGCAAATAAAACTTGCACGGCTTAAATATGTATGTATTTAAAACTATGTAATGGTCACGCAACTTAAACATAACTATAGTAATTATGGTTTTTACTCTGTGGAAGGAAATGTTTATAGGGTTTTTTCTTCTCCCTTAGTTTATTGTGCTTTTACCAGGAAAAATGAGACCCTTTTACACGTGTATTTTAAATTGTAAAGGTCCTGGATTTGACAACTAATGGAGAAATGCCCTCCATGGTCTCCCTTGCCTGTCTGTCCCCAGACACCGCCCCTGTCATTGCGTGGAGTTTTTCCACCCCTGTCCCTAGAAGGGAATTCGCTCCTGGGGCTGGGGTACCTAGACGGTCTGGCTATGTGGAGCGGGACCGGGGGAGAGAGGGCTGGCTGGATGTCCCCAGCCACCGCACACAGCGTGGCCCAGGACCGGCCGCTGCCCCGCCTCCCGCCTGGGCGATGGGGAGCAGGCTGCGGAGGCGCCCGTGGGACAGGCCAGGCCGGCCTGCAGGCACCTGTAATGCTCCCGAGCACAGGGCAAGGGGGCCCTCCCCCTCCGCAGTTTCCTGCCCGTCCCTGAGTGGCAGCGAGGGACACGGCCTTCCGTTTCACATCCTAAACAAAAGGCTAACCAGGCCGAGTGGGAACACACCGTGGCTCCTTCACCCTGTTTTGGGGCAGCGGAGGCCAAGTGGTGGCACAGGTACAACACTGCTGGTCACTGGGGGCGTGTGTGCACCCACACGCAGGCTTGCATCCCTTCACCTGCGTTTAATTTCAAAGAACAAAAGATGGGGGGTTGCTTAAAAAAACCTTACACTAAAGGTTGGATAACCAGTCAATGGCTCCAAAAGCCACCCTCGGACCCCCTTGGCCGGGGAGGAGAGGAGAGAGAAGAGGGGCGCGGGGCCGGAAACCGTAGCCCAAGATGGCCCCGGAGGCCCAGGAGGCGGGCCCATGGCTCCGTTCCACCCCCTACCCCCCGCCCCACTTGGGGAACAGGGCAGGTGGTGGTAGGGTTTGCAATTTTAAAGCCAGCGGCCAGGGGTGGCCATGAGAAGGTGGGGTTTGAGTCAGAAAGCCCAGGAGTCTCCATAGGGCACACCAGGATCCACGTCCTCTCTCCTGTCCCTTCAGGGTTATTGCCTGCGGATGACACCTGTGATGCAGTACCTCCACTGGGAAGACGAACGGGACTTCCGAGAATCTAAGTCTTCCTCTCACCTTCGGAAACGGGCAGGATGGGAAGGTCGGCCCCACGGACAGCCAAGACAGGGATCCACGTTCTCCCTCTTTATAATTTCAAGGATTTATTTTACTCTCCTCTGATTTCTGGCCCATAAATGCTACTGTTGTTCGGAATCCACATTTATACAATAGACACAGGTAGCGACTGCCTTGGTTTTAGTTAAGGGGACAGAAAACAGCTCACATAGAATCAAAGGAGAGGCAGCTCTTCAGAAGGAGCTGGAGGTAATGCCGACAATCCACCTGCACATAAAGAAGGTGAGCTCGAGAAAAGGGCCCAAATGAGTGGAATTCAATGTCATTTAATTGCTCCTATATTAACTGGACACTTGATAGGGGTTCAGCAGGGGGAAGAACAGGCTGGGTAACGAGGCAGCCACTTTCAAAAGGACGACCACCCCCAGCCTCACGCACAGAACGGACTTGCTAAGTAACAGCATGAAGACATCCATGGCCGGTCAGCGGGCAGTGCAGACACTGCCCATGGCTTTCCAGCCGGGAGACGCTGGGTCTGACCCGTGACTGCCTCTGTCACTTGGCAGCTGTGTGGCCTCAGACAAATTTTTTACCCTCCTGAACCTCGGTTTCTTGACTTGCAAAGAGGGGACATTTTGCTTCACATTACAGGGCTGTTGGGATAAGCCCCGGGCATGGTGGTGACTGTCATAACAATGCCATTATTATCTTTAGTCCAATGAATGCCAGGAACAATTTGATTTGTAAGATTCAGAGATGGGGGAAATCAGACTGGTTGGGTATACTTGGGGGAAGATTTCAGGAAAAAGGTAAGTTTCAACCTTGGCTCTGAAGAATGGGTCGAGTTTAGAAAAATGGAAAGATGCGCTGTGTGTGTCTGTGTGTGTGAGGGGTATTCCCCAAACAAAAGTTAGAGGTGAGGATAAAAGAAAAACAATGACTATGTGTACTGAGGCATCATCTGGGAGCAGGCTAGGACGGAGTGCTTGGGACTGGAAAAGAGGAAGTAAGGCTGAAACACCGACATGTACCCAGGTTGTGGAAGTCTCAAAAGAACGCCCGCAACATTGTATGGCTGTGTCGTTTTGTAGTGTTGTTGTATTATAGCAACACATTAAATCCTTGGTTCCAGAAAAAACTAAGAGGGAGGTGCTTGAGTACAACTGTGGTGTTCAGTCTTAAAGCGATAATAAAATTCACTTACAAAACAGTTATCCTAAGGATGAGAAAGAGAAGCAAATATGTGTATATACACAGAGAAGGATGTTTCCATTCTACACCCCGAATCCGGGAGGTCACGGCCGCTACGCTCCTGCAGGAATGCTTCTCGTCGCATTTGCTTCTTGAGTTTCTTGAGGCAAAAGGGAGCAGAAATGTGGGGTTGGCATCAGCGAACCAGGTACCTCTCTTTATGGTGGCTCCCCCTGAATGGTAAGAATTTACTGTTCTCTTAGAAAATCTCAGCTAGAATTCTATCGTGATTTATCAGTGATTACCTACTTTTACTTCGGTCTCTTTCTTCTCTCCTCCCCTACTCCCAGGATAATGTACTTAGAATGAACTATTGCATCTAAAAATGAGGGAAATTTATTCTCAGCTTGTCAAGAAAGCATTAAGAGATTATTCTGCCTGAGGAGTGCACTGGACACATTTTGTAAAATGCATGAATTTCCTCCACCAGGATCTCAAGAGACTTTGCTCCTTTGCTGGGAGAATGGATCCAAATTACACATCTGCTGAACTTGGCGTTGGGGAGCAATTTTGCGTACATTATATGTACCGCTTCCTTTAAATGGGAAATAACTGTGGTCTGTTAACAAATCACTTTGTTTGATAAACCTGACCCTGAAGATGCACTAGGGCGCAAACCTTCTCCTTTTTTATTCTGGAAGAGCACACCTCTACCAACAACCCCTGTCCACCCTGCCGGCGCCCGGCTTCTGGTTGCTCTGGAACTGGAACCACAGAGAACTGGACCAGAGCCAAACCCTGTCCTGCTGCTCTGGTAAGAGGGTTTTTCTGGATTCTGAATCCTGAGCCCTCCGCCCTTTGACGGGAATTCCTGACTTCCTTCTGCCTGCCCTCCTGCCTTCCTTGCCGTCCTCCTGTGTGGGAGGACATTTCACCAGCCCTCACTGGCTGCCAAACCAGAACCCCAGCCCCTGACCCGGGGCTTTCGGCCTTCATGTCTGGTCTCGCTCCCCGGGACGCGCGCTGTCTGCAGCCACGCTGGCTGCGGTCCTGCCGCTGGGCTTTGGCATCAGGGACCCCCGTCCACACGCGGGCACCTAACACACAGGCCTCAGCCCCTCATCTTGGATCTGTCTCTACCTGCTGCTTCCCACAGTCCACTGCCAGGGAAAAGAAGAAAACAGACACAAAATTCTCGAGGGAATGAGGCTTATCCATTCTGCCAGGTGTGAAGGTGGGCTCGCAGATGCCAGCCATTGGTGCACACGGCTCGGGGGCAAATCACCCTCAGTCCCTGGGGCGGGGGCACATGTACCGGCACCGCGACCGCAGCCGCACCGGGTAAGAACGCTGGGGCTGGGGGTGAGGGCAGTCACTGCCCTCCGGAAGGACGGAGAGTGTGCTGCTTTCATTCCCGATCACAAACGCGGCCCTTCCCACGGGAACCAAGTCTGCTTAGGAGGCTTTTTGAAGACGGCAAAAGAAATGAACCTGGGAGATATTGAAAAGACAAAGGGCTCTGACATCATGATTATTTTTTGCCCTGAGAAAGTAATAAAATTATCCCTCTATTTCACTTTTAAGGCAAAGACATATGAAAACAAGATGATCTTTTCATCTTAGTTACGACCTATTTTGCTAGAATAAAATATGCAAGAGTCTTAACAGAACATGAAAGCAAAGGTTCTTCATTACAGAGTGTATATCCCTTGCACTGTTGCTGTCTAGCCTATTACCAGATAGAAAGTGAACTTAATCAATATGCCTCCTTATTTATGTTCATAGCCAATTCATCGGTCTCTCCATTCATCGACAATACCCAACATTGGCAAATAATATGTTAGATAATAAATGCTTCAGAAATAGCTTATAATGCTATCAAAGCAGCACATTATTAGAAAGGTATTAAATTCTTCACGAGAAGGGGCTACCGTTCCTTTTCTAATGTTTTGATTACTGGTAACTTGGAAAACGAATTGAACTTTTGAGAACTGAACGGAGTTAACAGGGAGAGGTTTTATTCCCTGATCTATTCTTTCCTGACACACCGGCTCCAGAGAAAGACAGCGATGCTTCGCTTTCCCTCTCTCCTCTCGGAATAAGTCCCTCTTGTCAGACGGACTCAAACTCAAGAGTGGGCTGTGGAATCCTGAGGAGGCTGCAACTTCCACCGGAAGGAAAGAGGCAATTACCCATTCGGACCACGAAGCCCATTTGCCAAAGTTAACAGCATTCTTACAATTTACACGCCATACCACCTGCTTTATTTAAAAGTGACCCTCAGTGGACTGCTTGGGGGTAGGCGGGACCACCCAGGGTCCTAGGCCAACACCTAGGCAGGAACACACCCCCAGGTCAGGAAGCGGGTTGCTGGGTCAGATTCACCAACGATCGGACTCATGTCCCCTTCGTTTTTTGTTTTCTCTGTTGCCCCCAGAAGGTTGCGCTCTCCCTTCCACTCGTTTATAGCCTATCACTAGATTTATCAGAAGAAAAATCGCTCGGGCTAGCTATGCAGAGGGGCTATGTTCATTAACACCTGGCTTAGTCACACCGAAGGGCGTAAACACTCAGTCGCTAATGAAATGAGAATGGGGAGGAAGAGGGGGTGAAGCCATCAGCAGGTGGCAGCAGGTGACAGTGTGAAGAAAGTGGAACGTGAACCGACCAACTCAGATCTCTTCTGCCGAATTATCTGGTCTGCAAGAAATTCCCGTGATTCTCTGAGCTGGGGGGCCCCGGAGACAGGCTCTCGGAGGAGTGGCAGGCCAGTTCCTCCCCGGAAAAGCGTTCTGGAAGCTGGAGGGCCTGACTGAAGGAAAGACACCCCTGCTGGACAAAGAAGCAGTCCAGCTATCGCCTTGGGTGAGGCTGAATTTACAGATGAGCTCAGGGCAACCGAGCTGTTTTCTGCTGTCAAAGCAGACTTGCCCTGGAAGGTACCGTTGGCAGGGAACTCAGGCGGGCGCCAGGACTGTGGTTTATCCTGATAAGACCTCTTCTGGGAGGAATGAGTTTAGCACAACAGGCCAGGAAGGAAACACAGGTAGGAAAAATACATGACGAGAATATGGCGGGGCCCTGGCTGGTATGGCTTTAACTGCTGCTTCTCTGCTCTCGTACAGAGAGAAGGCGCTGATGGAGGCGCAACTTCACCGGGGGTCCAAGGAGCCCTCCAATAACCCACCGTGTTTCAGACACGACGCGGGGCTGCCGAACGAGCCAGAGCGAGTCCAGCGGAGCCGCTTCCCCACCAAAGCAGGTGGAAGCCTTACGCACCAAACTTATTTTGGGTGGGAATGGCTACCCCAAATTTTTGTTTATTTGCTGCCTTAGAGTGAACAGCAATTGTCTCTTCTTAACTGGCTCTTTACTAATATAAACCCTGGTGCCTCCAGAGCCTCCTAAGGCTCTTTGCTGCTCTGCAAAATAAGGTTACATTGCTGTTGTTGCTGTTTTGACTTTGCGGATCTTGCTGTTTATCTCCTGTCGCTGATAAGCATCCAGCTGCCTGTTCTAACTGTGGGCCACGGGCCTGCCGGCACCGTTCCACCCAGAACACTCTCCTAATTTGTGCTGCTCCCGCAGGCACTCAGAAAGCAGACAGCGGTGTCCATTCGACCTCTGCACAGAGCAGGTGGCGAGGGAGCTGCCTGGGTGCTGCCTGCGCCTGCCTAGTTTTTCCTCCCTGCAGACCCCGCCTGAATGTTTAATCCCGTCCAGGAGCCTGGTGCGGACTAGGATGCGGGCAGCGGGGGCTGTCGTGGTTGCTGGTCATGCTCTGCCTTGAGCCTGTCTTCCTGTCCCATTTCCGAGTCCAGGGGATCTCTGTCGTTGTTTATCCACTTCCTTATTCCTAAGATGCTTGGCTCCTGGGACTTGGTTCCTGCCATATTCTATTCTTTTCTTTCATTCATTTTTTTTTTTTAAAGATTTAAAGATTTTTTAAAGATATATTTATTTTCAGAGAAGGGGGAACGGAGAGAGAGAAACATCCGTGTGTGAGAGAAATCTCACACGCAGGGGCCTGGCCTGCAACACAGGCTTGTGTCCTGATGGGGAATTGAACTGGTGGCCTTTTGGTTCATAGGCTGGTGCTCAGCCCACTGAGCCATACCAGCCAGGGCCCCACCATATTCTTGCCATGTATTTTTCCTACCTGTGTTTCCTTCCTGGCCTGTTGTGCTAAGCATATGCTCAGGAGGGAATAATAGTTACTATGTCAACCAAGAGGCAATAAAATGAAAGTGCAGATAATACATATGAATATATTTTGTCCTCCATGGTGCTTTCAGAAGCTGTTTGTTGTCAAAGGAATATTTTTTCGCTCAGCTCTCAGTTTTTATACGTAAAAGTCTGCGCTGAATTTGGTTTGGTGGTAGGCAAAGCAGAACTTACAAAACCTGGGCACATTTATGAAAACAAAGTGTTTATAAAGAATCGTGCTTTATCAAGGCATTCTTATTCGGCTAACAGATTTAAAACATCAAAACAAAATCATCCATGAATTTTCTAACGGCTTATTCCTGCTACTATCCTGTCTATAACAAGAGCAATTAACGCTTTCATCTCAACTGAAGGCATCGGGTCAAATAAAGCAATTTCCCAAAGCCTGAAGGTGATGCAGGCAAGGGCGACTGTGAAGGTTGGGAAGGCAGCTGTGGCTGACGGCTGTGTGTGGGACTGAACTTGACCTGCATACAACAGACCCACCATCCTTCAACAAACAAATAAGCTTCAAGAGTAGTACACTTCAATCCATTGCGGCAATGTTTGCCTTTATAGAGCAGAAGTCTTTTAGAAAATCTAGGTCTATATCAAATTTGTAAAGTTGAATCCATTTAAAAAATTTTAATTTGAAAATGATACTGCTATGTAGGTATACTAGTTTTTGATCATGCATGTATAACATAAACTGTTGAGCTTTCTGTGATTGTTGAAACTGTAGTTGATTTTTAAGCTTATTTAAAAAAGCTATTCTTTTATGTCTCCTCTTTTGATGTTTGGATATCTTATTTACTCACAATGCAACTTCCTTCTTTTGCCCTTTTATTTTTAGTTTTGGTTAGAAACCAAGGCAAGAAGTCAAGCTCTGGGTTTTAAGTGCCTCCTCTTTGACACTGAGTGCACCTAGGGAAGGGAGACGGTGGATTTGTTGATTTCCAGGCAGTCCACAACATCAAAGAATTAGCTAAACAGATTTTATTTCACTCAGCCAAAAGTGATCTCAAATTTGCTTCACACCGCAACTTATGTAATTTAAAAGGATGCAGCTGAGACTTACAGCCCATCCGTCGATCACGGTCGGTGATGTGCTTCCTCGCTGATGTCCTCTTGAAGTGGCAGGGCATCCGGAACTCACCCAGAGGTGGGCTGTCGCAGCCACGGCGCAGGCCTCCAGCTTAGCCGGGCTTTGGGCTTTGTCCCCTCGACCCACCTTAAAGGTCGTTTTCTACCCACTGCTTTAAGGTAAACAATAAGGACACATTTCGGAAAATGTTTTTCTGAGATGCATGATGCCCGATAACATACTCTAGACGTGATGGCAGATATTTCTGTCCTTGAGTCTGGGATGTGAAAAAGAAGGAGCCATTCTCACTATTAAGTTCTCAGGTTGATATTTACGACCCGACTCAGCAGAAATTCAAGTTGCAGCTGGGCCAATCGTCGAAGCTCGCAGGCCCAGTGGGACGGAGGCACGCTGAGTCAGCTGGCTGTTGCCCCATCTCCTGGCGGAGGCTGTCCCTTCTTCTAATTCTCAGTGCGCTGGCATCACCGTTCCTTCTTGGCCTGGCTTTGCCACCTCAGTGTATTCAGCGAGTATTTATTGAGCGCCCACTATGTGCGTAGCTCTGTGTGAACCCCTGTGGGGGACACAAAGATGGCCAATATGATGACACTGGGAAGATGGGACAGGTACACATGGGAGAGCGGTAAAATACCACCTCCCTCCCATGCTCCACCTCGCAGGTGAGCCACTTCCACTTAGGGCCCCAGGACCCTCTGTCTTCAGGGCCAAGTGCGGTTTCAGAGGTGGGAATATTTGGAGCACACCGTCGGAGGCGGGAATACTCTGAGTGTGCCGAGGGTAGGTGAGGGCCCAGTGACTGCGGGATAGAGGAGTGGCTCCAAGTGCACCGGGGAGGCTGAGAAGGGAAGGCAGCTTTGGGAGGCTCGCCCGGGGAAGGCAAGGGGGCGGCAGCGCAGAGCAGGACGGTGAGAGCTTCACTGTCTGTCTGGTTCTTGAGTCTGTGTATTTACACTCTCTCATCCTCTAACCAAGTTCAGGCTTCGCGGGTCTTGGCCCTTACCTAAATGTTCCCAAAGCCTCCCCAGCTGGTTTTGGCGCCTTTAGAAGCCCTCTCAGTTTAACTGATCATATACACTGCTGCTGGCTGGTCTTCCTTACAGTGCGCTTTGTCTCTTCCTTGGCCTGTGCCGCTGGGCACCGGCCGTGAGAAAGTCGGCCTCAGGAGGGCAGGTTCCGGGCCTGGCCCTACGCGAGTCCTGGCATCCCGGCAGAGTCCCCTGACCTGTGTGCTGACTGGTGGAAGGTGGGATCCCGGAGCTTCAGGGCAGGCAGGGCGAGATCAGCCGGTCCATGTCTTCATTGTGCAGGGGAGGCGGCCCTGGCGTCATAAAGCCCAAGGGACTCACCAAGGCCGCACGGCAAGTCTGTTGATGGGCCAGGTCTTCTGTCTTCTCCCTTCCATTCAGAGTCCCTCAGAGTCTCCCTGGGTCCTCGTCAGTGCTTCCCTGCAGTGCCCGGATGCAGGCGCTTCTACCGCTACCAGGCGCCTCTCCTTGCTGTTCCGTGGGCTCCTGGTGCCACAAGGCTGCTCCCTGGTGCTACCACCGCCCGCAAGCACGGAACCCCAGTCCACATCCAACCCTTGTAAATGGACGTTGACCAGTTCTACCCCCACCAAGCTGGCCGCCCGTTTCTGCTCTGTTCTTTCTCTGAGGGACACGTATTCCTTCTTTATCACTAATTGGGAACTTAGAAAATTAACTGGTATTATTTCATCTTTTTATTCATGCAACCCATGCCCCCACCTTGGTGCTCCGCCCCTGAGCACTGAAGAAGTGTTTCCCATGCAGCCTCACGGGCTTCAGCGTGTCCTCGGAGGTCGTCTGCCAAACACCGTCTCAGCGACAACACAGAGGTCATCACTGAGGCCAGAGGGGGGAAACGGCTGGCCCACTGTCTTTGTGTAAAAATTGTGGTAAGTACACACAATATAACATTTATTGTTTTTATGTTGGATGAATGGATATGTGCTCATCCTCCAGTGCTGGCATCTGCACTTTGCTTTCTGTCTCTGTGAACGTGACGACCCGAGGGACCTCACATTAAGTGGGATCACACAGTATTTGTCCTTTGGTGACTGGCTTTTTTCACTGAGCATAAGGTCTTCAAGGTTCATCCACGTTACAGCGTGTGTCTGGAGTCCCTTCCTTTTAAGGCTGAACAACGAACGCCCCATTGTGTGGACAGCCTACCTTTTGCGGATCCCTTCAGCCAGTGATGGACACCTGGGCCGTTTCCACCTGATTGTAAACAGTGCCGCTGTGAACATTGGCAGGCTGTTCTATTTTTTTTTCCTGCCTGACGCAGTATCCTCCACAGAGCAGGAATTCAGGGGAAAAATATGACAATTATGATTTTAGCCAGCCCCTCAGTTTTATGTGGGAGAGAAGATTTAAATCTGTGGAACAAAAGACCATCCATTCTGTAATTTAGCTAATAGGCAGCTGTTCTGCAAAGGCAATCCATATTTTGTGAAAATATGAAACCACCACGAAACAATAGATTTTCTTTTCACACATGCATCCTTCTTCCCTCCGTGTCTTTGTACTTTCTAGAGAGTAGGAAATCTGCCCCAGAACCTCGCTTCTCCCTACAGGGAGGCTGTTCCTGGGGACTGCGTGGAACATGGCCACATCCTGAAGCCACAAGGCGTGAGAGCTCCAAGGTCAGACCGGCCTTCCTCTGGCAAGTCTGCCACACCGCTGCTCCATTGGAGAAAGAGAACAATTCAGCAGAAGCAGGAGGGGCAGCTTTGCCCTTTCCACTTCCTCGTGCCCTTTCTCTGAAGCGCCCTTTCTCTGAAGACGTGTGCCTTTGAACACACCCCTCATTGTGGTGCAACCTTGGGAAGGTAAATTCAAGGACAGAGGCCTTTCAGGGAGAACCTTGAGGGGAGGGAGAGACTTTTTTACCTCTTCACCTCACTTTATCATCCAGCATCAGGTCACTGCCTTTGGCGGCTTTTATCATTTAGTGTTAGCTCCCCCAGATACGTCCAGATGCTTTTTCTTAGTTAATATGTGGGAAACTACCTTTCTGCTGGCTGTTCACAATGTTTTGGGGTTTATGGGGAGCTTGTTAAGCTAAAAAATTCCTGGGCAAAGACTGATAATCACTTCGGGCATTTCGAGAACACAGGAAACTTCCAAATCACGCCTCACTCCCAGTGTCGGTTTTGATCTGTGACACAGCTGTGAAGGGGGCCAGGCAGGGGTGTGGGGTGGAGCAATGGGCGGGGACCGAGGTCCCAGAGAGACACGGCGCTGAGGGTCCATCCCGTGAAGGTTGGTGCTTAGTGAGGAAAACTGTTGGTGGCTTGTGTGTGCCACTATAAACAATGCAGACACCCGCGTCACCAGAGTCCTCTGTGTCCTGTGTGGAAATGCTGCGCAGTCTGGGTGGGCTTTGCCCGCTCTCCCTTAGCAAGATGGCTCCCTTGGCTCCTCACGCGCCGCAGCTCTGTCTTGCTCTGTTCCCTCCTCCTTGCTTTTCTGTTCCCTTCGGCTGCCTGCTTCTACTCATTCTTTTAAAAAATGTATTAAAAAATGTTTAAACAAATCGTTACAAAAAAATGTAACCGATTGTTAGGAACGGTTACATTTTCTGTGCTCTGCCCTCTTATTTCTCCTCCTTTTATGCTGATTGAAAAAATGTATTTTCGTGCCTCCGAATGAGGGAGTCGTTTACAGCTTCTCGAGGGTTCATTTTCAGGCATCATCTACTGAGCTCCTGGCGGGGAAGACGAGGGGGTAGCTCTCTCCCACTCTCCCTCCCTTTCCGGAGAGCGCGGTTCCCCCATCCTTCTACAGCGTGGGCTAGGTCAACACTGAGTTTTTGTGTATTAAGAACACGTAAGTGCCATTAATGCCACGTTGTATCATTTGCTATGACTAGTTTCCCTTTACAGCAGATTTTGTTTTCCCATTTTTTTTTCCTTTTCATTTGCTTAGTTTTCCTTTGGTGACTCTAAGTTGTTTCATTTTCCTTGGCCCTCAGTGTCTCCCTCCCCTCCCCACCATCAGCGACAAAGGAAAAAGCCGCTCGTGAGGGCCGAGCCGAGTCCGACGGCCCCAGGGTCAGGCCGCGGCTCTGCCGGACACAAAGCATCTCACAGAGCGCACTGCGCAAGGTCGCGCTGCGACCTTGACAGGGCAAGGCCAAGATGAGGTCACTGCACACTCGAGTCTCTGCACAGGCAAAAGAAATATCCAAACCACAAAAATAAACAAACATATCCCTTTCCTGCCCGATGCCAGTAACTGCTCCTTTTTTCAATTTAAAAACAATTTTTTTTCCAACTACAGCTTTAGTCCTGCTTGGTTCCTATTATGTCCCAGATAAAAACCATTAGGATATCCAATCACAGAATGACCCCTGCTTCCCAGCGGCAGCCCATCCGAAGCGAACTCCCGAGTCTTTGAAAGCTCCCCCCAATCACCCGGCAGAAGGCCAGCCGCTAAGACACCCCCGCTATCCAGGGGGCGCTGTTGGCCGCGCAGCCTGGAACCCGGCTCCGCTCGTGCTCCGCCGCGTGCTCCGCCGCAGGGTTGGTGGCTGTAAACACCCGCGAGGGGTGGTTCCAGCCATGTTCACCCGAGAGCCTGATGTCTGGGACGGCTGCCCACCTCTCATGAACTTTAGGGGGCATATTTGGGACCCTTTCTGTCTCTAGCTCTTTGAAGAACCTCACTGCCCGTGGCCAGGAGGAAGTTCAGGCCGAACTGAGCTTCAGTATTTTGCTCAGGCCCTTCCAGTTCAGACCTGCCCCTCCCACCCTCCTCTTCCTGTCGCTCCTTGGCTGTAATAACTCTCATTTGTGTACACACACGTCACAATGGGTTTTCCTGATCTACGCTTTTAGCCCCTCTTTTTGCAGAAAAAGGATATTTGCTTTTTACAGTGATAATTTCCTAAGTGTCTGAAGTTGGCCCCTTTCCCTCTTCCTCTCCTCTTTTTTTTTCCCTTCCTCTAGGGCAACTTTAAAAATAATTGATTGAAATAATTATCCTGTCATTATGTGTACACTTTAAGAATTTCTATTCCAGATTAATTGTCAAAAATATCTAAAAGGCAGAAAAAAATAATTAAACTGTTTGTGTTTCTTATGTGGACAATTAAAACTGTATTTACAAAATAGCTTTTGTTACTATAGTTACAAGAAGAAAGGCCTTGTTCCAAGATAAGAAAAGAGCCTTGAACAAGATGCAGTCTTTAAAAGTTAGTTTCTGGTATAAAAATACCAGCATGGTAATTTGGTTTGTGCAAAGTCAAGGTTAAATTCCTTATAAATTAAAGGTTCTAAATTTTCTATATTGTTTTTTGTGAGTTAAAAAAACCATTTGAGTTAAGTACATCATCACTGTTTTCATAGCATTTAAAATATATACAAACACTCAAACACATACATGTAATTGTATTCAACTAAATGAAAAGGTAATAATGGAATTAAAAAATTTTTTGAGAGAGAGAGAAACAACGATTTTGTTTTTCCGCTTACTCATGCACCCGTTGGTTGATTCTTGTATGTGCCCTAACTGGGGATTGAACCTACAGCCTCGGTGTATTGGGTTGATGCTCTAACCACCTGGCTAGGGCGGTAATGATGGATTTTTAAAATGCTTAATTACATTAGCAAAATTGTAATTCCTCAATCCTTAACTAACTGTAAGACCTTAGGCAAATGGTTTAATTAATTAGTATATAATCTGATTCTTAGACAATTGATAAGAATGAAACAAATGCAATATAAATGCTAGTAACTAAACATACTTTTCACTTACCCTTATTTCTTAGAATGGCAACAGTTTAACAAACGATGCAAATGTCTTTAAATGATATATATGTTTACTTTTGCCACCTCAAATTTGCTAAATATGAAATTGGAGTTCATAAAATGAAGAAATTACTAAGAAATTCTTTGTTTTCTGTCCTCTCATCTCTGAAGAAAAGTTGGCTGTATTGATTAAATATGATAATATACAAGGTTGGTTATATTAGATATAATAATTAAGTTAAATATGAATATGTATATGAAACAATGGATTTGATTAATGGTTTATTTAAAAATCATTAGAGTTAATCAAGATAAAGAATATTTCAAAGCTACAGTTAAGCTTTATATATTTCATAGTGTATCTTCTTAAGTACTAAAGCCAGATATGTAAAAATGTTACATGATTCAATATGTTGCTATTTTCAAAAATCTAGGATGTTATGAATACTTAAATAAAACATGCTTTCTATGATAGAGAAAAGAAAACCATTTATGTTCTGTATATAACCCTGAAATTAGTTACTGATTATAATATGTATTATAAATTTTCATTACTGACACCTGAATTTTCATCATTAAGAAGTTATCTTAAAAACAGCATAGCTTGCATTTGTGACAGCATGGATGGACTTAGACGGTATTTTGCCAACTGAAACAAGTTAGAGAAAGACAAATGCCATATGACCTCATGTACATGTGAAATCTAAAGGACAAAATAAATGAACGCACAAAATGGAAGGAGACTCATGGGCACAGGGAGCAGACCGACGGCTGTGGGGGTTGGGGGGGCTGGGTGAAGAGGTGAAGGGGTCAAGAAGCACAGGCTGGAAGCTGCAGAGCGTCACTAGGCTGCAAAGCGCAGCACAGGGGACAGAGTCTGGCGCATTTCAGCAACCGTGGATGGTGCCCGGTGGGCGCCCGACTGATCAGGGGCCACTGTGGGAAGTGTATGGTGGTCTCACCCCTGTGCTGTGCGTCTGAAAATGACACGAAATAATACTGAATGTCAACTGTGATTGGAAAAACTCCCCTCCAAACCAAAAAGCCAAAAAAACAAAAGCAAACAAATAGGCCAACGAAGACAATGTGGATAGTCACCAAAGGAAGAACTGTCTTTGAAAAATGAAACATAGGCCTTCCAGGATGTGCAAGTGGACTGGTCGTCAGCAGACGTTTCTAGTGACGATGCTGACAGATGCGCGCAAGGGCGAGCCTGCTGCCCTTTGCTGTCCCCTCCCCCCAACAGCACCCGTCTGCAGCGTGGCGTGGCGTGGCGTGGCGTGCCCCGGCTGGTACGGAGAACACGGGTGGGGGGCAGCCCCGTTAGCCGACACTGGCGCGCTGGCCTGCGGAAGCTGCCCGGGGAGGACCGTGCGGCGACAGCGGAATGACCGACCGACCAACAGTGTCGGCTGAGAGCCCTTCTGTTCCCTCGGTCTCTCTCTCTCTCTCTCTCTCTCTCTCTCTCGTGTGTGTGTGTCTCGTGTGTGTGTGTGTGTGTGTTTCATCATTCTGCTTTTTGTTGCATAAGAAGACATTTTAATCTGTTCTAATTAAAAAGTCAAAATGAAACGAACAGGAAGTTTAAAAACAGGTCCCAATGCCAACCTCAAGCATACAGTGGTCCTACCAGAAACAGCTGCTAAATTTAACTGAGCTGTGGTTGATGAGTCATCTCTCTGCACCTTAAGAGCGTTGCGTCCTGTTGGAGAGGTTGTGCAGAGACCTCAAACCAATGGGCTCCGGCTGCCGCTCAGAAAGGAGGCTGGGAGTGACTGCGACCGTTTGTAAAAATAGGTAAGGACGATTAAATGACACATGACCTGAATAGACCCACGGGAGATGCAAAATGAAATGACTAATGTGATTTGTTCTCCACAATTTAAGTTAATAGCATTACATTATCTTAAAGAGGATATATGTATATTTGTTTAAAAAAAAACCCCAAAACAGCTGCTTTGGAATTAAGGCGATCCTAAACGCGAGTCAGGAAAGGGAAGGCCAGCCCGGCCCATGCCGCGCCCAACGGAAACACCTGACTGGCGGCCTCCAGCCTGCCACTGGCATGAACTAGTCAAAGGACTGTGAGGGTTGTACAATTAGGAGCGAAGTTGAGCACTTGTTTTTCTTTACGACTTCCACCTTTATTTTCCTAAAACGGCAGTTCAAACTTAGCTTCTTGATTTTTTCTCCCTCAGCCAAATAAAGCTGCGATACTATCCAGCGATAAGAAGAAACGAACTCTTCAGCCCCAGAAAGACACGGAGGAAACCTAAATGCACATCACTGTGTGGGAGAAGCCAGTCTGACATCATTGCACCCTATACGATTCCAACTCGGTGACATTCTAGAAAAGGCAAACCAATGGAGACAGTGAAGGTCGCCATTGGCCGGGGGAAGGGAGGGGGAGAGAAGAACAGGTGGAGCACAGGGGGTTTGCGGTGCTATCACGGAGGATGCGTGTCATTCCGTGTTTGTCGAAATCCACAGACCCTGCGACAAATCCTAATGTAAACTGTGGACCTTAATTATTAATATTGTATCAATATTGTTGATCAGTCATGACAAACATACTATGCTGTGGCAAGTATCTAACACCAAAAATATGGTGTGGCAAGATGATAATAATAGAAACACATATGCATGTGGGGGGAGGGGGAGGGGTATGTGGAATTCCCTGTACTTTCCCCCATTTTTTCTGAAACATGAAAACTGCTCTAAAAAATAGGCAATTAGTTAAGTTTTTTAAAAGCCTGCAAAAGCAAATCTTCAAACTATTAAGCCATATGATCATAAATCATTTTCAAGACTAAGTCACTTTGTTTTAAATTAATAACATGACTCCATTTGTATCTTTTATTGCCATTCGTCTGATATTAAATATTTTAAATGAAGTAACTTCACTATTAAAAAAACAGAAAGATTTTACATGTGTTGAGATTTGACTCAGATGATTCATAGTAAGAAAAATCTATAAAAATCTGGTGTTTAAAAAATAATCAGGCCAACAGAAATTAATTTCTGCACGTGATTTGTGTTGAGTCTGTGCTCACCGCCTGACTCCTCCTCCCTCCCCACCTCCTGCCGCACTTCCTGCATTAACAAGGACTCAGACGGGAGGTCCCCCTGCGTGCGGCAGCCCAGGCCGTCCCTGCACCAGGGCTCCAGGCAGCCCGGGCATGTTCACTGGTTGAAAGCCCATTGGCTTGAGGGAGGTGCCAATACGTCTCTATCCCAGGGTCTTATCTCTTTCACAAAACAAACACAGACAATCAACAGACAAACACGCCCGGACAGACTGGGGCCGCAGTTCCACCTTTTACTGGCTACAGGACGTGGCACATGCCACTCAAGTTCTCGGTGCCTGTCCCGCATCTCTCAATGGGGACTTCTGTAGATATTGACTTGCAAGATGCGTTTTGTGTGCACCCAACAGACCTTGTTCTTCATTTTATCTGTCTTAGTCTCTATGGGTGACACTGAAGGACAGTCGGTGAGATGATGTTGTCTCCAGTGAGAAAGGAAAATGGAATTATGGTTTGCTTTTGATTTACGGCTTTGCTTTGTCCTCTGAGTTTAGACTTTGAATGCTAATTCCTCATGGACGTTAGAAATGGAGTAATAGTTTGACAATGGATTTACCTGGGGGAGGTAATGTGAATTATCAGTTAAAAATGATTGAAAGTTTCTTTTAGATTAACTTTTCAGGATAGGCACACTTCATTGTTGTTAACAGCTACGTTTAAAAGCAGGGACAAAAAAATCTTAGACCACAGAGTCTCTCTCTCTTATTTCCAGAACATGAAGTTGTCACATTCAGAATCCAGCCATGCTTGCTGTGAGAAAATACAGCAGTCATATGAAATATCTGTTGTAAACATTTAATGCTTTTTCTTACAGCAGGATTATTCACACTCCATAGGTTTTTAAGAGATGAATAACTCTTCCAAGGAAACATTTATCTTCCCATGGCTTCTCTATTCTTCCTTCAACTGTTATGTTACAGAGAAGTCTGCGAGGAATGAACGTGGCTGTAAAGTCGCTGGAGGAATCTCCAAAGCACTGACTTATTGGCTGAAACATGTGTCTTCTGTCCACTTTGCACTGTGCTGTCCTACTCTGTCCTTCAGAGTATTCAAATGAAGGGTGACTTGACGGGCGTTCATTCCAATGAATGTGTTAACCTTCAAAGTCTCCAGGATTCAGATTCCAGCCCGTGAGCGAGATCATGCCCAGCATCTCTGTAGCCCAGACCCCTGTCCCCCAAACATGCCTCATTCTCCCTCCCTGGGTCCCAGAACACGGCGATGTTGAGTGGCAGCTCAGCTTCGTACACCATGAGAGGTCGCGGGCCTGGGAGGAGATGGTCAAATTCCACCTGGATAACCTTGGGTGGACCTGTGACTCTGCTCTGCCAAGCAAGTGAAAGATGAGCTGCTGCAATGCTGCCCGAGAAGGGCTGAGCACCCACCAGGTGCCAGGCACGGTCATATGGACTTCCCACCGTGACACCGTGGTTGACCTTCACCACGAGGCCTGTGCTGTCGTTACTATTATGATCCATATTTCACAATTAAGGAAACTGAAGCTCAGATACGCAGGAAGCCTGGGAGGCTCCTGTGGCAGATGGGACAGCTGCGCCCTTACCCTTCAGGCCACAGGATCTTCTTTCCCAGCCAAAGCTTTAGAGTGAGTTTTTAGATCATGATGCTGTAATTATTACTTGTACTTGTCAAAGACACACTTGGGTGGCAGGTAAAGATTATTATGACATTGCCAGTGTGTCATTTTTGAAAGTATATTGAACTAACATGCCGTGTGGCCTTGTCACGTAACGTTTGTGGGCTCCGTTTTCCTCACTGTGATACGACGTGGTTTAAGTAAATTGTTTCCCAGGGTCTCCTACGATTCTGTGGAAGTAATAACGATGAAAAAAAAATCCCAACAGATTTCCAACAATGACAGTTATTAATGTAATTAAAAAAGAATGAGAAGCTAACCTTAAACTACAACTCTTTGGGAAAATTCCTTCTACACGAGAAGATTCCCTTCAGCCTTGACCAGATTGTGGACATTAAGACTATGTTAAATTTTCTTGAGGACACAAAACATTAAATATAATGGCTTCCCTTTAGTTTTAATATTGTTTCTTACCTGTCACTTACATATGCTTTCTCATCAATGTTTTACTACTTCTTTAATCACGATCATAAAAGCCAAAGGCAACTAAGCAGAAATTTCAACGAACCATCTGTCCTTGGTTCACTTGTCAGTCCTGCTGCCTCCTCCTGCCAGGAGGCGGCCGCCCGTCACAGGCCAAGGAGCTGCTGCCTGGCGCCCTCCCCAGGAGCGGGGGCAGTAGCCCAGCCCGCCATGTCTTCCTCGGTCTCCGTTTTCAGAAATACATCATATTAATCATTCCTTTCAATAACAACCCTAAAAGAACTATGAAACTCTAAGCTGTCGATAAATATTTAATTCCTGTACATTTCCCAGTCTCTGCTGGCGGAGGCAGGAAGGTCAGAGTGAATGAGGAGATGACAGCCTAGTCATTTTCATGGCCTCCTGTCCCCTCTGCAGCGTCTAGGGTGCCGGCCCCCAGTAGACACCGAATTCCCTCCCATGAATACGTGACTTTAGAGAACCATGTGGGCTATGACTTCTTTTACTTCTGTTACTTTTTTAAACACTGAAATTTGTATTGAAGTCATTGCAGAATCATATGCAGTTGTGAGAAATAAGACAGAGAGATCCCTTGCTTATTTTGCCCCGTTTTTCCCAAAGGAAACATTTGGCAAAACGATCATATAATGTCACAATTGGGGAACGGAGACTGAGACGACTCTGTGGCCTCACTCAGGCTCTGTGCTTGCTGCTGGGTGTGGTGAATTCTTTGCCATTCTGTCACCCATGTAGGTTTCTGTGTTCACCACTGCAGCCAAGAAAATGAACAATTCTCAGGCCGTAAGGATTCTTTATGGTGCCCTTTATACCCAAAACCAGCGTGGCCCCTCTTGCTCCCTCCCTCCTACTCCAGCACTAGCCTCTGGCAACCACTGATCTGCCCTCCATTTTTAAAATGTTGTCCTTTCAAAAATGTCATGTAAATGAAAACAAGATACGTAGACACTGGAGCCTGGCTTCCCCACCTACCTGTCCCCCACACCTGACCCGTGCCAGCACAGTTCCCTAGAGACCAGTCCAAGTTGTTTTGTGCACCAATAGTTCGTCCCTTTTTGTTACTTAGTATTCCATGGCAGGGACATACCGGTCATACTGCTGGTATTATTTTTCAATGGAGCTACATTCTGAAATTGATTAATACGCTTTCGCTTTTGCCTTTCTGAGGGATAATGACTCATGTCTGTCGGTCACCCAAGACGCCTATCTGTCTGGGGAGAAGGTGGGGGGTAGGGACGGAGGAGGGTGAGTTTGTTCAGCTGCTGACATGCATCAGCGCGACTGTCCTGAACGTGTCCGACACAGAAGTCCTAACATTCATCCCCTGGTGCCCAACGGCTCCTTGCCCAGCGTCAGTAAATAGCACCACCGTCTACCCAGCTACTCAGGCCCTGAGTTGGGGGATCATCTCTGCTCTCTCTTTCACGCCCTGTACCCAGGCTATCACCAAAGACTGCGGGCTCCTCCTTCAGTATCTTCCTAATCCAATCGCTTCTCCGGAGCCACCACGGCCATCCCCGTCCCCCATGGACGCCACAGCCGGTCTCCGCCTCCTGGGTGCCCTTGTCCGCCCACCCTCTCCGCCCGCCACCCCGCGCTCCCACAGCAGCTGCAATGACGCTTCTAACATCTCAGCTGGATCAGGGCCTTCCCGCCTACCGCTCCCATCGCACTGAGGGTGAAACGTGGGCTCTCTCCAGCGGACGCTCCCCAGTGCGTGCCGTCCAGCCGCTGTTGGCAGAGCCTCGTCTTCACGCATCTCCTACCCCCGTGCTGTTGGCTGCTTGGATGAGCTGAGCGTGCCTCTGCCCCCCGCCCCCCAACACTTCCCCTGCAGTGCCCACGTGCCGGCCCCCTCGCCTGCCCTCCGCCCCCAGGGTCCTTCGCTTTGCTTCAGAGCATCCATCACCGGCCCGTTCGTGCTCCTTCCTTGTCCACGCCCCTAGAATACAGGCTTCACAAGGGCAGGGGCTTTTCTGGTTTGGCTCTTGTTCTCTCCCTATCGTCTGGGACATGAAAGCACTCAACGTGCTTTCCGGAGAAGGAATGATTCCCCGATTCCTTTGCTCACACCTCTTAGCCCGCAAGGAGTAAGCCGGTCGCAGTTGTTCTGCGATGTGGGGACAGCGCCCGGCCTTCCCGCCACCATGAGGCTCCTCCTGGATGCAGGAGGCTGTGACGATGGGGAGTGTGGCTGGCTGTCTCCGTGCCGCCAGCTCCTGCCACCCCCTTCCTCACGTCACTGCTGAGCCTGCCTCCCTCTTGACTCTGCACTGGGCCACGTGACAGTCTGAACAATAGCACTTCAGTGGGCAGGACGGGACCAAAGGCCTGAGAAGTGCTCGCATGACCGGCCTTGCTCTTGGTCCCTGGCCGCTGGCTCGAGGTGAGCGCGCCTGGGCTACCTGTACAGTTCCGGCAGGAAGAGGACAGGGGACCAGAGCCCTTGGCCCCTAACGGACCACAGATGAGAAAAAAGAATGACTGTTGATTTAACCTGCTGAGTTTCGGAATTCTTTGTTACAAGGCATTTTTTTCCCCTTTTGCTCAATAACTCTCTGACACAGGAGGTAAAGCTTTTTTCTTTTCTTAAAAACAAAACAAAACACAACAACAACAAAAAAAACAACACCTGAGAGGATTATGTGAAAAAAGAAGAAACAGAGAGGGAGAGAAGAGCTCAGCTATGGCCCGAGAGCAGGGCATGCACGTGAAGGGGGAGGGGGAGGCGGGAGGGCAGGCGCGCCCGCCCCCCAACCTGGGGCTCAGGCAGGAGCCTGCCATGTGGGCTGCTGCCCACCAACAGGAGCCAGGCCGGCCTCGGCGAGAGCGGGGCGGGGGGAGAGGAAGCAGATGCACGTGGGCCTCCCGGCCTCCATTCCCTGTGCGGTGTGGCCGGACAGGAAGCCGATGGTCCTCCCATGGGGCTGCCTTGGGGTGCGGACGTCTGCCACGGGGAGGGTGGAGGGCCTGTCTCGAGTGAGAGCCGAGGGGCAGAAGGAAGCAAGGTGGCAGGTGTCCCTGGAACACCACCTGCATCAAAGAGGGATGATGTGTTCATCACCCACAGAGTTTACCACACAAGGCCAGGAGAGCGCCCAGTGACAAGGTGGACACAGGACACGGGGCCAGTGGCAGGTCATGGAAACTTGAGGGCCAGTGTGAATCCAGGTCCCTCCCTGTGGCGACGTCGAAGAGCACCGAAGCTTCAGCATCTCTTACCCATCCCCTCTATACTCTATACTCTCGTCACCTTTTTGTAGGAGGAGGCAGGGGTCGGGGACGGCCACTTGACAGGCTCAACATTTATCTGAGAGGGACAGGGTGCAACCAAAAGCAACTGCTAGAGCGATCATGACAGACTCAGCTGTCGACTTGCCTGGACGTTTTGTTCATTTGCCGTCGCCGCCCACAGGTAATGTCATACCCGTCGCAGGCAAGAGAAGACCCCGCATTTTCTCTGCATATGCAAGCCGCTTGGTGATCACCACGTGCTGCTCTTTATAACCATGGCAACCTCCAGCGTGGCCTCCCTGCAGCCTCTCGCGTGCCCGCTGTGTGCACATTCCACTCTGCGGGGGGCGGGGGGCGGGGGGAGGTGTCTTTCCTGCGTGCCCAGCTGACCAGGGGATGCTCCTGATTTAAAAAATGCTGCGGTGACACCCTTTGCCCCCAGGATAACATGACAACCTTAGCATGACTTGTACTGGGTTGGCCAAAAAGTCCGTTACAGTTTTTTCATTAAATAAAAGGCACATTTTTCGTTTTCACCAATAACTTTATCGGTTTGGATGTTTTGAGTACGTCGCCTCTCTCCCGCTATTGGCCTCTAGAGGGCAGAGGCCAGGGGTGCTGCTCAACATCTCCCAGGGCCTGAGACGGCCCCACAGCAAAGAACTATTTGGCCAAAATGACAACAGTACCGAGAAACTTCTCAAACCACTTTTGACATATTCGATAAGTCACAACACCTTCTCCATACACTGCAAAAATCTTTTTTTAGTGTTTCAGTTGTGTTTTTTATCTTTCTTGAAAAAGTAAAGCACAACACACCAAAAATGTTGCATATTTTCTTCCATCTTCAATATTAAAATGGCTGCACAAAAATTCACCAATTTTGATTTTTTAAAAAACAAACGCATGCTGATGTGACAGCTGTCACAATACAATCTAACAAACTTGTTTTGAAAGAAGTTAAATTAAAGACAACCAAGTACTACCAGAGCGCGCATACCAAAAAAAAAAATGTAACGGATGTTTTGGCCAACCCAATAAATACTTCTCATAATACGGCAGATGCAATGTGACTCCCCAAACCCTGCCTGTGAGCCCCCCGCGCTTCACGATTTCTTCTGGCCTGGAGGCAGGCTGGGGGGCACCAGGGCGAACCGGAACCGCTGGGAGCCAACACCCCCGGAAGCAGCGCTCTCCCACGCTGGGGGAGGAGGGCGCTGCACCCCCTCACCCCGCCGAGCTGCGGGGCAGGCTGGCACTGTCTCCCACAGCTCGCCGCAGCGCTGTGTCCTGGCCACCCGCAAGGTGAGCGGCTTGACAAGGCGTTGGGTCCTTTCCCTGGTTCATCTCCCTACCCTCTCCTAGCATTTCCTGGGGTCGCCCCCAGTAAGCTCATGGTCAAGCCACCACCCCTGGACCACGCCTCGTCTCCTCTCCTGGCCTCTGCCCCGCCGAGAGGCCTCTCCTTTCCCAGAGCCTGGGCGGAAGGCGCGACCTCAGGGCTCCTCTTGGGAGAGGCCCAAACAAGAACAGGCGATCCTGCAATTTATCAGTGGGTCTCGGTTTTGGAGCGAATGTGGGCATTGCTGGCCAACCGCTCTTGTCCCAGCAGAAGGAAACTGGGACTGACCTGGGCCAAGCAGGGCGTTAGGATCTACCTCTTTATTTAAAGAGTTATTTATTTATTTGTAGAGAGAGGGGAAGGGAGGAAGAAAGGGAAGGAAGTAGCAGTGTGTGGCTGCTTCTCACCCGCCCCAACTGGGGACCTGGCCCCCAACCCAGGCGTGTGCTCTGACTGGGAATCGAACCAGTGACCCTTTGGTTTGCAGGCCTGTGCTCTATCCACTGAGCCACACCCGCCAGGGCTGGGCCTCCTCCTAAAGCCTGGTGAGACCTGGGCCCACGTCCAGGGCTGCATGTTCACTCGCCCCGTGGCAACCATCCTGATGAAACTGGCTGTGGTCCCAAGTCTCCCTCATCGCGCCTCGTGTTTCTGGAGCCGGTGACTGTACCCACCTGCTCCTGTCACTGTGACCCTGCGCTCAGCCAGTCAGGGCTGGAGGCCACTTCCCCACTCCTGGGACATGGGCTGGGGCCAGGCCTGGGCCAGCAGCACAGCAGCACGCGGCCGGAGGGTGTGTGTAGCTCCCCGGGCTGGGCCTCTGGGGCCTCCTGCTTGCACCTTGGCTTCCAGAACCGTCCTTCTCCGGGCCCAGCTGCCACGAGGTGGGCCCGTGGGGGGAGACTGAGGCCCCCGGCTAACAGCCTCAGCTACACTCCCGGGCAAGCTGTGGCTGAGGCCACTTCCGGTCATCCAGTCAGTCATCCTGGCGCCCCCGCTGAGACCACACAAAGCAGAAAGGCCACCACGTCAGGCCGCAGCACTGTGTGACATAAGATACTATTGTTTAAGCTACCAAGGGCTGAACAGCAACAGAGGACTGAAAAGCCCCTCCTCCTTCTGCCCTCTGCCCTCTGCGCTGCGTGCCACGGCCTTGCCCGCAGCAGACTTCCTGCGGTGCGCCCTCGCTCACCGGGGCGGGGCCAGGCCCTTCCTTGCTGCTCCCGAGGAGTCCTGCACGTCCGCCTCCCACGCGTCCCGCCGCGTGTCCATCCGCTCCTACTGCCTTCCCGTCGTCTTCTCCTCGCTTCTGGTTAGAATGTCCGCCTCTAAAGGCGGAGATCGAGCCTGCCTTGGAGACCACGGCTGTTCCAAAGATGCATACGACGCCTGGCACATGACGAATGAGGATACATTCTTGTTTAGTTAGGACTGAACAGGAATAACTATTGTAGTTCTGCACGTACTCTGTGGCAGACCCTGACTCCATGTTCTATAAATAGGAACTGTTACTATCTCTCCTTTACACACGTGGACACAAAATGCACAAGATGTTAGGTGACTTGGCCAAGGCACCCAGTTTATAAGTAACAGAATCAGGATGCACACCCCCATGTGTGATGGCCGCGACCCCGTGTGCCGATCTGGCCAGGCCAGGCTGGGCCACAGCAACAAAGAGCCCCACAGTCCTGGCAGCTTAGAAAAGCCAAGGCCTTTCCTTCCTTTCCTAGAGGTTCATCAGGAGTCCACAGGGCTCCCTGTTCAGGATGGTCACAGAGGGACCCAGCTGATGGCATAGCCATTGTCTTGAGGTCTGCCAGCCACCACACCAAGGGGACAGAAGGACTCCAGAGCTGCTTCCATCAGCAACTAAATGTACAACCCCGAATGCGCACATGTCTTTTCTACTCATAACCTCCTGGCTGAAAGTATTCAGCGAGCGATGCAATGTCTACCACCTGCACCACCTCAGCAATGAATGGAGTGTGTCGTTCTCTGCTGGGTCAGGAGCTTTTGCCAAAGTTCTAGAGAGTTTTGGAAAGCCCTAGAAGAAGGATTTCTTATCACCAGATTGTAATACAGGTATTCACATTTTAGATCATAATACACATCATATGGTGGCCACCACTGGGCACACTTTCTATCAGAGTTGCTTTGAATAATGGTAGTTTAGGACCAATATGATTACGACTGAGATATATAGATATTTAAATATTTATTTTTTATCTTCACCTGAGGATATGTTTATTGATTTGAGAGAGAGAGAGAGAGAGAGACAATGACTGGTTGCCTCCCATATGCGCCCTGACTGGGGATCAAACTCACAACCTAGGTATGTGCCCTGACCGGGAATCGAACCTGCAACCTTTTGGTGTACAGGACAATGCTCCAACCAGCTGAGCCACCCGGCCAGGGCTGATTACAAACTATATGACATTCAAATGGGGAGACGTTCACCTCCAATTCCTCCTCCACCCCAGACATTGCTGCTGACAAACAGCAACTGCTGGTAAAGCAACGATGACTCTGCACTAGTTAGTAGTCACCTTCCTCCCAGGCACAGCCTCTCACGACACTGAGGAGCTAATGCCTTTTCATCACGATTTTATATTACTATGAATCACAAAAATGTACAAACAGTTTAAAGAAATTGATAAAAAGAGGGCTCCGATTTAATTTCCTAAAATGAAAATGAACGCGCATACCGGCCGCAGTCCTGACAACGGAGGCTGCCTATGTAATGACGCTGGACTTACGGCGATGCGGTGAGCCGTGTGTGTTGATAGTCTTCTACGCTTGCACCCTCATGTATCCACAATGGCCTGTGAGGGCCAGAAACCCCGAATGCAATTACCCGTTGGGTTCTCACACGCAACAGAAGCTTCTCGACTTTAATATTGCATTTCTCCCTTTTCTTAAAAAACAGAGAATTACTTCCATCGTAAATCTTACTGAATCAAAGGTTTAAGGCTTTATCCCTATCTGGTCTCACTCACAGCAGAGAACCGCTCAACGCGCAGGACACACTTCCACTTGGCCTGGGCGGTGCGCTCTCCGCACTGGAGCGCCCATGGCCACTTTCTAAGAGCTCTGAGGGGCTGGAAGCCCTGGCTCACGGGGAACTGGGACCCTCTCTCTCTCACTGGTGCCCTTCGCGCGTGGTCCGGCCCAGTGCACTTCTGCAAGGCCTGGTCCAGCCTCTCTGCAGCGGCCGTCGGAAACTGAAAACAGATTCTCTCCCCTCAACTCCTATCTTTTTCTGGATGAATATCCCACATGGGTCCTTGCCTACCTAGTCTTCTCCCCCAAAGGTTCATATCCATCTTAAAACGAGGGGCCTGGATTTGGCCACGATGTCCCCGCTGAGGTCAGGGGGCAACCCTGCTCTGGGCACAACTCTCTCGTTCACGCAGCTCGGTACTGTAT
This sequence comes from Pteronotus mesoamericanus, assembly GCF_021234165.1. Taxonomy (NCBI): domain Eukaryota; kingdom Metazoa; phylum Chordata; class Mammalia; order Chiroptera; family Mormoopidae; genus Pteronotus; species Pteronotus mesoamericanus. The sequence goes on along the minus strand of NW_026555329.1, from coordinate 78,878,983 downwards.
TTATTGAAAACAAATGCTGGCTCATCAGGCTCTGCAACTAGCCAACCCCCTGCGGCTTTTCCATGATTCCAGGCGTCTTCCATTTTCTCCTGATGCGATTTTTTTGGGGGGGAGGCTAAGTGCAGGAATTAAGCTTATCTTTATTACATTTCATCTCATTATTTCTGTCCCATCTCCCTAGCCTGTCAAGATGCTTTTGAAGTGTTTTTCATCATCCAGCTCAGGAAGCCTTCCCTCTCAGCTGTGTGTCATTTGCAAACATAATGAACATTCCATTTGTGTCTTTAACCAAGGCACTGATGGTAATGTTGGGGGAAAAAAAAACCCCATCAGCAAACAGAAGACCCTGTCCCAGGCCTCCTATATGTTTCTCTCCCTTGACTTAAAGATTTTTTGAGAGACTATGAAATCTGCTGCTGAAAATTACCTACATAGTCAGTGGCATCACTCAGCTAGTAAATGATTTAAAAAAACGGACACGAGTAGGTCTGGGGAAATTTTTACTCTGTGAGGTTTTGCGCGTTGCCAGTGTCCTTGACTCTCTTCTTGTAGGACTTGGACGTGTAACAACCCATTCTAAAATTCTGAGGTGGGTTGACAGTGATCACATTTTTCTTTCTAGAATAAATTCCCTCCATCCCCTTTAGGAAGATCACGCTTGTCCTTGATTAGATAGCTTTTCTTCCATCCCTTTTTATGTGTCCTTTTTCAAGCAGCACTCATCAAAGAGCTCGTGTGACGGCATATTATTTATTTAGATCCATCTGCTTTCCTTCTATCGTGAAATCAGTTTCTGATCAGCAGCTGACCCAGCTAAGCAACACCTTGGGCAGCGATCTCTAGTGGGTGTCAAAGCTCACTGGAGCGGGTGAGAGCGCTGTCTGAGGTTCGGTCCGTCTTTACAGGTGAATATTTACATGGCTGCTGAGTGCACATGGATGGTTTCTCACTAAAACATAGGCCACTTTCAAAGGGAAATGTAAAAATACTTCTCGCCAATCCTGCTCCTCCTAAGTGATCCAGCTGTAAGAAACACTGGCTGAAACAGGTGGCCATGCCCCCCCCAGGCGCCCACAGGACTTTCCGGTCCCCACTGTGACTCCTCTGATTGTAGGAACAGGATTTACTTCCGGGTGTCGGGCTTCTCCCTAGTTTCTCCATCGCTCTGGAAGATGCGGGGTCACCAGGAAGCAGGGCCTCGCTCTTGGTACCACATGTCTCTCCGTCCAAGTCCCAGCTCACCGACGACTACCTGCGGGGCGTGGAGCTGGCGGTTCTCTGCCGGTGGCACCATGGCCCTCCTGCGAGACGCCGGGCAGTGGTTGGAGATATTTTTGGTTGTCACACTGGGGAGGAGAGTGCTACTTGCATCTAGTGGGTAGAGGCCATGGATGTGGCTTGGCACCCTACAATGCACGGGACAGTACCCCCCACCCCTAGCAACAAAGACCTATTTGACCCCTAGAGTTAAGGGCACGGCTTTAGGAAAACCACTTTGGCTTTGGAGTCTTGGTTCCGTCTTCCAGTCAGTGAGAATGCCAGCAGCCCAGGGCGGGGTTGTGCGCACTGTGGAGACCACTGTGCCTAACAGCACCCCCACAATCACCAGCATGGAGCCTGCGTCAAAACCGGTGCTTATTTTCTTTATTTATGACCTAGATATCGTGTTGGATACTTCCTAAGATGTTACTAGCTTACTACTGAAAGAGTAATGCATTTACTCCACAGATATTTTTTGAGCACTTACAACGTGCTAGGCTATACAGCATATATGCTAGGTGAGTCTGCAAATGGAGTAGTTTAAAATGAAATAAGAAAAAAAAACACACTCCAGTTCAGGGAGATAACAACCTGCAAGTAGGCGTTTGTGTCCTCAGAGAACCCAGGCTCTGAGGGGTTCAAGTAACGTGCCCAAGAGTTCCCACTAACGAGAGGCAGAGCCTGGATTCGAGTACCACCAGCTGGTTGGGTCTGAGTGTGTGTGTCTCCCCCAACCCACAGGCTGAAATCCTGACCCCGGGCGGGGGCGAGGCGGGCAGTGGTGCTGATGCTGGGACAAGGGGCCGGTGGGAGGCCATTAGGTCATGGGGGCGGAGCTCTCGTGCATGGAGCCGGTGTGCTGAGAAGGGAGGTGAGAGCTCGCTCCCCCTCCACCGTGCAAGCGCACAAGGAGAAGGCGGCTGTCTGCCAGCTGGGAAGCAGGTCCCCGGGCACCAGATCTACTTGGTCTTGGATTCCCCGGCCTCCAGGCTGCGAGTGATGAATTCCTGCTCTTTAAGCCACCAGCTGGGGCCTCCCGTGAGAGCAGCTCAAGACGCCAGGTCTGCCTGATTCCAAGGCCTATGCTCTCTTGACTCAGTGACAGCCACACACCTGCTTTGAGGAAAGCCGGGCTGTGAGACACGTGGGCAGTGCAGAGCTCCCCCAGGGCGGACTCTCTTGACTGTTTTAGTGTCACCGTCTGCAGCCTCTCTCTCCGCATTACGCCTCCACGATAATCGTGTTGTTTCTTCCCCCTTTTAGTCTTTAGTGATTCGACAAATACTCATTTGCCCCTTGTTAGCAGACGGGACGATGAGACGCTGTCTTGGTCTGCAGGGAGCGCGTGGGCTGGTGCAGGCGAGTCCGTCACTGCTCGATGTCATTGTTTGGGGACCCGCAGCAGCACGCTAACGCACTCTCGTGTGCACGATGCCACGTCCACCGCTGGCCTGCGGACCTGCTCACGTGCTTACGTGTCCTTGCATGCCTCACCACCCTGTGCACAGGGAGTGCGTGTGCACGGCGCGGTTTCCCGCTGGCGTGCAGAACACCCTGGGTGTCACACGCTCACACCTGAGCCTGCGGTTGTGCTTTCGGCTTGGCACAGCTTCGCAGCGCAGTAAACTCTTAGAAACAGGGGACATTGCCTGTCTGATGTCGCTTGCTTAGGACCTTGGCGGTCCAAGCCGCACTGCATGTTGTGTTTGCACAAGTATGAATTTCACCACGCGGTGTGACATGCTGATGAAGCAGAGTGTCATTTACAGCGAGGGAGCCTAGCACCCCCGGCCCCGCCGCCTGACTGGGCTTCGTGACTTTCAGGAACCAGCACAGCCCAGTGTTTCAGGTGTGTTCACGTGGGCGTTACTCCAGGTAAGCCACGGTGTGATGTCTTTCTGAGTGTCCTAGCGTCACAGTGTAGAGCTTGATGGGGTTACTATGGCCATGAAAAAGGCCTTAAAATTTTCAAGAATTCTTGACTGAACTGTGGGAATGCTTATGGTGGCATGTTGACACCTACCGCTGCCTCAGGACGTGCGCCTTGTGAAGCCAGGCCTCCACTGCTGCGAACAGACACTTCCTGTTGCTAATTAGTGACATCAGTTGACTTCCAGCTGCCGCCCTCCTGGACCTTGACCCCTAATGACCTGCTCTTTTGACCTGCCTCAGACCGTGGACTCTGGTTGAAGGGACCTAGCTTCGCGTGCGGCCCCACCACATAGTGGTTGAGTAACTTCGGTATTGACCTCCTTCAGCTTCGGTCTCCTGTCAAATGAGGGTGACCATCGTAGGTCTTGCTTCATTGGACTGTTGTTACATTTAGTTTTCATGCTTATATGTGTAAAATGTTTCGCACGAAACCCAAAACATAGTGGGCGGTCAGTGAGGTGTGGCCACCATTCCTTGTCCCCTTCCACCTACTGACTGGCTGCTGTCCCCACGCCCCTTTCTTCCGTGGCCTCCCGTAAGGCTCTGCCTGCCTGCCGTCTTGCCGGGGTGGCCCTGGTTCTCCGCCCGGGAGTCCTCTTTGCTCTTGGCCTCTCTCTGGTGTGAGGAGCAGGGCTCATCCCTCAGCTGGCCGACCTCCTCTGCCAAAGGCTTCCTTTCCTGTTTTTCTCTTTCCATTTCCAAGTCAATGATCCCAGGGACTGTAGCGCAATCACTGGGAGCACAGATGGAGGGTCTGACTGCCGGGGTTCGAGTTTGCGTCCCACCTATTAAGTAAGTGGCCTTGGGCAAGCTATCTAACCTCTCTGTGCCTCAGTTTTGCCTTCTGCAAAATGGAGGCAATAACCTTGATTATCTCATGGAATTGCTACGGAGATTAAATGAGTTCATACCTCCAAAGTGCCTAAAATGGAGCGGGGCCCGCAGGAAGCCCTGCGGAGTACATGTCGCTGTTCTTCCTATAACAGCCTGGGCCTCCTGCTCTCACGTCTGCTCCTCCCACCCCCGTGGACACAGAGCCGCCCCTGCTTGGCCAGCACCTCGTCCACCCTCTTACTGTTTCCATTGTGGGTTTGTGATATACATCTCAGAGTAAAAAAAATCTATTGGCTTTACCTTAATCACTTAAAAATACTTAGTCAATCATATCAATATTTTAGCCTAGATTGCATTGATCGATCGTAAAGAAAAGGGCAAGTATGACTCATAAAATCATAATCACACACAGGGGAGGCCGTTCTGTGACAACTTTCCGATTTCTATTGGCCTTCTAATTTGCAAACAGTATCAGGTGAGCTACTCTCAGGAACGAGAGGAAGAAAAAATCAGGTTGATATGCTTAGAATAAGAAAAAGTTAAATGAACTATTAAGCAGGCAGAGGTCTTTAAGAAACCAACAAGCGAATTCCACCAAATGAAGCCAGGAGCAGATACTGGCTGTTACTCGTGTTTGAGTTTACGTCACACACGGAATAACACCGGTCCCAATGTCGTTGCTGGCTCAGATGCCCCGACCACCGAGCACAACCTGCTTCCGAGGTTAATTAGCAGCGTTAGAATACAGGCTGTGAGCAACCTGCCCCACGTTCTTACCTATAACTTTTCCCAGGAAGAGCGACTTGGGAGAGTTGAACAGCGTGTCAGACGAACTCGGTAGGTGGTAGCTCACGGAGGGATAATGATCAAGCTGCAGGAAGAAAGCGAGAGTCACTTTTAGAAAGACGTCCCTGTCCTGCTCCGGGATCAAATTCTCTGGGGGCGGGGATGGCAGCACTCTCGGAACCTTGGTTTCAGGATATCTTATTTCATCAGAGGCTCCAGCCCGAGGAAACGGGAAGTCTGAAAACAACGTGAACTTGGTTAGTGAAGACCGTTTATGAACAGCCCCTCGGTTTATGCGCATTTTCTGTGGGTCATTCACCTGCTGGATTAAGATGCCTATTCACTTTATTGGGGTGAAACCTGCTTGGTCCAATCTCCAGGACTGGCCTCTGAGGGAGAAAATGCTACAATCTCTAACAGTGAATTTTGCTTAGGATCCTCTTCCTGTCCTGCTTTCTTTATCTTTTTGTACTATCAGCTAATAGGCTGATATCGATCTTCAGAACATACACATATTCAAATATGAATGTAAGTATACTTTTTATATATGAATATATATCTTCAAACGCTAAGGTGCAGATTGGGTAAATATACATGGTGTTCTTAACAAAATGAGGGTAATTCCTCCCTCCTGCCTCGGGGCAGGGACATCGGTCCCCAGGAGCACAGCTGTTCGTTCAGAGCTGAGGGGCAGCGGAGGCCCGTGGGAACAGCCACACCAACGCTGTGGGAGCAATGCACAGGTCTGACTGTCCACACAAATAAAGCGCCCACGGGGTTGTCCCAGGATCCCAGGGCTTGTTCTCTGTGCCCCTACAGGGCTTCTCCTGCCTTCGCCGACTTCAAAAACAACCCAGCCCAGCTGTGTTTCCCAGTAGGTGAACTCCTGGAACTTTCTGGCCTTCTTTGTATCCATCTGTGAAAAACCTCTCTTGAAACCTTCCTTTCTCTGGAGTGAGTGCGAAGCCGCGGAGGTGAGTCTCAGGAAGGGTGGGCGCGGGAGAAACCCCGCCTCACTGCCTAGTGCGGGCTCCCATGAAAGCCGCGTGCAAGGAGCCACTTGCTGAAGCCAGCAGCGCAGAGGGTGCACTCCCAGGTGCTGGCTTGCAAGGGCCAAGGTGGGCAAAGCTGCAGGAAGCCTGCCTGCCTGGGGACCCGAGGGTGGCAGGAAAGAGTGGGAGGGAGGGGGGCGCATCTCCCTTCCCATGTTGACAACAAGCTGCTCTGCCCAACGATCTTAATTATTAATGACTACCTTCCCCTGGATCTTGACACTGTTTACTAGAAACCTAGAGGTCACTGGGAAAGTCAAGGTGAAGAATCAAAGAGTCATCGTCTACCACATCTCAAGAATTGGGGGAGTTTTGACCTGCAGAACTGTTCACTTTTCATGCCCTGGTGAGTATCTGGTAACAAAAGTCCAAAATAAACACCCTTAAAGCAAATACTGGCATGCTTGAGTATACTTTTGAAAAGTGTAAACAAAATTTCTAGTGCATCATTAACAAAACGCTTATTTTGTCTAGAGAATATTAAATATTTGAAATTTCATCAAGTTGTTTCCCTGGGGCAGAGGCAACTGGGTTTTTTGCTGCTAAATCTTTGGAGCTGCTTGGGCTCCATCTAGTGGCAAATATGGGTAACTGCTGCTGTCCCTCCACCCACTTCTAATAATACCTATTGTCAAAACACTAACCGCGAAAGGCCGATATAACTAATAGACGATTCCACAATGTTTCACAGTGATGATCTCCCCTTAAGTACTTCTGATAATTTAATCTATCCTGTTAAAGAACTTAAAATTGATACAAACAATATATGCTTATTACAGAAAAATAATATAGATTTGCAGGAAAAAAGCAGCTGGTGATAATGTTAATTTTTTAATGTACATTTCTTTCAGTTTTGGACACACTCCAACTACACACACTGTTTTGCATTTACTTTTCATTACTTAATGATGTTTTATAAAACTCCTTTTGTGTCAGTACATATAGGACTACAGCATCATTTGAGAAGAATGATCGGTCCTCCATGCTATGACTATATAGCACATGTTCTTTAAAAAATATCAAATGTCTATGTTTGGATTTCTAGATTTCTCGTGTCTTTGGGCCCAGTAAAGTGCTGAGCACGTAGTCGGTCCTCAGTAACAGTGTGTGGACATGTGTTAGCGCCGGCCTTCCCGCGGTGGGTTCGGCACTGAAGCCGGCCTTCGGGGGCAGCCAGACCCGCACGGCGGGAACACTTTCCTTTCCCTGAACGGTCCCTGCGGGTCCAGGCCGGACAGACCTGGCTTTCCGGAGGCCATTTTGTGGTCTTCGTACTGAGCTCACAGCAAAATCAAGTTCCTGGCTGGTCGCCAGACTGTTTTCAGCTCTTCTCCTTCCTCCCTTGATGTGGTTGGTGAACCAAAGACTAAAATGTACATGTATTCACATGAAAAAGTTTTTGAATCTTGATTCTGCTATCTAAGACATCCGTGACCCTGCCTGGTTTTCATTTACTTATAAACATCCCGAACACTCCTGGGTCTTCATTCGTTCATGAAGACATGAATTATAAAAACGGTGAATAGGAATCTACATGGGCAACTATATACAATTCTAATCCAAATTGCTCATTCTGTACAGAAACTCGTTTGTAACAATGACGATGAAGACTACGACAGATCCTGACGACAGGCAGAGTCTAGCCTTCAACATCCACAAGGATGAAGCCCTAGTGCGCGAGGAAACGCTGAATAAAGGGGGTTGTACTGGGGGCGGGGGTGGAGGTGAGCTGAGGGAAATCAGGAGTCTGGTCCACTGCTTCTTGCGCTCGTAGCCGAGAATCTGTGCTCCTTACCCATTCTGTCCGCAGCTCCTTCCTGCTTTGTACCCAAGGCGGGTGGGCGTGGGGCAGGGAGTGGGGTTGTGGGAAAGGCTGAGGTCAAATGCAGAGGATGGTGGGAAAGGGAAGGGCGGCTCTGGGACATGGCAGGTGTGATTAAATTTAGGACCTTGAGATAAGGAGAGTATCCTGGGTGGTCTGGGCCGAGCAGGGGACACAGGTGACTGCGTGAGGCTGAAAAAGGTGGGGCCTCGGGTGCTCCTCTCCGAGCTGCACGAGGGGCGGCCCTGAGACACCTGGGTGTCGGCACAGCGGTGCTGATTTTGGACATCTGGCCTCTAGATCGTGAAATAAACTGGTGGTGTGTTAAGCCCCTAAATTTGTTATAGCAGCAACAGAAAAATAATACAGGAAAGTTAAAAAAAAAAAAAAGGACCAGATGCCCGCTTCTCCCAGATCATTTCTCCAATGCCACGCTCGCCTTGCTCCAGCCTTCCTGGCTCCCAGGTAAAAATATTAAGAGTCCCAGTTGCTGCACTGGAAGGAAGCCCTGCTCTCTTGCCTCCTCCCGACAGGGCCCATCCCTGAAATAAGCTCTTCCCCATCGCTGTCCCGGGACGTGAGTCTATGTCAACAATCAAGTTATTGACTCTTGGCTCCCAGTGCGCCCTGCACTAGATGCTCTATGATAAATAAGCACGAATTCCTCTCCTCTCTTTTGAAGTGAGCACAGTGTTAAGCTTTCCCAGTAGAGGGCACTGGAGGGACATTGTAGGAGGAAGGGGCTTCTGGAAATTTCAGTGCCGGCTTGAAGGAGGGAGGCTGAGGCCTAGAGTATGAGGACGTCATGGCACACTGTGATCCCTGTGACCCTTCAGCCTGGTGACGAGCCCTCGCGACTGGAAATTGGAGCCCCATGTGGCCTATGCGCTCCAAAGGCTTCCTGCCTCCCCCTGCCCATGCACACACATGAGCACACAGACATACACACACATGCACTCGCACACACGGCTGCTCAACTCCTGCCTCTGCACCTGCACTCATGGCCCTGCAACCCCAGACCAGCCCCCCACCGCCCACACTAGACCCTCTCTGCTATCTGGGGGCGGGACCACCACCACCCTTCTGTGGTCCCCATGTGGGCGCGCCCCCGCTCAGCGGTGCCCCCAGGAGACACACAGAGGCTTCTTTAGGCCCCGGAGCTTCCCTTGATCACAGGTAATCCTTACACCTACCACCCCACGTTTAACCTACTGTGTGGTTTCTGTCTCCTGATCGGACCCAGCCAGGAAAAGAGGAAGCAAGTATTGAGCGACTACTGTGTGCAAAGTTTGTGCCAGGTTTTTCACGTCTTACTTAACAAGTACCGCATAGCAGTTCTCCACTTTACTGTACAAAAAGCGTCCAAAGCCAGAAAGGGAGTGAGCGGCAGGACCGGCGATATGGGCTACGCTGGCTACAAGGGACAGGCTCCAGCCCAGCTGGCTCCACCAGGGAGGGGGAGGGTCCGCTGCATGTGAAATAGTGACACTTAAATGCCAAAAGGCATTCACTCAGGTCAGGCAAGCTCAACCTGAAAAGCCTAAGGAGTGTCATGCTGTCATCTCATTTGCGTTGCCATGGTGAAGTATAATAATCTCAAGGTAATTTCTCTGGGGGCCCAGCGAGCTATGCTGCTGCATGTTTAGGGGACGGTCACCCCACTGGCAGCAGAGGCTGTAAGAGGCTCCTGAAAATTAAAGGCGTGAGCCTGTGTGCGCAGGACGCCCTGAATGGAACTCTGCTGTGCTCAACAGACGCTGTGAAGTCATTAAAGCGGAGGATCAGCCTGGGCTGCCTCCTGCACCCTGAGGGCTCCGATGTCTGCAGTACTGTGTGATTTCAGTTCATTTCCTCCTTTAAGCCACAGCTGGCCTTGGTAGTGTTCGAGAGGACTTCATCAGCCTGGGTACATGTCCGGGTGAGATGGAGAAAGTGGGGAAGGAACAGAGAAGAAAGACCCAAGCAGCAAGGGGGACGTGGCCTGATGCTTCTTGAAAAGAGACGATCTCTGCTACAGAACAGTTGGCTCTCTAGAAAAACCCACAGCCGAGCAACTTCGGGTTTCACGCAATGCTTTTAACGGGCTTGAAGGTGTTGTTCTTCCAGCCTTGACACGTCCCACCGTCCAGGACACATCCGGGGTGACGAGAACTTCTGCGGTGGGGAGGAAGGGGCCCGCTGTGGTAGGCGGGCGTCCTTCCGCTCCTCTGAGCCCTCACTGAGAGCCAGCAAACCAGCTGCTGGCTCTGAGGACTTTCTGCCACTGTTCTGTTGGCCGGGCAGGACTAACGCCCCAAATGTCCCAGAGAGAATCACTAACGTCCCACGCAAGGGACCTGACACCGGAAGCAGTAAGGGCGTTCACGTTGCTCTGGCTGCCTTGACCCTGCACTATGTTGCTTGTTTTCTTGGAGACTGTAACACGTAAGGGAAAGCTCATTGCTTGTCAGGAACCAGCGCAGTCTGTGAAGTTGGGCCAGACCAGAAGCCACTTTCAGATTTCCTGTGGCTCTTGAACCACAGATCAGTGACAATTCAAATGCTGTGCAGTTAGCCAAGTCTTCAGGCATTGATTCTCAAATAAAAAAGCATGCCTCAGTACCGGGACCAGCTGATAACCTAAGTGAATGCTGTAGACTTATTCTAAATTTGCTGTAACAAGGGGGAAGAGGGCTGAGATTTTACATTGGCAATTGTTTTCCTCATATTTTATGCGATTGATAACAGATCATTAAAAAAAATGCTGTGGATTAAGTACAATGTCAGATTTTGTAATGCGCATGTGTCGGGGGCGGGTACAAAGTAGAGAAAATTTTTGCACTGAAAAAGAAAAGAGGGGGCTGAGGTTCCGTGTCTCCTCTCCGAATCCCTAGTTTTCCGTAATGCCTGGGGCCAGCTCAGAGACAGGGAATTTGGAACGCACCGTCTTGGTGGATGTGCTACTCCCAGCCGAGGAGTAGCAGCCAAAGCGAAGCGCTGTTACGGACGAGAGACGAAGACCAGCCCCTCTCTGCGTCCTCCCTCTCTCTGGGTCCCTCCCAGCGGGGACCCTGTGGGCTCCACAGCAGACCACGGCCTCTCTCCCACCTTAACCCCCACCCCGCCCGGGGTCCGCGAAGGCGGCGGGCCACTCCCACTGAGGACCGGGAAGGGCAGGAGCCCCCAGCGCCAAGGGTCAACTCCCCTAGATGTTTCCACCCCTTCCGACTCCAACTCCCGGTCCTCGTGCACGCAGAGGACCCGAACGAACTCAATGAGAGTGGGAGACAAAATCGTTCAGGGGGGCCTGCTTCCCGTGACAGGGTCGCGCGCAGCCTGTCCCCGCCCGTCCTCTGGCCGGACGGCGACTGAGGACGAGGGCTGTGCCCCTTGTCCTTGCCGCCTGCTCGTGGAACCGCGAGCCGTGGGCGGCGCAGGCCGACAGGAAGCAGCGGGACATCGGGGCGCGGGGGCAGCACCTCCCCTGGGGGCTCGGGCCGCTGCCCTCCGGCAGCGTCACCTAGTGCACCCCCGCCCCGCTGAGGCCCAGCGCGGCTCCGGCCGGCCGCTGCTGCCTGGAAGGGCCGCCCTGGCGGAGCCGCGTGGGGTGCGCGGGCGCCGGAAGGCGTGGCCGCCCCGGCCTCCCTTCCGTCAGAGCGTCGGTCCAGCCGCGAGCTCCGCGGGTGACCCGCGGGCGGAGCCCTCGCTGGGTCTCACGGCCGCCCGGCGTCGGGGAGGAGGCCCGACCCCGCACCGCGGGCGGCATCGGAGGCGGCCCGGGACGGCTGATCGGGGCCCCGAAGGAGCGTCAGTGGCCCGGGACGCGCCCTCTGCGGCGGGAGCTCCGAGGGAGGCACAAGCCCCTCGTGGGACCACGGGGCGAGAACCGCTGCCGGCCGCCTCCCCGCACACGCGGCCCGGCCACGGGGCGCTCCGTCCAACTCCGAGGGCCGCCAGGGACGCGGGTGCAGGGCGCCGTGTGGGACGCCACGCTGCCGTCCAGCCTCGTTTGGTTTTGGCCTAGGCAGCTCACTGGCCCTGCTGACCGACGGAGGTCCTTAGGGAAGAGAAAGAGCCAAGACGCGCTTTGCCCGGTAACCACCACGGAATCAGTGGGCAACGGCCACGCTGTCTCAACGGGGTTGCGCGGCGTATATTCCATGCGTGGGAAGCTGTGCCCTGACCAGGAATTGAACCCGCCCGCCCGACCGGCCGAGCCACACCAGCCAGGCTCTCACCCCCAGTCCGCAGGCTCCTAGGGACACGCGCCGCCGCCGCCGCCTGTGATGACCTCTCAGCCACGCGGGTCCCCCGTTTGGCCCCGCGCAAGCGCTCACGCGAAGGTCAGGCTCGGCCGGGAAAGCTCACGTGAGGAGCAGCCTTAGAAACTGTGTGTCACTCTGTCCCCGCAAATGGGACAGTTAGTGATCGAGGGAGAGTTACTGATCTGCCCAAGGTCACAGGCCGGAAGTGGTAGCATCGACCTGGAACCAACAGTCAGCTCCGAGGGATGTTCTTTTCCAGCAACGCTTAGGGCGCGAGAAACACCGGGTGGAAGAGATGGATCTTTCTCTGCTGTGTTTGTACATTATGCCTCCTTCGGAGATGTCCGGGGGTTTCACTCAGGGCGTGATACGCGGTTTTAAAATGAGAGGTATTTCAAGTACCCCCGCCCCCGCCCGCCCCGCCCCCGCCCCGCCCCCGCCCCCCACCCCCAGCGGTAGGGCCGCCCGGGCGGTCTGCCTGCCCCGCGGTCGGTCGGGTGCGTTGCACGGCCTGCAGCAGGGTGTGCAGTTACAAGGGTGAGTGACCCGCTAGGTGCTTTACGCTGCGGTGTCTGAGAGGCTTCTCAGAACAGTAAAAAGGAAAAAATTAGCTTTTGGATGGTGATCCGCTTTCCCTGGTCTAATGCTCCACCTACTGGAAAAACACTGAATACTTAACTACTTAAAGCATAAAGTGTTTTTAAAAACTGATTCTGTATCAATAAATTGTATAATTTTTATAAATTTCAGTGACTGAGAGGAGAAATGTTCATTTTATAGCTGATGTAGCATTAATTTTAAAGGCTTTTATAAAAGGAGTGGGCTAAATACTATATAATTTTTTTCAGAAAATACGAAGGACTTTCAGGTTGTATTTTGACTTCTACATGAGAATGCAAAAATGATTATAAAGCATTAAAAATTAACATCTAAACTAGTTCTACTAATTTTACCTCTAATTTCCTTCTTACAAGATCTAGCATGAACAAAGTGCATGGCTTTTATACATTTTTATACTTAAAATCACTTTAATAACCACCGAATTTAACCATTAGACATAGTGGGTGGTTTAGATAATAGTGAACATGATTAGCACCAATAAAGTCGTTTCATTGACTTAAATGTTGCTAAAATTACATAATGTGAGGGCCATTTGTTTAGTAGTTACATGACAGCGATAGAGAGGTATGGCTGAGAAGCGCTATGGATACGACAGACGTGACTGAGCCTCTCGTTTCAGGTTCCATCAGCCTCCTTGGTGTGTCGAACATGTTTTCAGGGGCTGTTTAAGTTTGGTCCCTGTGAGCTCAGTAAGGAACCGAGAAGAAATCAGAGAAAAAGCAGCCAGCCCGGCTCTGCACGGGCTGAGAAACCTCCACAGAGCGATGGGTACAGTAACGATGGAGCGCGTGGATATCCGCAGGTGACACTCAGCGGTCCGCTGCCCAAGAATTCACGGGCTGTGTGCTCCTCCCAGGACCCTGAGGTGCTCCATGCGGCCACGCTCAGTGAATGCTTGCAGTGGCTGCATGTGCGTGTACAGCAAAGGCAGCAGCGAACTTCCCTTTGGGTGGGTGTGTTGTTGATCAGAGAGTGCACCCATGAAAGGAAGAGCCTAGAAACAGAGAGGACCCCTGGAAATCCTGTGGGGGTGGGGGGTGCGGAGGAGGGCCCGGCCTCCATCAGGGAAGAAGGGCTGGGGAAAAACGGACCAAGACGATCTGACCGAGGGCTGGAGGTGGGGTCCAGCCTCGTGGCCGGTGAGTGGCCCATCGTGCCTGCAGAAGGAAGGCCCCCCCAACCCCCGCCAAAGCCTCGGACCGCGACAGCGCAGGCGAGCTTCCCTGGCCTGCAGTACTTTGTGCATCGTCACGAATCAATGTGACAACAGGGAGGGCGATGTGGCCCCACGACGAGGAAGCTCTGCCTTCGGCTGGTTCTGTCTCATAAACTTAAACACACACTGACCACGCAACCCATCAATCCTACTCCCAGATACGTACTCCAGAGAAAGGAAACACAGTATGCCCACAATCTATGTAAGTGTGCAAATGTTCCTAACAGGTGTATATCCCTTACATCCCCAAACTGGCAACGATCCCTCTGTCCACCAAAACTTGAATGAACAAACAGATGGTCGTATGTTCTTAAATGCAATGCTATGCAGCCATTAAAACAAAACTACAGACGCACACAACAACAGGGGAGAACCTCAGACGCACTGTGCGGAGTGGAAGGAGCCAGACACAAGAGGCTGCATGCTCTGGGACTTCCACAAAGGTGCGGAACGGGTCAGACCTGCGCTTCTATAGAAACAGAAATGTGCAGAGTGGCTGCTCGGGGCCAGGACTGGTGTGAGCCGACAGGAAAGGGGCTTGAGGGAACCTTCCGGGGGATTGGCAACGTTCTCGCCTCTGACAGCGGCGCAGTGGCAGTGGTTACATGGATGTGCACGAGTGTCGAAACCCACCCATCTGCACAGCGCAAGGGTGTCCACGTCACCGCATGCAGTTTGCGCTTCAAGAAAGCGGACTGAAAACAAAGAGTTGAGAGAATCGGGGAAGCTGACCTGAAGCAGCGCACAGACGATTACCTCTGAGAGCCTTATTGCCAAGAAAGGCTAAGACATGGGGAAAGTGGGGCCAGGGGGAAATTTTGTTTTAAGTGAGAGAGGTAATCACGTGCTTGCTTGCTGTTGGGGATGAGCCAGTAGAGAAGGAGGGCCTGTTACCTGTCGTCACAATGTCCTGGAGGGAGCAAGACACGTTCAGTGGAAAAGTGGAGAAACTGGTTGTCAATGTGACCGTCAAGCAAACTTAATTTTCCTCTGTGTTCTTTCTGAATTAGAAAACCACTATAGATAGCATTTTAAACAGAGGAATAACATGTTTTCCATATCTGGGGGTGTCAGGCAAGGGCCGGTAATGACTCTAAGTTAGGTCAGGGGTTGGAATTAATGGTTCATATGGGCTGTTCTGATCCTAAGATTATTCTAAACACATACTATTGCTAAAGTTTGTAATTTGTTTATTAGAATTTTTTAAAATCATCACCTGAGAATATGTTCATTGATTTTAGGGAGCAAAAGGTCAAGGGAGAGTGAGTGAGAGAGAAACATTGATGTGAGAGAGAAACATCAACTGGTTGCCTCTCGCACACACCCCAGCTGGGGACTGAACCCACAAGCTAGGCATGTGCCCTGACCGCGAATTGAACCCACAGCCTTTTGGTGTACAGGACGACACCCCAACCAACCGAGCCACCTGGCCAAGCGAAGCTTGCAGTTTACATTATCATTGTAAGGAAGAGCGTGACGAGGTTCGTGACAATCCTCTTTGTCCCCGTGTCCAGGGAAGGAGGTAGAAAAGGCTATCATTATTGTCAGACATGGAGAACCGGAGGCCCCAAAAGGTTCGTGTCTAATCCGTGTCCACAAAATCAGCAGTAAATCTTCAGTTTAGTACACGTTTGTATTACACAATATCACGTGCAAAGTACCCTGCTAAGTGTTGTTAGAAGGCAAGTTTCCTCACTTCCAGCAACGCTAGGACGCCCGTCACTAGAGACTAACCCTGTGTTTCCTATGTTTTTAAAAACTGGGCTCCGCTTTCTGTTGCTGTCATTCTCCTGACCTGGGAGCTAATGGTTTTCTAAGTAAATGATATTCATTGATCAATGGTTCTTTGCCAGATGATATTTTAAAATACCGAGAGAAAATGTAAATGCTTTATGTCGAATCAGATTAAAATGAAGGGCTTTATGGATCTGAACCTGCTTAATGAAGCAGTGTTTTTTTCTTTCTTGGCTGGTCGTCTCGGTTTATAGTTCTGCTAAAATCATGATTGTGGAATGACTCTCATATGTGAGGCGTTTAAATAAAGCAATTCCAGGTGCTTCTACTTTATTGATCATTTTAATGCACTGGCTTCAGTATTTAAATGAGTTTGAGTTTGTTTCTTTAATGGTCTTTCAATAAAGCTAAGTTGACCTGGTTCCTTTTGCAATCACGACACTGCAATGGCAGAAGAAGATAATAATAAAAATGAACTCATTTTCTGTGGTTGAAAAGGTTATATTTCTATTGATTTTAACTGTAATATAGTGAAAGTCACTGATATTAGAAAAAACCGAGAACCGAGGAGAGGTGGTAAGGGATGGGAAGTAAACGACTAGGAGGAATGGTGGAAGAGAGAGGAGAGCCTTTATGCCTCCTCCCCTGACCCAGCCGCGTGTGTGCACGCGCACGTGCCTCTGTGAAAGCTGTAACCAAAGAGACTGAGACAATTCTCAGCCTGAAAGCTTGTTAGTTGTAGCTCTGGACTTGGATCCCGTGCTCAAATCTACTCCAGAAAAGCCTTGGGTGAGCCCGTGGCTCTGGAACCTCATGGTGACTCCAGACTCGCTCTTTGCTTTGCCCGATCCCGCTCTCCCTTATCAATGCTCTAGAGAAAGTCTAGCTTCTGAAATTCCGCCTGCGCTCCCCTTGCCATCTCGGGGGGAAAGCGATGCTGCTGGAAGGATTTGGGGGAAAGAAGAGAAGGACAGAGACTGTCTTCCAAAAAGTCTGGTCCTTTTCTTCCTCCGTCTCAATGTCATCATCGTCATCATCATTGGGGAGCACCTGAGACTTCTGAAGGTCAACGCCAGGTCAGATCCCACCTTGGGGACTTTTCACATTGTTTCAACGAATCTGCAAATAACTCTGTGGGCACACACTCTAATTAGGCCCATTTTATGGTTGAGGAAACCGAGGTGCTGGGGTTAAGTTACAATGCTTGCGAGGACACAGACGGCGAGAGGCACAGCCCAGAGGCCTCCCCACCGTGCCGGCTTCCCCTCGAACCACCGCACAGCCAGGCTGGTAGGGTGCCCAGAGCAGGTGCACGAGGTCCTCCCAGGATCGTGCCGGGGCCGGGCACCCAGCGTCGCGGCTGCCTCATGTCCCCTCTCCTGCACTTCTGCTCCATCCCCTTTCACGTGCCTTCTGATTTCCAGGACCCTGCCCCCTCCGCGTCCCTCCCGGGGAGCAGGACAGGCTTCGGAGGTGGTCAGGATGTTGGAGGCTGGAAACCTGCCTCCGGGGTGTCCGGCTGTGGGGCTTTGTAAAGGCGCGTGGGCCAGAGCTACGGGGTTGACGGTCCAGGGGATCCTGGTCATTTTCACAGGGACTGGGAGACAGGCTGGTGGCCTGGGCTCGTTTCCCCTGTCCCTTCTCCTGGCTGAGCCTCTGCTGCTGGCCCTGGGTGAAGACTGCAGGAGGGACGCTTCCTAGAGTGGCAGCCACTTACTCAGCCACTTTATTCTCTGAGCCCCACTTCCATTTTTAGTGCCTTTCTTCAGCCTCACTCTTGAAGTTCGAGCCCAGATCCTCTCTTCTACCCACTACGGGTTTTTTTTTGTTGTTGTTGTTGTTTTAAATTACCGGCCCCTTCGATGCTAAGGTGGTAGCTTCTCATTTCAAACACGGTAGGGTAGGGTAGGGTTTATTCTGTTGGTTCACCAAGTGATGTGGGAGGGAGGAATGCAGACCAAATCGACCTTGGGAAGCGGAGAGAATCCAGCGCCCTAACACGCACCGAGCCCAATGCATGTGCTCATTACTTAGCAACGCGAGCGATTCGTTTATTCAGTCCCTCAGCTACCGCTTCTCGGGGGCTCTGCATCGCGAGGCTCAGGGTCAGGGCCGTGTGAGGGGCAGGGCTAAGCCAACCTCCCAGGCTGCGCCCTTTGAACACAACGGCAGGCTTCCATTTATGCAAGCAACCCCAAGTCCCACCGCCGCCACAGCCTTCCCCGTCAGATGCAAATAACCCACGCCGCCAGAATAGGGGAGCCTTTGCAGAAAGCCCCACCTTCCCGGCTTGCAGCACTAGTTATGGCTAACGACCACTAGAGGGCACCCGAACCCTGGCTCAGGGCCCCTGCTGGCGGCCCCGTCCAGCAAGGCCTTCACTCAGTCCCACCAGGGCCCGCTCTTCCCTCTGCTGAGGAGAAGGGGAGCAGGTAACCCCCCAGAACGCCGAACCTCCTGCCAAGACCCACTTACTTGTTCCGGAAAGAGATACATTTAGGTGCGACCGTTACCTGTGCATGGTTTTTTCTGTTACCTGTGCATGGGAACAACCCTGCCTGCCTATCGTGCCAAAAAATAGCTTTGAGAGTTACAATCTCGGAGAGCAGTTTCAGCACTCTGCAGATGGATATAACAATATAATGCCTCGCAGACTGAACTCTGGTTTTCATGCCAGACAAAATAGAAATCCGGGAACCTTATCTTCTTTCTTAGACATGATTTATGTGCTTAATGGGCTTGGGGGAGAAAAATGAACTCTCCGGCACTGGGTTGATACGCTTCGGCTGTGTTCTGGAGAAGGAAGAGAGACTGACATGCGAAACCCTAACCTGGATCAGAAATTGCACTGCGACGGCTTTCCCGCTGAGCTGTAAGGAACGCACAGCGAAGTAAACACATTTTTCTGGCGTGGAGGAATGGAGGTCCCATCCAGCTCTGCATAATTCATCTGCAGATGAAATTGCTTTAGAAAGAAATGAAAAACTTGGAAGTGTTGACATATTCATTATGAGTCTTTTTTTTTCTGTTTCCAACCAGATGAGTGTGATGGGTTGAACTGATTTTCTCCCTGAGCTTCCTCAGCATAATTTTTACGAATTGCAGAAAAGCAAACGCTGAGTTCCTGCAGCAAAACATAAGAGAGTGTGGTCCTCCAGTCCCCAGGGAAAACCTTTAAGGAACAGCTCAGGCGCCTTGTAAAGCTTTCTCTAGTCCCTTCCTCCCCCACCCCCGGAGGCCAACTCCTCCCCGGTCAGCGTTTCCTCAGTGCCAGCCCAATCTTCAGTGGGGCCTTGGTTCACATTTGTGTGGCTGACGGTGTTTTCTGTGCGACTGTGGATGGTGGCAGCAACAGCTGGGAAGAGGCTGGGTGTTGTGGGCTTGCTCCATGGCTTGACCTTCAAATCGATGATGGAGCAGGAGCTTCTGTCTTGAAGGCCAGGCCAATGATGACTTGTTTGATGATCTCTCTCTCTCTTTTTTTGCTTTTAAGAAAGAGAAGGGAATTGGGAAGGAAGGAAGGGAAGTATCACTTGTAGCAGACAGACTTTGCTAGATGTTTTCCTGTGTATTTTCACTTAACACACACAAATCCCATTAAAGTAGGCGGCTTTATTCTCAGTTTACAAACCAGGAAACGGGGAGTTGGGTCACTCGCCAGAAGACAGCAATGAAGTGGGAGAGCCTGTCACTGAGGACTCCATTTTATTTATGGCTCAGTGACAGTCTCTGACTTTAGCCGCCCACACGCTTGGGGGTCTCTGCCTAGGCTTGGATCACCCTCAAAGGAAACCTTGCTTTATGAGCTATCGCCCGATGACCAGCCTGAACTGTTTGTGCTTCCTCCTGCGACAGCCCCTTTCTATTGGCTGCATGTTGATGGGGAGACCAACCTGATAAATCCCTTCTAGAGGAGGGTTGGGTGGAACGGGCCTCTAGTTTCCAGAGAAATCGAGTGTGTGCACATCTTTTCTCTTCCCCCAGAACATCAAATCCTTCAGGGTAAAAGACACACTTTGTTCATTGCTCCTGCCCCACCATCCACCATTGTGCACCTGGATTTCCTTCACGCAGGAGGTGCCCAGCACACATTGGCTCTCTTCACATTTATTCTGAATTAAGTTGCATGTCCCGTCAGTAAGCGGCCTCAGGGGATGGCGTTGAGGGCCACCCACGTCCAGCCACGTCAGGGCTTCAGGAATGGCTGCTGTTTGGAGTTTTCCCGCCATGCGGTGGGCTGGGTGGTGCTCATGGGTAAGAGCTAATGCCAATGAGATGCCGCTGTGTTACATTCTTAGTGATTCTCATATGGTTTCAAATGTAAGAAAAGTGCACTGTTAATGGAACTCTCTTGGGAACGTTTTGCTTTCTTCAGCGGGATCGTCCTCACATCCCTGCTGAACACCCAGAGGGTGTTCCTTTAAAGACAGCGCGCCCAAGCCTCAAAGTGCAGAGCCGGTCTCGGCACAAAGCTGTAGGCGGGTCTCAGGGCGCTGGCGGGGGAGGGCTCCTGGTTTTCTCTTTTCTGGAAACACTTCACCAAACAGTCCTGCTCTCTGTTCAGAATTAAACAAGGGAAAGTTGCTCCAACACCCTCTGAGGGCCATGGACCCACAGCCCAACCTAAAACCAAATTACCAAAAGCTAGTGAGGTTACGAAGTCTTTCATGTGAATCTCAAGTGCAAATACGTTTCTCTGGATACGTGGAAATACTGAAAACAAGATGAACTCCGATTTGTGTACAGACCACATTGATGGGCAAGTTTCCAATTTCACGTCCTTCTGTCTTCTCTCCCCAGACACCTCCTGTGGAATCGGAGCACTGTAGTGATATAAGGAACCGACACCACACTGACCTATGCCCTCCACAGAAGGGAACACTGAGTCAGTCTTCCATTGAAGTGGACGGTGGGGTAGTAACACACTTGCTCAGAATCCCAGCAGAGACCGGGCCAGTGACTCAGCGTTTCAGGAGGGAAGACGCGGGGGACTTCACAGGGCTCATCGTTGTTCTCGAGTTCACCTCCCTCCTGCCACGCGTGCGTGCAGTGTACGGCCAAGGCTTTGAGTTCATCATCCAGGGGAGATACACACGAAATGGGCCAAAGGGAAGAAGTCACAGGAAGTGTAATTTCAAGAAAACGGCCTTAGGCTAGCTAGGTCAACTCCCTTTATTTGTTCTGACATCTCTAAAAAGATTTGATGCTTCCAAACTGTGCACTTTTCTTTAATAAAGGCTTGAATAACCTTTGATATTAAAATTTTCAGGAGTGTTTACAACTGTACACTTTTTCCTCATTGTTCTTTACTGGCAGAAAGTTGAAAGGTAATAAAGGCATACACGTTTTTAAATAATTCATCTGACCCTCGGAGTCTAATTTCAGTCCAGGCTCCACACTCCCAGAGAAGGAAGGGAGTCGAAGAGAAGGCCAGGAGCTGCTGTTCATCCTCGCCGAGATCCGACCCGGGGCTGCTTCTGCCGTGGCAGAACGCCGGCCCTGAAGTGGGCCTTCTTAGTTCTTTTCCACTCATAAAAGGTACGATTTTATGACACCCAGCAAATGCCATTGGGCCACTTCTTTGAACAAATGTGTTTTCACCTCCACTACATTTACTTTTTTCCTATGGAGACTATCACCTAACTTGGAATTTCAAGAAGGAATATAATTGTTCACTAATTGTTGTAGGTTACATAACTGGCTCAGCACAAACACTATCCATGGTTTGTTTTAAAGGCTCTACAATGTTAGTTTTATAAAATGGAGGTACTACCGTATATACTTTTATGCAGTTTTTATTTGTTATATAACAATGCATTGCAGGAGTGGGGTGCAGGACAGCACCCCCACCCACCCAAAGTGCTCTACACTTTGCCATGCGCATTATTTAGAGCTGAAGGCAGCTGAGACCTGCAGGCTAAGGAGACACTTCTGCCCCTCCCTTAACTATCTCGGAGACTCTAAATGGGGGGCCTTGCCCGCACGAACAATTATTACCAGAGATAAGCTTTTCTGACCTATCTATATGGCAGGGCAAGTATCAAAGTACTGAACATCTCTTCTTAGCGATCTGAGAATGCGACCCCTCCCTTCGGAAGCCTCAGGCGCCTCGCCGTACACCTGAGCTCACAATGCCATTCATTCCTCATGTTAACTTTCTCTGACCCTCTCATACACGGGGGTCTCTGACTCTCTCATATATGAAGGGTTCCCCCATGTATGCAATTAAAGTCGGTTATTTTCTCTTGCTCATCTGCCTCTTGCATAGGTTCAGCAATCAGAGTGAAACCCCTGCCTCCCCGCAGTAGGAATCAGGCGCAGTCAGGCTCTCCGACTCGGTTCCTAACCAGGCGCAGGTACGGGCCCACTGAGGATGGGTCCTTCATTGCATCTGAGTGGCCCAACTAACCCACGTCCAACTGCAGGCCAGTGCTTGGAGTTGGGGCTGGAGAACCCGGAAGACCTGGGTTTGTACTTCAGCTCCACCCCTTCCTGCCCTTGCTTTGTCTGTTTCAATCCCTGTAAAATGCGTCAATTTCACAGGAGGGCGAGTTACCTGAAGCCCAGCCTGAGAAGCACTAAGAAAAAGGACTGGCTCCCCGTAGAGTCAGGGGGCATGGCTCCCTCTCCCTCTGACTGCTGTTATTAGTGCCCTGATAGGGTTTTCCCTTATTGGGGTGCATCCCTGGCATCTCAATACTCTCAAGAAAAAAATTAAACTGAATAATCTTTATCAGCAGTTCTAACGATTTTTAAAAAGCTGGTTCCTGAACTTGCTTTCCTAACATGGCTTTTAACCTGCCTGTGGCACCTTCGGCGGCAGGTGGTGCTTTTTGAGCCACGGAGAAGGCTGTCTCCCCGCCTTGCAGGCCGCTCTCTCCACCTTCCTGCCTCGAAACACAACGTCGGTTCATACACTGTGCTTGCGCACATCACACGGCACTTCAGCGACGGTGTCCCTGCGTGAAGGGTGCTTGTTCTCCAGCTAAGAACGCCTGCGTTGCGCTGTGCTGTGGGAGCGGCCAAATCTAATTATTTGTACGAAGCCTCTGCTTTTTTTTTTTTTTTTTTTTTTGGTGACAGCAGCTAATACAACCCCACAGGACGCAGACACGGGAGCCTGGCAGAGGACGGCGGCAGCCGCGGCAGAAATGCGGGTGCTCAGGCAGCAGGGCACAAACACGGTGGCGAGGGGCTGGGAAGTCGAGTGACGACGGTACCGGAGAAGAGGTCTTAGAAAGCGGTCGCCTCGTGAGGCCTGGAAGGCAGACTAAGCGCCTGTGCCCTGAAGCGTCAGGGGAAGGGCTAAGAAACGCAGACGGTTGTGGGCGTCAGCTGCTCCCTGCTGCTTAGGCCAAGGGAGAGAGGAGTGCAAAGAAGAGCTGGCCAGGTTCCAAACGTCAGGGGGAGGGACTAGAGAAAAGACCAACAATTCTGAGCCTCAACCACAGAGTGAGAAATGAAACTGCCAAAATCTTTGGCCAATAAAGGCATGTAAAGGTCTCTCGGTTCAGCAAACCGACTCAGCCCCTCAGGTGACGTTAAAACGAAGGGCCTTCCCTTTTCACCCAAGCCTCTCGTTTCCGGGGGCCTGACGCGGCTGCCATGACCTTCACAGAGAGGCTCGAGCACTCGGAAGCAAATGGTTACAGAGGCCCAAGATTTATGTCCAGGAGGGAAGGTAGGGTGTATCTATGTGAACCGACTGCAGCAAAGAGATCAGAGGCCAGCTCAGGCTGTGAAGGAATTACACTGGCAAAGAAACCAGAATCAGGCCTGGTCTACAAAAGACCTGAGAGTGTGAAACAGCCCTTTGCACAGTGGAAGCCGACAGGACATGGGCCCTCAGGACTGTGCCGCTTCCAGGCGGGCACTGTCCCCAGCACGCCATTCGGCGGTGGCCGGGGCAGACCGTGGTCGAGGGAGAGCCTCCCAAGGGGCCGGGCCATGGAGAGCCAGCACGTGATGGGCAGGGATTTGCCCAAATCTGGGGGCCCAGCCCACCTCCCGGGGGTGGGGGAGGACCCGTGGCCATAGTGGGTCCTCAGAGTGCCTGCCCGGCATGGTTTTGTCACTGCTAGAGGCCACAGGACTTTCCTTTTCTGATACAGATGGACTTTTATTGGGGCGAGCCACTGAGATTTCAGGGTTAATTTGTTATAGCAACCAGTGTTACCATAATGTCTGTATCTTTCCCTCTATCCCTTGTGTTAAGAACACACTGGTGTTGCTGTTGGTAACGCTCCTCTGAACACTTTTAGGATTCACAAAATACTTAGCTCGATTAGCTATTGATGCCACTGTTTTTCTACATTTTGGTTGAAATTATGATTATTATCTTTAAGAGACAGAAGTCAGTGAATTTTTTGAACATTTGTTTTAAAAATTCCTGATGAAAACAATTGAAGTCATGGTCTACATGGTATGAGAATTTGGGAACTTAATCGTTTGTTCCCAAGGACTTGGAGTTTTTTCTAAAGAAAGTTCTTACTTTGCTGGCAGGAAATCTGCTAGCTTCTTCCTGGCAATGGTGGGATGGCCTCCAGCCTGATGAAAGCCGAGATGATATTTCTTTACCATGCATTCATTTGATTTGCAGAGAATGCAGATTCTGAGTATTTGTACCAGAGAACATATCCCTGAACTCTCTGTTGGCTAATTTCCACCAAAACCCCAAAAGATGTTATAGGCACTCAGAGAGCATACAGCGGACTCATTTCTTTGAGGTGGTTTTGCCCACGGACCAGGCTGGAACATCAGAAAGCTGCGCCATGTCCGTCTCTTGCCCCTTCACCTCCTCACTATCCTATTCCCCCTCCTCCCTGTGGACTTGTTTGGGGTGAAATCCACTTTTAAGTTATGCTTGATTCTCCCAAGGAGAGGCTGTGTCAAAACATTTCACACAGAAAAGATTTCCATGAAAAACATGTGTTGCAGAGATTTGCAGAAAATCATGTCTACTGCCTTTCCCAGGATGCTCTGTGACAAAGACGATGGAGGGCCTCAGCCGACGACTGCTGCATTTCACGAAAATTGGAAGAAATCAAGCGCAATGCCAAAATTCGTAATGTTTGGAGGATACATATGTAGGTGTATGTTTATTATTCTCCATGCTTTTGCATATTTTTGAATGACTTTGATAATAGTGTTAACAACACAACAACAACAATATCCCTCAACTTCTTAACAGCCAGTGGTATCCACTTTCAACATTTTACAACCTTCTTCCAGGTACCTCTCTGTCAGGTGGGATAAGAGCGTGGGGAAGCTCCTGAATGCTGTGGACCTAGGCTCACCCACGCTTTTGCTCCTTCCTGCTGTCTAACTGTAGGTGAGCCCCATCACCCTTTGCGAGGACGCAGTGGAAGAACGCGTGCGAAGCGCTCCGCAGCGTGCCCGGGACCCACATGTGTGAGCTCTTATCATGTGCGCAATGCCGCCTACGTGGGCCATATGATGGGTGGCTTTCTATGCCAGTAAATATCGTCCACGGTGTTAAAAAAGGAAGGAGAGAGTAGGAAAAATGTCAATTCCCTAGACGAACTGTGTGTTTTATATTTATAGGTTATGTACTTAAGGCCAGAAAGAAGTTCAGGGCCAAGTCTGTGCATGCGGGTAAGACCCTACGCCCTGGGTAGCCACGACCTACTTTGCTGTTGCCTTGGAGCCCTACTTTTTGTGACTGACTTTAATTCTCAGTTTCACTTTATAGTCCCCTGTAAACCACCTTAGATTCCTTGTGTAACATGGCTGGGATAAAAGGGAAGAAGGAAGACAGAAGAAAAAAAGCCATGGATGGCAGGAAGGAAGGAATGTAGGCAGGAAGAATGTGTAATACAAGACTTTTGAGATTAGTCACTGTAATGTTCAGCTCGTGGACATTGCTAATTGGCTTGATTTTTCATTGCTTACGGCACTTCTTCAGGTGCCCGCTGCCCGCCTGGGGTTTGTTTTGCATTTTGACTGGCATTAGGTCTTGAGCTATTATCCCTGGTGCGACTGTGAGTTTTCACAAATGACGCCACCCGAGGGTTGTCACAGGGCCGGCTCCCTCGGGCGTCTGACAACTCCTGGATTCAGTTTTTCGTTAGCTGCTTGGAGACGGGGCCCTGTGTTGTGTGGAAGCAAATGTTTCATCCAAGGTCAATTTCCCTCAAGTGCTCAGCACCGTTTCAGCCGGTTTGTGCTCAGGGAATGCAAATTAATGTTAGCTTGGGCCAAACCCAGCTAGGGAAGCAAATCTGCTCTTAGAAACACCATGAACATTGATGAACACCATCTAGATTATATGATGCTTGAGTATATATAAATGTATAAAGGTTCACCTTGATTCCAAAGGCATTATTCTAGAGTATTTTAAAAGCCATTGAATTAGCCTTTTGTTCTTTGATTAAAAGCATATTGTAATTTGACATTATTTGAACATCTGTGTCATTATATTTTATTATAACTGGGGGATATCAGAATAAGTTGAGGACATATGTATGTTTCATATTTTTGTTTGATTATAAAAATGCAACATATGCTTCTAGTAGAAAATGAGGAAATACAGAAAACTCTAGAGGAAATGACACTATTTGTAATCCCTTTGCACAGAAATAATTGTAATTAACATTCTATTATCTCGCTCTCCATCCATCCTTAAGGTTGTGCAAGTTCTCAAATGGGTGTGTCGACTGTTCCAGGAAAGAGAAACCAGAGCTGCTGGAGGTCTAAAGGCACTTCTCCAAAGACCAAGACCGTGGGGCTCTGCGAGGCCTCCCGGCCTGTGATACAGGGGTGCGGGGCGGCTGCCCTGCCGTCCCACAGGAGGGGCCCCTGCCTTTCCTTCCCGCCGTCGCTCCCTCCAGGGCCCACCGGGCTGGGCGGGAGCGGCTGGGCTGGAGCGGCTGGGCTGAGAAAGATGGGGCTCCCCAGCCCGCGAAGCCTCTCCCAGCCGCATCCACGCATGGCCGGCTCTGAGCACATTCGGAAACCTCGGAGCAGCTGTCTCGCTGTCCGAGAGAAGGACCACGAGGGCAGGGCTGGGCAGGGCTGGGCAGGGCCCCGGTGTGATTCCTACACTGGCGTTCGGCCTGCGCCTCTCAGGGAGCTTCCCCTTGCCCTGGCCTCGGAGCCCGGGGTGGCCCACGCATCCCGCAGCAATCCTGCGTCCTTCCTCTGGACCTGGGGTCCGGTTCTTTCGGACGAGTCTCCCCAACTCCCCTCTATAATAATGAGATTTGATGAGGGGCTATCAGTCACTGTCCCTGAAAAAGGGTGAGCACGTGACCGAAACCAGGGCCATCCCTGGGATTTGAAAAGGAGAACCAAGAAACCAGGACCTTTCTCTGTTACCAAAAGTGGGAAGAGGTGAGTCTAGTACCACAGTGCCTGGGTCCCCGAGTATGTGAGATGTGGACTAACAGGGATGACAGAGAGAGGGAGGGAGGGAGGAAGGGAGGGAGGGGGGGGGAGAGAGAGAGAGAGAGAGAGAGACCCCTCTAGTCTTTGTTCTGATCCTCCAGGTCCCCTGGATCCCCTTCTAAAATTTAGGTGTTCTCTTTCTTAAATCCCATGACTTAGTCCAGGAATTCTTCCTGCAAATGAATTTCAAATTGGTCCTTTGTCATTGGCAACCAAAAGAACCCCAGCCATGGAACCAGACTCTCCCCAAACCTGCCCCAGTCCCCTAGGTTCTTTGCTGTCTCTCTCTCTCTCTCACTATCTGGATATTTCCGGCTTTTTGGCCCTCAAAAGCCACAGGTTGTTAAAATAGTGCACCCCTCTCTAGATCACTGTGGCAGATGGCAGCTCTGATTAAGCTGATATTTGTTCTTTTTTTTTTTTATCCTTGCCTGAGGACATGTTTACTAATTTTAGAGGAGGGGAGGGAGAGAAGCATTGATGTGAGAGAGAAACATCCATTGGTTGTATCTTGTACGCACCCTCAGTGGAGACCCACAACCTGGGCATGTGCCCTGACCGGGAATCGAACCCACGAACTTTCAGTTTCTGGGATGATGTTCTAACCAACACCAAATACTAGGCCACAGCGCCAGGGCTTAATATTTGTTCTAAAAGGGCTGCTTGTTAGTTCCAAAGCATTCTTAGTTAACAGAATGTGCCAGAAGGGTGGCCTTCTTAATCTACCCTTCCTCTGAACCCTCATTTTGGGAAATAGATGCAGAAATGGAATTATTTCACCCATTCCCTCCACTCTTTGCTACCGCTCGGCCTGCCCCCCCTTTGCCCACAGGCCGGGGCCCTAACGGGCAGGCGCTTCCCTGGCGAGAGTGGGGGTTTGCCTGTGCGAGGCTGCGGTGGGTCTCTCCAGTTACACGGTCTTTCAGGCCACTTACTGAGCTCTTTGTATCTTTTGATATTATTTTGCAATGGTAAAATGGCAAGATAAGTCACTTACTTTAACAGAGAAGACAGATGGCATGGCTTAAAACAAAAGAATGTCACCAAAGAAAAGCCAATAAACACAATATTGATAAAATGGTATAAACCACAAGTTATGGATAAAGAGGGGCTCGGTTTATTCAGTAAATAATTTGTGGGACCTCGTGGTTGCCCGGCCCCCGGCTGGGCACAGGGCCTCTGCTGTCACTGAGGAGTCACCTGATCTACACCACACTGGATGGCACAATAAGCTCTAATGTCACACTGACATTCCCCAGGAAAGACCTTGCCTTAAAAAACCCCCTAGGCATTGACTGCGAAAGGCCAAGGGCAAACTCCACATCAAGTTATGAATTCGACATGGCCCGCACTTGGAAAGAGGCAGGCTTGTGCCTTTTCTTGCAGCCGGCACTTCCCTCGGCAAGCGGCCGAGTCTGGGTGAGGTCTGAGCGGCCGCTGAGCCCCGGCCAAATGTCACTCCACTCCACTGACAAAGCTGCGCCCGCAGTTCTTTCTGCCGACAGGCATCCGTTCGGACACCTCCTAGAGAATGCGGTGACAGCTCCTATCCTTGATCTTTTGGCTCAGTCCCAGGGAGACCTCCTCCTGCTATGTTTTATTCATGGTGGCGCCCAGGCTGGTTTGTTCATTGTAAAAGTCGGTGGTGGGGGTAGGGACAATCAGTGCACCTGAAATAAAATTTGAGTGTCATAATAAAACTATCCTTTTGTGTGCTGCGAGCCTGCATACAGCCAGAGTCTGAGATTCTGGGGAAGGTCTGTGTCTTGAGGATTTTTAATGCAAGGCGTCCACAGAGACAAAAAATAGAGTTATTCATATCGCGGTGGAATAGTGTAAGAAAGAGGTCAGAGAAAGCAGAACCGCCTTGCTGGGAAACGCAGTGCGTGTCAGACAGCTGAGTGCGCGGAGAAAACAGACGGCGTGGCGGAGGGAAGCAGCAGGCTGACGGCTGTGTGGGCCGCTGCCGCAGAGCTGCAAAGAATGCACAGAGTCAACGCCTACTCGAGCTCCTCCCTGGGACAGTTCGTCCCCATCAGCTTCATCACTGTCTTTGCTAGAAGACCTAACTTCTGCCGGACTAGTTAGGAATGTGCAGGTGGAAGTGTAAGCAAGCACTTCTTGCATCTGCCCCAGCTCAAAAGCAAAACCAAATCAAACCAACGTGCAAGTAGTAGAGAGGACAGGGGTCATCATACGATGTCATACACAGCGGACATGCACACACAGGCGTACCTTGAGCGTGACGGTCTTCTCGCGACGGGTGATGTTAACGCTGTGGGGCTGTCCGTTGGCCATGTTCCTGTGGTCCACGTCAATGTTGTATGGCTCTCTGGTGCCGCCCAGGTTGTACCGAATCTGTAAGCTTCCTATATAAGGAAGAGGAAAGAGGCTCAGCAACTTCTTTGTCCTTGTTTCATTTTAGCAAAACTTCTCCCACCCTTTGACACTCAGGGTTCCACAAAACCCTGCCCCCTCCTTCGGTGCCCACCAGTGCCAGTGCTGCCCTGCGTTCTGATTCACTAGCTCCAAGGCACAGCGACCCGTAGAAGTTAACAGCGCTGGGTACCACCTGGTTACAACCTCCCAACAGTGAGCCATCAGTGACCGTTCTCTCAAAGCGGGAGCAGCGGATGGTGGAAGAAATCCACGCGGGGAGTGTGCCTGGGAAGGCAGAGTGAGAACACGCACAGCACAGGATGCTGGAGAGACCCCGCAGGCCCCACAAAGTTCTCGGTGGAATAAAAAACAAATGCAGGCTACAGGGACGGTCCCATGGCGGCAGCAAAGTGTGCCGTTCAGTGCATGAAAGAATCACGAGCGTACAATATTAAAAATAAACATAATTTATAAAAGATAAACACTCGGGACTTTGAGTGGCTTCACGGAGACCTCGGAAGCAGAACAATTCCTTTTATTTGAGGTTAGAGATTGCTTCAGACCAACGCAAAACAAGGGAGCAGCCAGGCTCTCCGGCCAGGGCCGCGTCGCCTCCGTTAGAGTTCACTTCGCCTCGACAGACTGTTCCTCTTTCCCTCCTTCTTCGTTCTTCCCAGGAATGACAGGCCATATGCAAGAAGGCTCAGGTGATCCTGCTTTTAACTAATATGCACAGCAAATAGAACTTTAATTTCCTAGTTATGATTTTTAAGGACATCAAATTTTTAAATCTCATTTTTCACTCAAATTGGAGTCTTCGTTTTAATACTTAACATTGCCAAGCTTAAAAATGGAGTTCGACCAATTGTAGATAATCTCATGGATTCATTTTCCTTCTGGAGGAACAAAGCCGATGTTCAGAGTTTTAAGTTGTGAAATAAAATATGGTAACTAAAACTTACTACACAGAAGGAAAAAAATAAAAGAGTTGCTGGAAGCCCCACCGCCCTAAGCTAACCACTCTGAACATCTGGCAGTGTTTCCTTCTGCATAGTTCTCATGCCTTTATAAATACATAAGTAAACGCAAGAGTTCGTAAAGGCCACCTTCCCTTCCGTAGGTGTTCTAGCGCTACACGTGCCATTTAAAATACTCCACCATGTTCCCAGGGTTGAAAGAAATGTTCATCAGGACAATAAAGAATGAACTGTATTTTCTATTTTTGCTTGTTAAGCGAGTTCCACACCCGTCACTAGTCCTGAGGTTTACTTTAGCATTTTATCCCGGATCCCTTCGCTTGCAGCATTTCAACCAAGTGCTCCGTCTCTGAAGTGCTCCTCACTTCCCCGCCCTTCTCTGTCTCTGTGTCCCCAGGGCCCCCGGCCCTGGCGGGGACCCCATGAGGTCCCCTCACCTGGCAGGCGCAGCTCCACTGGAGCTCCGGCCCCTGGGCCCTTGGGTTGTCCACTCCGTATCCCTGAGCTGCTGGCCACCACCTGAGGTTCACCTGATCCTGACCAGTCTGTCCTTTAAAAGCGACCCTCTTGACCTCACGTCACTGGCGGGTGAGTCCCCTGTTTCTCTGCTCTTCCTCACTACTAAGCCCATCACAGGAGGTGTCGCACTGGCGCCTCAAACACACCACCTGCAAAACCAAACTCTTGACTTTCCCCCCCGACGGCTCCATCACAGTTTCCACATGTCCACACTTCCCTTCCTCCCTCCGGCTTTTCCTGCCAAAGGCCACAACTCCCCCTCCCTCCTCCAGATCCCACGTACCCCTCAGCAAATCGTCTTGACCCTCCAACAGACACCTCGAGTCTTTCTGCTTTTCATCATCTCCGTTACTGCCCCCAGACCAAGCCACCAGCGCGCTTGGTCGGATTCCTGTACTGGCCTCCACACTGACCCTTTGCTTCTGCCCCTCCTCATGTCTGCCCCAGTCTCTCTCCCCTGCAGGCCCAGTCTCCTCTCTACCTCGCGGGCAGGACGATCCCCTGCTCAGAACCTTCCAATGGCTTCCTCCTATCTCACCCAGAGTAAAAATCTAACTCTTCACAATGGCTCACCAGGCCCCACATGACCTTCCTCCATCACCTCTGACCTAATCTCTTATTATTCTCCCCCTTGCTCCGGTGGCCTCCCTGCTGCGTGTCCAGAAGCCAGCCTCATGCCCCAGAGCCTGTGCCCTTGCTGGTTCTTCCGTCTGGGAACTCTCACTCCCCAGTTATCTGGCTGGCTGGCCCCTCACCCCCTTTAGGTCTTTGCTCAAATACCATTTCTCAGTGGTTGTTTCTGGAACTTCCTCATCAAAGCAGAACTTACTGACTCCTTTCCCTTGGCCAGGCCCTCCGTTTTTTGCCTTATTTTTTCCTATTAGAGCTCTTACCATGCAACATACTACATGCCGTCCTTAATGTTTATTGTCTGTGTTTTCCTGCTCAAATGTAAGCTCCATGAGAGAACGGATTTTTGGTTATATTCTTTATGACACATTATTCCAATGTATGGAATAATGCTCAATCCTTAGTAGGTACGAGTATTTGTAGAATGAATGAATGATGGTCTCCCTGCTTTTGTGATTTTTTCTTTCCCATGTTCTCTTTGCAGAGAGGTCTTTTCAAAATGCATAACTGATTAGTTCATTGGTTCACTTAAAATGCTTCAAAACCTTCCAGTTGCTCATAAGATGAAGACCTACATTCTTAATGCAGCGTATGACGCTCGGTCTCGTCTGAGTGCTGCCTGTTACCTTACTTTCAAATCATACCATTTACTCTCTCACTTTTTACGTTTAAGTTACCTTCAGTTTCTTATTCTCAGATTGTAAAATTCTCCTCCCTACCTCAGGACCTTTGAATATGCTGCGCCTGTTTCCTGCGCGGCTTCTCTCCCCATTCTTCAGGGTTTTACCCTGTTTTTTCCTTTATCCCAATAGCATTAAAAACAATTTATTGTTTGGGAGTGAAGGGGATGAGCAGGCAGCTATGTGAACAACATGCAGGAAGTCGATTGTGCTGAGTAATTACTCTACTTCTGGTGTGCTTGTATAACCGCAGCCAATTTAAAAAAAATATTTAGCTGTGTGTCTATTCATCATTTGTTTGTGCATTTCTTCAGAACACATTTATTCAGTGATTGCACAAATAAACCCCATTTTTCCAGGCCTGCGAGTGGGCGGTGTGTTGGGCTCGAAGAGCACAGCCGCCTCAGACGTGCCCAGCCCCCGCCCCTGGGGGGGCTCCGCCGGCCCTGGACCCAGGGGCGCAGGGGGGTTAAAGGGCTCTGCCTTGGAAGGCTGGAGGCCAGGGTAATTATGCAAAAGAAAAGGACGTTTTCCTCTGGACTGTCTCTGTCATTGGTCCCTTTATATTCCCCAGGTCATTTAATTCAGTAGTCAGTTGTTTTTTCTTTTCTTTTTTTAAAGTTATGTTTCTCTTTTCTGGCTTTCTTGAACTTTGTAAATATGATTTAAAATGTTTATAACCACTTCACTTAATGGCAACAGGAATTATGTGCTTTGAGAAAAAAAGATGAGTTGGAACTTTAAATGCATATATAGTGAACATCTATGAACAGTAATGGCAATATTCTTGAATAATAACATTCAAACGCTATATCGATTCCTTTCAAACAGCAGTACAAGAGAACAATGAAATGATGACTAGGAGAATACTAATATTTGCTCATTAAAATAAAACAGTATTAAGTGGAAAGATAGCTCACTCCTTGCATCTCGTGTTCGCCCCGCAAGGGTACGACAGCAAGGGGAAAGGGGTGCTCTTGCGCTGGCAGCAGCCACTCATGTGCTTCCAGACTTCCTCTCTCCTGGCCTCCATCACGCACACTCACACGACGCCTACTGTGGGCTGAGCTGCGCTGGGAGCACAGGGCGCATTCATCACAAAGACAGAGGACAACACAGGGCACTAAGTGCTAAACAGGGGACACAGGAAATAAGAGTGACAGGAGTATGGGGTGAGGAGACGTCCCAGAGGGGAGGCGAGGCTCGATCTGGGACTAGAAAGCAGCTGGGGACCACTTCGCAAAGCGTGAGATTGTCTAACTGCTATGTTGCACACCTGGAACTGATGCAAAATGACACTGAACATCAACTGTCATTGAAAAATAAAATTAAAAAAATAAGGTAATACAGGTTTTAGACGAGAGAGGAAGACGGAGCAGTTTCAGATAAGGGAGGAACACAGATGCCCACAGGGCCAGCTGGGAAGAACAGGTTCCTTCCCTGACTAGGACAAGTAGAGACATCTGTCACTGACTGTGGGACAAGGCAGGGTAAACCAGTGGATGAGGCTTACTGATCCCCCCTAACACATATACGTGGTGCGGTGCTTTATACTTACTAGCTTGCTTGACTTTCACAGTACCCTGCGAGGGAGACAGCATTTCACAGATGACATAACCCACAGCTGCTGATGCGGAATTTAGACCCTGACATTCCGGTTCCACGCTCTGCGCTCTGTCCCGTGAGGCTGGAGTGGAGCTCGGGGGGAAGGCTGCAGGATCTGGGATGTCCCCTGTGGCACGGGGCAGGGCAGGGTGGGGGGCAGGTGGAGGCACGCCCTCCTCATCCTGTGATAGGGATGCCGTGTATAATGATGACCTGCTCTGGCCATGGTGTGGGGTGAAGGTGTAAGTGACTGGAGGCAGAGACCTGGATCGGGACAGAGTCCCCGGTGGACACAGGGAGGAGCGCTGCTGTCCCATGAAGGGGTAATGGGGTCCCAGGAGCCCTACGGGAGGCGAGGGCTGCTAAAGACACCAAGTGTGGCCTTCCAAACACAAACTCGTCCACTTACAAAGTGCCATTAAAATACTTTCTGTGTGTGCTTGGCATGACCAAGGTCGAGAAGCCCTGACCTAGAGGACATCTTTCCGGGGAGCCGCCATGGAGGGAGAGGGAAGAGTTACCCTGGAAGGACACAAGGACGTGAGGACAGAATCCACAGGACGGGGAGGGTGGAGCGTTCACGGTGACACCGGGCCTGGGGGTCCCAGTGTGCCAGGCCGGAGCGCCGGCAGAGCCGGGGGCGGGGCTGCTGCTGGGGACCCTGCAGACAGCCTGGCTTGAACGTGTTAAGTGTAAGGGGCATCAGGGCATTTAGTTAAGGCTTTCTAGTCTTTATTTAAATTTTGGCACAGCCCTTACTGCTTTTTTTTCCTGAGGACTTTGCCAAAATTTTTAGGTTTAAATCTCAATAAAAAATTCAGCATTTGAAATACAAAAAGGCCACGTTTTCTTCAGCAGTCTACGGACAGCCTTGTGGTCATTCGACAGAAGCCGACGGGCTATGCTCTGCAAGTGCGCCAAGGGGGTCCTGGGGCCCGCGCAGCGCGGAGAGAGCGCCCAGCACTCTGGGCCGGGGTCAGGCACCTGGGGATGGAAACCCGGGTTTGCCACTACCTATCTGCACCCCAGGCCACCAGAAGGAAGGGGGTAAGGATGGTGCCTACATCCCAGAGTTGTGCGTTCATAGTGATGAAAGCATGTGAAACACTCAGTATGCTTTTTGGGCATCACTCAACGGTAGCCATGGATACCAAACCGGTGAATGGAAACCCTTACCTACGACGAACGTCCACAAACATGAGTGCACATGCTCCCAGGGCTGGGTGCTGATGTGAACATTTTTTGCATGGCTGTGCCTTCAGGAGCACACAGTACAGCATTAACTAGGTTGTGTTCATTAGACTCTGGACGAGCTAATGTGAGAACCACCCTCCCTGCCTACTGAGAGGCTGGAACATGTGGGTGCAGAACATCTGCGGGTGAAAAATCTATTTATTTGGATCCAAGGGAAGTCAACTTAAGTTGAGAGCTCATGCAAAGCAGGGTTACACACGTTTTCCTTCTGCTTCCTCACTTACTGGTTGTATGTGTTATTTTTTTCTAATTAGAATAGCGACCCTTGCTTGGTGTGGGCTCCTGATGTGTAGAGATGGGTGTTATTGCTCATGAGCAGCAAACCAACAACCCAGACAGACACTTCGTGCTCATGTTGTTGCGCTTCCTGATATCTATCTATCTATCTATCTATCTATATATGCACATTTTTTTTTACAAA
This sequence comes from Pteronotus mesoamericanus, assembly GCF_021234165.1. Taxonomy (NCBI): domain Eukaryota; kingdom Metazoa; phylum Chordata; class Mammalia; order Chiroptera; family Mormoopidae; genus Pteronotus; species Pteronotus mesoamericanus. The sequence goes on along the minus strand of NW_026555329.1, from coordinate 78,843,611 downwards.
GTTAAGCTGATTTTGGATAGTCAAAACTATCTTGCCCTTTTTGTAGTTTAATGTGACAGTACTAAGAATTTTTCTCCATGTCATTAATTATTCTTCATGAATATTATTCTTAATGGATACATAATTTTGCATAAAATGGTGACTTCCTCTCTTTCACTCACTGTTTTACTAAAGTTGAGCTTCTCAGTTCTTTCCAATTCTTATAAATAACACCGGCATGCTGAGTCTTTGTCTAATTTTTGGCTAATTACTTTCGGAATAATTTCTAGAAGGGAAAATGCTAGGAAACATTGATTCCCCCATCTTTTTAGCCTACAGTGCATTGCCCAAAAGAAGAAGTTTAAGACTTTACTATTTTTCAAAACTTAAGCTAACTTGGGTTAAAAATAGTGATGATCTTTGGTTCTCAGGGAAGAAAGCCTTGACCTTTTTGATGTGACACCCTGTAATAGCTGTCACAGGAGGCTGCTGGGCCTCGTCACTGCAGAGCGAGATGGGGAGAGAGGGGTCCCCTATGCTGCCAGCTACACAAGCTCCCTGGGAATGAGTTAGAGACATTTGCTCCTTGAAACACCTGAAATATTTTCACTGGTTAAAAAAAAAGTGATCTTAAAGTGTTAAGAGGCTCGGAACTCGTTCACGTGCATTAGGGATGTTTATGCTTCTCTCTAAGGTCATAAGGCCATTGCCACTTTGCCACCAGAGCGCCTATTTAAGTCTCCCTGTCTGACCTGCTCTGGCTCAATGCATATTTAGAGATCAAGAGGGTCAAGATGGGTTATAAGTGTAAATATACCCCTGCTTTAAGCAACCTTTATGTCTAGGATGTAGTTTATGAATGTAAATTTCTGAAGGGGCTTAGGAATGCAAATGTCTCTGATTTTCTACTTCTACTGAATGTTCAGATGCTCTGTACATTCAAGTAGGTTCAGAACCTACTTGATCATTATCATAAATCAGGATAATAACTCATTTATTTATGTAAAGTTAACTTCATCACTTCAAAGCTCTTGTTGGTACAGTAGTGAATGTATTTATTCATTAGGAACAAAAAATCATCATTGTACCTATGAAGCCACCTCTTATCATGTAATATGGTTCTTGTAAAGACCTCAACATGCCTTAGCAACATTACCGCTATAACACATAGCTATGAAGCATGCAACAGGCCAGTTGCTTTGTTGGCTCTCAAATAGGGAAATGGGGTTCAAAGACATTAGGTGACTTGCTCAACTTCCTGTAAGGAATAAAGGACAAGCCAAGAATAATCTAGACTTTTACTAGACATTTTGCCCATCCAACATCTAACAGCTGGATGTCACTGTCCTTACCGGTGGGTTTGACGAGGACCGCCAAGAAGTCCGTGGTGAGAGAACTGACGTAGAGGAGAATGCAGGGCGCCTTGGAGGTGCTGAAGCTGAACCGAATCTCCTCGTAGGCCAGGTCCAGTGGTGGGCTCTGCTGCTCCGGTGAGCTCTCCGCTCTGCTGCCGGGTTCTTTGCCGCTGACCCCGGGTGCCTGGAAGTTATACCGCAGCCACATTCCCTCTTCAAAAAATGCACCGACATCTGTGGAAAAGGAAAGGGAAATTGACAGATGAGGAGAAGTCAGATCCTGGGACCAACAACTTAAACTCTGGGTCAGCAACTAAGGCAGTTCACCGAGGACAGGCTCCAGGATGTGGGTCAGACTGGGTGAAGTCCTAGGCAGATGGACGCTACTTCATGAGCACAAGTACACCATCAAAAAAACCATGCGACAACCTGGTGATCTGTGAGTTTCAAATGTAATAGTAAAATTAAGAAATGTAAGTCATGCCAGAGAAAAACGTCATGTTTAGACCGCAGACCAAGTGACTACTTGAGGCTGAAGAGACACAGTGAAATGAAGGCGGTGTTACGATATAAACCACCAGTTCGGGGGCCTTCTGGGCACCGTGTTTGAGCTGGTTTTGCTTTGGACATTCACGCACACGGGAAAGCCCCTGACCACACCCTCAGTCCTGGGCGTTTGGCATGTAGTGTTTTGAATCATGAGACATGAAGCGAGAGAGAACTGGGCTCAAGTTTGGCGCTGCCATCAAACAGTTACTGGCCTTAGGGGAAGGGACTTGACCAGCCTCTGTAGGCGTCAGCATGTTATCTGTGAAAGGGAGATAACAAGTGAAAATTATAAAAGATAATTTAAAGTAATTAGTGCCTAATAAATAGCACCCTTTTTTTTATTATGAAATTAGAAGAAAAATCACTAACCCTTCATCAGTCATTTCTTGTAGCTTAATCGGTGGGTACCAAGTGTTTTTTAAGCATTTCCTGGCAGACCAGCTCCTGCTGTGGTTTTTCCTGCCTCTTGCTCGGGAATGTTCTGAAATCACCTCCCGACTCACTAGGAAGCACTGCGGCGCCCCTGCAAGACCGCTTTGGTTTCCAGCGTTTCTGCTCCCTCGCCTCTCCGTGCGCCCTTCAGAAGTCATTTCTCCACCTTCTTTGCCCACGGAACCCATTATTCTCATCCTGCTAACTTGACACTGCGCAGACAGATTTCGTGACACACTGCTCCAGGTTAGAATTAATGGGAGGAACAAACTTAAAAAGGATTCTTGCATCTGGGAATTCTGAAGCCTGCTCTTGTTAAAGAAGCCTATCAGAGTCAGCTGAATGGAGTGATTCAGGGTGGCTCTTGGCCTTGACATGAACCCAGTGTGTGAACCTGGTCCACGGCTTCAAGTTCCCTGAGACCCAGTTTCCTCCTCTGAGACATGGGGCCCCCCAGGCTGTTGTGAGGATTAAATTATGGATGTATAACTTAGCTTAGTGCCTAGGGTATATACTAAACATTCAGTAAAGATGTTAGTTACAAAGTAAAGTTACCGTGTTCTGTTGAGGGCCACAGATGCCACCCTGTCCCCCACCTGATGCCACCGCACATGTGCAACCCCCCAGCGAGTCGCCCTGGTGCTGTTACAGAGCCTGCCGTGTCTCCCGTCTCACTGAGTCGTGGTGAAAAGAGCCTGGAGACTCTCAACTACAGGCGGTACTACTTCCTCCTGACCCCCCCCACGAACTTTTATACACGTGGGCATGCACGTGTGCGCACACACGTGCTCGCATATGCACATGTGGGCGTGGCCTCACATGTGTACACATGTGCTTGCTCGTGTGCATGCATGAGCACACATGTGCAGTGTGTTTGTAGGCATGCACATGTATGTGGGGTTTATGCATGCATGCATACATGTGTGCATTTGTGTAGTGGCACGCACACGTGTGTGTGTGTGTGACCACGGGAGGGTGTGTCCAAAGGACAGGGGTGCCGCTGGCGTTCAGGGAGCAGGGGCAGGGCTGCTAATGTCCTCCAATGTGTGGGTCTGTTTTGTATGGCAAAGAACTGTCCTGCTCAAAAATGCCAGTGTCCTGCTGGCAAACACACGTTAAACATACACTTGATCCACGCCGGTCACTGCATGACTTCCTGGAATGTGAAGGTGCACGAAATGCGCCACCGCCCTTGAGGAGCTTTCTGTCCAGTGGCGGGTGTGGGAGGAGATGTGTCAAAAATCTGACCACGCGGCGAGTGTGTTACGAGTGTGTGGCACGTGCCTGCCTTCCCCGGCAGCCTGTGAGATACGTCTCCGTCTCACCGCCTGGGAGAGCCTGGGCCGGCTTGCCCTCCAGCAGCGAGCCTCTGCCGAGTGCCGCTGTGGGCAGGACTCGCTGCTGGGCGCGGAGGCCTCGGCTCCCGAAGAGCACGCGATGGAGAGGGTGCTGCAGATTCACCGACGTCACGGTGAGCGCAGGGTCAGCGTATGCAGCGAGGAACCTGCGACACCAGGGGCTCCAGGCTGCTCTCCCGGGGCCCTAGGGAGGCTCCCTGGGAGAAAAGACGTTGGAGCCAGGCCCCAAAGAGCCAGGGGCAGGCCGCAGTATGCAGCGGGAGGGGAGCAGCAGCTGGCTCACTCGTCAGACGCACTTCAGCAGGGCTAAACGGCTCCGCTGGCGACGCTGATGCACGGGGGTGGGAGACGCCTGAGGCCCTGCGGGGCAGGGCCGGGCACGGGGCGGCCGGGGCTGGGCTGTCGGGCCGTCGGGCCAGCAGGAAGAGCACCCGTTTCCCAGATAAGCTGGTGGTCACCCGTGCAGGTCATGAAGGGACATTCAGGAAGCTAAGGATTTTAGATCAACAAACCAAAACTGTGCCACAGGGAATACTTTAGGGAGGTTTTGGAGTCACTGTTAACAAGCTTTATGGGTTCATGTCTGTTTTGGAGGAAGGCTTGTATTATGCATAAGAGTGTTATTTTGAAACCACATCATAAACCAACTGTTAAACCAGGGTCTGGGAGGGCTGTGTACCATTTAAGGTTCCAAGTGGCAGATTTACAGTTGTCATTTCTTTGTTTCAGACTGTTTTCAGGAAAAGCTAAATCAGGGCACTGTAATATCACTTAGGAAGTGATATCCCCAACCCTTCTGAGTGAGTAACTCAAATAACACTAATTTAACAAGCCCCAAATAACATCTTTTCCCTCATTAAATGGTCAGAAAGCACTGGTTTAGAACAGTTGTTTTAAGGTTTTTATATTAGAATTAGGATAGCTTAAGTTTTATGATATTCATTTCTGGGTAGCAAAGGATACATTTTGGGTTTAGTTATTCTAAGATGAATTATGATTACATTCCAAGATGTGTTATGGAAGGGATTTGTTGAATTATATCATGTTTCTCAAAATTTTGAAATACATTATATACCATCTGTCGACTTGGGCTCATGAGATTCTCGGGAACCCTGAAGCCAGCAAGTAATCTTTTAAAATTTCTTGGTCCTCCAATGGATCCTATATAAACTACCTCGACTGGGAAAATAAGTTTGGAAATGTTCAAGATGAAATACACAAACCATACATCATAGAGTAAGACCATGAAGACATTTCCCTCTTGTCTACCCAAGTCCCTGATGTTTACGGAGGAAGAACAAGCACACAGCAGGCACTCACCCTGTGATTCAATTGCTCTTCATCTCTTTCTCCTCCAAGTTCAGTAATTCTATTCCTTTCCTTTTCACCTAGGATTTCTTTTGTAACCTATATTTTTAAAAATCTGACGTGATTCTTTTTGTTCTCCCATGTCCCCATGAGGACCAAGAACTAAAAGTCCCCAACTCACAAATGGGCTGTTTTCCAAAAGTTTATTTTAAAGTCAGTAACTTGCAATTTAGAAATAGTTCCCCATGGAAACAACACTTTAAATGCTGGTTAGTTTGCCAGGAGGGCCTGCAAATGCTGAACAACTCTGGATGGGTAATAAAAGATAATTGAAGAGCGCCATTGTGTATTAGTAATTAAATCAGCGACAGCAACCACAGCAAAAAGGTTAGGGTTTATTTTGAACATGAGAACTCCCGGGGCCTCTAGTCCCACAAGTGTGCACCTCACGTGTGCAGTGGTATGCTGGTCAATGTTACACAGCTGCCTCTCCCGTGGGAAAATCCCTGATGTATAGTGGTTGCCTATTTCCATGGTGTAAACAGTCACACCATGGCTTATTTCAAACTGCTGAGATGACATCCATAAATACGGAGTGGAGAAGAGATGTTCACAGCTGGTCTCCCAGCCCGTGAACGGTGCCCAGCATACGCTCCTCTTCTACCCACCCACCTTTGACCCAGTCATTCACACAAACCGTATTGACTGAGCCCTGCCTCGTGGAGGCTGGCTTAGTCTGCTTGGGCTGCTATAACAAAGTACGGTAACTGTGTGGCTTACCCAACAGAAATGTGTTCTCACAGTTCTATTGCTGTAAGCCCAAGGTCAGCGTGGCAGCTGATCTGTTCCTGGCGAGGGCTCTCTTCCTGCTGTGCAGACAGCCGCCTTCTTGCTATGTTCTCACACGGCAGAGAGAGAGCTGGCGGGCTCTCCGGTTCTTCTTATCAGGGCGCCGATCTCATCGTGAGGGCCCCACCCTCATGACGTCATACAAAACTAATTACCCCCCAAAGCCGCATCTCTCAGTATTATCATAGTGGGGTTTGGGGTTTCAACCTATGGATCTGGGGGAAGACACATTCAGTCCCTAACAACAGACCTCCTTCTTTTTATCTTCTGCTGTACACATGTGCCGTGATATTCGCTTACTCTGTCCTGCCTTGCAAAGCTCTGCTCTACCTCGCCCCAGCTGCCCCGCTTGCTGGAGGCTCTGTATGGCTTCTGTAACATCTAGGAGGAACGGTGGGGGCGCTGACACCATACCGGAGGAGGTACGGGCCCGAGCCCCAGCCTCAAGGTCACTAAACTCTGTCATGGCTGAATCCCAGTGCCCAGAATAATCACACTCATTAACTGCTCTTTAGTTCATCACCTAGTAACAAAGTTAAGTGAGTTTCATGGAGGGAGCTCTACTCCTTGCGATGCTGGACGTTGCCTCGCTGCAGCAGCCCGGTCTCGCCGCAGGACTGGCTCCTTCCAGGCCCGTCTGCAAGGCCCGGTCCTGCTCACGCTTGTCTCCCATTGCACTCCCTGCTACCCTGAAATACAATATTTCTCTCCTGGTCTTACATGGGCAAAATCTGCTTTTTATCCCCAAGGGCGCCACATGGAATGTCCCTCTGACATTTTTTATTCTGTTTGATGTTTTCTTCAATTTGCTGTAACCACTTTGGACTAACAACATTGGCCCTGGGACAGGTGAGTGTTCACCTCTGCTTGTTCTGCGCACCCAGGGGGATGCAGAGCCACCGTCACCCCTCTCCTGCCATTCTCTCTGAAGGCCGGTTACTTCCAGGTCAGTGTCTATGCAACAAGTTTCAAGTGTCTGAATCTGCACAAAGGAGAAGAAACAGCAGAGAAAAACCTCTTAAGTTGATCCTGAACACCACATGCTGCCCCTGAGACACAAATATAACGTTTATTACTTTAAACACATCAGTAAGCTCTGTGATCTACGAGTTGGCTGTGTAGGAGCCAGGAGGCCTTCTCACTTGGAGCTTCAGAGCCAGCGGCACTGAACGACCTGACTCAAATCTTAACTAGGAGGACAGTTTGCATCCAGGATTCCAGAGTCATGTTTCTCAAACTGCGTTAACAAGCATGACGGATTGGGTGGCTGCCAGCAGGTTAGGATGCTTTAGGGAGAGCGAAGGAGATGAGGACTTCCCTGCAGCAAACTTCATCTGAGACTCCAGTTAGGGGTTAACGTGGTGTACGTGACAGGTGGGAATCAAAGTCCCAGTGGATTAGTCCTGGCTTTGCCACCAACCAGCTGTGTGACCCGGCCCGCGAGCCATCAGTTGCTGCCGGCTTTAAATCATGCCCATCTTGGTAAAGCGGCCCGCCCTCGGACCTACGCCTGCCTCTGGCGGGCGGCCCATCTTCGTACCTTCTTTAAAGTGTTTACTAAGTACCTTCCATATAGAAAGCCATGACGCTGTTAGAGACCGAACAGGGAGTGAACGGTATTTAAGTTAATGACAGGAGGAGAGTGAGCTTCGGCTGAGGCTGGAGGTAGGGAAAGCCCCCTGGGAAGGGGACGAAGCACGTGCACAGCCCCGGGGAGGGAGGGAATGTTGGGGACCAACGCAAACAAAGTCACGGTGGCCAAAATCTGGGGAATGGTGGCGGGCAGGGAGGCTCACAGAGAAAGGGAGCGACAGTCCGAGGACTTTGGTCTTTGTGTGGAAAGTGATGGGTAACTCTGAAGGGCTGTATACGGAGGTGACATAACCTGACTTGCAGTTCTCAAGGTCGTTCTGGCTGCAGCTTGGCGAATGCATTGGAGGGAAAGAAAGGGGGTTATAGGTGGACCGTTGAGAGGCTGTTTTAATAGGACAGAGGAAACAGGCTTATGGTCTGGAAACTGCCTGCAAACCCGGTGGACTAGTGGTTAGAATAGAGACAGTTAAGGTACAGTGGACAGAACCTGAGGACGGTCAAGAAGCGGGGCGGCGAAGGACAGAGTTAAGGAAGGCTGCTGTGCTTCTGGATGGGTGTTGGTGACGTCCCTGATGACGGGGACACAGGCAGGGGTGGTCCTGGTGGGGGTGGGGATGTGGCAGGTATCAGGAGGTGGGCTTTGAACAGGTAAAGTTTGAGGTCCCTTTGAGTCAGAAAAGCAGAGACATGACGGGCATTTCACTACACAGAGGAGAGGGCGGGGCAAGAAAGAGACATTTCAGAGTCATTACTGGGGACGGCACTTAACACCACAGCCTGCAGGGGTTGACTAACAGGGAGGAGAAAAGGGAAGCCTAGGGCTGACCTGAGAAAACCAACACTTTAAACGTGGGTGTGTGGGGATGAAGGAGTCAGAATGATTGGAAGGAATGCCCAGGACATGTGGTACTAACGAAAGTGGATTTTTCAAGGAGGGGAAACTGGTCAAGGTCGGGACGTTGTCCAGAGGTCCCGTTAGAGCTTCCTTCAGAGGGACACACTTCCAGGGCCCTCCAGCCTCCGCTTTTGCACTCCCTCGACGGCTTTATGTGGCCTCTGTGCGGGAAGTCAAGTCATTTGCGCTGAGATCTCTGAGAACCTCCAATTACCACACTGAAAGGACAATTGCTGTCCTTATGGGACAGGCTGGACATTTTGAGCCTTTGGAAACTTTCCCTGGTTTTCCTTTGACCCCTTTTGATGTTCCTTGTCTGTCCTCTTCACCGGCTCGTCTTCCTCGATATCCTGAAGCTGCAGGTGCCCTGAGGCTTCAGCTGTCTGACTCTCAACCCGCACCCCGAGGGCGCCCCCTGCCCCCCAACCTGCAACCACTTACAGGGCGACTCCACCTAGTTCTTCCCCGGGGAAATATAAACTCAAGACGTAAAGCTGAATGCATCAGCGTGTGCAAATCTGCTTCTCTCCTTGAATTTTCTAGTTTGACAAATGACACCCCATCCATCACTCTAAGACAGAAGGGCAGGAGCTATTAAGCAAAACACCCAAAAACCTCATAGACAGACAACAGCATAGTGATTACCAGAGGGAAAGAGGAGGGGGTGGGGGAGGTAAAGACAGGAAAGGGGGGATGAATGGTTATAGAAAGAAACTTGACTTGGGGAGGTGGGCACACAATACGCAGATGATGTGTTATAGAATTGTACCCCTGAAACCTTGTAATTGTATTCACCAATGCCACCCAATAACTTCACTAAAAAATAAAAAAAAAAAAAGAGAAGAAAGTAAAGTACCACAGACTTAAGACCACAGACTCTGCAACCAGACTCCGCTGCATTTAAATCCCAGTGTTGCCACTTACAAGTTGTGTGACCTTGGGGAAGTGACACAACCTCTCTGTGTCTGGATGTCCTCATCTATGAAATGGAGACAGTATCTATCTCCTGGGGTTGATATGAGAATTAAATGAGTTCATATCTGTTAAGTTCTTGGAAAGAGTCTGGCATACAGGTAATGGCATTGTGTAAATATTTCTTAAATAAAGGGAACGATTGGCTCTAAAGAAAAGGAAAGGAAAGGAAAAGAAAAGAAAAGAAACGTCAGGAGTCAGCCCGGCTGCATTTCCACCGTCTCCCAGCTGCGTCCTGAGCCTGCTCCCTCCCCACCTCTCAGTCCCGCCTCCAGTCCAGGCACTCGGTGCCCCTCCGACAAGGGCAGCGCAAGGGTGTCCTCTGACTGGTCTCCGAGTCACGACCTTACAGAGGGACTCTCCTTATATACGAGTCTACATGTGTTGCTCCGAAATCTAAATTTCATCCCTTTAAAAAACTTTTGGGATGTCATTTGGGGATGGGTGTGTTCACTGGATACATTTCAGAGAACTCATACGTCTTGTGAAATTTCAGGCAGCAGTATGTGTGTATATCTTTTGCTGGGGGAAAGGGTTCTTGGTCTTCATGAGATTTTATCACCCCATCCCCCAAAGATTAAGGAATAATAATAAAAATGAATTCACTCATCAGTCCCTGGAAAACAACACTCTGAGATGCTCCATGCAGCCAGGCGCAGGGCTCGAGGGGGACTCCGCTTCCGGAACGACCCGCTGACCCTCGTCATCTGGACTGGCTCCCCTCTCAGCCGCGTGGCCCGCTGTCCGCGAGCCCTGCATGTGGGGTAGCCTGGCCGCGCCACTGGCTCGTCTCATGTCTCCTTCCCTCCCACCTCCTGCTCCTCCTCACGCTTCGATTCCACCTCCTGCCGCAAGTGCCCCATACAGTTTATAGGGCTCCTCCTGAGTGCGCCCTCACAGTCCTTGTTATAACCTGAGTCCAACCCACGTAACCCGGTTTGCTTTGAAGTCAGTAAACCTTCCTTGGAGCCCTCCTATGTGCCAGGCCCGTGCTGATAACAAAAGCAAACAGGGTGAGGGCTTGTTCCCTGAAGGAGTTCACAGGCGGTCGGTCAGTTGGGAGACAGAGGAAAGACACCTTAGAATGTGATGCGTGATCTCAAGTAATGGAGAGTGCAGAGGGAGACAGCCAGAGGGGAGAGAGAGCGGCTCCTTCTGTGGGTGGCATGTGGGACTGTCTGGATTACTTCCCTAGGAGGGTGACTCCGAGCTGGGTGTCAACAAATGAGAACGTATTTCCCAGCATGGAAATACGGGAACGACAGCACAGGGGCGCAAGCCACGCGGGGTTCAGGAAAAAGACGCCGGAGCTTCTCGGTCCCGGCCGCCCTTTAGGAGGCACGCGCCTGAGGCAGGCTCTCGGAAGCTCTGACCTACTTGGCCTGGAGGGAGGCCTGCCTCGTGCTTCGCTCCTCGAGCTCCCAGGCTCCTCCAACGCTCAGCCAGGACTGAGCATCGCTGCTCTAGATGCGGGGCATATATGTGGCTGACTAGAAAGATCCTGAGTCAGTTATTTAAAAAATTTTTAGGAGAACAATGTACTTGGAAATAACCTCATATTTAGAGAAAAGTTGCAATATCAGCACAAAGAACTCCCATGTCCTCCATAACCAGCTTCTCCAACTTTTAACATTTCACCACATTTATCTGTCGGGGCATTATAATATACACGCATGTAATATCTCTACACATGAAGACTAATTCCTGAACTCTCTGGGAGTAAGTTGAAGTGAGAAAACCAACAACAATACAACACCCATTTCTGGAAAAAAATATATAAATAGTCACAGATATTTGTATACATGAATCATTTTGGAAAACCATTTTGCAGATAGGAAACATGGGGGCCACCACCTACTCTTTCATTCTGGGCAGGGAAGGGAGAGACACTGGAGGAAGGTGAAGGTTGAGTGTCTTCTCTGTGCAGCTGGCTGCCGACTAGAAAGTGGCTTTGGAGGGGAAGACCTTTGTCCTGTAACCAGGCCAGCCCCTGGTCTCCAACAGGCATGCCGCAAATATTTGTTAAACTGAGCTGAACTGAAGCTGAATTTTTAAATAGCAACAGTATATTCTTCCACTAGCTGGTCCACACAGACCTTTTGTAGTTGACATTTTCAGTTCCATTTCCTTTGTGAAGTGGTTTCTGGAGAGAAATGCTCTTCCATCAACTTAGACATCATCAGTAGTTACGACAGCAGGCTAATGATGAACGTGTTTTAAGATACGTTTAGAATAATATATCCAAAAGAATTAAATGGCTCACAGCTTAACGAATGCTCTGAGTTTCTACTGCGCTGTCTCCTTCACCTTGGCTTAGTAAGATGGAACGTGTTTAGACAGACGGGTCAACCGCTTGAGCAGCTTGAGCGGATCAAGTTGTCCCCAATCAAATGTCTGCCCTCACTTTGTTGTGCTAACTTCATTGTTTGTTATGAAGCTATTGTTTTTAGAAATCATATTATTTATTTTAAAAATTATTTAATTACCTAATTTGTGCCTGTTCATTCTATTGATTCTACCCTTTCTGTTGATAAGGAGCTTGTTGCTGCTACTTCTTTGCTCCACACTTAACACTAAACACCCCCTATCTTTTTGTTTGCTCAGCTGACATGATGAACCACACAGAATTGTTGACCCAAAAGGCCCTGGAGGACAAATACTGTTTTCAGTTCACTTTGCAGTGATGGAACCTGGGACAGGAGCCTGTGGATTCTGCAAGCGCACTTTTGAATGGGAGCTAGTGTACATTTACGTTCCATCAGGAAATGGGCTTCTACTGATTCCCGCACATGTCAGCCTCAACAGGAACTTTTCATCTATTATCTCATTGAACTTAATTACTCCACAGTAACATTTATGAGCTAGAAGTCATCGCCTCCATTTTATAGATAAGGTAACTGAGGCTCAGGGAACAGCTTGCCCAAGGTCACCTACTGATCGGAGAGGGAGGTCAGACTCAGATTTTCGGAGTGTCAGAGCCCTGCCCTCTCCTCTCCCATGGCCTTGCTTCTGCCAGTCGGCGGTGGTTGTCACAGAGACCCTCAAGGTGATTTGTTCACCACTTTCTTCTTTGGGACTTTTAAAAGGAAATGAGTCACTAGGTAACCACTGATTCTTTGCTACCCATAAACATAAAGACACAAGTGCCTCTTTAGGGTGATCAAATTCTATTTTCCATGCCAGCTAAGATCTTAACAGAAAAGACCAACCAGAAAATCCACTGATGTCCAATTACTTAGGCTAATTTCATTCCTAGTAAAGTAATTTCTATCTTGATTGTAAAAAGCCACACCTGAAGGTCAGGGTTGACTGTAGGATATGAGACATTCGCATATATATCCAAAGTCATTTCTGTGGGCTGATTATTATAATAAAATCAAGATACCCCTTTTCCTTGACTGAGGAGGATCAGTGGAACCGTGCAAGTTTCATTACTCCTTCTTATTGCAGCCATTTGGTCTATGTGGCTAATGCATTTGGTGTGTTAATTAAACCTTGAAATTGGTGAGATGCTTTGACCCAGCCCCAAACTGCCCTTCTCCCCACACAAACTGTCTTTGAGGACGTGCCACCCTGTACAGGCAGCTTTACTGGGGGCGGGCATCTGAGGCCCCTCACCAGATGGGAAGTGGGTCCATGCGGACCATTTTGAGGGTCACATAAACACAGAATGGCGTGAAGGAACTTGCCCCGGTGGCTCTCCTGCGTGGGGCATGAACGAACACAGTATTAGAAGCCAACGGCATTCTATTTCATGCGAGGCGAGAACTTAGTTATATCCCAATAGAGTTAGCTGAGGCCTCCCAGGGCTTCTGGCTGAGTAGGAAGGTCGCACTACGCCTCTTGAGAAAACAAGATGCTTATTGGAAACTGTTTAGATGCCACACGGAGTCCAAGCGGTGGACAGGATGGGCCCTCCCCCGCCCTCTCCGGGGCCGGGCACTCCCTTCTCGCTAAGTCTGCCCATCTCGGCACCAGGCTGCCTTGCTCGTTTGCCTACCCCCCACCCCCCGGCCTTATTTCACACTGTGAGAACTAGACTGAACCTTCATTCTTCTATGAAATAAATTCAAAATATAGTAATTCCCTAGGCTTTTTCACACTAAACTACAGTTGGTAGTTTACATATACATACACTGAAGACCGAGAGTTCCTTGAGGGCAAACAACTGCATTTTATTTTATTTTGTATCTCAAGAGTCCAGGAAAATCCCTGGTACCTGTCAGGACTGAATGCACCCTTGTTAAGTGAATAAATGAATTAATGGTATTATGGACCAATTTGGCTGTCTTCATATACTTTTTTAAAGTTACACAGTATCTCCCACCACCACCCCAGAGAAAACCTAAGACATGTTGGTAGGGTGTCTCTGTCATCATCTGTAAGTTTTCAAGGTCAGTTTCTCCAAGGGAGATAAAACATAGGGTAAAAAACAAAGATTCACCTCAAACAAATCAAGACATAATTGTCTACCAGTACATTTTGGAAAAAATAAGTTCATGATTATTAATTACCTGTATGTTGCCACGTACAATGCGCACCCATGTTTTTGTGTGCATTACACATAGGATTTTATACCCATTATTATACCCATGGTATGTGATCACTATACCCATGTATAATGCACATCCTTAGCTTTCCCTCAAAAATTTGGGCAATAAAGTCCAAAACACACAGCAAAATACCATTCCCAGGGTTTCTGAAAATGAGGTTGTCATTAAAAAGTTTTATACTTTGCCTTTTGGTGAAAGGAGAAAAGGGGAAAGTAAAAATGGGAAGAGAGGAAAGGAAAAAGAAGAAAAAGAATGCATTCTGATAATTCATCACATGATCACACATGGCCTTGAATGAACAACTCTCTGCCCCCACCGCAGCGAGAATGCGCTCGAAATCCTCAGGGATAAACCTGTGGTCTGCCTGGGAAACCAACGTGGTGGGGCCCTGGCTGCGCCCTCTTTCCTTCTGCTTCAACGAAAAGCAGAGACAGCTTCAATAACAAAACCTACAACTAAAATTTTACTTTAATGTTTCCCCCTGTATTAGAAACATCGCTCTTTGTAGATTTTTCGTCTACCACATCTGTGCAAAAAGAATAGGTTTATTCATTGTTGTGTGAAGTAAATTTATTCTTATGTGAGGTAAATTAAAAATACTTGCAAAAGCCTTTCTGTGGCTCTTTCTCTCTCAATAGACATATATACATTCATACATTATACATGCATATACTGTATACATACATAAAATGAAACTCCAAATGGTCTTGCAGAAAATGAGTGTGTGTATATTTTGGGGGGCATATGTATGTAAATATGTGTGCCTGTATTTTCCTGCAGAAAATATGTGAGAGTACACACACATGCGCCCACACACACTTTCTGGAAGACCTCAGAATGGTTTTCCAGAAAGCATTTGTTGCTTAGTGACCTGCCGAGCCCTCCTGTGCCTGTTTGCTCACCGGCCTGTCCTCTGACAGGGAAGGAACAGCAAAAGCAAGTCCCAGTGGCGGGACAGAGAACAGGCCAGGGAAAGCGGGCACCACGCCTGACATGCCGCTTCGAGCTCAGAATTCCCCAAAAGGCTCTCTGCCATTCCAGTTCCCAGCCAGCCCTCCTCAGAGGCTCGGACCGAAGGCACAGATGTCTGGCACTGCGAGGCTTGGATGTGATGTGTAAGGCAGAGGATCCTGGCTTGGGAGCGAGCATCTCCCTTCTCTGCCCATAGCCTCCTCCTCCAGAGCTCAGCAGGCACACACGTCACACTTTAAAACTCTAACATTTCCCAGTCCATTGCCATTTCTTTCCTTCCATAGTGTGAGGAAGGTTTAAAAATCATTTCTTCCTAATTTCTCATTTTTCAATGGTCCTGAGTGTAAAGAAGTGTCTGCAAACGTACCCCAGTCCAAATGGCACCTTAGCTTAAAAGAATGGTGGCTACAGATGGCGGGCTAGAGTGTCTCTGCCTGTCCGTCCCTGGCTTCCTCCTAATTGGAGCTGACGCCGGGAGAAGGGCAGGAAGCCTGGCTGCATGCAAAGCCTGCTTTAGCGTAACTGCGTTGTCTCCTGAGAGTCAGGAAAACCAACTACGTGAGTCTCCTCATGTCCGTGAAAAAAAAAAATCTTTGAAGACAAAGGGGTTTAATGAATTCAGCCTGAAAGTTTAAAAAAAAAAAAGTAAGTTTTAGTGGCAGTGGAAGAAGTCAGACAAAACAGTGTAAAAATTAAATTTCCCATTTTGAGACTGAGGAGCACTCTTAGGTAGTGGTTCTGAGAGGTCAAAAGGCCAAAGGGCTTAAGGTCAGATATGAACAGCGAGGGAAAGCTATCACCCACAGGACAGCTTCACTCGAGCACCAGTGTTTGAAGACGTTCTTGCGGCTTCTTAGCAAAGACCCCCAGGCCGTTTCCTTTCCTCCTGTACCTGGCGGTCACATTCTGACCATCCAAATACTCTGTCCAAATGACACTTTGTATTGTCATTGTTTTACACTTTTATTTGAATATAAACCTGACATGCTGAGAGTTTATTTCCTATCAAATGAGAGAAGCGCCGTGTAAAGCAAGCTCAGGAGCAGCGAGGTGGTGACGTGTTGCTGCCCCTCTGTGGACGGTGGGAAGCGGGCATCGCTGCTCCTGCTGAGTCTCGCCGCTGGGTCAGGGTGCCTCTCCACTTTCTCTCGAGCTCAGCACCAGGTCCAGACAGTGCCCACCACTTAGGAGAGTTAGGAGCCATGTGGCGTAGCCTTACAGCACCGTGGGATGCACGTCGGTGTTCAGATCTTAGAGGAGGGAGCGGAGACTCGGCGAAGGTAAATAGCTCGCCTGTGATCGCACATCTAGTACGTTCTCATTATTCACTACTATGCAGTGCAGCCTTCAATGCTTTCTACTTATACTTTCCCTGGAAGAGAGATCTAACACAGAAATTTAGCCTTTTTCTTTTTGAAAATAATGCGCCTGGAGGGCGGCGGCAGGGCGGGCGTGTTGGAAGCCCAGGCAGACAGAGGGTGTGGGCGCTGCCACAGCGGAGTCTGAAATGCTCCACGGCAGCGTTGTCCACTAGGGACCCAGCATCAGCCACGTCTGTCACTTTAAATGCTCTTGTCCCCGCATTAAAAAAAAATGAATGTAGTGAATGAATTTAAACAATGCATTTAATTTAGTGTATCTAAAACATCCTTTCAGCATGCAATGGATAGAGAAATTGAGACATTTTACAACTACTTTTTCACCCAAAGTCCTCAGAATTCACTGAGCGCTTTATGTGCCCCGCACATCCCCGTCTGAACTGGCCTCATTTCTAGTGCTCAGTAGCCACACGTAGGTAGTAGCTGCCGTGCTGGACGGCACAGCTCTGAGAAAAACAAAAAGGAAGATACCAGCGTTTGCCCACGTGAGCTGTGTCCGCCAGCCTGGAGAGGTGGTTTCTATGTACGCGCCAGAATCATCCTGGGAGCCTCCCCGCGCCCCCCCCCCCCCC
Source organism: Pteronotus mesoamericanus (assembly GCF_021234165.1). Classification (NCBI taxonomy): domain Eukaryota; kingdom Metazoa; phylum Chordata; class Mammalia; order Chiroptera; family Mormoopidae; genus Pteronotus; species Pteronotus mesoamericanus. Next base: position 78,826,845 of record NW_026555329.1, on the reverse strand, counting down.
CCCACCAGATGCCTACATTCTGTCCCAAACCACTAAATTAGAATTTCTGGTAGTGACCGTGGGGTGGGCCTACGCAAAGAGGGACTTGAAAATTCATATTTCTAGTTCTAACCTCTTAGGAGTCAAACAATCATGAAGTTGTTTCAAATACACCTCCCACCTGTCTCTTCTGGGAATCTGGGGGTGAGGGTACATGGAAGACTCTGGCTTTTAGGGTCGTAGCCATTTCTTTCCCCCAGACATTTGAGCAGTAGCTTGGAAATTGTTTTGCCGGGTTAGGAAAGTGGAGATGAGTTAGCCACAGTGACCATCTCAAGGCACGTCGCACCTCTGTTCAACGCCCCCTCGAATGCATCTCAATCCTCCTGTGAGCAAAAACCACGCTCCGGCCACGACGCACCAGCCCGACACAACCTGGGCCTCTCCCCTCTGTTCCCAGCCCTGTCATTTCCTTCGCTTCTTTCCATCGCGGCTGCTCTACTCCTTCCCTGATGGCCTCCTTTTGTTCCCTGAGCACTCGCATCGGACCAATTTCTAGACGGGGCTCAGAGATCAATATTTTTCTGTTATGAGTGCGCGCGGCGGGGAGAAACATGCCCCAGGGCAGTGCAGGGTGGCCCTTTAGCTGTCTGCCTAGCCAGGCTCTCCTTCGCCTGCACTTTGGGCAGCACCGGGCAGCACCAAGCAGCCCGCGTTCCGGTCGCAGTCTCTAGCTGGCGCCTTGAACGCCAATGCCCTCTGGAGCTCTAACCTTCTGCTCAGACAAGGGCGGGGCTGCAGTGTTCTCACGTAAGTGCCGGTGCCTAACGAGGACACGTCTGTGTGCTAACACAAAGAATCCTCATGTAAGAGCAGCACATCCCCAAGGAACCTACACGGTGTGCTATGTGTGGGAAGGACATTTCCAACCCCTATCCTCACAGCCCTAGAGCGCAGGGACTTAACAACGCCTGCTGCGGCAGATACTGATGTAGCTCAAGCATGAGGCATCATTAGGCATCTCAATGAAGCTCCTGGAAAGAGAGTCCCTTTAAAGCACAGAAGGTCATTAATAATCCACATTATGTACCTGATGACTTAAAAACCTTTAATAAAACACTTTCAGAGGTATTTCAGTTCTTTGGGTAATTTCTCACTGCCAAACCTATCACCTCAAGGACATATTGCGATGAGCTCCCTATCTCTAACCTGAGATCTCAAAATAAAATAAAATAAAACTAGAACGAGGCTGTCACCTGCTACCCCCGAGCCTTGGTTGCTTCAGGCCTGGCTTGGGCTGTTGGGTCAACCTATTCGCATCCCAGTGACCTTCAATCTCAGCCACCTTGACCTTGTTCCCTTAACATGGAAGTCAAGTGTCTCATTTCACAGTTTCTGTCAGTTGAGGTTTGTGCAGGGAAAGGATACGGGGGCTCAGGGTCCAGTGGCTCCAGCTGCAAATATTCCTCTAGCCTCTCCTGAGCTTCAGGGAGTACTCAGGTGACACCCACAGAAACGCAATGGGAGGGACTAATCTCTACTGTGCAGGATGGAAGGGAACCTTCCAGACACGCCTGGTAGGAATCCTAGTTTGAAACCAGCTTTCAGGTGAGATGTTTAAGTGGCTTTGCTAAGCTCCTCCTCTTTCCATTAGTTTTGGTTTCAAAGGGCAGCTGCTTCAGCAATTCAACAATAGGGGCTGGTGGGACGGGGAGGAGGCAGGTGTTGGCCGAGGGCTCAGGCCGGTCATGGTGGCCGAAATGCTCCCTCTCGATTTAATGTTTCATCGTGTGTGTGTGTGTGTGTGTGTGTGTACACGTGTTATTGCTATGATTAGAAAAATAAATCTTCGCCCTGAATGAGACATATTCTGTCACTGGCGGTAGGTGGGACAGTTTGAACTCCAATGCTTTATTCTGTGTATTGGCTGTTGTTTTGTTGTGAAAAATGTTAAAAAAGGATGGACTGACATTTAGGCTTTGTTTCTGGGATTTAAAAGAATTGTTCTAGAGAGAATTTTTCTTGTTGGGTGACTTTTTTTGGGAGGGTGCATCTTGCTGCAGGCTTTTAAAAGGCTCTTTGTTTTTGCTTTAATATACAGTTTTTGGATTACACAATACATCAAAGGTCTTGCATTGCATTTTTTCAATCCATATATGGGCCAATCATCTTAAATAATTAGGAAATAATTATAGGAAAGTGGTTCTAGACCAAGAAATTCTGATAAACTTCAAAATAAAACTAGACCCAAATTATTAAAAAAATATATTTTTGGTCAGGGACACACATTTCCATGCTAGTGCAGGTGCATGCTAGTTGAAGTGGATTTATGGTACGTTTTTGGTGTAAGAGAATAATTTTTCCTTTTGTGCATGTTTTATGATGCTCATTAATCCAGTAGCATATGTGCAAAATTTATAAATGAATATATAAATGGAGGTCTATAAATTGGGACTCATAACTAACATTATTTCTTCTGTCAAAAACATGCATTTACGGAGTTAGGGACACACAGTCTTGAGAGTCCCGGCTCCACTTGGGGCGGTCCCCGGACTCTCGCCCTGAGCCTGGCCCCCGTGCGAGCTGTTGGGTTTTCTGGAAGGACCCTGATGGGTCCCTGTGCAGTGCCTGCTCTCCCAGCCGCAGCGGCTGTGCCTGCCTTCCACCCGAGAGCAGCTCACTCAGTACCTCCTGAAGTTTAAGGTGCGTCAGAGCTAAATTGCCTACATGCAAATCCTTATTCGGCTGCTTAGATGGATAACCTCGGACAAGCTACCTAATTTCTCTATGCATCAGTTTTCATGTTCATAAAATGGGTCTAGAAATAAGTGAATTAAACATTAACCACTCTGCCTCCTCAGTTCATCTCCGTCCTGCCCTGTGGGTGCCTCCATGCCTGCCCATGGCAGGAATCAGAAAAGCCTACTTCACGGCTGGTTGGTTTCATTTGGGATTAAGACAGGAGATACCTGAATTATACTTCAAAAATACTGTTTCCCTTGCTAGGTCCTGTCATTCCTAAACAATGTGGGAAACGTTGTTTATGATTAAGCCCTTTGGGATTAGTAGTCAATGGATCCTGAAATTGGTCCTCTCTGGGGAAGGTTAATCAGAGATGTGTGTATGAATGGGAGCTCCGTAAAAATGCTGTTTGTGCTTTTGTTTTCATTAGTGTTTGTGTGTAAAACTAATAGCGACCCGGTACAATGGCCAAGACAAAAGCAGTTAGATGTGACAGGTCAAATGTGGATGCGGCTGTTTTTTGGAAGGCACGTCAAACTGCCGCAGCGGCGGGCAGGTCCGTAGGAGGTAATTGTAAGGTCGCGTGCCCTGAAGCCTGAGCTGCCCCTTTTCTCTCCTGACAGTCTTTTTCTGTGGTCTGACCACAGGGGAAATACTAGTGATTTCTCAGAAAGGAGTTGTCTGGGACACCAAGAAATTGGAGAAATAAAAGTGGCCTTCAGGTGCCTGAAATGATTTTATGAGAGTCTCAATTACAGGATATATTAAATTCTGACTTGGACGGTTTAATGAACACCACAGCTTTGGAGTTGTCCATCACCGTGAACTTTAAATGATAAAAAATAGCATGAAAGGAGGAGGTAGGAGAAGGCTTTGTGCTATTTCATTGCCCAAAGACCCACACTGAGCCTGGACCGATTGTATTAGGGCACGATGCTCACCTAGTTTGGGAGCTAGTTATGATTTAATGCGGCCAGGAAGGAAACTGAGAGGCCAGCGACGATGCCTGTGGAGATCACTTTCCCCACTTTCATTCTGCTCTTAAGTGGGTTGTTTTCTTTTCTTCCTATTTTTTTTTCCTAGGGGTAAGGAGCTAACATTAAAACTTTTCAGAACTGAGAAATTCAATTGAAAAGGTGGTTCTAGAAAATGCCCCTTCATGAAAAATTCACCCAACACCCACTTTGTGCCAGGCACTGTACTTGGGGTAGGGGGTACAGGGGTAAAATGACATGAGTCCTTGTCTTGAAGCAATTTATAGTCAGACATTGTGATGGTGTCTCAGGGGTGTGGATATAAGAAAGAGAAAGAAAAGCCCCACGTGTCTCAGGGGCCTAGAAGAGGTAGTACTAAATCTCATTTATGGTGGGAGGAGTTGCCAGAGGCTCCCCTCAGTCAGCTGGGTGTTTGCTGAGGGCAATCTTATGTGCTCAGTGCATCTAAAGGATGGTGCCTCTGCTGTCCAGCACCCTACACTGGGGACTAAAGTTTTTATAATATTTATAAAGTATTTATAAAATTGTATTTATAAGACTAAAATACAGGAAACAAGATAATAAGACAAGATAGTTTGTTAGCAAATATTACGTGCTTTTTTATACATAGCACAGATCACTCAAGTCTGGAGTCCTCTTAAAAGGCATCTTGAGCCCTGGCTGGTGAGGCTCAGTGGGCTGAGCGCCGGCCTGCGAAGCGCAAGGTCACTGGTCTGATTCCCAGTCAGGGTGCAGGTCCGAGTTGCAGGCCAAGTCCCCAGTCGGGGGCATGCGAGAGGCAACCAGTCAATAGTTCTCTCACACAGATGTTTCTCTCCCTTTCTCCCTTTCTTCCCCTCTTGCTAAAAAATAAATAAAATCTTTTTTTAAAAAAGAGGCATCTTGAAAGAGCTACATTGGAACAAAGCCTCTAGAGATGAGGTTACTCTTGAGATGACAGAGGGTCCTTCATGTAGCCTGACTGGGAGTAAGAACCAGGGCTGGGGATGGACAGTGGGGAACGGAGAGCAAAGAGAGGTCCCCTGAGCAGGGAATAACGGGAAATACGGGTGGGCCAACCCAACAGCCGCAGAGGATCCACCCCGGCTGACTGAGAGGTCCGGGGCGGAGTGCAGTCTAGGGGAGACAGGGGTCGCTGGACAGCCAGGCCCGGCGAGCAGCCCAGTCCTTGAGGGCCGTGTGCCAGACGCACGAGCGCAGCAGCGGGGCGTGGAGGACCCGCGTGTTGGTCCCAGCTCTGCTGCCAGCAGCCACAGGAGCCTGTTCAGGCCTCGCTCGGAACTCCCACCGAGGCTGCTGCGTGCCTTCTGCGGCCCTTTCCTGCCTGAGACACTACGGAAAGTCCCATTTTATGACTGTGTTGGCATGAAGACGGATGCGTAAATATTACATATTAAAATAGTCTCTTTGACCTCGAAGTTCATGTTTTTCTTCTAATTTTTAAAGAAATTACATAATTTGTGGTTCTCTAACAGCCTTGTGGGCACTGCACCCACCGGAGCTAATGGCTAAGTTGGCCCTGGTCCAAGCTGTACTTTGGTGGGTAGAGCGGCGCTGGAGCCCAACAGCTTCACCTTCCTCTGAAAGTCCGAGACTCGGGGCCCAGCCTCTCTGCCTGTTCGGGATGGTCAGGCTGGCGTTTACAACATCTTAATATTTGCTCTAACAACAACAACAACAGGGGAAATTATTTGCAGAGAACGGAAAGACAAATAATTATTCTGTAATTTTAGAAGACTAGGTGAAAACCCTCTTGCCCCAAAAGTGTGTTCATCACAAGAAAAAAAAAAAAGTATCTTTATTTTTTAAAAAAAGAATGACTAAATTGGTTTTTAAAAGTAATATGTATTCAGTATAAAAAATTCTAAAAGCCCCAAAAGATGCAAATAATTTACAACCTCCTATGCTGCTTTTATGTGATTAAAAACTGTATTTCACAAGAAGGTAATAGGGGACAGAAACCAGGATGGAGCTAAAGGAAATACTAAACTTTGAGTAAAGTTAGGAAGACTCAATTTCACTGGCTCTGCTCTCATTCTGATCCAAATTTCAAAGTATCTGGCACTCATTTTTCCTAATTGGTGGTTTGCTGCAATGGCTATTTCCATATTTCATTGAAGATAGATGTTTTTATCCTTTATTTCCTTCTTTTAATATCAGTGGCATTGAGGGAATGAATAAAAACAACTTTCTTGTACTATATTTTTACTTGCACTTTTCAGCCATCATTTTAATGTGGTATTTAAGTCTATCACTTTTGTGGATGTTATGAATGCAAGCATTTCTTTTTTTCATATTGCCTATGTTTTATTTATTTATTCTGGGCTTTGTGCATTCTCCCCTTCTTCCCCACTTTTTAAATTTTCTGATTACAGTTTACTTTCAATATTATTTGGTGTTAGTGTCAGGTGTACAGCATAGTGGTTAGTCATAGTGTATTTCTATTATTTAAGTATTTCTCTAAAGATAGATTTCTTGAGTGCAATTCCTGGGTTCAATAGAATGTACATGGGTTACATTTTAATTGATACTATCCGATGGACCCCCAAAAGTTCACTTTTGCACAGTCTCCGGTGGACTCTGTCAGGGACAGAACCCCCTTCCCGTCCACCCGGGGACAACAGCCACCCGGCCTCTTGGACCTGGAAGGCGACCTCACTGCTCTGAACAGGATGTCGTGGGGGGTGGGGGGGTGCTCTCGGCAACCCTCCAGGGGGCCTTTCTCAGCGGCCTGCCCATCTTGCCAAGCCTTTCCTTTGAATTTTGTTGTTCTTTGGTAATTAAAGAAGTGAGAATTAAATGACAAAGAACCATTTCTGCTTTAGTCACAACAATGAGAAGAAAAGAAGAGGAAATGCCTTTGGCGGTTTTCTAAGAACCCGGCTCCTCACCCCCAGGCACTGTGTTTTGGGACACCAGGCAGGCCCCACAAACGCCAGCCCGCCAACACTTCGACCCTCTCCCCCGCCAGCTCCCCACGTGGCAATCCAGCCCAAGTAAATCATGGTAAAATACTGAAACGCCGTTTACCAAAACATTCCCTGCAGTATTATTTACAATAAAACACTGGAAACAATTTCAAGAGCAGAAATAGCAATTGCCGCCTCCCTCTTGTGCGACACTTAGGTTAAATAAATTTTGGCAAATCCACTGGATGGAATATTAAGTAGTCTTTTTTCATAATGGGTATGAAGAGCAAGGGGTTTCAAGGAAAAATGTCCACGCTGTAAATGCTAATACTACATACAGAATGATGCGGAGTAATTATAATAGTACACATTGATTTTAGGAACTCAGAATGTATTTTCCTACAGTACAATACTCCAACAAGAACCCGTAACTAAAGATTATTTATTCGGTAATGTAACTAAGCTACAGCATCGTCACAATTAGCCTGAACTCGTAGCAGCAGCAGGAGTGCAGGGGAGTAAGCGTCCCCTCTCGCTGCCCGCGCAGGGCTGGCCTCGGGCAGACGTGGAAGGGGGGCAGCCCTGACCGCCGCCCCTCCTGGGCGGCCCTTCCAGCCTCTTCGAAAGCCCCTGGACCACCTGTGCTCACAGCACTGTACCCACCCCCTCACGGCTTGCCCCTGCCTCGCTCGCTCCTGCCTCACACAAGGCTCCGTGAGGACTCAGCCTGAATCGCTCAGTCCACACTCGGGGGGCAGAACCTCCTCCCGGACCCGCTCCTGCTGACTCCAGTGGTGCTGGCAGAATGTCGGGCCTCAGGAAAGAGAGCGGACGAACACACAGCTCAAAATCATCGTTGGGTCCAAAGTGGCCAGTCTCTAAGTGCACTCCTTAAACTATCCTTATTCTTCTGCAATCTCTTCCTTCTGAACCCACCGATTTTCTACAAGGTTAATTGAAAAAAATGTCAAGCAGTCCCTCCAAAGTAATGGCAGTGAGGAACTCGGGTGGTGTATGTATGCATGGGGGGGGTGTGAGTGTGTGTGAGTGTGTTTGCGCACTGCACGGAGGGTGGACTCAGCGACTGGAAGGGGAGAACCTGGGCGGGGCAGCTATGCAGGCACGTGGCTTGTTTTGACAAGAGTGGGTTCCTACTGCGAAGGGCTGGCTGCTTTGTGTCCCTGCGAAATTCACAGGCTGGAGTCCTGACCCCGAGTGATCGTGTTACAAGGTGACTTTGGGGAGGCGATCAGGGGAGGATCTAACAAGTCTCTGGCCCAGAAGAGGACCCTCGCCAGGCAATGCTGCTGTCTGAATCTGGGACCTCCAGCTTCCGGAGCCGTGAGGACGAAGTGTCTGTTGTTTAGAGCCACGCAACCTGTGGTGTTTTTGTTACAGTGGCCTGGACGCACTAAAACACTTCTGTGGCATTTTGGGATGCTGGCCGGCTATGTCCTGGCTTGTGAATTCTTTTATTCTTGTCTAGAGAATAAATATTTTATTTGTGCCATAATTTTTGCTCTGTCCTCTGGCCAGAGGGCAGAAAGCTCATGCTGCGATCAGAGCGTTGCTGTGCCGTGGGAGTGAACGTGTTTGGGCAGCACGGGGCCAGGTGCTCACAAGACACTGAATTCTCCTCCACCAGCCAGGCAACAGGGTGAGCCGCTGGGGGTGGCTGACCGACTGTGACCGTGTCAGGTCACTGTTTTGGTAATGTCCAGGCTCTGTTTGGGTTATTTGAATCTCAGCACCAGAGGAACATGCCTCAGAGCGTTGTCTCCGGACCCAAACAGAGATTCTGCCGTCCTTCAGGAGCCATCGGTCAGTAATTCGAAGCATGAATCCCATCAATTGGAAAACGCATGGGGCCTGGCCTGTATTTACCCTGCAAATCACATTCTTTATTAGAAAGCAGTCTAGAGTGTTCTCTCAAGTCAGAAGAATTCATGTGGTCAGACTCTGCATGTCCCCTGTTTCAATCATCACACGACGTGTGTGTAGAGAAAGGTCTTCACTATTAACACAAAATCACAGATACGGTATGCAGGCAGTGCCATGGAGAGAGAGATGTCTTATCTGTGACCCATCGTTAGAGAGGTCCAACTCAGCTCTGGCTGTTTCTCTGTGCTGCATGTGTGTGTGAGAGTTTACAGAGCCTCGCAGACAGAGCCCCAGGAGGAAGGCAAAGGGAGAAGGGAGAATTATTCAGGACTTTTGGGATGGAGGCCCTTGCTCAGCCATCATGTATGAGAGGAAGAGAGATGCATGGGCAGGACGGAGGAGCTGCTACCCACGGAACCGCGGACTTGCTTCACACAAGGCGGCGGCCAGGGGAAGGACGCCGTGCAGATGCGATGCAGTAAGTGCTCGTGGGCCATGTGGGCAGTGGTGAGCAGACCGGCTTTCGGGGGAGCTGAAAATGCGAGAAACTCAAAAGCAAAATACTCAGATCAATTCATTTAAATGGTTCCTCTTAGATTCATGAAAGAAAAGAAGTGCATAGAGCTTCCACTCAAATCACAAAGGTAGTATGCGAGAAAGATAGCATCATGTTTGTAAACTTCACATTATTTAGAGTGCGGATTATTTCAAGGCCTTCTGGCCACTTGGGGACAGTCTCTACCCCCCAGTGACAATCTGTCACTAGCCATGTGACTTCAGATGATAACCCTCACCTCTAGATGTCTTGGCTTCTTCATTCTCAAAAATAGGAGTACCAATACCTGCACCTCAAAATTGCTGTGATGAATGAACAAGGTAAGATGTTGTGAATATAGTTAGCTCAGTGCCTGGCACAAAAGGGGGTGTTCAGTAAAGTGTCCGTTGAATGCAATGCACTATGATTTAAATCATGAGATACTTTGATTTTTGGACAAAAAGAGCTTCATTAACTCTAACAATTTAAGAGTAATTGAAGAATTGCTGAAATAAGCAACCCAGTGACTTTTGAATGTTGGGGCAAAAGCTGAAGGTCTGAACAATGACAAATTCATTATAGTCATAGAAATAAAACTGCCTGAAATAGAACTTGTTATGTTTAAAGAAGTTGTGAAGGGTTGTAACGACCACAGGTGGCTTGGGATCCTGAGGGACACCACACAAAGTCACACCAGATAACATTCTCATTCGTTTAATAGGAGAGGGGGGGCCTATAAACATGTTTGAAATTTATAACTCTGTCCTAATTTGATTTATAGGACTTAATTTATATTTTTATCTGAATTTACAAGATTCCATTATAAGAGACATTTATTAAGGGATTTTAAAAGGCAGTGGGCTAAAACAGACCTACTTAAAAGGAATTTAAATTAGATTACTTCAACAGTAAAGTTTTAGACAGCATTTTACTTATAACCTTATTAACCTCCGATTTTGAAAACTAAGAAGTGACTAGCAATGTACTTGTGCAAATATTTGGGTTACGTTCAGGTTAAACATGAGAAATGACCTGAACTCATTCATCTGAACTGGAGTTGTCATCGTTAATCAGGGGGCAGGAGGGGCAGAGAGACTGTTAATTACTTGAAATAAGGGAAAAATTATAGATGAGTTTTCTAGAACAGAGCAGTCACTATTTATCTTTTGAAGCTCTGGAAGTATTTAAGGAGCCACTATGATTTTCTAAAGACCTCAATAATGATGCCACGAGGGTGCTTCAGAACCCGTCCTGATTCAATCTCAAGGGTGCTTCGGCATTCACGGTGCTCCTGCCCAAGGATTCACCGCAATTCCAGGACACGGACCAGGGTTCAATTGGGGCCACGGCATTCAAGTGCTGGGCTGACTGTGATCGAAGCCGCAGGCTGTGAGTCGGTGTAGTTCTTCGGCCTACAGTCTGGCTGAACTTGGGACCTCTGAGCTCCCAGACAATGCACGTCACTGCTATCCAGGGACAAGGGCAAGTGCTCGCATCAACAGGGAGCAGGCACAGCTCTCTGCTCTCAGTTACGGTAACATGGCCAATGTGGACAGAAAAGTTCTGAGCTGGGTTCCTGGTGACTTTCGAATGGCCTCTCACTACAGAGACCCTCCACTCCAGGTCACGTGACCGAGTGATGACTAACCTTCATAATAATTTGAATCTGCATATTATTAATGCTTTTCAAAGCACATTCCCATAAATCAGTTCATTTGATCCTTACAATCTGGTGAATAATACATTTTATATAATAAAGCAATTTATAAAGAAACTAAGTGCCAAGAGACTGGTATGATTGTAGTTTTGTTTTCAGTAGTGTTGAAATTGGAATTCAAGGTATTCCTGCTACACTGTTCTGAATTATATTAGCTTTCCCTCCTTAACTGGGAAAAACTTTAAAAAGCACAGATTTTCTTTAAAAAACGTTAGTTTGGAATAGAGTTGGTTGTGTTGCTGGTCACAGGAAAAGAGTGGAAAGGACTAGAAGACTTGAAAGAGTGGTTTGGTGTCACAAAGTTCAGAGAGAATGATTCACACAGGGGCCTGAGTTGCTGACCCTTCTTTAACGAGTATTTGACCCATCTTTCTGGGCAACGAAAAAGAAGTAATATTAGCTACCGCAGGAGTAAGAGATAAGTCATTTGCACAAGTCTTAAGAAAGTACATTTGTACTTGGCCACTCTGAACTTTAGAATAGTAACATAAAGCTTGTTAACGTTAAGTTAATAAAGACTCCTTAGAAGACCTTATTTAACGAAAAAGCAGGAAGAAACTGTTTTTTACATATTAATATGTTGACCTATCTTTGAAGGGGTATCTTTAAAGTAGAAGTATAAAGAGTGGGTGTACTGTTAGGCATATTAAAAAAAACTCTCAGAAAGTGAGGGTTAGGGGAAAAGCTGGAAGGACAATACAATTTTGGCAAATGGACAAAAAACCTCCATACTCTCTTTTTAAAGGCAATTGTTTTAGAGCAGTTTTAGTCTCACAGCAAAATTAAACAGCAGGTACAGAGATTCCCCACAGACGCCCTGCCCCCACACCTACACAGCCCCCCCATTATCAACACCCTCACTAGAGAGGCACATTGGTCACAACCTATGAACCTACAGTGATACGTCATCATCACTCTAAGTTAACCCTTACTTACATTAGGGTTCACTCTTGGGGATGTGTAGTCTGTGGGTTTGGGCAGATGTATAATAACATGCGTCCATCATTACAGTATCATACAGAGCATTTCCACTGCCTTAAAAATCCTCTGTGATCCCCATTCTGCGTGCCCCAACCCCTGGCAACCACTGATTTTTTTATTGTCTCCACAGTTTTGCCTTTTCCAAAACATCATATAGTTGAAATCACACAGTCTGTAGCCTTTTCAGAATTTCTTTCCCTTAATAATATGCATTGAAGTTTCTCCTATGTCTTCTCATGGCTTCATAGCTCGTGTCTTTTTAACACTGAATAATATTCCATTGCCTGGCTGTACAACAGTTTATTTATCCATTCACTTACGTAAGGACATCTTGGTTGCTTCCAGGTTCTGGCAATTATGAAGGAAGCTGTTGTGGACATCTATGTGTAGATTTTTGTGTCCACCAAAGTTTTCAACTCCTTTGGGTAAATAACAAGGAGCATGATGCTGGGTCCTACAGTAAGAATGCGTTTAGTGTTGTAAGAAATCACCAAACTGTCTTCCCAAGTGGCGGCACCATGTTGCGTTGCCACCAGTAATGAACGAGGAGAGTTCCTGTTACTCCACATCCTCACCAGCATTTGGTGGTGTTGGTGTTCCACATTTTGGCCATTCTAATAGGTGTGTGGTGATATCTCACTGTTGATTTAATCTGCATTTCCCCATTCACATGTGCTGTAAAGCATCTCTTCATAAGCTTATTTGCCATCTGTGTATCTTCTTTGGTGAGGTGTCAGTTAAGGTCTTTGGCCCATTTTTATATTTCCCTATTTTTTCATATTAGAAACTGAAGAAAGAAAAGCTTCTTGTGTTAAACTGATCTAAATCCTAAAATATTTTCCCTACTACTCATTTTCCAAAGCAATCTAATTTTACCATTTGCCAAAAAAGCAAAGTGATATTTCTTGTAAAGATCAATTGTATTATTTCAGGGACAATTTTCTAAAATTAGGATGTTTTTAAAATCTGGTCTCCTGATTTTATTTATATATTTTTGAATGGTTTTTATTTTTGTCATGCTTGAGATTCATAGGGTTTCTAGAATCTTCAGACTTGAGATTCATCGATGACAAATGCTTCTCAAATGGTCTTCAAACGCCTGCCCCCAGGATTAAATGCACCCCACTGCTACCCACCACACCACCCTTCCGTGGGACTTTAAAAGCGGGCCCACCTTAGCACCTTCAGGGAGGCGGGCTCACGCCCAGGTCTCACTCGGCGTGTTCGGAATCGGGCTCCCTTTGTAACCTAGCTGAGGGCGTCACCCCCGCTCTCTGCCACACCGTGTCCCACCTACGCTGGCCTTCGTCACTGTCAGCCTTCTCCCCTCTAGCAGGCTTCCAGTAAATGTGCTCGGGAAATATTTCACTAGAATTAGGGCCTGTGGATATGAGTGAATTAAATGATTAATTACAAGCCATTCGATCTTACTTCATTCATACAGAATATAGGTAAGTTAAAATATCCTACCAGTATTTCGATTTAATTGAGAACCTTTGCCTTCGAGAGCTCAAATGGATGAGAAGCCATGTTATATTTGGAGAGTGCATCGCCTGGAAGAGTTAGGCAGAGAACATGGTTAGGCTGCTCCAGACATTTCGCTAAGTCATGCGCCCAGGCCTCACAGGAACTTGGAGACAATAGGCTTAAAATGCCAAGTAAGGATGGGGTAGAGAGCTGAGCAGGCCCCGATCATTTCCATTTCCTTGGGGTGTGGTTTTAGCTAGAGGGAAAAAAGTTAAATGTCCATTTATCTAAATCAAACACTATTACAATCGATTGCAGTTGAGAAAGGTAAAAATATGTCAATGAGTTCAAAGCCAGGCTGATATATATATATTTGGGTGGAGTAAAAAGATTTGAGAGGTCAGCCCCAAACCCGTCAGGCTTGGTCACCTAGGGAAGTAACTTCCTCGGGCCGGGGCGCGAGCCCGGCTGCAGAGGCCAGGGCTGCCTGTTGGGGACGAGCGCAGAGGAAGCGGGTAGGAGGGCCTGCTGGGAGGGTGCGTCCCTCTGCGCTGTGGACGCGAGGAAGTGCTCGAGGGCACCGTGGACTTCGGGGAGTGGACCTGCTCAGGGGAGGCCCAAATGTGGGTGATATAAAAACAAAATCCTCTGCACAATTTATTAGACTGAGTCCTTTTAAGTTCATGAAAGAAAAGAAATGCAGTTTCAGCTGAAATCATGGAGCTAATATGCAGGAAATGATAGAGTGTTAGTTTTGTAAACTACATTTTCAGAGTTCTGCTTATTGCTGAAGAACGAGGAGTAAGAAGAATATTTAACACACACACACACACACACACACACACACACACACACCTACATAATCAATTGTATCCAAAACGGCCCAAAACCTGGTGGGCATTAGAAAAATGGAACAAAGTTCAAAAAAATGCTATCCCTCAACATACAATATGAGTTCAAAAACTGTCCTCTATTACATTTAGTGTTTCACAAAGGGCTTGTTTTTGCCCACTGAATTTTAAAATCCATTTCTCTAGGAAATTGATAAACTAGGTTTTTCTTTCCCAAAACACCTTTTCTTTTCTTTTTTTTTTTTTTTACCACCACAAAATTTTATAATCAAGTCACCTAAATTTGCCAGCTATTTCTGCACTTTGACTCTTTGGAATCAAGTCAAAAGTATTTCCTTTCATCCATTAAGTATTTATGGACTTACACATAGTTATTTCCTTGCTTTTCTTTTTTAAAGCTTTTAATCAGATCATCTTCATAAATTTTCATGATATTTTTAAGTTGTATCCTAAGGTTTGAAGATTCAATAAACATATTAAAAGAGAAGGAAAATTATCCTTTTTTGACTCGTGTTCTAAGAGGAAGAGGAGGAAGAACTCTAGCCATGTTCCTTTGGGCCTCCATCCAAATCTAAAAGCGTGTTTCAACAGGCAATGAAAAGGCAGCCCGTGAAAGGCACCTTCCCAGCTGGTCTGGCTGGGACCAAGCCTGGCCATCGAGACCTGAGGAGCAAATGGTTAGCACTGCCAACAGCTAAACCAGTTTCACAGAGGGACGGCAGCCTAAGAAGCCAAGCTCCACTACGTCTCTTCTTTTCCTCCCTCAGTTGTTCCTAACATTTTTTATTAACTAGTTTTCCCTAAAACGCTTCCCACCTTAGAAGGGTACACTCTGCCCCCGCAGGCCATGCCCGGAGCTGTGGAGAAGAAACCTGCTGTGCTCTCCGGACAAACTCACCTCTCCTGCCAGCTACAAAACACTCCTCTGGGGGGCAAGATGGGACACCCTCTTCCTTAGAGGTTTTCCACCTTGGACTCCTGTCTGAGGTCTCCTTCCCGCAAAACAGAGTCCTGAAATCTTTCAATGTGTTCCTGTCTGCGGATGGGCTTTGTCTTAGAAGGGGACGTCGCAGCTGCCAAGGTGACTCACGTTGGCTCTGGACAGGGATGGATGCTTTGCACCAGGAAGTGCACTAGCGCGCAGGAGCCCTGGGATACAGTGACTGGTCTCCAATTCCCCCTTCCAGAGACTCTGCACATTCTGCAGTCCATCAGGGTTTAGGCTTTGGAGACCACCTTTCCCCTTCAGAATACGGTGGCTGTGACCACATTGCGGCAGATGGACACTTGCAATACTGTCTTTTGCCGCCTTTGTCCAGAAGTAGCCAAGTGAGCAATGCAGTCCTCAGAGGCCACTGCAGTGATGCCAGCCGGGCCTCTGGCATTCAAAGCTTCTAGGGAAGGGGCGACATGAGCTGCTCACTCGTATGTGGAACCTAATGAACGAAGAAACTGACAAACAAAACACAAACAGAGGCAGGGACACACGGAGCAGACTGACAGCTGCCGGGGGCGGGGGCGGGGAGCAAAGGGGAGGGGTGTGGATGAAAGGAGGTGTAGGGGTCAGCGGAAGAACACGAATGCATAGCCCACGGACATGCACGGCAGTGTGGTGATGGCAGAGGGAAGGGGCAGCAGGGGCTGGGTGAAGGTGGGCAAAGGGAGGGAAAGGGCGACATCTGCAATAGCGTCAACAATAAAGATAAAGTGAAAGCAAAGAGTGGCATGATGTAAAGCAAACACAAAACAGCCACAAAACAGGAAGGGGCGCGGAGAATGGAAAGTGACACTTGCTGTTTGACCAACGTGTGCCAGGTTCTGTATTCGGGAATTTGTTTGCATTGTTCCGTGGGATCCTCGCCGTGGAATTAAGAAGTAGGCATCATGTGTTTCTAAAAAGCAGGCCAAGTGGTGCTAAGCAGTTTGCTCGAGGTTGCCCAGCCCACCAGTGAGGAAGCTGGGTTCAAACCCACATCTGATCCTGTCATCCATTTGCTTTCATTCTCTTAAAATTTTTAAAAATATTTATTTATTTTTAGAGAGAGGGGAGGGGAGGGAGAAAAAAAAGGGAGAGAAACATTGATGTGAGAGAGAAACATCAATCAGTTGACTCTTGCACATACCCTGACTGGGGACTGAACCTGCAACCCCGGCATGTGCCCAGACTGGGAATTGAACCAGTGACCTTTTGCTTTGCAGGACAATGCTCAACCCACGGACCCACACCGGTCAGGGTGTCATCATCCATTTTCTACGCAGGGGCTTGACTTGCCCATACACAGTTTCTTCTAGCACATTAATGACATAGGCCATAAAATGTGAGTCCGTGTCAAGATTCCCATAGGGAGACACAGTGGGACCCCATGAGGGTCGGGGGCGTTGAGAGACTGCAAGGGATGAAGCAATGCAAACAGTGAACCATCCATCCATCACTCTCACCGTGCAGTCCTGTGACCCTGATCCTTCTAATTCTGGCCTTTACATGAGTGACAAACAAGACGTGTGGGAGGAAAAGAGAACACCCTGAACTCAGAAAATGGTTTCAGGGTATTTAAAGACACATATTTTTCAACTGCAATTCTGGTTTGGCAGATGAACATAAAGAGTGTGAAGACAAGTGAACTGGGAGATATCTTGGGTGTCTTGATGATGAGTTCCTGTGAAACCTGGCTCAGCGAAGGGGCCAACGCGGGAACTGTTTCCCGCAGCCTGGGCGGCAGCTGACTCCCATCCGCTGCGTTCACGGTCTCTAGAGCTTCCTGATTTTGAATCTAGAAACCATTGGCAGGTTTTGAAAATCTCAATATAGCCAGACTCAACTACTCGTTCAAGGCTTGCAGGCACGCTAGACGTTCACGGAATGTTTGTTAAATAAATAAGGCAAGAGAGGAATACAGCTCACACTGAAATAAGGCAGAGAGAAAGAGAGAGGGGGGGGGTCTGAAGGGGGGAGAGGGAGAGAGAAAGCACACAGAGAGGGTAAGCAGAGCAGGTCCGGTGACCCCGTCCCCTGGACGGCCAGCGGAGAGAGGACAGGCCTCGGGCAGTGTTGGCCCCATGCCTGTCCCAGTGTGAGCCTCTCCCGCGGCTGTGTGTGTTACAAGTGTCTCAAGCTTTTTGTTTTCATACAACTTGGTCCCAGCGGGGCAGCTTTTCTTCTAGGGCCCCTCTGAAGGGCGAGTGCTCCGGAGGCTTGCGGACAACTGGGTTCTTGAATGTCCTGGGAGATGGATATTTCGGGGGTAATTTAACTACACACGTGTTCCACCCAAGAGGTGATTCCATGCCAGACAGTAGGATCAGATGGCTCAATGACTTCTGGGTAACAACTAGATACTTTCTGACCAGAGAGAGTTGACCCTTGAATGACGTTCAGTATGGTGTTTCCCCAAAAGAGGCAAAAATGAGAAAGTTAGAGATGGCACATCGGTGAGCAGAGATTAGAAAACGCAGCAAAAAAAGAAATGAAAGTAAATTCTGGTGTTTTCCACCCTCCTCTAAAAATAGTAACAGTTGATATTTTGGTGTATTTTCTTACAATTTGCTCTGCGTGTGTGTGGGTGTGTGTTTGATTTTGTAGAAACAAATCAGGCTGTGTGTGGTAGGACCTGCTTTACTCACTTACAAAATATGGTGGGCATTCACTCCACACCCGGAAGCACAGAACTGTACTATCCAAGCAAGGCCCGCCCAGGACCTGCGGGTCCTTCCCTGGGGTGACTGCGGCCAGCCGCTCTTTCTAGAAGCCAGCTGCCTGCTCCAGCCCCACCGTGAGGATGTGGTCACAGAAGCTGCAAACACTGGGACCCGTGGGGGGTGAGACGCAGGACGGAAGGTTTCGGCCATGACCGGCTTGCCTGCCGCGGACGACGCTGCCCCTGCCCAGAAGGCTGCGCGCCCCGCTCCACCAGCAAGCCTGCCCTTCACCCCAAGGCAGGAAGGCACTTGTTGTGACTCAGGAGGAGTCCTTTCCAAATAC
Source organism: Pteronotus mesoamericanus (assembly GCF_021234165.1). Taxonomy (NCBI): domain Eukaryota; kingdom Metazoa; phylum Chordata; class Mammalia; order Chiroptera; family Mormoopidae; genus Pteronotus; species Pteronotus mesoamericanus. The sequence goes on along the minus strand of NW_026555329.1, from coordinate 78,808,809 downwards.
ATTTTGCAGCTTTTAATTTTATTTATTTTTCAGCTCAAGCCACTAATTGAGTCAAATGTAAACTCATCCCACGAAACAGATATTGAGAGGATATTTAGGTGCCTTTTGTGTAAACCCTTTGAGATGAGGTCAAAGGAAACCCACAGGCTCCATTTCACTTCATCTCCATTACCGGCAAAGCTGCCTTTCCATTTGTGAATATTGCCTATTAACCCCCAGAGGTTTTGTATGAGCCACGTGTTTAACTTAACTCTCTAAAAATAAGGGGCTCATGATTTTCTTTAAATGGGTACTTATGCAGTGAAATCTCTCAGGCATTAGCGCCTACTTGATTGCATTCAGACATCATTTTGGCAACGCATGGCGGCACTAAATTAGCATCAAGCACAATGAATGGTAATTGCGAGACTGTCATTTCGACAAGAGCCAAATTGATGTGTTCTGCAAATCCACCCCATTGTGTGCACAGGAAAATCACAGGACAACACTGTCCTGAGCAGAAACACGCACTGCAACGTGTTTCTCTGCGGCGGTACTCTCTGGACGGCGATCGGCGATCCCGCCCTCCTCGCTGTGGCCTCCCGCGCGCTCTTAGGCCCCGTCTGACCTCATCCGTACTCCCACAGGACAGCGTGACCAGACAGGGGCCTGGGTGGACAGAGCTTGTTACGGGATAATTCCTCCTTCCGTGTGGCATCCTGTGTGAACAATGCCAGCAACACAGCCCTCACGTATCTCTGAGAGTATGAACAGGAAGCTCAGGTAAAGCCTCTTAGGAAGAGGCACCGCCACGGAGAGAAAACGTCACCCAAATGCTGTACATTCATTTAGAAAAAGAGGGATTCATGTGCATTTTGGTTGCAAGCGCAGGAAAGGTGTCGGCCCGCCGCCCTCCAGCCCTCCCGCCTACCTATGCGAAGTGCCCACAGGGCAGCGGAGTGAGTCCCAAGGGACAGGACATGCTCATGCACTGGGCCCTTGCAGTGTGCAGGCTGGCCTGTAGAGTTTATTGGGATTAAGGGAGTCACTCGGGACTGAAATAACGCAGTAATGACAGATACTCGGAGCTGACCGATAAGTTGGGGCATCTCAGTGTTCCTGCGGGACCGCTGAGGCTGAAAGCTGTGTAAGAGTCACAATGATGACCGTGACAGTCACGGGGCGAAGAGGCTTTCCTGGGAGGCCAGCTTGAGCCCAGTCTCTTCGCGGCCAGAGGTGACGCTGCGGTGGGTCAGGACCCGGGGCTGCGTTCACTGACCTACTGCAGCAACCCATCTGTCCCACGGGCTGGCCCCTCTGATGTCTCCCAGCAGCAGGGTCCCCTTTTAGAGGCCACTTACTCTGTCACTAAGGTGTCACATGGCTATTTGCTTGGTAATGTTGCGGTCAGTGCAGTGTGCTGGAATTTAGAATTTGCTTCTCATTTTTTTTTGTTGTTGTTGTTCAATTACAGTTGTCTCCATTTTCCCCCCATTTCTCTCCCCTGCCTTACCTACGTCCCCCCTCCCACATTCAGTCCTCTCCTCCCCACCCCGCTGTCTTTGTCCATGGGTCACTTACACATGTTCCTTGACTTGACCCTTCCCCTTCTTTCCCCTGTTATCCCCCTCCCCTCTCCCCTCTGGTCATAGGTTCTTTTGAATTGGTGTTTCAGGATTCTTAGGGTATAATCCCAACAGTGGAACTGCCAGGTCAAAAGGCAGTTCCATTTTTAGTTTTTTGAGGAAATGCCACACTGTTTTCCACAGTGGCTGCACCAGTCTGCGTTCCCACCAACAGTGCACTAGGGGCTCCCTTTTCTCCACAACCTTGCCAGCACTTGCTATTTGTTGATTTGTTTGTGGTGGCCATTCTGACCTGTGTGAAGTGGTATCTCATTGTGGTTTTAATTTGCAGCTCTCTGATGGCTCTTGATGCTGAGCATCCTTTCGTATGTCTCTGGACCCTCTGTAGGCCCTCCTTAAAAAGCTTCTGCACGGTTAAAGAAAACATCAGCAAAATGAAAAGGGAACCAACCATATTGGAAAACATATGTGCCAATGATACCTCGGACAGGAATTTGATTTCCAAAATACATGAAGAACTCACAGGACTCCACACCAGAAAGACAAGCAATTCAATTAAAAAGTGGGCAAAGGAACTGAACAGACACTGTTCATCTCATCTTATTAAACAACAGATTAGGGACTGAGGGAGGCCCCCTCCCTGAGGCAGGAGAAGAATCCTGAACAATTTATCTTCAGAATAAAGGCACGCAGGCACACAGTGGAAAAATGATCACATGGACGAGTCAGGCTGAAAAAGCTGTGCACCCCGACCGCGGATGGGCCCGCCTTACCTTTGTTGCAGAACGTGCCGTCATAGGCCGTGTGGGAGCAGTCGCAGGCGTAGCCGTGGTACTTCTCCACGCACTTGCCTCCGTTCTCACAGTTGGCCCCATAGCTGGTGCAGTGGCCTGAGCAGCCGGACTTGAAACCGGAAGTGACCTTTGCTCTCTCCTCCAGGTCCAGCGTCACCCCATTCATCCTCAGGGAGCGGATGCAGCCCAGGAAGCCCTGTTGGCCTCCGGCGCCACCTGCAAATGACAGAAGGCACGCAGCTCAGACAGGAGGGCCTCACGTGGCTCTGCTGCTGCTCGTTGTGCCACCAGCGGGAGCGGAGGCGCGGAGACGGCCACGGGCAGCCAGCATTCTGACCTGTAAGTTGGTCTTGCTTAATAGAGAAACTGGGTGCTTCCCCCCTGTGGCTACAATGCCTAATTAAAAGAGGCTGTCTTCTGAGATGCACTCAGACCTGGCTTGGAGATACACAAAAATCACATAAGCCGATTTGAAAGTCTCGTCTGGTTTCCTACAGAAAAGAAGTTTACAGACATCTCTAGGTTCCTTGCTCTTTAATCTCATGGCATTCAGTTCCAAACCATTGTCTATTGAAAGAAATAGAGAACGTTAGTGAGATATGACTATATTAATATAATTAACAAGTCAACGGTTGCAAGGGATAAGTCCACTTGAAATGTGACCGTAAGTCCTGGGTCCTATCTCATGAAATGGTTTGTTTTGGGGTTCACCTTAAGGGCTCCCAGGGCCTTGTCTGGGGTGGATGGAAGTTGGAATGAGTAATTTTTCACAAAAGCCAGCAACACCACATTTATTAGCAGGTCAGGCTAGACTTCACTCCTTTTGCGTAAGTGTCATTGCAAGACATACAGCGCAAAGAGCAAGTCCACTGTGATTTTCTATGTTACAGAGTTAGATAAAGGTTCACGAGCATGAAAATATTAAAATATTCCTAACCAATTTCATAGCAGGATTCACTGGAGCATTATGTCTAAGCAGATTTAATTGTGTCTGTAATTACCTTAGCTATGCTTTTTTATTTTAAAGCAGTTGGTACAAAAGGAGGAACTCAAGTTTATATACATGTCAAGTTTATATATATTTTAGAGCAACAACTTTTCTGAAAATTAAATAAAATGAATAGTATTTAATATTATTAAACAAAATATGATGGCTTTTTAGAAAGAAGATACTGTTAATAAAAAAGTTACTCTTATTGAAGGCTAGGTAGCAGATACTCCACTATATGTCACATATTATATTAATCACCAGATTCTCACAGCAACCCGGCAAGCAAGGTACAGTTATCACTATAGCCATTGCACAGATGAGGAAACAGGCTTGGGGAAACTCAGGCGTCCCTTGAGGACGCGAAGCTCCCAAGTGGCAATGTTGTGTCCGGTCTGCCTTAGTCTCAGGCCCACGGTCTGACATTCTGCTCTGTGCTGCCCACCTGATGCAGAAGAGCTTCAGGGCCAGGCCCAGGGAGGTCCGTGTGGGACGCCTTCAAAAGTAGGGTGGGCAGCAGGATGGTGCAAGTTAAGGGGGGGCTGGTAGTCTGGGGACTGAGTCCTGTCACTTGCTGCATTATGCTGAGTGAAGTGTGCAGCGTGGCGGATCGAAGGCTTGCTGGCAGAGACAGACTTGCTCAGGCCCGTCCATCCTGAGCCACGAAACGAGAAAGGGGGCACTTTGCTTCTTCTCAGACCCAGGGCCTGCAGTCCTGCCACCGGGTGGTACAAAGGTTTGAATACGAATTCTCTAGGGGTTATTTTTTTTTGTTATAAAGTGTTTGAAAGGAGGATTAATTGAAGGGAGTCCAATGCCCTTTTTGATCAAAGCTATGGGATAATAGATGGCAAAGAAGTTATTGTAAACAACCGCTTTGAAGGATTTCCCACTTTGCAATCTGCTTGTCAGCTTAGTCTCACACCTCTGTCCTGAAGAGAATCTGGGCCTTGGCTGTGACTTGGAAGAATTTCAAACCATTAGTCATCTTTTACGTGTTAAAATTTTAATCTGGCTTCTATCGTTTTAGCAACTATCATTTTTGTTTTTGCAAGAAGGGCTTGCCAAGGGCTTTTTGTCTAATAAATGCCTAGCCATTTAAATTTTCATTATTAGTCCATTAAGACTATCTTTATCAAAATATGCTAATACTAAAGACACATTGTTTTTAGATATCTCCCTCTCTTTTCCCCTTATTACAAAAGCAACAGATTTTTACTGTGGAAACCATAAACATACTGATAAGTGAAATGAAAAAGACGACTGTAATGCTGCTCAGATATAACTATGTACTTTCGCTTTTAACAAATAGCCTTTCTACTTTTATCTATGAGAATACACATTTGAAAAATGAAACAAAGGAAGGAATGGGATCATGATATACACAGTTTTGAAATTTGCTTTTTTGCACTTAATATACCGTGTTACGCTTTCTAAGCGATCAAGGACAACGGGAACCTCGTGTTTAAATCTGCACAGCTGTTTACTCGGTGAAGGCATGATAACTCAGCTCAGCCCTTCCACAACTACGTACGCCGATGTCCATTTTATATGATACTGTAATAAACATCCCTGTAAAAACCTTTGCATACGTGTCTAGTTTTTATTTAGAGTTAATTCTTGTAAGTGTAATTGCTGGGTATAAGGGCATAGACATTGTAAAGGCATGTCAAATATATTTTCCTCTAAGAAGAATTCAGCAATTTGTATTTTACCAGTACAGTACGATATTCCTACCTTCTCCACACCAAGTCTAATACTAGGCACAAGACCACTGAATTTATAGGCTGGGGGGGAAAAGAACGCATTGCGTAAATTTGCATTGCTTTAAATACTGTGATTCTATTTATTTTTATGTTTTACCAATTCTTATATTTTGATTTTTCATGTATGTTGCTTTTCGGGGGGGCAGATACGATATGTCATATTTCTTACTCATTTATAATAATATATTGGGCTTTAATTCTTTGTTATAAATTTGACAACTACATTGTTCCAGTTTGTATCTGTTAATTTGTATATGTTTCTTTTTCCTTATGAAAGTTTTGAATATTTATATAGTCACATCTGTCTATTTTATGCATGTGATTTCTGCCTTTGACATTAGATGTATGCAGATCTTCTCTAATCCAAAATAAGATAATTATTCAACTATATTTTCTTCCAGAACTTTTATAATTTTACTTCTCTTAACATCCTATTCTTTTAATATATCTGGAATGTATTTTATTTGGAAATAATCCATATTCAATGGGTCTCAGCAATAATTGAGAGTTTGAAGAAGAGACTCCAAGTAAATGTTAATATGGAAAAAAAAAAGTCAGAGATTTAAAAAGGGCCAACTGGCAGAGCAAATAATCTAGCTTAGATCCTATTTTTATCCACGTCAAGGCAAACATGTGAACATATGCACGTACACGTATGCAGGCCTCGACCAGCAAGGGTCGCAGGGGCAGCGCTTTCCCGCCCCTGCCGCTCTGCCTCCGACCCCTCCTGGCCGCGGAGCCCTCTGGGCTTCTGCGCTCACCCGGCTCCCTCCTGCCCTGGTGTTGACGTGGCCCTCCCTGTCAGGGCTGCCGGCTGTTCTGGGCTAGTTGTGTGGCTTTCACCGAACCTCTTCATCCCTCCCGGCACCAGTTTTTCCCACCCGTGAAGGAGGAGGCTGAACGAGGTGACGTCCGATTCCCCCGGCTCTGAAGGACTCTGAATGACTGGTCGGTGACGCACGACCTCCTCTTTGGAGTTCGTGTGTCCCCGTCTCCACTTCAGTAAATCACGCTCAACTTGCCCCCGCGTTCCTTTCTCTCTTCCTTTTCCTCTGTCGCGCTGCTGCCTGACTTGTTCCCATTCCTTCTCTTAATTGGCTGTCACGTGGGACTGTGATCTAATTTGCATTTGTTGCCTTCATTTAATAAAGTTTTGTGCTCTCTCTTCTTAACTTATAAAGGAGATAAGTGGGATGCCATTTCTCTCTCTCGAAGAAAAACTAAATAAGTTATGCTCTTTTCTTACTTAGATGGCCTCTGATTTATTAAGTTGGTCAGTGAGCTGAAAAGTACTTTTACTGATCTAGTTGATAATGAAGAAAAATCTTTTGTCCTGAAAATGGTCGTTACATGTTATGCAAAAGATGTTAATGCACTAGAACCAGTGATAATTATTTGAGCTCAACTCATGTGCTCTACAGAAATCTTTCTTGATGACACATGTCATAAGTTTAAATTGTAGATCTGCAAGCAAAAGTGCAACTTAACCTTCGTTAATTAGAAAACCAACATGCTGCCACTGGAGAGCGCCCCCGCCACGTGAGGGCTCCGTGCACAGCCGTCGGACCTGCGGTAATTATCTGAGATGAGATGTGCATTTAATTTGCAAATCATTTTTCATGGGAAATGCTATTCAAGTATTGCAATTAAGATTAATTATGAAAATTCCGTAACTGCTCGTAATGAATAATACACCATCACACGCAGAGAAGAATGAGGTGACATAATCAGGTATTAAATTCAACAAAAAGGGTGAAAATCCTGATCCACAAGAATGACAAGGACACACTGTTCTCAAGTTTGGAGCTTAGCGGTTTTCTAAGGAGCGAAGCTGGGCTCCCGCGCACCTGCCGTGGCCACTTGTTCCTTCGCAGACAAGGATCCCCGCCAAAGCTCACACACCTGAGACCTAACACAGCCCTTCCACAAGTAGTCGTTCCATGCCTGCTGGGAGCCAGGCCTTGCTTGTCTAGGTACCTGGAAGGAATTATGAAAGAAAATGCACACAAGTCTTTGCTCTATGGAGCTTCTATTCTTGCAGAGGGAGAAAGAAATTTAACTGAAAACGCCACATGCCAGCCAAGTCTCTTGGGTGTCAGAGGGTGACAACCACCAGGGGGGAAAATGTCAGGCAGGGCTCCGTGGGGCCGGGGGTGGGAGGGTGGGGGAGCTTAGGGTTTTGATAGACTCTGCCGAGAAAGGGACAGAGAGAGTATCCACCAGCATGTCCCTGGGGAGAAGGCTCCGGAGGAAGGGGCACTACTCTGCAGCAGGGGCAGCAGGTGGGGAGGGGAACGGGCGGGGGGAGACGGGGCACGGAATCAAGAAACACTACAAGGAGGGTGGGGTTGGGCACATGAAATAACACAGGGAGGCCAAGGCGAACGAGAAAAGAGGAAAAGGCTGCGTGATCCGGTTATGTGAGACGGATCCATGGGCGGGTAGCGAGATGCGTACTAGTGAGGGAATGGGCGGTGAGAGCTCAGGTGTAGCGGGTCCTGGGGTCAAGTCAGTTGCCGCAGGAGACGGCTGTCCCTGTCTGGGGGGAGGGGGGCTTTCTGAAGTTGTGTGTGGGGACAGAAAGGGATTGAGACAGAGACACACGGCAACTAGGGGCTCCGTGTCCTGGGGAAGAGTTTTCTCCTCTTCCTGAGAAGCACAGCGGAGGCCGAGCGTTTGCTTCTGGCTCAGGAGGCGATGGGGGAGGAGACGTGGCCATCCCGCAGGAATGCATGCGTGCTCACGAGGAAAAGTGGCAAACACGTTGAGGTGCGGGTAGACGCAGAACGGAACGCCCTCTGCGTAACATTCACTAACCTACTCACAGGTCTCAGAAATGTAAGGCTGAGCGAAAGGGGAAACCCAGACTGAGATCTGTAGCTCAATAAATTATGTCACAGCAAGGCAGTACTAGGCCTCTTCCAGAACATACATATATTTTGAACAAATATATAGCAGACACACCTAAAATACAATCAGCTGGGTCCTAGTGATGGGCAGAGAATGGAATTGGGCATGATGGGAAAAGAGGAAAAACAGCAAAGTGAAATTAAAATGACAGAGGAATATCGCCGGGATGTGACAACGAGACCAGGAGATGACGCCTGAGTCCCATGGGGGGCTGCGTCCCCGGGGACCCTGAAACCGAGGCGAGGAGGGAGGAGAGAGGAGAATGAGGCACTTAGTACTGAACAACCCTGCTTATCTGAGCTACTAAAAGCGAGTACTTCCCTCTCACTTTCGTAGATACCACCGGACAGACCATGGGGCTGTGAGCGCCCACCCTTCCTCAGGATGCGTCGCTGCTGTGAGTTCCTGTTTTTTTTTAACCACCTTTTTCTCTGTGGCAGGTGCCATTTATTATCATGAAGTTTAGGCCAGTCCTTACTGAAAGAGTGAAAAATCTATATGGGCAATTATTTGATAAATTTGTTGAAAAAGATTTTTTTCATACTGATGGTGAAACTAAAATGTGTTTGCTAGATCCGACCATCCCAGGTGTCAGGAGAAAATTGGTGTGGACAGCCAGAGTTGGGAGTCTTTTTTTTTAAAAAAAGGTAAAAATTGGGTCTATCACAACTTCCTTAATATGTTAAAACTCTACCTGTAAAATAGACAGCTGGAATAGCAAAAGTGAATTAGTCTTGGCCGCGGGAGGGCAAAGAGTAGGAAAAACAGGCTGAGCCTTACTGGGGAAGGGCCAGCCTGTTCCTGAGGTGGGGGAGGGGCTCTTTGCAGGGAGAAGAAAGCTGCTGACTCGCAGGGCCTCCTGGCTGAGGGCTGCGCTCAGAGAAGGGGTCAGGTTGAGAAATGCACGGAGCTGCTAATCCCGCGACTGACTGAACGACCAGGCATTCATGGGGCAGCTTCTGTAGTTTGTTTGCGTCTTTGCTTTTTGGAGGTAGTTTATTGATTTCTTCTAGTATTGTTCTTTTTTATACTAGATTTTATCTAGTAAATCACTTTATTTTACTTCCGCACTTTCAGGCAGGCATCAGTCCCTCTCCGCCCGGGTGAGGGCCAGCGCGCCGGCTGCAGGGGTCGCCTCACTGCTGCCAAGAGGAGGGCCCCGGGTTTGGGGAGCGAGGCTGCGGCTGGACACAGGGCCCGGCGGTGCGAAGAAGCCGCCTTCCACAAGACTCTCACTTTCCCTGTGACTTTTTCCCAGGCCTGCGTTATGCCTGACTTCGGTCTGTGGCACCTGGCGAAAAAGGTATTTCCAAAGGCGGCAAATATCATCCTATTTGGAGGAAAGAATTTCGGAGAAAGTTTATACGGAAAACTGCCTTCTTGCTTTGGAGATGGGATTGATCAAGTTTGAATATGACTATGAACTCAGAGATACAACAAAAAAAATGCATTTCAGTTAGGATGCCAGTTAGAAGACTAGTTAGGACACAGGAGGCTAGTTAGGAGACCAGCTGCAATAGTCCAAGCGAGAAGCCTGAGGCTCTGACCAGGGCGGGACCAGTGTCGACAGGGAGCAGTGGCTGTACATCTGGGGACAGTCCTCAGGGGGAGTCACAGCCTTTCTGCGGATGGGCAGTAGTGAGGGAAAGGGAGGGAGCCGGGGGTAACCTCGAACTCTGGACTCAGCAAAAATCAGTGGACAGTGACGCCCTTCCCTGAGCTTCCCTGCCCCCCCGCCCCCGTCCTGAAGGCCCCGCTTGTCCCACCGAGTCGCCCACCAGGCCTCCTGTGCAGCCCGGAAGAGCCTGGAGGGGTGAGAGTTAATCTTTCAGTTCCTCTGCGCCAGCATCTTGCACCCCCAGAGCGATTCAGAAGGAATCTGAGCCAAGTGAGTTGACCCTGACATTTGTCATTAGTTAGGAGCCACTGAGGAGCCTGGCTTCTTCCTGAAGCTTTCTGAAGTGGCCTCCAGGTCTCCTGGACTCTGACCTTTTCCTTAAACCACCGCCAAGAACAGTGACACGCTCTGGCCTGGCTGAAGCTGGGTGCCCTTCACCTCTCTGCCAGCCACCTGCCCTGCGTGGCCCGCTCGCCACCTCCCTGGCCAGGCCCTGGGTGGCCCGCTGGGCCCCAGGCCTCCCAGCCCTGCCCCCGCTGTGTCAGCGGCCAGGACCCTGAGCGGCCCGGCCGCTCTCTGTGCCGTAAAGGGCTTTGGCTTGGCCCAGCCTGGTATTGTTCATGCCTGGCTAATGACCTTAAGCATCTTTGCTGCTCTCCAAACACCAAGAAAAATCTGGCCGGTGGCTGCCGCCTGAGGCGATGGATCACAGCGGGTGGAGGGGGAGGGTACTTGGAGGAAGAAGAAAGCGGAGAGTAAAAGGTAAATACAGAGGGAGGACTTGTTGCATGCGGACTGGGCCAGGGACTCCGTGGTGCCTCGCACAGATGACTCCCTCACCCCATCCTGAGACGCAGGGGCGGTGTCCCTACTCAGCATGGAACTGCCAGGCGACCTGACAGCCGCCCCTCTCCCGGGGAGTGTGGAGGTGGGATTCAAAACCCACGCTGTCACTCCCACGATGCTGTCGGAGGGGCAACTGCTCGGAAGCTCAGGCCTTTTTTAACTATCTCTAAGCACATAATCAAAAGTAGTTAAAGCTGGAAGGAACTTTGGGAACCGACTAAACCAACTGCTTCGTTAGATGGAAAAAAAAAAAACCTCAAAGAGGGAAAATGCTGATACGTGGCCAAGATGATGCTTCCTAGTAGAGCTGAACGGAGAACAACTCCGGTTGCCCGGGTCCGTCCTGAGTAGCCTTGGGTTCACTGACCCCAGGATTTCATAGCTCGTCAGCTTGATTTTTTTTTTCCTGGAAACATCCCCCCTCCATGCTTCCCCCGGAGTGGGCTTCTATCGCAGAAAGCGTGATTCATGCAGGCGTAAATGTCTGGGAGATGCACATCACACCTACCTCAAAGATAACAGGAAATTAAAAACTGGGCACGAAGCTAACTCTTTGTTATCACGTGAAGAGATGTGTCGACTCATCGGGTCAGTCCACCCTCTGAAATATCTTTTTCCAAGGTTGCCAGTAGTTTCATATACTAAATTCAAAGGACTCCTTTCTAGTCTGACTTAACCCACAGCGCTTGCTCTTTACTGTCATAATAGAAAAAGAGAATCTCACAAAACTCATGTGTCCCCCACCCCCGTTTTTCCTTGCTTGTTCTCTCTGTTCCTCTTCATTCTTCTTCCTGAGATCCTTATTTTTGGCCTGTCCCTTAAATTTAATTGTTCTGCCAAATTCTGCCTCAGCCCTCTTCTCTTCTTATAAGTTGTTCTTGTTTAAACAAATCAGAGATATTCCAAGAGCATAATAAGCGAGCCCCTCGCCCTCCCCATTTCACGACTTCGCCTGGTTCCCAGAATCCTTGGGGACAACTATAGTCAGTGAACAGAAAGAGACAAAAGTGAAGTTGGACCTCTGAATCCAGGGACAACTTTAAAAAAAAAAGAAAAACTGGTCAGTTAGGGTCTCTTGTTGCAATGAGAACCAGGGAGAATAATCAGCATGCTTGGTACTAACAGGATTTGGAAGAGCTTTGTCTCAGGTAACCTGGGTGAGACATATTGATAAAGTGAACTGTGCTCGCAATATTTAGCAAGAATCAGTTCAGTGGACCTGATGTTCACTAATAACAAAGAGTTTAAACTAATGTGGAATCTCGAGAGCTGCATGTAGAGGGCAGGGCTTGGCAGGCGCTGGGTGTAGCTGGGGTCAGGGCCGGCCTTGCGCCGCACAGCCTGGTCTCCTTCCGGGCCCCTGGCCGACAGGCTCGTTGGCAAGGCAGCCTGGCTTCCAAAACGAGTGCACTAAGCTGGCTCTTCGGTAGTTTGCCCACATCGCAGCAAACAAGTGAATGTCTCATTTTACCTTTCTTTTTGTGACTTTCTAATGTTCTTAAAGCATCTCCGCGCAACTATGAAGGACACCGCGGGGACTCCGGCCCCTGTTAAAATGAACTGGCCCTCAGTGGGTTTCTGCCTTGTGAACAGCAGCTGGGCTACGTCTGGCGCTGCCCGCTCCAAGGCTGCCGCAGGTGGCCGACTTGACCAATTAATCCCCAGTAATGCGGGGCGGCAGGGCTCTAAGGTGGCACAAAGCCTCAAAGTCCTTCAAACTTGCTTTTTCTCATCCAAGAGGGGAAAAATGGCTAATTTCCTGAACTCTCAGTATTCTGGAAAACAAAATTTAAAATTTAACTAGCCATGGAAATAGGAATTGATTTGAAATAATGTTAGGTTCAGCTGGAATAGGTCAAAAGCAAAGAGTAGACTGTGAAGCTGAACCTACTTCTTGCACAGGCTGCTTAGCTGTTTGCTGTTTACATTTCTTCTCAGGAATAAACCTGTCCCAACATAGGAAGGGCCTTTGTAAGAGCCCTAAAGAAAGGAAGGAATTTCTGCTTATCGTTTCACACAAACCTGAATTTTGGGAGTCCATTTTCTTCCCCTCCCCGCTCTCCCTTCTTTCCTTTTGCAGTTACAAGAGTCCTAAACTACCAAAGAATTTTATCCTGCCCTAAAGCCATAATCCTAAAATTGCCGCGCCCAGAGACCTCTGAGATGCCCCTGGCTGCCCGCTGATTCTGTAGACTCTGAGCTCTAGAAAGCAGGAAGTGGAACTGGACGTCAGGCTCTCGAAGCCTCTTCCTCGCTCTGTTCTGTCTTGAAAGAGACCACAAGAGGCCTAGGTGCTTATTTTTAGAAAGATCTCTAGCAAAACGCTCCACGGGCTGTTATATGGTTTCCACGGGGAAGGCTCTTAGAACCAGCAGAGGGACGTGACGGTGGCCTTGCCACTGGTACTCACCAACGAACAGCTGGCTGTAGAGCTCCAGGCGTGTGTGGCCCTCGGTTGGCGCCTTCCGGATCTGCTGTGGCAGCCGGTCCACCTGCAGGCTGGCCTGCTTGACGTTCCTCTCTGCGGTGACCCGGTGCCACTGGTCATCGTTGAGCGGGGTGGGCGACCTCACCACAATCTCCACTGGTCCGTTCCCAACATCGAATGAAAAGGATACTTCTGTGGCAGCTGGAGGAGAAAGCATAAGAAACCCCTGAGTACTTTCCTCCCAGACACTGAAGAGCCAAAGAAAGTCACAGCCAGGGGAGAAAAATGATCTCAGCAAGTGTCCACAGCAAAGTCATCAGAATAGGGATAAAGCATCAATCTATTATTAGCCATTAATAACCCAGGGGAGGAAAACAGTTGTCCTGGGGGCCAGGTATACATCTGCTTTCCTTCTCTTTCGAGGCCTACCAAGGAGTTACCATCATTGACTCAAGATAAGAAAGCCAAGGCCGGGAGAGGTTCAGCGCGGCTGAGGGTCTGAGGCTGAATCGCCAGTGAAGTTAGGATGTGAGCCCAGGCTTGTCGGGGCGTTCGGGGCCACGGCCTTTTGAGTCTACAGCCAACGTAGCTCTTCAGTGGCCCCCGGGGTAGAGCTTCATATATGCGCTTTCTCTACTCCATCCCCAGAGAGTCTGGCTCTGCTGGTCTGGTGGAGGCTTTGGTATTTTTTCAAAGCTCCCTGGAAAATATGAATGGGTAGCTGGAGTTGAGAGCTACCACTTTGGGAGAATTCACAAAACTCCATTTCATTAATCTAATCATTATTGTTCCTACTGGAAGTTGGGGAGTTATGAATTGTTGAGGAATGTGAATGCAGTTGGCTTGCGTCTTTTTAAAAAGTTCACCTGAGGACATGCTCATTGATTTTAGAGAGAGAAGAAGGGAGGGAGGAACGGAGGGAAGGGGGGAGAGAGAGAGAGAGAGAGAGAGAAACATCAGTGTGAGAGAGAAACATCTATTGGTTGCCTCTCACACACACCCTCCCTGGGGACTGAACCCACAACCCAGGTGTGTGCCCTGACTGGGAATCCAACCAGCAACCTTTCACTTTGCAAGACGGCGCCCAACCCACTGAACCACACCGGCCAGGGCAAGGTGACCTTCATCATTTTTTTAAGGTGACCTGCATCTTTTCTGACTACCTGTGGCTGTCTGAAAGGAAGCTCCGGATGCCTGCACGAGAGCCCTTCTCTAGGGTCACTTACTGCACACTTCGGTCGTCCCCCATCTGGGAGGCTGGATCCTTCCTGTGACCGACCCTCCAGACCGACCACAAATCACGGTCTTTTCCTAGACCTGCTCCCAAACAACGCCCTCCTGCAGCAAATGGCCTTTCAACAACAGAAAATAGATCAGGTGGTCGCTTTGGCAACTTTGGTTGTAAGTAGTTTTCTTGCCTCACATTTTAGGGTTTTAAGTCCCCAATATTCTATAAACATGGTTTTTAAATGTCTATTTTTCTCACCGGTGGCAGGAGAGGCAGCTTCGTGGAGAAGCAGCACACATGTCCGCAGCTGCTCGGTCTCCCTGCGCGCTTCCCGCCACTCAAGGGCGGGCCCGCCCCACAATTCTGCAGCTTTGGCTATCAAGAGCTTTAGCCCCTCTATCTACCAATATGCCTCTGCCTAATCTCTGAGCGGCTTGACTTTTTATCCCGGGCTAATGGAAAATTCAGCTGCTCTGGACTGGCCCCATTGTGAGATGATGTCGAAGCAGTCAGACTTCTAACTTGCAAACCGCAGCAGGCCCGACTCTCCCAGGACCTGCGCCGGCTCTGCCGCTGGGCCAGGCCCTCCGGGAGCCGCCTGGACTTTACTGAGCTCCAGGGATATGAGATGCAGAGGTCAATTAAGTCAACCTAATTGAACCAAGGGATTTTGATCCTTTATGTCACCAGAAAGGGAACTTGGATTTTGATACCTATGGCAGTTCTACCCACCTTCTTGTAAAATATCTCCTCTAAATTAGGATGGAGTCCCGTGACCTTCATCAAGTGTTTATGAAAGAATGACCGGAAGGTGGGCCGACAAGCCCACGACTCATACGCTGAATGACCTTCCCCTGCATTTTTGGTATGGTCCTCAGGGAAATGGCACCCCGAGTCTTAAAGACCGAGCCTGTTGGGTTCTCCTAGCGCTATGTTTTTGCGGATGCATTTCAAAATGGAAGTTGTCGGGAGAGCAAGAGAACACGGGCTCCCGAGCTAAGTGGAAAGGATTGCTTCATTTTAAAGGTATCAGCGACCATCAGGGAAACAGAATTTAGGGGTAAATTGAGTTTGACCCCAAGGTTTGACTTGGAGGGATAAATGCTGCTCTCATTTCCGCCCTTCCTCTCCTCCTGCTGCGATGAATTCTTGTCCAGAGGTTACCTGGGAGGCACCCACGCTTTCTTCTCTGCTGGTCACAGGGGATGCCCTGTTTCTTCCCCTGGACGGTGGGTCTGAGAGGGAGTCTCCGAGAAGCTGCGGTAGCTCAGTCTCATCAGCCCAGCGGGGCCCTGGGAGAGAGGCCGGACCGAGGCCTCCTGAGAGCACAGCCCTCTGCAGAGCCTCCAGCAGCGGCAGTGGAGCAGCTCCGCACAGCCCTCTCCCCTGTGCGCCTCCCGGGAAGGGTGGCGTGGCCGGGGCGGCGCGAGGAACCGCTGCCTCTTCCTCAGTCGTTCCTCGGGAGCTTCCCTGAGGTCGCTGAGGGGCGCCTCTGAGAAATGCCGCCTCCCAGGCGAACGGCAAATGCGCTGTGAAAGCGTCTGAACTGCAGTTTGCGGCTGATTGCTCCTGATCTTCTGGGCGAGAGGCGCTGGCATTTTAAAGACGTAATTACAGAGAGAGTCAGAAAGCAGACAAGAGGGAGGCGGCGTCCTCACTTAAACCGTCCTCACCTCCTGTGCGTCTCCCGTTGGTGAGGAAGCGTCGCCCTGTTTCTGCCTGTGAAAAGGACTTTCTTGCAGAAAAAAATTATCCTTATTTCCAGAAGAAGGTATTTGAGACTTGGATGTATCTCCTGTGGCTCGTTGTAAAGGACACTGTAGCAAACACTAGTATCGAGAACAAGGAAGCATCTGAGATTTCTCCTACTTGCAATGGAACAAGTTGGCCTCATAGACCCATGGGCGCTGGCCGAGGACGGGAGACTCGTGGGTCAGAGACAAAGGACTTCTTCAGCCACAGTGTAGCAGTGACGTGAACTTGAAGTCCACATGGGTTTCCCTTGTCCCCCAAGTCCCACGGGGGCATGTGCAGCAGCCAGGGTGAAGCTTGTGTCACAGATGAGAATGCTGACCCTAGGAAACCGCAGCCTCTCTGAAGGGCGGCTGGCGAACCCGTGCCACCTCCGCCATGGGGAGAGGCCTGAGCTTTACTATCCTGGCCTGAAACCAGGCCTGCCCTCTGCTTCGGAGGACGGTACTAGCTTCCAGGGCTGTCGGCTACGTGTGCACCTTTGAAAGGCCATGGGCAAAACTCGCAGTGCCTTTTGCTCAGAAGTCAGGCAGAAACAGGACTCATGGAAAGACTTTCCCCAATGACTAGCCATTCTCCACCTTTTCTTTGGGAGCCCAGGATTCTGTGTGCGTCCACAGAATCTTCAGCATCACGTAAGGATGGCCCTCCCAGGCCCAGAGGGTGAACTTGGATTTGTCTGAGTAAAACGCGGCGATTCCCTGTTCCTATCCTCATTAGGATGGGACATATTATTCCCTCCTGGCCAATAAGACATGAGAGGAATTCTTGAGGGGGCCTTTTTGAGACAAATTTCTTAGCTCACCAGGGAAAAAAAAAGTTTCTTTTTTGCCCCTTGATTTTACATGAAAGTTGTGGTTCCTCATGTTGCTGAATCCATCTTGTAAACACAGACACCGAGGAGACAGAGAGGGCAATGGGAATAACCTGACTCTTTGGCGACACCGTTCAGCCCCTGAGTTTTTACTGCAGCCACCTCAAGACTTCTCATGAGAGATGTACGCTCTTGTCTAAGCTATTTTTATTGCACCTAAAATCATCTTAGCGTATATAGGGAACAGCTCAACAATCAGTATACCTGAGTTCTAGTCCTTGCCTTTTCACCTTTTTGGGGCTTCTGTTTATTGGGGTCTGACGTGAGGAGCACGTCTATAGCTTTCCAGTTCCTGAGTCCAAACTGTGTTTGAAAACACTGAGCTAGAGGATCTCTAAGGTCCCCTCAAATGCCATCGCTCTATGATCTAATTTCTAAAAGATCCTTAGAGAAATAATAAAATTAAATACAGCTCATCTTAATGATAGTTTTAGGTAGTGAATCACTATAAGGAGAAAATAGACATTAAAAGAGAAATGCACACAGTGGCATACTGGCATCAGGAAGAAGTATAGATGGCAGAAATGACCTTTAATACACCTGGGAGTGACAAAACAAGGAACCAAACAGAACCATGGACAGCGCTTGACATTCCCTCCTCCCCTCCTGTTAATTCCGGCAGGTGGCACTGTTCGCTCTCCTTCTAAGTCAAGTTTTCTCAAACAAATCACTGCACACTTAATGCATCAAGTGACAAATTTAACAACTGACCAGGATGGTGGACTTCGGGGCTCTGAGCTCTCACAGCAGGTGAGACATCAGACTCAAAGTGTCAATTGCACCTAGCAGAAGAAAACTTGGTCATTCAACGTAGAATAGGTAAAGAGAAAAGACAAGGAAAGAAGGGCACACGCAGTGAGCGTGCTGAGAGGACCAGCTACACTGTTGCGGCTTTGACAATGATTTGTTTCTTCCATTCTAAAACGAAGTTCAAGGATTGATAACTTCCAAAGGGAGGCTCTGTACGAAATCTCATTTAACCATACAACAAAATCGGTAATAGGCAGAGCGGGTATTTTAGCCTCACTCTGCAGTGAGGAATACATATTCTATTCTCTTCTTTTCATGAAGGAAGGGCTAAGCGTACATCAGGAGACAGAACAATTTATGCAACAGGGGAGGGTTCTAAGATGAGGCGGGAGGGCTGGAAACGAGGTCACTGGGGGCACCGGAGGAATGAAGGGAAGCAGGAGCAAGTGTGGAGAATGCCCTTGCTCCCCTCTAAGCCAGGCGCCCCACCTGGGCTCTGGGTGTCCCCTGAGCTGTCTGTTCAATGGCACCCCCGGCTGTCTCCCCTTCTCCCCTCGGCATCTACGTCTCTAGTCCTGACAGCCACTGCCGCCGTGGAACCCTTCTTTTGACCTAACACCTCATGTCTTTGCTCCCCTTTGTTGCTGAAGTCCCTGTTGGCACTGCCTGCGCCCTACACCTGCATCTGCTTCGCCCAGTTCCTCTTTAACCCTGTCAACTGCACCCATCTTCCTCGGTCACTGCATGGTGAGGTTGTTCCTGCCTCGGCAGGGCCCTAGCACGTCCCGTTCCCTTCTCCAAGGTTCGCTGTGGCTTCTCCTTCACCTCCCAGTTCCCAAGCCCTCGCTTCAGAGTCCTTCCCTAGGCACTATGTTAAACAGGAACCCTGCCCATGGCTGCCTTCGCTCCCCCAGTCCGATTTTCTGGGTCGCCGTCGGGCACAACGTGGGCACACGCGGGCACACGCGCCCCTGGCTTCAGCACCACCAGAGCGCTCCTGCTTTGTTCCTGCGGGCGGCATCCTCGGCGCCTGGGAGGACGCCGGCTGAAAGGTGGGTGCTCGGCCGTGTGTGAGTAAATGAGCGAATGACTGAATAAAAGGAGGAAGAGCAACACTCTGGCCAAGGAGGCCAAACAATTGTGAGATTCTCTGAAGAAGAAACCCGCACATCTCCTTAAGGCAAGCCCTCGGTTAGCACACTAGCATATACCAGGAACGCTATCTCGTATCGCACAGACACCTTGCCAGGGAGCACAATGTAACACCGTATGGGGTGGGGCAAAAGTAGGGTGACAGTTGTTCACATGGAAAATGATACAATGATTGCTAAGTAATACAGGAATCAGCTCAGTGTTTGGCTCAGTCATGACCGTGAACCTCCTCTTGCGCCGCCCTGTGTCTTTTCGGAATCTAGGCCCTTGGGACATCGGTTACACCTGCTGAAAACAAAGCGGACCAAGTGTTGTTCCCATATATCTGGCATTGGGAAAACAAAAGCTTGTCCCAGGTGAACTCGGCCATGGAGCCAGAAGCAGGATTTTCTCTCATTTCTACCTTCCATGCCATTTTCATCACTCTACTCTCAGAAACAATTATCTTAATTATTCAAATCTTGGAAACAATAACCTTGGACCACAATTTCCCAAATTCTGGCCTACATGAGAACGTGCTAAAGGAACATGTTTCGCATGCAACATTTCAAGGCTCCTCTCACAGAGGCCGATTCCGAGAGCCGGGGTGGGAGCCCAGCCCTGGAACCCAACCTAAGAAACACCAGGGTGGACAAGTTCCATTCCAACAAGAAGGTCCGGGAGTCTTTTACTTCCTTGTCATCGAGAGAAAGACTTTCACACTGTGTGGTAAAGAGCCTCACCTCTTCCAAAGAGGCCTGGACACTGCCTGTGGCTTTGAGAAGGTAAGAGCTGAATCCCTGAAATACTAGGTCTGACAGTGTCTCCGCTTGCTTGAGCGCCCTGGTCACGTCTGAGTCTCTGTGTGGTTGAGGCGGGGGTGGGGGACCACCCCAGACAGACCAACAACGTGACGCAGGGCGAAGGTGTGGGGCACACGTTCAAGCTCCGGGGGGACTGGGCACGCAGGGCAGCCAGGCAGACAGCCCACCACATCTCTGTAAGGGGCGGGGGAGACTCGGGGCACCGAGGCCATGGGGGCCGCCTGCCTCAGCAGCCCCCACGCGCACTGGCATGGTTGCTTCGGTGACTCCCGGGGAGGTCGGTGTCGGGTGCCTGGCCTCTGCCCTCCGTGCGCCCTCTCTAGTCTGCATCTCACCAGGGCACTTTCCTGGCCTTAACCGTAACCAGGAGGAAGGGCCACTGCCTCCGGCGAGTGCTGTGTGGCCTTCCAGAGGGCTACCGAAATGCAGGGTGCTGTGGCGGGCCCGGACTTGCAAGAAGTGTCAGAATGTGTGCAGTCTTGTGAGGGCTGCCGTCTACGTTTGCCGTTGGTGTAATTCTCTGCAAGAACAGAATGTCGCTTCCGCTGAGGAGGACGTGATTCAAGGCAGCAATGGTAAGACTTGGAGACTTCTAGAAGTCCAACTTTCAAGCCGGGCTTCACCACCTGGGCAAGGAAACTGAGTCTATGAGACACTAACATCCAGTTATAACTCAGCAGAGTTCCCTTTTCTACCCACAATGCACTGCCTTTCAGATCCTGCAGGAAATAAACAATAACCTGGCTTTCCTTTAGTACAGGGTTAGTTTGTGAACACAGAAGTTTTTTAGATCCAAATATATGTATTCACACCTAAAATTTCAGTGTTAAACACATCTGAAAATGAACACTGGCAAGGAAAATTTATTTGAAGTCTTTTGGCAATTCTTCAGGGAAATGCCTGGAGATTCAGAATCAATGTTATGAGCTCATTTTAAAACCGCTGGTATCTTGATAACCTCTTGAGTATGAGAAATAGTTCTCTGGTTGTATTTTGGCTGTTAAGCTTTTTATTATGGTTAAAAAAAAGTAACTTCACCAACAAAGGCATCCATAGGGAAGCGGAAGTGGAGGGGCTTCCCAGTGGTCATACAACACAGCCGTTCTAATATCAGTTCTCACTGTGCTTGTCACCGACTTCTGAGAATAGCTCCTTGAGTATTAGTGGACCTGTATGATTTAAAAAGAAAAAAGACAAAAAAAAATCTCTCCAAAATGATGTGTGGCTTGAAACGGTTCCTCTCCTCGGGGAGAGGCGTGAAGTCAGGATTTAAAGTGCCCCCGTGTTTGGGATCTGAGGAGACGGGTGCGCCGGGCTGCGCACGCCCTGTTTCAAAGAAGAGATGAGAGCCCCAGACAGGGACGGTGAGGACAGAGCGCCTGCGATGACGAGAACCGCAGCCGCCGCTTCAGAGGCAGCGTGGGACGGGACGCTGGGTGTTTCTGCCGAGACGGGGAGCAGGGCGGATCGCAGGTGTGGTGGGCGTCAAAGCTGCTTTCCTTGTGACCAGGGCCAGACTGTGCAGCAAGGTGAGAAGTGCCCGTGGGAAGACATGGGCTTCGGAGGGGCCGGGGCCACGGCGGGGCTGACCCCAGGGGATGTCAGAGACAGCGCGGCTTTGGGGAGTCAAGGAGAATGGACTTGGGACTCAGGGTCGAAAAGAGAGAGTAAAAGCGGATGCTGAAACAGCTTGACATGGGAAAAAGCCTGTGACAGGTGTTAACATGAACCATGGGAAGCTTACGAGGAGACGCCATGCCAGTAAATTAATTAACTATAACTTGGACATGGCTAAGCACTGGCTGGCTGTGCTGAGGGGACACGGATCACGGGGAAAGCCAGAGACAAGGCCTTGGGAGGAGAGCACAAGGCTTCGCGAGGCGCATGCCTGCCGGCGAGAGCCGACAGCGACTATCAGAAGGAAAACGGACAAGGAGACGTGGGCGCCCTGGCGGCACGGCCGAGCTCCAGCCCGGCCTGGGGGCCCGGCCGCGGCACCGCCCCTCTCTCTGTGAGGGAGCGAACGGTTTCCTAACCAGTACATCCTTCCACAGCTGCTTTGGTGTGACTTCAGACAAGACCTTTCTGATAAAACAACAAGTGCCTAATGAAGATTCCACATTCTACAGGTTATGGGCACAGGAGAGAATGAGGGACTTACTCAGGTTTCTGTTATAACCCCAGAGGCACTTCATCGGCAGCGCACTTGCGATCCTGGGCCAAGAGTGGAGAAGTGCACCGCTGCCCACAGAGGTGGTGAGCCAGGAGCAGACGGGAGAGAGAGGGCAGGCGCCCCTCCTGCTGCCGGGACACGCTTCCCTGCAGTGAGAGAGGCTTCCGTGCAAGCTCCCTTTGCCTTGGGATCTTTGCAAGAGACGCATAACTCATCTAAATGATCTTACTAGTTTTTTCTGCAGCTACAATTGGTTAACTTTGTTCATTATCTTCTGTTTGGTAAGAATGTTAGAGATGATGCACCTTAGGTTGAATCTGAAAAATATGGGATCTCGGAGCCCCAGGGTCGAAGTGTCCCCGGGGAAATGCTCAGCAAACAGTGCTGAAGAGCAGATAGGTCCTGCCACCAAATATCCCCGCCTCTGACAAAAGACAGGAGATCACAATGCCCCTTATGGAGATGGATAATGCTACAGAAAAATAATGACTCATTATAAAGTGCTCTTCCTTCTCTCTTAATTCTGATGATAAGCACTGAAAATACATCTTTCCTGATTATACTGCATAAATAAATATTTTGCCTCCCTAGAGATTACATACATGAAGCACCTTAGAAAATTTTTTTTTTAGGGCCAGTCTGTACAAAGTTCAAACAACCATGCTTGCTTTCTCCATGACTGCTGACCTAGGGGACATGGCTTCTCCCTAGGCTACCCGCTTTGAGCGCAGGGTAGAGATCCCTGCTGACCTCCCCTCAGGCTGGCTTGCCACGCCCTCTGCAAGGTGAATGAGCCGGATGACCTGGCTCTCACCTTTCAGGAGCCTGCCCAGCTGGGCGCCTCGTGTGTGTGCGGCCTTCCTGGCTGAGGTCCTCCATCTCACTGCTGGAGGCTGCCCGGCTGCTGGAAGTCATGGTCTGTGGGCAAGCCTTCAACAGCCGCAGCGCTCTGAAAGCCTGTCGTTTGCTGCCGGGGGGTGTGACGGTCTGCAAGTGAGGGACAGGAAGCCAGCGGAGCAGAAGGAAAACCAATCCCTTAACAGTTATGCCCGATAACGAGGGACTGCTGGTCAAATGGAACTCTTGGCCACGGAGACTGGGTGTTTCCCAATCTTTTCGAACCCATGTTTGCATTTGTTGACCTAATAATCTAACTATCATCCCCAGATGCTGGTGCCCAAATGTGGCAGGTTGATGGGGAACGGAACAACCCCCTGAAGATCTCAGATAACTATCCTCCCAGTTAATAATTTTTTTTGGTACATTATGTTCTGTAGGTTGTACAATAAAGAATAGCTTTTTTTTGTTGTGTTTTATAAATATAAAATTATGGTTTCCCAAACTACAATGCTCTCTTGGAGATTCTGATATACTATTCTCTGTCCTCAGTTGAAAAGAAAATCATTGTTGTGTAGTTTTTTAAAAAATCAGCATGAAAATGTGTTTCTAAAATACTGTTGCATGAAACAAATAGGGTAGGAACAGTACATACCATATGGTTTCATACTGGTAAAAAATTATATATAAGTGCATAGAAAAATGCTGGTCAAAGTACATACCAAAAGAGTAGTATTAAACATACTAGAATATGAAATTATAGCCAATTTTTTTGTTTATTCTTTTTGCTTCTCTGGACTTTTAAATCATTCAAAATAAACAGTATTTGTATAATTTTAGGAAAAGTTACCATCTGATAATTTTCACTTATTTTGCAAAGGTTGGCAACATTTTAAGCAACTGTGTTCTGTAATTTTAACAAGTGTTTAATCAGAGGGGCTAATCAAAATGCAAAAAAAAAAGCGATTTCATTTAAAGAAAGAAAAAGTGAAACTAGATTGAAACTTTCCTCCCTTCCTTCCTGTTTTTAGGATACCTGAGAAGGTTAAAAAAGAGAGCGGTCAAACTTCACCACAGAATCATTTTGAAGAGAATGTGAACCTTTTCCTATTAAGAAATGGCTAAAAATAAGGGCACGCTACTTTTCACAGTAAAACCCTCACAGGTCTGAGGTTGAAACGCACGTCTCCCGGCCCGGGAGGCGAGGGGAGCGGGACGCAGTGCTGTGATTGCACTTGACCGACAGACGCTGTGTCCCTTCCTCAGGGCCCGGCGCACCGAGAGAGGCCCGGAGAACACTAAGCGTCCCCGCTCTCAGGAGAAGGTGGCCGCATGCCCGTCAGCTCTCCTCAGAGGAATCACATTCAAAAATGCAGAAAACCAAATTAGATCATTTGAACGCTGTGCGCAAAGGCAAGTAAAATGAGTAATTTCCTAAGAGGCCTGAAGTCCAGTGAGCTTCCTTCTGTTAAACTCCTAACACAGAAGGTGGGCGGATCGTTGCTTTCACGAAAAGCGTCCTTTAACTGGTCCTGACCTTCAGCTATACTCTTTCAATTCCTCAAGTGCTCCATGACCCGTCCCCTCCCCGTGCTTTGGCCTATGCTGTTCACTCTCTGGAAAAAGCCTTCCTCGCATTTCTCTGCCTTCAAGGCAACTCATCTGCTGCATTTTCGGGAAGCCTACCTCAAGGTCTTCAGGCGAGGTGAAAGCGTACTCCTTTTAGTTGCCATGGTACCTGTGGCAAAGACTGCTAACTTCTCACGAGACATTTCTTTTCTCCGTTGCACAGTTACTCATGAAAATGGCCACGTACCAGGGGCTGCATGTCTTGGTCCCCAGGCACCTGGGGGGAGCCATGTGAGCAGTTACCACCACTGGAAGGAGAACCCTCCCTTCCTCTGTCTGCCAACCGGACTCAGGAGCTCTGGGGCTTGAGAAGGCGGACCCGCAACACAAAAGGAGTCTTGCTCTCCAATCACTGCGTGGAAGGATTTCCTACACCAGAGCCATAGTCACGCAGCTTAACTTGATCCTAAATAAGAACATTTCTTACTCCAAAATCTCTCACAACTTTATCACATTTTTATTTTTATGCTTAAAAAATTAACCAAAGGATCCTCCTCTCCATCAGACCACTGGAATTTTGAAGGGATGCATTGTGTTGTAATGGCCTTGTTCTGGTTCCAATACCCAGCCCTGTTTCAGAACATTGACTGTAATAGTAAATAAACAAACAAAAAATAAGTTGTGATACTATATTCGAATGAGTTAGTGGAATTCTGTAGCTCACGGAACCGTAAAGTTTTAGCGCCAAGAGAAGTGGCTGGGGGCGTCTGGGAGCCTTTAGGTTGATGCGTGCCCCTGTGGGTGCCCGAGCCCCCTTTCCTGACCCACGGCCCAAAGGAAGGAGTGGGCAGCCGCGCTCCGACCACCCCCTGCCACAACTCCCCTCCGTCAGGGCCACACTCCACATTCAGAAACCTGGGAGGGGCCCTTTGGTCCTCGGCATTTCTATCCTGCACTGAATGGACCCTGGAGCTTAGAAACTAGACCGCAAGGTGACACATGGCAGCTCTACTTTGTGGCCACACTTAAAAAGCAAGCAAAAGGGCCCTGGCCAGGTAGCTCCGGTGACAGAAGAGTCCCCCTCATATGGCATGGTGGCAGGTTTGATCCCTGTCAGGGTGCATACAAGAGACAACCAATGAATGCGTAAATAAGTGGAAACAAATCTGTTTCTCTTTCTCTCTCTAAAAATCAACAAAAATAAAAAAAATTAAAAAGCAAGCCAACAACTAAGCTCCTGTGGCTACCTGTGGAATATGAGTTCCCTTTACAATGTTATGTCTGTAGACAAATGCATTCCAGGACCTGAATAACCTCCTATAACATAGTATCTTGGTAAATAGAGCAGTACCTAAACAAGAAAATTTTTAAAAAGCCATGAATATTACAGAGATAGAAACAAGTCTTATTTTCCTAACGTATTTAAGATGACTATATTTCAGCTATGGCCCAAGTCCTATGTTAGATTTTGTTTCTCCTTGTCTCCTTGAAGTTCCTATCTTCATGGCTATTAAAAATTATCTTGTAACTTGAGGAAATTGTATGTTTAAAAAGATAACTCTCTAAATTAGCTTTTTAAAAACTGGGTTTTTTTTTTGTTTGTTTGTTTTGTTTTTTAAGATTTCCAATTGACATCCAGTTGGCCAATGTTTTGTCACATAGTTTTAACGTGGGTACTTGTCTGGTATCTTGTAGAAACCCCGCACTGGTGCACTGTGGCTGCCTTCGGTCCTTTGATTTAGTTCTGGTTTTGAGCTATTGCAAATCATCTTCCCCAGTCACTCATTCACTGTATTTAAATGAAGCTTCGCTCTCTGATTTATTGTATCTCTTCTTCTTTTTTCAAAACCAGGTTTGAATTAATTGGTCCCAAGTGTCATCCTTAGTTGAATCAATTCTCCGGCATTAGGAACATCCATGGACTAACGACGACACCGATTCTCCCTTATTCAAGTACTTGTTTTCATAAAAACATGGAGCCTGCAGAGACACCGTGTCAACTTCTAGAATGACAGGTGTAGGGTCTCTAACCTTATTATAACTCCGCGTCTGTACTGCTATGGCTCCCACTAATCCATGTGTTTATTACTGAGTAATAACATCACACCTCCCACGGCTGCCGCAGATCAGAATTATGAATTCCAGCCCCTTTAAGCTCCTCTCCCCTCAGAACACCTGCTGTCTTCCAGCTGGCCACCAGCAGGCCGATTCTAGTGGCTGGTCTTTTTGTCCCTTTAACATGCTATCTTTTTGAAGAGAAAGGTTCTGTGGCCTACTACACACAATAAATAATGCATAAAACATTACGATCAGAGACAATTTGAAAACAAAAAATAACTTCAAATGTTTAGCATTTCTCCACAGTAATGACATACAACATACACTGTCTTCAAATGCTGTGTGAAGATATTCTTTAATGAGGATGCCTGTCATTTTCCAGGCAATGCACTGAATTAATTGCCTTGCAGAAATTTTATTGTTTTTAGGAAAATGAAAGACTTCTGTCTTGTGTATGTTTCATACATCAAGGAGCAGTAAAAAAAAAATCTTTTGTGCCCTGGCCGGGTTGCTCCGTTGGTTGGACCATTGTCCCACACACCAAAAGGTGGGGTCCTTCCCCGGTCAGGGCACATGCCTAGTCTGTGGGTTTGATACCCAGTCAGGGAGCGTATAGGAGGCAACCAATCAACATTTCTCCCTCACATCGGTCTCTCTCTCTCTCTCTCTCTCTCAAAATCAATATAAACATAGCCTTGGGTGATGATTAAAACATTTTTTTTTGTGTGGGCAGGATTTCACACAAAATCCAAAAAAAAATGTGGGGGAGGGATGGTCTTTTAAAGATGCCCCTGGGGCGTGGAGGAAGGATATCAGAACCACAGCTCTCAGCCGACTTGTGTGGCCAGCATAAGGGGAGTTCCCAACTGCTTCTAGAAATTTCCAAATCAGCAAATATGGGTGGGTCAGTAGCATCTAAGGTAACCGAGGCAATTTTTCATATCAGAGGACCGCCTCCTTATAGCTGTAGGTACGTACCTATGTCACATACTCAAATAGCTGTCCCTTCAGTAAGACTGACAAAGAAGTCTGGGTAAATTCAGTGCAACTTTATTATTTACCAATTATTTGTATACCTTTTAATATTTAATAAAAGGTACACAGCTAATATATTCAATCCCTATAATAGAGCACACATTTCATCTTTAATTGGTATCTCTAAACTTTTTTGTCCATAACTGAATTTGAAAAGTGTAAATCAAAAGCTGGAGAAATGTATTAAAAAAAAATCACAACAGTGTTGCTATTATGGTTTTAAATTTTTTTCTTGAAGGTGTAATTTTTTTTCCATGTGCATTGTAATAACCAAGTCAGAATCATTCTTCAGACCCCAAAGCTTTAATACAAATTGAACTCATAGTGAGACTTGCAAAGTAGTAGAAACATTAAAATTCTTCCTAAGTCTGTGTTGATAAAATAAGTTGGCTTGGATAAGTGAAAAGGAAAAATCTGGGTGCTAATACTGATTTGTATTAATAAAAGCTCAGTATACATAAAAAAGATAAAACATCCCAAGTAACAACCCAAAGTCACAACAGGCCAGTGGAGTAAAATTAGACACTCCTCATGTCTCTACAAGTGAGGTTCTTTTAATATAAAAAGCTGTTCCAGTTCTGAAATAGTGGGAGATAAACTGCTGTTAGTTTATTTCTTCTGATTCATCAGTTCTATATATTGCAGGACATTTTCTCCTGTGTCTTCCTCCAGCATGCGTATTACAGAAGGCGGCGTCTTGGGAAATGAAAGCTGTTCCTTAATACCGTCTTAAGATTAGGAGGACATCGGGCTGCTGCCTCCACATTTTTGAGGAGAGATGCCTGCTAAATGCAAATATTTTCTGAGTCATCCCGATGTTGGAAAAAGTGCAAACTCGGTCAACACAGAAGCTCGTGCTAACATATCACAACAGTTTCTAGATGCTTTTCCTCAATGTTTCCTAGTTGGTGATCATCCCCTTCAAAAATTTCCCACTGTTTTAAATTATTTAATTTAAAAATAAAAATGCCACGGTCGCTACTATCGAACACCCCCTTCCTTGGGTTGTCGTTCATGGGCCTCCGGCCCTGTGACCCCCCTCGGGCCTGTCCACACCTCGGGCCAGAGGGCGGTGGACGTCCCCTGTCAGCCCTTCGCTTCTGTGGCCCCAGAGCCTCATTCAGCCACACGCCTCCTGTGACACTCTGTCCCCCCATTCTATGACTGTCATTGGGGGACCCAAGGACAGTGACATTCCACTCACAGGCTCCCTGTCCACTCCGTCCCTTGCCATCACCATCAGGGCCCTCGCGGTGACATGGATGGTCAGACAACCAGTGCCTGTCTCCAGAGCCCTTTCAGACAGCCAAGGCCCTGCCTGCACGGCCAGAGGATGCTCCTTAGGTCTGCTTTCTCGGGAAGCCCTGGCGTGCTCAGCCACGACCTCTCTTTCCACCTTTCACTCTGTTCTTTGTCAGTGTTTTGATCCGCAGGCCTGCAGTCACGGTGATCGGCCTCTGCCGCTCGACCTTCCCTGGTGTAGACTAGTATCCTGCGCATGCACTCCCTCCATGCAGCAAATGAGGACTCGGCAGCCACGGCGTGGGGGGTGGGGTGGGTGTGTGTGTGTGCCACTGCTCTGGCCCCGGGGGTACAGGGGTACGCACTGTTCCATATCCCTTGCCTCATCGTTGTGTGATGCCGTCACACCTGCCTGATGCGTTGGGTACTTACAAGACTCTCAAAGCTGCTAGTGATGCGATTGTCTCCTTGCTGGGTGAGGGTGTTGGGGTCTCTGGTCTTCACCTTAGAATCTCCAGAATTGGCCCCACTGCCTCCGACACAGGAGGTGCTCAGTAAGTGGTGGCCAGATGATGACACTGTGGTCACGATCATTAATTACCTTGGTCAGAAAAGGGATCAAGAGATGTCAAGCTGCTCTGAAAAAACAAGCAGGTGTACCTATCCATGGTTGTCAGGAAAAACTTTTAAGCAACATTCTTCTGCCATCTCAGAAATACTAACAAATATTATTAATCAATTGAAAATCAATTCATCTGAAATGTGGGATTGGAAGAGCGCCTGTAAAGACACCCTGGACCAGCAGAAAGATGAACGAGCGGTCCAGAGCCAGTTAAGCCTGAAACATTGTGGGGGCAAAAACAAAAAAACTGAGGCTGTCCTGTTTCTGACACACCGTGAGGAGGAGGGGTTCTTTGGAAAAGACAAGAACCCCGGGAAGAAGAGAAGGCGGTAGGAAAAGGGGAGACCAGGTAGGAGGGGGACTGACTCCAGAAAAGAGGCCACAGGCCGAGCCGGCGGGGGCTGAGCAGGGCTGCTGAGGACGGCGGGGTGTTGCAGGCGTCAGTTACTCGGGAGTTGTCCGGGGTCGGAGCCGACTCTGTGGCAAGTGACACACCCAAGTAGAAGCGCTGCTCCTTCTGTACACTGTGTGCCTTCTTTCTGACCCAGACGTGGGTTCCCAAAACATGGGGATATAAAACAAGGACAGGTGGGTCCAAGTAATTTTGTAGAAACTTAGAAAATAACTCAAATATGGAATTGTCAGTTTTCTTTTTTGCCATGAGATATTTCTGGAATACGATCCAACTAATGTGTAAGTCAGAAGATGGTTTGATTCAATTGCTTCCAGCTTTGGGAACTAAAACCCCCTTTAAAATAATTCCAATCCATAATTTATGACAAGAAGGGATTTTCATTTATTTGTATGTTTATTGATTTTAGAGAGCACGGAAGGGGAGTGGAGAGAGAGAGAGACATTGATGTGTGAGAGAAACATCAACCGGTTGCCTTTTGCACATGTTCCGACCAGGGCTTGAACCTGTAACCGAGGTTATGTGCTCTGACTGGGAATCAAACCTGCAGCCTTCTGGTGGAGGGGACAGCATTCCAACCAGCTGAGCCACCTGGCCAAGGCTATTTACTTCTTAATTCTAGGGCTAGAATATTCTCAGCCTCCCTTTCAATCAGATCTGAGTCAGATTAGACCTGTAAGGAGCATCTTTGGAAAGATGATGAAGTGCCATGGCTTCACTGAAATAAATAACTCATGAACGTCTACAGTCTCTCATCCTAACAACCCCAGACATGACCGTCCCCATTTCACAGATGAGGAAGTTGGGGTCAGAGAGATGAAGCAGTTTACCCAACGATTAGGGTTCGCCCTGCAAATGCTCACTCCAAAGTCTGCACACTGTCTGCCGCACCCCGGTCCCCGTCCCACCGAAAGAGTGCCATAGGACCTCAGGAGAGAGGCACTTTTCTGAGATTCCTCCTTTTGAAGGCCATAATGCATAATTTAAACTACAGAAAGAGGAGAGTTTTGCCCCAGTTATTTCCGGGAGAGGGGTTTGGGGTCACCGGACCAGACCGAGTGGTGTAAGCCTGCAGGCACAAGCAGGGGCAGGAAGGAGACTTTCTGACCCCTTACAGTGGGGAGCAGGCCCCGAGACAGTGGAAAAACATGGGGCACTGACTGGTTTCCCCTCCTGGGTGCATCTGTCATCTTGCCGATTCTGTCTTTTTTCTAAGCAGCCAGCAGAGTCTGCGTTTATAAATATTCAGCAAACTTGGAAGTCTGTGGACCGTCAGCCCCTAGAGCTGAACTTAGGCCCCAGTGAGGAGAGGCCCCGCGTGGTGAGGGCTGCGCTCCTCAGGTCCAGAGGACCCTGCCTCCCATGGTGGCGGCCCCTAACCGTGTGATCTTGTGAGGGGCCTTGGGACCCAAGGCTCGCCGAGCTGAGCTGGGGAGCACCTGCTCTGGCCCTGACGGTTGGTTCTGTGTCCCTGGCCCACCAAACTCTGTGCCAAAGCCTTCAGAAGGTGCGCGGGTGTGGGGTCTCTCCTGAGAGCAGCGGAGGCCAACTTTCATCACATTACTCAACACCGTCCTCGCTGCTTCATTAACTCATACAGACGTTAAGTATCGTCATGCCCGCTGCCTTTGTGTTATCCCCTGCCCCCACTCTCCTATGCCTTTTCCTGATCGCTTTACACGATTCTCTATCTACTCTTAACCCTGTCTCCTTGGAAAATAAACACAAAAAGAAGTTTTAAATATCCATTCTTCCCCAGTTTTGTTAAGGCGATTCATCTCTCCTCCCTCCCTCCCTCCCTCTTTTCCTTCCTTCCTCCTTCCCTTCCTTCTTTTTCATTCTCTATCATTTCAATTCAGATATCCATTCTTCCATATTCTTAGGGCAACTTATTTTCTGTCTCTTCCTGAAGATCCCTGATTGGGAATCTCCCTGTGTGCTTGCGCCCTGTGAACTATCCAAGGTCAGGGACCTGGGCCCTCCTTGGCGCCAAGCATTTGCCTTTTAGCACCACCCCTGAGCAGGGGATCCACTGATGTCGGACTCCAGTGAAGCCGCCCCCGGGGGCCGGGGCCAGCCCGTAGGGCTGCTCCCGAGTCAACCAAGTGCTTGTACTCACATTTCAGCTCGAGTTTGATGAAATCCGTGTTCCCCAGGTTTTCCAGGAACACCCCCCGCGGGATCAGCGTTTTGAAGTAGAAAGAAATGTCGGCACTGGTTTCCCCTTGGAAGGTCGAGAAGTGCAGGTAGGAAGACGGGTTGGGGAATGAGGCCGCGTTCCAGTAGTTCCCTGTGGGAAGCAGAGAGAAACACACGGGGTCGTTGACACCTTGCTCACGGCAGTCACTGAAAGATAGCCACTGCCTGGGTTTTAATATTTAAATTTCCACAGGCAATGTGCTGGTTTTCTTTCATCCTGCTGAACGACGACATCCTGAAGCCCCGCCAAAGTGGTATGTGTGCCTATAAAATATTTTATTAGAGATCGAGAGCTGGGGCTCCTTCCCAGAGCATCCTGGAGGGGCCGAGGGCAGCAGATGCCCCCAGAGGAGAAGGCGGGGAGCAGCCCTCGGGCTGCCATGTGGCGGGTGGGACTGTGTGGAATGTGTGCGTGGGTGCCAGCGGCACAGGGGGGTGCAGAAGCACCGGGGCTGGGCGTAGAGGGTCAGGATGGGGACGGGGGTCAGGCGTCCTGCCCTTGCTTAGCAGAGCTCAGCAGTGCCCGTCAGCCGTGCTCAGAAGTGGGTGCAGGAGGAACACAGCTGGGGGAGGGCTTCTTCCCCCTGGGGAACTCTGGGTGACCCGCTGCCCTGTAGGGGGTGGGGAGTGCCGGGCTCAGCCCGCCTGTGGGCTCTGAATCAGCCTCTATGCTTGAGCTCATGGAGAAGACAGGATGTGCCCCCTCTCCCCACTCACTGCCTGACAGTAGCCAGCGTCTCTGGGGAAAAGCAGCTCACAGGACAAAATGCAAACACCACAGTGGAGGACTCACGATCCATTAGGAAAGACAACTGAGAATTGAGTATAAGACCAAGAGCTCACTCTCACACTCAACCTCATCACCAGGGGAGAAAATCCTTTTTATTTTCTTTTTAATCCTCACCTGAGGAGATATATCATTTGATTCTAGATGGAGAGGAAGGGTTTAGGGATAGAGATATAGGAAGAGGTTATAGAGATAGAGAGAGAGAGGGAGGGAGAGAGAGAAACATGGTTTGATCCAGCTGCCTCCCAAACATGCCCCTACAGGAAACAGAACCTGCAACCCAAGCATGTGCCCTGATGGGGAATCGAACCCGTCACCTTTCCATTTACAGGATGACACTCTAACCAACTGAGCCACATCAGCCAGGGTAGAAAATCCTTTTGAATACACACATTTCTGAATACATTTATTATCACAGCTAAAGACTAAAATACATGAATGTGCCTTGAAACATTTACTAAAGTCTTTAAAGCTAACCCTATTTTACAGTCACCAGTTCAGCCCCATGATGGAGTCGCTCACCTAAGCCCCATGTCCGCACAGCAAAGCTTAACTAGTTTCCTCCCAGAAAAGGAAGCCCTAGGGCAACCAGTTAGCGCTTGCACACTCAGCTCAAGTCCCCTGACCTGCCCAAGCCTTTCCCTTCGGTTTATATAAGGGAGGTCACCCTGCTCTAGCCAATCAGCCAATGCCCAGTATGACCTCCTTGTTCTTACTCACCTGGGGCTATAAAAACCTCCACCTCATACAACTTCTCAGGACTCCTTTCTATCTGCTAGAGGGGACAGTGCCCAATCTGCTGAATAAAAAGCCTACTAGATCAGCAAATTACCTGGGGAAAACCTTCTTTTAACAGCTAAAATATGTTTGTTTTTAAACTGAGTTTTGCTATCTTTCCTTCCAAGAACACAATGTATTAATTGAATTCAGTCTATAAGCTTTTATAGACTAGATTTTTTTCCTCTTTTGTGCAAATTATGCACAGATGCAATATTCAGTTCAACTACTATTCTTAAGTAAAATGAACCTTGTGTTGGTATTGCTATGCTTAGGCTGTAATTTTAAATTTAGAATACTGCTATATTATGAGATATTAAAATAACCTCTTATTTAATTAATGCTGTTTGTTGTTGTTCTTAAGAGAAAAGAATTGTAGAATACAGTGATAGTCAGGTAAGTGAATAGCAATATATTACCAGTAAGTCGGTGCAAACTATCTTTGTAAATGTCTTCATTAAGGTAAAAACAGTGCTGGTGGGGTCTATGGTTGAAGTTATCCCCAAAGTCTCCACGCAGTTTCCAGCTATATATTTTTTAAAATGGCAGTATCATAGCTTTCAGTAGGCGAAAAATACAGTTGTTTTTTTCTCTTGGGAAGAAGAGTATTATTTGGCATTGGTTAGAATAATACGGGAAAGAAAGAATCTTAATTTAACTCTTGAAGTTGCTGTCCTCTGGGGTCTGAGTCCTCTTTCAGGCTCAAGCTCTGGCTTAATACACGGCCAGAGCGGTTCAGGCCCCCTGGACCAGCTGGCCGGCAACGATAGTCTTGACACAGAACCGAAATCAAACCAGCGGGGGCGACCCTCTCCGCAGTCCAAGTCCTGGGGCCAGTGGGTTCTGCTTACCCTGACAGGGTGCGGGGGCGGCGGGGGGGGCGCGGGGGAGGAAGAACCGTTAACAGCCGGGGAGCCACCAGGGCCACCCGCCCCAGCCACACTTCAGCCGGAGCAGGGCAGTCCGGTCTCTGCAGGCTGCGTGCCCAAGGCGTGAAAGCAAGGAACACTGTCAAGTGCCCATGCGACCTGGCCGTTTCTCCTTCCCTGAGGCGGTGCTGGGCTAACACAGGCGTGGTTGCCTGAAGAGATTCTAGACAAAGGAAAACGAAAAAGCAAACGTGTCACGGTTTATTGAGGTCCGGCACTGGTTCCTCAGACAGAAACATCCCCAGAGAGTGAGAGGACAGGTCGGTCGGTTATTCTGGTTTGGCAAAACCTCCCCGCAGACGCCAATCCCACCCACTCTAATAGACCGCTCACTAAGTGACTCCGAACCAACCTGATGTCTTGAATGGACCTATTGGCAGGAAAATTGTGCCTTGTGCAAATGGTGGCTCCCGGCTGTCCTTTAGGACACGTCTGTATCATCACACGCTTTCCTCGGAGCTGCCCTCGTGGGCTGTCCCCGATACCTGGGTGAGCTCACTAAGTTTCTGAACAGCGACGGGAAGGCTCTCCCCTGGAGCTGACCGGGGTGTCAGAGTGGAGGTGTCCGCAGGGGGAGCCGAGGGAGAAACTGTATCCACACAAACCCCGTCCTTTAAAATATCTTTTTTGGCTATACTTTATGATAGACCCAACATAATTCTAGAGTGGCACATGGGTAGAACTGATAAGAAGAATGCCTATTGGGATGTGGGCTTCAGGGTTTCAATGAGCAGGGGAGAGACCCTGATGAACTGCTGCGAAGCCTGTCCCCATGAGTCTGGGGCCGATCTCTGGGATTTGAGGTTGTAACGAGAGAACACGCGTGCCTTTTTCAGTGCTCCTTGGGCTCGTGATGCCAGGAGCTTACAGCATTATTACTGTTTGTTTATAATGCTTCCCATGCACTGTAAGCTCCCTGAAAGCTGGGAGCAATCCATTTCCTCTCTGTAACCTTTGACCCCAGAGCAAAGTAAGTGCTCAGTAAATTATTGCATCCGTCGGTCAGTGAATAGCTGCCTCTCTCAATCATATCCCATTCCATTCCACGTGCAATGTTCTCATGGGACAAAATCCACTTTATAGTAAGCTGAGCACTGAAGGCAGTAAATCGATGTAAATAGAAGCTAATCTTGTGTTAGCATCTCCTAGTGACTGGACGCGGCTTCCAGGAGCACACGGTCACTGTCCAGATCCATGACTTAATTTCCAAGAATCCACACAGGTTCACGGAACAGTGCCACGCATCTGCAAGACTGGTGGCCTTGTACCCTTCAGGCCATTGCAACGGCTGCCGTCCGTACTGATCGTCAAGGTCAGGGCCGCAGAGGGATGACTGACGCTGGGCGAGAACATCATGGGGCAAATAAGAGGCTCCTGCCTGTCAAGGACTCGCATGACAGCATGAGGCAGGGGCGGCCAGCGTGGACAGGCAGAGGCGGCAAGTGTGGGGGTCGAAAGGGAACCTGCGAGGCAGAGCCGACCGACCCGAATCTGAGCCGACCATATCTGAGCCGGGAGGGGCCAGTCAACGGTAAAAACACAGAGGCAGGTAGCAGAGGCCAGGGACCTGGCTGAGGGCGGGGCAACCGTCGTCCAGGGGTGGGTGGTGTGGCTGCGGCGGGGTTGATGGCTCTAGGAGTTGCGAGCAGCTTTTCGGATCTGTCCTGGCCAGGCCTGGGCGCATCTCCTGTGGCGACAGGAACCAGGGAGGTGCCTGTGGCTGGTGCAGGAGAGACGGCGGCCCCTCAGCGCGTCCTCAGCAGAAGATGCAGCGTCAGCTCTTCATCCAAATTCTTCCACGGCCATTTACTTGGATCTTACTGGTGATTATTTGGTATGTGATTCTGATTTCAAAATTTCTAATGGGTATTTTCTGATGGGCAGCAATTCATTTTAAGCCTTACTTTAATATCTAATAAAGTATTGCCTTGTACATAGTTTTCAAAGTCAAGTGGTGCTAGAAGGGACATAGCCAAACACAATTCTAGTTTTACCCCTTCCCTTCCCAAACCCAATTTAGTCATAACTCCTTCTGCACCTTTAATTTTTAAAATTATATCCCTGTATTTCTAAAATACACTTGTGTAGATGTGTATTAATTTATGCATCTTAGAGAGCCTCTACTGAGTTTCTGGAATGCAAGATGAGGACCGCGCAGTTTTACAAGCCAACCTCCCTAGTGTTGTCCTTCATATCCTCCCCCAACAGCCAAGTGACAGATTTTTGGTCATACGGACACCCGATGCATTCTAAATCCCGAACCTCCCGGGGTTTTGCAGTTTGCTTCCCACCTGCCTGTCTGCACTCACTGATCTTCCTGTCTGTTCACAAGGAGCAAATGAACACGAGACAGGCTGAGGCCCTCGCTGTGACGGCCACGTTGGCCAGGGCAGGGGCCACAAGGACGTGTTGCTGGGAGGGTGGTGGGGATGACAGAGGGGAGCTCATGGGGCTGGTCTGGCCTGCCCGGCCCTCGGTGGAGCTGCGGTGCGGTGGTCCACGTGCCGGCTCCAGAATCAGCCTGGCTCCATCACCCCCGGCCCCTGGGTGGCTTCAGCCAGATTTCTCCATTTTCCTAAATTGCCTCTTCCTCATTTGTACAATGGAATAACAATGGGACCTCTTTTACAGGGTGCTGAGAACCACAGGAGGTGATGCAGGAAACGCACATCATGGAGCACTGAGCCCTAAACAGACATTCAACCTATGCCGTAGATCACTTTTAAGCTGATGGCTTTAGTGTCACGTACAGTCACTGTCCGAGGGCTTGGCCCAGGGGGAGTGAGAGTGGGAAACGGGGTCCCTGTTCTTAACCAGGTGAAGAGCAAGCCAATGCACCCCGAGGCCTCTGAGCCCACGTGCGTGAATTTTCTAAGGGGAGGCTGCAGGCGGGACGGAGTGGCGTCCTGATTATTCTGACCTCTCCAGCTATCGGCTCATCTCAGACCCATGTCCACGCCTGCGCTTTTGTCCTGTACTCTTCTCTTGTCACTCCTCTGCTCCCCGCCTTTCAAACCTGTGTGCACCCTGTCTTTTCTTCTCCTCACTGACCTAAAGAAAAACTCCATTCAGGACACACAAATGAGATATTATCCTTGAGCCTGGCAACGTGATGTACGGTTTTATAGAGTAGCCCTTAAATAAAAATCTGATGAAAGGGAGAGAGACCGAGCAGCTCAGAGAGAGGGGCCTGAGCGCTATAAATAATTGCATCTGAACAAAGGTGGGCAGACGGCTGACAGCAGAGCTGCCAGGAGTGAGAGGTTCTGGCCCTGCGTGGGGTTGGCCCTGCTGTCTTTCCCTCCCCGTCCGAGGGGAGGCAGGTAATTAGGGAGGTGAAGGGGCGGCTGGCACTTGGCTGACGTGGGGGGTGCATGTGGGCTCTGCCTGTGGTGCTGAGAAGCCCCCACGGCTACTGCTTCCAGTGCCCACACTTCCCAAGGTGAATACTGGCCTGGGGTGGGGGGGAGCCTAATTACTCTGAAATGTTCAGTGGCCTGAGGAGCAGAAATTTGAGCCTCCTTTGCATTGTGCATCAAGTCTCCTGCTGTTTACTAGGGCTGGGTGGTATTTACAACAACAAATCAGATGCTTCACTGGCATGCAGATTTGAGCCTCTGCTGAAGTGTCCTTATATGGGGGCGGGGGTTACTCTCTTAAATGAAACCATTCTGTGCTTTCCGGAAAGGCAGAAGTCGCTTTGCGTGGCAAGCTGAACTCAACAAGAAGGGCTGTGAGTTACTATGTGAGCTTTATTCTCAACAGAAAGCCTCTTCCGTTGCTACAGCCCAAAGAGGGGCTATTAGAAACATATGGGAGGAGCCAACAGTATAACTGGGCAAGAAGGGAGGAGTCCCACAGAGAAAAAGAAGGGACCCCTGAAGACGCGTCCTGCCTTGCTGCCGCCCGGGGGACAGCCAGATGCGGGGGTGAGACGCAGCTGGCTGGTTCCCAACTGGTCGAGGAAACGCGGTGTCCAGTCTGTCAGTGGCACATTTACACATAGGGATACTTAAGAGGTAATTTTATTTTGAATGCTTGCAACAGCTGCGTGTACTCGGGTGCTTAGATAGGCCAGGGCTAAGTTATGTTGTAAAGCTCTCCGGGGCCCTTGCATTTGATCCTGATATTTCCTCAAACTTTCTTCTTTGGAGCTATCAGTTACACCTAATTTACACAAGTCACTCAAAGTATATTGGGGTTCAAAGTGAAAAATTAATAACCAGAAGTGCAGAGATGGACAACTAGGTATGTGATGGAAACATGTGGGCTTCATGGCCTTTTATCCAAATTTCTGTCCTGGGTAAATCCCGCAGGTTTCCATGCGACTGACTCGGAAGCCCGAGAGAGAAGCAAGCCTGACTCTCACACCCTGGAAGTAAAGCGCTCGGGGGGAGATCTGTGTGATTGGGCAAAAATAAAATGTTGCTTCACTTGGAGGCTGCAGAACAAAGTTATTATGCCCACTACAGGCCGGGTGAGATTGAAAATGTTTAACAAACAGTGTAGGACACATAAATGGCCATGGGAGGGCGACTCTGGGGGTCGTCCAGCTTGGAAATGCTTCTCTTACTTTTCCTGAGCCATTTCATCTGCTTTCATGATTTCAAGTACTAATCGTAATTCAACAATCCCCAAATGTATGCATATAGTGAGATCTCTACTATAACTTGAAGATTTAAGATATGCATTTGTTAATGGACTGCTTACCCTTCATTTTAGACAAGTAGCTTCCTTACACCTTATGACTTAAAGTGAAAGTGTTATTTTTTGCCCCAAATTAAGAGTATGCCTGTGGTGTACTCTCCATTGGAGCCGTCTCCACTTTGCTGCTCAAGTCAGCAACGCAGGAGTCATCACTGGGCGTTCAATCAGCCTCTGAGGCCTGACTGCCACTCCTCCAGAGCAGCCTGCCCCACGGCCCTCCTTCTCCGTTCCCCCAGCTGCCTGCGCTCAGGTGCTGCCCTCTCCCGCCCGGATGCCACACGACCCATGTTGCTTCTTGTAAATCCAGCCTGACAAAGCCAGCAGAGAGCTCTGCCTAAAACGCAGGGCCGGCCGCTTCGCTGTCGGGGGGAACCCCTGATGCCCCGGGGCCTGCAGGACGCGCAGCCAGCCCTCCGTGTTACCCCCGGGCTCCCGGCCTGCACTCGAGGTGGCCAGCGATGGCCCTGAGGGCGGCCGGCCCCGGGGGTGGCGGTCTGTCTTTACTGTGTTCCCCATTGGTACTGTTTCCTCTTATCTTTTTCTCTCCTATACTTGTAATTCGTGGTCTCATACCATTAAGTTCCCATTTCTCCTTTTTTCTTTTGAAATCCTTACCCAAGGATGTTTATTGATTTTGGACAGAGAGGAAGGGGGCAAGAGGGAGCGAGGAGGAGAGAAAGAGGCATTGATCGGCTGCCTCCAGTATGCACCTGACTGGGGATCAAACACAGCCTAGGTGTGCGTCCTGACCGGGGACAGAACTCACCACCTTTTGGTGCACAGGGCGACACTCCAACCAACTGTGCCACCTGTCCAAGGCCCCCTGAGTTCCCATTGCATCGTCTGCCCTGATACCATGAAGTACAGTTACAGTGGAACTGTATGCATTTGGCCACACTCAGCTGCTGGGCAGAGAAGGGCTGCTGCCACATGGGACGGCCCTGATGTACTGATAGACCACAAAATCCCCAAGCCCCATGTCCCTAGAAAAATAGGGTTTATAGCAAATCCCTTAGGTGAGTGCACCGTGGAAAAACGCCACCCATTTCAGCAGAACAGAGGAGGGGAAAACTGGAAGCAGCTCTCCATGGCGGAGTAATGGGTGGGTATGAGCCATACAATTATGTTACACAAATCAAAGTTTCCTTTTTGGGCTCTTTCCATTATAGGAAATAAAAAGATTTCCGTGTCCTATTCACAGACACGGTCATTTTCCTACTGAAAACCGCCACGGTCCCCGCGTCTCCAGGGATGGGTCAGCGAGGCGCCGTGCAAAGAGGAGGAGCAGAGCAAGTGGATGTTGGCTTGGAAACCTGCTTCCTTGCAAGTTAGAAACAGTCCCTTTGTCAACAGGACTGTTGTAAGGACATAACGCAGCACTGTGAAATACTGAAGAACTGTAAACCAGTAAAATGTTTTCTTTAGGCCTACATTTATGAATAACAATAGAAAATAACAGACTTCTTTGTATACAGGGTTGAGATAGTGGGTTTAGATTGATATATAACTTGCTGGAATTTCCTAACAACTCGTAAAATACTTGAGAAGAAGGGAACAGCCGGATGAAGGCCAGAAATCAAATTTCATTCGGTGGTTAAGTGAACATAACTTCTAATATAAAAACCATGTGTCCAAGCCTCAACAAATGTCCAGGGTTTAAAGATAAATAGAGCCCTGGCTGGTGTGGCTCAGTGTATTGAGCTCCGACCTGTGAACCAAAGGTTTACCTGTTTTATTCCCAGTCAGGGCACATGCCTGGGTTGCATCCAGGTCCCTAGTACAGAGAGCATTGAGAGGCGACCACACATTGAAGTTTCTCCCCTCTCTTTCTCCCTCCCTTCTCCCTGTTTAAAAATAAACCAATTAAATCTCAAAAAAAGGAAAAAAACCCCAAGATAAAAAGAGCATATGGAGGCCACGATTCCATTTTCCAACCGCAATTCTTTGTCGCCTTGTGACAGTGTGAGGTGGGTACCCAGACCCTGACCCTGGCTGGGGGAGGGACTGTGGAATGGAACTGAAGCTGATTACAGGGGACACGGAGTGGTCTGAGGTTCTGTTAGACTGGTGGCAGTTTTCTACCTTTGTGTCATGTAATTAGAACAAATGGTACAGTGAGTGCAGCACCATTCAGCAGGTTGATGTGGAGCAGTTTTGATTTCATAGGAATCTAGGAATTTGCCTGAGGGCAGGGCAGACCCCTTGAGGGGTGACAAGGGGCTGAAATGCCTGAAGAGTGAGCAGTATGTTCACAGGAAGACACAGCTGAGAGCGTGGTGACCGACCGCTGCAGACCCACTCTCCACGCGCTGGTGCCCTGAGGGTCTGCCGGGGGCCACAGCACAAAGGACGTTCCCTGAATGAAGACGTGGGGCGGCGCCCCATGGCGGGTCCCACTCCACGTGTACCGGTCAGAATGTGGTACAAAGGCACGCGCCTGGGTAATGAAACACTGCATAAATGCTACCCACTACTGCACTCGCATTTCCCCCAACAACATGCCAAGTCGTGATCTAGAGACAATGGGGCCTCAGCCTTCCCTTTGCACTTACCGGCGCCATGGGGAAGGCTGCTTGTCCAGAACTGAGCTGTTTGGGAATCTCAGTATTTTAAGAAGTGACCTGAGATGCACAGGAAGTTGTAACTGCCACGGCAGGGTGCTGCAGGCCAGGGTACCCTAAACCCGAGTCGGCGGTGGCACAGCCTGGGTTTCGGAAGCAATTCCTCCAGCGGCCTGGCGGCCACCGGAACTCGACCGCTCAGCTCTGGAACGTGGAGCGGGCCGACCGCTCCTCCTCCCCGGGGCTTGGGGAGAAAACTGGGGCTTTCCGGCTCACGGCTGAAGGCGCACCGAATGGATGCCGACGGAACCAAGCCCACATTTCACCTCCGCAAAACTGTAAGGGAAGTGTGTAGGGATTTATTGTCTTAGGAACAGAAGGATATTTACCTACAGGTGCAGGGAAATAAATTTCAAGTACGTTTAGTGTTGGAGAATGGCTGCATTAGTGCCGGTTTCAATCCACTTGACTTTCTCCTTAATCCTCCTCCTCCACCTCCACCTCCAGGGGGACACGTGCACGCGCGCACCCCCCCCCCCCCGCTTTAGTGCTTGACTGTCTTGTAAATGTTTAAAGATTTTTTAAAAAAGAATTTTATTTATTTTATTTATTTACTTTTAGAGAGAGGGGGAAACGTCAGTGTGTGGTTGCCTCCCATGCGCCCCCTGCTGGAGACCTGGCCCACAACCCAGGCATGTGCCCCAAATGGGAATTGAACCAGCGACCCTTAGGTTCACAGGCCAGTGTTCAATCCACTGAACCACCCAGCCAGGGCTAAAGAGTTTTTAATAGCAAAAATATGCAAACAACTACAATTACAATTTTTTATGGTATATTAAAATAGAATACAATTTGGCACACACAGTGAAATACACCTACACAAAATCTCAAATGTATATTTTAAGGCTCAAGCAATTTTCAGAATAAAATGCATACTGTAACTCCCTCTGGTTGAAAAGTATATGCTCCTGATACACATATATGTGCACACACACAATACACACATACACACATGTGTATTGTGTGTGTGAAAGAGTACAGAGAAAAAGAAAGGAAAGAGGAAGGAGAAGCAGAGACCAGCGTCCTGGAAGGCTGGAAGGAGGGAGCAACATGCTGGTGGAGTGTGAGTGACTGGGGAGAGAGCTGCCTGGGAGGGGAGCGGAGCGGAGGGGGGAGAACCTAAGTGCGCTGTGGGCTAGGACTTAAATGACCTCTGACGGTCCTTGTGAGACACAAATAAAGGTGAGATCCCTGCCCGCCAATATTTTGGTTCCTGGACTGTGTTTTCTAAAAGAATGTCTGTGTCAGCATTATGCAGATGAGTTAGAGGTGGGCTCTGCTTTTGCATTTGAATTACAGGTCTCTGGGCCTGGTGCTAAAGCCACATTGCAGCAGCAGTGGGAAGAAGGGACACTGTCCCTCACGCCGAGAAAGACAGGTTCCTGAGGCTGTGTCATTCACAAGTGAGGCTCAGATGCCACTGAGGCACTTTTGAAT
Source organism: Pteronotus mesoamericanus (assembly GCF_021234165.1). Classification (NCBI taxonomy): domain Eukaryota; kingdom Metazoa; phylum Chordata; class Mammalia; order Chiroptera; family Mormoopidae; genus Pteronotus; species Pteronotus mesoamericanus. The sequence goes on along the minus strand of NW_026555329.1, from coordinate 78,765,930 downwards.
TATAAACTGCCAGTGCCCCACTAGCTAACCACTTCATAGAACTATTAGTACTTATTAACAGTTAACTTCATGGGGTTATTAATAGTTATTGATAGCAGCCAATATCTTTCAAACTATGTTCCGAGCAATGTTTAATACAGGCACTACTTCAATCAATTAACTCTCACAATATCACCTGAACTACTGCTATTTTCTCCATTTTTTCATGCGAGGAAACTGAGGTGCAGAGAGTTTAATGTCAGTTTCATTTTAAACCAAGTTCTGATGGCTTCAATACCAGTGCTCTCTCCCTAAAAAAATTTGTCACTTTTTAAAAAATAATAAAGCAATGCCTCCCCCCACCTCACATGACCCTCACTCTTCTTACCAGTAAGAGTGCTGCCCTGCAAAGCATCCCTAGGGGGTTTTATGCGGGGCTTTCCTTACCCCTGAAAGAAGCCTGGAAATGCTACTACATTCCTGGCATCAGATTTCAGCTGGAGGAGACACAGGGAAGGTCCTCTGTAGGGAGCAGGTGGGGGGAGGGGGGATGGGCGGTGGAAAGACCACCACGTGTTGCCTCTGGTCTGCTTAGAGCAGACGTCTAGCCCAGCCCCACACTTCAAGGAAGAGCCCGCATGGAGGGACCTCAGGGTTTGGTCTCTGCTTCTGATACCCTCCCGGTCCGCTCTCTCCCTTGCTCACTAGGCTCCAGCCATGCCAGCCTTCTTTCATTTCCTCAAAACACCAAGCTTATCTCCATTGCAGGACCTGTTTCTTCTCCCTAAAATGCTTTCCAAAGACTTCCGCAGGACTGGCTTCTTCTCGTTGCTCAGAAGCCAGTCACCTCCTCAGAGCCAATGCCCCCTTCTCAGCGGAAGGGAACAGCCAACCTAAAGCCACCCTCAGTCATCCATTTCATTTTCATAGAACGTATCAAGATCCGAAATGTCCATTCAGATGTTAAGTTTACTTATGTCTTGACTGTCCCTCCTGGACTGAGATGTAAGGTCCAGGCACACACTTGCTCTGCCTGCTTGTCCTTTGCAGTGTTTCCAGCACCTAGACCTTGCTCGGCACACAGTAGGCGCTCAAGGAACGAAGGAAGAGACATACTGCCCTGGGTCCGCCCGTGTGGGAGCTGTGGGTCAGGCAGTCTAATAGCCAAGGGAGACCTCCAAAGCTCAATCTGTACGTGGAGGGAGTTGCTACTTGACTAAATCAAGCCTTGTCAAAGTATTTGTGATTTTCTTTTTCAAATGACATCGAGCTGAGTTGAACTACAGACTTTCTGGTTCCGTGGGACACATGGAGAGACGATCGGTAGCACCGAGGGGGAGGCTCGTATGAAAGAGGCCAGTTGTTTTAAAACAGGCTTGGACGGTTCAGCTTCCTGATGTCTTACACTCGTCAAGAGGTTGGCTGAAAATGGGCGATGGCGGCGGACACTGGGACAGGCCAAGGATGCCACGGATAAAGGGGCCCAGCTTTCCCACCTGAACTGAAGCTTGTCCGGTGACATCTCACAGCGATGTATACCACGCTCACCAACCCCGCACCCATTTTCTGGGGTGTGGGCTTGGCTGGGAGGAGGCCGCTCTCCAGCTCTGATTCCTCTGAGGAGCTTTACGCTGAAGGAGGCTGGGCGCTGGGCTGGAGCTGCCGGTGGCTGCCCAGGCCCCCCGTCTCTCCCTGTCTCTCAGGCTGGCTGATGGTCTTCTCAGTCCCATCAAGGGGTGTTAAGAGCGTGGTCTTTTCTGGTGGAGCAGCTCTCCGCTCTCTGGGCAAGGCTGGTGCTCCAACGTGAGCGAGGAGGGCAAGTCCTGCCCCCACGGCACAGGCTTTGGTAGAAAGCGGGGGAGCCGCTGTGTGAGGGGCACTGGGGACGTAAGAAAGCAACATTGCCCTTTTTGGTCCCCTTTTGTCTCCCGTAACCCTGATCTCCAAGTGGCGTCGCCAGCTTCACCTTCACCAGTCCTGCCGGCAGACGTTAATCAACCTTCACAAGGTGGTGGCTGATAGTGGCTAAATGATTATTCCCCCCTTCTTTTTTTTAAAATTTTATTGAGAGACTCCTGAAGATTGAAATACCTTTAAGATCCAAAGTAATTAATCTGTAATGGTCTGATTTCAAGCGCCAATACAGGGTGGAGATAAACATTTCCACATTCATGGCCTACATTTAGACTTAGAATAAATCGCCTGACCGTTGCCTTCAGGCAGGATCTTGTTCCCTGGGAGCACTCACATACACACAGGGAAACGTTCAGCTTCAAAATCACCATGACTGAGGAGACAATGCCAGAGTAACACCAACAGACCATAAACTATTCCAATTTTCTCCACCAGCGAGAACCAAATAATAACTCCCAAAGTTGACACTTGAGAATGAATCTGGACACTGATATTTTTAAGTAGGGGGAAAAAAAGGGTCAGGTTTTATGCTTGAGAAAAATGATGTATACATTGAGATGTGCTTAATAAAAAGAAAAATAACAGTGTGAATGCCACTCGCCATACTCCATGAAAAAAGGTTAAACTATTTCATGACTTTTCCTCTTAAAACTAAACCTGAAAATACCTTCCTCTGAAGAAAATATATGGGAACCTTCCCTCTTGCTCTATTTCACACGCTTGAGAAACCATAAAGCAGTCCACTGCGCACTGGTCAGAAAACTTGGAGCAGGAGGGGAGGGGACTGTCAGAGAAACAGTCTGGGAGATGAGAGACTGGCCTGGTTGGCTTCCACCGGCACCACCGTTTGGTTAAGGGCGGTTCCCCAGGAGTGAGATCTGTTATTCCCTTCAGAGCATGTCCCCTGGGTGGTGCTTTTTGCCTGTCTGAAGTTGACATTCGATCCTTTTGTAACCATCAGCTCACGGACTTTATTGCGCACTACAGTAATCTGCAGCGTTTGCTGAAAGTGGATCTTTCGGGGCCATCATCCCAGCTATTTGGCATCATCAGTCCTGGGCTCAGGGACCTGCCCTTTTAATGAGAACCTCAGCACCTTCTGGAAACGATGGAGGTTTCAGAAACATGGTTTTGAAGTCTGTGTAACTCTCTGATCACTTAGTGGAAGCCTGGCTAATTTTGAACTTTGCGAAGGATAACGTTCACGCAAATCATTGGTGCAGCTGGATTGGGGCTTCTCACTGGGGACATGAGGACAATGGCAAGAGGTGGTTTCGGGCTCCCGACTTAGGGTTTGGGGCGCAGGAACAGGCTGGAAGCCACACAGGCGCGGAGAGAACGGGAAACGGTTCCCTGGGAGATACAGCAGGTGTATCAGTGACTAGGACGTATTAAAATCACCTAAGAGGAAGCCTATATATGAAAAAAAGAATGAAGAAGTAACTTTTCCCAAGCTTGGGTTTTACGTTTTTCTTATATCATAAACAGTTGTTTCTTACAATAACAAACATTTCTATGTGTTGACTTTTTTAAAATCTAAAGAACGTGGCCTTTTTCTCATCCTTGTTTTGTGCCATGTGCACTGGCTTCTCTTAGCCATATGTAACTGAAGTTAGGTAACTTCATCTGCCAGTTCATGGCTTGTTTAATGTTCAGAACTGGGATAAGTATGTTATTCCAAAGGGAAGGTATCAATTGTTATGTGAGGGCAGGAAGTAGCTGATTCAGACAAGTATAAAAACAAATGAAATTGAAATGAAGGTCATAGTTGATGTTTACTCATGAGGAGATGGGAAGCAGAGTGCAATACATAGCCACCAAAGTGCCAGGTCAAAGGATAAAATCGACACCCTTGTGCATCCCCGCATTTACGCATGCACGTGCAGAAAAATCTAAGCGCCATTCTACAAGGGAGTATGTGGGTTGGGATCCTTACTAAACTGGGCATAAGAAACCGTTTAGTGTACTTTGCCTAAGCACAAAAACTAAGGGTCAAATGTTACAATGTCCAAAAAGTCTTAGTGGTCAAGGAAACCAAATACCCTGAGAAGTGTGGAGCATAGCCATATCTACACTCTTATTTAGGAATATGACTATGAGCTTACGACACTAAAATAATATGTATTTTCCATTTTTGTCATTATTAAACACGGCCAAAGAGCAGCATTAAAAAAAAAATCCCCTGTCAATTCTCCTTCTTACCCCTTGTTACCCCGATTTTAGACTTAGATATTATTCCTTACAATACTTTGCTACTTCTGGTAGGGATTCTGAGTCCATGTCTTAGAGCAGTAAAAGAAAACAAATTGGAATGCATCTGAAACATCTCGTTGTTGCCAGAAACAAGCACAGCACTAAAAGAGGGGTAAACAAAATAGGGTATATTTAACAGAGTGTTAACACAGGTGAGTATTTTATTTCCTCTGCTAATAATATTCCTGACTATGAATTATATAGTATATATCTAGTAGGTAATATGGAAGGCACAAAACCAGTAAGGCAAAGCCAACCCTAAGGAAGATCGTTTTTACAGTGAGATAAGGAAGGACCAGCTGGAGACACACATAAGAACCGGGCAGTTCATTAGCGTTCTCAGTTCACTGGCTCTACTGACCACACAGCACAGAAAGAAACCCACAGTGATTTCAAAAATAATAATCTGCCTCAGTGTCCTGAAGAGGGGGGATAAAAGGCAGACTCAACGCATCATCTACTAGGATAGGAGACTGTGTTTTCTTATTGTGCTAAAAATCTTAGTAAAATATTCTGCCAGACCAAGTCAATACATCCTGATAATGGGATATAATACAACAGGTTCTGTGATAATGGCCAAATCATTTTTGAAGAAACATCATTTGAAAATAAAATCGATTTCATCTTTGCAGATTTAAATGAAGTTTAATCCGATAATCATTGGGTAAGGTTACATCTCAGAAAGCTGCCCTGTGTCCTCGCCAAGAACCAATCCATGCATAGCCTAGATCCTGCATTCCTGGATGCTCTGAGATGGTTGTTTTCATTTGGATATGGTAATATCTTTTAAGACTAAGAAGCTATAAAAACAGTAAAATAGCTGATACGTTAGGAATGTCACACTGGAAAACAATAAGAGCTAAAATATGAATCAGGATAAGGATAAAAGACAAATTTTAATTCATGGTATTGCATGTTTATAGCTGATTTTAACCTAAAATTACTGATTACCTCCCTTTGTAGTTATAACAATTTTGTGAGGGTTTTGTATACTTGTAAGTTATTTAAAATAGTCTGGAAAATGGCATTTATCAGAATTTTTATTTCAATTCAATGCTTAGAAGTACTCGATTAAATAAGTTTGTAATCAATGTTTAAGTGTTCAGGAAATTTAATTGGTTGGATCTCTAGGTTAATGATTGTTAGTTTTACAAGTAAACTAGTCCATGGATATTTGGGAAATGTTGATAATTTTGTTTAAATAAATGTATACTGTTTGATTCATAAAACTAAAAAAAGGTCATTAAAGCACAAGGAAAAATAAGTATTTCTTTCTAAAGTACGTACCATAGACTGAACGCTTGTGCCTCCCATGTTCGGCACGGTAAACCCTAACATGCACTGCATGGTGCCAGTTTGCGGAGGCGGGGCCTCTGGCAGGTCAGTAAGTCACGAGGGCGGAGCCCGCAGGAGTGGGATTAGCGCCCTGATTAAAGAGGCCCCGAGGGCACCCGCGCCCCTTCTGCCCTGCGCGGACACAGCGGGAAGACGGCCATCCGTGACCCAGGAAGCGGGCTCTCACCAGGTGCCCAATCTGCCCGCCTCCTGACCTTGAAGGTCTCAGCCTCCAGAAGTGAGAGAAGCAAGTCTCTGCTGCTCAGAAGCCCCTCGGTCTATGGAATTCTGTTAGAGCAGCCTGAGCAAACGAGACAGAGAGGCTCAGGCTAGCGGCCCTTTGACACTGAAGTGTGAGTCACCAAAAGAACATGATTTCAAACCCCCACAGGTTCGGAGGGGCGGCCACACGACAGTGAGGAGCAGGCACTGAGGAGGGCGGGAGGCCCTCTGTTGTCTCCCCGCGCCTCCCCCCCTCTCATCCCTGCGAGGGCCGGGTCCCCAGCAGCTGCTCCGGACATCCTGCCGGCCTCGGCTAAGCAGCTGTCATCTGATTTAGGAGCCCAGGACGAAACAAAACAAAAGCAAATGCAAGGAAAAGCCCCACGGTATACACACACGCAGAAATTTCTGGTAGGACCGTTAACACCGAAGGCACGTCACGGCTCGTGCTTCCCTTCTTCACCAGGCCAGCGGGCGTCACTCGCTCCGGCGGCCCACAGGTAGCTCCGCCCTCCAGGCGGGCTGTGCAGGAAGGTCACCATGCCACACCTGGCCGCACCTGGCCGCACCTGGAGCGCACGCACCCTCCCCGCCCGTCCCCGCGCACTCCGCACTCGGCGGCCTTCACCTGCCCCGTGGGGCTCCACGGCCGGCCGTGCTTCGCTTCCACCTTTGCCCCCCGGCCCCGCCTGGTCCCCAGAGCAGGCCGAGCACAGCGGGAGCAAAGATCCGGCCTGGCAAACGAGCCGTTACGCCATCTAGAAACGTGTTTTTACACAAGAGCCCCTGGTTAATCTGAGAAAATTCTGAGGAGAAATATTATTTATATTTAAAATGACTATGAAAAATTTAACATTATGAAATGGATGGAAGTTTTATTAAAAGGTGAGAAATCACAGCACTAACTGCTTTTCATTTTAAAAGGCTGAAAAAGCACAGGTATTCTTTTAAAATTAGTTCAGATATAGCACTTAGAGCAGATGGATTAGTCAATTAGTAAAAATTATATATTTTTAATAAGAGATTTTTATAAGGCATTTTAACTTGTGAGAATAAAAAGCTATTTTGAAAAGCACTGATGGTTAATAAGGCAAACTCTATTCTTGTAAAGATAGGAAAATTCATATTTGGAGCATAAGCTTTAAGAATCACCATTTTCCTCATAAAATGGTCTTTGCTTTATGTAATAGCCATAGACAGGGACGTGTCTGACTTGCACTAAATTTCCCAATCTCCAGGTATTTATATAAATATTCCAAAGAGAAATGGGTTGTTTCCAACAGCTTTAATTAGTTTTCCATATATAGAGGTCATAATCTAGTTTTACTAAGATATTACGTTTCATGATGGCTGTTAAATATAAATTGAGTGTGTACCTGGGAACTTTAATTTAAAAACATCTCCTCACAGAGAATATGGAGCGTCAATATCGCTCTCCTATTACTCAAAGTTTTATCACTGGCCTGAAATTGACCGACTAAATGACTGTCGTGGGTAACTCATAAAGCCGTGCAGCTGAGCGTTGACTTATTACAGGATAAAAAGCTTGAGAGATCATTTGGCGTATTTAATGTCAGCACTAGCTTGTTTTCCCATTACGCCTGATAGAAAAACCAGCCAAATCACCGTGAATGAAACTTTATTAAACAAAACAATGTCATTTTTCTATACATCCCTCCTCTAAGTGAGTGTAGAGCACTTACAATCATAATAAACACACTTTGCAACCCTCTCCTCATGATTTCTCTGCACAAGAGACTCGGACGACAAAAATGGAATGACCTGCCATTCCAGATGGTTATTGCAGCGAGCGAAATTAAGCAAATTATGTCGTTTTAATGCAATCTTCTTTACATTAAAACGACCGTCCCCTTCCTTTCTCCCTCTAGCACACCACAGAAAGGGAAAGAAAGAGAGGAAGAGCGCGCAAAGGAAGCATGAAGGGGGATTTTAAAGCATCTGTGGGCAAGAATTACATTCAGGGTCTGGGAGCCACAGGAGTCTGAAGATAAAAGAAGAGAAAAATGCCGTGGGCATCTGCACTGTGACAACTGCGCGCAGTCCTGGGGGCGAGCGGCCAAGCCTGGCTGCTTCACGCCCCGCAGCTGCATAGGAAGACCTGCTCTCGGATCGCCCGGTGGGATTCTAGGGCCGGAGAGGAGGCTGGGCCGGCCCTCGGCCCCGCAGGAGCCTCGGTAAAGCTCCCATGTGGCCGCCACCAGATGGCAGCAGGAAATCAGGTTTAGGCGCAAATTGGTGCGTTGGTGCAGAGTAATGAATGCATTAAAGGGAAAATGAATTCTCAGTCTTGTGAGAATTTATATTAAGAAACGCTGCCTTAAGAAAATAAAGTGTTCTGTGAAAATGCTTCCCAATTGTGAGTTGTTGCCGCACGAGAGAAACTTCACCTTTCGGATGATCGTACAATGAGAACAGAGCCTTTTGGAAACAGGCAAATCTGTGACAGGGTATCTGCGGCCACCCAGGGAGCTTCAGGCCGCTGCTATAAAAGCGCTGGCGTCACTGGGAATCTAGGAGAAAATGTAATAGTTTTTTTTTCCTTTCTCTTTTGCAAAAGACTTCTGGGAGTGTCCAGAGAGAACAGTCACATAATCCCCATGCTTGAATGTTGTAAGAAATACACATAATCAGCCCTCTCCTTCAAATGCAAGTATTTTATTTCATGCATAAGAAAAAGGACATGCAGAATGTTTGAACATTTCTGCCTTTGTAGAAGGAAGGGCTGTTTGTTTTGGTGAGTAAAACAGAAATCTCAGTCTACCTTCCTCTCATTGCCTCTGGTCCTACAGATATCTTTTTTGGTGGTGGTGGTTCAGCTCCCGTCGTCCCGGTGTTTCCCCCATCCCTCTCCTGCCCCCACCCGCAGTCAGTCCCCGCCCCTGTGCTCCATCACCTCGGGTCCTTCATAGGTGTGCCTTGCCCAGGCCCTTCCCCTTCCTTCCCCAGGGATCCCCCTTCCCCTCCCCTCTGGTTGCTGTCAGGCTCTTCCTTGTTTCCCTGTCTCTGGGCCTACTTTGCTCGTTTGTTTGTTTTGTTCCTTAGGTTCCACCTGCAGGAGCCTTTTCTTCTCAATGTTAACCCCCCTGAAACTCTCACTTCCCCACACAGCCCTCTAGACTCCTCAGGTCTCCGCCTGGGTTTCTCCCGCGTCAATGCTGGGGTCCACGCTAGGGAGGGGACCGTGACTGGGTCAAACGGACCCCGCTGGCCCTCTCCCTGCAACCTCACATCATTTCCGCGCTGTCCCTGTGGAAGCCACAGGGGAGAATGTCAGTGTCAACTCGACGTTTTGTCAATTTTATAAATTGTTATATTAATCCAAAAAATGACAACTTTTGAGCATCTTTCTAATCTCTTCTTCCAGGTGCCTCCCATCCTAACACGGCACAGTACAATGCAACCCGGCGCCTGGACACCCTGGCCGGCCCCCTCCGTTCTGCTGATCGGCAACGGCTAGCGAACATCGGTGTCCCCCTATCCCTTTATAATTTGGCTTTTTCCAAAATCTAACAGAATGCTTCCTCCAGAGCCACCAACGAAATCCTAAATGCCAAGCCAAATGGTCTTTTCTGGGTCTTCATTTTCTTTAACCCTGCTGACCCCCAGCCTTCATGAAGTTCCCTCTCCCAAGAGTCACACCACAGAGTATCTGGTGCTTCCCTATGTCACTTTCCTTCGGTGTTGCCTCTGGGACCTCCTCCTCCACCCCCTCCCCTGGCCTGCCTTCCCTGCCTTCCCTGCGGATATGACAAAAGCCTCAACCAATTTCTGGAGTCTTCCCTCTAAGCTGTCCCTCCCACGGCTCAAGGCAGAAAAACATCACGAGCTTTGACTTCTCTCTGGGGCTTCAGTCTAACGTGCCCACTGTCACATGTTCCCTGATGGCCTGCAGGCAGAGCCACCTGGGCCATGACAGCGTTCCTGTCCTCGTCCTCCTGGTCCCAACCCTGACTTAACCTCTCCCCTCCCCCACAGCCATGCAGCTCCCCCCATTGGGACTCTTCTCTCTAATGCCTCGCACTGCTGTTCCTTTCATTCTGCTGCCCCCGACCACGCGTGCTTCCCCTGGGCCCTATCACTGGCTCCCCCGCCTCCGACAGCTGTCCCTTCCAACCCTGCCCCGCAGGCCCACGTGCCCACACACCTGTATGCCCTGCGCCATTCCCAAACCACTATGGCTCATCACATGCTTGGGAATGCTTGCTCCGGCTCTCAGGCCCGTTAGCTTGACACCTCTTTCTTCCCTTGCCCCTCCTCCCTCAAGGCTTCATTCAGGTGTCATTGCTTCCACGAAGCTTTCCCAGCTCCCTCTCGCTCAAAATCACCTTTTGAAATGTAGCAGACCTTTCTGTTGCAATGTACTATTACCAATTGCATCAAGTTGCTTAAGCTGTTAACTTTCTCACGTTTCTTTATTGCTTTGTCATTGAGATTTTAAGCATCTTTGCAGAGGGCCCTTTGTCTTACTCTTGTTTCCGTTACAGTAGTCAGCACATGTGAGATCGCAAGGCACCACCTGTAAATGTGTATACCCCATGTACACATGCTTTCCATCTCATGCCTGCACGTCTGTGTCCCCTGCCCGCCCCATCTCCAACACACACCCACACCCACGCTGCTGTGGACAAACCCAGCCACAACACGGGTGTGAGGACAACTCACGCAGCCTTTGGGGAACTCACTCCCTCATCGGCAATGCAAGGGGCATAGACGAGGCAACCACCAAGATTCCCACAGGTGTTAACATCTGAGGATTTCTTTTGTCACTTTTTTGGGTGCTCTGCAATTTTCATCGCTAGTATCAGCAAAAGTGTGCTTAGATGAAATATGTTTGCATAGTGAAGGTTTAAATTAGGTAGCTCTTGGATTATTATGATTCTTCAGGGAGGCAAAATTAGAGAGTTATTCAAAACTACTTTCTTAGTCTTTACCTAATGCTTTGTCTGTGGTCACCTTTTTGCATGGAGTGAATTATTTTTGCTCCCACATCACTGACCAGCAAGCAGTGGCGTACTTTTAGGTAATAGATTGTTTCTCTCTCTCTCCAAGGCCTAGCTTTCGCCCAGATAATCAGCAATGCCCAGGGCAGCAGAGGACAGCAGCCCAGACCTGCCCAGCAGCCACAAGGGGCAAACCTCTGGCAGGCTGAAGGGCACCTCTCAGCTAGATTAGGTTTCCGCTCCTGAGCCCTGAGGTGGGACGACCCCTGGCTACTTTCCTGTAAGACCAGACAGCAGAACGCCAGAAAAGACCTCAGAATGGCCCTTAAGGCCTGAAGAAATTATTTATTACTCTTAGTTCACTGCCAACCAATCAGCTCCCAGCTTGACCCCCAAAACCACTAACCAACAATGTCTTATGATTTTGCCCTCAGTCATTCGCGATCTACTTCCATATTGGCCAATTCAACGTGACACTCTTCCCTCTCCTCTTTACACTGCAAACTCCTGTGCGTGCGTGTCTTTGGGCCGGTGGGGGCAGAGAGGTGGACTCAAGGGCAAACACCAGGGTTCCGGCATCAGTGCCACCCTGCAGTCCCTGGGAAAACTTCCCCTTGTACTCACATTCCCCTTCTACAAGTAGTGTTTCTCCTGAAATTTTAAATTAGCGTGAGGAAAAGCAAACATATTTTGAACTCTAGATTTCATGCGTTTACCATTAAATTCTGTGTAAATATTTCTTCTTAGAAAATGAAGAATGTCAAAAATAAGTAACATCTTTATTACTTGAGATTGGATAATGTGGAGGGTAAGAAAAGATCATGCAAGTAAAAATCAATTATTATATTGCAGGTCTCTGCCTGCTTTTTGTGTGTTTGACACCATACGTACGCGGGTGCACGGGAGCTGAGTCCGACAGCACCCACCCTGTGGCCACAAGCCCGGCTGTGCAGGCAAAGTGTGTTTTGGCAATAAGACTGTTCAGAGAATGAGATGGGAATAAATTATCTACAACTTTTATTTTAAAATAAGTAACAGTGCATATCAACTGATTGGGACCTTGTGTGGTATGTAACATAAATTAAAATACTTGGATAAGGCACTTGTCTTTTTTTTACGCGGCGGCCAATTCCAATGAAGTGGGCTTGTTTTGTTATTTATTTGCCTACTCAGGTGGGGTTTTTTTTTTAAAATTGATTTATTCAATATTTACCTAATGTGACTTACTATTTACGTTCATTCTTATTGGCTCACATTTTACAAATAAATACATAGAAAGACTCCTATAAGAGGAATTCAGAGACATATAGATAATTTTGAATTTATCACCAAACTTTTCCAAATAGTTGATTCAGAATTTTAGCACCACTTCGGTGCTCAGATTTGAATAGCTCTAGAATCTAATGATGATACAGTGTGATTGTTGTTGCAAGCTATAACCAGGTCAGGAAGTTACGGGATTTTAGAAATTGTATAGTCCAACCCCCTGATTCTGGGGATTAGAAACTGAGGTTCAGAGGAGGTGTGACTTGTCCAGTCCCTTACAGCAGCCAGGGGCTAAAACTCGGATTCCTATTCAAAGCATTGTTCTGACTCTTAAAAAGTTTCAATTTTTGTTGCTGCTGAAATTCCATTATTATTAGGTGTATTTAATAGTGACGCATTCACATGTGTTCTACAGGGCTTTCTTACTCATTTACAGAGCTGAGTACGGTAGTCTTACTGTTCAGCAGGGCAATTTGTCCTTCACTCACCAGAAATCACACATGTCAGGCAAAAGATACATTATTCATTTTTTTCTTACATTGAGACATCAAATAATTATCCAGAGGAATTCACAGAAAGTTAAGACAAAATATTCATAATTTGGATATGATATGCTCCAGGGAAGATCAAACGTTATTTCAGAGGCTGTAAAAAATGAAAGGGAAAAGTATTCTTTAGAATATATAATCTGGCATGCTATGGAAGAACTTTTAATGCAATCCAGAGAAACTTCCTTTGATGAACTATAAAAAATGGTAAAGTCACATTCTACGGTAGGAAGCAGTAGGAATTACACCAGCAATTCAAAGCTGGAGGTTAAACAAGGCGGAGAAAAACGTGTCTCTCTGCTTTGGTGTCACCCTTATGGAACGTCACCTACTGTGTGTCTTTGGTCTGAGTATCTCATAAGCCAAGAGCACACTCCTTGCATCTGCACACGAGAAAGAAGTTTGTAGAGGAGGGGAATTTATGCTGGAACAAGATTTATGAAAATTAATATAGGTTCCTAATCTAATATAAACTAGGTAACCAGCAGCTCCCACCTCACTGTCTATGGGTTCTGGTCAAATCGATGAAATCAGGTGATAATCCAATATTAGAGTTACCCTTGTGGTGAATATTGTGATGATCCTTGAGTGTGAGGGGTGGAGAGAAGGATGGGAAATGATATAAAAAGAAATAAGGGGGGCAGGGAATACCAACATCTAAGTCCAACATTGGTACTTCTGCATAAACACTAACGCCTCCATGCGGGCTCTGTGATGGGTTGCCCGAGGTCTAGGATTTCCTCTGTGCCATTAACTGGGAAGTACTGGGATCATGAGAGCCCCGTGGATCTCTTTCAGGTGGAGCCTGAGGCCTCCCAGTACAGGGCAGGGCTCAGCTCTCATTTCATGGGGTGCACCCTAAGCTCTCAGTGCATTGGACAAGTGCAGCTCATTTGGGGTCGGTTTTGTTCCCAATGGACACATTCTAGTTGCCACCACTGGAGGAGGGGAGTGCTATCCTTCAGAACAAACAAACCACAGTCTGGCCCAAAGCGTCAACAGCGCTGAGGGCAGGAAGCCCGTTCCCGGACACGCCGCTCACCCTGGCCGACTTGGCCAACTTGGCCTGTGGTCAGATGCAGCTGGGGGCTGCTTTTGGATGGCCCATGGGTTAGGAATGGTTGTCTTTTCAAATTGTTGAAAAAAAGGTACAAAAAAATAATTTTGTGATGTGAAATTTATGGGAAATTCAAATTTTAGTGTTTACAAATAAAGTTTTACCAAAACACAGCCACATTCATTCTCTTACATGTCATCTGTGGCTGCTCCCAGGACAATGGCAGAATCGAGTGGTTCCCACAGAGACCACGCGGCCCTCAAAGCCTGGGGTACGTACAGTATGGGGCCTGGCCCTTTGCAGAAAACGTTTGTCAAGCTTTGCTCTAGAGACATGTCAAATGAGCGACCATTAACTTGGGGAGGGACCGCGACTGGCTTTAGCTTAACTCTTGGAAGGCATCCACTGCTTGGGGGTTTAAAGTGTTTTTCATTATTTCCTACACTCAGAGGTGGAGGTGGGAGGCGGATATGAGGGAATCCTGTAAAACAGTCACAAAGTTGGCTGTGACAATGGATAAGTGGGGGGGGGGGTAGGGGGTATGACACATTATTGCTATCTGAATAGAAAGACAACTGTTTACTTGATGGGCTAACAAGCCACTCCGACACCCACTAAGTGGAGCAGTTTTCCCCGAAGGGGCGTGGCAGCGCGCCAGCTCCCTGAGGCTTCCAGAGCTCTTCCAAAAGCACACCGCAGCCTTGGGGAGGGGGCTGCCCGCGAGGGTTCAAATGGCTCCTCCAGGTTCTCGTTTTCAAAAAATAAATAAGCCTCGAGCAGGCAGCGGTGAATTAAAGACTTGTATATGGCATTTATAAAACTTATTGATGGCAGGGATTGCAGAGGAGTTTGCACACGGTGAGTATTTATAGGGAGAGAATGAAAACCCACAATTCATACGTCAGAGGTGATGCTAGCAGTATTACTCTGTCCCTCTTCAGGAAGATGCTGATGGCACTGAAGGGTAGCATGGCCTTGGAGGCTGTCCTTACTGAGTTCCTCAGCTCAAAAAGGTGTTTACAGGTGACCCTCACTCACTGCCGCAAGACATTCCTTTCTCCTCCGAAGGCGGCATGCTAGGTGATTCATCCACATGCTAAAGAGAACTGAGATTCTCTGGATGGCGTATGACAAGAGGTATCTGCCCTTGGTCTTGTAAAACCAGGATACTTTTGGGGGAAGAGTGGGAAGTCATTGCGAGAGAAGGTCTACACTGGATGCAGGACAAGCCTGCAGTAAACACTGTCAGAAAATATTTTTGAAATAGAAGGGGTTTCATTAATTCTACTTTAGTCATTATGGGGAGAATTTTGAAAAAAAAAAAGATTAAAAATGATGTTTAAATGCTTTGCTTTTAGCATACTGGGGGTATGAAAAGATTATTTAATAATATTTTAAAATAATTCCTAATTTACTTCTCTGGTGTTGCTTGGGAATACGAAGTTTTTCATGGAAGTTGATCTCTGCTAGGTAATGTTTGTATAGTGCTGTCTAGGTTAAAAACTCTTTCGGTGTCTAAGTATCATTCGAACGAAAACCCTTATCTCAGTGCCTACAAGTCTTTTTAATATGTTGTGGGCTTACAATGGGAGAAGAAAGCTTGATAAGACTGATATTTTTAGGAGCATGATATGGTAGTTAAGGAGGCTGGGTGTAAATCTGAGCCATGCCATTCGCTAACTATGGGGTCTTGGGCCACTGGCTTAACCTGTTTCTTTACCTGTGAAATGGGGATTGAAAAATTCTGAGATGTTCCCGGAGCAGCTGCAGCAGGCCGGGGTGGGAAGGAGAGACAAGGGCGGTTCAGCAGCAAACAGGACCCCTGGAGGGACTGCTCCCACCCCTGAACGGGCACTGGGCTCTGCGTTCCCGTCCAGACGCCTCTGTTCTGACCTGGAGAGAGTGGCCGCTGGAGACTAGGTGCCGGGTGTCCTGCTCACACACGAACTTCCCGAACCGGGGCCCCAGCCAATCCAGAAGCAGAAAACGCTTCTTCCTTACGAACGAGGCATCTGCCCCAGAAGTGGCCCTGTGCCACTGCCACCGTTTCCACCCCCTTTATCTACAGCCAACGTTAATTCTTTTAAAACTACTTAGTCTTCTTCTCAATCCCATCGCAGAAATGCGCCCGTCAATCCCAGCCCAGCTGGCACATCTGTCTGGTCCACGCCCCGGCCGCTCCTGGGTTAGAAGGTGCGCCCCAGGGCGTGGGGTCCTTTCCCAGGCAGCCTGGGCTCAATCAACCCTTTCTTCCAGGAAGGCTTTCAGCCTGGAAAGGTGGTTGTTTAAAGGATGATAGTAACTCACTTCATAGTTGCCAGGTAATTAGATAAGCCCATATATAAAATGCTCAGAATAGTGGTTGTCACATAGTGAAATAGCACGGAGGATCTAATTTTTAAAGCAAGGCTTCCATTTTTCACTGAGTTCTCTGTTGTGGGCTTAGTTTTAGAGCTGAAATCATCCTCAGGGAGAACACCTCCTTTCCCTTCTTCCTCCTCTTTTTGATTTCTTATTCCCTCTTTTCTCATCTTCTCCAGAGTCACCTATTAGGATTTCTTAGACCATAGAGACTTCACCTTTCTCTTCCCTTCTCTAATAAAAGCATTAGTTCAAAGTCAACTGTTAAGACTGAGGTTCTACACTGATATCCAGAATAGCCGTCAGAGCATATGCACATACTTTTTAAGTCCTTAAAAGTGTCACATTTTAATTAGATGACATTTTAAAATAGAAAGATTGAGAAACTTCTGCTTCCAGCCATGATGGAGTAAAAGGGACAAGGTTTACTTTGTCTGAAACAACTAAAAAACTGGAAAAAATTAGTAGTTTTCAGACACTGGACCTCAGGTAGTTGAAGGGCAACAGAATATGCCTCCCCAAAATAGGCCTCTTTGTCATGGAATTATTTTGAGAAATTGAAGATACAGAAAAAGCTCTAAAATCTGAGTAGAAGTTATCTTTTTATAAAGGAATATACATTTATAAAGGAAATTTACATTAGAAAGTAGGCTTGTCCTAGGAAGAGAGCTATTGCAGGAGATAACTTTTTGACCTGAGAGGCTTCCTGCCTGGTAGGCAACCTCTGGTTTCCTCCTCTCACCTTCCTGCGAATTGACTCTCCACCCCCAACCCCAACCCAGTCCCTCAAACCTTTCTTTTGTCTTTAGCTGAAGATCGTATTTAAGGTGGTGGCTTGAGCCATTTTGGGGAGTTACTCTGTTTTCCTGGGAACCTCCCATATATATATGAGACCCGTCTGGAGGAAGTCCAGCCATTGTTAATATCATGAGAATGGTTTGCATGACATCAATATAACCTGGTAACCGAGGGGAGTGGACTGGGATGCGCATGCGTGAACAATGACGACTTCACTGTACTAGTCAGTGAGGGAGGTAGACACTGTTGAGTGAGCGTGTGTGCTGTGTGGCCGTCACATTCAAAAATGACTGACTGAGTAGAGCAATGAATCTGCATCAAATTTTGCATTAAGCTTAAACATTCCTCCATGAAACTATTCAGATGACTCAGAAGGCCGCAGCTGTGGACAACTGGCGGTTGGCAGCTTCATCAGGACAATGCGCCCACTGGTGCATCACATCTTGTGCAGTTTATTGGTGAAATATCAAATCACCCAGGTGACTCAGCCCCCCTACAGCCCAGATCTGGTGCCCTAAAACCTCTAGCTTTTCCCCAAACTAAAATAACCTTTGAAAGGGAAGAGATTTCAGACCATTGATGAGATTCAGGAAAATATGATGGGGCAGCTGACAGTGACTGGCAAAACTGTGTAAGGTCCCAAAATGCCTACTTTGAAGGGGACTGAGGCATCATTGTCCTTTGTATAATTTTTTTGTATCTTGTATCTTCTTTAATAAATGTCTCTAGTTTTCATAATATATGGCTGGATACCTTCTGGACAGACCTTGTATATGCCATCATTATTGTCTTTTATAGATGAGGAAATTGAGGGGTATAATAAGCTTGCTGGAGGTCACAAATTTGGGAAGTGACAGGACTGGAGTTCAATGCAGAAACTCTGGTTTGATATATGAGGTCATAACCTCTCCTTTTGATGACATGGATACCTAACCTCCTGCCTCCAGAAATAGGGGGATAACTTCCTGTAAGCCACTGGAGAGGATTTTTACTGGCTTCAACCCAAAATGGCTCCAGAACATAACAATCAGTTACCATTAGGAAGAATATTTAAATGAATATTAAAATTTCAAACAATTACCTTTGGCAGATAGCTTACAACATCCAGGTGCTTTAACTCCGGGAAGCTGTAAGAGACGCCCATTCATTTATGTGCTTGGAGCACATTTTGCACCTAAACTTGGCTGGCTTACCAGGACTCTACATGGCTGAAACCATGGATTACTTCAGAGTGTACCGATAGTGTTGACTTCTGTCCACAATTTGCAATTTGTGGGACCTACTTTCGAGAGTTCTCTCAGAGTATGATCAGCATAGAACTGGCGATCTTACTGACCATGTAGACGCATCCTAGAATGGGTCCATGGTCGCTGCTTAGAGGAAGAGCCTTGGTCTCTCTACTTTAGTTAGGGAACGTGGGCTCGTTTTCCAAAAATTTGCCAGTGTTTGCTGAAGCTTCCACGTTCAACATCTATCAGCAACTCAGAATGCCTGGCCCTCCAGCTTCCTTTTCAGAATAAAACTCTAACTTCTTTATTATCCAACTCCACAGAAAAAGGCCAGTGAGAGAAACCTTGATGGATCCCTTAAGCACTATGTAGTCCAGTCCTGTTTTGTGATTACTAGATACATGCGTACTGGACTAAACCCTATTTTACAGACAAAGAAGCCCTGTCTCAGAGAAATTGTCCACAACTCCAGTGCTAATAAGAGGAGGAATGAGAGAGTCCCACCCGACCCGCCTGCCCCCAGCTCAGCCTTCCCCGGGCAATGCCACGCCACAGAGCAGCAGGAGGAAACATGTGCAACGCCTACACACTTCAGCCTTGCACTGTTCTTAAAGAAAATCCGTAATTGTTCTCATAACTACCTGACAACCCAGAAAACCTATCTTTCGTCCTCTAAACCTAACAATAATCATAAAATTTGGGCTGATAAACACACAACACATCCTTAGGAAGCAAGACCTGCGACGTCATTCAAAACATTCTTTACAGCAATATTATAAATAATTCACAAGCAGAATGGTTATAGAAAGTAATAATAAAAACAAAGGCATCCCAGATTTTCTCCTATATTTATTGGTCATTTAATCTGCCCTCACGCCTGTCATTTATCTTTCGCCGATGCAGGTGAAGTGCAGTCAAAATATTTATTTATTCCTACAAATCCCAATACTGATAAACTCAACTTTTTATAAAACTGGCAGGGATTTTGGCTCTGAACAGACACAGCCATAGCTGAAGATACGGCAGTATTTAAAGATATGAAATATTAGTAGGAAAAAATTAAGATTTAAAAATGCACTAAGGTAAAGAATGTTAAACATTCAGTGTGACCATTTTGAGAAACTTAAATTTAATGGTTTAAAAAGATCAAGTTGCAAAGTAAATGAAAAGAGATAATTAAGATCCACATTCTTTAAGTATATGAATAATGTATATTTTACTATATTTAGAAGATACAGAAAACCATAAAAATACAAATTTCCCCTCTACACACTGACAAGAAATAATCTATTAATATTTTCATTTTCTTTCCAACTTCATGTAAATGCCTGTAAAAACACGTATTTGTGAAACTGGGATAATATTGCATTGGTTTTCTCCTAAGACTTCTTATTAAAATCATGCCATTAGCGTGTGTCTGTGTAGTCTTCAAAAACATTTTAGGAGATTCATTTTAAGGAAATACCTTTACATGACTAGACTTAAATGTATTTAACCATTTCTTCCTTTTTGGGAGGCAGATGTTGATTCACATTTTTCACAATTGTGTGTAACATTTGGATAAACATTATATAAAAAAACCTGTGTAATCTGTAATTATTTCATCGGGATATGATTTTAGAGGGGAAAAATCTCTGCTCAAGAACCACAAGGGTGTTAAAAATATTAATTTATTTTGCAAAATTGTCAGAAATGTCCCATCATTAAACAAAAACAAAATGTTATCAATTTTGGACATGATAAAATATTTTTATTTTTGTTTGTATTTCTTAGATTGGAAAGAACTTTAACATTTTTTTTTAATACATTGTACAATTCTGGATCTTCTTTTATAACCTGGTTGGTCATTATCTTTTACTTTCTGTTGTTGATTTTAAAAAGTTTAAAGAATATATTACATGCATGACTTTTACGTCAACAGTTTTTCAGTTTGTTCTCATGTATTAATTTGCTGATCTTTTTTTACTTACATGAAATTTTAATTGTTATATGGTTATAGCTGTCAATTTATCTTTATGCATATAAGATTTTTTCATTTAGAGATTAGAAAAATACTCTATTATTTTAGTATCACTTTTGTATGCATCCTTTCTCTGTGATTTTTGAATTATTTAATTCCTTGGAATTTATTTTAGCATCTAATGTGAGGCAGAAACTTAATTTTTCAAAACAATAGTCATATAATTTTCTCAGCATGATTTGCCGTCTTTTCCCATTAATTTCAACTGCCAGCTTTAGAATATACTAATTCTTATGTAAACAGTGTTTTGACATTCCAATCAATTTCAGTGACCCCGTCTTTTCTTGCACTAGTGAGGTACTGTTTTAATTATGATAGCTTTGCATTTCACTTTAACATTAGCTAGTGCAAAGTCTGTGCTTTCACCCTGGCCGGGCGGCTCAGGTGGTTGGAGTGTCATCCTGTACACCAAAAGGTCACAGGTAATATTCCCCATCAGGGCACATACCTGGGTTGCACGTTCGATCCCCAATGGGGGGCACATATGAGAGGCAACCCTTGATGTTTCTCTCTCACATAGATGTTTCTCTTTCTCTCTAAAATCAATAAACATATCCTTGGGTGAGGATTAAAAGAAGTTTGTGCTTGCGTTTCAATGGCAATCTTAAAACACACACACACACACAACATACGCACACTGAAAACACACTGTGCATCTACTAGACAGCTATTTAGCAACTAAATTCTGCCAGACATAAGTGTTCTCAATTTTGTTTATGTTTCCTGCCAAATCTTTACTCTTAGTGGGTCACCTATCGAGAACACAAGCCAATTCATACAGAAATGAGGTTTGTCCCAGGCAAAAAGAAAATTACGTCAAAACACACTCTCTGGGCCTCTGGTCAATGTGTTATTAAACGTAAGACACCCAGCTCACAGCAGGTACTCACTGTCTCCGGCTTTCAACTACCAATCCCAAGTTGAATCGCAGCTTTTATTTATGTTTAAACGTGATACAATTGACCTTTATTAGTTGTGGATTCCATATGCAAATCTGCCCACTTGCTAAAACCAGTGCTCAGTGTTGTGCCTGTTCATGGGCACGCACATGGGCTTGAATGGACACATTCCTGGAGGCTGAACAAGGCGGTGCTCTGCCTTCTTGCTTCACATCTCATGCTGCAAACAAATGTCCTTTTCACAGTCTACTCAGTGCCACACTTTTTTCATTTTTGCTGTTTAAATGGCCCCCATGCATCATGTTCTCTTGAGTGTTCCTGAGCACAAGAAGGCTGGGATGTGCCTCACAGAGGACGTGCATGTGTTTCATTCGGGTATGCGTTCTAGAGCTGTTGGCCATGAGTTCGATGTTAATGAATAAAAATATATACATTAAATAAAATGCCTTAAAACAGAAATACATAAAACAAGGTCTGTATGAGTTGATAAGTGTTGGAGCAGAGGGTCATAGGGACCTAACCCTGTATTTCCCCTGGGAGCAATGGTTCAGTATTTACTAGTTCAGTGTTTGCAGTGACTGTGTAAAACATAACTCCTGAGAATAATGAGAACCAACTGTAATTTATGAGCAATGGAAAACAGTTATCATGGTACATGAACTGAAGAATCAAAGGTAAAGGACAGCCTGGTAGCCTGGTTTCAGGGAGGATAGGCAGGGGTAGTGTGGGGTCCAAAGGAGAGCTTCATGTAAGTCTAGTCCCAATTCACCCAGTGCCATGGTGAACAGCTGTTCTGGACAGGGAGTGGTACTACGCTACCTGTATTGCACTTGGATATGTGTATCATGCTTGTATTGGCACTTGTATACTACTTGTACTGTGAAGATTAGCACAATTATTTTGTTAAGGCTCCTGTTTGTATTTGATCAAGATGAAAAAAACTACATATACTTTTAGAACAGACAATTCAGTTTCACACATGTAAAACTGAGCAATGTTCTTTTGTATTTGGATATGACAAGTTGAAAAAAGCAGCAGCTAGTCTATATTAATACAGACTAGAGAGCTATTCCAGAGAAATTATAGAATTAGAATAAATATTTTCTAAATTCTGATTCAAATTTATAAATTCTAATTAAATAAAATTCATTAATGTTAAAGCATATGATGAAATAAGCATCATTCCCTTGAAATGCACTCAGGTTGGCCAAGACAGGGACAATCATATTTAAATGCAATGTTTTAGAAGCATACATCTGAACTTAGAAATGAAAATCAGAAAAGATAAAGGCAGGTTTGCCCTGAAAGCTATCCAGCAGGAGAGCTGTCCACTAGTTCCTGACAAACAGAAAAGAAATCAATAAGGAAGAAGGATAAAGAAGAACAGGAGTCGGAAAAAGTTTTATTTTGGAATTTGTTCTTGGGCTGGATGGTCTCTAGAGGTTGACTTGATCAGAGGTTTAAGAACTGCAGTTCCAGGCAACAACGGGACCACTTAAACCAGCTTGGGTGTTAGGTGGACAGAAAGGAGCAGTGGGAAGTCCAACAAGGAAACCAGAGAGAAAGAATTACCACATTTGAGGGTAAAATAGGGCTGAATGGGAAATAAGGGTAGTATATGAAGCTATGCCAAGGTGAACCTTATAACATAAAGGTATTATAACCTGTGAATTGTTAATTGACATGTAATGAGATGTATAGTATATTGTTTTATATATATATATATATATATAATATCATGTGTATACTACAAATAGTCATTTGTAAAACATTTTGCATGCCCTTTGGTTAATGAATAATGGGTAACTAATACTGAAGAAAAGCATTGTAGGAGAAAAAGGAAATTGCCCAGTAATATATCTATTTTGATCATAATCTATTGCATAATTACTTATATATTTTTACATATATAATATTTACAACAGTGTATCATTGTTATTCCTAAAAATTATTCATCTTATGGTTGGTGGTTTCATGAGTACTACAGTCCCACACATATTTTACCACTTTCTGAGGAATTGGGTCCATCTCATTTCTGGATCCTGTAACATGTGGACTATTTGTCTGCTGGGTTATTTGATACGGCTGGGCTTGCATTATTGCTATTTTTGATTGTGTGATTCTTTTATTTCCCCTTCTTTGGAGTCCCTGTAGTGTTCATTACGGTTTCATAAACATGCTGGTCACTCAATAAATACCTGCTGAAATTTATTCCTTCTTTAGAAAGTTTCTTGAATCATTTTATTTCCTTTCTAGTCCACTGTGGCCCCCATGGTCCATCCCTTGTCCCTCCTCCTCCCTCCTGCCTAGACTGCAGTGGGGAGTGGTCTAACCAGCCTGGTCCTTCCTGGCTCTGCCGGCTCCAGGGGCGTGGAGGCGGGATATCTTGGCTTGCTTGGCAGTGATATGACTCGCAAGAAATTGGTTATTAATAAGTATTAAGGCCTCCAACGATGAACTTTAAGAAGTTGGAGCAGCGGTCCCTACCACAGTGTCTCACTGTTCTTTCTTACCTGTTGATGCAACATGCTCTGCGGAGAGAGAAAGGCAGGGGAGCCTCAGCATGCTGGGCATCGGGGACACTTCTGGACGTGCCCAGGGGAGTTAAGCATAGTAAGTGAGTAAGTTCAACCGACAGAGAGTGAGAAAGTTTCTAATCAGAAGATGCAAATCCTTAGATGAAGGAGAGAATTTCTTCTCAATCAGTTTCTACAACCATTTCCCATTTTCCACAATACGAATCTTTTGTTTCCATTGGGCCCATCTCTGGACAGTCCCTTGAACACTTTCCTGATGATTCCCTCTAACTACAAGGTCTTCGCTTTTCCAGGTTAAGTCCCACATCTTCCCCAGTGTCTTCAAAGATCATGCCAGCCCACAATGATGTTTTCACCGGAGCTTCCTCAAGTATTCTGGGACCTGTACAATTCACGTTTATGCAACATACTATTTGTGCTATGTTACTTAATACACAAGTGCTTATCTCATCACTTTCTTTGGTCCTTCTAAGCTTCTCACTGGGAGAGAACATGTTTTGTATAACCCATACTATTCATAAAAACTAATGATGTGCTTTATGTGCTTGCAGGTCTCAAGTTACTATTTAAATAATAGAATCAAATGCTCTCAAGGGGAGAATTAACTGACTTTATTTACCAAACTATTGTCTGATTTAGAGACTACTTCTTGATTCTTTAAATTTTTCATAAAAAATTTGTTCTATGTGACACCAATGATATACTTGCAGAAAATCAGTCACAATCTTCTATGGTGATATCTTATATGGTAGTTACGGAACAAGGGGACATTGCTGTCTAGAGGGCAGAAGGGACTTTTTTGGTGGCCCTCAGATTGAGAAGATGTTGCAGCAGCCTAAGTTATTAGGCTAAATCACTGTCCTTCTGATAGCCTGTGATAAAATTCAGTGCGGTAGTTAGAGTTTCAGGGCTTTTGATATGTCACTTCCTAGCTCAATGGCTCTAAATCTGTTTCCTAGCCCATAATTTAAAAGCATGACAACAACACTCACTTGGTAGGGTGGGTGTGAAGGTTAAATAAGATAATTCATATAATAGGCACTCAGTAAAAGGTATTTGATGATTATAATGTTTTTGATTATATTGTGGAACTTCTGTGAATATCTTTTGAAGGCATATTAAATGACACACAGAACTTTATTCTCAAACTGTAATTATCGCTATTATCTGTTCTTAAGGAGGAAATGGACTCTTATGAACATCTACAATTTGCCTGGCGCAGTGAGGTAAATCTTCCTCTGCTACCTCGTCTAACCGCAAGGTCACTAGAGAGGGAGCTTTGCCTGGCATCGGAAACATAGTCTCTGAAGACAAAGTGACTGGGTTCGAAATGCTGGCCATGCCCCTTATTTGACATGTAGACTTGAGAATATTGCTTAACTGCTACGTGACTTCCTTTGTGTACAATGTATGGTAGCCCAAAAAGAATGGTAAGTGCATCCCAGGAGTTAATACATGTAAAGCACTCAGCACAGTGCCACAAAGATGCTTAGTACGTTTGGGCTACTGTCTAGCTCTTGTTCTATGAGAAGAATACTGAAGCTCAGTTTCCTCACCTAAAGCGCCATCACCAGACCAGTAAGCTATTAGCTGGCCAAGTTAGATTCGAACTCAGATCCTCATGGAGTTAAAGCTCGTGTCTCATTATTGCTGTGCTGTCACCTTAGAATTTTTGTTTAATTTGATTTTTTTAAAAATATAACAAGCATACCATGGGCCATTGTCCTGTCTCTGTTGCAAGCTCACGTTTTTAACCATACAGGACATGAAAGACACCTTATAAATTATCAAGTCAAATATGCCACTGAACAGTCAAATATACTCTCCTGTGTCACCGCAGCAGTTATGAATATACTTAGAAAATTCCTTAGAAAATTATCCTTGGGCATCCAAAGTAAGTGCTTTCTTTCCCCTGTCAGAAGGATTCGGGTGAAGAGAAATCGCATGAAATAATTTGAGTAAGAAAAAGAGTCATCAGCCCAGTGGCCTCAATGGCAGGAGGAAACAAAACAGACCCAACAGCACCATCGGGGATGTCCCCCGGGCACCATGTGGTGCAGAGCGAGTGCCTGCTTACTTGCTTGACCAGCAACTAAACAGGATGAAAATGGGAATAGAAATAGAAAGGTTTGGGTTAAAAATAGTCTTTTAAATACTAAACAGCCCCCCCAATTTTTTTCTTTTTCTTTGTAAGACACCCCTTGGTATTAGAGTTAAGGCGATGGGCAATCATTTCCCTCTGTAACTCAGTAATCTGAGCCTCAGCTCGACAGGCGAGAGGCAGTGCTGCACAAGGAATAGCTCCCTCAAACTGAAGACACAAAGGGTTTCTTATATCAAATATACGTGTTTTCCTCTTGGGAAGTCTTGTAAAAATCAATGTCTTTGTGAGGGACATTTATCACAGCATATGATGTTCTAATGGTTAATAATAAGGGAATCAGAGGTGTGCTGATTATTTGCTTTCCTGGGGGTAATTGTCAAACAGCCTTTATGTGCTTTGCAAGGGCTGTAAAGTGGTTTAGCAACATGTTTAATTCTGAGCTAGTGGCACTGTGACTCACTGGGAGGTGGTGATGTACCAGGTTGATGGAATATGTATCTCGTCAAAATGTCAGGGATACAGTGTCAAACTATAAATAGATGCTTTTAGCAGGTAAAGTCTTGCATTGAAGCTGATGTTTAGAATTGTCTGGAGAGCATTTAAATTTGCACATAATTCTCAGTAATAATTGACAGAACATTTGTGTGATGTATGAATAGCAATGGGCTGGAGACTAAGATTCCCACATATTGGATGGGGAACTATGACATTTTTGAGATTGTTCTTGGTTTAAATTCAGTCACTGTTCTCTAGTTCCCAGAATATAAAGATGGGGTTTTTAACATTTTTCAAAACATAGTGGCTATTCCTACTAAATCTTTTGAGGAGAGAATGGATGTATGTTGTGCAGTCACACAGAGGATGCTAAAAAGAGATGAGGTCACCTGCATCCTGGAACAGGATGGAGAGGACCAATCAGTGAGGCCAGAAGCAGATAATGAGCACCCGAGAGGCGGTGTCCTCTTGGGGCTGTCAAAAGTAGCACACAAGTAAGTTTGGCAGAGCGATTCCAAATGGGCATAAAGCAGAACGGATAAAGAAGAACACGGTGCAGACAGACCCAAATCGTAGAACCTGGGTGCAGAAAGGAGCTGGAGACAGCACTTCCAGAGCCAGAACTGTGTCCGTCCTCAGAGGCAGTGACAGGTGGCCGGCACACTTAGAACAGAAGCCAAAGGAAGACTGAGATTTAAGAACTCAGGCAGCAACCCATTTCCCCACCCTTCAGCCACTGGCAGCCACCATTCTACTTGCTATTTCTATGGACTTAAATATTTAGATACCCCCCATCAGTGGTTGTTTAAAAGGTATACAGTTTCAGGTTTGCAAGATGAAGAAATTCTGAAGATCTGTTGTACAACAATGTGCCTATACTTAATAATACTGAACTGGACACTTAGAAATGGTTAAGATGGTAAATTTGTTTGTTTTAAAAAAAACCCACTTTTTAAAAAAGAAGTTAGGCAAAATGATGGGTGTTAGCTGTGATAGCTGCCTCGCCTTTTGTAACTGAAGCTGACAGGTCAATATTTTCAGCACCAAGGACAGAGCCTGGTGTTTGGTCCATAAACGTTCTCTGCACCGGTGGGACCCTTTCTGATGAAGTTCATTCCAGGATACACAGCAGAGTCCCTCAGGGCCCATTCAAGGCTTCTGGGGGATACATTTCAAATATATATATATTCAGGAGGGGTTCTGTCTCATTCTACCTGTTTAACCTTGGCACCTAGCATAATATTTGGTCCAAAGTGGATTCTTTAATAGAGGCTATTTTAAACTTGAGATAATTTACAATAAATTATGTGAAACTATACTAATGTTATTCCTCTCCCAAACACAGATTGCATTCCAAAATGCCTCATAACCTACGTGCAGCTGTACATTTGCACAGTCTTGGTAGAATGATAACCTGACAGACACAGGGGTGGGCAAAAGCAGGTTTACAGCTGTAATAAAATAATACAATAAATAATAATACAAGAATACACCCTGCTTTGCATACGCACAAGGGTAAACCCACTTTTGCCTACCCCGTATATCAGTAAAGGGACCGCTAGGGAGTGTCACATTTCAGGAAAAATGCCTGGCCCGCTGTTTTCCTGTTGGGTAGCAGGAACAAGAGGGAGGCCTGGATTAATCCAGGGTGAGATGCCACGCATATCTGCTCTTTTCCACCCCAAAATGGCTCTGTGTTTGCGGTCCACTATCGCTTCGCATGCCTTCCAAGGTGGTGCCCTAGCACAGTCCAATGTTACTTCCTGTCACCACAGCTGTGTGCATATAAGGGTCAACCCTTCTATCCTGGGTTGGGCGGCTCACCTTGGGGGCTGTCACATTGCACCAGCTGTTTCCTGTTCATTGCAGTTGTGGGCTCACCTTCTCTATGCGGTGCCTTTTTTGAGAGGTGGACAATAATTTCCCTGGGATGACGCAAGGGTTGGTTTGCCTGAAAGCATAGTAGTTGGCTAAGTATGTATGAATGTTCCTTTCAACTGGAGGGTAATCACAGTCATGCCAATCTCGTTTTTAGATGGGCAATGAGACAGGCTGGTGGGGCTGGACAGAGTCAAATGTTTTCGTGGAAGTTTGGATTGTGCAGCAATTATTTTTACTTATTCAGGTTTCATCTCTCTAAACTACAAACAAAAGTCACAGTGGAAAGTGGAAGGCTAGAATGCACAATTACTAAAAATGTTAGGTATCAGTTCATATTTTGTTTTCTCCTGTGTACAAATGAGCCAATCCAGTGACTAATGTCAGTGTGAAGAAAGATTGGAACTGGCAGCAAGTGGGAAGTTAATTTTTTAAAAAAAGCATTTGCTCACCTTTCCTTTGCCCTCCCTGTGCCCCAGAAGCCGCTCGCATTCCCACTCACCTTATGCCCCCCACTCATGGATGGGGGGCTGCCCAGGCCAGGACCATGGCCCCTGGCACAAAGCCCCAAGTCAACTTGATTACATGGAGGGATGAAATTTGGAAAATCCTAAATATACCAATGAATGAAGTTTGGAGTGTGTGTGCTTTTGGGAAGGGTCAGTTCTCTGGCAGGGCTTATGCCGAGGAGAAGCATGCAGCCAACACCTCTGGAACGGGTTCCGAATATTATTCCTGGAGGTTTCTTAATCCTGGCGGCACATTCAAATCACCTAGTAGGTTAAAAATACTGATGCAGAGGCTCTGTCAGTCAAAACATCTAATGGTGAATCCGGGGAACAGAAATAAAGTGGAACGAAGTTTCATCTGCAGTAATATTCTGCTTTTTCTTTAAAGCTTATAGAAGAGAGCATCTCTACAGTTTAAGCTTATCTTGAGCACATTATTTTTAAGCTAGTTGAGAAAGTTGGAGCATTATCATTTTAATGCTTTTACTTATTTTTGAGGATTTTCTATTTATTTGACTTAGTTTTGTTTCCCCTGAGCTTATTTTGGGCACATGGTTTCATTTCATAAATTCAAACTTTTGCCTTAAGCTACATGTGGGTTTCATTTCATAAATTCAAACTTTTGCCTTGAGCTACATGTAAATGTGAAGAGCAACATGCGAATTTTAAGTAGGTAGAAACCTCAAGAGAAAGAGCTGCCATCTGAAGCCAAAGCTAAGAAGTCCTTATTTATACAAGGTTGGCTCTCTGGCCAATTTAGAGAGGGAAGGGATAGTTTTGTTTATGCCCAAGGAACAAAGATGCTTTGACAGAAGAAAAAAAAACAACAACAGAGAATCCTTCCTAATAAAGTCTGTGTTTAGTGATTCAGGAGGCAGCCACAACAGAGAGATTTTAACCGTCAGTTTGTGAGCAAACACGTGAGCAATGAAAGCAATAGTGCGCCCTTCATCCTGCTGCCTCGGCATCACCGGCACCTGAGGGGAGGGAGGCCCAGGAGGTCCTAGCACGTGACCGCTGGATGTGATGTGGGTGTGCATGGAAGCTACTGATGCTGCAAAGTGCCACACATGGGCCGGGTTCCAAGTGTCCTCAGCCTGCCACCATGTCCCCACATTCCAGTGGAGGCCACATCACCATGGTGCAAAGCATGACTCCAGGAACCAGACAATCCGAGTATCAGTACTGGCCGTGCCTGTGACTGGCCACAGGACCTTGAGGCTTATTTTCCTAATCCTTAGCTCCCCAGTGGGCCCCGGGTACTGCACGAAGCTCTTTCAGGAGACGTAGGTGGACTGTCCGTGTGCCCCATGGACGGAGCCATGACCGTGGCTGAAGAAGCCCCATGTATTATTCTGTTGTACCTTCCAGGATTTCTCTGCCAAGCAGGTTTTCCCTAACACCAAAGCCCATCCTAAGCATTAAATAAGATGCTTAGGGAGGCCTGTTAATTCTCTCAGGTCGCGAGGGGGACATGCAGGGCTGCTGTCCCACAGCCAGCCTAGACAGACGGGAGGAGACGTGTCAAACTGCAACCGTAAAGCTGGCGCTGTCACCCTGGAGAACCAGAAATGCTGAGGATCTTCCTTCAGGTGCTAACTTCGTTCCGGGAGTGACGTAGCCTTGGGGATGCAGGTTTACTGTGCTAACTAGGAAGAAACAATTAATGCTGCCGCCTGAGTCGGTGTATCAAGGGTGGACGTGCTGCCCTTTCCTTCACAGAGATGAGTGCACACAGTAAAAACAACAAAGAAGCACCCTGCCAACATGGCACAGGAAACCGCACGTCCACCAGGCTGTCTCTCCGTCTTGGCCCTGAAAACTGTCGCCCTGCCCCCCAACTTCCACTTCTACTGAAAGTTATTAACACTCCTGTTAAACAGTATTACACACCATTCCCGCCTCTTTTGAATACCACTGATGTTTCTATTAAGTAGTACTCAATACTCTTTCTGCCTCCACTAAATATGATAGTATTTATATGAAGAATAAACAAATTACAGAGAACTATGACACAGCGGACAGCTGTGTATCGCCCAGTTTTCGGGGAAACAGCCTCAGCATCACCTTGGGGGCCTCCTGTGGACCCGGGAGGCGGTGCTGCCCCACTCAGCTTCTAAGACTGTGGCCAGGTCCCTTCCCGGTTCCAGACCCTGCCCTTTTTCGTCTTAGAGAACTGACATCTTCCACTTCGGTGGCCTCCACTAGAATGATGGTGAAGAGAGGGGTGGGCAATGTCCTGTGAACCTGCAGGGTAAAACATGCCCTAGAGAAGACCAAAGCAAGAAGGTGGCAACTGTACGTTCTCTCTGCTTCTCTGAGAAGTACCTCTTGTGCAACCCAGGAAACGTCTTTCTCCAGAACCTGGGACCATTCCTTCAAAACGCAGGCATGAAGAAAGACAGGGCCCTGTCTCCCAGGCTCTGCCAGCGGGTAGGAGGCTGACTGCCACAGGGCCAGGTAACGAGAGAGACGGTCCCTCAGACGGACCCATGTTCCGGCAGCGCCTTCTCACGGGCTCACCCCGGTGCGTAAAGGCTCTCCTGCCAGTGGGTCAGTGCAGTGGAGTCTGCGCGCGCTCGCTCTCCTGTTGCAACAATCCTGATGCTGCTGCGACATCCTGACTGAAGTCTTCCTTGCCATTTGCAACAAACAGCTGGTGCAACTTTTCTTTCACCCGTGTGCATGAACTAACCCTGCCTGTTTCCTCTTGACTCACGTGACACTGCTCTCCTGAATCTGGGGTGCACCATCCCTGCAATTTCCTCTATGGTCGACCCCATGGTGCAGCCCTAAACCGCTTAATTGTTGAGTTCTTGTATGTTTTTGAACTTCATATAAATGAAATTACACTGTATATTTCACATTAAATTACAAGAATAAGCTTCACCACCTGCTGAAAAAGAGTTGGATATAGGAAATTGTTACCAAAGTAATCATGTTTTTTTCATAACTCTGTAAGTAAAAGAATAGGCCGAGAGCCAGGAAAATGAAGAATATTTATTAAAAAACAAACCTAGAGGATTCCTAATCCTCTAAATCTCACTGTAATTATACTGTCTCCAAGCATTCCTTGACACTGAATTTCTGCATCATGTATATTCAGTGGTCCCTGCTGGTGCACAACTGCAACTATCCAAGATAATCAAGCTTTTCCTTAGCTTCATATTTTAGAAGAAAAAATAGTGACATATTAAGCAAATTAACAATTCCCTTTTCTTTTAATTAGATTCCAATATATTCCCCATGTAACAATACCATGTGCACAATGACTAAAAATCTCTAATTGCAGTTGTAGTTCCTGATTTCACTGAGGCCCGGCCGTCAAAGGCTTGTTGATGACACAGAATAACTCAGACGAGAGAGGCCTAAGTGAGAGGTGGCGCGCAGCTCCAGCAGGACCGGCAGGACTTGCTAGCTGAGCTGGGCTTTAGCAACATAGGCCCCCGCAAAGCCCTAGACAACACCTGGCGGGGGGGCGTGCTTCCCTGGCATGCTCGCGTGGGTGTGACGCTCGTCCAAGGCTGCCTGCCAGGTGTGTCCTACAAGGGTTTTCAGTCGGAAGGCGCTATGATGTTGAGAGCTCATCCATTCTAGGCTGCGAAAACAATTCCAAGCACTTAAAGCTTCCTGCCTCCCTGCCATGGCCCTGCCAGGCAAGAAACAGCACTGCCAATGTGCCTTGAGGATCATATGCAGATAATTGGTCTTATATTCATATTTTGGGCACTACAACAACTTCTCAACTTTGATCATCCAGCAGTTGGATTAGTCTTCATAGCACTACTCAGAATGTATTCTACAAAGGTATACTTGGAATAAAATATGACCATGCATTCTTTGAAATAGTCAGCTTCAGCATCAGTTGCGTATTTAAAATTATAATTAAAATGTAGTGCTGGACTGATATTTATGGAAGCCATCAGCTGTAGACTATCTTCACTGACCCCAAAGTGCTTTCAGGGTATGTCTGTAGAGGGAATACTGTTATACATTTTCATTTCAACAGCCATGTAGCTGTTCTCTCTGCCTGTTCAAAACATTAATTTCTTGCGACTTCTTTCATATCTCTGGAGTGTCCCAGCTGGAAGCAAAAGCCATATATTTTCTGCAAATATAACAACAGAGATTCATATTTATTGTTGGGGGCAATTAGCAAACTCTGCGAAGGAAAAAAAATTCTCATATTTTCTGCAGCAAAATGCCTCTGAGACTAATTAGTACATTCCTTATTATAGCTGCTTTTCTAGCTACTCGGTGAAATTTATAACTGACATTAAGTGTCAAACTTTGGAGTTGAACATGCCCTGACTTTGCTGAGTTCGCCATTACCTGATTAGAATAATCACAAGAGAACATTTACAAGTGCGGTAAATAGAATGACAAAACCCACTCAAATGAACATCTCCTGAAAGAGAAGGATGTGGCCCAAGGGGAGACCCAAGTCTTCCTGGCAGAACTCGTCCTTCGTGATGGCTGCCTGTTTTAGGGTGACACTGAGGCTGGGGACTGTGGGCAGACTCCTGAAATTTACATCACATAACCACTGCCACTTTGGGCTCAGCAAAGTGAAGGGTTCTGGAAGCTGAACACGCCCAAGTCAAATGTTTTGGCCACATCAGAAATAAATTTCAATTTCTGTCCATTCTTTTAGGCCTTAATCCTGTCAAGGCTATGAAATCTTCCTCTCTCTCCCCCCCCCCCCCTTTCATATGGCACACACAGAACCGAAATGAGCATCCTTATCTACAAAGGGAAATCCTGACATTGATCAGTGCTTTCCAAACTTGCTTGACGATATGATTAATGGGGATGTTTGTTAAAAATATAGATGCTCTTGCCTCTGAGGAGATTCTGATTTTATAGTCTGGAGTCAAGACTAAGAATCTATATTTTTATCAAGTTCCCTGGTAATTGTTTTGATTTGAAAAGTAGAAAAATAAGGGACTGAATGACTCCTTTAATTTGTTCCAGTTACAAAATTCCAAAAAACCATAATCATTGCCCACACCAGATGCTCCCTTAAAAAAGTAAGAGCAAAACTTTTTCTTGATTGTTAAACAGATTGTTCCCCAAAACTGGTAGACTCGATTTGAAAGGAAAAAAAGATTAGCTAGGGAAGCCTAAAAGTGCTATATCGAGTCCAGTGGCTAAACTTTGCACCCAGTTACCATGACAACCTCCATATAAGCTGCAATGTAGAGAAAATTAGTTATTAACCTACATGAGCCTTTGCAGGAAGAGAGACCTCTTGCATGCTGCTGATTTGGGCTTGCATTCCTGTCAGTTCTCGTGGGTCTCGCTAAGATCGCAAGTCTCCTGCCTTCCTCACAGAGTCATGTGACAACCCAGAGAGAAAATGAGGGCTAATGTGAGACTTGCGAGTCCTCAGCCCTTGGGTCAGCAGCTGTGCCACACTGTGCATCGGAACCTCTCTTCATACGCGAGAAAGCTCAAACAAGGGCAGGCAGAGCCCCTGCTCAGGGACGTGTCTTGACGTTAATAGTGTGGGAGAGGCTTGTGATAAGTTTCAAATACTTATATGACAATTTGGTTTTGAGCACGTGTTGAGCCTTCGGTAAACCTCAGGTGCCAATCTGCAGAGCCATTATATTCGCACGTGGGATCTTGTTAGCCCACCGCAAGGTGATCAGGGTTCCAAACTTGACTAGCGTGTAGCAGTTTTAAACAGTAGTTTAGAGCTCTCTAGGGGGTTGGGGACATCTGGTCCAGAGTCTGTTGTAAAAATGAGGAATATAAAGCCGAGAGAATGGAACAAATTTTGCCAACATGTAAAGACCGGCAGAGACGCAAAGTCAGTGCTCCTTATACTATTCAAGCTGCTTCCCACACGATTCTCCACAAGCAGAATACTTTCCACCGTTTCGCTTCACTGAGAGAACGCGTTCTCCATTTTGTGTACTAGTGCTCGGCCAACAAAGCAGGTACAGCCCACTGGCTTTGTGCTCGGGGACATGTGTCCAGCCCTGTGCTCCTGCTTTACCTCCTCCTCCCAGGTCAGAAAGTCCTTTACGTTCTGTGGTGAGGCAAACAGTAACGTGACAACGCTAAGGAGGTGTCATCCATGACACCTTTACAAGCCTGTAAACATTAGGATCTGTCACATAACCACACACGGACTTCCTGCTTTTTCTTGGATGGCACTTCCAAACATATCTGCTTTCAAACATCTCTTTATGAAAAGGCTGTTGCTGTTTCCTTTCACTATGGATAATTACCAATCCTCATTCTTCAGAATTAAAATGATACAGATTGTTTTAGGGGTGGTGTTCACTTGTAACTTAACTGTGATGATGAGAATATGAAACAGGTTATTACTGATGGCAAGTACAAAAAAAATGGTAACAAAGGCCCTGGCCAGGTTGCTCAGCTGGGCATCATCCTGGTATGTCAAGGTCGTTGGTTCGATCCCTGGTCAGGGCACATACTAGAAGCAACCAATGAATGCATATGTAAGTGGAACAACATCAATGTTTCTCTCTCTCTCTTTCTCTCAAATCAATTAAAAATACGTAACAGAGATTAAATAGTCTAGAAGGAGGAGAGGTTGAGACCGGGACCCTTGATTGCTCTGAGAGTAACACGGTAACCAGAAGCATTTGCTTCTCCCTGCAGTGGCCTCAAAGGCGCAGGGTTGTCCCTGGAACTCGGGGGAGGAGGAGGCAGGGGCAGGAGCCCTGATGGGCACCTGTGGAGAACTTGCACCTCGATGGATGACAAACTTGAACAGGAATAACATCCCACAGGCCATTTCATGATTCTCAATGTCAGTAATAACCTGAAACATGTTATAATAGGATATTGGTGGGGCTCTAGGGTCTGTTTGGGGCCAAACGATGCAGAGAAAGCCAACCATTACAGGCATGAACCCGACATACCCCACGGTGAGTATCACAAAGCTGGGGAAAGGAGTGGGATTCCCAAGGATCATTGATAGTATTGGGGACAAAGCTGGGTGTCCTATGGTCTTGCGAGAGTGACAGTATACTAATAGCAAATGTGGCTCCCAAGGCTGGAAAATTTGGGGACACTAGCGTTCTAGTGTCCCACAAGATTGTCATCATGGGAGTACCTGCTGCACACACATCGCACTGTGTTTCCTCTGCGTGGGGCTCGGAGATGAAGGAGGAGAGCTAACAGGTAGAGACACATGACTGACTGGCTGGTAGGGAGGCGGCGGCTCCCAGAGAAACTGACTTATCTCTGACGCTGAGCTCTATCTAGCTATCCGTGGTATCTGGAATTTTCCACTGTACCTTCTGTACTAGCTCTCCAAGGGCCCACTCTCTGGCTGTAGTAAAACAATTTCTTGTATTTTGAAGGTTTTTGTTCAGGATGGTCCATACAGGGCAATTCACCAGTGCAAAAACAGCACTCTCAGGCCACAGCTGAGAAAGGCAAGATGTCCTTCATCTGCGCGCTGCTAGGTTCGGGACTGCGTCCAGGGCGGGCACTGCTCTGTTTTAACAAGAGCTCAGTGTAGAGGTCTGTTAGCAAAGGGTCTCAGTCAAGTTCTTCTCATGATCTTTCCTTTCTTGACCGTAAATGTAGTATCGGTGTCTGGAGAGTTTCCTATTCAGGAAGAACATCTGCACAATTCCAGAAGGCAGAGTTTCTGGAATCTCCAGCTCAAAGTTTAAGTAAGAAATGCACATCAGAAAACAGAGGACTTTCAGGAGGTTGGTGTTACAAGACCCACATATAGATGTTCAAGGGATTCCCAGGCCCTCAAACCACATCCAACTTCGCCCAGGGGGTTCTTCTGCCACCAATCAGAAAACAAACACCTGAGCTGGCAGCTACGGGGTTCCCCAAGGCACCTTGCCGAGGCCAGGCGGTGCCACGTGGGCAGCTCACAGCGGGAGGAGTTGCCCAGGCCCCCTCCCCCAGCCTTGGGCAGCCAGGGGGCGCCGTTGCCCACAAGGTCACAGCATTTCTTCCCGCACTTGGGGGGCAGCTGCCGATTCCTGATCAAGGAGAGGACGCGCTCAAGGGGCAATATAAATATAAAGAAACAACGATTCATCATAACAAAACAACAGATGAATATTTAAACTAATTTAAGTATGACCAATGAGCTGCATAAACTGTTTCATTAATCACTCCGACACACAGAGCAATGTTTCATGGGCTCAAAACTATGCCACCGAAATTCTGTAAAACTTGGTCACCGCGCACCTCTCCCCGCCGACCCCGGGGAACCCCATTCCCACTGGATGCTGCACTGTCTGTCACTCATGAGACCCTTGTCTCTTCTTGTGACGTCCGGGCAGGGGAACGGGGACGTTGGCATGGGGGTTCCCAGAGGAGCTGTGGGGCTGGGATTTAGTTGGGAACAACTTGTCTCCACTTTCTAACGCCCTTACAGTAGCCGTCGTGGCAGGGCTGTGTGACGACGAGGACGGCAGCGACGGGGATGAGACCCGAAGACGTGACTGCACACGACAGCCTCGGTCTATGCCCGCCTGTGGGGTTTTTAAAGGTTCCCAGAAGCAGAACCCGGGCGTCCTGCTCAGGGGAACCTGCTGTAAGTTCCGATTTCAGTGTGAAGAAGCTCTCCCTGCCAGCGGGATTTCAGAAGGCCGTTCCCGCCGTCGTTTCTGTCACACTGACGGCCTGGCGGAGAGCGTGGCTGGGAGGGACGGCAGACTCGGGGCTCAGGGGAGGGGCAGGCGAGGACAGGCTGGGCAGCCATTTGCGGAGTTCATGGGCAAGGCTGAAAGCTCCGTGCGTGGCACTGAGATGGTAAAGAAAAAATGGGGCTGTGCCAGAAAGAGCAGGGGCACCGATGGGACCCGGCGTCCCTGGGCACCAGTCCCTGTGGCAGCCGGCCTCTCCACAGGGGGTGCAACACTGGGTGTCGCCCAGACTCCTGCACATAACTGGGTACAGTCAGTCACACATAATTCTTAGGGCCTGGGGTCCATTGTTTTAAAAGTTCCTTCGTTGTGATCACGAAGCCCTGATTAGAGCCCTCATGGCAGGTTTCCATGTAATATTTGGATTTGGGGGGCCCTTGAAGGGGGAGGGAAGGGAGCAGCAAGGGTGACTCTTCGAGGATGGCGTGGGGCAGGGAGGAAGAGAGGGCACCTCTGAGTCCCACCGAATGGCCCCCCGGCCCACGCTTCCCACCCACAGAGCAGAAGCAGGCGGCTGGTACTGCCCCTGTGACAACAGAACATGGAAATGCTAGAGCAGGTGCACAGTGTCCAATTCCCCTCCCCATGCCCGCCTCGCCCGCCAGCCCTGACTCTGTCCAGCTTTGGGATGACCGCCAGGGTCCTTGGGGAACGCTGTCCTGACTCCCCAGCTCTGAGGGAGTCACCTGCTCTGCGGCCCTGGCTGGCTGCCATCTGTACCCTGGAGGCTAAGCCCTGAAAAATGCACACAGTGGCTTCCCAGCTCCCCAGCGCATCCCCAGGGGCGGGCTCGCACACTGGCACGTCGGGATGCTCAACAATGCTTGTTCAACCCACCGAAAAGGAAGCCCCGAGTTCCTCGGAAGTCAGGCGCTCCTCCGCCTCCTGGAAACCCGTCTGATCTCTGAGGATGCAGTGTGGGGGGCCCACCCCCAGGAAGCCTTTCCAGCGCCTTCCCCCCACATACAGATTGCCCCTGTCTCCTGTGGCAGGGAGGCCTGTAGCCTCTCACAATTTATTTTACTTATTTACAAGACTGTCTCTTCCGTCTAATCAATAAGCGCTGTTAGGGTAGACGGCATGTCTTATTGTTCTTTTGTGTCCCTAATACCTACTCGACTGGCTGGTGCATAATAGGTATTCCCTGTGTATCTGATAAATTTCATTGACTTAACACTGGGGAAGCGAATCCCTAAAAGCCACCTCACTTTGATTCTGAAACTGCTTGTCCAAAGATCTTGGTGGTGTTTTCTTTCTGGTTTTATTGTTCAAAATTCACTTGACAGTCAAAGAAGGCAGGGAAATACTATAAGACAGGTGTTAATTGAGGACGTGAGGCACTTCCCCCTTCAGGTGGGCACAGGGTCATGAGGAAAGACAAGGTTCATTTAATACCCAAGTCAGTGACTGTCGGTCTGCGTGTGGTGTGTTCTCAGGGGTTGCCTGAGATGTACCCCATCCTAGTATTTGACCTTTTCAGTTTTTCTCTCATTACGGCAGCGTCCGGTCCTGCTGGGCCACTTTCTCACTATTGCCTCAGGAGACAAGCACATTGTGTGTTTCTACAAAGTAGTTTGAAGAAAGGTAATTAAAGGTGTTTCGTGTAATAAAGAAAAATATAGTTGCTTTAGCCTAAGCCAGGTTCCTCAGTTTTAAGACAGGCAATAAATGTATCGAAGGGAAAATAATTATTGTTTTACTGAAACTGTGGGACACACAACATAAAACTCCCTCCTTTAATCGCTTAGTCCTTCTAATATAAACAAAATAATTGAATAAAATGAACTATGTGCCTTTAACTAGCATATTTCTTGACCAGGAACAATATAAATTTTCAGTGAAGATGATTTATCAGTAGAATGAGAACATCATAATGAAAGTTCAGTGACTCATCCACACAATCAGAACTTGTATTCCCCCCACCCCGCTTCTATGTTTTGGGGAAAATATGTCTGCCTGGAGCATATGGGTACAGTAACCTGAAAATGCAGTTAATCTGAGACCAGTGATAAAAATAAGACAGAATTCTCTAGGTTTTCTTTCTTTTGGCCAAAATAAGAAAAAGAAACAATTTTGAAAAGCAGGTCTTAATTGTGTGAGCCTGGTACAGGGTTCAGAACTTCCTTTCCATTGCTTTGGCACGCTAGGCGCTGGGGAGGAAGGTTCAAGGAGAGTGAAGGAGCTCTGGCCTTCCAACGGGCACAGTCCAGTGTGAGGACTGACCCGTGAACTACTAAACAGACCATGAGCCTCGATCACGTGACCGCAAAAGGTGAAGCCGTGGCTTGTGGCGGTTGGGTGCTCGGAGGAGTGAGTACAGAATGTAACGAATTCCCTCTCTGAATGCGGGAGATCAAAATGAGGCGCTGAAGAATAGGAAAGCTTGCAGGGGGCGAGAGGAGGAAGCAACAAGCCGCACCCTGAGTGGGAAAGCCCGGGAAGGCTGGGAGGAGATGGGCGGCCTGCGTCCTGAAAGAGAGAGACTTCCAGACTGATGCTGGTACGTGCCTCTGAGGAAGCCAGACAGGAAGGCTGGGTGCACTGGGGAAGGAATGTGAATGCCATACTGAAGGAAAGACCTTGCGAATTCTCTGGAACTTATTTTCACATGCATAAAAGATCAGTACGTGCACCCACATGCTATGTCCAATAGTATTCACAGCCCAGCTCTGTTGCAGGCTGCGCCAGGCTCAGGGAGGCATGCAGGTAAACCAAGAGAAAACCAGACACTTGCCACCAAAATAATGC
Organism: Pteronotus mesoamericanus; assembly: GCF_021234165.1. Lineage (NCBI taxonomy): Eukaryota > Metazoa > Chordata > Mammalia > Chiroptera > Mormoopidae > Pteronotus > Pteronotus mesoamericanus. The sequence continues at coordinate 78,726,157 of NW_026555329.1, read as the reverse complement.
TAACAATTTCCAAGCGTTTTTTATAAAACTTTGCATTGCAAGGGACCTTGAGTTCACTGGGCTTCCCATTCTGGGGGCTGGGACCCACTGTTTTCCCCCAACCACTGTTCAGTTCAGGAACATGAGCTACTCCAACAAGTACACCCTTGGTTAGATGCAAGCCCAGCCTCTGAGATTATGTGATGTTTTGGTGTGAGAGTCAGAGTCTGTGCCACAAGTGAACGTACTAGACAGCCATCCGTGTGACAAAGGCCTGGCTTAGAAACCACTGTGGAGGATGTGCCTGGATATTAGGAGCTATTGATCTTGGTCACTTTCTCTACCAAGTAAAGAGATGCCTCAGATTTCCTCTCCTAATGAACCCAGCATGCTCAGCGTGGCCTCAAATACCACCTCAGCCCCTCAAACACGGCATCTTCACATTTTCCATTTGCTCCTTGTTCTGCATGACTCCAGTTCACTGTGTGATTCTTTTTTTTCCTTAGCTGTTAGTACTTGGTTCTTGAATATGTTTTTGAAAATTCAACCAACAACAAGCTGATATTTATTGTCATCCTTTACAAATGGATTTTCTGCCCCTCGGCACAGATAATCACTCGATTCTATCGTATGACCATAAATATTACAAGGAAGTAAAGTGACATTAACAAATTATGGGAACTTGACCACTATTATCATCAGCCTGCATTTACAGAGTCCTTATAAGGCACCTGGTACCAATAGCTGGATAAATCAACAGTTAGCTGCAATTGCAATTAGGCCTTGGGTCTCTCATAGATATTCATAAAGTCACTGAGATTAGATACGAGATTGGTGCCAGAAATTGCAGGTTCTAATCACGTTATTTTTCATAATATGATGAAAAACAGTTTCTAGGGAGCAGAAAGAGCTCCTGGGGTGCTCTGAGAGATCCTTGGAAATCTGCGTGCATTTGAGAATGATTTTTCCTTTCTGTCTTGGGTGAGTTTTAATAGGAAACATTTGTGTTCTATGAAATCTTGCACAGGAAGATTAACAATGTTTATCACTGTCATTCACAAAAACACAACAGCTTGGGCCATTAGAATTGTGGGTAGCCAACCTTGCTTTCTTTTACTTGTCCTGAAACAACATTTTCCACAAATAGGATGTGTATTTGGAAGGGGCTTAAATGGACTACAATTAAGCTCTCCACTCTCTCCAGCTGACAGTTTCAGAGTCGTTCCAACAGAGATGGGAGTCTGCTCACCCGCACGGTGGACGGCCTCCTTGGCAACGCCCGCCTGGCTGATTACTGTCTCAACGGTTTCAGAATCTAGATTCTAGTCATGTACAAGTTACCAGTTAGATGCTATTTAGATTCTTAGTTCTGTTTTCGATTCTAAAACTAGAATGTGTGTACAGAACAGATTTTAGCTAAGTTTTATTGTTTGTGGAACCAACTTAAGATTCCACTTTGATTCATATCATTAATATTCTTCTTATCATATCTGTTTAGTTACTATCAATTTTTAACATAAGCAGCCTTTTTATGTGATAGGAAAACATTTTAACAACTCCAAGTCCCATAGAAATATGAAGAATTTTTAATACCTCCATTATATCTGCTTATCTTTGAAATATTTACTAAAATGCAGTTTCTTTGTTTCCTGGATGATCTGTGATAATGACAGTTAGTTTCATAATACCGGGTGGGCAAAAGTAGGTTTACAGTTGTAACACAAATACATAATACAATAATTAATAAATATAAGGATAAACTCTGTTTTTCATGTACTCAAAGCTGCAGACCTACTTTTGCCTAACTCTGTATATTGATATTTTTTCCTGAAAAGATTTAATTGGGGAAAAAAACGTTCATTTCCCTATTGTACATTTCTGGGACCAAGGGGGGCAGCGCGCCCGGATGAGAAGGGGACTTGAGACAGTCACGGCAGGGCTGCGGCTCGGTGGTGCCGCCAGTGTAACTGGCCACCCACCCAGAGACCTTGAGTTGGCGTCTAGGACATCATTACAAAGCAGGACAAATGCGCTGCATTTGAGGAATTAGCCTTCCTGAATATTTCTCTTTAAATCCCCAAATGAACAACAAGACTCTATTTTTTTTTTTTTTTTTGAGAATTTTGGAAAGGGGGATGCTTCATCCTTGGGGTCAATGAGTCATGAAACATGAATAATCGGACAGATCTGTTGAAGAAAGAGAAAGGATTTCTAGAAATATACCGTTTCCTGGAACTCTCTCATTTAAATGCTGTAACATAGGACCCAAGATCATTTAAAAACCAAGGTGAATAGGGAAAAGATACCTTCTTATCCAACAACCAGAAATCGGATACAAACATGCGAAAACCTTAGCTGGCTAGTACGAGTATGGTCATTTTTCCTTCTCTACATTTCTCTGTATTTCCCAACAGTTTTACATTGAGCACAGATGTGTTTTAAAACCAGAAGAAAGGGGTTCTCTTTAAGCAAGGAGTTCCCCTTGTGAAGCCTTGCGAGCTGCTGCTCCTTTTCATCTCCCCGCCTCCGCTCTCCTCAACCACTTTTCCCAGATAAGCTAGACATCCACCGTTTGATGTGAACTTGCTAAAAAGCACTCACGGGCTGGGGCTGGCTTCACTGGAGCCTCTGGCCGACTTCAGCCTTGAGAGCCAGCAGTGGGAAGCAGCGCCCTCAGGGAGACCACCTGGCCAGTGCTGTCAGAGCAGATCGAGCATCCCGCATCCCGCTCCAGGCCAGAGGGCCGGGCACAGGGGTCACGGCCAGCGCCGTCTCTGGACGGAGGTCACGGGTCTGCGGCAGAAGCAGGCTTCCTTGGGCAGAGACAAGCCCACCAGGTTCCTCTGCAGATGGTACAGGCTTCTGCAGGCCGGTGCCAGAGAGTTGGAAGTCTTAATTCAACAATCATGGTGGTATGTGCTTTTTATACCATTTGGAGCCAAAAGTAAATAGGACTGCACGGCTCAGTCACAGGGCTCGTTGGTTTTCTTGGCTTCAAAAAACTTTCTTGTAAATGGAGTTGTAAGGGAAGCTTGAAATCAGAGGCAAACAGCCTCTTTCATTAGGTGCTGATACCATGTTTTTGGATAAAGTGAGCTGGTGAATTGGAAAGGATTAGGGTTGGGAGTCCATAAATACTGCAAATAGGTATCCTAATCCACCACATCTACAACACAGTGTTGAAACCTCTCACCTGGAAACTTTCATTTTGAAAGCTGCTTGTTAATCACTGTTACTCTGAATAAAAATCCCGAAAAGTATCGATTTTCCTACCAGTGCTAAGGCAAAATATATGCAGAAGGACCTGCCTCTGAAGCGAAAGGCCGTCTGGGGATGGAAGAGGCACGTGTCCGGGCCTGGGGCTGCCCAAGGGAAACCTGGAAATGGGACTCACTGGTTCCAGGTCCGCTGGGCACGGTGGTTCAAAATTAAGTAATGCTAAGTAGTGGGGAGGCTCTAAATCACATCGGACGTCAGGTTGGGCATCACTTGCACAGGATGCAAGCGGCACAGAGGCGCGTGCTCTGACCCTGGTCTCAGCGATGCCCTTGGACTTGGGCGTGTTCCCCGGGAGTGGCCCTCGGGTTCCCGAGCGCAGCGCTCACTGCTTGCTGCGCTGGCTGCAGAAGCGCTGTTCCTCCGTTTGTGGAGGTCAGTGCCACAGGAAAGGGGCCTCAGGTGTCTGGGGCAGCCAGCTGGGCACACAGAGCATCAGCACTGACACATCTGATAGGCTAAAGTGCCCAAGAGTGCCCTGAACCACAAAGAGCAAGGCTGACATTTGCACCTATTTCGAAATAATTTTTAATAGTTTATTTTTATGTTATTTTTCCCGTTACCATTTATCTCCCTTATACCCTGTTCTGCCTCCACTCACCCCATTCCCTGCCTCCTACACCGCTGTCTGTCCACGAGTCCTTTTTCTTTTTTGCTCAGCCCATCCACCTGCTAATTCTATGCTCCGCCCTCCCCAGCTCCCAGCCCAGAGCTGTCAGGCTTTTTAAAAAAAATAAACACTACCTGATGTCTATAAATTAAGGGGTAAGATTATAGATACTCTTTATTATAATGAGCAGTCATTTTCCATGAAACCTGTTCAACCAGCCTTGGGCACTGCTGTTACAAATAAAATGTTGACTTTCAGGCAGAAAATGCTACCTGGGCTGTAAAAACTCAAGGCAAATGCGGTGGAATCAATAACAATGATGACAAAGAAGATTTTGTCCTGTTAAAGACAAAACCACAGTCTCAAAATGGGGTCGATTGTGCTCAGCACAGGATGCCAAACGTAGACTTAATCCCTGCCCCAATGGCAGTTTCACTAGAAATGGAATCGTCACCTGCCCGCCTGGAACATTCTGGTCAACAAGAATGAGGCTGCCTGTCAGCCGGCCCCTCCCCTACTTCCCATGGGAAGGACAAGCACTCAGCACGGTACAAACCCTTGCCATTGCTGTCACCTCAGCCAGGGAAGCGGTCCTGGACTAAAAACCACCTTTGACTTTCTTGTGGCAATAGCTCCCTGGCCCGACGCCTCTTCCTATGAAAACCTTCCGGTGTGACAACCCCTCCGAGGGCCCTTCTAGTTGCTGGACGGGATGCTGCCCGGTTCACGAACTGTGTAATAAAGCCACTTAGATCTTCACGTTCACTCGGCTGAATTCTGTTCTTTAACAGTCCTAACATTCTCCTCCTGAGAACGTCACTTAAAAAGAAATCCTCCTGTAATTTTCGTTACTCACCCCCCCGCTCCCAGCTGGGCACCCCTCACGAGGAGAGCAGGCCCTCGGCCGGGGTTGGCCTCGTGTGGCGCAGCCTGCGGTCACTGACGCTGCCAGCCCGGTTCCTCCATGGCTGCGCTCGCCTGCCTTACACCTGGAGCCTTTCCTTCCGAGTCCAGGCCAGGGCTGGGGTCTCTGAGCTGTGCCAGGCAGCTCAGGGCTTCCCAAACAGGCTTCAGAGCCACTCCTGCTCTCCTGACGCCCCCAACAGGCGGGAACGAGGGGTTGTGGGGGATGACCGCTCCTTTGTTTCAGCGACTTTTGGGGAGGAGCAGAGCTATGCAGTTGGCTGGGTTTTCTATTTTATCAGTAGAGTTCATGGGTGGATTTAGGGAAACTGCCCAAAATATTTGTGGAAGGGTGATTAGGAGCGCTGCCAAATGTCTAGTAAGTAACTCTGCAACAAAGAATGATAATATTCCCTTCACCAAAGGCCCTTTCTCGTGAACCCAAGCGCAAAGTTGTGTTGTTGCTGTTCATAAAACAGAACTATATTCCATTCTTCAGCTTTTGCAAAGGCTGCATCACAGAGAGGTGGGGTTCTTTCATACTCACTTACTTCTATTTCTTTTTGAAATTCATGTTCAAGTGTCAAGTTTAAAATGTAGCACTATTGAGCAGTCCCCAGCTGGTGAATAGGTTCTGTTCCAAATTTCATTTGTGAACTTGTTTGGAATTCAGAGCCCATTTTCCTATAAATGCTGTAGTGACTGAGTTCTAAATGAGGACTTCAGTGACTTAATACCAGCGGAGAGAAAATGAAATAATTTGTGCAGGGCACTCAGTCCTGTAATCATTCGGGGGCACTGCCTTATTATATCTCCTTCTGAGTATTATCATAGTCAGTGATTCAGTTCTGGTCAATGATATGCAAGGGGAGGTCCACTTAGCAATTTTTTAGAAAGTGTTCTCTTTTTCTTCAAACACAGAGATAAAGTGAAATAATAATGTCTTTTCTGTTGGCTGTTGGGTTCCATGCCCTGCTTGGGACGGTGGCAGCTATTTTGGAAGAAGGGGAGGATAGGCCTAATAGCTAGTCGATTTTTAGGAAATAGGCCATGAGCATATGATTCTCTACTTTTTCCCCAAATATAATGACAGATACCCCTATCTATTTGAGGTGTTGCACTGTGAACTGAGCATTCACTGTTCACAGCACATAAGCTGCTGACTTAGAGCTTCAGTGATATTTCCATCCCATTATTTATTCTGCATGGAGGAAGATCCTTGAAACCAAAACACTGGAACAGCACAGCACCTCTCTTATCTCGAATAAGGTCAGTTTGAGAATGAGTTGCTATTGTCCACTTGCTGGGGTAGGAACGGGGAAAAAGTGAAGTCCATTTCATAAGCTGCTTCTGAATTGAACCTATACCACATCTTTTCATCGCTGAGAAAACTCCAAGACTATCAGATATTTGTTCGTTCACCCGGGGGTCAGATTCAGCACTCACGTATAATAAGAGAAAAGCAAATTCAAAACGTTAGGGGTTATGCTGTTTTCCCCTTACAGGCTGTCAGAGAGCGGCATGAGGGACATCGCTGAGGGGGTGAAGGTGAAGGTATGGGGGAACAAGCCCCGTCAGAGTCTGCTGAGGGCTCACTCGGTTGGTGTGACTTTAACCCAGACGTTCCACTTCCAGGGATGTTTCTTGCCTATATGCTCGACAGATCCACAGAGTGCATGCAGGGATTTGCTGTAGTTTTACATACCATGGTAAGAGAGTCACTTACAATAGTCTGATATTCAAAGATAATATTACTTTTGCCTTTGAAACGTCACTGTCAGGAACTTGGAAATCCATGATAGAAAATAAAAGCTTAATCAATTCTTGATAACAAAATGAGAGTGATGAGTGTGACTATTTTATGCTCCTATTGTTAATCAGTGTGACACACTTCGCTAGGCAACTGTGAAGTCATTTAGGCAGCTTTGTTTTATTTATATTCAGAAAACAGTCTTCAATTCTTTAAAGAAGATATCACCACTTTCCATTTCTGGTGTATGACTGACTAGGGGTTCTGAAAATCCCCAAAATAATTCCTATACATGCTGCGTCAATATGACAAGTGTCCCTTTAAAGCACAGCTGGGCCCTTGAGAAAGTAAGGCAAGTCCTGAGGTCAAGAACAGGGAGAGAGGGAAGATCCTCAGAGTGGGGAGCCAGCACCTTCCCGGGGACATTCTCTTATCTTAGAATGCGAGAGGATTGAGTGTGCACAGCCTCCCAGGGGCAGGGAAATGCCCCGGGAGCCCCCAGGGCGGAGGGTTGGAATCTAGAAGCTGCAAAGAACTAAGGCCCTTCAAGGCTCTCTCTTCAGTGATGGGTGGGACAAGAAAACAGATGGCCACTAGCTACAGGAAATGGTGGTAAGCCATCTGTCTGGACCAGGATACAGAATAAGCAAAGCAAAGCAAAACAAAACAAGAAAACCCAACTCCTTCCTGAAAACTCATGACCTCGGGCATGTCTCACAGAGGCTACAGTTTTAATTTACATTATTTGAGTGTCCAGGAAATCCCAACCCCCAAAATGAGCGTAACCTGACCCAGGTCATATACCAAGGCACCTGGCTGAGACACAGCTCTCCTCAGGCCAACGACGCCAACTCAAGACCGTATTCACCCCAGAGGTGGCAGAGTGCAAAGAACAAACTGAGGGGCGACAAAAAATGACACAACAAAAGAGGAAGACATGAAAATCACCAGAGGAAAACCCCTAGATCCTCAGCATAATGCAATAATTATAAACAAGATAAAACAAATGTAAATAAAGTGCTTATAAGATAGAGAGGAAGAAACTGAAATACTATCTAGAAAGTTGGACAGATTTAAAGTGAATCAACGGAAATTATAAAAATAAAAAGTATAAAAAGTAATAATCTAAACTGGATATATGAATGACTATATATTTATGTAGTGGAATACTCTACAGCAAAAAAAAAACCAACTGGCTGTAACTATATGTAACAACTTAAATAAATCTCAGAAATATAATGTTCATGACTATGTATATTTCAAAGAACAAGCTATTGATTTGTACATTTTAAATAGGTGAGTTAAATGGTATGTGAAGTGTATTTAAGTAAAACTATCAAAACTTCCATTTCTATAAACATGCAATACTTAAAAGATATAATCTATTTACATCTTTTTTTTCCCCTTGCCCCCTTCCTCTCCCCCTCAGCTCTTCCCCTTTGGTTTTGTCCATGAGTCCTTGCTATATGTTCCTTGACTTGCCCCTTCCCTTCCTTTTCCCCCGCCCCCCTCCCTCCTTCCCTCTTGTCTCTGTTGGTTTCTTTTCCTTTCAGTGTTGCTGGTCTTATTTTCCTTGCATCTTTGTATTGTTGGTTAGGTTCCCCTTATAGGTGAGATCATATGGTATTTGTCTTTCACCCCTGGCTTATTTCGCTTAGCATGATGCTCTCCAGTTCCATCCATGCTGTCACGAAGTTTAGTAGTTCTTTCTTTCTTTCTGCTGTGTAGTATTCCATTGTGTAAATGTACCCTAATTTTTTGATCCAATCACCTACTGATGGGCATTTAGGTTGCTTCCAACACTTGGCTATTGTAAATTGTGCTGCTATGAACTTTGGGGTGCATAGGTTCTTTTGAATTGGCGTTTTGGGATTCTTAGGGTATAGTCCCAGCAGGGGAATCACTGGATCAAAAGGCAGTTCCATTTTCAGCTTTTTGAGGAAATTCCACACTGTTTTCCACAGTGGCTGCACCAGTCTGCATTCCCACCAGGAGTGGACTAGTGTTTCCTTTTCTCCACAGCCTCGCCAGCACTTGTTGTTTGTGGATCTGTTTATGATGGCCATTCTGACCGGTGTGAGGTGGTACCTCATGGTGGTTTTGATCTGCATTTCTCTGATGGCTAGTGATGCTGAAAATCCTTTCAAGTGTCTCTGGGCCCTCTGTATCTCCTCCTTGGAAAAGTGTCTGCCCTGGTCCTTTGCCCATTTTTTGATTGGATCGTTTGTCTTCTTGGAGTGGAGTCGAGTGAGTTTTTCATATATCTTGGAGATCAAACCTCTATCTGATGTATCATTAGCGAATATATTTTCCCATACGGTTGACTCCCTTTTCATTTTGCTGATGTTTTCTTTAGCTGTGCGGAAGCTTCTTATTTTGATGAGGTCCCACTTGTTTATTCTTTCCTTTATGTCCCTTGCTTTAGGAGACATGTCAGTGAAAAAATTGCTGCGTGGGATATCTGAGAGTTTCCTGCCAATATTCTCCTCTAGGACTTTGATGGTGTTGCAACTTATATTTAAGTCTTTTATCCATCTTGAGTTTATTTTTGTGTATGGAGTCAGCTGATGATCCAATTTCAATTTTTTGCATGTAGCCGTCCAGCTCTCCCAACACCATTTGTTGAAGAGGCTGTTATTGCTCCATTTTATGCTTCTGCCCCCTTTGTCAAATATTAGATGCCCATAGAGACCTGGGCTTATTTCTGGGCTTTCTATTCTGTTCCACTGGTCTATGGATCTGTTCTTGTGCCAGTACCAGATTGTTTTGAGTATAGTGACATTGTAGTATAGTTTGATGTCCGGTATTGTGATCCCTCCTACTTTGTGTTTCTTTCTCAAAATTGCTGTGGCTATTTGGGGTCGTTTATGGTTCCATATAAATTTTTGAAATGCCTGTGCTATTTCTGTGAAATATGTCATTGGTATCTTAATAGGGATTGCATTGAATCTATAAATTGCTTTGGGTAGTATGGACATTTTGATGATATTAATTATTCCAATCCATGAGCACGGTATATGCTTCCATTTATTTGTGTCTTCCTTAATTTCTTTCTTCAGTGTTGGATAGTTTTCTGTGTACAGGTCTTTTACCTCTTTGGTTAAATTTATTCTTAGGTACTTTATTTTTCTTCTTGCTATATCAAATGGTATTTTTTTTCTGATTTCTTCTTCTTCTATTTCATTGCTGGTGTACAAAAATGCCTTTGATTTCTGAATATTGACTTCGTATCCTGCTGTTTTGCCAAATTCACTTATTAGGTTGAGGAGTTTTTTGGTAGAGTCTACAGGGTTTTCTATGTACACTATCATGCCATTTGCAAACAATGATAGCTTTACTTCCTCCTTTCCTATTTGGATGCCTTTTATTTCTTTTTCTTGTCTGACCGCTGTGGCTATGACTTCCAATACAACGTTGAAAAGAAGCGGTAAAAGTGGACATCCTTGTCGTGTTCCCGATCTTAGTGGGAAAGTTTTTAGTTTTTGCCCGTTGAGTATGATGTTGGGTGTAGGTTTTTCATATATGGCCTTCATTACGTTGAGGAATGCCCCATTTATTCTCATTTTGCTGAATGTTTTGATCATAAATGGGTGCTGTACCTTATCGAATGCTTTTTCTGCATCTATCGAGATGATCATGTGGTTTTTGTCTTTTATTTATATGATGTATTACGTTTATTGACTTGCATATATTGAACCATCCCTGCATCCCTGGGATGAATCCTACTTGATCATGGTGGATAATCTTTTTAATGTATTGCTGGATGCGGTTTGCCAATATTTTGTTGAGGTAACCTATTTACATCTTAATAGAAGATATAATCTATGAAAAGATAAGAGTGCATAAATTTTAAGTAGAAACTTTAAGAAAGTTACTAAAAATCAATGATATAGGGAGACTTGCTCTATCAGAGGTCAAATCCCATTATAAATATCCCAGTGATTTGAGGTTTCTGCAGCACTGAGAGTGGGACCAATGGAACAAAGTAGAGGGTCCCAAAAGAGACTCGTGCATGTATAAATGGGTGACATACGTGAATAATGGGGGAGGACGTAGGAAGTATCAGTACCTTCTGCCCATTTTTGCCATGAGCCTAAAACTGCTTTAAAAACATAAAATCTAATTTTTAAAAACTGACTCATGACAGCGTTGGCTTCACAGGCCAGTGCAGAAAGGATTATTTCTCAAGTACAATGATAGAAAATTTGGTTGTTCATATGTCAAAAATAAATCGGATCTTATTTTATACCATATCAAAAATGAGTTCCTTATATACCAGTGTGACCTAAAGACAGAAAAAAGTTACAATTCTTAGAGAACAAAAAAGAAATATTATCCAGATGCATGGTGCATACAAGGGAATACTTTTATGACACAAACTAAAAAAGGAAAATTGATACATTCTACTATATCCTACAATATTTAAATTAAAATCTATGCATCAAAATATATGATAATCCAAATGAAAGACAAGACAGAGACTAGGTGGTGATAGCTGCAATGTGCATGAATTACAAACTTTAAATATTTGGTCTATGTAAATCAACACATATCAACAGAATTGTCAAAAATTTAAACAATATTTGAAGAAACACAAAAATATGCCCAGTCTCACCATTTACCAGGGAAATCCTAATAATTCATTTATCCTCATCAGTTTATATTACCAAATTGGTAAAACTAAATTTGCAATACTAATTATTATGGACAAGTTGAGCCAAAAAAACTTTTAGAAACTTGGGAGCGTAACATGGTAGAGCAATTTGGAAGTGTCTAACGAGGTTTAAAATCCTTTAATTATACTCCTAGATATAGTTTCCTTAGAGAAACTTGCATATAACTACGCAGAAGCAGTAAGTAAATTCACAGGGGAGTAATTGCAATAATAAAAAATTGGAAGCAATCTAAATTTTCATAAAATAATACGTAAATAATTTGTAGTATAGCCATATGAATCAAATAGTATAAAAAAGAAAAAGTTAATGAACTATATTTAGCTGCACACATCAATATAAGTAGCTCAGAAACAATGTTGAAAAAGTGAGTTTGTGAAAAGATGTATTTTTATGGTATTTATTTAAAGTTTAAAATATGCGAAACACACACACAAACACATACACACATCATCTTACTTTGCATAGTCTGATGTGCACGTATTTCAGTTACTATGGTTTAGTTACATATACCAGTCTCCCAACAATATTATTCAAATTCAACTGCCATGGTATATTAACTTAGTAACTGCAGAATACACATTTCATAACGCCGATGTTTAATGTTCAAGTTTCATTGCCAGCTCTTCTGTCTGCAAACACTAACTTCCTAAATAGCAGGTATGCATCATCATCACTGTCTCATCCTGTCTCTTCTCGCAAAGTATGTTGGTGATTGGTCCCTGCTCATCTTACTGTTTTCACGCAGATACCAAAGCATGTAGTTGTGCGACCTCTTTATCTCCCAGTGGAAAACCGAAGCAAAGTTTCACAAAAATGGACACCAGCAAGAGGGAGCTGGCCAGCAAATGTACAAGTGCACCGAGGAAATCAAGAGTGATGATGCTGGAAGTGAACCCAGAACTGAGCGTAAGAGAAGCTGTAGAAGACTTTGTTGATGATGATGCCATTGTCTGAGACTCTGGCTATGCAGACAGAGGCACTAGGGAAGGGAATGCAATGACAGAAATGATGAAAGTGGTGGCAACAAACAAAAGGAAGATGTCCCAGAGGAAGTGGCACTGGTACAAACATTAAAGGGACTCTCAGAGATATTTCATGACATTGAAAGAACAAAGGATCAAGTGGCAGAGTCTGATCCAAACTTGGAAAGGAGCAGGACTTGCCAAGTCTTTGCTCCATATGGTAAGCTACACAGCAAGAATGTCTACGGCCACACCACCCTGAACGCGCTCCCGCTCGTCTGATCTCGGAAGCTAAGCAGGGTCAGGCCTGGCTAGTACTTGGGTGGGAGAAGAGAGGAAGCACTCTTTGAGCTACTCCTGCTAGGATTTTTACAAAGAAATAAAACATTTTAATCTGCAATTTTTCTAACGCTTCAAATTATTGGGAATGATGTAAACATTAGTTTTACTAACTTTTTCTGATACCATCTTCATTACTGATAGTAAGAGAGTTTTAAAATATTTTGACAAAAATTCTTAAAGGTTACAGAACAATCAATTTTTCATTATTAATATTGCTTTGACTAGTTGCATTTTGTATATTCATTTTTATATTCCACCACTGTACAAAGTGAACAGTGCCTATACATACATATGTATATTAAAAAAATACAAAGATATGCAAGCAAGAGACAAATGACAAGTTCAGCATATTATACCCCCTTCAGAACATACGGAGGAGCAAACGTGATGATGGAGGGCCAGTACACGGGCACCAGCGCACAGGGTACAGTGTAATGTTTTTAATGTTTTAGCCGGTGGCTGCTGAAAAATTATTTTATTACTTTATGTTGTTTGATACATCTAAAATATTTTACTAGAAGGACAAGAAATAATCATGTCAACAAGAACTAATGCTTTTCTAGAAAATGTAACCAAGTAACAGGAATCCTGGAAAATATAACTAGCCCCTTGCCTTAGGTTGTCAGTCCTACGAATGCAGTCCAAAATCTGCAGGGAAAAATAGGAGCTTCCAGAAATCCCACTGTTTCTTTGATGGTCAGCTGCTAATAGTGAGGACATAAAATGTACGTGCTCACCTAACCCCCCTGTCCAGTTGACAGGCTGTTATACGATATCCAGAACTAACTCTGGTTGAACCCGGGAGCCATCTTAAAGCACATCAGACTTTATGGTCTTTAAGGCGTTGCTATGAAGGAATGAATGCCCTGCGAGGGCACAGAAGCATTTTAGTACCCTGTGGCTCGGTCACAAGAGGTTATAAAGGAATCTCAGACATCAGAACCAAAACACACACTTTTGCTCCTCAGATGAACTATGCATGGAGTGGCAAGTTCCCATTATTCTAGGAAACGTTTTAGCATAAGTCCCATTTTTATGAATCTAGTAAAACCAATCACTGGACAAGGGATTAGTTTCCTATTTCTGCTGTAACAAAGGACCACAGACACAGTGACTTAACACAATAAATGTGTATCATTTTACAATTCTGTCACTCGAAGTCTGACAAGGGTCTGTGGCGCTCACATCAAGGTGCTGGTGGAGCTGGCCTGCTCTAGAGGCTCTAGGGGAGAACCCACTTCCTTGCACTTTCTCCCTTTGAGAGGTCACCTGCATTTCGGACTCATGGCCCTTTTTTAAAAAAAGAAAAAGATTTATTATGTTTAGAGAGAGAGAGGATGGAGAAAAACATCAATGTGTGGTTGCCTCTTGTGCACCCCTTACTGGAGACCTGGCCCACAACTGAGGCACATGCCCTGACTGCAAGTCAAACCGTTGACCTCTCAGTTCGCAGTCTGGCACTCAGTCCACTGAGCCACACCAGCCAGGGCTCACGGCCCTTTTTATCCATCTTCAAAGCTCCCAAAACACATTTCTCTGCCTCTTCTCTTCTGTCCGCCCCTTCCAAATCAATTCAGGGTTGGGAATCAGTTGTAATTTTTCTTTGGCGTTTTGAGTGATAATACAAAGGAAATGAGAACTTTACCCTAAAAAAGGTATTTGGAGCAGCGCACAGACAGACTCTTACCACATTCTTACTCGCACTATCGTCTACCGGAGAGCAGAGGGCCAACAACTTCAGCACCAGGGCCAGCTCCCTACGGTTCTCCGTGTGCGCTGGGGACTGAATGAACTGGCTGCGGTGCCAAAGCGAATCTCAAGGCCACATTCCCAGGGAGATGGGAGTAGGTTTCATGTTCACATTTCAATAGTATTTTCAGCGGGACTTTCACATAAATATGTAGTTTCAAGGCTTTCAATGCAGTTTAGCTTGTCACGAGACGGATTATTCCTATATTGTCAATGTAAAAGACTGCTTAGAGTGAAGAAATCGTACTTCCTCTGTGAGCAGCCCAATTTATTTATCTGAACTTTAAAGAATTTGATACTTCTCCTCTGGTAGACTGTTGAGGCAATTGAAGTGATCCCCCAAGGCCAATGAAAAAGCCCTATATTTTCTGAATTTGCTCTGTTTTGTGGAGGGCATTTAGATGTCTTTTGAAATATGTGTGTACTTAGTGGAAGACAAGGTACTGCTTTCCATCAATAAACCCGTAAGGACAAGCTATCACGTAGTGGGACGTGGGAGGCTCGTGGGCTGCAGGTGGCTCAAGCTGTCACTGCTGCAAGAGCCCCTGAACAGTTCAGTACTTAGCCTTTTCCAAGTAAGTTTATCTGTAAAAAATGCTCTCAGGAATGACCTTTCCTCCTGTTTCTAGGAGGCAAATCAGATGTACAGATGAGTCTTCATAAACATGTAAGGTAGAGAGATAACAGCTTACAAGCTATTGGCTGGAATGTTCTCTATATGTGTATTAAGACCAAGAATCTGGTGCTCAGTGAAGCTGAGCGCTAACTTGAATGTACAGATCACTGAGAACATCTACTTGAAAAACAGAGAGAAATTTTTTGAACTGTTCATTTTCATGAAAGAACAGAGTGTATTTTAAGATTTCTCCTATGACTTTTTCTTTTGTAATCAGAGCACATGTTAAAAGAAACAAATGAAAGAGAAAAAAAAAATCCTTAGCACTTAGCCCCCTGGTATGAAATCCGCAAGCCTGATGCAGCCCCTTTTTTCTCTGGGACACACAAGGTCCTCTTAATCTCACTGGCACCAAGCACAGGTTTCCTTCTCACAGGAACTCTCCCCATGTTTTTCCATCTGGTCACATTGATATCCTGGCTTTCAGGTGGTGATAACGCTGTCCTCTCGGTGCCTGGGCCCCACACTGTGCTTTCAGAGCCTTTAAACAATACTCAGAGGGGGAGAATTAGAAACAACGGATATGTGGCTATGTGTCAGCCACATGTTCATCTTTTTGTGTTCTATGTTGTGTTTGTTTCTTCCCAAGATTGAAAATGTGTGTCAGCTTTTTAAAAAAGTGATTCAGACACTAGGTCGGTGCTATTTGGAAGGGTCACAGACTCTTGTAAGAACCTATTGGAAGCAATGGTTTCCTAGGGGACCATGGACCCCAGAAAAAGCACCCTAATGGGATTATATCTAAGTGTAGTAGCTCTGGTTAAATAATTTTAGAGAAGAATTAAATCAAAGCAAAGGTCTCTTCAGTAACTAAGCAACAATACTTCTAAATTGTGCTGGACTATTGAATCAACAAAACACCAGATTCATTGGAGAATGAGGACCCTCAGAAGCTTTCTAGCTCATTCAGAGCAGTTTATGACAAAGTCGTCCATGGATCACATATTCCTAAAACAAGGCTGAGGCCTTGGAGGAGAGATGTTTGTTCATTCACCTGGACCCCCAACCTTCCAGTCAATGATACCTGTGCGTCCATCCCTCTTGAAGTCATTTAGCTGTCCCAATGTCCTTGAGCATCTCCCTGTCCTCAAGCGGATGCGGGGGCATGCACAGGGGAGGCGCAGGGCTTCGGGAAGACGTGACAGTGGCATCTGCTGGCATTTCACAAGATGCCACGATGACACGAGTGAGAAGGGACATGAAGACGGCAGAGAAGCCCCTGGCCCCTTCCCTGGCTCTCCAGGGACGCATCCAGGGAACCAGAGCAGAGCTTCAGGCCTGTTTAGGAAAGAGGGGCCACCCACAACTAAAAGGAAAGTATTTGTCTAGAAGTTGGAATGTACTATGGGATGGTAGGTTACCAAGAAAACCTGTAACTGTGAATGTGAGCATATACCCAGGAAGAGCAGAGGCATAGTTAGGCATATTCCGCCCATTTAGGCATATTTTCCTCAGGAGAAGAAAGCAGAATTCAGTACTTTAACTTATTTTGCAATTCACATATACTTGCTCCATAAGCTATCTGGATTAGCTAAAGACGACGAGATGGATGTTGAATGAAAAATTCTTCCCTGGGACAGGCTGGCAGGTGCTCCATGTGGCATTCTCTCTTTCTGTCTGAGGCGCTGAGAAGAAAATTGAGTTCTATTTAAAAATCTAACCAAACTATAACTAATAACAAGGCTAAGAGGTTAGAACAGAATATATTTCTGTGATGAGAGATGAAACATTTTAATTAAATTTTAAAGAACAGGGGCCAAGAAAGAAAGCCCGATTTGTTTATAACATTTTAAATGAATATCCTACTGGGTCATTTGTTGTCTTGGGAGCACTTGCTGCGAGAGGCTCCCCATGAAAGAAGAGCAGAAAGCAACCGACGCAGGGGGCTAAGGGACCTGCATCCCCAGGGCAGACGAACAAAGTTTCTCGTATTTCTTAAAGGCACTCACATTCATTGGAAATTTTGCACAATGTCTGCCAAAATGAACACGGGGTATTATTAGTTGTATTCATATAATTGAGCTTCTCTTATTAATGTTCTTAAGACTTAAAAGGCTATTTTTAATTCTATCATAGCAAAGAAAAATATTGGTCGCAATAATTCTACTCCATAACTATACAATTAATGTAAACCGGTTGATTGAGAAATACCTTTTTCACATAATCACATACTAGAAATTCTGTTTGAAGATAGGCATAATTTTCAAAGAATTTGGAATATTAGAATAGTTGCTTCAAGAGACACCTTGTCTACTTGTTAAAAGAGAAATTTGTTTATAAGCAGTATACCATCATTTTATTTGCTCTATTTCTAATGTATTCTTGAAATAATTTTAGCATTTAATGTTATCTCTTATTGAATAAATGTAAGTTACCATGAATCTTTTCTAGAATTAGTTAATCACTTAGATTTTTAATAGGTATTTTTGTTACCTTCATTCAAGAAATATGTATATAATCATCTTGACTGAGCACAATATTTATACCAAACACTAGCCTAGGCACTGGGGATACAGAGATAAACAAGAAGTAGTTTTTGCTGCCAAGAAGCTAATTATTTATCTTAATTAGTGAAACTCCTAAGAATAAAATCTCTTTATAAGGGAACTAATTAAACAAAAGGAGAGATTATCCACAAATTTAATAAATTACAAAGTTTTGTGAAGGACAGTGGTTAGCCATATACATTTTCTTACACGAGGTTTCTATACACATTCATCTCATGGGGTTAGCAGCCGGAACGACCCTTGGCAGGGAAAGGCGGAACCTTTTCAGCGCGATGGAATGTCTTTTGTCCCAGTCTCACCTTCTGATGTCCCCCCTGCCCCCCACCAATTCTCCACGGTGACCCCCTCCCTCGCTCTGCTTCTCGATACCTCTCTTCATTAATGGAATCAGACAGGAGGGATGGTCCCTCTTGGACTCTCCAGGATTAAACTTAGGTTGAATAAAATTCAGTCAATATGTTAGCAAAAAATTTTATTGCTAATATTAGAATGAAAACTTTTTGTATATGTTAGAGAGATTTCAGGCATCAGCAAGCAGAGAGAAGTATTACTGGCTGGAGGAAGGACCGGGGAGTCCAGTTCTGGGCAGCTCTGACCTCATTGCCTCAGGGAGGGGGCTGAGGCACAGCTGGAAGGGTCTGGGCGCTGCACCCTGTGCTTCTCCAGGATGGGGTCTGTTGGCTCCTTGGGAAAGACACATGGAGGCTGAGGCCCCCTGGGGACCCACCCTAAGAGCTGCTGAGCATTGTGCCTCTCACTCCCCTTTTGTACTGTAGGCTGTGCCTGTCAACTCGAAGACTGCCTGCCTGCCTTCCCGCTGTTCCTGTGTGAGCAAAGGCAAGCGCACTGATGACACCCGCCCCCCGCCCCGCCCCACATTTAAGTCAAATATACTTTTCATACTTTTCCTTCACTGTCCCACACCTGTTGAAACACAAATGACATTGTTTTGGAGTATGTACTTAAATTTTTATATGGGGGAGGGTTTACATAGTAACCCTCCCTGATTTTAAAAATTAACGACATTATTTGAGGTCCCCCTCTGTAGCAGGCGGGGCAAGGAACAGACTGGCTCCTGGATCCAAAGGCTTTACATTCCAGGGAGGGGCGGAAGTCATGCTGTGGAACGGAGGCAGGGGGCTCGGTACAAGGATTTGAATCCTGAACTGCAATATTGTATTTTTAAAGTTATTTTTCCCTGTACAAAAATAAAGAATATGGACAAAAGTGTGTCATTTAAATGAATCTTGCAGGCTAAAGTATTTTTCTAAGAGAAATGATTATCAAAATAAATGGATAAAAAACCCCCACTGGTTTCCAAAGCTGGCACTGTTACCCCGGGGACTGCATGTGACCTTCAAAGCGTTTCAAATCTTTCTGAAATTGCATGCAGAGTTTTGTATGTGTATGAAAACATGCACTTTCCTAGCAATGAGGATCACAGATAAGGGAATTCTTAATTCAAAAAAAGAGTAAAGATCCACTGAAATGCTTGTTCTAAATACTTATGCAGACTATCAAACCTTTATGAAGTTCATGATGAACATTTTGCTGTCATTTTGAAAAAGTGTCTGTTTCTCATCTTCCCGCTGTGAAAGACCTCGGTGGTGAGGGGGTGGCTGTGGGAACTGAGGGGGAAGCACAGTGAAAACTCCTGAGTTACCGGTGTCTTGTGGGAATTGGGACTATGTTCTATGTGTCTCATCAGAATTAGCTACCACGCAGCTAGTTGCACTGCAGAAACACAGCATCAAGCCATGGGGAGAGGATTTGTCAAATTAGCGGTCTTTTTTAGCAGCAAAATGAGTTTTTCTTCAGGAATAGACTTCCATAGGCATAAAATAACTTAGGTTTAATAAAAATGTGCAGACATAGAACATGCCATCTATTTGGAAAACCATGAACATCAGGGTATGAATTGGTGAAGAATTTAGCTTATTTCTGAACATAAGCTAATGGATGAGCCTTACTTAAAAGCAAAATATTAAAAATGCCAATTAAGGAATAGATCAGGGAATCCGACAGACATGTTTTGTAACTTTTCTACATACTCCGATAAAGACTAAAAACCTGTCTCACAGCGGATGCCTAGATGGCTCATCTAAAGAGAACAAGTCCACACGACGTCAGGAGCACATTATTGGCTTTTCTACGAGCCAGGTATACATGTCCTGCTGTCCCTCCACTTGGAGGGTGAGGAGTCCTGCTTCCGCCACGTCCTGCCACCCCTCCGCTGGCGACTCCATCGCTGCAGCTGTGACAGCGAGCGTCGAGTTCTCTAGTGCTGCAAAGCGCACTGATGGCAAGATACTAAACCAGGGGTTCTGCTGATGAGGGCTCTGCTGACAGCACTGACCGCAGGCGACAGCCTTTCCAGGGGTGGCTCCGAGCTCTGTCTGGGTGTGTCTCTCCTGGGAAGCCTGCTCGGGGCTACCAGCCACGCCCCTCTCGAGGAGCTGGGCTGCAGGCCTGGGTGGCGGACTGAGGCCCCGAGAGCTTGGAGGCTCTGGGCAGGCCCTGCTTCCTGCTGAACTGGCCAGGGGCTTCTTGGCCTGTGCAACACGAATTCTGCTGCTCCAAAAGCCGTGTCCATCTGAAACCTCAGAATGTGACTGTAATTGGAAACAAGGTCTGTGCGGCTGGAATCAAGGTAAAGATTTGGATGAGATCATACTGAATTATGCTGGGCCCCAAATCCAGTGACGGCCTCCTCTTTGTAAGAGACGGCAACAAGCTCGCAGACACATTGAGGGGACGTGTCAAGATAGAGGCAGAAACTGATGTCAGGAGCTGCCAGAAGCTAGAAAAGACTAGGAGGGACCCTCCCCCGAGCCCTTGGAGGGCATGTGGCCCAGTGGACACCTTGAATGTGGACTTGCAGCCTGCAGAGCTGCGAGGGGACAAAAGTGTGTTGTTTCAGTCCCCGGTTTGTGGTAACTGACTAAGGCTGCCCTCGGAATCAAACACAGCTATTGCCTTCTCCACGTCTGCAAGTCCTCGGCTCTCCGCAGAGCCCTGGAAGCCTGAGTCTGCTGGAACCAAGCCTGGGAATCTTTCCTTGTTACCCAAAGGGCGAGGTTTTTCTGGCCCGAGTCTGGCTCAGCCTGGCTAGGCTGCAAAGGCTCCGAGGATGGGCTCCAGAGCCAGTCTGCCTGGGTTTGATTCCAGCTCTGTCATTTCTCATGTGACTTTGGAGTGTTTCAGCTATACCTGACAGATGGTGGATATTCGGTAAGTGTTACCGATAATCACTATTTCACCATTACTGTGGCATGAGGGCTGCTGCCATTCCTGGGCTTCCCCATAAGGGCTCTCTTGTGTGAGGAGATGGCTGGGGTTTTCCTGTGCAGAGAACTCCCTGCTCTCAAGTGAACTGCTCTGCAGTCTGTGGGCTCCGCGCTCAGCGAGGCTGCCTTTGCCTGGGTCCTTTCCCCAGCTCCCAGTGTCCCCTGATGTCGTGTGCTCAGCCTGCTCTTGGGGCTGGCCAGCTGGCAAGTCACTGTATTAGGTTTTCTGGACGGCCCAACAAAGCACCACAAACTGGGTGCTACAGACAACCGAAATGTATTCCTTCGCTGTTCTGGAGACTCAAGCCTGAAATCCAGGTGGTGGCAGGGTGGCAGGCTGGCTGGGTGAGCTCCTTCTGAGGCTCCAGCTTTCACATGCCTTTGTTTGTGACAGGGCAGCTCTGGTCTCTGCCTCCATCGCCACATGACCTGCTTCCCTGCATGTGTCTGTGTCTGTTTTCTTATAAGGACATCAGTCATAGAGGACTGCACCACCCTATCCCCACCCTCGAACCAAGTTTGACTTCATCTTGACTTGAACATCTGCAAAGACCCTACTTCCAAATAACGTCACACTCCCAGGCTTGGGGCTGGTGGGAAGGTGTGGGGCGGGGGCGGGGGGTTAGGTCTTCAACATATCTTTTTGGGGAGCATGATTCAACCCACAACTGTCATCATCTATAAATGAAGCAAAACAGAAAAGGCGGCAACAAGTCACCAACAATTTCACAGATTTGTTGTAAGTATTACAATGCTTTCTTTTGCAGAGAGTTTTCACACAAGTGAGAAAGGCTTGTCTCAAATTAGCAGCTTTAAAATCTTCAAAGGAGTGGTTTCTATTATGAGACTCCAACAAGTTTTACATGTGCATCTATGTTGTATGAGTATTGGGTAGAGGTTTACGGTTACCTCTTTATTGAACTGCCTTATTTTCCTTACTAGCATTGTTTCTTTTATTTTTTAAAAATACATATTGGAGAAAGATAAAGTGTATGAGCATAGATCTCTGAAGCTAAGCATACGTGAAGCGTTCAAAATTAATAAATGAAACCTTCCAAAGTTATTCCTCCCTTGATTTCTGGGTCACAAGTGCCTGTGGCCTTCAGAACATACTCAGCGCTTTGGCCTAGCACTTACAGGTCTTTCAGGGTCCAGGCCAGGTCGCTTTGTCTCATGTGAGTATGCGTCCAAATGCTCACTACGTGTCGTGTATTTTTTTTTTTTACAGAAGCCTTGGCTGCTACCAGTTTGGGCTAATTGTTATCTTATAATTTCAGCCCAAGCTTCCTACCACTGCGTTAATCTCCACCTAAGACAACGTGTGCTCATCCTCTCTCTCCTTCAAGTTTCCGCCCAAGGTGATGGCTGCACCTTCTGCTTTTACCTTTACACGCTTCCTTGTGAAAAGATGCCTCTTCCCATCCCTCCATCTTATTCTAAACCAGGTTATCAATTTCTTAATTGCAAAAACCATCAGTTATGTCTCTGTGTCTGCAACCTGTCACAATGTCTTGTATACAGCTGGTGCTCAAGATACACTTACCATTGAAAATTAATTCTTTTATTCACCTCAGATTATAATTCATTATTTCTAATTTCACAGGAATCATAATGACTGCACTTAGTAATCTGCATTTAACCTTAGTCTTACAAAACTGAGGGGGCTAAAGAAGTTTTATTCTTTTTGTGTAATATTTATAACTACTGTTATTGAGAACTTACTGCACCAGTCACTGTTTTAAGCTCTTTATATACATGTCTCATTTTATTGCCATAGCAACCTTTCATACTAAGCATAATTATCTCTATTTTACAGATGAGGAAATCGAAGCTAAGCGAAATTAAATAACTTTTCCAATGTCGCGCTGCAGGTAAGTGGAGAATTTGAGCCTAGGCCTGTCTATCCCTAGATGTTGTGTTCTCAGTTAGAGATTCTGTAATTTTCCCATCATACAAATCTTCTAGAAAACTTCCTAAAAACAGAGTCTTGGGCTCCCTCCAGAGATTCTAAATCTGAATCTCTGGGGGAGGGCCCTGGAAATCTGCATTGTGACAAGCACCCAGGGAATTTCTGTGATCAGACCAATTCAGGAAACACTCGGCAATATGCTAGGCCTTACCAGTATTTACAGGAAGTCCCTGCGTTGCGTGCTTTCCACACAGAGCTGGATTGTCATCACACACGTTCCTGGAGGTTCCAAATAGGAGAGAAACAAAGCTCACAGACCCAGTCCCTGCTGGCCTGCCATGCCCTAAGGATACCCAGGGTCGAGGGCTGACCTTGCCCTTGTCCAGGCCTCAGGAACATGGGTGTGTGACCTCTGAGGCCTTAGAAGGACCCCACGCTCGGTTTAATGCTGTGTCGTTCCCGTTCTGAAATTCTCCATTCGTCCTTACCAAGGACTGACTCCTGCCCTTGCATTCTGCGCTGAGCTCTGCACAGTGTGTGGCGGGGCTGCTGCTCAGGTACCGGAGACACCCCAGGCCTCAAGACGCAAGGGACCTGCTCGACAAAAGACAGAACGATCTCCGCGCTTCAACTTCTCTCCGGGGAAAGTCAGGGTGTGAGTGGGAAGCGAGGTGTGAGGTCGCAGCTGTGGCTGTGGGGTAAGCCTCCTGCTGAAAGGTGGGGGGTGGTTCTGGTGTGTAGAAGGGGGTGGGCACCAGAGGAGAAGGCGAGGGGCGGCTCTGTTCTGCAGGGGAAGCGCTACTGCGTGTCCGTGGAAGGAGGATGAAGGACGAGGACCCCTGAGCAGACCAGACTGCTTCTCCTGGACACGGTCCACAGGCGAGGTGGGCCAGGGGCCAGCACCCGGGAACTCAGGTTCCAGCAAGGCAAGCTGAATAGCTAATGAGAGTGCCTTGCTGTGCCTGACTGTTGGTACAGGAGATGTGATTTGCACTTTCCCTCTGGGAGTCTGGATCTGGGTACCTGCCAGGCAGGACTGCCGATGTGACCAGCCCCTGACCTCCAAAGAAAAACAAAAACAAAAACAAAAACAGAAACAAAAAACCCTGGGCACTGAGTCTCTAACCAGCGCACTGTGACCTAGCCTGGCGGAAGGCGTGGGGAAGGTTGCTGGGCTTCTCTTATAAAGGCACCAACCCCATTCCATCCTCATGATCTAATCCCCTCCCAATTCCGGACACTGTCACGCTGAAGGTGAGGATTTCACCATAGGAATTTTGTGGAGACACAAGTGCTGGGCCTACAAGGCCCGCCTCCCCCCTCCACTCCTCCCCTCGGTTGGCGGCCTGAGCGAGGCCTTCGCAGCTCTCCCTCTGCACCACCCTCTTACCACACCCCTCAAGCTGCCAGTGTTGACCCCTACACTGCCAGTGACTCATCTCCAACGGGCGAGCTAGAAAGCAGATGTGGTTATGGTGCCAGAGAAAAGGTTGGGGGTGAGCGTGTCCCTTGTGAGACCTTGAGGCAAAGAGGGGTACACGACGGGGAAGTGGGTGGGAGTGTGCACCTCACATGCCCTGCAGGCCTCGCAGGCTGAGGACAGGTCTGGTGGAGGTGCGTGAAGGCCCGCGTGGGCAGGTGAGCCTCGGAGTCCCACGTGGGCTTCCATCTTAGTTTGCAATGCATACAATGCTGAGGTCATGCAACTATCTCTCTTTTCGAAATATTATTACCTTAGGTGGTTTTGTTTTGCTAGTGAGCAACATCATGATTGTACTGCATTTCAAAATATAAAGTTAAAAATAAAATTTTAAAAGACACTGATGAAGTAAGCTTCTAAACACATTCCAACATGCAGACAAGTTATTCCCAGAACAGAATTCATAAATGAAATGGAACCTCTCATCACAAAAAGAATACTCATCCATAGTTAATACAGTGTTCCTTCCTGGCCTATCCTCCCTGCGGAGAGAGGCAGAGGGAGTCTCACTGAGCAGCCGAGGAGATTCTGTGTTACCTTCCAGGCGGCGGTATTTATCCCAGGTGCTTTTTGGTCTTCTCTGACATTAGGTTTGACCCCAAAGGAAAGTCCCACCTTTTCTCCCCTTACATCTTTAAGCATCTTTCGCTCCAGGAAGGATCAGCACAGGCCTACGTGTAGCCACAAAGACGACTGAATTCCTAGCAGAGACATGTGCTCAGCTTCTCTGCAGTGGCTTCTTACTTTCCAAATAAGAAAGGAAAATTTTCCTGTATGCTTCCAGGTTCTTTTACCTGGTCTTATAATTAAACCAACACAATACAGATTAACAGGAGAAAATCAAATCTAATTACGTATGTTGCGGGGAGGGACCACAAAGACAATGAGGCCCACGAACAAGCTGAGCATCGGACCTCAGGAGTGGGACCGGGGACTGGGGCTTCCCAGGGGACGGCGTGTGTCAGAGGATGACAAGAAGAACAGATGGGGAGCAATTAGATGTTTGTCCTGCCATACAGATAGGTCAATTCAGATAAAAATGACCCCTGGATACCTCTCTTTCCGGACCAGGCCCCCTACCTACGTCCTTTTAGGGAGTGAAGGCAGAGGAAAGCATGGTTCTGCTGGCTCTTAACTGCCTTTGGCTCAGCGCCTTGTAGGCCGAGGCAGTACATTTTGGGGAGGCTCATTTTGAACCCCGTCACCCTAAGGCTGTGCAGTCCAATTTGGCAGCCACTAGCCATGTGTGGCTTTTTAAATTTAAACTAATTAACATTAAATGAAGTTAAGTATTCACATCCTCTGTCACACTAGTCACATTTTAAATGCTCAACGGCCACCTGTCCCTAGTGGCCACCATACAGACACCACAGGTCAAGATCAGTCCCGTTATCGCAGAAAACCACTGGGCAGCGCTGCTCTGGGGTGACAGCCAAGGCAGCAACAGAGGCGCGCAGAGCCCTGGCTCCCGGCGCTGCGTCCCTCCCCCGCGGAGAGCTGCCCACGCAGGGAACAGGGCCTTCTTGAGGTCTTCATGGCTTTTTAGGTGGAATAGCACAAAACGATTCTGAAAACACCAGCACCAAAGGCCACAGACTCACATTCATCCCTGGACTCTCTTACCACACATATATGGCCTCGTTCTGAATTAAGGAATAGTTCCTCATTAGTTTAATGCTTGAAGGGCAGTGGCATTCACCACTCTGAAACATGCCTTAATTATTTGGGCTGATTCTTTTTAAGAAACAGCAGACATAGTAGAAGCTCTGACAGCTGAGCATAAGTTACCCCTCTGTAAGAGATCCGGGAATACTGAGTGGTTTGCCAGAATGATATACGTGCTATTAAACTTCAGTTTGTTTTTCTCCTGCTAATCTGTCTCATGTCAATTTATTAGTCCAGCCAGAAGGAGTTAAAGGGTAGAAGAATTTCTTACTCCCCAACTCTGGAGTTAAGTAAGACAGACGAATTAAATAGTTTAGAACTTTTCTCAAAAATAGGAAGTCCTAAGAATCGTTGTTTCAAGTTGAGGTACTCCTGTTGGGTTCTCTTATTGTACCAAACATAAGTCACTAATTTGGAGAGTTGGAAGTCTTGACTTAACACTGTGGCCACCGAAGGCCCAGGGTGGGATCTCCTGAGACCCTAAGAGAAGCAGTAAAGTTTGCTTTATTATGAATGTTACCCTCAACCATGGTCTTATTTCCTACAGATATTCAAAGACCCAGGTGACTTCTAGAGGAGTCATCAGCACAAGCCAGGAAAACCTGTCAGTTTTACAGGCAAAGAAACACCGAGACTTAATTCTGGTACATCAAACTATCATGATACTTAAATAACAACAGGCGCATTTTTCTATGTATAAATTTGAGTGATTAATACAAAGACTATGTCTCCTTGAAATACATAAGTAAAAAATAAAGACACATAAAGAAATACAAAGAAAGAGTATCTTCTCAGCTCTAATTCTTGGGCTATGTCCTCTTTTCACAAATTTAAGCTGTTAGTTTATTTAATAAAAAGCGCTAGCTTTTTCCCTTCTGGTGTTTTTGTTTGTTTATTTTTGGTACAGAGAAAACTAGGTAGTCAGGGCTAACCTAGTATCTCTGGCCAAACCGTAAGTGTAAACCAAGTACCAAAGAAAACAGAGGTTATTCCCCAGCAATCATGACTTCTTGAGTCGGTTACACTGTTATCTCAGGTACAAGGGGAGGAAAAACCAGAGGGGGGTATTTGAGACATATGCCTGGTCACTAGTCTGGTGAAGACCAGCAAAGTATTTCCAAGTAACGGGCGTTCTTGTGAGCTCAAGTCATAATTTGCATCCCAGTCAGTATAACAGAATTAAGTCCTAAAGGTCTAAATACCTTAAGACAAAACTGATTACGATAATCCACTGTCATTGAATTAAGGAACGCTTCAAGCATCAGACCCAGGAACTGCAGAGAGGACTGCCAAGCCACTCCACTGTCTAAAGCTCGAGTATGTCCAGAAAAATCCTGAAGAGAAGAGGAACAGGTAGATTCTGAAGGAGCAAAGAACCCCTCCTTCTTCCAAAGACCAAGTCAGCCATGCCGAGTCTGCTTTTTCTGTCCATGCTGAAGGACTGAGAGTCTGGAGGAAGTGCGGGTCTAGCAACTGGCACGTAGGCAGCTTGAAGCTGTTCATGTGCTTTAAGGCTATTGGACTGGCTCAAAGATAATATATGACAGGGGATGGGGGCTGCCCACTTTTCTTTTTTTTTAACTTGGGACTTTCCATCTAGTTCCAAGGAGCGGTTTCCTCTTCCAATGGGCAAATACAGATTCAAATGGACTGTTTTCTACACACACCTGGTGAGTTTTTATTTTAATGATAATACAAATCTTACATAACGTTTGCAATAGTTTAGTACCATTTTTTTTTTTTTAATACAAATGACTGTAGTAAAACTACTACAGAACTGGCAGTGAACATCCAGAAGAGGCTATCTTTTAATGTTGCTGCAACAAAGTTGCTGCGTTTCCAAGGGCAGGTGGGTAGTTCCGACTGTGGAGACTTTATGAAAAGCCAAGTCGGCGCCATAAAACAGGTGATCTGGCACCCAGTTTTAATTATGCCAAAGCGAGGTAGTTTACAGCTCCCAGCCTAGCCCCCAAGAATAGGTTTGAAGTGCTGACTAATTGTAATTTTGTCATTAATGACCTTGAGACATGGATGAACAGAAGTGTGTAACAGCCTGCTTGGACCCCTGAAGAGCTGGGGGCTTAATATAATTTAGATTAAATGTGTTCTATAAATTTAATGCCTCATGTGCATCTTAATTTAGAAATAAAGGAAGAAAATATCACAACTCAGAAAAAGAAGCCTTTTCTGAATCCTTCATTTGAAGATAATCATCAGATTTAAGGGATTTGCAAGGTATAAAAGTTTTGAGAGTTAAGATGAATAAATGGTGCAAAGCTTTATGAGATTAAAAATAGTTGTGCATATAAATCAAGTGATAGCTCCTTTCTTAAACCCTGGTAGCAATTATTGTCTGTGCAAGTTTTCTGTAATTTATCATGAGGAGCCCCACGGCCTTGCCTCCATTGTTAGTCCGAAATGTATACCTAACCCTTTTGTGGTTATTGACCCATTCTTATTCATCCGAGTTCACCCTGAGTGTCTTGTGTCTTGTGGCAGGCGCTGCTCTTGGATGGAGGTCCCTACCTGAGTTCCTTTTCACTGCTGGGGGTGAGGGCCAAACAAATAAAGAGCAGGCTATTTTGTAATATATGATTTACATGGTCTTTGTCCCAAGTTTCTGGGACGGAGCTTCTACACCCTTGGGATTCCCTGAGTGAGTGGAGTGTTTTTGCTCTTCACGGTGGGCCCCTGAGTCCACACCTAAATTCATACTAATGAGGTGACGCCCAGTGGACCCCCAGCTACGTCCAGTGGGGGGCTGGCCCTGCCTGAAAGATTGACCATGGGAGTAGAAGGTTGGAGCTTTGGACAACAAGGTATCAGCTTGACCTCCAGGGAGGAAAAAGGCTGGAGACTGAATTCAATCACATGGCCAACTCTTTATTCAATCACGGCTACATAATAAAACGCCAACAAAAACTGTGGACACAAAAGCTTGGGTGAGTTTCCCCGGCGCGTGACGCACATTGACCTGCTGGGAGAGTGACATGTCCTCACTGCACAAGACAGCGGAACTGCACGTCCTCACTTCGCCTCTTTTCCTTCAGCTAGTCCTCATGTGTATCCTTGAAAATAAAACTTTAATTGTAAGCGTATGTTTTCCCTAGTTTTTTGGGTGATTCTAGTGAATTATCAATTCTGAGGGGATAGGGGGAGCCCCCGAAGTTGTAGTCAGTTAATCAGAGGAGCAGGTGGCCCCGGAACCCCCCAGCCTTGTGGACTTGTCTGAAGTGAAGACAGTCCTATTAGGGACTGTGACATCAATGCCAGCCCGGGGCAGACGCGTCACACCTGCACGGGCACTTTCACACAGCCACAAGTTCTGTGGAGGAAGTAAAAAGGGAAGTGGTGGGGGAGGGGGTGGCTATGTTAGCTGAGTGCGCAAGGAAGGCTTCTTGGAAAAATTAAACTGAAGTTGAGAACTGCGGCCCAGGAAAGGCTCAGGGGAGAAGGTTCCAGGCAGGTGAAACTACCAGTGAAAAGTTCTTTCGGTGGCAACAAGCACATTGGGGACACAAGACCAGCGAGGCTGGAAGGCAGGAGCTAGGGATGACCGGCAGGTGGGGACGACCCTACACAGCCTTACAGTGTGTGGTACAGGGTTTGCATCCGCAGAGCGACGGTAAGCTACTGGACAGTTACAGGTATACAGTAAAAGGCTATACTCTGACTACTGGCTTTGAAACGTCACTCCGGATACTAGGTGGAAAAACAATTAAAATGGTGAACATGAAGTTCAGCCTAGAGTGTTTATGCCTTGATAGACAGCCTTCCTGTGGGCTCCTTGAGGACAGGAACGTAGCCCGTGCTTCTTTATAGTCACACAGGGCTTCACATCAACACCGAGCCCAGGTATAGCAGGTGCTGTCATACCTAGGCTGAAATATGAGCACGCACAGAGGAAGACGGCAGTAGAGCTGAAGGGGAGATGAATCCTTGCTCTATGCCAAGGTTCCTATGATTGAGTTTGAAAAACAGGGAAAATCTGGATTAAAATAACCAAAGTCCCACCATAATCTACACATTTTAAAATCCTATACATTTTTCCAAATTAAAAAAAAAAAAAGTATCTCAGTCAGGGGTCAGCAAACTGCAGCTCTCAGGTCAAAGCTGGCCCACGAGCTACTTCTGTAAACATTCTGTTGGAGCCCACCCTGCCCACTTGTTTATGTATATGGTCCATGGCAGCTTCCACGCCACAGGGCTGAGCATTTGGGGCAGAGCCTCTATGGCCTGAAAGCCTGAAATACTGGATGCTTCCTGTCTCCTCTTTTAGAGGGAAAAGCGTGCTGACTTCCAGTCTAGATGAACGGCTGCCTTCCGCGGGAGTCGCTGGGATGGTGAGCACAGCCTACAAGCCTGGGCCCTCAGTGTGTTCTATTAGGATGTCCCAGGTTCCCTGAGTGCAGTTTGAAAGGATAGCAGCAAGCAAAGGAGGTGGTTTCTGCGCACGGTGAGCAATGGGAGAAGAGAAAGATGGAAACAAGGGGTTGTTCGCATGGAAGGACATCGTCCCAGGAACCCAGTAAAGGCGGCTGAGCTCTAAGCAGGTGTGCGGTCATCACCTCCAATTGGGAAGGTGGCTAATAGCTGGGTGCCACGCTCCCAGCTGTAAGACAAGGTGGGTCTTCTCCAAGGCCAGGTACAATCAAGGGTAAAGGGACTAGACAATGCAATGTAGGACACGGAGATGGGCAGACTCTTCTGATGTCAAGCCTGTCGGTCTTGTCACAGTGAGTTACTGTGACGGTAATGACGGCAATAACACTTAGAGAGCCCGACCATCGCAAGGACTGTGGAGATTAGGCTTCCTAAGAACCACCTCGGTGATGTAGTTACGATGATTCTCCTCTGTAGCTGAGAAAAGGTTGTGGGTGGAAGTGGGAGCCCAGAGAGGTTAAGGAGCTTGGTGAGGGAGGGAGCTGGGATCTGGACCCAGGTGTGTGTGACTCTAAAGTTCATGCGGGTCACTATGCTGCTCTGTAACTTCGCCAGTCGAAGCGCGGTCCAGGGGCCGACGCAGCAACAGCAGCAGCAGCATCTGAAGTGCTGGCCCAGACTTCCTCAATCAGATTCTGCATTCCACCGAGGTCCCCAGGTAATCTCCCGCTCCACTTGGTTAAAATGGTCACTTTTAATAAAACGGAAACTGATCTGGGGGCAGGGGGAGAGGCATGGCCTGATTTTCTCTGTAAAGGCTGGTAGGTTTAATTAGATTCCTGGAATTGGCTGGAATCTGCTTCACATAGTATTTCTCTTGATTTTAAGTGTGCTCCATACCAGGAACTCTTAGAACCAGCAGAACAAGCCTGACTCTACTTCTAGAATTAGTTACCTTCACTGGCTGCAGAGAGTTTAGAGCAATCGGAAAATTTAGCAAGGAACCCAACTATGAGGATTCCCTTTACTGAACCAAGTCCTTCCTGTACCTGGGACCTTGACACTTCTGCAGAGTGCCATGTTTAGGGAAGGGTAAGATACCAGGGAGGGGACAGAGAGGAAGCAAGGCGCACAGCGCCAGACAGATGTGCTTGTGGGACAGATGATTCCTCTGTGTGCCAGGTGAGAAAGTCAGTCACACGTACACAAATACTGCATCCACCCTAACAGAGAAGCGCCTTTCCCCCTAAACTGCAATGACTTTTACTTCTCAGGTCGGCAGTGAGCTTGCAGCTAGAGTTGTACCACCAAATAACATAAAGGAGCTGATTCTTCCCAGGAGTTTCCCATTTCTCCCAATCGTCTAGAGCCATGCGGGAGCCTGGAGGACCAAAGCGAAGGCCCTGCTCTCCCCCCTGCTGCCTCCATGACTGGCGCTGCCCTCGGCCGTGCCCAGAGGGCTCAGTCCTTTCATGGGAGGCAGCCTGGGTTTTGATCCTGAAAATTTCCCTACTTCTGCTTATTCTCAGAGCTACTCTTGCTGCTTGGTCAGCAGCGGCCCATGGCGATAGCAGCAGAGGCTGGGACATTAAGGGAAAAAAATAGAGGTTAATGGGTTTTACACATCATTCTAGGCTTGTGTTTTTTTTTTCCTGTCTTCTACTATCAGCCAAAAGTGTCTATAAATAAAAAAAAAAAAAGAAAAGAAAAGAAAAGAAAAAACATGTCACCAACTTCCTGCCACATTCCCATAGCTTCAGGTTTTCCACCAGCATTTCCAGATGGGTTCTCTCGCTGTTGCCAAGCCTGAGGCCTCAGCGCCGCACCGCCCAGCTGCTGATGGGCAAGGGCCCAGGTCAGAGTTCCAGGTACGAGGTCCCTCTGTGGGTCTCACCAGTTGCCTTGGCCACAGGGAGCACTGAAGATGAAGGCTCGCCAACCTCTCTCTGCAGGGGCTCTGCCCTACACCGTCTGGGGGTCCCGGGGCTGGTCACCTAACCTCCGCGGGCCCAGGTTCCCATCTGTGAGAGGGAGGCCTGCACAGCGGGATCTCAAAGACTCTTGCACAGTGAGGATGCTGTGATGCGCTGCTCCTGCTTTTAGCCCTGCCTGAGGCAAGGAGACATGGCCACATTTTGCAGGAAGGAATGAGGAAGGACGAGAAACCATCCCTGGAAGTGGTGAAATTTCACCTGGCCCGGGACTGGCTGCGGAACCACGCAGACCTCGTAGCCCCGGCTCTGAACTGATGGGCAAAGCGGCCTCCGTCACACTGGCACACTCCAGCCAACGGCGTCACCTCGTGCAGGCACCTGACATGTAGGGCCTGCTCTCTTTCTCGTGTTGTCCAATCCTGACGAGCAAAGACAAGGAAATGAGAGTTCTCTGCCCTTCTCTGGGGCCCAAGGCATGGCTTCTTCTCCACAGTTGGCATCACTTCCCAGCCCAGGTGGGCGCGGCCCCTCCATCCTTGTCCGGTCCTCACACAGGTGCTCCCGGGGAGACGGTCTGTCCTGTGTGCGCCCCTGGGTGCAACCTCCGGAGAGCGAGGCTCTTTTGTGCCCCGTCTGGAAAGGTCTTCTCTGTGGAGATAGGCCGGGGAGACACAGGCGTCGCCTGCCTTTCTCGGTAGAGGAAGGGCTGGCTGCGGCCCAGGTCTGTAGACGCCCGCAGTGAAGACAGCGTGGCCGTGCCACTGCCCGGGCCCCTGAGATCACACTCCTAGAGAACAGCGCCCACCATCACTTGGTTGAAACGCCGTCTGTCTTCATTTCTCTCGCCCTCGCTTTGTCTCTGCCAAGGGTGCCTGAACGGGGTGCGTCTCCTGCCTTACGGGCTCTCCTGGGCCTCCTCTCCGCATCGCCCTGCAGCTCTGAGAGGCTGAGCGCGCACGGAGGGCTCCGGCAGGACATGGCACTCCGTGGCTGCTGACAGCCGGGGCGGCCGCTGGCCCGGCGCGGAAGCCCTCGAGGAGCACATTTGCCTGAACTCCTTCTACCCAGGTGCCCTGGAAACACTCGCTTTTGTAGCAAACTTGCTCCTAATTAATTGTTTCAAGTCCTTATCTCCCTAGGGGAAACACCAGAAATCTTTACCCCATATGCCTGAGAACAGAGCAGTTAGCTAGCAAATACGTTATTTCTAGAATTAGTTATGTTTGCCGTATATAGTATGAATAAGACTTCTACCTCCAAAACCCCAATATGTCTTTTCTGAACTAATTCAATAGAAGTTGGGCCACTCCGTCCAAAAATGAATATATTTCTAAATTTGAAAACAATTTCTACTCCGTCAGTGGTTAAGATCCTCTAAGTAACTCTTTGTTTCTTCCTAGGCGTGGATACGTGGTTTAAGCGGGATTGGTAATTTTACTGCATTTTTTATCATACTTAACTGTCCATCATCAGGCATACTTTCAGCTTCACTTAGAATGGAGGTTTCCATCTGAAAGTATTTGGGGACAAAAAAAAAAAAGCAAAGCATTTTACAGAGCTTTGTGGGAAAGGCAGCAGACCTGAGCGAGACTCACCGATTTTCTTCAGCATTTTGATTTTATGGGTCTATGAGTTCAGATGAATCACAGTAAAAATGAAACTCAGCAGGCATGATGAAATCAACCGCAGCCACCGAAACGCTTGGTCGGAGCCCACAAAAATGGTTTCATTCTCTAAGACCAGGGGACAGAGCCAGGACCTAATTCGAGAGACAGCTTCCGGCGGCTGTCATCACTCAGCTCCTCAAATAGAGAAAGACGTTTTTCAACAATGGTTTTTTGTTTTTTTTTTAAACTGTGGCTTTGCACAGACTTCAGTAAATGACAGTAAGTTAATCTCAATAAACAACAGGATAAATGTACTACAGCACTTTCTAAATTACAAAAATTGGATTTTAAGCCCTGCAACATTCATGCTGTATTGATAATGGGGTGTGAGTGGGTGGTGGGAGTAGTGGCCTAGGACCCAAGTGACATATTTTTAAACCAATTTGATCAGCAATTGACTCATAGAAGAGAGTAGAGTCGAAAAAACAACCCCGACCTCGTGTGGAGAGAGCCGTTTCTGTTCTCTGCTCCGCCCTTCCTCCTGGAGTGTCCCAGAGGCTCCATGGGTGCACAGAAATTTGTTATGTAAACGACATTTTAAAAGGAACATTTTGTTCATTTGTAAAACAGAGAGGCTAATATTTACCTTAACCATCTCATGGGGTGGCGAGAGGCTCTGTATCCAAGGAAATGATACATATGTGAATACTGGCTATGATGTCGAACACTTACTACTGTTACACTACCCTTCGAGTGAAGGTGGGCGTGGAACTGCCGACCACTCCCTGGCAATTCGGGTACCAAGTGTAATACTCTCAAGTGACTGCAGAAAAGGAAGTCTCTCTCTCTCTCTCTCTCTCTCTCTCTCTCAGATGCAAAAGGATTCTACTAACTGCAATTAAAGGTTGGCTGCGCTTTTGCTTTCATGAAGTATCAGGTAAAATATAGATTAGGAGTCTCTGGCGCTAAGCACTAGAAGAACACTGAAACCATGTGGTGTCAGGGAATCAGAGAGCAGCTCTTTGTCTTATCAAGTGTCCTCAAAGTGCCTCTAAGAACCAAGCCCTGGGAAAGGAGCGCAAATGTACCGACCATCATACTGTCCCTATATTCTCTTCCTAAATATAAAGCCTGCCTCGAATATACTGTTTATCTCTCCCTTCTTGAGTACCAGTTGCAATAATATTATATTGCAAAATCTAATATTAAATCATAAAACATTTTGTGTTTTCCAATTTTTTTCATGTGTACAGCACAGTGGTTAGACAATCATCTACTTCACAAAGTGGTCCCCCTGGTATTTCCAGCAGCCAACAGGGACCACCCATAGTTATTAGAGTCTTACAGACTCTGTTCCCTCTGCTGTGCTGCACAGCCCCGTGACTGTTCTGTAACTACCGCTCTGTACTTCTTACACCCTTCCCCTTTCCCACCCAGTCCCTCGGCCCCCGTTCCCTAACAACATACATGGACCTCGAAGGTATTATGCGAAGGGAAATAAGTCAGTCAGAGAACGACAAATACCATATGATTTCACTCGTATGTGGAATCTAAAGACCAATGTAAATGACTAAACAAAAGAGAAACAGGCTTATAGATACAGTGAACGTCTTTTTCTTATTCCCAGAGTGTCTAGTAAAGTGCTGGAAAAAGAACAGATTCATAATAAATTCTTCCTGAGTGCTGATTTAATTGATTAAGAGAAAACAAGCTAATAAACTGTTAATATACTGCCACATATACTATTTAATATTTTCTTTAAGAATGGTAACAAAGGTCTACAGAAGTAGGATTTTTATAACTATACTGAGTCAAGCAATTATTTAATGAGAACCCTTTCTCTAATTCAAAGCTAACTTTGGAATTAGAACTAAGTGTGAAATACTTTACCTGTATGTATTTATTAATAATTATTACATAAAGAAAGTGATTTCTATTAGACAACACATGGGAATTTGCCTATTTTGAGAATGAAACTACAGTTCATCTCTCAAAATTTCTGTTTAAAAATGCAAACTTACTATTTCATCAGTATTTTTTCTTAAACGGTTGAAACTAAATATCTTACTGCACAGTTCTACTAAGCCTG
Source organism: Pteronotus mesoamericanus (assembly GCF_021234165.1). Lineage (NCBI taxonomy): Eukaryota > Metazoa > Chordata > Mammalia > Chiroptera > Mormoopidae > Pteronotus > Pteronotus mesoamericanus. The sequence goes on along the minus strand of NW_026555329.1, from coordinate 78,690,373 downwards.
ACTAGGCAAATGAAGTATTACTGCATAATAAATGCATGATAAAACTCTTTGGATCGGTCTCCATTTTAAAGGTAGCATTTTCATTTTTTCCACGTTAAGAAGAGAAAAATCAGTACCAACTCCAGCTCTTGTTTGTATCTAGAACCTGCTTGTTTTTAACGGCCAACAGCCTCGGTTTACTCAACAAGAAACAGCTCACAGGAATCAGCACACCCTCAGGACGCCTCTCTGAGAGGACACAGCAGTTTGCTGCACCGGGCAGTTCTGCTTCTCTCCTGCTGACGGAAGCGGCGCTGACAGTCCCTCTCACCGGACGCTTTGCGAGGTGGGACCAGACGCAGGCACTGAAATCGTTATGGCCTCCCCAGGCGGGGCCGGGGCGCAGGTGGGCTTCTCATTACCACAGCCCAGCAAACAGAGGGTTTGCCTGAGGTCTCCTGGCAAGGCGGGTACTCAGGGAACAGAATCTGGGTCCCCGACGCCCAGCACACACTTGCCAATGCAGAGCACTCCCAGGGGAGGTGCTCAACGCACATGCACAGACAAGAAGCGGGTAACGACACCCAGGCTGCTCACTGCCGAATCCCCACAGCGACCTGTCTTCATTTCCCTCCAGCGGCACATGAGGCACACTGAGGGGTCTCAGGCAGCATAAAAGCCTAATGGAGCCTTGATTAGGTGGGATCATCACTCTACCTCCCGGCTCCCACAGTCCCTGCCAGCAGCCCCCGATTACTCTCTGTGGTGCCGAACTTGGAAAGCAAGACACAGGTACCGAAACAATCTTTGGCTTACAAGGAACTATCAAACTCTGATGATGATGAAATTTGATAGCAATAATGTGAAGCTTTATATGACCGTCATCCCAGTTTACAGTGATACATTAAACCATAATGGTACTATTTAAATCACCATAAACCCAGTTTATGGCAATATAAATAGTCACGCTAATGGCATTAATAGCAGCACTCAGTGGAATCACAGCTGTTGAGGCTGCTTTTATGCTATTAGCATTGCTATTTATATATCACCATAAACTTAGGTAGTCACAGTTGTTACATAGGAATGTACAAGGAAGACGGATATCCACATTTTGTACCAAATCCAGGCTCCTTGAACAGAAGACTTTATGGTTGTTGTTTCTCTCTACATGCTAAGGTCTGTCTAGCTGTCCGTTGGGCTGTTTGCATTGCTGGATGTTTTGTTAGGAGTTAGGGAAGAGCAGTCCGGTTTCTGCCACCTTCTGATCGTTGGGCAACACTAAGGAAACAAAAGCAACAGCTGCTGGGTCAACTTACTGTCTCCTTGGCAGCGCAGGGGGCCCACGCTCAGCTTCGCCTCCGAGCCTTGCCGGTCGGTATCCCCAACCACCACCTGGCTCACCGGCAGGTGATCTTTGTAGGATAAGTAGCCAGCGTCCTTCCTCCTGAATGACAGGGAAAGAGAACAGGGTCAGGAGGCTGAGTGAGAGACATGTCTTTTCTGATAATCACTGAAGTTGCCTAATAATTGACCACATTCCAACAGATGTTCAGAAGTTCCCTAAGAACCATAGTTAAAGAGTGGTTCTCTCCCCTCCATCCGGGGTCTCAGTGTGTTGCTTAGAAGCCACTGTGACATCTTCGCCTCCTGGAAAACAGAAGTGACGCCCTGATTTCCAGAGACACAACCGATATGCTGCATGCTATTTTGGGTTGGCAGCAGACTACCGCACGGCTTGAAGAACACACACCACACGCTGAGCACACGTGCAGTTTGCTGTTGTCATGGAACCCAAAGTCCAACAAAGTCAACTTTATCTCTTACAAAACATGTGAAACAAAACCCAATTTTAAAAAAATGCTGTCTCCTTAATGGCTCTGAAGCAGTTGCTTCAGAGGCTTTCTTCCCTGTTGTGCATCATCTCTTCTTTATTTCAGGAACTGAAAGTTTACAGAAAGTTTCCAACACCCAGCAGGTGCTAGGTGCCCATTTCCATCTATAAAGAGCAGCAGAGCTTCAATCTGGTTTTCCTCTTAGATTCCTTCTCCTGGTTACTGTGTACTTACCTTGTTTCAGGTCTCCTAACTCTATCCCATACCCACCCTAAATTAAGGGAGAGGACTAGGATAGTTGCAAATTGCCGATTCTGGGATGGAACGCAGATATCCAGGAGACATTCGTTGGAGTGGACTCACGGCAAAATAGGCACAGCACAGATTTCCGTTTCATAGGAAACTGCTGCCCTCTCATCCTCGGTGCTGCTGAGGTTGAGGGATCCCTTCATTTAAGGCTGGATGGGTGGCAGGCACAAATCAGAATAGAGTCATTCTGAAGGTTTACCTTTTTACATTATTTTTTGTCTGAATGTAAATAGCAATTTTGAAATTGTACATACAGCTGATCACAGAAAACTAATTTTGGATAGAAGAACGAGAGTTCGATAATCAGGTTAAAGAGTTGCCATTCACATCTCTTGGTAAACAGCATGGAAAATTGAGGGGAACCAACTTGGAAGGCTGCCCTTAAAATGCTATGTTGTTAGGAGCAGTTATTCATCCCTCTGACCTTCTAGAATGTCAGAGAACACATGCTCTATCACATGTCAGGACCCAGAGAAACCCAGGAAAGAGTCCAGAATTTAGCCAGTGGGCCTCAAACAAGCGTATAGTCCAGTGCCTTAGGTATTTCATTGCTTTCAGGCTTCCAAAATACAGGTTATTTAAAAAAAAATTGTTTATCAAATCAGAACTGAGACCATGCAGAAAAGCATGGTGATTCTTCTTGACACTATAGCTACTAATGATCTGACCTCAAATATCTCAGTGGAATCTTTTGAAAACCCAACTTCTTTTATTTGAACTTCCACCAATTAAAATCATGTCAGAGATGGAACAAAGCCTTTGGCATTAAATATGGTATTTAGTGTTTCTTGAAGGAACCAAAACATGAAAGCTCCCGTTAACAACATGCTGTAATCTGACAACCGACCAGAAATGGCGCTGTCACTGCCATGGAACTCCAGGCTGAGGTTCCCCACAAGTTCGTTAACGCTGAGAATCACATGACTTAAAGCCAGGGGTCTACCAACCAAGTTCTGAGAACCATTTATCTTGTTGCCTCCACTCTCACGGTCTATGAGATAAGAATGGTATTTTTATGTTTTAAAAGGTTGAAAAAAATCAAAAGCAGACTATTTCATGACGTGAAAATTGCATGGAATTCAGTGTCCATGAAGTTTTATTGAAATAGAGCCACTTAAAAAACATACATCATCAAGGATGCCTCCACACTACAGACTTATAGAGGTGAATACTTGTGACAGAGATCTTACTGCTCTCGAAGCCTAAAATGTTTATTAACTGGACCTTTATAGAAAAAAGTTGCCAACTCCTGCTCTAAATCACCACTGCCCATGTCTTTCCTTTGAGGATTTACTGAGCAAATAGTCTGCAAATATCCCACTAACTATCACAGCAGGCAGCTGCCACTCAGCTCGTCTGCACGGTCAAGGGTGGCTGTAGAGGCACCAGAAGATCTCTGAGGTGGGGAAAGAAAGCATTTAAGCCACAGTTCACTTACTCTAATAGTGAGAGGTACCTTCATTCACTCTTATTGACTCTGCACCCTGCGGCAGGCCGCACGTGCCGTTTTTGGCACAACAGCTATTTATTCGGAAGGAAGACTAGGTGCTCCAGGGCTTGTGGGTGTTCGCACTGTTTACTGTGCCAGCAACTAGAAGATGGTGTGGCTACACCAACACAAAATAATGTTGAATGTAAACTGTAATTAAAGAAAAGAGGGGATGCTTAATTTTTAAAAGATCTTTGAATAGGAGAATCTCCACGATATTCTGTAACATATACAGACTGACTATGTAATCTGGCTCCTTTTGCTTGGCCTATCTGTGGGATTCATTCAAGTTGTTTACTCAAAAAACATTTTGAATAAAAATTGTGCTGTGTTTATAAAAATGTAACACTACACTATAATGAAGATGAATATTCTCCTGTTGTCTTTTGGGTTGGTTCCAGTGTTTGGCTATTGTGAACAAAGCTGTTACGAACATTTTTATCAATGTGTTACTTGTAAGGGCTAATTTATGTTGGGCATTTACCCCAAGGCAGAAATTTTCAGTCATATCATTAGCTTTAGTATATCCTTTCATTTATATATGTTTAACTTAAGTAGATATTTTCAAACAATTTTCTCCAGACCTTATACTAATTGACATTTCCACTAGCAGTGAATGAGAATTCAGATCTTAGTTGGTTCATTTATAATGAGTGAACAAGTAATTATATCAAAACTTGTGCTAATGAAGAGCGTTTTGGAAACAAATGCTTGGAATTATATAGTCCAATCATTATGCAGTTTATTGCCAAAATTGATATGTACATACACAATTTTATAAGAATTTGTATATCTATATACTTTCGTAACTTGAAAATACAATTTTTACTCTTTATAATCATCTTATAAATGTAGAGTTCCAGTGTGTTTGGACTTGATTTTTAATAGTTAAATGGGCCACTGTTCAATTATTTTGCAATTCGAACTGATTCACATCAGAGATGACAGAAATTTACAAGGCACAATTTATCAAAACCGTTGCAATACTGGTCAATGAAACAAAAAAATTAACATGATTCTTAGGTAGACTCAACAATGTACTTTTATTTAGTGTGATAAGTGTACTTTAATATTTTTTAATGTTAACTCTGATGGCCAATAAAGATCAAAATGAACAAAAATAGGCAGATATTCAAATCACTAATCCAAGATTATATAAAATAATGTGCATTTAATTACACTGAAATCACTAAAAAGTCACAGTAAAATAAGTAATTTCTATTAATATTGTAGAAAAAATATTTATTTCAACTTCGTTATTTTAAAAGGTATTGTATTATATTGAACATAAAATGTAACTTCACAGGAACTGATATATTATCTTTTTACTTACTTGTGTATGTTCAAAAAGATTCTAAGGCAAGGGTGAGGATCAAAAAATATAAAGAACACTAATTCAAATGAACAATAATAATAATAGGATACCACACATTGAGTACCTATGCATACTGGAGTATAAAATAATAGTAATAGGATACCACACATTGAGTACCTATGCATATTGGACCACTTCTTGTATATAACATCTAATCTGAAATCAGTTCCTCCTTATAAGCATCCCTGTCTCCATTCTATTGGTGAGAATGATGAGACTCAGAAAACTTATCTTGACCAAGGTCCCTCACTCCTAAGTGTAGAGTGTGGATTCAGCTTTAGGTTATCTGGATTCCAAGTTAGGACTTCCCACCAAAAAAAGAAAAAGGGAAGAAACAAAACAGAAAAAAACTGAAAACAAAATGTCAGTTAAAAGCCTTTGCCTTTTTATCCTAATTTACAGATGAGGTGAAAATATATCTTCTAAGATACATTTATCTTCCTGAAATGTTGAGGTTATTTATTTGTAAGTAATAAGTTTAGATATATCTGTAAGCTTTTATTCACATGCATTTCTTACTTTATTTAAAATAATAAGTAAAAAAGATCTAGAACTACCTCATCTCCAAATCAACCACTGATTTTAATAATATATTAAAGCTGATAGAAGGTTGCAGTTCAGATAGTCTTTATAACAGTCAGAGACTTCTAACCATACCAAGGAAACAAGAAAAATAATGATCAGATGAGAAAAAAAGAGAAACTTACTTCCTCGATCATTTTTAATAAGAAAGCTAAATAGGGCTCCGGAGATTTTAAAGTCGCAAACGACAATGTGGGAAACTCACAAAGCAGTGGACTGTGCTGGAAGCAAATTGGCTGTGGAAACAAATTCATGGGTGGCAATCAAGTGGCTGGAATAATACAAAGTTTCTGGTGTGACACTACAGTACAGCTGCACAACCCACTTTAAAAAACATGACAGGAGGTGAAAGAAAATAAACCAAGGTCTGAAGAAGGACCCTCAAAACACCTGTAAGACGTCCATCTTAGCACCCATGCAAAATTTACTTAGCAAGCAAAACAAGTCTTTGTTGAAAGTTATGATCTTTACCAATAGAGGCCAATCTAATTTAGGAAGATAATCAATGACTATCATGTTCGCATTACCTAATTCCATCTGCTAGTGGGTTTGTACATTAGGATAAATTCTATCAGTCATTTCAAAGAGGCCCGGATTCTGACATTGCGCAATTTTTCCATCAGCATTGTCATTATGGCAAAACTTGGGTCTGTGGATTTTGTTTCGCTAACTTGGCATTACTGATATAGACAGAACTGGCCAGACCTTGGAGTCAAGGGAGGGAACTGCCCAAAGGCAGATACAGCATTGCTTTGCCCCAAGCTAGCATGGAGCATGATGACAAATTCCCCATCCCTGGGCAAAGAGGCACTGGAGGGAGTCATTGTGCTGAGCATGCGCAAGGCTAGTGAGAGTGACTGACAAAGGAAAAAGCCCTCTTACCCGCTTCCAGTCTCTGAGTGAAGGTGAAACTTGAATTCACAGCTGCGCCTGTACCATAAAAGTCAACATGGTGGCAGGGGGAGGTGTTTTCCTGTCAGTCTAATCGGGAAAGGATGAGACTGGCTGGAGGGGCTGAACCCTCATGGAGCACACAGAAGTTTGGGCCAGGAGATTTAAACTGAAGGAAGGGTGAATCTCTCTCTTCCTCTAGGACCCACTGCTTGCGGATGTGTGGGCTGAAGTGTTTTGCGGATTGGCTACATCCTGGAAGCTGCGTGGCATTGTCAGCGCTGGCCCCAGACACAGGCTGCAGAAAGGAGCCTTAGTCCAGACTGCAACCAGGAACAAGCTAAATCACCTGGATGGTCATGTGGCAGCTGCCTGTGGTTCCAAAGGATGATATTTTGAAAGAGAGAAGGAACTCTGGGCACAGCCTTGGACTAGAGACTGTGATCCTTCCAGACTCTGCAGCTTTTGAATAAAAGACCTCTTTCCTTTTCTCACCAAACATCTGCCTCCAGAATTTGCCTATGGGTGGTGGTGGGCAGCTGAACCCCACTCTCTGTTACATCGCTGTTACTTTGCCTCAGTACCATTTCCTGAGGAATTCTGTTTTACACTGCTGTGCTTCCTCCTGCCTTCTTTTCTTATCTTTGTGAGAAGCAAACAAGCCTCCAGGCAGTTGGGTCCTGCCCTTAGCTCAGTGAAAAAGAAAAAAAACCCTAAAGAAAAATAAACATCCCTGGCTTTGTGATTGTGAGCCTGCTCTTCTACCAGATGTTATGAAAGAGAGCACACTATGAATCTGTTCTATAATTCTAGCAGAAAAGACTTCTCCTTTGTAAGGTTTTAGAAGTAATTGGTTACTTTAAAAAAAAAACAATTATAGTCTGCAAGCTTTCATGCATTTCCATTACAGTATCACCAAAGCTAGAAATTTCTGGAAGAATCCTGGAGGTCAACATTGTAGCTATAGAGCCATAAGAAAGAGATAGAGAAATGGGAAATAAACACATGAAAAGATACTTAATATTATTGGTCATCAAAGAAATGTAATTAAAACTATACTGAGATGACATTTTATTCCCACCAAGAGTAGCTAGAATAAAAAGACGGATAATAATAAAAAAAGACAAAAGGTAACAGAAATAGTTACAATAAAACAGACAGACCAGGATTTGGGGAGACTGGAATCATGTGCATTGCTACTGGGGCTGCAAAGTGGGATAGTCCTTTTTCAAACCAGTTTGGCAGTTTCTTAAAAGTTAAATGCAGATTTCTCCTATGACCCAGCAATTCCATTCCTGGATGTCAACTCAAGAGAAATAAAAGCAGTTGTCCACACAATGACTTGTAGGTGGATGTTCACAACACCTTTATTCATAATAGCCCCAAAGTGGAAACAACCCAAGTGTCCTTGAACTAGTGACTGGATTAAACAAAAAGTGGTCTGTCCGTGCAAAGGACATTATTCAGCAAGAAAAGAAATAAAATATGAGTACAAAATGCAAAATGAATAAACCTCAAAAACAGTATGTTAAGTGAAAAGATTCTGCCACAAAAGACCATATATTCTGTAATTCTGTTTATATGAAATGTCAGGAAAGGCAAATCTATAGAGACAGAAAGTAGTTGCCTGGGGCTGGGAATGGGAACAAAGATTAAAGGTAAACAGAAATCTCATAGGGGTTGTGGCGATTTTCTGTACAACTGGGTAAATTCACTAAAAATCCTTGAATTGTACTGGGTGCAGCAGAAGTAAGGCCTGCTTCAGTGTGGTTGCTAGGGTAATAATATGGGTGTAATAATTTATAGTTTTAATTTGAACATTTCATCTAAAATTTCATATGGTGTGCTTGAGTGTGATATCGTTATGTTACAGAATTATATGCTTATGATTTTGTAATAAAAAAGGCGCATTATTTGTGCCGGACCCGTATACTTAAAAATGGGTGGATATTAGGGTATGTAAATTATACCTCAACAAAGTAAGTTTTAAAAAGAACCTGAGATAGTTGTGAGTGCCGATTGGCAGTGGGGAGATACGTTTTCTAACCACACATCTCACTGTGAGTCCCAGTGCACAGAATCAGGAAGTGGTGCGTTTTCTGGGTTCAGAGTCTCCCAATTCTGCGACTATAAACCTGGGACTACAAACTCTTTACTGACTCCTTTTATTATTTTAGGGGTCTCACCCAGCGTTTAAAGTTTCTATCAATACTCACATCCCCCACGGACCGCGCCGCCCTGTACAGGATCTCAGAACGCCCTTCCCGGGCACCTCCCTTCAGTCTGCTCTCCTCAATCTTGATTTCTGTAAAAATCCCTTCGCATAAGTCAAGATTTTAATGTGGCACAGAACATCCCACCAATTCCACCCCTGTTCCAGTCTCACCATCATTTTTTATTCAGAACCTGTCCACTTTACCCCAACCAGCCATACCTGTCGCCTTCCTAAACTATCTTTAAAATATGAACTTCCAATTTGCCAGAAACCAAACATCCTCGGTATTCCAGGACATGCCCAACAGTAAAAATCGGTCCCGCTGTCACCATTTGTGACTGTAATAGCCTGAAAATGCCCATGCTTTTTAGCAACAAGTCTTCATCTCCAGGACTGTTTCCAAACTCCTTGGAATCTTTTGTGGGATTTTTGGTTCAAACAATATGTTCACATACAGGTACACATAAAAGTCTTTGTATCTTTTCTCTCAATCCTTTCTGCCTCCTACCAGCCACTCTCAGGGACACTGCACATTCTCCATAGTAAACAGAAAAAAAGAGGTCAAAAGGTAAAAACCTTCAAGAATTTCCTTGGAAAGTTATTATTCTACTCATAACTTCCACTAAAAAGGTGAGATTCACTATTAAAATTAAGGATCTTTGTATTGCTTGTATTGCTTTTAATCTCTTGAATAAAAATGCAAACAAATAACTTACAGTTATATAGAATTTCAAAGTACGCATAGTGTTTTCTCATGAATGAGCTCATTTGATCCTAACTTTGGAGGCACAAGGAAACAGGGCTAGCTAGTTGAACTTGACAAATGTTGACTCCCAAATAATTATTCAGGAACATACCTATTACTGCACAAAGTGAGACAGACTCCACCCAAAAATGAGACGCTTCTTCAGGGTTTAATACTAACTGCTATCTCGCTGTTTAACCTTGTTCATACCTAATGACCATAGAAAAGGTCGATAAACTTAAGTCAAACTTCCGGTTGAAACTTTTTTTAAGTGAGAATTTTTATTCTTTGTCTCTTTTTGGTCTTCAACTCCATCCTTCTATGGCTTCACTGTCTGGGGAGTCGCCCCCCTGCCCTTCCCTAACAGGATGTTAATGTCACTCTTCCTCTTCCCTGGCCCATAAAACCCACATTCAGTGAACAGTGTTGACATTTTCCCCCATGCATTTTTAATAGCAATGCCTTAATGAGGCCAAAGGCTACTCCTGGAAACCAGACGTCTGTGAATGGTGGAGGCTGGACTGGGGCACGGGGTGGGGAGGACACTCCTGGCATCACTGAACCCACGATAGGGAGGGGCTGATCACACAGCCTTCACAGAGCAGCCCTGCTCCCACCATCGAACAGGCCTGCCAGCTCCTCCGTGCTCATTCACCAAGTCAGGACCGTGCCAATGCCTCTGCTCACAGCGCACGTGGGGGCTGTCTCAGTGCGGCTGGATCACAACGAGCTAAAATAAACACGAGAACTGTCGAATACTCAGTAAAGTAGAACTTTTAAAATACTTCCAATGGTGTCCTCAGTCACCATTGACTATTCAGCTTTCCTCAACGGATGGAAGGTGGTGTTCTCTACAGAGTAATTAGAGTAATTAAGAAAACAACCATTACAATTAGGTCTTTGGAATCCATGTCTACCTCCCCTATGAAATGAAAGTAATTACAGATTCAATTACTCCTTTTCAGCGGGAATAGCGTAGGCCTTTTATAAATGCAAATAATTATCTGTTCAGTTTAGAATCTCTTCGAAAGCACCCTTGTAACTGTTTCAGGATTCTACGCAAAACGTTCTTCTTTGATTTTCCTTCTGGAATGCAAGTTCCCTGGGGTCAGATATATTGTCTCATGCAGTTTTATAAACCAAATACTAGTAGGCACCTAAAAGTGGCTTACTCCATGTGTTTCATGATTGAGTAAGTACGTGAATATACACAGACGTTAACCAGGCACAATCCTGAAATAGTGATCAGTATGTGCCTACTATCAGCTGCAAGGGATGAGTGAGAAAACCTTTCTGGTAATGGGAGTCCCTTTAAGGCCCTTGAAACATTCTTATTATTCCCTGTCTGTAACTGAGGTTTTATTTTTCCTTTAGAAAGTAGTATTCGATTGGAAGCCTCATATATAATTAATGTAGTGGAAAGGGCACAACAATGAGATCTTAGAGACTGGAGTCCTAATTCAACTCTGCCGTGATGAAAAAGTAAGTTGCTAGGTTTCTGTGGGCCACTGTTTCTTCACATAGATAAGTTATGGTTCTGAATGGCATGGAAATATGCAACTTGAAATATGCCTCTTTGGCATATAGATTATTTTAAACCAAAGGCCATTGAGATCAAGCATGTCCAGGCAAAGCTCAAAAACCAGGGCACAAGTTTTCATTTTCTAAAGGAAATTTCCATTTGTAGCAATCTCTCCCTTTCTTCTATGAGCAAGAGGAAGACTCTTAACAACTCCCAATAATGGAAAAGTTACTGATTTCAACCTGCATAACGAATCTTACCAAATAGCTCGTTTGCCATGCTTTTCCTGGTTACCTTCTCATAACTTGTCCCCCAGAAGTCTCAAACCTCTTGTCCTTCAGCTGAGGATGGTATAGAAACCCAAGCTCTAATCATTCCTTTGTGTTATTCATCACTGGGTGCTCCCTACTGTAGGTGCATGACACACGTATTAATAAACTTGTTTATTTTTCTATTGCTGGTCTGTCTTTGGCCAGTCTAACACAGAGGACCCCAACTGGAGAACCTAGACAGGTAGAATAAAATCTTTTTCCTTCCCTACAGTTCTTTGATTCTACTTATGTTTCTTTTCTTCTTTGTTTGTGTTTTGTAGTTCAGAACAAGTAGTAATTGTTTGAACAAATCTGGCATACTTAAATGTGTCCATTAAACATAAAAAGTGTTAGGTATATTTTTCATGAGGTAGGGTCATTGGTAGCCCTTTTGGGGACAGGACTTTGTGGTTCTATTGAATTTCCACAAAAGCTATTAGTACAGTATCCAGCATTCATTCTGAGAGATTATCTAGCTATAACTCTCATTTTTTGGAAGAGGTAACAGATTTGGAATAAAACTAAGGCTGATCAACGTGCTCAACTCATTAGTAGCTGAACTAGGAAAAGCAGACCTACCTCTACTACTCTAGAATTTAGAAAAGATGCATGCTTACATTTCTTAAATTCTGCTAAAATAATTTCAATTGTTTTTCTTTATATGATATGAAAACCCATTTTCTTATAGAAAAGTCTCACTGGATTGAGGTTAGTGTGAGCTGTGGATAGTTTACTTCGTCTATCTACATTTGTCCCACAGGCAAGGGTTGCTTGTGTTTTTGAAAATTGTGCCTCATGCATTACATGATTAGCAAAGAAGGTGTACTTGATGTGTGGCCTTCTTGCCATGTTCCTGCATTTTCATTTCTAGCAATGAATGGCCAACTCCTGGCATCTCAAAAGCAGTCATTGGGAAAACCTTCACTTATACTGGCCCCATGCATTTTAAAAAACAAACAGGGTGGTTCTGGTGCACTCAGTGTTCCTGAAGCTTTATTTCTAACCAGGAGACAAGGGCAGACGTCACAGTGCCACGCGCACCTGGTTTCTCGTGACTCCCCTCTGCTTCGCATGGCTCATCCCCCGTCTTGCTCCAGGCTCGATGGCCCTTGGGTGGGCTCTTTGCACAGGTGCCCAGGGCTGGCGTCATCCCACAGGTCCAACGTCTGGCCCACAGGCCTTCATGCCCCACTGACCTCCGCCAGGGGCGCCACCGGTAACACACCCACGCGCTTCACCGTGAAGGCCAGCAGAACACTGCAGGCTGGTGCGAGCCAGTCCTGGGCTACCTCCAGCAGTTGTGGGTTAGGCTCTCTGATTCATTCTCTTGAAATTGCCCTTCCCACTGAAACAATGGTGGGGACGGTTGGGAATAGGTAGGCTACATGTATAGTGTTGCAACGAACCCTTTCCCACAGTCCTCTTAGGTTTCTCCAAGGATTTTTGAGGCTTCTCTTTGGTCCCCTCAGATAGATAACTACAAAGATCGGCTTTAGAGTGTGGGGGTGCTTGACCCCTTAGTCTGGGTCATGGCCTTGGAGCCAGGGCTGAAAACCCAAGACAAAAGAAGAAAACCCACTTCCCTGGATATGAAAAAATTCTAAACCTAGGCAACTTTCATAGCATCAAATTTTTAACTTAACCTCTGTATACAGCATTTCTTCACTGTCCCCATAGAGCTCCACAGTCATGTAAGACAATAATGGGATCCACAGCCTCCTAAGTTTTTACTCAAGTAGATTGGTCGAACCGAAAGAACATCAGTTCTGAGGAATATGGCTTCAGAAGGAAGATCAACATACCTTACATATTTGTTTCAGGGATCTGAGCATCCTAAAAGAAGCTCCTTTTCAGTGATACAAGTGTTTTTCTTTGGATAAAAAAGCACTGCTCCTTCTTGCCACTGCCATTTCTAAAGCCCCCTCCCAGTAACACAAACCCACTGAAATTATTCTTCTATTGATTACTGCCAGGATCTTTTCTCTACAAACATCACATCTGTCATTTGACACACTTTTTCATTCCCACTTCACTCCAACAGGTCATTTTGCTCCCCGAGTGGACACAAAAGACTTGTTTGAAGGTGGAAGTGTTTTCCTGTACCCACCTCTGAACTCTGCAGGTCCCTTATGACGATCAATATTTGTTTTTATATTATCATTATCTTGAAGATGCTGTGGGATGCAAATGTGAAAAAGGCCTCCACTACAATGATGAAAAGCACTTATTCTTTAGGGTGAGGTAGTCCAAATACAACTACTACTCCAAAATGTCCCTCAGTACCTGGGACCAAAGCCAGTCAGAAAGCAGCCAGGGAAAGAGGCTTATTGTTACTATGGGCTCAATCCTGAAGGGAGAAGGATGATCCAAGGAAATTGAAAACAAGTGATCTAAAATTTGGGAGGGAGCCAAAAGAATTACATATAAGCCCAGGGAATAGAGAGCTTCAGGGAGGAAAAACATAGTCAATTATATTCAATATCGCAGAAACCTATAGTACTAAAATTAAAGTGTGCACAACAGGTATATGAACGTGAAGGTCAATGGTGGACGTTATATCCAAGTCTCCCACTAAAGTAATGAAGAACAATTTCAATAACTGATAATCAAATGGGAAATGCCAGAGTGGAGGCCAATCCTAAACTCTTGCTTTGAAGTTGGAAAGAGAACTGAGAAATGGAAGAAACAATAGGACAGAAGCTAGAGGAGTTTGCAGCAGCAGTAGATTTTGTTTGTAGACTGGGAGCTGAATCAATTAATTACGCTTTATCACATGTGTCTGCAATCAATTTGCCAACATTATTTTCCAAGCTTGGAAGCAAAGCTCATGAATGCCTTCTGCATACAGATAGCATATAGAAAGCATGTAATTAGGACTTTCTGACCATTGCTGGGGCATCTAAATAGCAAGTTCAGCATCCTATTATTTCTGATCCAGTGAACAAAGAGTGCCCAGGTTTCCTCAAATCAGAACTAATCAAGCGAGGTCCAGCTGGCCTTCCTGCAATATGACAACCAACACATCTTCCGGAAAGATTCTTGGGCCTGAATTCTAGGAGAAAATGATTGAAGGAACACCAACTTAGGTAATCTCACAGTGTGAGTTGAGCTTTGTGGTTAACTCTAGCCAGCTGGGTCTTTGATGTTTGGAGAAAAACCAAAATTCAATAACCCTCTCAGGGACATTTGAAAACTTCAGTTAATTAGATTTTAATAAACAAGGTCATCTTTATTGGCAAGCTGACTCTGTAATTTACAGGGTGAACCAGTTATGATGCAGCCCAACTTACACCAATTAAAAGGCATGTAAATCCTCCCCGCAGAAGAAAGGCAATAAAAATCCATCACTGTTAATCGGGTGATAGCATATACCATTAAAGATGGAGCGGCCTGAACTTGTGGGGAGCTGCAAATTTGGAACAACGCAAAACTTAATTTAGCAGCAGTTTTATGGAGAGAACAAAGTGTACGAGTGCCCTTGTTTTTATGGATTTGTTTTGCTCTTCTGAGGATCCAAAAAGGGAAATTGTCACATTTTTCTGATTGGATATAGTGTCCAGGTTGCAAATAATCTGTCCCCACATGGCCTTTCCTCTGTGCACAACTGGTGTCCTTTCCTTTTCTTATAAGGAAACCTGTCCTATTGGACTAGGACTCCACCCTTACAACTTTATTATGCCTTAATTACCTTCTTAACAACCCTATCTCCACACACAGTCTCATTGTGGGGCTTTAACACAATGAATTTGGGAGGAGGTCAAAATTCATAATTAAGTCCACACAGTTGTACATGTATTTTTTTATTCTGGGCTCTGGAAAACATTACTTCTGGGAGATGGCAATAGGTTTTCTGAAGGAAAAAGAAGATATTTGGTTTTCCAAATGTAGGAAATGCCATATATAACCTATATTTTACTCTTGGACACCCCAAACACCAATGAGCATAATAAAAATCATGAGAATCCATTTTTAACTTTGTTTAACCAAGCATTCAGAAAAAAGGAGACTTTTTCCCCCAGGACACATGCTAACACCTTGGAAATAATGTTCTGCATTGTACTAGTCTGTGAAACGTATTTTTAGCATTCTATGGCCCCTCAAAGGCAGTTTTAATGACAAATCATTTACAGGACTTCATAGGTGAATGTTCTTTATTAAAAATGCTGTGTCTGTAGTTGCAGACTTGTTACCATCGCACAAAGATGGTGTGTGTGTCTTAATATACAACTAGTATACCACTTCTGTAATAAAGCCCATTCAATTACTTGTCTTTCCTTGGGGGAAAAAAACGAGAAGCTACTCAACCCAGATGCTCATCAACAGGGGGATGATAAATCAATTGTGATATACTCATACAATGCAATAACATGCAGCAATGGAATAAAACGAGCCATAGCTACACACAAAAACAGTGAATCTCAAAAACGTAACATTGAGGAAAAAGTCAGACACAAAAGAGTACATGCTGATTGATTCCACTTACGTGATGCTCAAGAACAGGCAAGTTAACCTACGATAACAGAAGTCAGAACAGTAGTTACATTTGGGGGGACTGTCTAGGAAGGAGAAGAAGAGAGTTAGGAAGCCGATGATGCTCTGCATCTTGATCTGGGTCATGATTTCATGGGCATACCTACAGAGAAAAGATTGAGCTGTGCATTTTGGATTTGTATGCTTCACTTCACACTTTTTTTTCCCTCTATGAAAATTACAGCTCAAGAGGGAAAACGCGTTGGTGGCTTATCGCTGTTTTCTGGGACAAAGGTGAAACTTCCAGTCGTGGCCTTCTGCAGTGCAAGCCCACACTACCCCTTCCAACATTCCTGTGCTCTGGGGGCTCCAGGCATAGAGGACATCATGTAGGATGCACTCCTTGACTCCTTACAACAAGAACCATTTATTATTTTACTGTGGTCTACTCTCACTTTTCTCTATACTTTTCTTCCTATTTTCCCTACCTATGAAATCCACTTCCCCTGAGGCCGTGCCCAGCTGTCATCTCTTCTGTGGAACTTCTGCTGACATATCCAAAATAAATTAATCACTTTCTCTGGGCTCTCATAGCAATTTATTTATATGGACAATTTAGTTGTTATTAACATAGATTTGGAATTTTCTAAGTCTTGCCTGGTTTCCAATATTTATCTCTGTCTCCACAGTATTTTATGTCCTTACTAAATATCCTCACTTTTGGATTGAAGCGTGTGGCTAAACAAAAATATAACTCTAATGCTATAGTAGGTTTATAATCCTCTGTCCTCCTTACTTC
Source organism: Pteronotus mesoamericanus (assembly GCF_021234165.1). Classification (NCBI taxonomy): domain Eukaryota; kingdom Metazoa; phylum Chordata; class Mammalia; order Chiroptera; family Mormoopidae; genus Pteronotus; species Pteronotus mesoamericanus. The sequence goes on along the minus strand of NW_026555329.1, from coordinate 78,673,851 downwards.
AATGTGACCTCCTTGAATAAAGATTGTGCCTTACTCAATTCTGTAGCCACAGGACTTAACCTTGACGTTGCAGTGGTAATCGTCTGTGTGTTGTAAGTAAATTTCACCTTTCTAAAGCAATCTGCAGTGTGGGTTACTATGGTATATTTTACTGTCACAATTTTTGTTGACATAATTAAGTGATCAGAGGGCAAGATTTAATAATATCATTACAACATCCATATTTTCCTGGGCAGTGTGGTATTCTGTTTAAGAAAAGAGGGTCTGGCATCAACTTGTGTTATGTTTCCATGTCCTTCCTCCATGTTGGGTGAGTTACCTACCGAAGTTCTCAATTTCCTCATTGGTTAAAACTTTGGGGTGAAATTTCAATGAACTAACAGACTGTAAATTACTTAGCACTGTGTCTATCACAAAGTAAGCATTCAAAAAAAAAGATATGGCAAAAAAAGGAAAATATTAGGTTCAACCAAATGAAACTGCCCATGTTCAACTGTGTTTGACACTCAAAAATGGCAGTTTCACATGGTTCAATGTAATCTATTATCAAAATCATCATGATCACTTCCCTTTACAACACTGTCCAACAAATCACTCTAATCATTTCCTTTTTAATATTTAGTATGATTAGAACCAAACTGCAACAGATGCATAAAGAAGGCTAAGTCTGCTTCAGGCTCATGCCTTCTCCCAAGTCACGAGGGAAGTCTTTCCTGCTCTGTCAATAGCAGAAAAGAGTTCAAAACCAAGAGTGACAACAAGGGACCCTTCCTCTGAGCTGGTTGCCTCCTGCACAGATGGCCTCACCAGCTTTACATTTAATGTGCACAGCATAGAAAGGAGCATGAGAACTCAGGTGCACCCCTTCTAAGGATCCAAGTACCGACTTCTTTAAACACTTGTATCTACAAGCTGACTTGAAAAAGGACCCCTGAACTTACTTGTTGAAACTTTCAGATAGGAATTTCTTCCTTAGTCATTCAACAAATATTCAGAGTCACCAAGGTTCCAGGCTCTGCCACTAGTCTGGCGGGGAAGGCGAAAATTAACCTGTCCTAACGTCAATCCTCATGAAGCATCTGGCTTGCCAGGCTCTCTATGGCTTGTTTATTTTTTCCTTAACTGAATCATTAAAGTAATACAATATTTCTCTACCACAGCACATCAGAGATCTGTCTGTTAAGTTTCTGTTTCTTTTTACTGAATTTGTGTTCCCTCGCCCTAGTTTTTCTTTCTTAGTATTTCATTTCTACAGTCTTTTTAAGGATAAAGTTTACCTCCTTTGACTAATTTTAATCTCCTAATTTAATTCTTTTAATTAAGTTCAGACTCATTTAAATAATTATAAGCATTCTTAAGGGAATCATGAATTTTAATTACAAGTAGATAATAAATATTCCATTACTGGGATTCTGAAATAAAAACTAATGCCAGTGACTAAGATTCACAATATTACAGAATCACCAATGAGAATAATCCACTGGGAATAACTAATTTGTTTAAGTTAGTACTAGCAAGCACATGTGAAAATAAATATTTTAATATTACTTAACAGAAATGTTCTTCCTTTATTTAATTCCCCCCCTCCCCGCCTGGGAAACTGTAGGACACATTACTAAAAATGCCATTTCTGGACAGGACGACCCTTTGGGAAGGTGGAGGAGGTCTATTTCACAGATCTCAGTATTCAAACTGTGAACCATCATGGGCACTGTTGCTCTGTGTTATCTGTTAAATGACCACACTATCTCATTTCAAATGAGCACAAAAGAGGTACCTCTCTGGCTTCGCCAGGAAATATCAAATACCCGTGGACAAGAGAGTAAAATAGATTAAAAGGAAACACAACCATTTAGAAGGCGGCAGAAGAAAGAGAAATGGATATTCTCATGTCAGCATGTTCTAGGGATCAAAAAGAGACAAAATGGTAAGGCAGACGAGAGAGAAGTTCAGTACAGAGAATATAAATTAATTGCTAGAAAGAAAACAGAAAGTTCTCATGGAACCAGGTGGAAGATCTCTGATACAAATAGGTCAGGTAGAAAGAGACAGAAGCGTATAAAATCAAAAGGTACGTGGTTCAGAAGGCTGTTTACAATAAGGGGGATACACCGGACTTCTCCAATCTACGTGCAGTGATTTCCTGCATATAATTGTGTCTTAACCTCCCCAACTTTGTTTTTTGGTGCACTCAAGACCTACCTGAATGTAGGCTTCTACTTATAACTATAAATTATAGGAAAGACGGAAAAAGGTTTATTTCTAGGGTTTCAAAAATAAGAACGAACCTGAGACACTTGGATATGCAGCACCTTTGGCAGAGAGAGTGAGCCCCGAGTGCCACAGAGGCTGAGCCTAACCTGCCACTGTCTCCCCTCTCTGACCTCTCAGGGTGTTGGGCTCATCCTGTTTTTAACTGACTCGGGATAAGATATAATATTCCCCTTGGTGCTGGTCAAACACTGAGTATTAGCATCATTATTATACAATCTTCTTTTTCCTTGTCCATCTGGAATGTTCTTATTTGGCAGGCTAATTTCTGGCAATCCATATTTTGATACGTGTTTTAGTTTTAAAAAAAATTGCTGATCCTTTAATGACTCCACTCCTAGAAGCCAGGCACGTCTCATTGGTTAGTTACCTTGCCATGCGTCAGGTTTCTTTGCTTTTTGCTGCTTCAAATTTTGCCAGTGGTGGCACAAAGCGCCTTCACGTAACCCTGACTTGCCCTACTCATCCGTCAGTTACAGACGCTGCTGTAAGCATTGCCCCAGGTAATCCGCCTGCCTCTCCCAGGCCTCAGCAAACACTGTTTTTCTCCGAATCCATGCAGGATCACTCTACTCTAGTGCCCGTTAGAATCCCAACTTAGGAGCCTGAACTATCATCCCTCTATGATTCCAATGGCCCTGCTCGCCGCAGGAATGGTGGGTCCAGGTGGTGTTTGCAAGACGTAGTCAATAGTCTTCTTGGCCTGAAGGAAGAAGAGGGCTGAAGGGCTGGAGCTTGATCCAAGATAGTGCACCAAGTTTGGGGAAAAAGAAAACTTTTGAGTGGAATGAGACAACACTCAAATGCTTTCCAGTTACTGCTAAGAAGGGTTCAGTAATAGGCTGACTTAGGCGGCTTTCTTCACTTGAAGTGATGGTGGGACCGGACCCAGTGGCCTGAGCACTGGACACCCTGCATCTGTCCCAGGAAAGGACCAGAGACACCCAAGTAGCAGCTGGAACAGGGGAGAAGGGTATAGGCAGATGCTACCAGGTAGGTGGAAAACCTGCATCTGCCGCCACACTCGAGCCAGCGCTGGAAGCTCTGAAATAGCTGAGCAGGGTCTAGGTGTGGCTTGTTTCCAGGACTGGTAATTCAGATGGAAGCGGAGAAATGTAATCTGTTACATTAAATCATGTTTCCATAGAGAAGGAGACACAATGTTTTTTAAGAGCCATTATCTGTCTAAACTGGAATGTAAATCTATAGGCGACTTGAAGGAGGATGTGACGAGATGACTAATTCCACTGGACGGCAAGGCATGAGAAAGCCAAAGTCATTGTATATTGTTCCAGGGGTAGGAAAAAAGTCAGAATGATGGAATACCATAAAATAGAGCCCAGAATCAGACCCTCACGTTTTTGGATCCTCAGTTCATGATACAGGTGGCATCGAAAGAAAAGTCTTGACAATAAACGGTGCTAAGAAGTGACAGAAAGAAATGTCCGGTCCCTGTTTTATACCACAGACAAAAAAAAGAGTTCCAGGTGATTATGTAAATTTTAAACAAAAGACAATATAACACTCCTAGAAAATTAAAGAGAAGAATATCTTTATGATCTTCAGGTAGGAAGAAGCTTCACAGATTAGATGTAAAAGATAGCGCTATAGAAGGAAAGTCTGTGTTCCCTGAGATTCGTGTGCTGAAACCCCAACCTGTCCCGCAATGTCTGTCATGATTCTCTGAGTGAGGCCTGGAGTGTGGTTAGGTCACGAGCTGCAGCCTCCTGAGTGGGATCAGTGGCCACACCCACAGAGCCCCCTTGCTGCTCCTGACCTGTGAGGACACAACTGACAAGATGTCTAAGAACCACGGAGTCGATCCACACCAGACACAATCTGCTGGAGACTTGATCTTGAACTTCTTAGTCTACAGAACTGTGAAAATTACATTTCTGCTTTTTATCAGCCACCCAATCTACAGCACCGCAAACAGACCAAGAGAGACACAAACTATGATGAAAAAATATAGGGCTCTATTAAGATCAAGAATTACAAGATACTATTACAAGGTACCATGGAAAGAGCAGAAAGACAAGCAACAAAGTAAGAGAAGAAATTTGCGATACACGTAACTGCAAAAGGCACAGGACTAATGCATGTAAACAGTTCCTATAGATCGGAGAGAAGACAGACAGAGGTACCTGTGGAAAAACGAGAAAGAGACTTCAACTGTCAGTTCTGGAAACACCAAGACCCCGAAACAGGTGCTCAATCTCACTAGCATCAAAGAAATGAAAACTAAAACCGTAGTGATGCCCTTACACAACCACCAGACAGACAATTTTTTTTAAAAATTGCCCTTACCCAGTGTCGATGAGTATGCAGAACAGCAAACTTTAGGTCAGTTGCAGATATGTAAACTGGTAAAATTGCTTTTAAAAAGTCTTTGCCTTTATCTACTTATGTTGAAGATTCATAGTCTTTGACCCGGCAACTCTACTCATGGATAGAACAGACCTGACAAAAAGCATGCTCCTGCGGACCTAGAGATATGAACAAGAATGCTCATGGCTTTATCTGCCCAGCTCAAAACTGGAAATAATCCAAGTGTCAATCAACAGTTTAAATTGTGGCATTTTATACGGTGCAACACTATCACAGTGAAATCAGTGATAGCTATGCCCAACAATATGGATGACTCTGACAAATTTAATATTGCGCCAAAGCAATCCAGGCACAAAGTTCAGGCAGGATTCCATTTGAAGAAAATAAAGGAACTTGCAAACCCCCTCCATGGTGTCAGAAGTCAGGGCAGTGGACATGTGTGGGCAGAAGGGAGCAGCAGTGACTCAGAGGGAAGATCAGGGTTTGCCAGGATCCTGGTAACACTCCCTTTTCTTTTCTCATCTGTGTGACAATTACGGAAGTGTTCCCTCGGGATAAATCACTGAGTCATGCATGTTTGATCTTGTGTACTTTTTGAGGTGTTCTGTGTATCATAACGAAGAGGCTGTGCAAAAATAAATTCATCACAGATATTATGGGACAGATGGAGGTTAGGGGTGAGAGAAAGTTTTCATTGTATGACATTTGTATAATTTTCGGTTCTTCACACAAGTAATCTGATTTTTGACAAACATGAAAAACTAGAAGATAAACTAATATCTCCCATGTGAGCCCTGCAGCCCACGGTCATTTCAGCGTCTGGGTGCAAAGAGTGTTTTAGTTTGCCAGGGCTCCCATAACAAAATGCCACAAACAGAGGCTTAAACAACAGAAGATTCATGTCTCATAACTCTGGATGCTAGATGCCCGCAATGGAAGTGTCGGCAGACGGAGTTTCCTCTGAAGCCTCTCTCCTTTGCTTTCAAACGGCCCGCTCCTCGATCTGCCCTCACACGGTCTGTCCTTAGTGCCTCTACATGTCTGCGCCCTAATCTTTTCTTATTAGGACCCAGTTAAATGGGATTAGGACCCAGCCCAACGGCCTTATTTCAATATAATCACTTTAAAGACCCTACCTCCAAGTACAGTCGCATCTAGAGGTACTGGGCATTAGGACCTCAACATACAAATTTTGGGGGACACAATTCAGTTAATCACAGGAAGGGATGTCTGGCTATGCTTCAGTTTGGGGTGGTAGGTAGCCTTAGAGCCAGACGGAAAAGGGGTGGGCACAGCCTGGCTCTGCCAATGAGCTTCTCAGGCTAAGAGCAGTATTCACTTGTGTCTCTGCTGCCGCCTCCATCCAAATGTGGGAGAAATCAGAGGAGATATAAACTCTTCTTTTGGATATACCCAGAGTTTCTATTATTATTATTTTTGGTCACAGTTCATTTTAATATGCCTTAAGAAAAAGATCTGCTTATCTCATTGGGCCTTTTCTGTAACCGCTGCCCTCACTAAAGAAATACTTCTCTTGAGATATTCTCTAAGAGCCCTTGGAAAACATTATTGAAAAATATGCACATCGATAGTCACCCACATATTTTGTGCTTCTTAAAACATGAAAAGTAACCAAATTCTGTCATAAAATTCAAATTTAATAATGCATATTCATTGAGTTTATTCAAATAGTTATAATTTTATGGTAGTTGAAAGGACTTGTATATATGAGCAATGCGAGTAGCTAAATGGGTCAAGTGGGCTGTAAATCCTGAACTGTTTTCAAGATCTGCAAAGTGCAAACCATGATCTCACTCTGGTATGGAATTCTTTCCTGTGGGAAAAATATGTCACCATGAGGAGCTCCCATGTTACACTGGGCTTTGATTACAATCAGTGATTCTTAGGTCACGTGTGCCCCTCCTTTCCCTAATCATCCTTCAGGGACTTGCGGCCTGGAGGGCCCGGAGGTCAAGTGGCCGTGGCTCCTTTGCTCTCTCACCGCATCTCAGCCTGTGGGTCCGCGGGACGTCCTTCCCCAAAACGGGAGGGGTTTCTGCTCCTGTTGGCCATGTGCGTCGTGTGAGAGCTGAGGGTGGGTGGGCCAGAGAGCTGCTCTTTGCCCTGTGATTCCACACCATAAAATCCATTCCTTCTGCTCCATGACCGGAAAAGCTGGGGTGGAAATTCTCTCACTGTTGTCTGAGAGCAACGGGGGCTCCTGAAGACATTTCCAAGGGTCCATGAAATACTGGACTGAACTACTTCCATAATAATACTAAGGTGTTTTTTATTCTTATTCTCTCAAGGATGTATAGTGGAATTTACCAGGGGCTACATGGCATGTGATTACAACAGACTGGATATGAGAACCTAGCTGCTTCTATTAAGCCAGACATTAATAAGATATGCACAATCGTGAAAAATAAAATGCCACTCTTCTCACTAATCCTTTTTCATTTTGGAAAACTAATTTTTTTCAAAAAAGTATGTTATGTTAACAAGTAGTGGATTTCTTACTATTTTTTTGTTGTTGTTGTCTTATACTTTAAAAATAAATATTTTAAACATAGCTTTAATTTCAAATACATTAAATATTGGTATGTAAAACCTACATAAATAAAAGCTTTTTACAACGGTAATGAGGCACTGAGATAGAAACGTCGGACGGCAGGCCCGGTGCGGCAGCTCGGCCGGTGAGGGGCCATCCGGGGTGCCGAGGCCGCGCTCGCTCCCTGGCCAGGGCACATACCAGAGTGAGCCACCGGGTGCATCAGGAGGCGGAACAGCAAACTGATCTCTCTTTCTCCCCCTTCCTCTTTCCCTCTAAATCAATAAATAAAAATTTAAAAAAATAAATACACATAAATTAAAAAAATAAGTGTTTGATAACTACTGCTGCAGAGGATTTGATGTATAATCCACGTAACAGATAGGAAAGAAATGTCCAATGACATTTATTGCCCCTAAAAAACAAAAACCAAAAACTCTTGAGAAGCCTTTCCGCCATTTCCTTAGTGGTGGGAAATTCAGTGTCAGTGGCCCAACTCTCACAATTTTTGGAGCCACCAAACAGGAGGATCAAGTAGATGTAGTTGTATCAGGAACAAGCAGCAGCATTTCTCCTGATTTTTACCAGGGCTTCTGCTGAGCAGCCGGGCCAGCGGTGATCCCACACACAAGGGAAAAGGGCCCCACGCACAGAACGGAGTCTAAATGGGGGGAGTCCGTGCTGCTGAGCTTCTCCAGCGACCTCTGCCATTGGCCTCTCATTACCTCTGGATTTTGGATAGATGAGTCCTTATTCAGCGTCTAATGAGGACTCCGCGGCTGAACAAACTTGTACTACAGGGCACACACAAGACCTTCTCCAGTATTAATGCGCACTCACTGTGTGAGTACGGGACAGAGCTGCGGTGCCTGAGCCAGCAAGCTGCACATCAGTGTGGTGCGGCGCGGCGCCTGTCCTCACCCCCGACACACACACACACACGGCTTGCAAACTGCTCCGGAAAGCCTTTTGTGCTCAAATTTTCTGTGACCATCCAATCCGCTGCTGCTCCATGTGAATTTTCAAGGGTAGTATATAGCATGCAGCTTTTTTCTAATCTTTTTCATCAAGAAGTACTTCTCGGGTCACTTACTAATATCTCCGGGAACTACTCTGTGCAGAACACAGTTTGGGAAATGCTGACTGAATCTAATAAGGAAAATTTTAATAGGATGCAAATCCTATTAAAACCAAATATCAGAACCTATCAGAAACCAAATAGTGAATGAAGACTTTTTGTTTTCCTAAGTCAGCTTTTCAAACGTTTTTATTCCCCTCAATAGTACAAAGGTCATTGTTTCATTGGGACCCTGCAGGCACACCCAAGTGAAACGTAACTGAAACAAAATATCACGAAGTTATTTACCTTACATTGTTTGGTAAGGTAAATAACTTCCAAAATAACTGTGTCATTTTACACTCTAATGCACAATTATTTTAAAAAGTGTTGGTCACATGGCCACTAAAATGATTCCGCACCCCATAAGCATGCAATCCAATGCCGCAGATGACTCCATCAATGGGTAAAGCCAGGCCTCTTTGAAATACTCACCATTTAGTGACATCATGTTCAACAGAAAGGGAAAAAAGTATACTTGCTCTGTCTACTTGTTAGGATTAAATTTTAAAAAATTGTATAAAAGCACTTTCAAAAGTGCAACGCATTTCACATGTAAGCGATTGTTATTAATGAAAAGTCACTTTATCTGGGATGCATTTCCAAAAGAGGGGAAGACTGTACACGGCCCGATTTAAGACTGGACCTAAGAAACCGGAAGGAAAAAAAAGTAGGTGACATTATCTCATCTTCTTTCACTGAAATCACCTCTCCTAGTCAACTGTTCAGTTTTACACTTTCCACTCTGATGCAACTATGGAAGAATTTAGCCTAAGGATTTTGAGATCTTTGGTGGGAAACAGCTTCTCTGGCTACCCTGTTTCTGCCACCACCTCAGGGCTGAACTGAGTGTTACATGATCTTAGATGTGCAGCTCCTCCAAGGATGCTCCTCTTAGGGTCCTTGAGTCTCCTTGTGCACAAGACTATCTGTTTATATCATGATCCGTTTCCTTGTACACAGCTACACAAAATTACAAAAAAAAGGAAAGCTTTTAAGAGTACATATTGTCTACAAAGATGATCACCACAAGATTCAGTTTCCACTATGTTGGATGAGCTATACAACCTTCTTTCTATTTTTGAATAAATGTATTTTTATTAAGTACAATTCATTTAAAAATACAGTGTTTCCTAAAGCAGTCTTTTAATAAAAGTGATCAATTCCTTACTGTCATCCAATTACACTATTTAAAATCAGAAATGAGTTTATTTCACTATTTACAACTACAAATAGCTTCTAAGATTTCATAGTCTAGACCAAATTAGGTAATTAATAGGGAAGATAAAACACAAATAATTTCAAATGTGTGGTACACAAAAAAACGTTTTACAGGCTACTACCAGCTTTTTTGTTACCAGGGAAATTTAGCTTAGTTTTTAAAAAATCATGTTTAAGAAAATCTCCCTGACTCCTAAGCTCATAAAGATATTTTTCTTTTAGTTTACAAAAGGTTTTATGTTTGCCTTTACATTTGGGCTTATAATATAGCTACTGTAGAATTGATTTATATGTACATTGTGAGGTGGGGTCATTTCATGTCTTCCCTCGGGACACTTGAACATCCCACCACAATTTATATAAAAGGCCATCTTTTCATCTTTTTCTCATTGTTCTGTCAGGCCAATTCTCTCATAAATTAAGTATCATATAGGTATGAATCTACTTCTGGACTCCTGTTTCTTTTGGCTATATTTCATCTAATCTTAACACTGGCTGAAGGATCTTGTGCATGTTGTGTGTGCATGTCTGTTTGTATAAAAATATTTCATCAAGTAAATTAGAACTACTTATAATGTGATAAAGATGCCAACACTATAAAATGGCTTTAAAAAGCACTAAAGTACACTTAAAAGTATAAAACATTGATGAAAAGTGGAAAAAGACACAAATAAAGAGAAAGGTAGTTCATGTTCCTGAATGGGGAGAATTCTTCAAGTATCCACTCTCCCTGAAGTGATCTACAGGTTCAGCCTAGTCCCCATCAAAATTCCAATGGCATTTTTTTCGCAGAGATGGGAAGAAAATCCTAAAATTTGTATGGATCCACAAAAGGCCCCCAACAGCAAATGCAATCTTGTGAAAAACGAATAAAGCTGGAGGCTGTACACTTCCTGATTTCAAATTATAGTGTAAAGCCATAGTAATCAAAATTGGGCAGCACTGGCATAAAAAGACACAAAGATCAATGAAACAGAATAGAGAACCCAGAAATAAACTCATGCATACTTGTATATGGCCAATTAATTTTTGACAAAGCAAGAGTATACAATGGAGTAAGGATGGTTTCTTTACTCAACGATGTTGGAAAAACAGCCAAATGGTACACATGGACATTCATACATAAACGAATGAAAGTGGAACCTTGTGGTACATCATACACAAAAATCAGCTCAAAATAGACTAAAGACTTGAACAGAAGGCCTGAAATTACAAATCTCTTAGAAGAAAACATATGGAGTAAGCTCCCTGACATTAGTCTTGGCAATGATTTTTTAAGATTTGACACTCAAAGCAAGAGCAACAGCAGCAAAAATAAACAAGCAGGCTACATCAAACTGAAAAGCTTCTATACAGCCAAGAAAACAATCAATAAAGTGAAAAGCCAACCTATGAAATGGGAGAAAAGATTTGCAAACTTCAAATCTCATAAAGAATTAACATGCAAAATGTACAAGGATCTCATATAACTCAAAAGCAAAGCAAAACAAACAAGCCCAAACAGGAAAGCCAAATAACATAATCTTAAAAATGGACAAATGACCTTAAACAGACATTTTTCCAAAGAAGACATACAAATGGCCAACTGGAAAGAGGCTCAACTGGATAATGGCTAATTATCAGGGAAATGCAAATCAAAACCACATGGAGATAATCTCTTCACACTGTCAGGATGTCTACTATCAAAAAGACAAGAAATAACAAATGCTGACGAGAATGAGGAGCATACCAGTGGGGATGTAGACTGATGCAGTCACTATGGAAAACAATATGGGGGTTGATCAAGAAATTAAAAACAAAACTCCCACATGAACCAGCTATTCCCCTTACAGGTATCTATCCAAAGGAAATGAAATCATTGTCTGGAAGAGGCATCTGCAGTCCCACATTCACTGCAGCATTATTTGTAACAGCCAAGACAGGGGAACAGCCGAAGTGTCCGTCAACAGATGAAGGGATAAAGAAAATGTGGTACATCTATACAATGGAATATTACTCAGCCTTTAAAAAGAAAAAGTCCTGCCATCTGCAACAACATGGATGAACCTAGATGGCATTTTACTCAGTAAACTAAGCCAGAGAAAGCATGGTTATCACTTATATGTGGAATCTAACAGAAGAAAAATAAAGTCCAACTCCTAGAAACAGCGAGAAGAATAGCAGCTGCCAGGGCCGGGGGGCAGGGGAAAGGTGGAGAGGTTGGTGAAAGGGTAAAACATTTCAGTTACAAGATGACGAAGGTCTGCGAATCTAACGCATAACATGGTGACAACAGTATTATGTAATTTGAATTTGCTAAAAGAGTCGAACTTGCGTTCTAACTCATAAAAAAAAGGTAACTATTTGAGGTGATGGATGTGTAAACGCAAAGGTGGAATCTCTTTACAAAGTATACGAGTAGAAAATCAGCATGTTGTATACTTTAAATATGTTAAAATGTTGGCAATTATACCTCAGTAAATCTGAAAAAAAGGCAAAACTCATAGATTCATTTAAAAAATTTAACCCACAATATATGGATATATATTCATATATACATGTGATCCTGTTTTTTCCTTTTTATACTATTTTACATTTTTCATACTATGATTCCTATGAATAAAACACTTTTGTTGATTCCACTAGACTCTGTCAACATAAAGGGACAGACAATATTTTTTGATTATTACATTTGCAGTAGACATTATTGTGCCTAACACACTTTGGATATTGGACACTCATTGCTGAGTGATAGGTAAATGAGTAAGTCATCATCTTAGGACAGTTAAAATAAAAATAATTATGTAAAAATTGCATACAATTTTATATAATTCAAATAGCAATTACTAACTGAAAATAACCATGCTTTTTAGTACTAGGAATATTCATAACCACTGAATATATAGAGGAACAATATTCAGTGATTTGCAAATAAATTATGTGAATGCCACTGCCTTTAGTAAAGTCACCATGTCATTATCGTCCTTTCTATTTACTGTCCTCTTCTCCTCCTGTGTAACTGCAAAGCTGTGCTTAAAATACAACGATATTGCTTCTACTCATACAATAGATTTCATTATATTTAAAATAATTCTAGGTCACTTGGAGACTGCTTCTTACAATAATATTTGAAATAAACCTAAAATTGACTTGCACAAACTCTTGAAAGATAATTTAAAACTTTACAGAGGTTTTTGAAAGAAAGAAACAACAAACTACCACAGGGAGAATCGCGCTGCCGAGGCGATGCAAGATGCCCCAGTCTTCTTCATTCGGGCCTCGCCCCCATTTCCCCGGCCCGTCACTCCCACCCCCTTTCCTTCCCTGAAAATGTTTCATTTGCCTGCTTTCCTGTTTACTGCCCTTCAATCCCATTTTTCTTCTATCTTTTCTCGATCAGCTCAGGCCTCTTCTAGTGTAAATGGGTTTAGTTTCTATAGTGGGCAGAATTGTGTCCACATCTCGCCCCCACAAATACACTTTCAAGTGCCATCCCCTAGGACTTGTGACTGTGACTTTATGTGGAAAGAGCATCTTTGCAGATGTGATCCAGTTACGATGAGGTTACATCCAAGTAGGGCTGGCCTGAATCCAACGACTGGTATCCTCAAAAGAAGGAAATCTGAATACAGAAGGCAGACAACCATGTAACGACAGAGGCAGAGACTGGAGTGACACTTCCACAAGCCAAGGGCACCGAGGGTTGCCGGCCACTACCAGAAGCTCAGAGAGAGGGAGCACAGCCCTGCTGACACCCTGATCGCAGACTTTGGCCTCCAGAACCGTAAGAGAATACATGTGTGTTCTTTAGGTCGCCCCGTATGTGGTGGGAGCTTTGTTACAGCAGCCCAACACTAACCTAGCTTGTCTTGGAATGTTTCAGTTACCTTCCCACTTATCATGGCGACCAGCACAACCAACAGAGTCGATCTTCCGTAGAAGCGGGAAGGACATCTACGGCCACCTCGGGGCCAATGTTTTTGTACCACTCATATAAAATTTAACTTAGTTGACTGCACGAGTTTGTCTTTCTCATGAGTCAATGATTCCCACGACCCAGCCTGCTGTATGGGATACTGACATGAATATGGGAAGGGCCCCCCAAAAAACAGAATCATCTTCTGGAGGGAGCCTTGTAGCACAGGCTTCCCCTGCTGGGTGAATGTTCTAAGAAGCCATCTGTATCAGTGTACCAGCTGGTGTTGTTGTGAGAGGCCGCGTTTGGCTTCAGTGAATTTTTTTTTGAGAACTCTTTCAACATGTTTGCCCATTTCACGATGGGCGATTTCCTGCCCACACCTGGTACTGAGTGTTTAGAAGTTTTTGATCAAAAACAGCATGGCCCCCGTTCCCCACCCTCCCTATTCACCCGATCTCACCCTGACTTTTTTTTTGTTTGTTTGTTTTTTTCTCAGATGAAAAGAGTCCTTAAAAGGAAAATGTTTTGCCAACCTGGAAGAGGTGAAACAAAATATGGCAGAAATAGTAAAAGCCATAAAAACTGACAATTTCAAAAACTGTTTTGATCAGTGGGAAAAAAAGTCTTGATAGGTGTATTGAGTCAAGTGGAGAGTACTTTGAAAGTGACTTAAGTTTAAACATGTAAGAAAAAATACACAATTTTTTATAAATAAATTCTGGGTTTTTTGGAGGGTCTTCTGTCAAATAAATTATCCTTAGGGAGCTTTTATTTTAGGGGGAAGAGACAGAGGGACACAAACTTAAAATGGAGTACAATTCGTGTTTCCCAGAAACCTAAGAAAATGCGAAGTGAGCAACAGGGGTGTCCAGAGAATGCTGCCCATTTCATCAAATCTGAGCGGGAAGGGGGACCACATAGATGGAAAACACGCTGGGAGTGGGGAACACTCGCTGGGCCAGAGTGTGAGAGACCAGGCAGCAGCACGGCTTCCTTTGACACTTGCAGTGTGACCGTGGGAATACAAACCAACGCCTCGCAACTCCTTGAGTGAAAAGTGAAAATGTTGGATTAGCTATTCTCCAAGGTAATGTTTTCCGAACTGCAGGTTGAAATCTATCAGTAGATGGTAAGTACAATCTTGGGGATCCTGATTAGCATTAAAAGAGGAAATAAGGAAACGAATGTTGAAAACAGGAAATTACAATGTGCATCAGATTCTGTGCAAAGTATAAGGATTATTTCATGAAGCTTTAATTTCAGATTTCAGTTGTGTTCCTGTGTGTGGAGTGTCTGAGTTTGCGTGTTTGTACTTGGTTAACATAAAATAACTTTCTGTAAGTTACAGTCTAAGTTTTAGAAATACAGTGCCCTGGTCACTGAAGTGCTGATAATTTATGGTAATTAAGTAACAGATCACAGGTGAAATACATTAATATAGGCATACATTTAATTGCATCAAAATATATTCAAATGTGCCAGTGATCTATAATCACTGAAAAGGGCATTGAAATGTTCATGCTTTTCACTGAGATATAAACGTAATTTATATTTTGAACTAAAGAATGATCTGAGTTTTTGGTATCAACATAGATTTTAGGTCTTCATCTAAATCTCGCCTATTCATCTATATTAGACCCGGTTTCTGAAATTGGGACCATACTACCATAAGTTCCCATAACAACACTACTTTTCAAGATCCACATTGATCTAAATTTCTGAATTGCTCTTTGATTTAACGTTTTCTATGAGAGTCCTTATTTTGAATTCAGCCACTTATACTATTCCCAAACAATGACTGACTGCTCATTCCTGACTATTCTTAGCCTGCTGGTCCCAGGTTCTAGTACCCGTTCCTCATCAGCATCACCTTTTCCTAATTTAGTCCAGGACATATATTCTCAAATGCAGGATATTTCTTTTATTATGCAGAGGCTTGGGCAATTCTCTCTCCACTATAAAGCCTATTGATGGTCAGTAATGAATGTCCCTCTCTCCTCCTTCCTCGTTACAGAAAAAATACCCTGATGTATGCTCTGGTTATAAATGTACCCTTTTTTTTTTTTTTAACTTTTCCCCGCTACTGTCCTTTAAATCTTGTGTGTGTCCTCACATTCTCTTTGGGAACATGCATAAATGTCTTCCTCTCCGTCTTGATCTCTGGGCCCACCTGCTTACTCTCTCGTCTCTGGAGCAGGTGGGTGGGGTGCGGAGGAGCTCCCAGCCTTGTGGCTAGGGTGTGCGACTATGTGTGGTCCTACAGTGTCCACAGGGGCACCTAAAGGCTGCCTGTCCTCCTGGGGTAATGACTTTGCCCAAGCGTGTTAGAACATTAAAGCACTTTTAAAAGATCCTCTAAAATGTCAACAAACTTGGAAAGAGAACTATTAGCAATGCAAATGTGAGCTTCTGGCACTGTGATAAGCACAATAAACAAAACTGGAAGGGCGTTTTTTAAAAAGGCTTTCCAGGTGAACAACTCAAGCTCTGATATAAAAGCCAGTTCTCAAGGGACAGAGGATAGTGCATGGTCCTTATCCGATGTGCTAACCAACTGCGTGGTTTGCATGAATCGCAAGGCACAGCCACACTTGAGAACAGTCTTCAGTGTGCAAAGTTAGTACCGGGTAAGTTATTAAGCCTTCGTCACTCTCCTTGGTGGTCAGCGGCTTTCCGCAACCCGCTCTGGGCTGCAGCGTGTAAGAGCTCTCAGAATTCTGCACAGCAGACTCGCCTGCTGCCCAAGCCAGTGAAGGTGGGAGTTAGGGCCTGAGAGGAAAAGTGTCACTTGTTTCTGGGGCTGAGAGCAGGCTAGTTGACCCTGTGTCCACAATCAATAACTGTCTTTCTTCTTGGTTATTACTTCCAGTTCAAATCACAGCTCCTCCTTTTTTCTTAGTGGCAGTGACCAGAGATCGTTCATTTTATCTGGACCTCAGCTCAACCACCAGTCCCAAGCGAAAGCCTTTCTTGAAGCTTTTAATGAAAGTTCCCTGAATCTGCCTTTGGTTTCTTGACCTGCAGCCCAGGGTCAAGTTCAAGGAGGACCCAATGGCTTCTCTGACTTCATCTGATCTGGAAGAGTTTTATCAAACCTTCTTGATTTTTCCATCTTTTATAGTATCACAGAAATCACTAATTCTACAATATTTTTTCCTAAGAACCAAATTTCTTTTGAACTCCCTCCTTCTGGGAGAACAACCGGTACCTTGGGCTGTAATTCATTCACATTTGTGTTTCTATTTTAGGGATGCCTTGAGCCATACAGGGCTATCCTCATTCAACCCATGCCTTTGGAGAGAGGATTTATAACTTATTTTCTGTAACAGACCTAAATATATATAGTATATTCTATTCTGTATGGCTCTGATTATCTTGTTTGCAAAGTGGCCTTTTCTTTTTTCTTTTTCTCTCTTTCTTTGGAATGGCTAGAATGAAATCCTAATTTCATCACTGAGCGTGTGTTCAGAATGAAAGAAAATGTGTAACAGACTTCAAATAAACCATGACCGAATCTGCATAAACATGCCTTTGAGAAGAGGAGCTCATTTTTAGGATATGTTGCTTCCCACCCCCTTCCCCCAGATTGCAAAGCATGTAAAAAATTCTGGAGAGAAATGGAATTTAATTTGGTCCCTGGTCATTAAGCCGATGGAGACCATGGTTTCTTTTGAAACTTAATCATCTCCAGGAATTATGAAGGGCCAACAAATCCCAGTTTATTTTAAAAATAAATGAGTCCTTTCAAAAAAAAAAAAAAAAAAAGAAAGTCACTTCCCATTCAAACTCACAGAGCCCCCACTGTGCGCAGGGCCCACGTCTGCGTCTGCGTTCCGCGAAGGGTCAGCACTTTTGCCAGGTGAGAGGCCCGCACTGGCGCTGGCAAGGCTCACGTGACCGGCGCCTCTCTCTTTACCACCCATGCGGACCGCCAACAGCTGCTAATCCCCAAGAACAATTCCACTGCCCTTGGAGAGCCATTGTTGACCACTGAAGGAGCTCAGGATGTGCCACAGTCAATATGTCACTTTGTTACATTGATTATTTTGAGATAAAGACATGTGAAACAGAGCAAATTCAGACTTTCTCTGCATTCCACTATCTGCCTAAAGACAGAGCCACCAGAAGGAAGTCAGCTGCCCAGGAGTTTCACCGACCAGAGAAGGTAGACTCTCATCACAGGAGAGGAGACGACAAGTCCCACCCCACCCAGACAAATTTACCAAAAACTCTTTCTCCCATCAAGTCTTTTAAGGGCCCTTCCTTTTTTCTTAAAATCATTTATTCTTTCATAAGTTGTCTCTATTCTGCCTCCCCTTCCCCTATTCAGATGGTATATAAGCTCTCAAATCTCACCATTTTGGGGGGAGGTATTCACTTTTTTGTGATGCCATGTAACATTAAAAATGAATAAATGTGTATATCTTTCCTCCGGTCAATGTGTCTGTGCCTCAGAAGGCAGAGGGAAGGCCTTTTCTTTCCTACACCTATGGGGGGGGGGAGCGCAGAAAAGCTGGAATTTATTTATAAAAAATTGTGTATTTATTCTTATCTGTTAAAACTTTAGTCACCTTCACACTACTCTCAATTTTATGCAATATACTTATGGAGACTTTTTTCCCCCACTGCCCAAAACAGTTTTGAACTTGTCAATTTTGATGCCTTTCAGTGCTTCTGCTGTTCTGTTTCACCTCTTCCACTTCAGCAAAACATTTCCCTTTGAGGACTCTTTATCTGGGGAAACAAACAAAAAAGTCACTGGTAGCGGGGGACCGGGTGCATAGGGAGGGCGGGGCATGAGAGTCACACTGGTAAATCGCCCATCATGAAATGGGCCAATATGCTGGAAGAGTCTTCAAAAAATAAAAATTCACTGAAGCAGAACACAGCCTCTCACAACACTCGCTGGTGCACTGATACAGGTGGGTTTCTAGAACACTCCCCTAGCAGGGGAAGCCTGTACTACAAGGGGCCTGCCCTCCAGAAGACAATTCTGGGTTTTTTTTAGGGGGGTCCCCCCCCAGATTCCTGAAACCAGCTGAGATCTGGACCCTGTCCTGCCAAAGCCCCACAGAAGACCTCCCACCGCCGCCTGTGTTAATGGTTCTCTGCTTGACTTTCTTCAACATAAACCGACTTGTCTAGTTTAGTTGGGGAAATATCTTGGTACTTTACTTTCTGTTTCTGGGTCTGCGACCTCCTCCTGTCACTGTCTCTTGAGTGTTCATTCGCACCTGGGGTTTCTGTCCACGACTCAAACGAAACCGAAATGCAAATGTGGCAGGCACCAGGGTGGCAGGGCCCTAGAGCTCCCCGCCTCCCTGACTCACCCCTGCGGGGCAGGAGCCTTTTCAGACTGGTAGACTAGGTGCTACATGTGTTCGCCCCGCTGACGCCCTCTCTGTGCCTGAGACAGTGTCCTCCCGACGGTGTCACGGACAAGGTTTGCAAACCTCAACTGCTGTGTATTTGTGCTGTGTATTCGGAGAGTGAATTAGAAAAATATAAAGAATTGGAAAAGGGACTCCTGGGACTACATGCAAGGCACCGAGGTGGGACGAGTAAAGAACATAATTTTTTAAAAACCATCTTTTGGAATCCAAGTATGTCTGGGATTGGCCACAAGGAAAATTTTTTGCGCAGTAATAAATTGTACCTGAACGCCCTCCCAGATGTTGTAGACAAGAGACAGGCTTACCATAAATAATTCATTTTTCTTTCCTTATTCTTGCGGTAATCAGCACATTTTCTTCTCCTGTCCCAAACGAAAGGTTTCTAAAGTCCTCAAATTTATACTTGACCCCTTCAAACCACAAATTTACTTTGCTTTACAGCCTTCCTGCTTTGCACTGTAAATGCTGAATAATTCAGACACAAATACACAAAGAGGAAAAACTATTACATTTAAGATTTGAAAAGGTCCAGGAAACTTAACTCTCTCCTCTCTTCTCAATTATTCCAAATTGATTTAAAAAATCACACCTTGCTTTGTTTCCTAGATGTTTAAATTTTATGTTAAAATTTTATCTATATTTACATCTATCACATATTCATAGATCTCAGTCAGTCAGCGGCAAACAACATGAATCTTCTTGAAAATATTTGCTGTGCTCCTACCACAAGAAAGAAAGAATCATAAAACCATTACAAAACACCTGCTTAGAGGAAAGACTTTTTCCCCCATTGATTTGTTTAGCAATTTGGATATAATTCTATGCAATCTATTGAAGCTGTGCAATCCAGCGAAAATTTTATGCATTCTACCTTAATATATTCGTTTTGTGTATTTCAAGAACTATGCCTGGAAGCAGCAAACCTTAAATTATTCTGTAATTGGCAGGGAACAAATAGCAATATGAAGTTCCAAGCGGTGCCAAGACCAAATGGAAGAAGACATTTATAATGGCTGTGCCTCAAAAAAAAGGAGTAACTTGAACGTTTATCTACAAATTAAGTTATGAACACAATGTCACCAACAGTGGGGAGAAGCAAGGAGAGAAAGAATTTGTTATCATCAAAGTATTTCACATCGCAAAATAGCAGAGCATCCCTCCTCTAACCACGTAAATGTTCTGGCCAGGCACAGGCAATATTTGGTAAGAACTTTTAAGACATTCCAAGTACATTCAAAACAATGGCAAACAAGAAAGGTAATTACTGATTTTAATTTTCCCCATTACATGTAACAGTTGCCTGGAAAAGTAATGGCAAAACTCAGTCCCTTTTCAATTTCCCTCCTCATGTAAACATGGACATAATGTCTCTTAACATTATTTTTTTTTCCAGCTAGTATTTTAAAGAAATCTTGCCCATAGGCAGATGGTCTTGTTAGAAACACAAAATACTGCTTCTTTCATGTGCTATCATTTCCATGCCTTTTCAATTGTTTTTAAATAATAACCACCCTACTTTATGTATCAGGGACATCTTAGAATATCAGGGGTCAGGGGAGAAGAATCACACTACCTATCCGCATTCTGAAACCGGGTGCTGGCCTAATGCGAGTGCATGTGGTGGCTTGCCCGTTACAGATACGGGCGGCATTTTATACTTTTATATGAAGTATTTCTGAAGAACGAAGTTATTATGCTGTTTTGATTTTCAAAATGGTGGAAGAAATAACAAATGTGAATGAGAAGCCAGTATGCTTGACCTTCCATTAAAGAGAAGATCCATTAATACTGAGAAATGAAACGAGGACCTCCACAAGTTACTCCACACGGGGATCGACAGACGGGGAAGTCCTATAGTGAGCGTCTCTCCACTCCAGAAGAGCATTTGACTGAGCCGATAATAATGTCTTTGTGGACATGCTGGGACATGGCTGAGTGATGAGGTTCTCAGGGCCCTCTCCACTTATTGAACTGGTGGAGAGAAACTTCAATTAGTGTATCTGTCACATGTCCCTTCTTGGCACTTTTCTGCTTAATATAATGAGCAATGCCTTGGAAGAGAAGGCAAACTCGTGAAATTTTCAGATGAGTCAAACTTACACATTTTCATACAGTTTTTAGCAAGATTAATATGATTGAAATAGATTAGAACAATAAAACAACTATACATAATCTAATAGGGTTAAGTGGAAACTTTTCCGATTTAAATTCAAAGTGTAGAGCAGAAAAATATGACCGAAGTCATTTCATGTAAAAATGGTTAACAGACTTCACACAAAAAGGCCATCTTTGCCAGCAGTGAGATAAATAAAGTTGCATAAAAAGTTAATCTACTACTGGCACGCAGTGGAGGATCTGGTGTCCAAAACAAAGCAAGACGCGCACAGTTCTCCTGCATTTGGCCCTGATCAGGACATATGTTAACGTCTGCATTTATTGGTGGTTGCACTGCTCAGGAAAACACTGACAAATGTGATGGTGTGCGGGAAAGGCAGGCTCCAGAATGGAGGTTGAAACTGGGGACTCTCAGTCTGGAGATGGTTTAAAAAGACAGTCGTTATCGTATATTGAAGGGCTGGGGAAAAGTATATGCTTTCTGTATGTTTTTTCCTGCACTGGACAGAGTCAGCATTATGGAACCTAAGTTACAGGAAGAAAACCGTGACTCAGATGAGCTACAATGCCGTCCACGTAGCGATCCACGCCCGGCCCAGCTGCATGAGATGCTGGGAGTGCCACACAGGCTCCCGGAGCACCTGGCAGGAAGTCACGGACAACTTCCAGACAAGGGGTGGGAATTCAGGTGGGAGGATCTCAAACTGTGTGTTATTTAATCATGTGGTGATTTCTTAGGCAGCCCATCTTAAGAGATGTCAGGAAACACCCATTTTTTTTTTTTTTGGCTTCAACTATTACAACTAAGACTATTTGGGGGACTTTCAGTTGAATGGTATAATTCATTTGTTTCATGGATTTTTCTAAAAGGTTTTCTCTTATGTTTAGAAACTCACTCTCAGTGCAGGTGGTTTTCAAGATCATTTTGGAACCGCCATTGCTCCGTGAGCTTCCTTATGATTTTGTTTTCCCCACCAGAGGCAATCAAGTCTGGATCTCTCTCTCTCTCTCTAGGTAAATTGGGGTATAAAATTGTTTCAAGAACAATTTCGAAAGCTCTGATCTTCTTTGTTTTGAAGCAATTGTGTGGAAAAGCAACATTTATAGGTTTGAAGGACACTTAGGTTGACTCAGGTAAAACTAAGTAACTCTCAGACCCAAGTGGGAAAAGGGAAAAAAATGTTTTGGATGGAGTGTTTATTTACTTTTTCTTGCAGATCTAGAGTGAGTGTGTGTGTGTGTGTGTGTGTGTGAGAGAGAGAGAGAGAGAGAGAGAGAGAGAGAGAGAGAAAGAGAGAGAGGCGGACCAGGTATGGACAGCTGCCTTTCCTTTTGGTCAGAACAGGACGGTATTTAGAAAGCTCCGTCGTCACTCATCTCAGTGCCTTTAAACACGCCCTTTTCATGCTCTGAGTTGCCCTGCTGAACTACAGACACGTGACCACAAGGTTCTGTGTGGGTAGTGGTGGGGGAGGACTCAGATTTCGTGACTGTTTTTATCTCATAAATTAAAACACATGGCTTTTTAGTTAAATCCAATAAAATATTACCGGTTTTTGCATCCCTCCATTTTTCAGTTCCTAGTACATATTCCAATTATAAAATGATATTTTATGTTAACATCTTTTTACTGATTAGAACTTATAGAAAAAGGCCGTTTGATGCAGAAAAGCAAGCATGATAATAGCTCACAGTTCCCCTCTCTTTTTAGGAATAAAAGCTGTAGAAAGAAAATGAATTTGTAGTCAGACATGGGGTCAAATCCTAGCTGCCAATTTGAAGCTGCGAGACAAGTGGAGAGAGGGCCGGCCCTGACTCACCTCCCTCACCAGAGAAATGGGAACAGTGCTCCCCCCGCCCCCCAGGGCTGCCCGAGCGTCAGCCACAGTAGAGACAGACGGCGCCTGCGGCATGGTGGGTGCTTATTAATGGTAACTGCTGCTATTGTTACCATGATCGTTATTATTACACAGTTATGATTTAAAGAGCAATTAGAGTCTCTAATCCCAAATCCCTCTTACCTAATGATTACTGCTGAACTATCAATCTCCAAGTTACAGGGGAAGAAAACCTAGGACGTCCTTAATCTCTCAGCCGGATTGAGGGCAAGCGTGTTTGACGTTGCTTCCCAGTGTCCCCCCTCGCCCCCTGAGCTGTCGCTGTTACCCTGTGGACTCGGACGTAATCTGGAACATGGGGTCTGCTCCAGGAGGTAAGGCAGTGCCCAGGGAGACATGGCAGGAGGAAAGAGCACAGGATGCCTTCAGGAAGCAGGTCATAAGGCGGAAAGATGGAGCCAGACCAGCTACCTGGGGGCTCGGATGGCCAAGAGCCTTGGGAAACACCCACACTCCAGCTGCGCCTCATTGATTCCCCTGTTCGTGCCCCATACGCAGGCCGACCCCTAATGGGATCCGAGGGGGCGTTGCTCAGCGCTGGTCATGCCACAGGCAACTCCTGCCCTCTGGCCTGTGTTATGCTGGGTGGCTGTATGTAGGTCCCAAGTCAGGAAAGGCAATTTAAAGATCTTTGCAAGGAAACACAAAGCTGTGGAAACTTAAATAAGGACAAGAAATTCTAAAAGGAGCCGGTCACAGGATTCATAAACCACCCAATCTGGTTCTGTCTTCTAACTGTTCCCGTAAACTGGGAAAGACTGACTGGCTGGTCATATCTTCCTCTGACGAAAAGCAGTGAGGGATTTGAGAACCAAGCCCCAAGCCGAGCCAGAGGCGTGGGGATCCCCGTGCTGGCGGTGAAGGAGGGCGTGAGGCCTACCGGCCGTGAGCACGACAAGTCCTGGCGGAGCTCGCCGTGACTGACGCCCCCCTTGCTTTGTGACAACAGGGCCCACACGATCCACGGGTGGGCTGCTGAAGCTTGCTCTCACTTGCCCACACTTCTCATGGGTTTTCTGTGTCAGAGGAACACGGAGCTCCGTTCTGAGACCCAGGGCTCAGAGGGAAGGAGACAGGGGACCACCACCGTGAAGCCTGTCTTGAGGGGCGTGTCCCTCCAGGCAACGTCTGAGCATCAGGAGTGTTTCACTCAACAGGCCTGTACTGATTACCGAGGGGGAGGGGGTTGGGGGAGGGGTGCCACACTGCTGTTGTTATTTGTTTACTTTGTTTCAGGAAGACAGATTTGAAGAAAGGAGTAACATGCATATATTGTATCCTCAAAATGAAGGAGGGGAGAGATAACTGAATACATGTAGTCATTTCATAGTTGACTGAAGCAAAACCGACTTCTGGGGACCCTCCCTCCCGACAGCACCCTTTGTCATTCCCCGTTGAGCCATGTATTCCTTTTCTGCATTCATCTCCCAGGGTACCACAACCGAAGGAAGCTTGCCTTGCTATTAGCTGCCCTCTTTTACCACCAGCCTCGTTGGCCTTCCGGGTCAAGTTGTGCCTGAGTGACCAGCCTGCTGGCAACCCCCGATCACCCCTGGGGACAGGGAGAGACCCGCTCGGCCACAAGGGCGGAGCAACGAAACACAGGAACAAACATACACTCATCAGGGGTCTAAAATCACATCTTCTGGTTTTTTCTTTTTTTTTTTTGCCTTTTAATTACATTGATTATCAAGACCTAATGTACTTCTGTTTAGCTATTTTAGTGCAATTAAAAAAATCAATATATGTTTTAAAAAGGACTAGTTTTAAGAATTTTTTTCTTATTCACTTAATAAGTACATTTTTCAATTGGGCTTTTGCTAGAAGCAAGTTGGGAGATTTAGGAGGCTAAGTGAGGAATGAAATTCAGGGCTTATATAGCAACTGTTGTGGGCACGTCTTCGGTCTGATGTCCCGCATGCTATAACACTCACACAATGTCCAGGCGAACATGTCAGCAACAAGGAGAAAAATACAATTGGCCGTTCATATCCATTAGTTCCACATCTGTGGATTCAAACAATTGGACGTCAAAGCTAGTCAGGGAAAAAAAGTTACGGGCTTGCTGACGTGTACTACGTAGTTCATTCTACCACGGTTACTTCTGTACTAAGTATAGACTTTTTTTTCCTTGTCATCATTCCCTAAAGAGCACAGTATAACAACTACTTACATAGCCATTACATCATATTATAAGGTAATTACTTAGGTGTATTATTTAGGTATTATAAGTAATTAATCTGGAGATGATTTAAAGCATATGAGAAGAGGGGCACAGGTTAAGGAGAATGTCACACCACTGCCCGTGCGTTGTTCGGGCATCCTGGGGTTCGGTGTCTGCGGGGCCGGGGGCCGGGGCCGGGGCCCAGGGGTCCTGGGGGACGACGGTCACGACATGGACAGGGCAAAGGCAGAGGTGGTTGTTTTTAAATAACTCTGAACAAAAAAGGTACACTAAGATTTTTTCCTAACATAGTAAGTGAAAAATAATGTTATTCTAAAATGAAACTTTCCTTTTAATCATAAAATATAGGACCAGAAAAAAAGGTCAAGAACATAAAAAAAAAAGATCAATGGATACGTATAAAAGTAGTTAAACATACAGGAGGCTATGATTTAATCAGTAACCCTGAATCATACTTCAGAATATGTTCTCTCGCAGACCCAATTTAACATAATTTTATAAATAATTTCAGTTAAACAATTTCAATTTGCGATTGACAAAAAGGTAGCACTGAATCCAATTTTGAGCTGATGTAAATAAATACAGACTACTAAATTCAGCCTGGACATTTTTAAAAGAAAGGTTTAACTAAATCTTTCAAATAAAAAATGGCCTCACTTCAGTCAATGTAATATTTAAACTGTATGGACTATTTTAACCATGGAATTATAAATAATTCAAAGACATATCTAAATTTTCTACCAAAGTCAGCTCTAAAATTCAGTACCTAGAATAAGTCATGCCAAATGTCTTGAAAATTTAAATGCAACAGGAGGGGAAAAGACTTCTGATAAATGAACAAGAGTAGATCTGGATAAATTACAGAAATTTTGGTGTTTTTAGCAGTCAAGTATTTGGCGGAAGGGTACTCAACGTATTGTGAATAGGGCGTTAAAACTTTTCATCTTCTGGGCTTTGTTTACGAGAACAAAGCTGCCTACAAGAACCTGTTATAGTCATAGGTGCTGAGACATATATTCCTGCCATTTTGTGGTAACACGAGGTAATTTAGGTCCAGGTTCAGGACTCCAGAGTTGGTGATTATATTTCTATCTGTAATTTCTTCTGCCCTCTCTGGTACAAAAAAATAACCTTGAACTTGGTGCATCAGATTGCTTCTGGTTTTGGAAGTGTACCTTTTATGTTTGATTTCTCTTACTGCTCATCACTGTATTGTGGGTCCTCTACCATACAGAGATTTTGAAAACCAAGAGCTCCATTTCAATAACTGGGCCTGTTACCTTAGAGAATCTTAGTTACACATCAGCTAACACACCAGTTAATTCATACTTTGGGGGAATAATTGAGTTCCTTGTGCTACTATACCAGCTGAAGCAACAGGCTCTCAAAGACCAGGAAATAGCTTAAAGGCCACACGACCAGGACGTGACAAAATTCAGTACTCATTCATTAAAATGACTTCCAATGTCAAGATTCACAAGTTAACCATTCAGAACAATAACCTTCTGCATAAACACAAATTATGCAAAACAGGCACACAGGCTGGAAAACCACCAATTTGATGGGTTTTTAGGAAATTTTTAGCTTGACTCTGGGGTCTGCTTACTGTGTGCTGAGGAGAGACCTCCCTGAGCAGCATCGGGAATTATTTCTGAATCGGGACAGAGCTTTCCAGCTTTATTTCACACCATGAAATTCTGAAGGTATTGCATGTGTGCAAAGGAATGGCTTGGGTTTAGAAATTTAGTTTGTAAGAATGATGATATTAGCCAATTTACTAGCCTATACTTGCCAATTCTTTTGAATCTAAAAGCTGTTTGATGTATTCCATAATATTTAAAGTCATATTTACTCCACTTTTCTAAGCCTTAGAGTAAATAAAATGTCTTTTTTTAAAAAACTCTATTTAGCTCCTGATGTCTACAGCATTTCAACTACTCCAGCCAGACCATCAGCGGTTTCTCAGCGACGGAGGCACCACCGCTCCCTCCCCAGCTGGGTGAGATTAAAGGAGGGGTCCAGTGCGCAGAGAGACAGCTGTCTGGAGAAGCAGACAGTGTTCTTGTTGTCTTGCTTAAAAGAAGTATCCTCGAGAAGTGAAAATCTTTTAAAAAATTATCTAAAACTAAATATTATATATATATATAATTATGTACATTTATTTCTTTGAAAAAATTTCTTCAAATTTTTTTTCAAATTTCTACCTTTTCTAATATATACAAGTCAGTCATTTTATTTTCTTATTAAAGTAAATATTAAACCTTGAGAAATCTACTGTGATTACAGGGAAGCTGACTTTGGAGATGAATGTCAAATTAAATTGCTTTCTCTGGCATTTATTAGTAATTCAGCCTTACTCTGTGTAATTAACCATGGAATTATAAATAATTCAAATAGAGAGAAAACACAGTCTTCAGATACCTTCAAATCAACAAAACTACTTTTAAATATGTCACCCTGTCTTAAGAGTCGAAAACTCCAGTTTTGAATCAATAAAGTATCTTGAAAACACTATTTCCTTCATGTAGATTTCCCCCATGTTCTCAGTGTTCCTTGATAAAATCTTTATTTTTCCTTTCTCTTTTATTGACATTTATCCTAAGTGTTCACAGCTTAAACTTAGGTACAAAGATTATAGAGACTTTTCATGGACTACAATCAGTATACCAATCCATCAAACTTCAATTTTAATTTGGTATATCATAGTGATTTAACGTGTTCAACGTGTAGAAAGATGTTGACTTTAATTTTATGTGAATTTTGACTATTAGTAGTATCTTTGGTCTACAAATATCAGAGCCTTAACAAGCACAAGGAACTACATGTCAAGGGATTAAAAAGCATAAATCAGATTAGATACACTTTTACAATTTTATGGACTTTAAACATTTTGTTATGTAAGAAAAGGGCACTTTCATTATATTCCTATGATTAACTCACTCAGTTTTTAAAGTCCTAATTTCTAAATCTGTGGCTTTAATGCTGTGCCTCCTGAGGACAGGGCATTTAATAAAAGTCTCTCATGTCTCTTGTCAAGGGTATCGGTGGTGGATGCATGTAGGTGGGGTGCTTACCTGCCTCCCTTCACCTCAAGACGCTCCATTTTAATCTCTTTTCATATGGAAATTTCAACTACGATGTCAGCTGAAGAAGGTACAGCCAGCTCAGGGGACATTTGCATCTGATTTAAATTTCAAGTAGAGGATAATTAAATATATTTGTTTTCGCAATGTCATCGTTCCTAAATTCTTCCATGAAACATTTGACATTTTTTTCATCCTTAAACTAAAGTTAGCTCCCTCTGAAAAGGCTGCGTGCTGTTTGATTCCAACCCTGTGGCGCTCTGGGAAGGGAAACTCCGGAGGGGGGAGAAGCGTCAGTGACTGGTGTTACGGGAGGGAGGGGCGAGCTGGCCCACACGGACGACTCTTGAGGGCAGTGAAACTAGTCAGCGTGACACAGTAATGGTGGCCATGTCGCTGCACATTGATCCAAATCCACAGACACACACCACCAAGGGTGCACCCCCATCTCAACTATGGACTGAGGGTGGTAAGCAAGGCCCGTGCAGGCGCACCACTGTAACAAATGGGCCACCAGCACGGTGCTGATGGTGGGGGAGGCTGTGCATGGGTGTGGGGGAGGGTCTCGAAGAACTCTGTACCTTCCACTCAGTTTTGCTGGGAACCTAAAAACTGCTCTAAAATTACAGTCTATTAAAAATAAAATTAGCTCACTTGTCGTTTATGTGAAGTGTCTTCACAACTAACTTGGAATTTTTTAATTCTAGTTATCTAGTTAACAAAAAACGGGGGAGGGCAGGAAACTCACAGTGAGTCGGCCTCTGCACTGCGAAGTCTGCTTGCGCAGGAAATCTCAGGTGGCGGGAAAGGCAGCGCAGTACTGGGCAGGTGCAAGCTTTTAGGGGGCTGGTGAGAAGCCACGGGTGTGCGGCCCACAAGGAGGGGCTGAAGACAGGAAACCGGGCAGGAGTGTAAGCGTTACTGGGGAAAACCGAGGCATCATGTGTTCTTACACTCACTGAAATGTTGGTACTTTGAAGACAACATTCATTCAATTTTGCATCTTATTCTTTTTTTCTTTTATTTCAAAATAGCATTTTTATTATACAAAAATGTAAAAATCCAGCAAAAACAGAAATACCGAATATATTTTCCTGGGCTTTCACATTTGTTGATTTTTATTTGCAAACTCTTTTTCAACACAATTTACAGCCTCTTACCCATCTGCAGTCTGATTATACAAGTGCTAAGTGGCAGAAAGGTCTAGAATAAATACATCAAAAAAAGAGGCAAAGCTGTGAAATTAAGTTGCATGCAACAGGTCTATGAGAATAGGGGAAAGTGTTGGGGAAATAAAACAAAGTAATTGGAAGGTTTTAGCTAAAGTTCTTTCAATCATCTTTATCTTTAGCATATCTTATTATCTTTAGCAATTTTGCATATCTTATTCTGATAATAAGATGTCATCTACCTTCTCTGTTCTTTCCAGAGACTTTTCTGGATCACCCTCACCAGTCCCACGTCCCATGTGTATTGGGATTCTTTCTGATTCAAGAGGTGGTGCTTGAGACCTCTCCAGGGGTCTCTGTCAGCCTCCCTCAGGCACAGCGCAGGTCCCCTCTGCACAAGGGTCCCAGGAGGACAGTCTGAGGCCGCGTTCGCCTCCTTCCCCTTCCTCCGAGGGCTATTCGGCACCGCGATGCCGTGTCTCTGAGACACCTTCCCTCTCCGTTTTCAGCCCCCTGACCCGGGGCCCCAGCCCTGCTTCTCCCCAGGGGAAGCGCAGCAGCGTGGCCACACCCAGCACTCACTGGTTTCTGCCCCTCCTGTTCACTGCTCCGTAACTGCGTGGTCTTAGGCAAGTCAACCAACCTACCTCAGCCTTGGCTGCCTTATTTACAAACTTGACCTAATCCTG
The DNA here is from genome assembly GCF_021234165.1 of Pteronotus mesoamericanus. NCBI lineage: Eukaryota > Metazoa > Chordata > Mammalia > Chiroptera > Mormoopidae > Pteronotus > Pteronotus mesoamericanus. Next base: position 78,643,933 of record NW_026555329.1, on the reverse strand, counting down.
GTAAGGACTTCCTAGGGCTGTTGCGGGGATTACACAGAGAAACGCAGACAAAGCATTTAGAGGGAGCAGTGCTCGGCATTTGCGACGCCTCAGCAAAGGCTCGGCGCGGTCCCACGGGGTCCAACGTGGAAAGGTGCTGCCCTGGGAACCCTGGCTGCTCTGACAAGAGAAATTTATTTTCTCATAGTTCTCGAGGCTAGAAGTCTAAAATCCAGTTGTCTTCAGAGCCACAGTCTCTCTGAAGGGCATAGGGGAGAACTGTTCCAAGCCTTTCTCTTATGCTCTGGTGTGGGTGGCAATTCTTGGTGTTCCTTGGCTTGTAGGCACGTCACTCTTACCTCTGCCTCCATCCTCGCATGGCGTTCTCCCTGCGTGGATGTCTTCATTCTCTCCTCTGTGTGTGTCTTTCTCTATGTCTCTTCTCCTCTTCTTACAAGGACACCTGCCATGTTGGGTTAGGGCCTGCCCTAATGACCTCATCTTAAGTTGATCATACCTGCAAAGACTATTTCCAAATAAGATCATATTCACAAATGCTGGAGTTAGGATTTCAACACATCTTCTTAGGGGACATAATTCAACCCGTAACAGCAGGGAGCAGATTCCTGCATGGGAGAGACAGTGAGTCAGCCTGCCTGCCTGCCTGCCTGCCTCCCTCCCTTCCTTCTTTCCTTCCTCTCTTCCTCCCTCCCTCTCTCCCTTCTTTTCTTCAATTGTTCTTCATACAGAATACTTGCCAAATTCCCTAACCTCATTCCCCATGTTCTAGTTCTTCAGTACTGGACAGGTGAGGTCTAACTGATCCTTGTAGACTCCTGTGATCTGGACACTTGATTAAAAGTGATACTTTGAGTATTTTATTTTGTTGTGTATTTTGGTAGCCACATTATACTGATGTTGCACATTGACCTTGAAATAAATTATAACAAGCTGAGTTTTACATCCCTTTTTCACTAACTACTCATAGTCATCTGTCATGGCCTCTGAGCCTACTTTTCTGTTTCTGAATGCAGTCCTGAGAAAGTTAATACTGATGAACATGGGCAGTCACGGGAAATATTGCGGCTGGTTTGAGTGGCTTCTAGGCCTTGTAGCCTGGACCCAGCCTTCTGGGGAAAATCAGTGATGGGATGAATCTGATGCAGAAAATAATCCACCATTAGAAAAAATCCGAGCTGCCATTTGCACTTTGTCACACTCCTCCTAGAGTTCCTACCCCCAAGGAGCCATCCCTAAAGATCCATGGGTATCTTGTGGAAGACTGACAGACAGTCTGAGTCCTTCAAACAAGGGGAAAGGAAGCTCGGGCGGCGGCCCGCCTCGCGCTCCGGCCTGACTCTCCAGAGGGCTGCCATGTTAGTAGCACTGATGGAGTGCTCCCAATATCTTTTAAAAGATTTTTTAAGCTTATTTTTATAAGATTTTATTTATGTATTTTTAGGGAGCGGGGAAGGGACGGAGAAAGAGAGGGAGAGAAACACTGATACGAGAGAGAAACATCAATCAGCTAGCTGCCTTTCATATGCACCCTGACTGGGGACTGAACCTGTAACCCAGGCATGTGCCCTGACTGGGAATCGAGCCAGTGACCTTTTGATTGGCAGAGAGACACCCACCCAACTGAGCCACACAGGCCAGGTGGACTTCTCCCAATACTGACTTTGAATTATAAGCAGGTTGGGCACAGTCAACACGAAACCAACACATACGTTTAGAAATGAGAAGGCCGCTCTTAACAAAACTGGCTATTTCATATCATTGTTTTTCTTTCCCTCACCACATTCCTTAATTTATTTTCTTCTTCTCTTCATTTCCTTCTTAATACTTGTAATTTTCATGGACATGCATAATTAAAATGTAACAAGAATTAAATGTGATTACTGTAATGCTTTCTATACTTGAAATATATACTACGGATAGTCTACAATGGGGCTATCATTCCTAACAATTTCCTCTGAAGGGTTTCCTTTTTCTAGAAGTGTTTACAAATTCTCTTTGACTTGCAAAATGTGCACTACAAAGTCACCGCCCCCCCCCAATGTCTTAGTGTTACTCTGCATCCACAGTGACGGATTCCCCTCCCACACTTGTGCGACACCTCTGCGCATAGGAGGCATTCGACCAACCTCTGTTGAATAAATCCACCACATTCCTTGTTGGACCCATTGCTCCCCCTGTATTAGGCTTGCAAGTGTCTGAAATACAAAAGCCTAAGAAAATAATAAAACATGGCATAAAACATGAACCTTTACAAAATTCTACGGGCTGATATTACTATTCTCATTTTATTGATGAAAAAAACGGAAGAAAAGTTAAGTGACTTCCAAAGTCTATAGCTAATAAACAACAGAGGTGGCATAATTTTTTAATTGTCATTGGAACCAGCAGAGTACATAATGGTGGCTCACTCAATAATTGGTTAAATGAACAAATGAAATTAATGACTCTAGAAAAACCTGTTCTGTAATTGACTCTTGCATCAAAGCCCTTAGGAAGCAGGATAGGTTCCATGCACTGCAGTAAGCAGACCAAAATATCTCCCCGCAAATAATACTGGAGCTAAGAATGTGCTCATTATTTCCCAGGCACTGTCCCTGCTAAGAAACACCACCCCCGTGGAGCCGCGGCTTCCGCCCCAGGAGGCCTTGAACAGGCTGCGGATCCCAGACGGGGGCAGATTCAGAACGGCCCAAAGGCAGGCCAACAGCTCCTGCCGTAACACGGGGTTGTTGCAGTTGCAAATCCCATCGTGCCCATCACATCCCTCTTTAATTCATTAGTTCTTATGAAAAAAAAAAAAGACAATGGCAAGGGAAAGTGGCGGGGGGTAGGCAGAGGCAAATGTATTTGAAAAAATAAATAAAAAATAAAAAATAAAAAAAAATAATAAAAAAAGACACTGGGTAAAGCCCTTATTTTCTAGTCATTTCTCTGCCTATCAATTACAATGTTTTAAAAAGATGGGAGCAGGAACAGGTCTGTGAAACTGCAATGCTGAAGGAATCCAGAATGTGTCTTTTTACATCTGGCTTTCGGTGGGAGGCACAAGCGCTGAGGCTGCCTACCAGCCTGTGTCAGTGAGGACCCCCAGCAAAGGCCTGGCACAGCCCCAGCACATGGCAGGGGCTCAGACGGGGGCAAATGACTGGGTGTGAATGAGTGTTGCTCAGTTTCCACAGCTCCTGTCATTAGCAGCAGAATCATCCACTTGAAGGAGAGCCAATCACAGGTAAGAACAGGCAACCAGTCCTTGCTGGTCAAGAGCAGTATGTCGAAGGGAGGCTCTGCGCAGGCTTGAAGCCCCTGGCTGGCCAGCGATGGGTGGGCAGGGGAACGTGGTGCTGGCCACAAGGTTGTTTACGGACATCCTCCTTAAGTTATCTCCAAGGCTATTCTACCAGTCAACCTTCACTTTCTACCAGTATGAGACAGGAAAGAAAAGGTTTTGCAGAGTCTTCTCAATGACATCACCATAGTGGAAAGGACAATAGATCTGTTAGTTTCCCATTATTGCCATCATCAAATACCACACACTAAGTGACTTAAAACAACACTGAGCTACTATCTCACAGATCTGTAGACTGCAATTCCAGCACAGGTCTGCTGGACCAAGAGGGTGTTCTCAGGATGAATTTCCTTCTGCAGCTTCCATGGGGGAGCCTGGTTCCTTGCCCTTTCCAGCCCGCAGAGGGGGTCTGCATTTCTTGCCTCATGGACCCACTCCTTCGTCTTCAAACACAGCATCTCTCTGATTCTGCTTTCTTCCTCAGATTTCTTTCTGACCACAGCTGGGAAAGGTTCTCCGTTTTGAAAGACTCATGTGATTAGAATGAGCCCTCCCTGATGATCCAGGATAATCTCCCATGTTCAGGGTTTTACCCTTAATCACATCTGCGGAATCCCTTCTGCCAGGGAAGGTAACATAGTCACAGGTTCTGGGACTAGGATGTGAACACCTTTGGTGACCACTATCCTGCCTGCCATACTAACCGACTTTAAGGCACACCTTTCTCGGTGCTGGCAGAGATATGTGGTAAAGTACTGTATCCACACTCATGTCCTTGGATTTTTCTAAACATCCTTTATTTCCATCTCAATCATTTATCTTCCTGCACAAAGAGTAACTTCTTTCTTGGTAATATCAGGCAGCAAATTAGCCTACCACAATTATCATGCTTCCAAAAAATTAATAACATTACTGCACATCACATACAGTATGTCACAAACACACACACACACACACACACACACACACACACACACGTGCGGTCTGTCCAGAAAGTATCCATCCATATACTACAAAAAAGAGAGGCATTTATTGAAGAAGATGTAAGAAGCATTGTACATAAGACAATAACACCTCGGTCCGCTTCAATGTCACGACCTTCTTGAGGAAATCTGGTTCAGTCATTAGCGACTGCAGCATGATGTTCCTTCTGCTCTGGCAGCAGAAGCTGTGGAACGAATTTTGGCACCAACACGTTTCATGCTGAGATCCTACGTCACAATCTCGGACTCAGTAGTTTTTGAAACTCCCAGATCAGCTTCTGAAACCCCCAGATCAGCCTCTAGTTCTCACGATGTCAGTTGCAGATCTTCGTCGATTGCAGCCCGTACACATTCAATATTCTCCCATTCTCCGGGGCTCTGCTTGTTGCAGGCCTTCCAGAATGTGGATCACTTTCAATAGATTCTTGACCCCTTTGAAGGGTTATTGCCACACTTTTGTTTGCGCTGCACTTATTACATTGTTTCCAGGAGCCTTCTGAATCACCTGAATATTTCTGAGGAGGAATGTTTAAATGTAACACAAAATTTGATTGCTCAGTTTTGAATGCGACAACCACACAGTGCAGATGCTCACTCAACAGCGTCTACCACTCCCACTGACTAGTACAGTGGTGTTGTCATTGTTCACACATGCACATTCCAGGGCACTCTCCTTGGCTGCCAGGCTACATCGATGTAGCACAAACATTCTCATATATTAACAATGGCTGGATTTTTTCTGGACAGAGATTAAATACACACATGTTTAATATATGTGTATATGTGTAAACATGTATGTGAGTGTAGACTTACATATTCTCACACATATACACCACTAGCAATTTATATAGTATTAGCATTTTCAAAACCGTCTTGGTTAAAGTACAAAATAACTTTCCAATATTTGCTACATACAGTAAAAAATATCCACAAAGTGTAGATGTGTGTCTCTGTGTATGTTTATGATTCAGGACCAAAAAAAGTTCACAAACTCTAAAAAAATTTAAATCTATAAAGAGCCACAAGGTTTAAGTCAGCTTGCAAATAGTTACTAAGTAGCTGCTAAGGGGTAAGTGCAAAGGATTTACAAACACAAATGATGCTAACAATTTGAGAGAGAAGACCAACAGGTAGGCAAATAATTATAAGACAAAGTAACTTTACAAAAACGCAAGTTGTGTTGGGAGCCTGATGAAGCACTCCTAATGGGCTTTGACCAGATATTGGGGTTGTGGGCAAAGGGGGAGGGATTCCCTGGAGAACGAAGAATTTCAGTGGGGAATGACATTTGATTTGCAGGTGTGTGATGATATACTTTAGGTGCAGCTGGGCAGGCCAGCGATGAGAAAGCATCAGTGGACACGGTGTCGAGTGTGGTAAAGCAGAGAAGGTAAGGCGAGGAGAGATTTGGCACTCTTTCTAAGAGTAACTGAAGGAGTTTGAATTGAATCATGAGGGTAACAGGGAGCTCTTGAAGGTGTGTGAACAGGCTATTTGAAAGTGGGGCCCTCTTGAAGAATTTACAGCAGGGACAGGCACTGTGAGTTGCCTCCTAGTGCATACTTCCCCCTTCTTTAGTGACAGAACCTTAATTATTAGTGAAGCACATTTATCACACGCATGCCCAGGTAAAAGCTCCATAACCCAGCCATCTTTGCTGATGGATGTGGTCAGGCAACCAAGGCCCAGTGAATGGTGTGTAAATGGAAGTACTGAATACAGCCATTTTCAGAGAGAGAAGTCACGTGTCCTTTTCCCCTTCTCTACCTTCCACTTGGAATGTGGATGTGATGGCTGGAGCTCTAGAAACCTCATTGGATCCTGACGATGTCGTCAAACCCTCAAAATGCTAGAGTAGATGGCTGGGAGAAGCATGGAAATCTTTTACAAAAAGGGGAATAAACTTTCCTCTTCTCTAAACCACTCTTACTTATTTTTTTTATTATGGGCAGCTCATCCCCACCTGAAGTCGGTGATTTTGTCTTAGTCATATACTTGAAACCTCGAGAGTGCAAAATCCAGGGTGGCCAGACCTGGCTCCCAGAGATTTTGACTTAATTACTCTGAGGCAGGGCCTGATGATCAGTAATTCTGAACACTTCCTAGATGATTCTAATGTATGTGGAGCCAGACACTGCTCACCACAGTAACATAGTTGCAGGATGCAGGAAGCTCTGTGGGAAGCTGTTGCAATGCTGCTCAGACTGCAGATTGAGAACAGAGAGAAAAGCGTCTGACAGAGGGGCAGGTGCCTGTGACAGGAAAGGTGGCTGGTGTGCTAGGGAAAGTGTGATGATGAGTTTCAGGTGCGACAATCTGACCCGTGAGTGGGACAAAGAGCAAACACCCAACGTGCCGCTCCACGTATGGCCTCCCCCGCGGCCCATAATTAGAGCGCGCTTCCAAGCCGCCTCGCCAGCCCTCGCTTTTTCTTCTGACCCTTTTTTTATAATTGATTGTTAGGAAGAGTGCAATTTGACCCCAGAAAATACAACAGGTCCCCCTCTTTTCACAGCATGTCGGGGGAGAGGAAGGCGCATGGGAAATGAGCTGCACTTTCCGTAAAGCTCTCTTGGGTCTCAGTTCTGTTTTGCTCAACGTCACTAAATACTCTCTCCTGTCCAAGCCCGTTTAGCATTCTGCTGGTAGCCTGTGCCTCTTTCGGGAACTGGCCGCATGCGCTGAGCATTTGGCAGGCTCACACCTGATTAATCCCTCTCTCTTTCCTGTCATCAATATTAGTTAGGGGCACTGGTCAAACCATATTGACACTCTGCTGACACTGTCTCTGGTGCCCAATTACCTTTCTGTCATGACACAATCCATGAGCTGACAGGAGAATTCTGTGCTGGGCCAAGTGAGCTGGCACCAACATATCCCTGAGACACATCATCATATATCACTTTTATGCGTCTTCTGAAACTAGGAAAGACATCTCTCTGTTGCCAGCGCCAGCGGGCCCTTTAAGGCGCGGGCTGCTCTGTGCCCTGCGTTATCGATCGAGCGCCTCTATGGGAGCCTCGCTCCTGTCTCCCGCTTCCTGTCCTGAGCTGAATTCCTATTGACAGCAGAAGCCTTGCCTTTGCTCATAGCCTTGACCCACATACTGAAAAGTCGTTACCCTTCTAAGTGAGCTTAGCTGCTAGACTTTTGAGAAATATCCTTTTGAGAATACTTTTGAGAAAAGTTTCAATGCAACTTTATGGTAGAACAAGTCTGGCCAGCAAACTTCAGTAGAGCAAGTATAAGGGATAGAACACCTGGGGCTGCGGAGCCTTCCTGAAATCTGCCCTGGCACAGTCTGACACTCACACACATGCGCAGGGGCTGCACAGGACTGAAATGAAACCTTTCCTTTTTCCTTTTTCTTTCTTTCTTTCTTTCTTTCTTTCTTTCTTTCTTTCTTTCTTTCTTTCTTTCTTTCTTTCTTTCTTTCTTTTAAAGTTTAACTTGATGAGAAGAGCCTTCATTAGATCAAAAAGGCATCTCCATTTGTGTATCTGAAAAGGGAGCATGCCACTAGCTACCCACTTTAATATTTCATTCACACTCGCACACACACGTTCATCTGAGTGTCGACCGCGGGCCGGGTCTGTCTGGCGACCAGGAGGGCACGCCTCCCAGCTGACGCCAGTGCCCTCTTCACCTCATGCTGCTATACCGCGCGCGGCACGGTGCGCGGGAACACCGAGGCGTTCACCCTGAGTCAACCGCGGGGGGCACAGGGGCGGTCATCCTAGGCAGGGTCCCAGAGGCATTAAAAGCACAAACATGAGCTTCGGAGTATGCAGATCAATGAGGGAAAACCATTGTTTTGCACGTGAGTGTATGGCCAACGGCAGGGTGTTCTCAGATGCACTGTGAGACCGGCCTCTTGCAGGCTCCTGAGAAACGCATGCCGGTGCCGGGGCCAGCAGGAGCAAGAATGGGGTGCTTTTCTGTTTATCTGCTTTTTAGAGAGCAGCGGAATATCGCGGCGTTAGGTAATCGGGTGCCTGTGGGAGCCCTGGCTCTTTTATGTTAGTTTTCCAATCTACTTAAAATTTTAAAATTGAACAGATTCTGTATCATCATGGCAGAAAACTGATAGGACAAATAAGACATACAATGGGTTGAAGACAGTCTCCCATAAAACCCCTCATTCACCGTGCTAACTGCTATTAGTCATTTATTTGGTGTGGTTTCCAGAAATTAACTTTGCATGTGTAGAGGTTATGAACCTCTATGCATTTTTTCCCCAAATCCGACTCTGTCGAAGGCCCTGCGCTGCCGCCCGCCCTTGCCTCCACCTTGGCCGTCCCGCCGCGCGAGCGCCTGTGCCCGCTTCCCTCCCTGCACCGCCTACTGGCAGTGTGACTATCTCTCACTCTGGTAACAGACATTCCTACATGGTTTGGGGGGTTCTGACTGCTACAAGAAATGGAAAATAAAGTCTTGGTACTTACATTTGTTTGTATTCACTTAAGAGAGGAAGTGCCATACAGCAAAGGGTTTGGTCAAAGGATTTATGCATTAAAGTTGGGATAGAAACTTAAAAACTGCCCTTAAAGAGGTGACTTCCTTGACTTCTCCCCTCCGGTTACAAAATAACGCTGGACTGACGTTGTCACTGTACACACTGGGTCATACTGCTGTCGTGCAGGAAGTGTGACTAAAGACTGAATCCAGGCTTGGGAAAACATACCCCAAACCCAAGTACTCAGGGCAGGCTACGGTGATGGCCTGGTCTTGGCCACAGTGGTTGGAACAGCTCTTTCTGTCTTAAGCTGAGAGTTTTCTCTCTAAGATGGAATCCATCTGTACAATGTCAAACAGCCTGAGAAACGAATGTCCCCCCTCAGGGCGTGGACACAGGGCTTGGGACAGAGATGAAGGGCGACCTCTTCTTCGGGGCTCGGGGGTGGTTCCAGCGTGGTCCCAAATGTTCAGGGATGCCTGTGTCTCCGTGAGTGGCTGCTTTGGGCAGCAGATGTCAGGCTCTGTCGGTGCCGGATTTCCGTGAGCCCCTAGCCTTCGGCCCAGTCTCGCCGAACCACGCAGCGGGGTTTCCACGGTGCTGGGCATGACTGGGGAGCGCTTTCCCCTCCACAGGCACCAGCGATAGCCAAGGCTGAGGCAGCATAACCAACAGAACGGGAATCTCACAAGAAAGGGTGTTGGCAGCAGGGGTGACGCCTGGCATCCCGGCCGGAAGGTCAGAGGGGAAGGACCCTTGACAGCCTCTGAGGCTGCGTGCGTCCAGGACACCACGAGGTCCCTGTGGGTGTGTGTGGCTATGTGCAGCGTGAGGTGGGCTCCCTGGACACAGGGAGCGCAATTACAAGAGGTGTCACTCGTGAAACACAGACGTGCCTTCCCACTTAAGGGCCTCCTCTCGTTTAAGCTTCCTATCCACCACATAATGTCGGTATTAATATTATTTCAATTTCATCCAAAGGCTTTTGTAACTCGTTCAAGGTCTCCGAGCTGGCAACCTACACAGCTAGGATTCCAAATCAGGTTACATTTAGAAAATAATTTGAACCTATTTACAATACACTTACTTTTAACATACAATGAAAACAAGAGATTTCAAAAAATCAGAAATACCAAAGAGTAAAGGTATGTATTAAAAATAAAATTGTATACTTGTGTTCAAGGAAGCATTATTCACAGTCACTAAAATGTGGAGGCAACCCAGTGTCTATTGATGGAAGAATAAACCAACAAGTGTGGATACACACAAGTGGACCATCATCCCGTCTTAAAGAGGAGGGAGATTCTGACGCAGGCTGCGGCCCAGAAGGCCCTTGCCGGCGTCATGCTAAGTGAAGTGAGCCAGTCACAGAAGGACACGTATTGTGTGAATCCATTTCTACGAGGAACTAAGCAGTCAAATTCAGAGAGACAAAAAGAGTGGTGGGCACCAGGGGCTGGGGGAGGGGCAGCGGGGAGTCACTGATCGGGGCAGAGCTTCAGTTCTGCAAGATGACAAAGGGTGCTGGGGACGGGCGGTCACAGTGCGAATGTACCGGAGGCCGCTGAGCTGTACACCCGAAAACGCTAGGGTAGGAAATTTTCATGTTTATTGGATCACAATAAAAAGTTGAAAAATATGAAATTATACTGTATGTAGTGCCTATGTTAAAAATTTTACAGAGCTTATGTTTGCTGTGTAATATCCAAGCATAGTGTGGAGTTCGCCTGCCCTGGGTTTGAATCTTGGCTCTACCCCATGTACCCTGTGTGACCTCGGGAGAGGAACTTAACCTCTCTGGGCTTAATGTCCCCCTCTGTACAATGAGGACAAACAGTACCTTCATCGAAGGTCAATGTGATGTTTAAAATGACATGACTTATTTAGGCACTTGGAATATAATTTAGGCCTGGCAGGTAACTAACACTCAGAAGGTGTTCATTATTATTACTTGAATAGTAGGATGAAAGAGAATACACATATGAGTATTTCACTTTGAGTAAAAGTGTACATGTTTCATGGGAAAAAATGTTACTAAGAAGGTTAGAGGAAATGGTTGATAAACAATGAAAAAATACACAGTGATTACTTTTCAAAATATTTTTAGCAGCTAGTTGCTGGCGGGCAGTCTGACCCAATCAGGTGTAAGCTTCTGGTTGGAACCACCGCGGAGGCCTGGCTGCCCGCACGCCTTGGTCAGGGATTATTTCTGGCCCAAGAAGAAAGGCCCTACAGATAGGCCAGTCCCACTCAGGGTCGAAGGAACAGGGCACATGGGGATAGTCCTTGACTGGCCTTCCTCCTATCGAGCTGAGAGCCGCTTACTAATTGGGACACAGAGACTGGGCTAACGGGTTTTTGCCTCACTAATTTCCCGCCACGTATGAGCTCATCTCGGCCAGGACACAACCATCAGGAATTCTGCAACAACAGGAGGGCACTCAGGCTGAGCAACGCGTGCTTTCACTGCCCATTCCACTCTGGAATTGCTAATTTCAGATGTGATGCTACAGCTCATTGAGTCGGGCGACGAGAGGCCAGGAATTACCCAGTGGTGGGCACTTAGCTGAGGCCAAGGCTGGTTTAATTAGGATCCTGGCCCTGCGGGTGGGAATGTTTGCTACATCTGTGAGCATAAATGTTAAATTAAATCCAATCTCAGAAGTCACTGCGCAAAAGTTCTCATGGCATCGGTGCTCAGGCAATTGCTGAGAGGGCATCGTCCTCACCGGCCACTGCCGCTTTGCTGTGAGGCCCAGTCACACTCTGAGCTACCACCTCATCTATCTGAGCTCTATTTCTGTGCATTTTACTCTAGCAAATAAGAATAAATGTTTAATCTAAGTTTTAGAGTTCTTTAAAACAGAACATAAAACATGTGGTCTATTCTTTAAGGTTTATAAATTTAAAACTTACATTTAGATAGTTAAAATATAAAATTCATAAATTGCTAAAATGAAAAAACCAAATAAATAATCCTCCTCAATCATGGTATTATAGAAAACCACTGGACTAGGAGTTTGGAAACCTGCGCCTTAGTTTTCTCTTTGCTTCTCATTTTTTGGACAGTAATATAATTTTTGAAGAGTAATTTAAATTTTCCTGGGCCCCAATATACGAGTCTGTAATTTAAGAAAATTTTAATGATTTTGGCTTGAGTTCATTCCATATTAAGAAGTAAAAATAATCTTTACTCCTGTAATTCTAAACATTCATTTATGACAGCACTTTTCCAAATCTTCACATGACTTGGGCAGCGCTACCTGTCTGTATTTTGCTGATACGAAAACTCAGGGAGGTCCAGTGTCCTGCCTTAGGCCACCTACAGGGGAAACGGCATGGGAGAAGTCTGTACCCATTTTGGTCTCAGCCCATGTGAACCCCATGACTCACTGCGATTAAGGTGAGATCACTGGAAGAGGCAACTCTCTCCGCTGGACACAGCATCTAACAGCACGAGATCCCCCGGGACCTTTATTTTAACATTTGTGCCACCACGATGTGGTCTCAGCTGCAGAGGCTGCACGGGATCCCTGTACTGGATTTTCCTCTTCCTGACTCAGCTCTCTTCTCCGTGGGACAGAAAGACTTGGAAGCATAACTGTGGGAGCACATGCCCGGGGAGGTCTGGACAATGGACCAGCTGGGAAGTGCTCCCTGCTTCTGGTCAGGGAGGCTGCAACCAACGTCAGCTTCCCACAGGGGCCTGGCTTCCTCCCTGATCCAGGACCTCTGGACGACGCTGCCGACAGCTCCCCGGTCCCCAGCCGGCTTGGTGCCCAGGACTGACTTCCCCCAGACAAAGCTGCTCTCCTTGCCCTGTGGGAAGCAGCAGAAGCAAGGGATCCCTTGGAATATACACCCTTGAGGTATTCAGCTCCCTTTTCTTGGTGATCCTGGTTTGTAAGGTTCTCCAATAAAGAACAGTCCCCGCTGCTGCTATGTGGTGTGATTGGACCCGAGGCCTGCTGTGTAGCAGGTGGTGAACAAGAAGGGACCTACTTTCCACAGTCTGTTTTCATTTTTTAAAAATCCTCCCCTGAAGATATGTTTTCATTGCTTTTAGAGAGAGATGAAGGGAGAGAGGGAGAAACACTGACGGGTTGCCCTCTGGTATGCACCCTTATCAGGAATGGAATCTGCAACCTGGCCATGTGCCCTGACCAGGAACCGAACCTGTGACCCTTTGGTCTATGGGATGATGCTCCATACCAACTGAGCCACACTGGCCAGGGCTGTTTTCGTTTCTTAAGATTCATTTGGAGTCATTAAAAATTGCAAGGAGAAATATATAATCAGGAATTGCAAACAGCTATGTATCCCCTACTGCACAATTCACAGTATGTTTTCATATTCTATATTCTATGTAATTCTTCCCCAAACCTGGCAAATCAAGATTGATTTTTATTATACAGACAATAAATCTTAAGTTTCATGTTGGTTAAAAGCTTCCCCCAACAACAGCAAACCTGGGCCTGCACATACGGTCTCCCAGCTCCAAGTCTTGCTTCTGACACTTTTGGGAACACACCCCTAGAACAGCTATTCATTCCAAAATACAGAAAGCATCCACAGAGCGGGTCCTCCGCCAGGTGCTGGTGAATTCGAAGACTGATAAGACATCACTGAAAGCTTTCTTTCTTGAGCCAAATGGGGAAGATCATTATAACAGCTATTTATTATAAACATATTCACATACTTTTCAGTTTGCTCAAATACAATGTCTCCATTATGAGGCATGAGAGAAACGTCACAGAAGCGAAGGGGAGAGGGCAAGGTAACTGCAGCTCAGCCAGAAGGAAACAAGGCACCAGCAGGGCCCATGTCCTGGAGTCACTGTGAAAAGCTGTGATCCAATTAGATCTGGCCAGAGGGGCATGTGCGGGACTGAGGCTGCCTCTCATCTGTGATCTGAGTTCAGGTGGGTTCCTGGAAATGTTTTCAGATGCAAACACATTGCTCGGAAATCTGTATTTCCTGTTGGTAACCCTACTAATGGTGTCCCTCTGGGGTTAGACATGATGTGACGCTGGCGCCTCACACTTAGTATCTTCAAAGTCAAACTCATCATCTGCCCCGCCCCAGGTTTGTTTCTCAGCGGACCTGTGGCCCTGCCGGCACGCCACTTCCAGGTGCCCGATGGGCAGCCTACCCAGTCTCCTCTCTTTCTTCTTCAACAGTCGTAACTACTGAGTCCTGTAGGTGCCATTTCCAAAATATCTCACATATATTTCCTCTTCTTTTTTAAAAACATTTTATTTATTTATTTTTAGAGGGGAATTGAGGGAGAAAGAGATGGAGAGAAACACTGATGTGAGAGAGAAACAGCGATCAGTTGCCTTTTGTACGTGTCCCGACTGGGGACCGAACCTGCAACCCACGCATGTGCCCTGACCAGAATGGAACTGGTGACCTTTTGCTTTGTGGGACAATGCCCAACCTTCTAAGCCACACTGGTCACGGCTGTATTTTTCTCTTCCCCATGATCTTTCCTCTCAAGGGCTATCACGACATCCTCTTTCTCCCCACCTCTTCCATCAAGACTGCCCCACAGGCGCATTGTAATAAACACGGTTCCTACCATACTAAAAAGAATGGACGCTCCCATGTTCTACCTCCTCCACGCTTAGTCCTCCTGTGGTTCTGCTTTCTTCTCCACATCACATTCCTGAGCTACTGCACGGACGGTCCCCCAAGTGATCATGCTTATCCATGCCTCTCCTCTAGGACCAGCTTGCAAGGAAGATTGTGGCTGGCAAGCCCTTCCCCTTCAAGAAGCATCCCTCCCTGTACGGACACTCCTCGCTCCTCCCTCCGCTCCCTCAGCTGGGCTTCAATTTCCCCCACTGGTTTTGTTGTTACCCTGTAGTGTTACCCTGCAGGGGTAACTGCAGTGTTTGCATCAGAGACTTACACTATGTTGTCCATTTGTGAGCATGCTGAGGACAAAGAGCGCCCCCTGTTGCTCATGGTATCCCCAGTACTTAGCATGGTGCCTGACCAAAATGGATTTCACTTGACTGTATGCACTAGATCTTCCTTTTCCTGACTCTCTCAACCCTCCTCTGCGGTAGGACAGAAAGAACTAAACACCGTGGGGTGCCCCGACTGTGAACCGTCCGGGACGGAGCTCACACTTGCAGTGAGGGAGGCTGTACCCCATGTCAGCTTCCTGAAGTGGCCATGAGTCACTGCTGAACAGATGAATGAACCTGCGAGAGTCCTGGAACTTGCTTAAGGACGCACAACTGTAAAAACTGCCAACAGAACAGACACTGGGACAGAGGTTCTCGCTATCGTCGTTGACTCTTTCCTCCCACCCCTCGCTGACTCCTGGGCACACAGACTTCAGTCTATGTTTGTTGAGTAAATGACTGAACGATTGAGTGATGAAATGAATGAAAAAGTTAACGTCATTCAATTGTCCTTTTGATTCCATTTTCTTGATTTCCAGTCTTGGTATGAGTGTGTGCACTAATACCTTTCAAATACAATTAAAAATTGAGTATCGTGACTTTCTCTTTACAAGAAACCGCAATGAAAGAATGATGACAGCTATTCACAAACACACAGAAATTGTAAGCCGCTGCCAATATATAGCCTCAGTAACTAATTTACTAAAAACATTTTAAGAAGCATGTAAAACAGGCAACTGCAGTAAACTGTGGTTGGTCACGCGAAGAAACAAAGGGCTGTGCTCTGTGCTGATGCCCGGGGGCAGGAAGGCAGCAGAGACCCTCCTCAACCCCCTGTTGCCCCCACATCTCTGAATCTTAAGAAGCAGGTGCAGGGTGTGTGCTCCTGGGGAGAACCACACTTAGGTTTGTGTTTTTTCCACCTAAACTTCCAGGGCCTCGTTTTCACAGGGAAGGACAGCTGATTTTATCTTTATCTATTTCGGACACAAACCCCGCCATTCACTGTGAAGCAGGACAAAAGCCAGCAGAGGAATGAAAGAAACCCAAAATAGGTCCTTCTCGAAGTGATTTCTATCAGAGTGAGACACAGCTGAGGCACGAAAGGCAGCAGAGCAGCAAGCACCGCTGCAGGAGACAAGCGCGAAGACGGTTCCCCATGCCCTCCCACGCCCCTTCTTTTTGTGTCCAGCCACCGAACACAAACGCTGCAGGAGGCGACGCCCGCGCCCTCGGAGACTGCTCCCTGCAAATGCTCCCACTCGCCTGCACGTGGGCTCCTGGCTGCTGGTGTCCCCTCCATTGTCCCAAAGCACATGTATAATGCAAACCACTGCCTCCTACAGGGCTCCCTATTGTCTTCTCTGGATAATATGCCGATACATCACTCGCGGTCTACCTACTTCTAAATGCACACCCTTGTGCCCTGACCTCTTTCTGCTTTTAGGTTTTCCAAAACGCTCTTGACTTTTGTCGACTGGGTGAGTTCCAAACCTTCCCAACCTATGGCCGTATTATTTCGGCACTTTTCAAGTTTTCCCTCCCACCAGCGACCGAGCAGCACAGGGGCCGTGCGGCGCCGGCACTCACCACTGCTTGTAGTCCGCGTCGCAGTTACAGTAGTACTTGGGGTCTGTGCAGTTGCGCTCGATGCCGCAGGCGCACTTCTGAATTCCAGGCCCGGAGCCTCCCCAGTAGTAGTGCTTCTCGTTGGCTTTGCCAACCCACCAGGTGTACGGGCTTCCATCTACAAGAGAGGGGAAAGGTGTGTTGAGATCGGGCTAGGAGTGAGTCGTGGGAATGTCCTGCTCCCCCAGCAGCGGCGCTGCCCTCTGACAGACTGGACGGCACTTACCCCTCTCAAAAGTACAAGTATTTCCATGATAGGAATATTTAACTAAAAATAGTAGAGGGAATTGTCAGCTCAAATGTTCCCAGCAGGATATGCACCTCTTTCCTTGGTAGAATCCTTACAGCCAAGCTTCTGCAGTTGAGATTGTGTAAATGGGCAGCCCGGATGGGATACGTCCACAGGGAAGGCGTGCTGGAGCACAGTGCTTCTGCAATGCAGCGCTAACCCCGTGGCTAGTCATGCCTTTCTGTGAAATCATACTCACGGAGGCTACAGAATACTAGAGCGACATGTGGACTCTCACTGTGTCTTAGGGTGACCGGGTGGGAAGGTGAGACGTTGAGGGAAGGCCAAAGAAAGGATGATGAGCCTGGAACACAAAACTGGGAGCGGCTACAGGAGGCTGGATCTCGGGAGCATGTTCCTAGCCCTAGGCTCTCTGGGATGCAGGCTCTTGAAGACTTCAAGTCTTCCCTAGGAACAGTTTTGGTGAAAGTTGGGCAATTTAAAGTGTTGGAACTGTCCTGGGACTGAGGTTCAGGCTTGCTCACGCTCTGAAACTGGGAAGGAGTTATTCAGATGTTCTCCTACTTCAGAAAAACATCTAGATTTTCTGGCTGTATTGAATTAATTTGGAAAAGTTGCTACTTGTCCTTTGCCATGACCATACATGACACCTGGGTTTTTAAAAAATACATACTTGACTCCATCTGATAAGCAGTAGAGAGGGAGACCTCGGTGCCCTGTGGTGAAGGGAGGAAGAAGCCGGCGCTCCAAAAGGAGGGTCCGCCGAGCCTCTCTGCTGCCTTCCTGGGCCTCATCCCAGCACACAGGAGGGCTGCGTTTGCTTTCTACCTGCAAGATATTTTGCTTCTCCCTTCTCTTTCCATTAGAGTAAAGCATCCAACTCCTGATGCTTCCCATTTTGCAAACACAATCAATAGAAAACTCTTGTTTTCTTTTGATGCAGTTAAGAGTTTAGAAAAAACAAATAAGGCTTAAAACAATCCCTTTTATGGAAACTATAAAATCTGAGCCAGATCATTTGGCCTCTGAGCTGCATGAGGCCTCTGCTGGGTCCATCACTGGCCATGTCACAGGCGGAGGGCAGAGGTGGACAGTGTGGAGCCAACCTTGCAAAGGCCCCTCGCGTCTTCCAGACACCCCACCTGAGAATGGAGACTCATGACCTAGACTGGCTATCTCATCATCTACTGCTCTGCATCTTTTCAAGCTGACCTAACACCAATTCTTTTCCTCAAAGGCATTTTGGTTATTATCATTATTTTTGGAAACTAGAGGGCACTAATGCACCTGGTGGAGGTCAGGAAAGAAGCAGACACCTGGAGAACTGGAGGTATGGATGGTCTGGTAGGAAGCGCCCTTGCTCTGTCTGTAGCTCAAATAATCAATGAGAGCATATATCGCACAACCTCAGCTCACTTGCGATTATTTCTTCCAGTGGCTAAAACAATGCAATGATGCTACAGTTTCATGAGAGAGTGTGATGGTAAACTGTACGAACCAAAAGACTGCCTCAGCATGCTTTATACAAATCAAGAGTGGTCTCAGTAAAAGCAGCATGACAATTATCAGCCTCTCCTTCACAGAAGCCCAGGAGAGGAAGTGTCGCTATCTTGGATGGTGGGCGCCCCAGTTGGAGCCCTAGGCTCGCTGGGATGCAGGCTCTGAGCTAGGCTCACAGAGCAGACCCTCAGCTCCTGTCGGGAGGGGACCTTACTAGAAACCAGAACAGGATCCAAAGGGAGATGCAGTGACACCTCTTTATTCACTGCAAGGAGGTGACACATGAGTGACCAGGTAAGAGTAGCCCAATTTCCTATTTCTTCCCCCACCTTCCACCTCTTTCTTAAATCCCAATACTTCAGTCTTATGTAGCTAATGGTCTCAGTTAGGGTGATGCAAAATCAATGCTGTTTTGTTTTTCTTCCTGGGAAAAGAAGTTCAGTGCAATACAAAACGTGTTGCTGAGCTATTTCCACATATGCCATGAGCAGAAGAAGGCCAATAAGAAAAAAATAAATCCAAGGAAAGAGAAAATTGTATCCTTTGTTATTAGCTCCAGCTAATTTGGCTAAATTAAATAACTACCATTAAAGTAAATTATCCCTGGCCAGGCAGCTCAGTTAGAACGTTGCCCCAATACACCAACGTTCTGGGTTTGATACCTGGTCAGGGCACATTCAAGAATCAACCAATGACTGTATAACCTAGTGGAAAAACAGATTGATCTCTCTCTCTCTACCTCAAATCAATAAATAAGTTAAATTAAATTAAAAAATAAACAAATGATTAATTTGGTGTATATTTGGTATTCAGCAAGAAGAGAATGACTCAATTTGCTTTGAGCATAGAACTGCCTTTTTCCTGTGCTATGCTAATGAAGTTCTGCTTTTGCTTTACGAATCATTATTTACCTGTTAATTGGCTTTGGGGGAAAGCAGTTCAAGGCGATAAAAACGAAAAGATTTTCTTTTTAAAGACAAGAATAAGAAGTGGTTAGAAAACAAATAATTTAATTATCTAGTGCCAAGAGTTCAAGAACTCCTCTATCCTCAGAACATGAGGATTTCTGTTAACTTTATTAAGTAGGTGTAATCGCTGGCACAAGATTACACAACGATGAACCATATTGCAAGTTAACCAGAAGTGGAATGATCAAAGGCAGGCATGCTGTATTGAAAGAGCCAAACATGGAGTGAATTAAATATAATCACTACGCTGTTTATACTCACTTATGATCAGGCTTTACTATGGTGATGGGCTTATTATGGTTTGGATGATTAACTTGGCAAAGGGATAAAGAAAAGAGGCTACTTGTAGCCCAAGACTCAGAGAAACCAATGGATCACTGTTATTTTTGCAAGAACAACAAGCTGTTTCAGAAACACAAGGGCAATGCAGTGGGACCTCTTGTGGCAAGTGTGGTACCTACCTGAGGTTTGCAAAATGTGTTCTTTGGATCTTCTGGGCTACACGAAGTAACTTAATAGTTTTCTTAAATAAATAGTATCCTGGTACTCTCAACGATGAGACCCAGGATGATCACTGGGACATTTAATTAGTTCTATTCCATCCACTTCTAGAGGCTATTATAAACAATACCATGAGGGTTTACAGCCTCCAAAAGGAAAACTTAAAAGCATCATGTTAGTTTAAGAAAACCTAGTTTTATTATACCTACTACTATCTAGTTATCTACAAATTCCGTTAAAGACCTCACAGGGGGCTTTTTAGCAGAGGAAATATAACAGGTACCAAAGCCGCAGAAACCTGCCTTTCAACGTTCTGCTTAGCACCCCCTGGTGGCAGCTTCCTTACAGCCCTCCCCAGGCACCTGCTTCTGGTAGCCTCTGGCTGTCTGAAGCCCTTACAGGGCAGGATCTTTGCTCTAAAAAAGTAACTGTGCTCTGAAACGTGTCCCACTTCCTCCTCCCTTCCATTTTTTCCATGGCACCGCTGAATCATTTTTTCTCCACTTCATTAGTTTCAGCCAACCACTGTGATCTGATTACAATACTCCATACCCAGATAGGACTGGTGATAACATGCTTCCTAATAAATACCTTTAATTGGTGTAATTCTAGAGTGTATATGCCAAACAATCCGGGACCTGTGAGAGCCTTCCTTCCAATGCAAAGGACTCCTAGGAGGAGGGGGAGGTAAGACCTTGTCAGAAGCTCCAGGCTGCCTTAGAGGAGAGGAGACCTGCAGGTACTACAGCTGCGACAGAGAGCCAGGCCTCCAGATGCTCTGCCGGCTGCAGTTAGGAAGATCTAGCAGGACAGAACCCCCTTCCTGCAGCAGGAGACATGGCCAGTCCCATGGTCCTCAGAGCAAACGCTGACAGCTGCTCGCTCCCAGGCATTGGGAAGGGGCACAGGCCACAAGTCCTAGAGTTCTCTGGCCTAAACCGAGGCAGCTTCTTTTCCAAGTGTGGAGTTTGTACGCAATGACCTCCAAGAACTGGACTGTGGCAGCCATGGTTGGTCTCTGGGTCCTCACAGAAAGATGAGGGCTCGGACGTGAAGTGACTGTTCCCATGTTTCCCCTCTGGTGGGGATCAGTCAGTGTCCCGAAGTGTTTCCAACTCATCGAAGGCAAGAGTCATCCCAGGCTCCCTTCTGGCCCACAGAATAAGGTCTATAGAACAAGAATCTCAGAGGAAGGTCTTGACATTTGGTAATCCTGGAAGTCCTTATCACCAGACAGGTCTGCCATACACAGACCTGGAGAAGTGAGTGTGGGTCTAGTTCAGAGAACACAGAGGACCCTCTGGGGTGCAGTCCAGGACCTTGTATTCCAGGTGAGGGCTGATGAGGCGGTAATGTAACAGTAACACCTCCATTTAAAATGCCAGTGTTTTTCCCCAGAATAATCTAGTCATTCTAATTTTTTTTTTTTTTTTTGGCAAATTTGTAACCGTGATCCTGAGTCCAAATGCTTGTAGTTTACTATTTATGTCAAAAACTTTGAAAATTAAAAGTCGTGTATATTGGCATTTTCACAGATACAAAAGACTATTTCTCAAACTTCTTGTAAATTCTGTGAAATCAGCTTATTCAACTGGATAATAATATTCTCTTTTGTTTCCCAACCATCTAATTCTATGTTGTTCTATGTTAATATAAAGACCAAACAGAATGAATCCCAAAAAGTCTTGTGGAGTTCTTATTATAGATAGTGATGCAAAGTTGGGGAAACTCATCACTCTGAAGTTATAATGTAAACATCCAACGTGGTAGTTAAAGATGAACATTTTCTCTCTCTGTGATGAATGTCACTAAACTCACTTGATTAGGGCTGAGTGGAAATGAATGTAGTTCATTAGCCTCATGTTGCATCTTTTGGAATTACGCTGGATTTTACTATATTTCATTAATTTGAATAGGGTCCAAATTTAGAAATGGAGAACTGAAGTTCAGATCAAAATGGACCTGAACTGAAATGTTAATTAATTAAAAATTAATTTCACTGCATAATATTTAAATTTATTTTATTGAATTGAATTTAATAGATTTCAATCAAGGACTGATTCCACGGAGCACAATTTGATTGAGTTGAATCAAATCACTTTGAATCGTATTCAAATGAATTAGAATGTATTAATCTGAATGGAACTGAAGTGACAGATCAGATGGGCGCTCATAACTCTGAGCAGTATTACAGAGCGCAGAACAGGCCAACTCACTCTAAGTTAACTGGGCCTCAATTTTTACAGAGATCATGGTCCCCTCAGAAACTCTGTCAATCCTTTGAACCACGGCCCCAGGAGCAAATGCGGTTAATAATAATCAGAGTGACTGGCTGGAACCACATGCTGTTTGTGTAATGTAATAATGAACTTCTGTAGTCTTTTTCACTGGAAAGGCCCTAGCCAATTATTTTAAATATTTCTCGCGCTCTTTATAGAATAAATGAAGAGGGAATTAACTGGATCTTAGGAACAGTGATGGGTGTGAATACTGGCAGCTCCCTTTATTTTTATTCATTAAAAAAAACTGTATGCATTTGAGAAAACACGCCTTCCCCCAGCTTACCATTTACACTGTCTCGAATATCCCATGCTTTGACTTTTTTTTGGTTGGTAACATAGATGTACCTCGACTTGTTTTATATCTAAAAGGTGGCTGTATCTTTTCAAATGAGTAGCAAAATACTATTTGCACCTGAAATGACATGCTGCATAGTCAATAAGCACCTTCTCTGTGCCAGAGAGATAATTTGGGGACTAGGAATGAGTCCTGTTCTTGTCGGCTCTGAGTTAGGGGACTGACGTTTATGTTTAGTAGTTTACAGCCATGAAAGCTTTATGCCTTCACATCTGACAGGACAGACACACAGTAAGATGGGAAGGATACACACCGGATGCCACCGAAGCGATGCAGGCAGCGGGTCCCCACCCCCAGCAACCACCACACTGATGGTGCTGTCACTTTTTAAAAACATTTCATCTTTTTATTAAGGGGGTTCTTTCCCAGTGATCGCCTGCTAAGGTTTTTTAAAACATGAATTGATATTTAATTTTATTAAATGCTTTGTCTTCACTTAATGAAATGATAATCTTTTCCCCCTTTTAGCTGTTAGTGTGAATTGCATTTATAGCTTTTTAAAAATGGTTTACTCGTAAAAGATAAACTCTGTTGTAAAAAGTCATTATTTATATGCATTTTTGGATTCACTTTGCTCTTTTGTTCAGCATTTTGCTACTGTGTCCATGAATGATGCTGGCCAGACATCCTCTACTTTGCTTTGGTATCAAGTTAATACTGGCCTGAAAGAATGGTTTGAGAACTGTATAAGGCTGGAGTAATTTGTAAACTATATGAGGCTAATATAGTATCTTTAATTGTTATAAAACCATATTTATTTAGACAAGTCTGTACTGCATATCTGTTATATCCATTTATGTTATCTTTTTCTATGAATTTGTCCATTACATGTAAACACTTACATATATAGATAAGAATTTGTATTTATGTCTCCTTTTTCATTTCTACTAGTATCCTTTTTTTTCTCTTTTTTTCTAACTAGTCAGAAGTTTATTGATTTTATTAGTTTTTTTCCCCCAAAGAATCAGCTTCGTTAATCGTTTCCTATATTTGTGTAATTCATTAATTCCTGCCTTTACATTTATTTTATCTGTTTACTTTTGTTCGGTATATTCTAGAGTCCTATGTCGAAGATTTCTTTTTTTAAAATTTTATTTATTTATTCTTAGAGAGAAGGGAAGGGAGGAGAAAGAGAGGGAAACATCCGTGTGAGAGAGAAGCATCAACTGGCCGCCCCTGGTGTGCGCCCTGACCAGGGACCAAACCTGCAGCCCTGGTGTATGCCCTGACAGGGAATCAAACTGGGACCTTCACTTTGTTGGGACCACGTCCAACTAGCTGAGCCACGCCGGTCAGGGAAGTTTGTCTAAGTTCTTAATGTTGATGCTTAGCTTAATTTTTAAACTTTCTAATTTTTTAATAGGTGAATTTAAGACTATAAATTCTATCAAAATACTACTTCTAGGAATACCTCTCATGTTTTGAACTGTGTGGTTGTCATTTTCATTTGGTAATATGTATCATCTACCTTTGATTATTAATTCTTATATTTCAGAAATTATTTAGAAGTATCTTTTAAATTTTTCAATTGTATGTTAAAGCTGTCTTTTTTAAAAGCATCTTTTTAATGGATTTAAAAAACTTAATACATCATGGTCAGAGAACAATCTATATTGATACCAATAATCTAAAATTTGTTGAGTTTTGTTCTAAAGAGTCTAATTTGTGATCAATATTTTAAAAATGTTTTATGTGTACTTGAAAAAATTGTTTTCAAGTACACATAAATTAAACATAAAATAAATTAAACATAAAATAAATTCTTTAATTGTTCTACATGTATTCATTAACTCACACTTGTCTCTTATGCAATTTTATCCTATTTGTGTTGCCCAATAGGTAGTAAATACCTAAATGCAGCTCCTTAAATTAAAATCGATTAAAATGAAATAAATGTCAAATTCAGTTCATCAGTCCCCAGCCATGTTAGTGGCCACTATACTGAACAGCTTACACTGTCATCACCTGAAGCTGTTCTTTTTGAAAATATCATTGTAATGTCTCTAGGTTTCCATTGTCAAGAAGTCAACTCTCAGTTTAATATTCATTCTTTTTATAGATAATCTGTACTTTCTCTCTGTCCACCTGAGGCTTTTTCCTCACTCTTGTTTTGATACACTGGGACTCCTTAATCGGAATGTGGATATTTTCTTCAGTTCTGGTGAATTCTTAGTTAATATGCCTGAAAATAAGGCTTCCCTTTCTTTTTTCTTTTCTTCTGGAACAGCAATTAGATATGTATCTAATGTTATTTGATCTAATTTCCTTGCTCTTAATCTCTCTTTCATATATAACAATTTTGTCTCTCACTGGGGAGATTTCTGGCAAATATCTACAGAATCTATTTTCCATTTCACTATTTTCATTGCAGCCTTTAATTTTATCCATTACATTGTGATTTCTGTAACTTTTATTTGGTTCTTTTTAAAATGCTACTCATTATTTATGATAGTGTCTTTCTTAATTATGTATTTAATTTCCCCTTTAAGAACAACAGTGTGATCCAATAATTTCAACATATTAAGTTCTTGCAGGACTGAAAATGCTGAGTTATTTCTGTTGACTTGCAATATGGTATCTTGTTTCTTCACAGGTTTCATGATTATTTTCTCCTTTGAGATCATGCTCCTCACAATGTCTCTGTGGGAATTCTTTGGGGTCTAGTTAAAGTTGTATTTCTCTCAGGTAATTTACATTTGCTTTTATCAGACACCTGGGTGGGTGGGCTGGAGGGGAGCTTGGCCTTTTTTTTCCTGGCTTGATTTTTTTCCAACCACGCAAACAGTGTTCAAGCAGTCAAATCCCTGTGCTGTCTTCCTTTGCAGGGTGGGGTTTTTTTCTCGCAGAGAGTCAAGACCCTTGGATTCCGCTTTCCACAAAGGGACGTGTGGTTTTTCTCATCACTTGGCATGGCCCTGCTTCCCCACACAGTCATGGAGACGGATGCCCTGGGTGGCAGAGAACGGCGGGAGCCGGCGGCCAGCGCTGACTTCAGCGCTCACTTAGGCTCTCAGCCCACAAGGCTGCTCTGCTTTGGCCTTGGAGGATCTTCCCCACTTTCACACAAGCTCAATTATATGTTCCAAAGAATTTTTCAAATATTTTTTTTCATGCATTTTTACATGGTCATGAGGATGGCTTTCTTGGTACCTGTTCAGCCTCGATCCTGTGGTAGAAGTCTGTTACTGGAGGTTTTAAAGCAGGGAGAGGCCCAGTCAATGAGATGTTCCAGGATGTGCCATAAGAAGATGCTGGAACTGGAGGAACCATCCTAGGAAGTAGGTGACAAAGACCTTAAGTATTATGAACAGCGCACGCCACATACCAGAAGCAGAGGCAAAAGGCGCTGAAGGGGAAAATCAGTGGGATTCGGGGACCAGAGGGAGAGGCTGGTGGAGATTCCTTGGTATTAAGGTTAAGCAAATATCATTTTGAAAGACATTTCTATTTCAGAGGTGGGTGTTGATTTGGGAAAAGGATACTCAGTTTGATTTTACATGGGGTGAACTTGAAGAGAGAACGGGTCTCAGCCAGATTGGTTCTGCCTCCTTAGGTTTGATTTAGAAACATCTGTAAGGTGCTACTGGCATTTATTCCAGGGATGCTAAACATCCTGCAACCTGTGAGACAGTCTGGCACAGCAAATGCATGCCCCACCCCCAAATGCCAAGAGTCCCCGGCAGAGAAGCCGTCTGATAGAGCCATGCCGACATGAGGAGGCATAGGAGACAAGAGCTGGGACTTCAACAGAGAGAGGTCAGAGCCCAAGCTGGAGGTCTGCGCAGGACGCACAGTGGTGAGGCAGCCTGAGTGTGGGGAACACTCAGTAAGGAGAACGGGGTAAGGAGAACGGGGGCAGGGGCCAGCTGCGCACCGCCTCATGGTGCGTCTGTAACACAAGAAAGAGGGGAGGCTTGAAACGTCCCCTGCAAGAAGGAAAGAGATCCGGGGCAATGCAGCTTGAAGAAAGGCTACTTCTCTGAAGTCTGCGCTCATTCCCATGCCCCGAGGCAGCTCGCAGTCCCCCCGCTCTGAGTTAGGCCGCAGTTTATGCAGACCTTAATCACTACGTGGATCACAGTGCGTCTCTCTTGGTTGGTTCGCGTGCCCATCTCCCCCACAGACTGGGAGTTCCGACTGGCCGCTCATTCTGCACTTCCAGCTTCTAGCACAGTCCTAGGCACACTGCAGGCAAATGAGCACTGCAGGCTCCAGAAAGGTGAAGGGTAAAGCTTGACCGACATCTCTGGATTTGAGAATTCGGAGGTCACCAGGCAACCTGAAGGGCAGTCTCACGTTTCACGTGATCAAGCTGGAAAATGTCAAGGTGATGAGGACGTCAGGAAGTAAATGTAAATGGTCAAAATGGGAGAGTTCCAAGAGAGTGATCGGGGAGGCAGGGCAGCCACGGGGTGGGCCAGGAGGAAGTGCGGGGCCGGCGGGAGAGCGGGGCCTTGCACATATTTGTGTTCAAAAAGGAAAGACGCTAACAAAGATGAAAGGATGAAAGCTGTGATGGCTGGGCCAATATTGATCAGTATCTACAATCGCTAATATGACTCTTGCTGCTTCTCCGCCAGCATGCTGGAGCCTGAGTCAACCCCACATAAACACTGCCTTGGAGAAAGTCCCAGCTGCATTCATTGTCCCCAAGCCACTCTGATGGGGACATTACCAAGACAGTCATGAAAAGGATGAGTGGGAAAGAGAAATCTTAATGCCATGGCTTTTGAACTAATCCTGTCTTCTCTGCTATTTAACAAGTTAAAAAAGAAAAAAGACCACCACAAACCAATGACATTAAAATACTTAGTCTTGATCTTTAACTGACATACTTATTCCTCTCAAGACAATAATGTGTTACTGTCTCAAAAATGCGCCGTCCTTTAGCAGCAGAGCAGGACATGAGGTCATACCCCACGCCTGCTGTTCAGTGGGGGCAGAGCCCGTTCTTGTTTATGAGGCACCAGGCCAGCACAGCCACACACTGTCCATCCCTGGCCTGGCCTTCCCCCAGGGAACAAAGGCCTTAGAGCCTTTCTTGGTGGCCCAGCTGTTAATAAAAGTGGCACCAATTTAAAGTCCTCCAATCTCACAGAAGAGCAGAAGGAAGTCAAAAAATTCAATAACAATATAAGTGTCAGATTCTTCAAGTGGGTAAAAGGACATTTTTATTTAAACAGTGAAACTTCTAAAATTTGCCCTTATTCTTTTTTTTCCCCTGACAACGAAAGAATTGAACACGAAAACACAGAATAAATTTCTCCTTGTAAGTATTTAACTAAAACTTGTTTTATTAGTCTGCTGATTAATCTGCTGGCAAACCTGCTGATATTAAATGAGATTCTTCAAAGACCTTCACATTATGTCAATTAGTCACTTACTTTTTCTGGCAAGGGAACTGATTTCAGTTTGATTGTAATGAATGTAACAAATCATACAATATTCAGATACACTTTTCGGTTACTGTTGCCTTCGAGTCCTAGAGGTGAGTAATTTTATCAAGATGCCTCTTCAGAAGTCCACTCTGAAACTTAACAAAACCACCTGCCCCTCTCATTTTAATTGTTAATTTTCTTCAGTCTGTCTGGAAACACTCCCGCTTTTTATTAAGAATAACCTCCTCTCTTGCTAACGTCTTGTTCGTGCCAGGGGTTTGTCTGGGCCTGCGGTCCCCACCTGGAACCCGGCACGCCTTCCCTGGTCCCGCGCGCCCCTCCTCAGGCTCCAGCCTCCGTGCCAGCTCCTCAGAGGCGGTGCCCTGTCATTTTCTCTCAGAGCATCCCTTTCACTGAATGACTCCGCTTATCGCAGGTTGTCATTATGTTACTCCCTCGCTTGTTCCCTGTTTCTCTTCTCCACCTGAATGTAAACCACACCAGCAATGACTTGGTTTTGTTTGTTTGCACAGGAAAAAGTCATTGTTCCCGTGATGACGACATCCCCTGCTCTTCGCTTGACACAGTACTTGCTGATCTTACAAATGATCGTTGTTTTTGCCTACAAATCTCCAAAGTAGTTGAGAGCCTATCACTGACTCATGAAGGCAAGTCAGTGCTGACGTCCAAGTGGAACGCGTTACCCTCCCCTCCAGACCAGCTCTGCTTCCGAGCTCGCAGCTCAGTGGAAGGCTGAGCACTTCCCCACCTTTTGGGATAGAAGTCACAGTCTCTGCACACGTCTCCCTGGCGGCGCTTCACTCCATCACTCGCTCCTCGGTATCTGCCAAGCCTCTGCCCACCTCTCCACTCCAGCTGTTCCCCCCACCCCTCCCTGTGCACTGCATGGCCTGGCTCCTCCCCGAATCTGCAAGGAATGTCACCTTCCTCTCCTCCAGGCCCTTCTTCCCAGACGTGTTCTCTTCCAACTCAGCATCTTGCTCTGCCTGGGGCACTCGGCTCAACCAAGTTCTCCAGCAGCTTTGCTGCCTCAGCATCAAGCCTCATCCAAGGCCCTTTGCTGTGAGGGTGCTGCCCACGGACGATGGACGTTTGCTCCCACCGGCACGCACGCCCACCTCCAGACACGCAGAACTGACGGGTCCTCGCCTCCGAATACGTCACATGTACCCCTGTCTCTAAGTCCTGGCTCATGCTGTTCCCACAGCTGTGCCTCTGTAGGGACCTCAGGGTCCAGGGACACCTCTGGGGGTCCTTCTGATGCCTGCTCTCTTCTCTCCTCCACCCCAACCAGGCTAAGTGGCAGGCACTTGACTTCAGGAAACAGCAAACGCCGATCAGCGGCCTCCTCTGTGCCGCGTGCAGGGGCAGCTAGTGACGCTCCAAAAGGGGCTCCGCGTTCTTGGCTGCCTACAGCCCCGTTCGGCCGGGGCAGACGGGGCACAGGTGAAGTATTGGATGGCAAAGGTGGCCTGCCTGTGCTGCGATGGGGCCTTCTGTAGGGTCCTTGGCTCCCTGCACAAGCCTCTCCCAGGGAACTCATCAGCCGGCCTCTCCTTGTGCGCAAACGTGTCTCCCGGTCTGGGCAGTGCGCTCTCTGGGGGCAGGGATTCGGCTCGCTCCTCTCTGGGTTCCCTCCCTCTGCCCCGTGCCGTGCAGGGATGCTCAGAAGGATGACCGGATGACCGGCAGCTGTGGGAAGGACCCGACGGCTGGGCCGGCGAGACCGCACTAAGTGCTCTCCCTGCTTCCAGTCTGTGCGTCTAGATGGAGAGACTGCCCAGTGTCCGTCAGGCCGTGCGGCCTCCCTCCCCCTCCACGGGCTGCCCATCTCACCAGGAGCGGGGGCAGGAGCCTCTACCACGTCCCGTGATTGGCGCCCCTGCCTGCTCACCTCCCTGCTCCGACGTCCGTCGTCTGTCCCCCTCTTCCCCTGCTCAATCCACTCCAGCCACTCTGCCCCCCGCCCCTCCTCAGATACCCATGCACGCTCCCACCCGAGGGCTGGGCTGGGGCTGTCTCCCCACTTGGAACCCTTCTTGCCTGATGTCCACCAAATCCCACACTGTCCTCCCTTGGATGTTGCTCAGGTGTCACCTGATCAGAATGGCTTTTTCTTCACCTACCTCCCTGTCCTCCCTCTCCCTTACTCTGCCCTCCTTTCTTCTTAGCATTTATTACCACCAGATACATTCCATACTGTTCTGATTACAGTTCACTTTTTGTATTCCTCCCACTAGAATTAAACATCCACTAAGGCCCAGTTTTTGTTTCTGATCACTGATACATAGTATCCGTCCCTAGTAGTTGCTTAGCAAATATTTTCCGATACTTAAGCATAGGTTCCATTTCTCCTTTTTTCTATCCAAACAACTAAAAAAGATAAGAGAAAAAAATAAAATATCATGCACACAATTCTGGTGCTGGGATTTGAAAATTTGTTTTTGTGTATTTGTTTGGTTTTTACTTTCACTCTTCCTGGCCCTATCAGTCGACAGTTGATTTTACCCGGGGCAACTCTCTTTCCTACCTAATCACAGGTTCTCCTGGCCTCACCTTCAGGCGACCCGAGAGATACTGAATCTGTGACAAGTTATAGCGATCACGCCACCTGCACAGCCGCCCCTGACCGCAGATTTGCAGTCAGTGCTGGTGCGGGTAACTGCGACTGTCTTTCAATCGGCCCGCACCCGTCAGCAGTGACCTTAACTGCAGACCTTGTATTGTGCCCTGACTTCATATCGTTTCACCAATCTGTTCTCGGCAGCACCAGAATCGAGCTTGAATTAGGGATCTGGCTTTTCGAGCAGCTTAATAACCTACTCATATCTAAAGTAGCTTTTACAGGGGGTGGGGGGTGCGGCAGGTAAACCGGGGACTTGGTTTGACAGTGTTTCATAGGCTATGGTTGTACAGTTGATTCAAGGGGCAAGAATGGGAGCCAACCCAGCCCGGAGTCGGCTCACTAGGTGGGGCGAAACTGGCAGATCTGAGAGAAGGGGTCTATACTGTACGTACTACCAGGCTCCCTATACTCTGGGAGGCCCTGGGAGAGCCAACAGTCACTTCAGTACCAATTTCTATACCTGCTGCATCTGTGATGCTGTAGAGTCATTATCAATGTTCAGAATCATGACCCAAGGACCAGACAATTTTACCAAAACAGAAGTAAATTTAAAGTTGCATGTCGTCTGTTATACTTACAAATGCAGGCAAGACTCAGATTAAACAAAGGACTGCTGAATATATTTGTTGAAACGAAGAGTTTTCTATTAAATTTTCCAGTTACCAATGGGGACACTACCTTTCCTGGGTTCTATCCTCTATTCTCCATGTCTTTTAGGGTCAGATTAATGTATAATAAAGGCTAACCCTTTGGATGGATCCCTAGGAGATTTTACAAGCACAGGGCACAATCCGAGTGAAGAGGGTGAAGCAACGTTTTGTGAAAGCCCATCTCCCAACCAGAGGCTTTGAGCACACCGACTGGCCCAGCCTGCACTTGGTCCTGGTAGGGGAGCACTTGCAGCTGCAGCACGGCCTGCCTCCTGCAGGGCCACGGTCAGAGTCTTGGAGACTCGCGTGATGTAATTCTGTTTTAAGTGTGGACACCGAGCCTGGGCTTAGCATCCTCTGCTCTGGAAGCAGCTGGTCCAGACGCCTGCTGCTTGAGAGTGGCGCCCAGAAAACACTGCCTCTTCCCACGAGGACTCCCAGACCTGGTGCATCCCAGTGAGTGCAGGCTTCACGGTGAGACAGAGATCACTGGGGAGCGAGCACCAAAATGGGAGGAGGGGGCCTGGATTCTACTTTTTCCTCCATCATCACCTTCGGGCTCAATTTCCTCCATTACTGGGCTCTTTCTTGCTCTGTAACATGGGAGCCCGGACTCTGATGATCTCTGCTCCTGGCTTTGTTACTGCAGGATTCTCTGATTTTTCTGCCTGTGTGTTCTGAAGTGACCTAACTGGTCTTTGCTGTAGTGTCCCTGTTTTCTACAAAGTTCACATCCTGTAGCGACATTACTCATACTTGTTCCTACTTCCAGAAGTAGACTTCTTTGCTGGGCTTGTTACTATTTCCTCTTCACATCGAAACACACTGTTCTCCCCTCTAAGCTTTCTCTGAATCTGTCCTCTGGTGAAGGGAAGCACGTATCCACATGAACGTACTTAAAGCCTTGTCCTGCCTCTGAGAGTCCCCAGCACGCTGTATGAGTATCACCTGTTCAAACGCCTGCCTGCTTCTAGACAGCGAGAGCGTGGAGGCCGGGACCCACTTCACTTTATCTTCACGCTCTCTGTGGCGACAAGGTCCCTAGTCACTGCTCAGCGTGTATGTATGAGGTGACTGCACGGATCCAGCCCTGCGGCGTCCGCACACATCAGCGGCGATGCTAATGCCACCGAAGCCCAGCCCCATCTGAATGGACTCCAGGCCTGCACTTCTAACAACTCCCCGGTTCTGCACATGGTGGTGCCTTGCTCTCAACCTGTTCTCCAACCGGGCCTGCTGTCTGCCTTTGCCAGGTACACGCACCCACCTGTGTTTGTGATCTAGGGAGCTTCGTGCTCCCTGCTCAACACCTGAGCTCACTTTGTAGTTTTTCAGAGAGAAATAGAGGACAAGAGAGAGAGGCCCCTCAGCTTTCTTCTACCAAAAGCACAGACCTGTCTGCCTAGGTGCCATCCTCACCTGCCCGTTTCTATAAGATTTCTCCCCCTGCCTCTGGCGTCTCCTGGGTCCTACCTGGGGTCTGCCTGTTGCCTCATCCCCTTCCAGTCCTCACCTTGTTTCCTCCCTAATAAGCAGAAATTCTTCAAAGAGTTGCCTGGCCTGGATGTTTTCATTTCCTCACCTCCTGCTCTCTTTTTATCACCTCTACGTAGGTTTTCCAACTGCTTTGTGAAAACAGCCACTGTGGGGCCACTGCCGCCTCCTTGTCATTAGATCCAAGGACGCTCTGCGCTCCGCACTGTGCTGGAGCCCGTGACAGCGTTCCCACTCTGCGGTCTTCGCGTCCTGTCCTGAGACAATCTTTACGCCTAGCTCAGGTCACGGGAGCTGGCCCCGGTTTCCCCCGCTACGCTGGCTGCTATCTCTGTCTCAGCTGGTCGTAGCATTTCATACTCCAACCGTTAGATGCAGGTGCTCCCCCAGGCTCCCCTCTGCTCTCTGTTCTCATGCTCACGTGTAACAGAACTGGTACCCAGACCTCCCACGGGCTTGCAACTCATCTGGTTTACGTTGAAACCCGCTCTCACCTTTGGGATTCAGACAAGTATGTCTAACTGTTCATTTTGCAACTCCACTCAAACATCTCAAACTCAAATCAAATGCACGATTCTCCCATCTAAAGCTGGCCCTTGTTTAGCATTTTGGATCTCAGCTAAAAACCTACCTTACCTGCCTTGCTACATAAGCCACGCAGTGTGATCATGCCTATAGCCTTGCCCATCGCTGCTTTGGCTCGTAGTGGCCACACTCTGCACACAAGGCCCGGGAACGGCCAGTGCCTGTACAGGGATGAGCCCTAGAGAGGGGCAGAGGTCCGGCCGCCTTACCGAGGACCCGTGGACCACCTCCCAGAAAACGTTCTCTTCTCTGGAGCGGAAAGGGCCGGGGGGAGGCCACAGCTGCCGGACAGGAAGGGTTTATCCCGTCTGTGAGAGCGGTGCTCCAGGGCTCCGGCTCAACACCGCTGCTCTGCATCCTGTTACACTTCACTTTCATGCTACGTCAGAAGAGCAGGCTTTGGCTTTTCCTCCGACTGTTGTTACCCACCTAACAAGATGCACAGCCAAGGAAAGACGCAAGGGTCAGTGCGTCGGGGTGAGGAAAAATGCCCCTGCCATCCCTACATATCTGGAGCGCTGCGCACCGCCTACTGGATGACCCCCTGGGCTGTAAAAGTGGGGAAAGCTTCCGTCTTGCAGCTGTATTTTCCTGTTTATTGCAGAGCATGTGTTCCTCCCCGGTATCACTCCTTTCAGTAATATTCGGTTTCAAAGACACAATTTCATGCAGATGCAGGACAAAGAGAACAGCAAATGCAGAGCTCATCTTGCCATCAGTCTTCTGATTAAAATGCCCTTTCCACACAGGCAAACAAAACGCTTCTCTCTGCCCCCTCCGCGGATGTAACACACACTCGACTGCTGCATCTTTTACGGCAGGATCATGCCTGCCCTTGTTTAAAATGGTTTGACCTTTGGATGAACACGTATGGGAAAAAAAATTCTATCTTTCTCCAGATTAGTAAGCCATAATAAAATGGGAAGGCACGAGCGTCGCATCTGAATGGTGCCTGTCGCTATCACAGGGTCAGCATCCTCTCGGCCACCTCATTTTGCTCCCGGGAAGAGTGACCTGGTGACCCCGACTCTGAATGCTGGTCCAGGGCGGACGCCACTGTCTCCATCGGAAAGCGCAGTCTGGGTGGCAGCGCCCTCAGCCAACACCGGCGACCTGGGTTTCTCGCATGGGACCACGGCCCAGGAGCGTCCGTCACTCTGGGAGAGAAACTGCCAGAAACATCCATGTGTATCAATTTGATACTTTGCAGGTTGAGCGCACCTAAAATAACAATGTTTGGAAAGGCACCAGACCTTACGTTAGGGTGAACATCTACAGACTGTGAAATTACAGCTTACTCAATCGCTGAGGACACAAGAGAGGGTCGCTCCAATAACAACTAAGTTCAGTAATAAACTCACACCAGTATGTGCTGACCTTAGCAGAGTAAATGCCAAGGACAGCAAACACACCCGGAATACAGTTTGCAAGGATAACTACCATCTTGAGTGAGCCCTGTCGGAAGAGAGGTAGAGGCAGTAACACTAAACAAAACACTGAAACTGAGCCCAGAAGCTTCAGTTTGGTAAGAATTTGTTTAGGAATATTATGGCTTGTCACTGTCAAACCTAAAAGACAACTATCTAATGTGTATGTTCTCAAAACGGCTAGACATATGCTGCCTTATTCTTTCCAGGATGAAATCAGAGTGACTTAAAAGGGTTCTAAGAGAATCTTTTTTCCCCATAAGAAACAAAGAAATATTTGAGAGTTGCAATAATGGGCTAAGTTTCACACTTGATGGGCTAATTCATTACACTTGAACAAATTACTCTAAATCTACATATTTATTAAAAAGACAAACAATATACTTCAGGGTTTTAAAGACCGCTATAAATTTGGGCAAATAATGAATAATAACATCCTTTCAAGGAATGCAAAGACATTTTTAAAAAGTCAAATTGCTACCAAATGATTAAAACGTAAGTGATTAGCAAGGGAAACTGGTGTGCAGGCAAGCTGAGTCAAATGCCTTCTGTGTGAGGTGCTAGAGGATGAGAATTCACTTGGCCTTGGCCTTGACTTGAAGATTACATCATCATCGTCGTCCATATTTACTGAACCATCATTAGGCAACCAGCTCCGTGACCAGCACGGCACAAAGTGGAACTGCCTCTATCTTTAAGAAGTAGCCTGGAGAGAGAGCTGATCATCTCTGTGTCACAGCTGAGGACGCTGGGGCCCAGGGAGCCTTGCTTGGCAAATGGCAGAGCTAGGATCTGACCTACTCCTCAACCTAGGCTCTTAACCTCCAGGCAAGAACATTTCACAATGAGTGGACCAGTCAGGTGGATGAGCGGAGGGTTGTTATGCCGTGTGATACTTGTTACAAAAGAGCACACCTAACCTTTATGCTGGGGAAGAGCAGGAACTTCTAACCACGTCAAGAAGAAGTGCCAGGGATGATAATTTTCCAATGAAAATTTATATTAAAATATTATTTCATATTGGCATTGGAACAAAGAGTTTTCTAAGCAGCATTTAAAAAAACTGGATTATGGTGATAGTTACGCAAAGGAATATAAATTTACCACTTTATAAATGTTCTTTTAAGAATAAAAAAATTGATAAGCTTCCTCAAAACTAAAAATTTCTGTCAATAAAAAGTCATTATTAAAAGACTGAAAAATGCAAGCTACAGACTGAAAAAAGATATTTGTAGTACATGTATATGGCAAAGGACAATTATCCAGAATATATTAAAAATTCCCAAAACCAATAAGAGAAAGGCAAACAGTTAAAAATCAGGCAAAATGCTGAATAGGCACTTCACTAGAGATAATAACCAAATGGCCAGTAAGCATATTAAAAGGTACTCAACCTCAATATTCCTTAGGTAAATGTAAACTATAAGCGCAGGTAGATACCATTATGCTTCCATTAGAATTGGTAATATTAAAAATATTAACAATGTAGAGGAACTGAAATTCTCATCCCTGCTGACAGGAGTATAAATTATTGACCCACTCTGTAAAACTGTTGACAGTGTCTACCCAAACTAAACACATGTCTACTCCGTAACCCCAATATTCTAGTCTTGGGGATATATCCACAAAAATTGAACATCTAGGTCCATAAAAACATGTACAAATACTTTCATAGTAGCTTTATTCATAAGGACTCTAACCTAGAAACAACGTTAATGTCCATAAATAAGAAAGGGGCGCCCATTAATAAAATGGAATTTTACAAGCCAATAAAGAGGAACGCTCATGCCTGAATGGATCGCACAGATACTACACTGAGTGGAAAAGGACAGGCACAAAAGGTACACACCAAATGGTTCCATTTTTGTGCATTTCAAGAAGAGGCAAAACTAACTTACGGAGCTAGAGGTCAAAATAGTGGCTAGCTCTGGGGTGCTTGCAAGAAAGAGGAAACTATGGCACGCTGGAAATATGTCAGAGCGTGACCTGAGTAGTTGGTGCACATGCATCTATGTGAGAAAACTTATTTTCTCACAGACATATCTACCTACCTACCTACCTATCTCAGATATATAGATATGCATGTATATACTATATATGTATATAAACACATATACTTTGTATTTTTAATAAAAGTAAAAACAAAATATAAGAAAGAGAACTGAGCCACAAAAGTAGGTATTAAAGCCCTGGCCAGGCGGCTTGGTTGGAGCATCGTCCCACACACACAAAGGTTGTGGGTTTGATCCCCAGTCAGGGCACACACCTAGGTTGTGGGTTCAGTCCTTGGTTGGGGCAGGTATGGGAAGCAGTTCATCGATGTTTTTCTCTCACATTGATTTCCCTCTCTCTCCCCCCCTTTTCCTCACTCTAAAGTCAATAAATATGTCCTCAGGGGAGGATTTAAAAAGTATATATTATATATATACTCAGATGCCATGACTTTTTAAAAACCGAGGTACATTGAAAATATAATTTGCAGATCATATAAGTAGCTCAATTTTAAGTATACGGTTTAATGATTGAAAGCAAACTTCCAGAGCTCCATAACCATCATCGCAATCCAGTTTCTGTACATTTCCATCGCCTCCAAAACCCCCCTGGGCCCATTTGCTCCCGTGCCCCCTAAACCAGGCGATCACTTATCTGTTTCTTGTGTCTACAGACTGGCCTTCCTTGGGCGTTATAATGGACTTATTATATATGTGGCCTTTTGTGTTTAACTTCTTTCACTTAGCATAATGTTCCTGAGGGTCATCCACTGTAGAATGTATTGTATTTACTGAATAACATGCCATTGTATGGCTAAACCACAGTCTGCTTATCTGTTCACCGGTTAATGGGCAGTTGGATTATTTTTTGCTATGATTTTTGTACCTCAAGGTGATTTGTTCTTCTCAAAAACAAAGCCTATCTTTCCTAGAGTCTATTCTTTAAAAAGAAAAAGAGAACATCCCCATGTGTCACCCTATAAAAACAAAAAGAAAAAGCCTAAACTGTTCATTTCAAAAGACACCTAAATGATGGCTAGGAAATGTGGCTACCACAGCTGTAAGCGGCACCGAGTAGTTCAGCCCACTGGGATTGGGCGATGAGAAAGCTCAGCTTTGGACTCAATGCGTGGGAAAGCCAAGGCTCCCTATAAACTCTGCTCTGACCAGGGCCATGTGCATGAAATTTCTAACGTGCGTAAAATGGTAATACTTAGCAGCCACAAACACTGGAGTGAGCTTGCAACCTCATTCTGTCAGTTTAAGCTTTTCTTCTCATTAAAATTCACTGAAAGATCTACTATTTTGAAAGAATGAAAGCACTAAACGTACAGGATCAAAGAGTACAATTTTCAGCTGCTACATGAGAAAAATAAACCAGTCAATATCTCTAATTTATAATTAGGAAAAAACAGCCCTTGTCAACTGTTCAAATAACAAAGTGTCTTGAGTACAACTCAATAGATTATTTATAAAAATTATTTTTCTAAATGTAACATTTGTTATAGCAATGACATTTAATGAGTAGTTTTTAAATCCTCACTTGAAAACGTTTCCACTGATTTTTAGAGTGAGAAGAGGAGAAAGAGTGAGAGAGAGAGAGAGAAACATCAATGTGACAGGGAAACACTGATCAGTTGCTTCCCATACAGCCCCAACCAGGAATCAAACCTGCAACCTAGGTATGTGCTCTGCCTGGGGACTGAACCTGCAGCCTTTCGGTGCATGGGACAACACTCCAACCAACGGAGCCACCAGGCCAGGGCTTTAATGAATAGTTTTACCAAGACTTTCTATGGTATGAGATTGGTAAGTGAGGAAATATGAACTTCAGTTTCAAATCTTGGTTAAGTATCCTCCAGTCCCTTTATGTTTTCTTGCATTACTTTTTACTCCTGGTGCTTTATGAATGAGCACTTCTCCGTATGATGTTTCTAACATGAACTCAGTACAGGGCATGACAGCCACTGACATGGACTGACTCACTGATTACTTCTCATTTATTCTGGGACCTCAGGAAGAAAGACAAAGGCCTTGACGGCTGGCAAATGGCAGCCGGGCTGCGGGGAACACTGGGCTCCACAGGACACCAGCAATAATCAAATGGGGACACTCCGGGATCTTGGTGAAGCAAGGCCATAAAGTAACTTCAGTATGTCTACGCACACAGAGCCCAGTGTGACCACAAAAATAACCAAGCAGCCCCTCCCACTCTGGCTACCAGGGGTGCCAACTGCTTCTTTCCTGATGACAAAAAGCGCTGCTCCCCCCGCCCCACCCCACCCAGTGTAGCGACTCTCCCGCTTCATAGGTATAGTAAGAAGTATTAAGACACTCCACCATCACATTGTATCCACTGTGCAATGGTGCACAATCCAGAACAAATCTTCACTCCTTCGCCTCTCCCCCAAACCACCCAGCATCTGCTCAAACCCTAGGAAGTGCTGTCCATCCCAACCGTCTCTTATGAACAGGCCTGGGCAGCCGCATGGTGCGTGCCCACCCGTCCGCCCGCCCGCCCTGCAGCAAGCTCCCACGCCTCGCTTCCCTTCCTGTGTTCCTGAAGGTCTTCAGCTTTGGGCATCCACAGACAAAATACATGAATAATACGTGCCTTACATTCAGGCGTTTTAGAAGGTATTTTTTTGACCTCTTTATAAAGCAAAGCAGGCAGATGTCAGCAGCCATAGCTGCTATTTAAAAAAATAAAAAATGACAATTGTGGAGGCAAAGAAAGAAATGTCAATAATATTTATTTTATAGTTTAACTCCAAAGTTTTATAAAACAGGCGATAACTAACTTTGCCGTTACCTGCTGTCCCGGAAGTAAGAGTGCTTAGTGCTCGTCCCACGGCAAGGAGAACGGCATTCGCCCCTCTCCGCAGTACACGCACTCACACACCTACCCACGGCCACACACGAACCGTTTCCATTTTTACTTTGAGAGATATAAAGTGTTCTAATCTACTCTTGAAATTACGGAAAAGAAGCATAGAACTGTGAACAACAGCAATGACAAATAATAAGAGGAGAAAAAAAGAGTAAGAAACCACCCCCCAAAAAACTTCATTCGCTAATTAGATAACAAAGGAGAGTGAAAGAAAGACGTAGAGAAGAAAGTGGGAGAAGAAAATGACATGAGAGCAGGACAGGAAGGGACAAGGAAGGATACAAAGGCACACAGAAGAAAATGGAAAACAGGGCAGCATGATCTGTCCCAGTAGGTGGCTGGGATTTTTTTTGTTTTTCCTCATGCACGTAAGGCAGGCTCTAGCTGGGTCCTAGTGTGGATAAAATAAATGATTCTCCATTCTGTGGTCACACAATAATTTTTTATGTGTTGAAATTCAGCCCTCGGTGGTCCGAAGCCTTACCCCTAAACTCCATACTCTCCTCTCACAGATTTTTTTCCAGGGCCAAAGATGTCTGAATTGTGTTGTGAAAACTTCTGTCTGCTTCTGAAGGTGGCGTCGCTTTCAGGAATCTGATGCTACAAACACCCCAAAATGTAAAACTATCCCTGCTGCTCAAAGTGTGTTATGCATTTTTGTTTGTTAATACTTTATTTTCGCCAGTTTATTAATACCTGAAACATCCAGGAGAGGATTTTGAAGCAAAGGGGAACTTATGTCTCCTATTTTTCTTAGCTAATTTTGAAGGCTGCTAAGAATACTCCCCATTCTCTTATTTTAACAGAAGTTTGTGCTTAGGTCTTTTGTTTATAAGAGCCAATCAGTATCAACAAATTACATAATTTAGATCTCACTTGGGAACAGGAATTCCTATCAGAATAAAATTAGGATTTATCTTTTATTATGTATGCTAGTAAGTAAAACCAATTAGCATTATTGATAACCTGATGCCAAATTCAAATTTTTGTTAGCACTTTTGTTTTATTCACTGTTCATATTTAGGCTTTGATCAGCACATACATTAGGTATTATCTCTTGTATAAATCAATCTAAAGACACATGAAATATTTCTTATGCAGACAATACCTAACATATACTACATATCTGTTTTTTTATTGTTTCACTTTTCTTTTTTTTCCCTTTGATTGTTTTGGATTTCAAATGAGAAGGATACCTAATGGATGTATGTAGGAGACAGAAAATCATCTTCAAATCTGCTTCTGTACTGAGATGAAATTGAGGAAGTCATCTATGTTAGAAAGAGAGTGTTTATTGGATAAATTTACTTATTTTTACTAATTTATAAACAAAAACCTTCACCCTAGCTGGTGTGGCTCAGTGGGTTGAGCACTCGCCTGCGAACCAAAGGGTCACTGGTTTGATTCCCAGTGTAGGGCACATGCCCGGGCTGCAGGCCAGGTCCCCAGCAGGGTGCACTCAAAATGCAAGCACACTTTGAAGTTTCTCTCCCTCTCTTTCTCTCTTGCTTCCCCTATCTAAAAATAAATAAATAAAACCTTTTAAAAAAACTTCATAGAATAACTAATAAGTTGAATCAAAATTCACTTTTTTTTCTTTGTACGTAATTGTGTGAGGTTGAATGAATGGGCAATTTGAACTAGAAATATCACAGCTAAAGACACCAAAATTCCTTCCACCAATCTATCATGACATTTACTTATTGAAAGAGCTCATCATAAAACCTGCCCTCTACCTTTAGAAGCTAAGTTGGTGAATCTTTAAATCTCTAGATAAAAGTGAATGTGCTTCACAATTAAAAAAAAAAAAAAGAAAAAAAGAGTAAGAACATCAGATCATAAGCATAAATAAGAAATACTTATTCTCATTCATTTCTGTGGTTTTCTGATTAATAATGAATAAGTCCTACATTTTCCTTGCATTTGGTGCTTGTGGGCTTCAAAAATATAACCAGCTGCTAAGAGTAAGGATTGCAAAGTTGTATCTGACAGGTGACTACTTGAAAGAGAAAAAAAGCCAGATAATCCGTGATATGATAGCATCCAAAACAGACAAATTTCCAAAGAGCCAAATAATGCCCGTAAATATTTTACTAAGCTGGGACACACAGCCCAGGAAGACCTCTCTGTTTCCATAGAGCACCTGTAGTAACAGAACGTCGGGTGGGCAAAGCTGAGTGAGAGCCCTTCCTGGCTCTGACGCCAGCTTCCCCCCAGGGGTGGTAGTGATTTTACAATCAGTTTCACTTGGGTGAGTAAAAGAATTTAAAAATGCAGAAAAAAAATAACAACACGGGACATGCGCGCTGT
Source organism: Pteronotus mesoamericanus (assembly GCF_021234165.1). Taxonomy (NCBI): domain Eukaryota; kingdom Metazoa; phylum Chordata; class Mammalia; order Chiroptera; family Mormoopidae; genus Pteronotus; species Pteronotus mesoamericanus. The sequence continues at coordinate 78,602,436 of NW_026555329.1, read as the reverse complement.
GGAGGGGTGACGTGACAGAGATGAGCTCGAGAATGAAGACAGGAGGAGCAAGGAGGCAGGACGGGGCTGGAGAAGAACGGCTGACGAGAGCAAGGCCTGCATCGTGCGGCGGGTAGTAGACAACCGGCTGAAATAACCGCAGTGACGGGGGCGATACAAGAAGGGGACCCCTTAGGCACCATTTCTCTGTCCTTTTAAGCCATGAAGCCTACACAAGGTGGGGTAAAAGTAGGTTTATGGCTATGAGTAGCGAAACCAGTTTATTCTTATTAATCATTGTATTCTTTTCCACAGGAGCAACTGGAAACCGACTTCTGCCCCACCCTGTCTAATGTCGCATGCCAAACAGATGCGTGAGGATCTGCTTGAAGACTGGGCCAGGGCTTAAGTAAAGACCACTGTGTGGGCAAAGCACTGGTCTCCAACGGGCCAGATTTGTTTCTGCTTCGACAGAAACTCTCTGTTCCTTGGGACCCATGACGTCGTGCCTCCCTGGAGCAGAACGCATTTTTGATCAGACGGGGGATGAATCCCCCTCAGTAGCAGCCGGCTGACACCGAGCATGGAGAGCGAGCAGCACTTGGGGTGACATTCAGGAAGGACTCAGATTAACAGACTAATGGGAGCCAGTCACGGCCAGTCCTCTCTGCTGGGAAAAGCTCTACGAGAAAGAAAACGGTGGCTCCCTCTCTCTCATCTCGAGTTGTCACTTGAAATTCTGCCATCAGCCTCAAGACAGGTTGATTCTAGAGATAACAAATATAGGACTTTATTTCAGGCTGAGCAATACATGAACCCTGTTTTTGTGAAGTGTTTTTGACTACTGAAGACATCTTATGGTAATTTAAAAATAAAGCCAGTGTGTTTATATATAACACACATGTATTTTAATATATGTACTTAATATATTATATAGTTTGTAATATATAATATATAGTTGAGTGATAAAGCCTTTATTATCTAATGTAAAATTCATTTCTTAATAATATTCTAATACTGTAGTCGCTTTCCATCTTTCATTTACTCTTCCTGAATTTTATTTATTTCAAGTTATTTTATTCTTGATAATAAACCCCATTGTATTAACACACTCTGTTAATACTGTAATCAAGCCAGGAGGCAACATTAAGAGTTTAGACTGTACCATACAAACTTCACCGATTAAGAATGGTATCAAGACAGAGAGCAAGATAATGATATCTAAACTCTAGTAACTTTTTTTTAAATTTGGTACCAAGAAAAGCTATCTTAGAATATTTCACCCTCTATTTTTCAAATAGCTCCCTGGAGAAAATAAATATTAGCTTCTCATGAGAAATCTTCTAAACTTGCATTGTTGGCTGCACAGGAGAAACTGTGACTATTTTTTTAAATTGCTCTTGATCTTGTCAGCACATCATTACTTTGCTATTAAACTACCTGCTTTACAAAGTTTATTTTGTAGCACGGCATGATTCTCTCCCTCCTTAGTGATCTCGTGAGACCACAAATTACTATGTAAGATAATGACTGACTAGAACTTGGCAGATAGAATATTTCTGTTGTCTTCTGTGCTTCGATTGAGATACTGTTGATCTCTAACAGTATTATAAACAGATGGCTAATTGTTACAAGGCAATGTACTGTTAATGCAGAAACTTACCTATTTCTTGGTAACATATGGTTTAAAAAATAATCTTACAGCATTTATAAAGCCGGGACTAACTCCAAAAAGTGGGAGGATATTCTGAGTAATTTGCAACCTTACGTTTTATAGGGTACTCTTGCAAGGATGGAAATTTGCTTTTTGAAGAGGCAGGAAGAGTTTGGCCATGACCCTGGGTAGCAGTTTGCCAGGGCGGCCCTGACTAATGAGCATGAACTGGGCTGAAAACAACAGAGGTTGACACTCTCACAGTTCTGGAAGCCAGAGGCCTGAGGCCAAGGTGTCGGCCGGGCTGCGACCTCGCCCTGGGGCCCTAGGGGAGAGCCGGTCCTCCCTCTTCTTAGCTTCCGGCAGTTGCCAGCCGTCCAAGGTGCCGCTTGCCTTGCACGTGCCTAGCTCCAGAGTCTGCCTTTGTCCTCCGGTGGTGGCTTTCTCCCTGAGCACCTGGGTCCAAATTCCCCTCTTCCACAAGGGCACCATTCACTGACTGGGGCCCACCCGACTCCCAGTGTGACCTAGGCCTGGCGCGATTACGTGCGCAATTTCCCTGTAAGGTCACACTCACAGGTTCCAGGGATAAGGAATTCTACCTATCTTCTTTTTGGGGGCGGATGGGTTGCAATTTAACCTCTATGCATGGGAACTTGTTAAAAACATCTCAGTAATGCCAGTTTTCTTCTTAGTGGAGTTCTGTTCAAGGGGACAAACGCATCGATGCTGGAAAGCCCTTGCCTCCATGCTGGGAGGTGTCTCGCTGACTCTTCGTTCTTGAAAGCAATGCCTCATCCTGTCCAACAAACCTGGGTCAGAAGTGAGTGCAAAGTTGATTTTTTAAAATGTCATATTGTGTCGGTAGAACTGGAAAGGTTTCTCAGAGTCCCGTCTCTGAAGGGAATCAATATTGTCTGTGTGCTTCCTGTGTGACTCATGACTTCACTGCTAATAATAGATACAATAACTCTACAGCGGACACAGTCACTGTTGGAGTGTGATTTGTATTGCATGAGATGTACATTCATATTAGAAATTCACTGATTTTCCTAGTGCTCGGTCTGGCTTTACTCGAAGTTTTATTGTGTTGTATCAAAGTTCTATTTCTGACCTTTAGCTTTCTAAATGGTAGGTGGGCTTTGCCGCTTAAAGGCAAATATCCTTTCAATCCTTAGGATCTCTGCGCTCAATATCAAGCTTTGCCTGAAAGCAGAGCGCCTTCCCTTGAGGTCAAATTCTTGGCCATTTGTTGTCTGGAATATTTTGATCTTACAAACCCAGCTCTATGCAGTAATTGAGTTCTAATAGCTATCAGGTTCCTTTTGATAATGTGATGGTGAGGAATTTAGAGTCACATTCATGCTAACTTTGTAAAACTGCAAAAACAATTGCAAATTAAGTGCTTTTGAAACCTTTTTACAAACAGTACTGAAATATGCTGTCTAAATAATGTGATATTTAGATACCTGCATCTTTTAACTTTAAAGGAGGTAACTATATGCTACCAAGAGGTAGGTAAGTTTCTGCGTTAACAGTACACATTGCCTTGTAACAATCAGCGATCTGTTTATTATAGTACTGTTAGGGATCAATGGTATCTCAATCCATTCTAAGCCTGAATTTCAAACATAGCAAAATAACATTAATGTGGATCTCATACAAGACCAAGTATAATAATCCCATATATTAAAAAAAGTAATTGATCACATTAGTTTATGTCAAAAATGCAGGAAACATCCCTCTTTACCTGTGCGTATTTTATTTTGGCTGCAGATTTTAAGTAAATTAGCCAAGATAAAGAGTGCTGACAGATGGACCGAACCACCAGTGGGCGCTCCGCTGGCTGCTGTCTTTTCAGGGTCCCCTTGGCAGCTAAGATGCATGTGGCGTCAGGCCTCAGCCCCGGGCTTCAGGTTAGGTTAAAGTCACCTGGTGAGTCCCCTCTGCAGTCCAAGGGAAGAGCCACAGCTAAAAGCAGGCCTCAGCATTGGTCTGTTGAAAAGCTAAGCAAGGTACCAGGTTATGCCTTGAGTTAGCAACAAAAAGCATTCATCTTGATGCTCCAGGTGGTTTCCTGGACCTCAAAGCAGAGTTTGGAAATTGTGCCAAGAAAGCCCTTCTTTCTTAAGTTCAGGAGAGCTTCTCTCAGGGGTTCGGATTGGAGGGGCAGGTTCACATCTGTGGGGGCTTCATGGCCCATGTGGGAAGGGCAAGGCCTTTGTCAGAAAATGGACGTGTTCAAATCAACTTGGTCAGAACTTCCTTTCAAACACCAGAGACCCAACCTTTTACATTGTTTCCACCTGACAGTGAGCACATGGTTTCTGGAGAGTTGGGCATTGGCAGAAGTTTCATTTTTGATACTTTTTCATTCCAGAAAAGCCATGTCATGCTATAGCAGGTAAGGGAGATTTTTATACTGCAGACTGAATAGTCAAAGCTAATTAAAGCCTATGGGAGGTAAAGCCTTTAAGAAAGTAAGTCTTAAGGGAGAAGCATCAAGCACAGATGCCAATTGGAGCTTTAAAATGTTTTGGATGGAACAGACACTGGGCAGCATAAGCAACCTCTTGATGGGAGACATCTCTCCTTGAAGTTCAAGGACATAAGCCATGCAGGGACACGCAATGGCCCAGACAAGTGGGCCTCTAGGAAAACCAAAAGCAACCGATTTTCTCTCTCTCCCTACTGTTTTCAGTTCATTTTCCTTCCTCCAGACGCACTGCCATCCAGGGTGCGTGGGGCACAGCGGGCGAAGCCTCCCACACGGCTTTGACCTGCTGACTGGTGTGAGCCTACATCACACGCTTATTATTGTGTTTCTTGTAAGAGAAGGAAGTAAGCCACTACTTAAAAGTCAGTATTAATTTTAAAAATTAATTTTGACATTTTATACAGCCCCATATATGTAAAGGATTAATTCAACATATAATCAACGTAAATAATTATGGAGCTATTTAAGATTCCTTTCTTTGGTACTATGTCTTTGAAATCTTCTGTGTATTTTACACTTAGAGCATATCTCAATTTGGCCCCTTCATTTTAATGAGGAATAAGCGATTAAATGTTCGATTCCACACATTTACAGTTGATAAGGTAGAGTCACAGCCCTCGTGGTTTCCAATAGGCTTGAAAGCCTTCCAGTAAGTGAACTGAGGATCAAGTTTTCAACCGAAACTTGAGTTGGTTACACGACAGAACGCATTAACCCCTCCGTCACAGCCGCCGCATTTGGAGTGCTCGGCGGGCACGTGCGGCCAGCAGCTACCGCACTGGACTGCTGGGCAGCGCCTGACTAGACTGCACGATGTGCCTGGTTCCGAGAACATGCCATTGCAGGGGCAGCTGGGAGTTTTTCCATTTCCTAAATGTTGTGGGGATGCAGCTGGTGCTGGGGTCGCTTCATGTGTCCTGTAAAAAAGCAGGGCTCGAAGGGCTATGCTCTTATAGAGAAATGCAATCTAAAACTGGTGTTTTAATTTCTATCAGGTCCCATGTCTCTTTTGCATTTGATGCAGTGCTCAGAGTGCACAGAGGTGAATTATCAACCTCTACATCCTTATGAAGTTAAAAAAATACACTACTACCTCTGCTTTCAAAAAATAAGCCATCTTCATTTCAATTAATTTACTATTTGGTTGCACAAGGAGTTTATGGGACTATGTTTCAAGGTGAAGCAAGGGCGACTTTTTTCTTCCCATACTCCACTTTCCCTCAGCAAAAGGAAGACTATTTGTAGTTTATGAATTATAAATATAAGAATTAGCCAGTAAACTAGACAAATTGATGGGGGTGGGTGGGTAGGGAACAAGCTCTCAACACATAAACATCTTGCACAGTGTGTGTAATTGATCTAAACTACCTTTGATTTTCCATTTGCTCCGGCTTCTAGCGTTCCCTTTGAATTTCGAATCCCATTTGTAAAACAATGAGCCAACTCTTCTACAAGATTCTTAGGGTGTCTTAATGTAGCTTCTATATTTTTACAGTTGTATTACTCTATGGCAAACTTTGCAACTCTCGATCACTTTTAAGCATGAACGTGTTCAATAATATTATTTTAAAATGAGTAGGGTACAGTGTTTTGAGTCTTTGGTATCAGGAAGCACTTTATAAAACCAGAGGCTTAATCAATAAAAGTCCGTGTTAGCCATACAAAAGAAAAAGAAATACTGAAAGAGCTCAGGCTTGGTATGTATACATCAACTCAAGCTAGCAGCTCATATAGTCCACTAAATTTTATGGCAAATGAGTCATTGCAAAAATAATCATATTAGATTTCAGGTCTAATTTGATCAGATCTAAGTTGTATCAAGTCAGATTTTATTGCTCACAGGGCAAAGCCGCTTAATTAATTCTCTTTAAACAAAAATATCATATATACTCAAACTTTTACTTTGGATTCTACCAGTTTAGAATTTGTGAAAATTCAGAAGGGTTGGGTTGAAATTTACTTGAGATTTGCTAAGAGAACAAACAAACAGGATTTTAAAAGCGGTGGTTAATCTACTTGAGACAACATGCTATTGTTAAGGATTTAAAGCACATTACTTTCTGCTAATGTACCAATTTGTTGGTTAGATGTTTTAAAATAGGCCCTTTAAGACATTTCCTTGGTAACAGTTTGGCCATGTTTTTGAATTAAGGCTACAGCTGACGACATGACACTTGCATTTCTTTTAAAATAGTACTTTGGTGATTCCTAATTCAGAGTTGACTCCTCTCCAGTTAATCTTCCCTCGTGAGTTATGATTGACTATAAACAGAGCGTCACAGTTCTGGGAAGCGCTGGTGTTGCTCAGGTACTTAAGAAAATAAGTCACATTAGCAGACAAGGAATGGGAGGAGGGGGCGGGGTGTTTCAGCCTCACTACCATCTGTGGCTCATAAAGGCAATTTAATGACAAATCCTTCCTTTCTTCCTGGAGAATTTAAATGTGACACATGAAGTACTATGCTCCATCTGTGACCCAACTTGTTATCTTTTCCTAGTCCCACCAGGGCTTTAAATGAAGGGTGGGGGTAGGTGAAGGAGGAAAAGAAAAATGTTGGATTGGCCAAAAAGTTCATTTGTTTTTTTCCATACAATGGCTCTAGTAGCGCTTTGTTATCTTTAACTTCATTCAAAACAATTTTGTTAGATTGTATTGTGACAGCTGTCATATCAGCAAACATAAAAAAAAAAAATCAAAATTGGTGAATTTTTGTGTAGCCATTTTAATATTGAAGATGGAAGAAAACATGCAGCATTTTTGGCATATTATGCTTTTATATTTCAAGAAAGGTAAAAATGCAACTGAAACACAAAGATTTGTGCAGCATATGGAGAAAGTTCTGTGACTGATTGAACATGTCAAAAGTGGCTTGCAAAGTTTCATGCTGGAGATTTCTCGCTGGATGATGCTCGGTGGTTGAGTAGATCAGTTGAAGTTGATAGTGATCAAATCGAGACATTAATTTATAATAGCCAATGTTATATATGGGAGATAGCTGACATACTCAAAATATCCAAATCAATGAAGTTATTGGTGAAAATGAAAAATATGTCTTTTATTTCACAGAAAAAAACTAAATGGACTTTTTGGCCCACCCAATAAAAGTAGCGAGAAATTGACAGCAGCGGATCCATAGTGAAACCAGTAGACAGCCATACCAGGACTGGTGCACTAGAATTCAACTTGTAATTAAAATGATTAAATTAGCCCTCTTGACAGTCACAGCTGCATGGACTATAGACACATCCTGGGGCCTGGTGGCCTGCCTTTGCAGGTTTCAGTGAAGAGCACTGACGTATACATTGCCCAAGAAAATAGAAGAATATTGCCTGTTATGCACAGGACATATAGCTGTTTTATTCTGCTTTTACAATAACATCACGGACGCATAATCCCAAGAAGTCTTGCAGAACTCTGTAAGCAGGGAAGACCACATGGCCACAGTCACCAAGACTCCAGACAGGATTCGGCCAAGAACTAGGTAAATTATATTAGGAAAATACCTATACCTTGCGTACAAGAACTGACCAATTGGTACGGCCCATGACCCTGAACCTGTTATTCATGATTACTCATGACTTTTAGGCTTTGACTGTGCGCCATCAGGAAGTTCAGATTTTAAGTGGCGGCTTCCCATTCTCCTTGAGTGGTGCCCTACAATAGAGACTAATTGCTCTGCTGCAAGTCTCGGGGCTCAGCGTTGGACTCTGCTGTGCTCCAAACAGATGAAGCTCCTTGCTGTTTGGTTACATCATTCCCATAACACAGCACCCAAGATGCCTATGTTTCAGTCAAAAATTACTCATCATACCCAGAACCAGGAAGATCTCAAACTGAATGAAGAAGGGAGTATCAACAGAAGACAACATCAGAAATGACACAATTACCTGGAAAAGATTTTAAAGCAGCTGTTCTGAAAGAGCTTCAGGGAACAATCATGAACATGTGTGATATCAATGAATAACAGGAAGTCTCAGCAAAAAAAAAAAAAAAAAAGTGATAAAGCCATATATAGGCTACTTAATCTGAACATTAGAGTTTCAAAAGTTTAATTTAACAAAAGTTTTGTTAAGAGTTAACATTAAGAATTCTAGAGGAGGAAGAGTTACTATGTGTTTTGCTTCACCTAATGATGTTGCCTCATCACTCACAGACAAAGGAGTAACTTTTTAAAACACCTGAAATGATACAGAAGTTTTTTTCATTCACATCTCCTCCGCAATTAGAATTTGCAAATGAGAAGACTGTGCTTAAGGAAGGGTTACTTTTAAACGGTCTTGAAACGTGGCCTCTCAGAAAACCATCTTCCTTACTGTAGCGTGCTGGTTGGATTCCGAGTCTCAGTTGGCTCCTACTTTTTGTTTATGTCTATTTTACCCACATGTCCATTCCAACGCAAAACAAGCCTGGAGCTCAAAGGGACTCAAGTTAAAGTGATGACACACATTTCATGTGCCTTCTTGGTGATGAATATGACCTTGTGGGGAAAACAGGGTGGAGTGGGAGTCCAAAGAGTTCATGTGTGCAAGGGACAGGACAGTTTGCTCAGGAATTGTCCCCACTGATAGAATAGACAAGAGAAGCAGATTTTCTCAGGTGTTTTTTGTACAGCTAGGTGTCCTGTTGGTCCCTACCGAAACAAGTATTGTAATTCACTCCAAATTCTCTGGGCCTATATTGAATTGCTGCTGTATAGGATATTTACTTAATGACAAGATGATCACAGAAAAGGATAGTCAAAAACACAGTCTTGATTCCTGTTCAGCAAAGAATATTTGGGTGAAACAGGTTATGCTCCTTAAAAGTTTAAGCTCCTAAGTGTTACCGCAGATTGTTTCTCCCATAAACACTGATGCTGAAAAATCACATTATGCAATCTTTTAGTATGTTAGCATTCATGCTTGTGTTTGTTGAAACACATGGTCATTTACTTGATGAAAATGTAATATTGACTTTGAGATGTTTTTCATCTGTGCAGATTGTCGTAATGGTATGACTATATAATGCTAATGGTCACTTTATAAAAATGCAAGCTAAATAGTGGCAGCAGAATGTTGTGTTTTATGCCATATTTTCCAGGAGAATCTCAGTGATATATTAAATCAATCATATTCACTGCCCTTTGAAGAGAAATTTCACTGAACAATTATCATTCCGATTTCATGTACTTTTCAGAGGATTTAGCTGGAGTGTCCCATGATTGATGTGGCTCACCATCTCCAGTGTGGGTATGTTGAAAGCTCTTTTGACTCTAATTGTATTATTTCTGAAACATAAACAAAATGAAAATTCCCTCCAAACTGGCAACAATACAGTTATTCATTTAAGGTTAAGTGCTTTGTGTATGGATCTTTAAATTCTATTGAATTTTGTTCTCTGGTACTTAAGTATTCTCTATGTTTCCATAATTTGGAACCATTTTTGAAAATTAAATATTCAGTTATGTTTTCTTATCATTAAATAAAGTTTGAAGTCCAAATGCCTTTTAGAATCTAGATAGGCCAACTCTTCAGTAGAAAAAGGTATTTAAATTGGAACTGAAATACTTATGTATAAATATAAAAACTGCTTTAAAGTTGCTAAAACTATTCTCTTTGTTCTCAGAGCTGGGTACAGTTACAGCAATTATTAAAAGTTATACTATCATTAACACAGATATAGAGAAATAAACACAGCATTCTGTGTTATCATCTAGATCGCCTACTTCTATTGGATAATTGGTTGTCTTCTGTGTCTGTAACCAGTTGTCTATCAAAATTTTGTTCAGAATAATGTGATTGATCACGGGTTTGTTCCGTCACTCATGGGATAGAGGGACATCGCTCTCCCCTAATTGCTGGATTGCCCCTTACTAGCTGTACAACCTTTGGTAAATGATTTTGCCTGGTTGTAAATTTCCTTATCTTTAAAATGAGAGTAATCACTTTTCTGTATCTTGTGTTTCTGAAAAGCAAATGAGCAATGTGCATGTAAAACACCAGGCAAGGTTGTGGCACATGGGAAGTGGAAACTAAGTGTCTCTTTTTAGGAATAATAAAGAATTGCTGGTAATTATGACCACTGTGGGCTGTGTATTATAGATTTAATTTCTGAATAAGCTTGGCTTATGGTTTCAAGTAATTACTTTTATTAAATGTGCGATGTTTTAGTGATTTTTACAGTTGATAGTTTTTAAGAGAGTACATGTTACATGGATTAGTAAGGATTTCTATTTTTTATGTTGTCATTGAAGCCATATATTATACTTAAAAATACATAATCAACACATAAAATTCCCTTCCTATCTTGTTTATTCATGCATGAATACTTTTATTGTATCCTTCAAAATTTCGTATGATTTGAACATTCTTTAATTTGAACTGCCCTCCTTTGGGACTGGCCCCAGCCATCTCCTTGTCCACACCTGACAGTATATGGTTAGATACAAGAAATATTTTTAGTTAATCTTTTTCAGTCTCATACTGGTTCTTAGCTCAAGCAATTGCCATGAACTTGGCCCATGCTTTCTAGGACCACCATTCAGACCCTGGGTGGGACCTGAATCTCCTGTGTTCCCGGTGCTGGAGGGCAGGGAATATTCAGAGCACAGGAGTTCTGTGCAAAGCACCTCCATGAACATTATCCTCCTGACCTGAATCGGCGACTGCCTTTGGATAACGCGCTGCAGTAGCTAGCTGGGAAGTCTCTTTCTGTCTGAGGTCTCAGTCTTGTTCTTCCCTTGTGGGAGGTGCTTATGGGATTTTATCCGGTCAGTTCTCACATAAAGGACACACTGTATATACACACTGACAAATGGCTGAATGAACACAGAGGCTCTGCCAAATGCTAAGATGACCTGCTGTTGATTATTTCTCTTGATACTCTCAAAGATCCAGCTATTTAAAAATACCCAAACACACATTTTTTTCTGTTATCATTATATAGACTCAGACAGTAAAGCAAAGAAATGAGACAATTTTCTGGACAATCAGGCAAGAAAAATGGCTTCAATTCTTCAATGTGCCTTTTTGCCTCACTTGTCTAAAACACTGCTTGAGGGGAAGGGGTGTGTGTGAAAATTACTATGGTTTTCTTTTATATTGATTACTTTTAAACTAGTATGTATTTTTTTTGACAATTTGCTCGAGGAATCTTTGCTGAAGGCCTAATTGAATTTGAAGCCTTAGGTAGTGCTATTTTTATTCATTATAGCAGGAGTTCACCAAGTTCATACTTAAAAAACTTTACAAGTAATTTTTTGGAGTTCAAGCCTCCGATAACTTCTCTCATAAAGTCATGGGGCTTAATTTCCAACTGATATTGGAGAATGTTTATGATACTACCTTCTGATCATCCCAGCTGAGAATCCAGATGCCATCCTGGACAAGCCCATGGAGAGTTGATCTAAATAGCTCTTCTACCTTCCTGACCCTTTCCATCCTCATACCGCTTCTGTTCTGGACTCTAGCCTTCATCTGACCTCCACTCAGCCCATCCTTTGCACTATGACTAGAATGCTTTTTCTCAAACACAAATCAGTCCATAATTCCCCCAGCTTAGTATCCTTCAATTCCTCGTGAGAGCTTTCAGGATGAAGTTCCAAACTCCTTGGCTTAACATATACAACCACTTTGTGCAAAAACCACGCCTTACCTTCTCTCTCTCAATCTCCTTCCACTAGCCCTCAAAGCACTTTTTTGCAAGAGCTATATAGAAGCGTGAGTCATAACTCAGACGCTCCCTACCATTGCACAGGCTCCCTCCTGTGGCCAGGCCAGTGGTTCTCAATTCAGGGCAGGGAGGGGGTGCTGCGCTCCAAGGGACATTTGGCAATACCAGGCTGTCACACTGTCACAGGCCAGCGATGTTGGTAACACCCTAAAATGCACAGCATAGACCTTCAAAACAAAGAATCACCCTGTCCAAAATGCCAAGGAAGAGAAACCCTCCTTGGGAACAACATTTATGTCTTTCCCCACTTTTTCCTGCTGTTCACTGAAGACTCAGCTAAAGAGTTACTGCCTCAGGAAACATTCCTGTAGCACCAGCTCCTCTCATTTTGGTCCACTTCTTCAGCCTTTAATTGCCACCCTGCAGAGATTCACGGCCACAGCGCATACTATAGTGACTGTTCTCCTGTACAGATGTAAGAACACTTTGGAATATAATCTTTGAAACCCATTAGGTGCCCAACAAATGTTTACTGGGTGCTCAAACAAATGATGGTAATGAGGGCAAACTGACACATCCGTGAAAGTCAACGGCAAGGTGCACTGTGTGTAACACGTTTCAGTCCCTTTTAGCTACGGTAACTTATTTATAAAACGCCTTTGAGTCAGAGCAGAGCTTCCATCTCTTCACAAATTCAGAGGAAAAATGAAGACATTACTAAAGTGAATTCCTCACCCTTAAAATGAGGAGTCACCCTTGATCTCTACATATATGACACCTCTAAACATTTCTTCGATGGGTCAATAAATTCAGGACTCTATTCGTGGCTCTGTTCACATTTTCTCGTCCATGCTGATTCTCTGGCCTGTGGTCCTCCTGCTTCCAAACACCTGTACCTTCTCCTCTGGGTCAGTGAGGAAGGTGGGAGGGTCTGCCTTGACCTCTGTAGCTGTATTCCTACTCTAAGTCCCAGTGGGTCAGTTCCAGCCAATGGTTCACAAGTCCTTGCACAGAGGCAACTGTTTCCACAGGGGACTAATTTCACCGGGGAATGAGGCAGTGTGGTGCCTGGATTGAGTCTTACTCTTATCAGAGGATCCGTGCCCAGGTGAAGACAGTTTAAGAATTAAAATTAACGAAACCAAAGTTGCTTAGAAGGTGTGAGTAGAAAGAGAGGTTTCAGACTCAGCTGAATTATAATGAAAACAAGCCCTTCTGTAGAGCTGAAGGTAAATTAACTCAACAACACTAAAATATCATTGAGATAAGCAGCCTTATTATTAGCTGAGGTCTAGTGTAACAACACAGAGACAAACCTAGAAGAGGAAATGAGTGATGCCTATTTTGTGTATTCATCATGAAAAGTAGTTAAATTCAACTACGGGTCATGTTAGGTTTTCTACTGAAAGGGATTCTCTCCCCCTGCATCTGGGGTTTGAGTCTGTGCAGCGGTCAAGCGGCTGGGGTTTAATGAGGACCTCGAAGGTGGGAGACAGAGGCCTTTCAGGATTGGAAGCGTCTGTGAGAGGCCCAGAAACATGACTCTGGCAGCGCACCTAAGGGAAAGGAATAACTGAAAAAAAAAGACACACAGGGAGAAGACAGACAACTATTAAAAAGCTGAATTCTGGTAGAATTGGGAGGATATTTTTACAACACTCAATGTATTTTTAAATGGCTTCCTTCATAGACCTGAACACAAAACGCATCACAGGAAAGCACAAAAGAGCAATAGTTCTTTTTCTGAGATTCTCTTCATAGAAAAAGAAAAAGATTTATCCAGCAGCAGGAATTTGTTCCACCTAGCTCTAAATGGAAATCACTTTTAAAGCAGTTATGGAAAAATCTAGCCGGGTTCCCAAACAATATAACACGTTCAATGCAAAGGCTGATGCACGGAGCTTCTGCCAGCAAAGCATTATTCTTGTACCAGGAGGGGGCAGGTGTATTGTTCTGAGTTACAGGGAAGAGAGGGAAAAAAGAACATTTCAGTCAGTAGAAGAGCTGAAGAGACTTGAATTATGGATTATATTGAGTTGCCAGTGTGAAAGGAAAAAGTAATCCATATCCAATCTTTCAATTTTCCCTTTGAAGCATCTTTCAGATGTGGGCCTTCTTGTCCATCACTTCTCAAGGGGTCTGCACGCAGTCCCTTGTTCCTGGCTCACCTGCATTCACATCGCAGCCCCAAGCCAAGAAAGCCTACCTCCTAACCCCCAGCAAGTGTGCCAAGTATCTGTTGGTGGCATTTTCCCCACAGCACAAGCACTGGCAGTGTGAGAACGCCTTTGCCTATTGAGTCCCCTTTCAGATTCTACCAGGGAGAAGCCCCATGTGAGATTCAAAAAATGGCAGTGAAGTGTATGTGTAAGCAGTGGTGTATGGATGCGTAGGTTTTGTGACCTCCAGAGTTTGGCTGTGGCCTTGAGATGCTCTCTTACGGATGCTGCGGGCAGCTGTGACCACTGGTGGAAATTTCCTGTAATTCCTGACCTGGCGCGGGGAAGAAGCCGCGGCTAATTCTCTGGCAGCCAGTGGAGAGGCTAAGAGATAGAGGGCGGTGGTCTTCTTTGACCTGTTATCCCAAGTTTTCCATCATTTTTGTAAACAGTCAGTTCCCTCCGTTAAGCCCTTTCCTCTTTGGAATATCTCAAGTAGGCTCTTTTTTCCTGACTGATTCAGCGGTCTCCCGATGCCGATTCTCCCTCCAGGGCCCAGAAATCACTAAGGGACTTGCTCAAGATCATGTAGCCACTCCATTATCAAATGGAGCCAGGAACCCCAGTCTGCTGACCCCCAGGCATGCCTCTCTGGGACTACAGGCCACCTCCGGTTGCTCCTGCGTCCTTCCATTCTCTGCGTTTCGCTGTGTCTGGGATGCAGCAATTATGTGTTTTATGAAAACACTAAGAAAAACACTACCAAAGAAGCTAACTTGATGCACCTGATCACTCGAAAATTTTATACTTACTGAAAGACCTTATTTATACTTATTGAAGGTTTTGAAAAATATGCTTATTAAAAAATTTTATACATATTGAAGAACTCATTTTGACTTTTTAAAATCACTTATCACATGTAGAGAAAAAAAGAAAATATAAGCAGAAGAAATAGGTTAAGATATTTCTGAAACTTTCTTCACGTTGAGTCTGGCTTTTTGAATCCTGTTTTGACCAGAGACATTAATATCCTTTTATTTTTAAATATGTAACGTTTTAAAATACAAATCTTTAAGCCATCAAAATATCCGTTGATATAGTATTTTTAAACAAGTCTACTAAGAAACCGAACACATTGGTGCTGGGCTCTTATGCCACTTGGCAACGACACAGTGATAGACTCTTTCTCTTACTCTTGCTCACTCTTACTCATCCATCATCTTCCCAAACAACTGGTTTTTAGGGATAATGAGAACACTCCCTTATCGTCTCTGGATGCCTCCCTGGGCCACGTGGCTGCCGTGGCCGCGATGTATTTCCGCCCACCACGACTCAGGCCCAGTGCCCCAGGTGCCATTCAGACATCACAGTCTGCTCTGTTACTGAGGAAGGACCTTAGGATTCCCGCAGACCGACCGTTTGCTCTTCTGATCTGTCCTGTACACACACCATTTAACACCAGGGGGCAGTGCAGCAGAGTCGTTATTACGACTTGAGTGGGCTTTTGAGATTTTCTTTCAAAATGCAGGCAAGCATTCTGCAGGTTTGATGTTCACGTGAATGTAAGCGATGGTTACCACCTCACACCTGCTGCCCGGCTGAAGGTGACTGCCACATGTCACGGAGTCTAATACATCCCAATTTCAGAAACATCACAGTAGGGCAAGTCGTGTGCTATAAAATTCATCAAATTTTTTTTAGAGTTTGATTTCTTCAGTATGCATATGTTTTTAAGGTATACTTCATGGCATGTAATTGTTTTTCGTGTTACAAAATACAAGCATAATGGTAGCTTGTTGATGTATCATTTTCCTTAAAATTATACCTTGTGTATTCACAGTCCCATTGTTTTAAAGCAATCAGTTAATTACTGACAATTATTAGTTTAATATCTATGATACATAACACCTATTGCTTTAATTCATGTTTGTATCCAATGGACAGTTATTGTAGTTATTGTTCTCATACTACCAGGCAGAGTTGCATCTGAAGAGCTTACTCACTGGCATTATTTACAAAGAATTCCCCTACCGTCCCGAAGGCGGGAAGACTCCTGTGATATCTACCTATGGGTAGCAAGGCTGTGGTCATGGAAATGAATCAGAGAAAGAAATTTACTTCCTTAAGGAGATACACTTGCCATCTCTGCTATCTTTCTCAGGAAGTGGGCTTATGTTCCGCCGGTTCGCTTATCCACAACCAGTACCTGCTTCTGGAACATGTGCCCGAGCTTCAAACAGAGCCTCGCAGTCAGCAGGAGCCTGCTGCCAGGAGAGAGCATTACATGGGATGAAATGCTGCCTGAAGAGCAGGGTGCCTGGCAGGTGGGTGCCCATCTGTTGCTCAGTCTTGCCCTTTCTTTCCTCCAAGCCCAGCGCCTGGCAAACGGCAGGCCACCCATTAATTAGGGTTCCCTTCTATTTCCCAACTGTGCTTTGAAGTTAGAGCAGGTGAAATATTTGAGCTAAAATGAACATCTCTTCTTCAAAACTCATCTACAGTTCTACCGAGGGGGCATGCCAAGTCGCCCCCCACTTCGGATCCACACATTTGCTGAGTGCCCTGAGGAAAGTGTTCTG
This sequence comes from Pteronotus mesoamericanus, assembly GCF_021234165.1. Taxonomy (NCBI): domain Eukaryota; kingdom Metazoa; phylum Chordata; class Mammalia; order Chiroptera; family Mormoopidae; genus Pteronotus; species Pteronotus mesoamericanus. The sequence continues at coordinate 78,585,917 of NW_026555329.1, read as the reverse complement.
GTGAGAATGGGTACCTGGGAGCCTTTCTGCCCAAGGTTCCTGTAGAGGTCTCCTTCGGAATCAGTGCGACTCTGGGATTCTGGGAGGATTTCCAGGGGAAGGCAGATGTGAAACTCTACCGGGAGCCCATATGATTCCCCAGCCCTGTGCGTGGCCTCTGGGAGCCCCTGCCTCCCTGGGCCACGTGGCTGCCGTGGCCGCGATGTATTTCCGCCCACCACGACTCAGGCCCAGTGCCCCAGGTGCCATTCAGACATCACAGTCTGCTCTGTTACTGAGGAAGGACCTTAGGATTCCCGCAGACCGACCGTTTGCTCTTCTGATCTGTCTTGTACACACACCATTTAACGCCGGTGGGCAGTGCAGCAGAGTCGTTATTATGACTTGAGTGGGCTTTTGAGTCAAGCAGGCAAATTCCAATGCTAGCTCTGCAACCTGGAGTTATGTGACCTTGATCAATGTACTTAGTGCTTCAGTTTCATCATTTGTAAAATGGGAAAAAATGCCTGCCTCATAGGGTTTTTGTGAGAAATGAATGAGGTATGTATATAAAGTGCCTGACACAAAGTAAGGACCAGAACTATTATCATTGACAAACGTGACATTTTAAGACTCCTAATTCGGCACCATTAGCTCATCTGTCTTATTGACACTTAATCAAGACTATTTCTAAAGAGTGAGCCCATATTAATTTCCCAGAAACTCAGTTGTCTACTTCAGTTCATTTTTTTTAACCCAACTGAAACTAACTCCTGTGGCATGATTGATTTTGCCAGAGTGATTCTGCATATCCTAAACAGGATCTTTCCATCTGCTGCTCAACCCCATCTGTTCTTGCCTCCAGCTGATCCAATTTCATATCCAGTTGGTAGAGAGCCACCTGAAAAAAAATCTCCATTATGTTCTGATGTCCTGAAGAAACCTTGAGAAAAATTCAGCCTAGAGAGTTCGGTCACTTGGACACACTAAAGCCTCAGTATATTATTTTAGAGGAAATGGGGAACTTGCCATATGCTACTGTTGTTGGTGGTGAATTTAAATCATATTAAAGTCCTACTAGAAAAATAATAAAAATTAGTGCCTAGCAGAGTGCTGAATACATCACACATGCTCAACTCATGGACTGGTTTAATTTTTTTTTACATTAGATTATGATACTTTGGATGATTAGAGGAACCCGGATGTTCAGACTTCAATGACTCTTCCACAAAACGTGCTACGGATGGCATTAATACAAGCCGGAGCATCCGTGTGCATTGATGAGGAAAGGGAGGCTTTTTCTCTGTGTGCAGCACAATGTGGCAACAGCAGTGTAAGCATCACCCCCAAACCATTTGCTTTTTTTGCTTATTACACCCCAGATGTTGAGATGAGCCCTTTGCCTTTATTACCTTCACGCATTCCATCAAATTTAGATTCCATGTATTGCATGATGCCCATCATTTTATGTGCCCCCTCCCCACCCAAATGGACGCAGTACTGATTTTAAGGAGCACCTCAATTGAACTGGCAATGGGTGTGTGTGTGTGTGTGTGTGGGGGGGGATAATATGGAAGAATACAGTAATCCATGATTCCTTACATCACTTCTATGAGGTTCATTTTATAAATGAGGAAATTGAAGCTTAGAGATAAGTACATGAATGTCTAAGCACACTGAGCTCGGACACAAGAGAACCCTGACTTGAATCCAGTTTTGTCTGCTCCATGAAACGTGCATTAACGATGGTCATCAATGTCCTGGCCTTGCAGGGACTGTGAGTCTGTAAGGAATGAGTCACCGTGAGCAAAGCTCTGGAATAGGTGTGTGTCGCTACTAAGCACGTCTTCATATCTGACATCCTGATGTAGGTATAATACATTCATCCATTTCTCCTCTTTCTTTCAATTTTGCTTCCTTATTTATGAGTGACCTATCTCAATTTTTCTTTTCTGTCAAATAAATCCCTTCTCTTCCCCCCGTAGGACGAGCTGTCTTGAAAACATAGCTCATATCAGAAACTGTAAGAACAGTAGGACAGGGACTTTAAGGAAATCCTTCCCACCCCCTTCACTCTCCAGTAATAGAAATATGCTTTATCTTCAATTAAACAAATGATGGGTTTAATCCGAGGAGGACTTTGCTTACTCACTTTGGCCTGGAGGACAATTGGTCAGCAATTCTCTTATCCTTTCTTATTGATCCTTTCCCCCCCACTTCCTTGGGCTCTCTGAGGACATAGCCGGCAATACAGGAACTATGTTTTTCCTGTAGGTCTAAGATCCCTAAAGTCACAACTCAAAGCTTGGGAGAAAAAAAATCCCAAATGTAAATAACATACTTAATCATTTCATAAATCTCTTCTTTCCTCCACTAAATACAGAGGTTAGCACTTCAGAAGTTTTACAACCTATTGTTTTTTACAATAGATTGTAAAAAATAGCCTGCTCTATTTAGAGCAAAAATATTGATTTATTCAACAGATATTTACTGAACACCTACTATGTGCCAGGCTCTATGCTAAGCATACTACATTCTTATATACCATTTACACGACCACTTAGTAAGTCTCTTTCCCTAGGGGATAAGTAGATTGCCAAAGCCACACAGCTGAGACGGGCTTGGAAGGATGCAGGTGGAAGTCCGGTGGGCTCAGAAGCCCTAGCTCCGCCCACCTCCCCACCAAGGATGAGCAAATAAAGCAAGCATTTAGTACCAGGATATGCTTCAGCAATAACTTCATCAATAACTAATTACTCACAAAGACTTTAACCCCTAAAATTTATTTAGTTCTTACTTAAAGGACATATCCATTTAATGACATTCTTTCTTATTTCTTGAAGAGACTAAATGATGGTAGGAAGAACCAAATGGATTCATTAAATTTTACTACAATGGGATGTTCTATCCATGCTTGCCTGTGAGTATTATAAATATATTTTCTATATATATTTTTGCTTTAGAAAAAATTCCAAGCAATTTCCATTTACCCTAGAGTTTCCCATCAGATGAAGATTGCTGGTTATATCAGTCAGTGATTTGGGTTTGATGTCTCATTCAAATTACTGACAAAATGAGAAGAAAACCTTGGAGTACAAACACAAAATGATTATTTCAGAGTCATTAAATCTGAATTTGATATGCCTATAGATCAAATGGAGAATATAGGCTATTGTTTCTTAGTTTCTATTCTCCGGCCAACATTAAACTGTACATTAAGAGAGAATCATGATAAGAATCAAATTAACTGGTTTGAGACTTAAGAGAAGCTTTAAGTTAAACTAATATCAAATGGGATGCAGAATTCTAGAACTGTTCCAATTACAGAATCAGAATTATGGATTCCTAACAATTGAATAAGTTACAGGATTACAGCATCATCGCTTATACATTTTAAATCTTCGTTGCACTAGATCTTATAATTTCCTTTTGCATTCTTTTCACTATTTGTATTAGAACTCTCAGGCAAAAAGTCCAATGAATTCTTTTCTTTTGCTGTTGAAACCTTTCCCCAGGCCCGTGGCCTTTCCCTAAATCCACCCAGCACATGACTGCCAGTTCTCCGTGGAACTCACTGCAACGCACTCCCCGTGTGAGCCTCCCGAGGCCTCCCACTGCCTGGCCCGTGTGAGAAGGCTTTGAACTCCTTAGCCTGAGACAAAATGTTGCTCAAAGTCTGCCCACACGGTTCTTCAACAAAAAACAAGAACTGGAGTCCAAACTGGCCGTTTCAGGGTGCCCCGCCACATCTGCCTTTTCCAGGCCTTCTCTCGCGCGTTACAGCCCACCGTCGACACCTCCCTCATCTCGCCATCTTAGCCTGTCCAGTCCTCGGAGGTCTCTGCCGCCCACAGTCCCTCACAGCGCCCCGTGCCTCAGCCCCTTGTCCAGTAGCCATCATCTCTTCTCTTGCTTTTTTGCGTATTTTTGCATGTATTTTCTCCTTTGAGCTGATTATAAATGCCTTTTGAAAGATAGCATACCTGTGTCTACACATAGTAGGTACATGATTTCTACTGCTTTCTATGTCCCAACAAGTCTCATATCCCTTCAGGATTTCATTTTAAATTTTATCAAATATGATTATTATCACGCTTCAGAATTTTCTTCCCAAAGAACAATAATCCTAATTTCTCCTCTCAAGACGCCTTCTACAATAATTCTATTTGTAGCTTTATTATAAACTTTAAGTTCTGCCCAACTATACTAATTAGAGTTGTGGAGTATAGCGTTAGAGGCAATTATAATATGAAATGCATCAACCGAGGGAAGAGAAGGACCTGTCTCAATGAATCGTTGGGTCAATACTCCATTAACGGCCTACCTATTGCTACTGGGACACTCATCAAAGGCACTGCTGCGACCACCTACCAACGGCACAGGCCCCTGGAGACAAGGGCGTATTTGTTGTTTGCTCCTTTCAATTTCTTTTTAACTACCAAGCACATGAAATGAAAATAAGAATTATTTTTTGTCTCAAAGGATAAAAGCAAAAATAACTACTGAACCCCAATATTAATGCTTTTTTAAAAACATAAAAAATTGGTGGACGATATGTTCAGAAAATGTTAGACTTTTCAAGCAGCACTTCACTTTTAGCACTACCTGTGGCAAGTGAATTTACCAGTGCTTCGTACATACTGTAAAATTACTTAACTACCCATAAGCTAATTCGGAACCTTCCTGAGCTCACCTTAAGCAAAACTCCCTTCTCTCTGGCATCCCCTTCATGCAAAGTGCTAGATGGCCACTATGGGACTGTGGGGCACACTTCCTTTGTTTCTGTTCTCCCCCAAGTGATGACCAAGAGCCTTCGTTTTTAGACACTGCACGACAAGCCACTCGCTTCTCTTTCTTCCTAAAAGTTGATGAGAGGCTCTGCAATTTTTTTTTTTTAAAGAACCTAGAAAGAAGGGGCTTTTTAGGTGATAAGGTATTTTCAGACAAGTCTTTCGAGAGTTAAGATGGTAATTCTATGCTCAGAGACAGCAAACCTGAAGTCCAGGAAAATGGTGGTCCAAGGGGATCCGGAGATGCCTTCTCTGCTGTTGGTGACAAAGATGTCCCCAGGCTCTCCCCTTTCAACATCAGACTGAATTATGTGCGTTCGCTCTGTGTCGCCCGTGTGGTAAGCAGGGTCGTGACCTACGAGGGGATTCTACAGAATCCTATTCTCCCCAAAGCACACATTCACACAGTAATTGGTCGTGGGCTTGGACAAGCAAAGCCAGAGAGACTCCGTAGTTTCCCGGGGCTTCTCCACTGTGACCAGGCTCGGGGCTTAGCTTTCTGGGTCCACATCTTAACAGACATGTGTCCCTCTCTAAGGCATTGGAAGATATTGAGAAAGGAAGAAATTATATTCTCTGTTCAATCTCACAAGGTTTAAGAAAGCCAGGAATTTGAAAGGCATTATTTCAGTCTTTTGAATGAAAGACTATGCAGTTAAGCCTCTAAAGGCTTCACCAAGCCGCTCAAAGTGAATTTCTAGTACATACAATCTTGAGGCATAAACACGTAACACTGGCAAGCAGAGAGCCTGGATGCTGAATGGAAAGGTTTGCTGGTTTATACAGATAAGCCTCCCCTACACACCTTCTGAATGCCTTGATATTTACCAGAAAGACAACATAAACCTCAATCATCCCAGGGAGCCAGGGAAACATTCTTCTTACATTGAGTCTTGCTGCTGCAATTTTTTTCTTTTAGGTGGAACCATTGTTGGGTATTACAAATTAATATCAAATTGTCCAAAAAAAAAAAAAAAGGTAGAAAAGAACTTTGTTACTTTGCCCCTATTTCGTGAGAGCTTTTAGCCAGGCCAGTGTTTTCTTTGTTTTAAGCTGGTCACCTATGTGTGCACTCTATAGCTTCAATGATTTTTCAGCCCTTGCTTCCAAGTAATTGGTATTGATTTTGTAGGTTCCTTCTAATGTGTTTAGTTCCTAAAAGAAATCTAACTATACCTCTCTCATCCTCTGGTCCCCAGAGGAAAACAACATAACTTCAGAGACAATGGTGGTATGATCCAACTTCCTTAGCTAAAATGAGCGATGCCTAGTTTCTTCAGGGTGGGCGGCTTCATACCTGAAATGTGGCGTTACGTTTTAAGCTCCCCATTATTCAATTCCATGTGTTGATATATGAAGTGTGGTGGGTAGTGGTTAATACTCTTTATGTTAGAGGAGTAAACAGCGTAGGAAACTCGTTTAAGAACAAGGCCCTAGGGAGAGACGAGGAATAACTCTACCTTTTAAATCACCACACTCAAGCGGGTGGGTCATTAACAACACTGGCACTAATGGCTTTTAGCAGCAGGATAGCTTGCTGATTACAACGGAGTCTCCCGCAACCCAGGCTGCAGAAGAAAGGGGCAAGAGCGGAAGGCTCCCTCAGAGGCAGAGAACTGGGGAGACACCCATGAATTCGCAAAGAGAAAAGAAAGTGGAATGCATGAAACGGGGGAAAAGGGACCCCACTCTTTTCCGTTAGAGTTAAACACACAAGGGCCTCAGCAGAGGGTGTAAACACAAGAGGCCAAATATACAGTTTGGAAGGCTCTGGATTATTGTGAAAAAAGCTCTACATCCAGAACCTACTAGGGAAGACAGCATGCCCTTCCACTAAAATACACTTTCTGAACCAAACTTTCTCTCTTACAGAGACGATGGAGAACAAATATAAGTAGAATGGTAGAATACTTAAATTTACGTATCATTCTTTTAATAAGTAATAAGCCCCCACCCAGCCTCAAAAAACCCCTCACACTTTACGTGCCTGCCATATAGCTGAATGAAAACGTTGTCGTAGAGAGTCTATAAATCCCTTTGAGAATATCAGCATCACAGTGTGAAATACCCATTCAGTGTCTGCTTGATGTGGGAGCGCCCATGAGCAGGGCACATCCCTTAGGTCAGCGTTAACGATGCAGCTTAATCACGCCAGGGCCATTAATGCCGCGGCGTGGATAAGCAGAGGGATAGACAGCAGGAGATGGCTTTATACGGGGACCCTCTGGCACCATGTGACAGGCTCGAGAAACATGGAAAATACATAGCACTCCAAAAATACTCCTAAGAAGCCAGATAAAAAAAATCAGCGGAAGTGGCCAATGCTATTCCTTCCAACTGGGTGGGATTATATAATAGACACTCATTATGGGTCTACTCACGGGAATCTAGTCACTGAAACACTAAGAGCACCTTATTATAAAGCAGTTTTCCTTCTAAGGATTTTTAATATGTACCAAATGTGCTAAGATCAACACACAGATATGCCCTTTTGGTCATAACACAATGTTTCTGTGTTTTTATTGCCTTTATAGAACACTTGAAAGAACTGTCTAAATTTTCATTCTCTCCTCTACCTCTCTCTGTCTGTGTGTGTGTGATGAGGTCAAGGATAGAAAATACAGAGAATCCACTCATATTCCAGCACATTCTCGCCTGTCCCCTGTGCCTGCCTCTTCAGAGAGCTGCTCATGTCACACCATAGAGGACCTGCATGTTAGCAAATCTGGCAGACAGTGCTTTGTCCTTCATGGGAACAGGCGGGCACTTCCTTATTTTTCAAATCCTCTTCTTTGTGGGTTGATGCGACATAATTCCTGATTTTCTGCCTCTCTCACTGCCAGCGCTGACTTAATCTACTCTTCCCCCAACAAAGTCACTGTTTTTCTGTTTTTAACATAGATCAGATCCTTTCACTCCTTCACGAACTTTCCAACAGCCTTCAGCAGCTCTCCATCGCACCTGGAATAAAACCCCAATTCCTCATCATGTTCTATGACGTTCTGCTCACCTGAGCCCCGCCTCCCTCCACGGTTTCCTCGTGCACCGTCCCCTCTGTGCGCTGCTGCCCCGCCAGCTCGCCTCCTGCTTCTCTCTGGCCAGGTTCCTCCTCAAGGCCTTTCCCTTTGTGCGGTTCACTCGGTCTGAGAAGTGCCCCCTCCCCGCCACCGTAATTCTTCACTCTTCTGGATCATCCTTGGCAACTGGGCCTCAGCTCATAAGCCACTTCCTCTCAAAGTCCCCTCCAGAGCCCCCGTCTCAGGACTCTGACGATGGGGTCCCCTCTCCCTTTCGTCTTCATTTCATTCAGAGCACTCGCCACATTCAGCAAAAAACCTCTTTTATTTATCAGGTATCCTTTTTTCTCCTCTGGAACATGCATACCATGAACATAGGGAACACGTCAATTCTGTTTACTCCTATATTCCTAGTGGTTGAAACACTGCTTGACACATAACAATCACTCAATAAATATTTGTTGAGTAAGTCAGATATTAACAAAATTCAAGGCCTGAAAAAATATAATTATATAATTAGACCTAAAAATATTGCAGTGAATTGATACTTTACAGTTTTATCTATTCTGAGAAGGAAATATATTTCTCATACTTAGTTTTCTTAAAAGTCAGTTAATTTCTGAGTAATATAGTCACACTGTTTAAAAATATAGTGAGGTTTCTCCATATCCCTGTCCGATATCTTCCCAGTCACCATATGCCCCTACCTGCCACAGGCAACTACTCCTAACAGAGCCATTAGAACCTTTTGTTTTCTTCCAGAGTTTTTAATGAACAGTAAAACATACATGAACATGATTTCTCTTATTTTTGTAAGAATGATAATATGCTCTGTACATTGATCTACAAACTCTTCTATTCAACAGTGTATTTTGGAAATGATTCCAAGTTAGTACTTAGAGAGCTTACTATAAATATAAAGCTTAGTAATCAAGGAAGTATGACATGGCCACATACATAGACAAATAGATCAGTGGGACAGGATATTCCAGAAATAACATACAGCTATGTGGCCAACCAATGTTCAACGGTGCCCAAGGGGTTCAATAGGGAGAGAAGAGTAATTTTAAGTTTTTCCACAAGTGTTTCTGAAACAACTAAATAATTATAGAAAAAAATAAATTTTGAACTCTTAGCTCACACCTCATCCAAAAATTAATTTGAAGTGAGTGAGTAAACATAGAAGAATATTGTATCCTTGGAGAGGCAAAGATTTTTTAGCTAATGCAGAGAAAGTGAAGATTGTAAAAGGAAAAAATACTGTTAAATTGAACATCGAAATTAAAAACTTAAAGAGATGTTTTACTTCAGCAAAACGCATCACTAAGAAAATAAATAGGCAGGCACAGACTAGCAGAAAATATAGCTGTATTTATATATCAAAGGATTTAGATCCAAAGTAAAGTACTTAGATAATTCAATAATAAAGAATTGCCAAAACAGACAAGTGGCTGGAACAGACATTTAGCAAAGAAAAATATGTAATAGCCAGTAAGCACAAAATTGTTCAGAACCGTTAGTCAGTAAGCGAAAACAAATTCAAACCACAATGGCGTACCCCTACAGACGCCCTAGAGTGAGTAAAATTAAAACAAAAAATGCTGAGGACACCAAATTCGGGCAACAGAGGAGCACCTGGAACTATGGTAGCCCCCCGCCTCCTCGCTGACCCGCGGGGGATACGTTCCCAGACCCCAAGTGGATGCCTGAAGCGGCAGGTTGTGCTGAACCCTGTATCTCCTATTTCTTCTTATACATACATCCCTATAATGAAGTTTAACTTATACAGCAGGCACAGTAAGAGAATAACCACAAGCACTACTAATAAAACAGAACAACTGTAACAATATAGTATCATAAAGGTTACGTGAACGGGGTCTCTCTCAAGTTGTCGTATCGTCTGTACTCACCCCTCTTGGGACCACTCCCTCTAAGCAGGTGGCTGCCACCCACGCTTTCCGATCGCGTGGCCAGAAAATGGCAGATCATTTCGAGTTCTTCGCTCTGCACCCGGCGCCTGGCTGTATCGCAGGCCTTGACCCGCTGACATGTAAGTACCCAAGCTACTCTGTCCTTCCACGTTTCATGCCCCGGTGCCTCCTTCGCACTTTTATACACGCAGGTTCTGGTGCGCATCTTCTTTCGGAAAAGCCCAGTTTCATCCCATCTGAAGACCTGCTCTGAGTGGTAGCCTTTCTCTTCCATCGACTAAAGCTGTGCCGCACGGGTGGCAGCAGCTTCCTCCTCGACAGACGCATCCTCCGCAGTAATTTTTATGTTTTTCGGTCCAAACCGGTTCCCGAATCGCTGTAACCGCCCCTTACTTGCAGCAGGTGGCCTGGGGTCACTCCTCTCAGGGGACCCCTTGCTTTCTCGTGCAACACGCTGCAGTCAATTGGAAGAGGTTTCCCGTTCACGTCTTCCGCCCACAGCTGTGACGCCTTCTCCGTCTTCGCGGCGCACTCACCAGGCGCTGTGGCTGTCACTTCTGGGGGATGAGTTGCGACGGCAAAACTAGCCTGACTTTGTTTTTCCTTCTTCAACATCATGATTAGAAGCTTCGTTCTTCTCGTAAATCTTAGCAACCTCAGGGCTTTTACCTTTTTTACTTAAAGGAAGCCCTCTACGGCTTTTCTTCGGTGTATCCAACTCGGCCGCATCACTGCTTTTGACTGTTGGGGACATTACTAGGTAAAACCAGAGCGACTTGAGCACAAGCACTGCGATACCGCGACGCACACTAACCAAAATGGCGGCCGCGCACCTAACGAGTCGCCGGAGCGTCTAAAGCGCGGAGACGGGATCAAGTGCTGATTCACGTCCCAGGCGGGACCCAGCAGGACTCGCGAGATTTCGTCACAGCTACTCCACCAGAGACCCCCGCAATTACAACTTGCAAATTATTTATTTCTGGTACTTTCCATTTAATCTTTTGTGAACTACAGTGGACTGCGGGTAGCTGAAATTGCTGAAAGCAAAACCCAGGATGAGGTGGGGGCTACTCTGCCTTCCCCTGATGGGTGTATATGTGAAAGGCTACACTCCCTTTGGAAAACTGTTCAGCAGCTTCTCATAAATATAAACATATTCCTTCCTTATGGCACTGCAATTCCATTTCTAGGTGGGATTTAAAAAAACTGGGCTACTGAAAGATTTATACAAGCATGTCCATAGCAACTTTATTCATAATATTAAAAAACCGAGCAACATCCCAAATGCCCATGAACTGGAAAATAAATGAATAAACTGAGTGTATTTACTCAAATATCAGCAGCATGAGCAAAGCTCAAAACTATGATGATGAAGCAAAAAATGTAGGCTTCAAAGGTATAATATGTATTTCTCTAGTTAGGTGAAGCTCTGAAACAGGTGAAACTAATCTAGGTTGATAGACATTAGATCAGAGGTTTCTTTGGGGTGGCAAGGCCTGATAGCCTGCCAAGGGGCATGAAGGTTGACGGGAAATTCCATCGTCCTGATGGCGGTGGGGGGTAGGGGTTCGGGTGGGGGTGGGGGAGTGTGAGATGGAGTACACAGGTGTTTGCATTTGCCAAAATATCAAACTGTACGTTCCAAGCCAATATCTTACTATGCGAAAATTATACTCTCATAAAAATAAAATATTTTAAAGGATAAATTCATAGCAACATATCTAAAATTTAGAAGAAAGGGAATTGATTTTATTTATTTATTTTATTTTATTGAGGATCAAGACCTGGGGTAGAGAATTCATGACTTGGTTGGGGCTAGGGGAAGGAAGACAAAGAGGAAGTGGGGCTGCCAGAACTGAGGGAAAGGGGCACCATGAGGACACCGAACAAAGTCCTGCATTTCCCACCCTGGCCTCTTCCCTGGTGCTGGCACAGCTTCCAGCAGAATTTGAGGAGCCAGCACCGTTTATCTGAAACTGGATTCTTCTCCTGTTTTATCACAATTGAGGTCTGTGCCTTCCCTTGTTTTTCTCACCTCTGTGATTAAAATTCTAGGCTGAACCTTAAGTGGAATTACCCCTCCTTTTATCCAGAAGCTGAATTAACCAGTGCTTCATCCAAAGCTTAAATTACCTGTAAATAAAAGCACTCTGTATAACAGAGTGAGAAACACAAGAAACATCAAACAACTGAACTCGGTGTCTCAAGAATGCTGCAAAAACCAAGAGGAGTTCTGCTTGACTTTATACATTTATGGAATGTACCTTGAAGAGTGTTATTTCAATATAAGCTACCTTCTCTTCCTTCCCTTTCTCTGAAAATACGGATTATGGCTGTAAGTGAGAAAACGATAGTCTCCTCGGAAAGTGGGATTTGTTCTCACTTAGCCTTTAAGCCATTTTATTAGTAGCTTTTTTTTTTTAAGACTGGGAAAATGAAACTTAATAAAAGGAAAGGATTATAATTAACCACTGGGAAACATAGACACCAACTTAAAATTAGCACTGTTAAATTCGGGGAGAGAAAGGCAGGGATGAGCTAGGCCTGCAGTTTTTATGGAAGGGGAGAGAGTGCCTCTCTCTGGTTGCTCCACCTCGCACTTCCAAATAATGGTGCCATCTGCGTCTGCCCACAGGCTGTGTCTGTCTTGTAGTGTCCCCAGAGGAGGCCCGACAAGCGCAGCCGTGCCCAGCATCCGCAACTCGGCATTCGTTCGGGTGGTCTTCTGAGACTGATCACTGCCCTCTCTAAGGCCAAGAAAATGTGATCAATTACTGTTCCTGTTCCCTTGTTAGTACACGATTAGCTTCTGTGAGTCTTGGAAGAGGGTAAGGCTGCATACAAATTATATTATCAGAACTAATGTTTCTGATTGAGGGCTATTAATGGAAATTTCGAAAAAGAAAAGAGCCTTATCAATGAACTCAGCTACAGAGCCTGAAGGAAATTAGACTGATACTAGTAAAAAATAACAAACAAAACAGAACAACCCCCCCCCCCAGCAATTTAAGAGGATGATGCTTAATAAAATAGGGATACCCACTCATACCACTACAGAACAGCAGCCCAATGAGCTGAGTCTTCTTTGTTCAAAATACATGTCAACAGATCTAAGGTATATAGCTAAGTGGGAATAAGTGATTTTAAAAAAATTTTATTGAAAAACTTTATAATGAGATTCATGATGAAAGGTGGATGGTGTAATGAATCCCCATATACCCATCACTTAGATTCCATAATTATCAAGACTTTGCCACATTGGATTTATTTTTTTCCTTTGCCAAATATTTTTAAAGTCAACCTCATCAAGATATTATCTCATGTCTTAATACTTCAGTAGCCATTTCTAAAACTGCATTTTCTTACAAAATAAGTGATAATATTTCACCAGGTATTAACAATAATGTCTTTATATCATGTCCACTCCATAATAAAATTTTTTACATTGCCTCAAAACTGTGTTTTCATAGTTAATATGTTCAATTTAGGGTCCAAAGAAAACCCAAATATTGTATTTGTTAAGTCACCTAAGTCTCCCTCTCCCCCTCTCTCTCTTTAAAGCTACAGCTATGCTTCTCTGGCCCTCCTCCCTTTTTCTCCACGCTACTCAGTGTGGCAGAAGCTGTCACTTGGCCTGTAAAATGTCCCTCATTCTTCTGTTTGTTTCATTGTTGTCATTTAAGTATTTCTCCCCCCTACTTCCCTTTTGGCTGGAAGGTATTGACTGAGGCTCCATTAAATTCAGGTCCAACTTTTTGACAAAACAACTTCATCGAGGGCGCGCCCAGCATCCTCTTGTGCTTTGTGCTACATTACGTCTGGAGGAAAAAAAGTCCTGGTTTCTCACTTCTGGTCATGGTAAAGCAAACCAGTCCCTCTATTGTCTAGTTCTTCCTCGATATTTACACTAATGAGTTCAACTGCCGAGGACCATTGCCTGAATCAGTTACTTCATTGACATTGCTGATCAGTGACTTTCTAATTACTATTTAATGGTAGCTAACTGCTAAATAGTATTTCTGTAAAGAAGAGTTCCCCCTCACCAGTTGACTGTTTCAATTACTGGGAAAAACAGTTCTTGCAAAGATGGGAAAAACACATTTTTTTTAGTATTATTTGTCAATTTTCAAAGCAATCATTTGCTACCGTAATAATTCCAAAGGGCTGGTGAAAAAGCATTTGTGAGCATTAACTAGACTGTATACTAACTGTCTCCATTATTTTAGAGTTCTTGTTCAGGACCCAGATTTCCTCTGAGGTGTTTCTGGAAATTTCCATCTCAAATGCACTTGTTTACTCCTGTTTTGTGTAAGATTTATGCATTCTATTAATTGTACATTATTTTATATACATTTTTAACAAGTGAAATGATCAATTTAAAGCACCAGTTTCATAACAGGCTAATGGCCCTATCACCATCCCTTCAGAATGCTCCCCGCTCCCTACCCCACAACACCTGTGTAAAAAAAACAGGTACCGATACCTGTGTCGGTATCTCTACAAGGAGGGGCTGCCCACGACTCACTGGAGCCCTTGGGATACCCAAGACATGCCCTACTTTGAGGGAAAGCGAGATGAAAGGTGACCCTCTCTTGTTTGGGGGAGAAATTCTTTTAAAGTAGTCTAAAACACCATTCCTTATGCCAGTGCATTACATGATGTCAGTGAAACAGATCATTGTTTTTACCTAAAATCCATTTCACTTTTTCACTAGACATTAAGTACAAGCCACCACGCAGCGTATCAAGGCGGTAGCTTGAATCGGAGAACACAAGTGAAGGTATCTGGGTGTTCCCCCGTGGAGGTGGGATTATGAACTGCCGCAGAGAGTCCCGGTTAGCTCTGACCAGCCAGGCCAGCGGGCTTCCTGCCGGCCTGGGATGGCGGCTACTCCCTGGGCCACAGCGGCTACCTTGTCTGTGTTTGCTTTGGGGCATCCAACCTGCCCACGGATTGGATTCTGGGAGAAAAGCTGAAACCCTATCAGATGTGGGGTAGGCAAAAGAATGGCCCTTTAAATAGGCCCACACCCCGATCCCTGGAACCTGTGCAGATGTTACTTTACCTGGCCAATGGGACTTTGCAGTTGTGATTACGGCTATAGATTTTAACGTAAATTATCCTGGATTGTTTGGGTGGGTTTGGTTGAATCACATGGGCCCTTAAATGCAGAAAACAATCACTGGCTAGAAGGGAAAATTGGAGATTTCAAGTTTGAGAAAGACTCCAGACTAGCTGCTCGGAGATGCAGGGCCCGTGGGCAGGAACCGAGAAAGGCCTGTATCAGGCAAGGGCGGCCCCAGTGATGGCCAGGAAGGAAAGAGGGACCTCAGTCCTACAACCACCAGGAGCTGGATCCTGCAAACCACTCGAAGAAGCCTGGGGAGGATTCTCCCGCCGCCTCTGCACGGGAGCCCATTTGGTTGACACCTGGATGTCGGCCTGCTACAACCCAGAACTCAGAAAGTGCAGGAGCCACCTCGCACTTCCGACCTGCAGAGCTGTGAGATGATGAGTTTGAGTTGTGTAAAAGCCACTAAGCTCAGCGTAATTTGCATGGTAGCAATTGGAAGTGAAGTCAATTCGGATAGTGGGTCTCCAGTACCAGTTCACAGAGGGGCATTCCCCTCCCCGATTAATGATTACCTGTGTCCCCTGGCTATGGAATATCTCAATTATCGCAATCCGGATGAAGAACCGCTCTCACTGCCCCGCCTCCTACCTCAATGCCCTCTCCTTGACCTTGGTGTGGTACACCGTGTAGGGCTATGATATTATCTTGTCAATTATTTTCTCCAGTATATTATTATTGCTAAAATTATTAACGGAAGTGTTATAAATATTTTGCTTTCGATCTTACTTAGAAACCCAATCATCAGTTACAGGACTATTTTTATTAAAAAATATTTTTTTCAAATTTAATCATTGGTTTGGCAGTGGTGTTTGAGAATCCCTCTTGTTTGAAAGTTCGGAGCTACGTGCATTCTACACAGTGATGACTTTCCCAGTGGCGTTCAGGGTGGTATACTAAAAGCAATAACATTTTTACATGTAAGGCTAATTGGTTTTACAATCAACAGGTAATATGAAATGAAGGTTTTTAAAGGGCAATGCAAATACTTTCTTTAATTAAATAATGTGCCTTTCAAGTTGTTTTCTACAGAGAGAGTAATCAGGAATGGCTATTATTAAACTAAGCTAAATACATCCTTCTGCAAGGAGGAGAACGTTGAAGGAATAATGACAAAGGCAGCTGCACTGTTCTCATGGAGAGAAGCACCCAACAAGGTTCAGCCCTACAGGCAAAAAAGACCACAAAAGACACCAAAATAATTTCATAAATGATGAAAATCATGTAACAAAAGCCTTCCCCATGATGGACTAATGGGATGTTACTAATGTAAATTTTATGCCTTATTTAACTTCTTCTTCTGGTGGAATTTTCCAGTATGACACCCATATTTAATATCAGCATCTCTAGGAAAATAAAAGAACTAAAATGACATTGTAACTGCATATTCCTTGGAAGACTTGGGGAACTGAAATATCAAAGTCACATTAGAAAAAGTAATTAACTTAAATCCCTTTTGGGAAAGGCTAAAAGAAAAATGAATCGGAAATAAAAATTATCTTACAGAGAGCATTTGGAAAGTGCCAAACAGTAAGTGTTCGTTATTGTTCGTGAATACTTTGTCCTTCCAGTGTGCTGGCTTTTTAGTCACAAGGCACCATCCTAATTTGCCCAAACAATTTACATCACAAAGGACTTAGAATATTCTTTTAAAACGAAGAGCAGTGAATTAATAAGAACTGTTATTGTACCAGATTCCTTCAATCTCAACGGAATGGCCAAACGCTGGCTGCTGGGAAAATGACTTCAGACTTCTTAACTGCTCTAATTGAAGTGATGTTTTCCGACACTGGTGCACGTTGCAGAATACAAATATTCTCACTGAATCATTTTGATGGGTTATTTGACAGGACTGCTCGTTTACATTACTGATGTTGGAAAGTTAAAGGGTGAGTTTGGGAGTGAACCACGTGTTTTGCAAGAGGGCTTATTTTGCTAAGAGGTCTTTTGTTCCTTTTTCCATCTTTCTTTTCCAAGAACAGTGGGAATGATCTGTGTTTCTGCCCCAGAAGGTAACCCTGTTGGATGCTATCAACACAACTGTGAAGCTATTAATGACAACACTTTAAAATCCTAGCTACCTTCTGCTTCAATTAGTTTCCTCTCTACCTTATACATACACATGAAAGTTTAAAGACACATGCCCATTTTCTTTTCCTCAAAATTGGCTTCCATGTTATTAGAGATTCCAAGCATACACCATCCCATTGATGTGCTAGGGGGCGACATCAATTACCTGGAAGGGGAAATAGTGATGCTTCTGACTTCCCCTGGTGACACCTGCATTTTACAAAGGTAATTTTTAATGAAATTATTTATTACTGTGAAATCTCAAACTGACACCCCCCCCCCCCGATGCATTATGACATAGTATAAGATATAGGTCTGTTTCCCATCTGAACTTGCTTTTGTCACATCGGTATGGTGAGACGTCTAACATTTTTTTCCCATCAGCTGGTGTTCCCTCAAACTCTGTGGTTTAATTAAATTTTTCTTGTCCCGTAGGGACCAGGTGACTATAATGTAATTTAATTTATTGTATTATATTCTAAGCTCTTTAATATACAGTATGTGCATGTTCCTTAAGATATATAATTTGTATGTACACATGCATGCATGCACATTTGGAATGTTTTTGCATGTGTGCGTATGTCTATCATACGTAGCGTATCTTAATGTTGCCAATCTAGACCAGCAGGGCACTTTGGTCATCGCAAAAAATGGGCTGTTCCCTTGCTTTGTGAGACAGAGAAGTGACTTAACTATAAAATCTCTCCCATTCCTCACAGCCAGCTGAAATTCTCCTAATAGGGACTCATTTTTTTAGGGAGAAATGTGTTGTCCTATTTGCCACTTAGCCCTGTGAGCTCACGGCCTATCAGCTGTCCTCTGAGAACGAGCTAGCGCAGAGAGAGGAAGCGCTGGGGCCTTGGGCCACGGAGGCTGGGGCAGGACGTGGAGCAGACAGGCTGGGGCAAGGGCGGCTGCTGAAAGGGGACAGAGCTCTTTCAGTGCATTGGACTCAGAAAAAGCAGCTCCTGTGCTAACTGGCTCTTTTCCCGTTGTTACATTTTCAGGGGAACTGAGCCTCTCCCAAAGAGAGCAGAAGAGTGCCGATATCAAGGTGAGTGATCGTTTCATGGGAGATGTTAGTTTTGCCAACCAAATACTTTGTTTTGGGAAAATACATTCCCCTAAAGGATAAGGTAGGAAAGGTGCGGCAGGCACGCCCACCTCCCTGCTGTTCCTGGACCAGCCTGGACAGACCTGCCCTGAGACCCTGCTCTGGCCCCTCCCCCGCCTGCTGCTCCTCCCCTCCGTGGTGGTCGTGGGGTGGATTCCCACCCCTCTTCTAAGTCTCTGACACATGTCACCTTCTCCTCGACTGCTGGGGCCGCCCTCTATTATTGATTTATTTCTATAATACAGTGATGATTATTTATTCATTATTAGCGTGGCCCTTCTTCCCTGGGTTGCGCTTGCTTTTTTAGATGGTCTTCCTAGGCCAAATGTTGTTGAAATGCTACCTTTTCAAGGAACTGCTGAGATGGACGTGACCGGAAAGGCCCTGAGGAGATGACACTGTGAAACTGCTCCACTTTCAAAAGACGGTTTTGGTCCACATTGACAGATAACTGGAGAGTAAGACCCGCTGGGAGATCATACATCCTTTCTCGAAACTTTATGGATCGATTCTGAACCTGGACACCGTTAACGAGCGCCTCTTGGACACGGCTGCCAACGAAGGTCTGACTCTTTTGTTTGGCCTTTGAGGATGTAGCTACGAGGCTGGTTCTTGCTTCTCTTTAATAGATTGAAACTCCTGTCACCCTTCATTAGGGACTGATTTAGGTAGAGTATTCAACCAGTCGCTTAGCACTTTCAAATGAGGTAGAAACAAATTTGGATGTTTTAATCTTGCAATGAGATAAAACTGCATTTGAAACCATAACAATCAAAATAGTATTTGAAACAACTTTTGGTTTTAGTGATCTCTTTTAGTCACTTATTCTACAGTTATAAAAAGGTAACAGAGTCAGGAAGAAGGCATGGTCTCTAATGTTTATTCATGTTGGGAGGACAAAGCATCAATCTCATGTCATCAGATTATATGCACATCTCTACAGAATAACTCCCAACATTTATGCAGATACATGTCTTCAATATAGACTCTTAGTTAAGATACTGTTTTTTTCCCCTTATCTGAAATTCACACAAAGCGGGAAGACTGCTTTTTTGAATGTCAAGAAAATAAAAATGAAATGTTATATTTTCCTGTCTGTATTAAATCCACATGCAAGAGGTTGTCAGGGACATGTTCTGACTAAAAGAATATTTCCACAATGGGGATAAAACCCCCTACTATTTATGTGGCAAACTCTTTGACACACTATCTAATTTTGTCCTTGACATAATACTTAAGAGGTACATGTTACTATAGCTTTCTACTTTTTGCACAGGAAACCAAAACTAAGAAAGTAGAGTTCCTAAGATTGCATAAATTGTAAGTCTAAGTCTATATCCTCTATTCTGCCCACTGACAATTCTGTGATTTTCCAAAATAACATTCTTCCAATGTGCTGGAAGATAATGTTAAATTCTAGTTGAAGGTTTTCTAGAAAGTACACCTAAATTATATGTAAGAAGAACCCAAGAATTAGATGTAGAAATGCTTGGCATTGCCCATATAAAGCAGTGGTATAAAAGAAAATTATTTTCCAACATCCACATTCGTTGCTTATAAGCACACATTGAGTAAAACCGCAAAGCAGCTTCAGACAAATGGTCTGTTCTGTCATATTTAGGAATGTCCACCCAAAACAAGGCCGGCAGTTCCCAGTGAAGCCTCCACAGTGTGGGAAGTGAGACTTGGACTCAGAAATCGAATGTGACCTGGGTTAACTCAGGATCACGAGGGAGAGCCCCCTCCTGGGCATTCTCATCTCAGCAGGAAGGCGCTTACACAGAGTCGGCACGTTCTAGGGAACCGAGAAAAAGCAAGTCTGTCTGTGCAACATAGATTTCCTCATTGGCAAAACCGCGTGGCGTCCCAACCGCTATACTCACTCTAGCAATAACAAACCAGAACACAGCAACAAAAAGAAAATTGCTACCTGAGGAGCCAGTAATGGCGAAGAGAAACTTGAGCCAAAGTTCTGAATGAGATAAAGAAGAATAAAAATGGAACAGGGAGCTGCTCCAGGAGAAAGGGAACAGAAGCGGCAGATTGATAGTATTCCATATCCCCTGTAAGAGGTGTGGTAAGAGCTATGAGGAATTCATAGCTTATCAGCCACGTTCCTGATAGGGTTACGAGGGACTCACAGAAGATAAGAGTTTAAATCCAGTTCTGCCCAGAGAAGTTGGGCAAGTTATTTAACTTCTTTCCACTCTGATCTGCTTTGAAAGAAGGAAGTTAAGAGAAAAATGTTCCTGTGAGCATTACCGTGAGCACCAAGCCTGGCTAATGCAGGTTCTCTATAAATAGGAGCCTTTGTTGCTTACAAATAGGTAAACTGAGTGTCAGAGAGGGAGAGTGATTCCCAAGCAGGTGCTCGTATTTGCTGAAATCAGGGAGAAAACAGCTTAAACGGAAACAAGCACGTCAGGCCGATCCTGGAGAGCTTCCAGATCACGTCGCACCTCATCTGGGCCCGTCCCAGAGGGGCGACTGCCTGATCGTGCTACCGGGAGCGGGGTGGCGCGATCCCAGAAGCACAGGCTTTCTAACTAAGTGCAGAGTTGCGTTTTGTCTCCCCTGCCCCCACCCCTTGACCGGAACCATACCCAGAAGCCTGGCCATTCTAGCCTGACCCCTGCCAACGCAACACAAACACCTCCCACTCTACGTAATGGACTCACCGGGATGCTTTGAGAATTCAAAAATGACTAGATCCTACAACCTGCCTTGAGTTCTCTCTGTTATTAGAGAGATAAGGCAGGCCCCTATCTAACCATAATTGAAACCAGACTACGTTCCAGAAATAGATGGCTACGAGTTTTAGAAAGAGAGAAATCCCATTTTCTTCAGGATGATCAATAAAGACTTTATGGAAGAAGTCGGATTTAACCAGGTCTTGAAGGATGAGAAAGAATTACGCATTAGAGTGCTAATGCTGTTAACAAAGAAGTTGTGTTCTGGTAGCATTATTATGGGGCCATAAATTATACCACCAAACAAAGAATATTGGAAGCACAGAGATTAATTCCAGGATGCAGGGAGAACTGCACAATGAGGTTAGGGGCTGGGCACAGGCAAGAGTCGTTAACAATAAGCAATTCATGTCAGGTATCCTGAATAAATTCGAATATACATAGTGTAGTGTTGGGCAGGATGGAAAGAGTCTGGTGATGTGAGGAGGGAATGCAGTTGAGAGCCTCCACGGATGGTCAGCAGCAATTTTCCCCCTCCGCGCAGGAGAGATGAAATCAGTGTCTCCTCTGATCGAGCGGGCCTCGGACTTCCTTTGACAACCCTGCAGAAGTGACGCTCTGCACTTTGGGGGCCTGGGTGCCATGAGTCCTGGCTGCTCTTGCTTTCACTGAGATGGCCCTCAACTGGGGAGCTGTAAGGAAGCTGCATGGAGAGACCCAGGACCATGGGATGTCACAGGGAAGGGGGGCTATTTGGAAGACAACTGAGACACCCCAAGGTATTTATGGCCTAGGTCCCAGATGTGTCCCCTCCAGATTTATTTACAACCTCCTTTTTCGTTTTGAAACAACGGGCAAGTGAATGACTCACTAAAGAATGAGTCCCAGACATTTTTGAGCCCCCCCTGGTGACTGACAAAGTGTTAAGGGTGCATCAGTGAGAGTGTGATAAAGCTCTTCTGGAAACCAAAATGGTATCTCTTTTTCATGGTTTAACACTTAGCTTGGATCAGCTCTTACAGAAACTGTTCTGACTTCCACGCTACCAATCGGGCTGTGGTGGGGACTCCTCATCTGCATTTCTAAAAAACCTGAATATATTCCTTCATCACATTCTACTGCGTTTCCTGGTTTATTGAGTTCAGTTAAGACTAAACTCCATCACCCATGCACAGAGAATAATAACTTTTATCTTCAGGATGTTAACAGGTGCTTACTAAAGAATTATAATCACTCTAAAATGTGGTTACTAGGATAAAAACTTTTCTGGAACACAGGACTGGATGGATGGATGGATGGACAGATGGATGGACATAATAATGAAATGCTCTGAGAACACGAGAGATTTAAAATGCATTCTCACAGTTGCAGCTAATTAATCAAGAATGGCATTGCATTGTTTATCGTTATGATGGAGGGGGAGCCGTTGGAAAGCATGGGTCCAGGAACAAAAGGAGGTTTGACCAAGAGCAAACCGCAGGTCAGGGATTCCTTTTCTCCTGCACAGAATAACTCGGTTCTGAGATGAGATGCTCATCAGTGTAGGCTCCCAAGAACACAGGTAAGGCAGCTGTGGGCCGAGCAGGGAGTGGGAGGTGGTGAGTTAGAGGAGGTGAGGCAGGAGAGTGGGCGACCGCCTTGAAGGTCAAACTAAGGGCCTCCAAGTTCTATCCTAGATGCAATGTAAAGTCTTTGGAAGGTTTTTGGAGGAGAGTAATCTGATAAGATTTTGAACTGTGGAGCTACTTTTTTATTGACCCAAAGGAGGGCCAGGAGAGGAATCAAATTTCCAGCGAGACTCGATACTCCTCAGCAGGATGCCTTGCTCAAGTATAGAAACCAGCATTGATTATCATGGCTGACAGGCTGTGTTCTAAACAAGGCACAGCCTCGCTCTTAGAGAATCGGTTCATCAAGTTATCCATTAATGGAAACAGGCTATTCTATTTTTAAAACTCCCTGATAAATATTAGCACATGCTTTTATAGGTCTGGCAGATTCCCAAGTATGTGTTTCTTGTATTTGTAAAGCCCTCGATGCCCAGCGTGGAATTGGATTAGATCAGAATTCATTTTAAGTTGGTGGAAAGAAGCCCCAGCAATTCCAAAAGTTTGCCACGAGCAATGACTCTGTTGCCTTCTACTGTCTTACACCAGCGATTTTCAACTGGCGTCCTGCAAGCATTTTTAAAACATGCACTACCTGACTATATAGTCAGGGGCACTGACCTCTTTTCCCTTAGACTGTCAAATAAAAATATGACAACAGCCAGCACACCAACCGCCATCCAGTGTGAACGAATCACTATTATACCTTTTCTTTTGTTAGACTGGCAAAAAACATATATTCCGATGTGCCGCAGAATTTTAGTTAATTAGCTTATGTGTCCCATGAGATGAAAAGGGTGACAATCGCTGTCTCGCAGGATCGTTAGGAACACAGCGAGAGCTGCCTTGAGCCATAGAGGAGGCTGAATTCATATCCTTTCTTAGACTTAACAAGACCAACCTGTAAACAAGTCAAAGAACTGAAGTCCAGGCGACAGGGGGTGACTCTGGTTCATTTTGCTGTGGTGGGGAGAGCTCAGTGCCAGGGCACTGGGTATGATCATGGGGTCTCTGCGTGATGAGGGGCTGTCTCCCAGTCTCCCCGCAGTCCCTGGGCACGAGGATTCCCATTAAAACTTCCACTTCGCCAAGTGGCCGTCACTGGCCCCCCGCTGCCAGCCTCAAAACAGGGCGAGACGCGGGAGCCGAGGGAAGCGGACGACCCCAGACCTGTTCCATCCTGAGCCACCTGGAGGAGATGCCCTGGCCGCCGAGGAAGCCAGACCTGTCATGTGCTTCCTGTTATTCCTGCCTTCTGAGAGTTGAATTGTATTCCTCTCTCCAAGGTCAGCAAGTGTCCAGCTCTGGGACTGTTAGAAATGACAAAGTAGACTCTCCTGAAGGACAGGGAGGGACCTCTGCTCAGGGCCGCGATCGCAGCTTCCAACCTGTTGCCCGAGGCTCAGTCTGTGCTATTCTGGGATCCGGCCACCGGCACGTCCCAAGGCAAAGCAGCCCGGGGGCCTGGCCCCTTCGGCACCCAAGGCTGCTGGCTGCATTTCTGATATGACAGAACATAGGGCTGGGCCGGCATGTAACTTGTGCCTGAACACCAGAACTTGGCTCCAGGCTGAAAAATGCTGGACTGACTGTGGCGTGAGAGGTCACCTTTCTTTGGACATAGAATTTTTTCCCCCCTGGCTAATCCTTGCTAAAGAAAGGGAGAACTGAATTCCGCCCTTACAGGTGGTTTTTTTTTTGTTTTGTTTTGTTGGGTTTTTTTCCCCTTTTAAATTCTCAGTAAAACGTTTCTAACCTGATCTGGCATCTTTGTCTCATGTAACTGAAGAAATGGGACTTAGAGCACTTTCTCTCTAAAGCCATTTTAACAGTCTAATTTTCACAACCTCAAGTTTTCCTCTGGTTCATTATTATTCCACTGGTATTGCCTCCTTTCTCTTTTTATTAGGTTTTCAATTATTTAAGCTACTTCTTATTATTATTGCTACTACTGTTATTATTGTTGCTGCTTCCATGATAGTTAATTTTTTCTATCTGAAATGAACAATGGTTTGGAGAAGTGAGCAGCAATTTGTACAAGTTATTTTAAGGGGACAGGTTGATAAAGTTCGCAGAGGTTGCCAAAGGCTGCACACCTATTTAACACGCAAATACGTTATATACTTATACAATACAATTGTATATTAATATACATTGGTGAGATATAATATAATAATAATACGGAATATTCTATCTGCGTATTTGAGAACTCTTATTCAAATGTTACTTCTTCCAACCTGGAACTCTTTTTTGAAGATGATATTAAACACAGCATATAGCCCAGACTCTGTTCACCCTGTTTTGTCCCCTAGTATTTGCTCTGAAGGTCCAGGCTGGGTCCAAAGCTTTTCAGTGATCCTTTTTGGCTGCTGCAGACCACAGGGGTGTCTTGGCCTCTAAAGTGCTGACGCAGCGTCGTCTCTTCCATGTGCTGTAGGACCTGATCGGCGCGACGTGGCTCTCAGGCACGGGGACGTGGGGGCGTGTCCTTGCAACAAGCGAGGGGTCCCTGAGACAGCCACGTGCGGCATGGCTTTCAATGGAGTCTCAGTGAGGAGTTACACATCTTTTTTCTTTTTCTTTTCAGTGATGCTGCCTTTGCTTAAAGTGCCTTGTTGGGATTCTCTTTTTAAAGTGCCTTGACTTTACAGTTCTAATTTTATGCTTCACAGTGTACAGGTCCAAAACGGGGCGGGGGGGGGGGGGGGGTGGAATCTCATTTCATACTTGCACCAGGGTTTTAGTCTGTAATGATAGTCCTTCTCCTGAAGGCCTTGTTCCATGGCCAGCTTTAACCCAAACGATTTTGGGAGGGCTCCCCAAATCAAATCCTCCCTCAGCGGTTAAGATTTCCATCCAGCATGTAACATACAATAAATATTTGATGACGGCATGACTGACAGGGACGCTGGGGAGGCCTGTCAAAATCAGGCGGCACTGGCTCCAAAAACAGTTTGACAACTGCCACCAGTGATGGCACTAATGCCCCACTGTCTTACACAGCGTCCGGCAGAAGCAACGCCTGCTTGAGTGTGGTTGGGAGGGTAGTGATATGGGCGCAATAATTTATAGTTTTAATTTGAACATTTAGCCTAAAATGTCCTATGGTGGGCTTGCGTGTGATCTTGTTATGTTACAGAATTATGTGCTTATGATTTTGTAGTAAAAGATTTTGTAATAAAAAAGGGGTGTTATTTGTGCCGGACCCTGTATTTTTATCTAATTTAATTTTGGCACATCCTATATATTTGTTGTGTCAAGAATTTATGTGTTCTATTTCTTTCGTGCCTGCCTGCAAGGGCCCACGGTGAAGGCCTGTGAATTATTTTCTGTTACTGTGTGCATTGTACTGCGTCTACGTTCCATTGGAAGATTTCACTGTGAAGATCAGGCCGGAGAGGGAAGAGAGTCCGCTGCCTGCCCCGTAATACTGAGTGGATAAAATTCATGATGACCTCACCCCAACCTGCCTTCGCCGCTGACTGTCTGTCTCGGCAGTCTGTCTGCCCGTGGTTACCATCTCCGAACCACAGAGGTTTGCCCAGAGCGTCCTGAACATGGCCTGCGGTCCCAGGCATCTGCGCCTTGACCCCGGATCTCCCCTGTGCCTGAAATTCTTTCCCTCCTGTCTGATCACAACCTCTCCATCTTCCCAGATCCCAAACTAGTTTCATTTACTTGGTAACGTCTTCTTGGACTTACTCAGCAAGAAGAATATCTCTTGCCTTGTTTTTTCCGTGTTACTCTGTGGCTAAAGCACAGGAGTATTTCTCTCATGTATTACACGTACTTGTTATAGATCGTAGTGGAGGCCGAGGGCATGGAATCCCTTAGGGCTGTGGCCATGGCTTATTCCCAGTGCCCACCCAGCCCCGAGCTCAGCTCCCTGCAAGAGCAAGATCAGGAGTTACTAAATGATTGCCTACAAGGTTGTTGATGTTACCTAACACTAGGGTTCCCTCCCCCTCCCCTGCTGTGTACTTCTTTACTAAGGAAACCCTTGTCTTTTATTTTAGAATTTCCACCAATTGAATAAGAAATTCTGTCCACACATCCTGGGAAGTAAATATTAGCAAGTAAGTAGCTACCATTCTTTCCATCCACTCATTTACTCTTCCCAGAAGAGAAGTGACTTACATTACTGGTAAGACAAGAGCAAAATAGTCTTCTTGTATTTCTTGTTATTCTTGGATCTGTCCAAGTATCTAGGTCTTCACTTTAATACATTTATGTTAGGACGGCAGCCAAAGGGCCTTTTCCAGAATCCTGTCCTGCCAGATGCTCAATTAAAAATATTGGGCATGACATTATATCATAGTCCTCTTGGAGGTTTGTAAGGAACATTAGCCTATCCAGACCACTGATAACCCCTAGAATAACACAGCCTGCTTAATTTTATTATATTCAATGTTTCCTAACTTACTTTGACAAAATATTCATTAAAATTCCACGTAAGTACATGACTAAGTGGTAATGGGAAAAAATACACGAAATATTAAATAAAAATAAATAAAATTCCATGCACGTCATAGTATATGGAATATATTTTAGGGAGTGCTATCATGGGATGGTTGTTACCAAGTCACTTACAATGGAAAGGCTGCCCCTCCAAATGTGTGGTCTGACTGAGTAATGTGTTAAATATCACCTGTCGTTAAGTACCTTCTTCACTGATGATCCAAAAGACACATCTGGTTGGTTCTAAGAGAACCTGAGGTGCAAAGTATTAAGCTGAAAAGCTCTTCATGAAAACAGGAAGGTACGCCGAGAAACTGTTCCAAAGGAGGACTAAAACCATTCAATATAATGCATGATGATCACTAAATACAGGTATCTCATGAGATAATATCTTACAAAAGTAATCATGGAGATGCAATCAGGGGGAGCCTTGTGCTCTCCTAGCCAGAACTGTAAACAGGAAGATATGATTTGTGACTTAATAGCAAGGAACAACAGGGCATGAGGGTGAGCCTGAATGAGAGCGGAGAGGGACTGCCACTCAGAAAGCAGACAAGCCTGGACACGGAGGTATTTCTGGGTTCTTCAGCCCATCAAATTGCTCAAACTACCTCCACGATTTTGATCATTAACTCATTAGAACATTCAGTGGTCTACAATGCACTCTACATTAATGGCAGTAAAACAATGAATGAGACTAAAACACAGAGGTCATAAAAGCTCATGTTGTTCCATGACACAGCTGGACCAGGAACATTTTTAAAGTCGTTAACAAAATATGCTGCAGGAGCGCATCGGCACGGAGCTTCATGGACTAATCATCCTGGCTCCGGGCACCTCATGAATCCCCTCAGCACCTCCGTGTGCCCTCGCCCAGCTGTGCTGTTACAGAGAAGCTTGCTTGTTTTCTTTGCCATCTGTGGCGCTATGGATATTCGATTGTTGGTGATCTATAGGAGGGTTTTCCCTGTTACGGATCATTCGCAGAACGTTTTCTCATCCTGGACCAGCCTGCTGCTGTAACCACCGTCTTTGTAGCCCTGGCTCCTACCACGCTGTTAGCAAATGCATAGAGGATAGGTTTTCTTTAATACTATCCCCAGATAAACTCTATTTAGGGAAATAGATCTGTCTAAAAGCATGTGAAAATTCCAAGTCAAATGGAAATGTCTTTGGAATTGTTTGTGCTACAGCTGCCTGCAACTGTCAATAATTAAAAGTGCCTCTTCATGTTTATTCTCCCTCTCCTCTTAAGCTGTTAGAGCAGGATCATACCTTCCTATTATATAATAGCACATCAGCCTTCCTTGAGAGGCATGCATGCTCTCAACAGTTAATGGATAATAGATTTACTAACAGTATGTTTATGACACCATTGGACACAGGTATAGGACTGACACGCAGCTCTTATTCTAATGAGGTGCCTTGCACAAGGTTATAGTGATAATCATATCACCGTTCTAACATAAATTTATTGAGGTGACCCAATAAATATCTGGGCTATGAAGAATAGATCTTGTTATCTACCTTCATTTCCCAATAGTACAAACAATCCTCAAAAAATCTTTAACCTTGTAATAAAGAGATCAAGAATTTCAACTTCAGTGTCTGTATTTCTTCCTGTCTCCAAATCACAGTCACTACCACACACAGAGATGGTGTGCAGGACACCGGCCAGTGGTGTGGGCCAAATAACTACTTTCCGATGGCGTGAGGCTAGTTGAGTCCTATTTCCCCAAATCTTCATTGTCGATTAGATTGTCTGGTACACATGCTTATGTATTTAGGGCCGTAAAAATCACTGTATTCACAGAATTTTAGAATATTGGTATCAAAAGGAATGTTAAATAAGATCTAATTCATTTGGAGTTTATATCTAAAAAATCACAAGAGAGGTAGTGATTTTACATTTAAGAAAATCACTCCATTGTACATTTTACATTTAGGAAAATCACTACGTGAGAGGTTATTGAATATCCCATGATCATACCGCTAGTTAATCACAGAGTTACAATGAGAGCCCAGACTTCTTTGTTAGTACTCCATGGCTCAGTCACGGGAGCAAGCTTATAGATGCTCAGGAGAGGAGTTTTTGTGCTGAAACTCAAGCATGTCTACCATGGCGGTATCAAGTATCATGAAATGTTTGCTGCATGAAGACCCAACACAGAGAACTTCTGGTTTAAAATGGGAGAGTAAAGATCTTTGCTTCTCCCTGCCCTTTGAAACAACCAAAGCCAGTAAAGAAAAAAGAGAAATTTAAAAACAAACACTAAGAAACACTTGCTTAATGATGTAAAAACAATAAAGAAAAATGCAAAAACATAAAAGACATGAAACATATAGAAAACAAAAGTAAAATATCAACTATAATAACATTAAATGGGAATGGATTAAACAACTCAAAAGTCTGAGATTGTCAGACTGAACAACAACAAAAAGCAAGACCCAACTATATGCTCTTTACAGAGGATATACTTTAGATTAAAACACATACATAGGTAAAAGTAACAGAATGAAAAAGATACATTATGCAAATAGCACCTTAAGATACTGAGAAAAGAAGAGCAAACTAAGCTCAAGGTAAAAATAAGGAAGGAAATAATAAAGATTAGAACAAAACAGAGAATAGGAAAAAATAGAGATAACCAATGAACCCAAAAGTTGGTTCTTTGAAAAGTTGAACAAAAGTGACAAACCTTGAACTAAATGGACTCAAAGGGGTAAAATACTTGAAATACTAAAATCGGGAATGAAGTACGGGACATTACTACTAACCTACAAAAATAAAAATAAAAAGGATTATAAAGGAATACTATAAACAACTGTATGCCAACAAATTAAATAATTGTGATGCAATGAACAAATTCTTAGAAAGACACAAAGCTGACTAAAAAAGAAATAGATCTTAATAGCTTATAATAAATAAGGACTAAATATTATTTTTAATCCTCACCCAAGGATGTTTTTTAATTTAGAGAGAGGGAGGGAGAAAGAGAGAGAAAGAAACACTGATGTGAGAAACATCAATCGGTTGCTTCCCATCTGTGCCCCAACTGGGGATCGAATCTACTACCTAGGTATGTGCCTGGCAAAGAACTGAACCCACAGCCTTTTGATGTATGGGACAATAAATGCTCCACCCAACTTAGCCACCCAGCCATAGCAGGACTGATATTTTTTTAAAAAGATTTCATTTATTTACTTTTAGAGAGGGGAATGTGGGGAGAAAGAGAGGGAGAGAAACATCAACGTGTGGTTGCATCTTGAGCACCTCCTACTGGGGACTAGGCCTGCAACCCAGGCATGTGCCCTGACTGGGAATTGAACCGGTGACCCTTTAGTTCGCAGGCCAACACTCAATCCACTGAGCCACACCAGCCAGGGCTAGACTAATAATTTTTTAAAAACAACCCACCAAGAAAGGTCTAAGCCTAAATGGATCCACTGGTAAATTCCATAAAACGCCTAAACATAACTAATAACAATTTGTCATAAAATCTTCCATAAAAAGGAACAGGGAACATTTCCTAACTAGTTCTACCAGGCTAGTGTTAGTCTCACCCCAAAACCAGAAAAATATATCACAAGATAACAAAACCACAGACCTACATCTGATAAGAAATTTGCATCTAGGATTTCTATACATAAAGAATAGAACTTTTTCTGGATAGGATGTATAAATGGAAAATAAGCACATAAAGAGATGTTCAATATCATTAGTCACCAGGGAAATGAAAATCTACACTACAAATACCAACTTCACACCCACTAGAAACACCATAGTAATAATAAAAAAAGGACATTAACAAGTGTTGACAGGGATGTGAAGAAATCGGAACCTTCCTATTATGTTGGTGGAGACGTAAAATTTTACATCCACTTTGGAAAACAGCCTGGCATTCCTCAAAAGGTTAAATGTAGAATTACAGCATGACCCAGCAATTCAACTCCTTGGCATATATCCCCCAAAACTGAAAATATGATATATATCTACAGAAATACTTGTACACAGATGTTCATAGCAGCATTAGTAATAATAGGCAAAAGTGAAGAAAACCCAATTATCCATCAACGGATAGAGCCAAAAAAATCCTAATAAGGTGATACGCTAGGTGAGGAAAAAAAAACAAAAACTCAGCACGGGACAACAAGGTCCAGGTCCATGGTGGGTGGACCAAGGCTCCTTGTGCCTGTGGCCAGGAAGAGGATGCTGAATGAGGAAAGAACAGCCATGCCCCATTTTCTGGAGCAAGACTGTCCACATGGCTGACAGACACGTTGTGTATGACACACGTTGCTCAAATCACCTCTTTTTGCCAGGCTCTGGCACTGCACAAGAACCTGGGATGGCAGAGTCATTGCCTGGGACAGTCGCCTGAGGACATCGGGGAGAACTGCAGCGTGTTGTCCTGAGTTACGACTCTGTCCCTTCCCCACACGCTCCCTGTACAAAGGGCCGGAACAGGAAGAGCTCCCCATCTGGTGATGAGTAACAGCAAAAGGAAGAACAGGAGACGTTATGCAAAGATACTGCCTGTATTAAAAACCAAAAAGCGCAGCGAACAGACGGGAGAGACACATGTGAGCTGACAGATCCTGACAAAGGATGGAAGGAAAAAATAAAATCATCACAGAAATGAAAGTCACGTAAAAAAATCAGCACAAAGAAAAGTAGGCTTAACTGAAAATACAATCAGAGGCATCTAGGACTCATTAGAGAAAAAGGAACAAAATAAAAACCCCCAAAATATGGATTGGTATTAGTAAGAGAACAATCATAATGAAACAAAAATACAACTAAAATTATAGATGACGTCTTTAAAAATTAATGATAAAATAAAAAAGTATCTTTAAAAGAGAGAATTATGTCCACAGAAAGTATAAACTTTCAGTGAATACTTGTAGAAATTAATAAAAAATGAGAATCTGGTAGTGAATTTATAGAATAATAGCAAGAGAAAAGGAAATCCGGGCAGCCCTAATTCTCTGAGTTGTAATGAATAGTATCAGGAGGCAGCAGAATCATGTCTAAAAAATCCTCCGGGAAAGAAGGTTTGATGCAGTAATTGTCATACTCAGAAAAAACTGCTATATAGGTAGCAGTATATATTTCCCAACAAACAAGACCTCTGAGAATTGAACTCTCATGAGCATTTCTTTAAAAACAAAACAATAAATAAACGTCCATAAACCAACAGATGGACAAGGCAGCTGCGGTAAAAGAAAAAAGTGGGGAACGTCTAATCTGTGCAAATGCAGAGCTGTGTCTACATAACTGTGAGACTCAAGTTATAGAACAGAATGTAAATGACATCAATTATAACAACATGGGAATAACATGACTTGTATAGTTTGAGGGGCAGAAGGGAGTGGAGGAAGCCGGAGGTCACGCAATATATCAGACTTCCTTATATCTTGAGTCAACTGATAATGCTTGGAGCTTAAAAATCAAGGCACGTGGAAGAGGTATATTATTATTCTTTATTCGATGACTATTTATCGAACTCCACTCTTGCATGCAGGTACAAAGGATTCATGAGCGAGCAAAGTCAAGCTCTTCCTGCCCATGGGGGTGAAGACGGAAAATAAACAAATTCACTGGTAGCTGAAGCATGGAAACAACCAAAGTGTTCTTTGCTTGGTGGTTGGATAACGAAGGTGTGATATACGTATACACTGGAATACTACTCATCCACAAGAAAAGCTGAACAACTGCTGTTGGTGACACCATAAGGTGGATCTTGAGAGTGTCATGCTAAGTGAAATAAGTCAGAAAAAATTAAGAGCCATGTGATTTCTCTCATGTGTGGGATATAAAACTGAAAGCAACACATGAATACACACGACAAACAGACATAAACTCATAGGCACAGACAACAGTATGGTGGTTTCCAGAGGGAAGGGGTTGTGGGGATTGTAAAGGGTAAAGGGCGTTGGACATATGGTGACAGAAGATTTGACTTTGGGTGGTGGGCGCACAATGCAATACACAAACGATGAATCACAGACTTGTACACTTGAAACCAATACGATCGTATTAACCGCTGTCACCCTAATACATTTAATTTAAAAAAAAAAGAGTATAATCTCATAGTAATTTGTGGGAAGAAGGACAGAGGCTGGAGCGGCAGGGGGTTGCAGGGCAGGCCGGGAGCTATTTTATGGGGGCTGGCGGAGGAAGGCTTCTCTGAGCGGGTGACCTTTACGCGGGGAATGAACGATGAAGAGACCACGTAATGGAAGATCTGGGGAAATGGTGCTCGAGGCAGAGGCAAGGGCTTGGACGCACTAAGGGGATTCACACCCATGGCTGACAGAGCGGCCAAGCAGAGGGCGCCGCCGGCAGCGGGGTGGACAAGGCTGGGTTGCCCAGGGGCTTGCTCATTGCACGAGGAATCCGGGTTTCATGCTAAAGGCGATGGAAAGCCCCCGGAGACACACAGACAGGGGAGTGATCGGATTCGTACGTGTTAGAATACAAATGTCCTGCTGTGTCCCCATCGGAGGGAAGGCCAGCTTGGACACAGAAAGAGCTGCCCAGCGGAGACTGTACGGGTCGAAGGGAGAGGTGACAGTGTTTGGGATACAGTGAGAAGCCACCTTTAGGAGGGATCATAAAGATGGCAACGGCAGGACCTCCTGTCTACCTTTAAAATATACCCTATTGGGGGACTCATGGGGGTCTCCATGAGATGTAGGTGGGGGAGGACGGGAAGAGGCTTCTCAGTTGTTTGCCTCTGTATCTGGGTGCCTGGTGGTTCCTTTCACTGACAGGTCCAAGGCCGGAGCAGGGCAAGTCGGGCCAATCTGCCGATACCAAGACGGGGAGTAGGTGGCGGAAGGGAGAGGTGAAGAGCGGGTTGTGTATCTAAGGCTCCCACTCAGGGAAAAGGGTGCGAGAAGGGTAAACCTGCAAGGCATTAGCATATAGATGGTATTTAAAGCCCTGGAAAGGGAGAGATCATCTATGATGCAATTCCCAGTGAAGAGCTTCATACCCTGGCTCGGAACAGCCCACAGCACAAGCATCCAGAAGCCGGGCCTGGGGGTAGGGACTCGCTCAAGTCTCTTCGCCTCTCTCCGTCCCTGGCGGCTTACCTGGGAATAAGTGGCAAGTACCAGCACCCAAACTCTGCTCTCACAGCCGGCAGGGCCGTCTTATAATGACCTTATTTCAAAGAAGTCAGATGCTTTATTTCCTATGAAATGTTGCCTCTTTCCTTTAAAATCTTCAGAAGAATGCAAAAATTGACCAGGACAATTCTGTTTTCATCAAATCGCATAGTTGGCAGCGATCTCCACACCCAAGTAAACGTTTGAAACTCTAGAGCTAGTTGTGGGTTTCTTGAATATGCAACAAAGAAAAAGACTCAGGATACCGCCCTGACCAGAGAGATGATAATTTCTGTCGCCTTTCCTGGTGGCACGCCAAGTGTATGAAAATGGGATGTATCCTGTTTGGGGTACAACCTCATACCACACAGAATTCATCCACTTGGTAACATAAGCTCAGTCCTTCAGGAACTGCAGACAGAATGAACTTCTATCAGTTGGGAAAAGCTGCTTGGCGCGCCGGCCCATCCTGAGTCATTATTTTTGGTTGGAGGAGTAGCAAGAATTACAACTCTTGCTTAAGCAACTGACGCCTTTTGCATATTCATTACAACATATGCATTAAATGTTGTTTTAAAATGAGTCCACTCTAATTTCTTTAATAAAAAAAAACTGATTACTAGTTCTCATTATTGCCTAATGTGGTTGGCTAATTGCTTATTATACAATGAAAAACAGTCTTACTGATGGGATGTTAATAAGTAGCTTTCTCTGCAGTGTTGTGTGTGTGTGTGTGTGTGTGTGTGTGTGTGTGAAAAATTTTCCATTTTACAAGCCCATTTTCCAAGCACCTTCAAAAATTACCATCTCATACCTACCCCCATTTCTGATAACTACTTCAAATGGGGAAATATTGTCGCTTTTCGTTAAAGTACAGCTCCAGGCTATAAATACATGATACAAAAACAGCTAAAAATAATAATTCAAGCCATTAATTAATCATTTTAATAATTGGATGTGAAGGGACTATTTTGGAATTTCTTTGTACAGAATTAATATTTGAACTTGACTGTGTGACCCTCTACCCTTTTATTTTTTAGTAATATTTTAAAAAAGATTTTATTTATTTACTTGTAGAAAGAGGGGAATGGAGGGAGAAAGAGAGGGAGAGAAACATCCATGTGTAGTTACCTCTTGTGTGCCCCATACTGGGGACCTAGATTGCAACCCAGGCCTGTGCCCTGACTGGGAATCGAACCGGCGATGCTTTGGTTCTCAGGCTGGTGCTCAGTCCACTGAGCCACACCACCCAGCACCCTACCCTTTTATTTTTAATGTACAGAGTCATATCTACAAAATGGCCTGAAAATTCAGTTCCTCCTGTGCACACTCCTTGTGACCTACCCCTGGCTGAACCTGCACCACGCAGATCGCAGTGAGTTGTCATTCAACTCCTGGGACCGTTCTCACTCCTGTGAGGGCAACCCCTTCTCCAGCCACCTGCAGTGCCAGAGCTCATGTCCACATGCTCCCCAACCCTGTTCGCGCCCGTGCATGCTTAGGTGAAAGCCCCCCGCGCTTGGGCATCCGTTTTCTGCTAAACCCTCATCCTTATCACCTGGACAGATTTACCCTCCCGGAACCCCATGGCCCCTGAAATCCTCCCGCTGTGCTTTTCGAAATCATAACACTCTCTAAAATCTCTTTCCCCGAGTCCTCCTCTGGCTCTGTGCCCTAACTGCGGTCCCCGGCAGCTGCCCCCCGCAGCCTCCTCCTGGGCTGGCTGCTTCTCTCTCCAGTCCTGGTGACCTGGGTGTGCTGGCGGAACTGAGGCCTGACATTCCATTGCCACGTCCTTCCTCCCGGCCCCCTCGTATGATGCTCGCTGCCATCTGGCACATCACCCTCCCGGCCGTCCCTTCGCTGTCACCCTGGCCTGGCCTCCTTCATCCTCATGGATTCAAGTCCCTGGGTCTGGCCTGCACCCGCGCATCCTGAGGATGCAGACCGCTCACTTAGGACTGTGGTTTCTAGGGATTTCTCTCCTTGTTTTCAACAACTGTGTCCTGCCCACTGGAGCTGGTTAACCCATCTGGCATTTTTCCATCCTCCCCACACGCCATTGTCACTGTGAGTGCCTTCAGCTCTGTCGCAGCCTCCCGGTTTCTGGTTGGGAGGCACCGTGTAACCCCGTGTCTGAGTTCCCTGAGTTTACTGCTATTCCTCATCTTGTTGGACTCTCAGCAGCATTCGGCTCCTCCCCTCCCGATCCACGTTACTGGCTTCACTCGCTCTCAAGGCTTGAGTTTCCTTCAGCTACTCTGCCTGATGAAACACCACCTCTTACGTAGGAAATAAATGGTGGAATGTCTCAAAGATGACTTTAGGAACTCTGGTCGCTCTATTTTCTCTCCCTAGGACAACCCACCAGCACCCAGAGTTCTGCCAACTGTACACATGGGGCCCCACAATGCATACATCTCACCAAGACCTGCTCCTGAGCTCCAGATGGAAGCCTGCAATTGCTTACTTGCTATCTGCATCGTGGCCTCTCAAAGCCGCATTGAACCCAACATTTCCAAACACAAAATCCTGGTTTTCCCTCTCAAAGCTGGTCCTCCTTCAGCATTCTTACTCTTGGTTTTGAAAATAAGAAACGAGGACTCACTGCTGATACTTTGCTCATCCTTAATCCCCACACCCACTCAGTCACAGGGCCTGTCCATCAGCTCCACCCAACACGCACGGAAGGGGAGGGTTCCTGTCAACACTAGAGCAGGAGCTCCAGCTGTCTCTCCACGGGACTGCGGCAACCGTCTGCCAATCACGCCGGCCTGGCCTGAACTCGTTCTCAACGCCACTGTTGGCATAATCTTTTTGAAGTACAAATCTCACTGTGCCACATGTCCACCGGAAACACTCCCACAACTTCCCCTCCTCTGAGAATAAAGGCCCTTCTTACCTCTCTCCACTCATTTCCCATTCTGCTCATTCTCGACCTCGGCATTCCAGCCACACATTTTCTTTCTTTCTTTTTTTATGGGTAGGCGTTCTTGAACACACGCATTCCCTTCTACCTCTGGGCCGCTGGACCTGCTGTTCCTTTTGCCTGGAACGCCCCCTTCCCTCTTCACCAAGTTAACACCTATGCAACCCTTGGGCCCGACCTGAGCATCAGCTCTTCAGGGTGGGCTTCATTGACGGGCCCCGACTAAGCCACCCCGTGAGCTTAAATTCTCCATTTAGGCCTCATAGGACCAGGCTTTATTTTATAGCACTATCCAGATAGAGGTTCACATGGAATAATATGATTATTTGATTAATACCTTTCTCCCCCGCTAGACTGTAAGCTCCACAAGACCAGAGTCCCTTTCAGCTCCGGACAGCATCGGCAGCGCCCAGAACGACGCCTAACACTGCAGGTGTTCAACAGACGTCTGCCCCATCAGTGACTGTAGGAATGGTGCGTGGGGTCAGAAAAACGATACTGGGCAAATTCAAGCTCCCTGAAGAAGACACAGATGTGTGAAGAAACATCTTTACACAGTAGTAATATCAAGATATCAAGTCACCTGCTTTATGTGAAAAGTCAAAGCTCCTCCTTTCCCCATATTATCCTCAGAGGTCATAGCCTAAGACCATTGTTCATTGAGAGATATGGATACAATATTCCTTTGTACCTTTAACTCTTTCTTTTTGTTTGGTTTTACTGTGATAAGTGATAGCTGTGATAGGTCGAATTATGTTTCTCCAAAATTTACACATTGAAATCCTAACCCCTAATACCTGAGAATGTGACCTTATTTGGAAACAGGTTCATGGCAGATGTCATAAGTTAAGGTGAGGTCACTGGGTTGGGCTCTGCTCCAATGACTGGTGTCCTTACAAATAGAGGACATTTGAACACGGAAGCAAACATTCATACAGGACGAATGCCACATGGCCATGAAGGTAGACATCAGGGTGACATGTCTCCAAGCCAAGGAAGGCCAAAGATTGTCGGGGCGCCACCAGATGCTGGGGGAGAGGCCTGAGGAGATTCTGCCCCGCAGACTCAGAAGGAACAAACCCTGCCAATGCCTGGATTTTGGGCTCTCACCTCCAGAATTGTGAGAGAATAAATCTCATAAATCTCTGCTGTTCAAGCAACATGGAGCACTAATCTAAGTACCAGAAAGGATTTTGGCCTCAGTGCGTATTTTATTTGGAGGGAAGCAAACCACTCCGAGGTTCAGGAAACAGTCAATCTTTTAAGGTTCTCTGAAGAAAATTATTCTTGAATCAAAATCTTAAATATCCCTGCAAATTCATAAACAAATCAAATCATAACAAAACAATAGCAACCAAACGTTCTGAAAAACCTATTATTTTGAAGAAAAGGAATTTTAAATATAGTTCCATGAGCTTACTAATTACATGGTTGTACAAGTTCCAACTTGTCTAAAAATATGGACATAATTTAGATTTCAGTATTAATACACATTATGCATTTTATATTGATTAAAACCTAAGGATTGCTCATCTGAAAACTAAGTTCTTTGACAACAGCTTGCTTCATGTATTTATTCAGGAAATATTAGATGGCAGCACATGAAGTTGGCACTGCACGCACCCTGAATATTCAGATGAAGGCGTTGCTTCGAATGACATGATCCCACTGTCCCAATTGGCCTAAAAAATATAATATGGATGTAACTTAGATTTCAGTGTTAATTTATACCATTATATATTATTTTCTTGGTAACACCCTAAGGATTGCTTACATGAAAACCAGAGATGGTTGGCACCTACATAGTTACTATACAACCAGGTAGTAGGCACCTGGGAGGGCAGAGGAAAGAGAGAGACTAACACGGGTGGGTGGAGCAATGGTTAGGATACAAAGGAAAAGTTATATAAACAGACAGAATATAAATGGAGTGCTTTGACTGCAAGAGATGCTTTCCAAATGTTGGGCTAGAGCCTCTCGCTTTGCACTTGCATCGTCTTGATCTTGCAAATACATTTGAACCTAGGAAAGACATTAGAGCTCCCTGAATCCAAACTCTTTATTTTTTTTTAATTCTCTAATTTCCTATTATAATGTATTTTCATTTTAGATTCACTCTCCTGGCAAAGCTGATGTCCATACTCTCCCAGTGGACAAACACTGATACAACATCAACTTCCTGGCCCCAGCTAGAGGCTGGAATTCACAGTCACCCCAAGCTGGATGGAGATTCTACGAGGCACATACATACAAGGCCGTATCCATGGTGAAGATTCTAAAGGTCCCCTTTCCCTTGGGATTTAATCTCAAGCCTGGCCTGCTTCTGAGCAAAATGCAGAAGGATTTGTTCTTGTGGAAGCTCTTCCCCTTCAAAGCCGTTCACTAGGCATGGAACTGCAGATGCCGGAAGGGCTGCCATTGCTGCCGTGCAGAGACAAACAGCTCCACTGTCACCAAGGAGTCGCCCTCCTCGGCAATCCCCACCCCCTGCTGCAGCACCATGGGACCTGCGGCGCCCCCCATGGCCTCTGCAGGATGTGCGGCAAGTGCGGGCTCTTCCTCGTCAGGATGAACAAGCGGAGCCCAGAGCAGCTGAGCAACTTGCATGTTTTATCACGAGCAAAAGTGACAGATCTTCTACGCAGCACCCAGTTTTCTCTTGAAGGCAGTCTACTAGTAATAATTAGATTTCATTAAGGAGACTAATTTCTAGCAGTTATGAAGATAAGCCAAGAGGCTCCTCTAGTATTCATAATTATCCAAAGAAAGATAATATCAGCACTATCATATGGAGATATAAAACTGCATATTTTATATTATTTTCACCTTGATATCTTGTTGGAAGAAATGACTAAGTCAGCAGCTTAGTCGCTGAGGCTGAGGGGTCCTTGCTGTAGTGCATGTCCTATAGCCACTGAGGGAGCAGTGGGGACAGAGTTTGCCCCCAGAAAGTGATACTGAGTGACTTCTCTAGGCCTCTGTTTCTTCATTTTAAAGCTAGAGAAAAAAATATCTTCTTTTACAGAATCTGGGAGATTAAAGATGCTCATTAAATGGCATTTCCTCCTCTGGACCGTCTTTCACACTCAAAGACAAAAAATAAAAACACGTATCCTGGGATGCATGCTGTAAAGCCTTATTATTTAGCGGATCCCACTTCTTATGCTTTTAGTCCATGTGTTAGACTTAGGAATCCTATCTGTGTGTGGGAAGAAGTGCACAGCGAAGCATCGGGCGGGTGTCCACAGCACGTGGTGGCAGGGATCTATCTCAAGGGCAGCTAAGGCAGACAGACCGAACCGTTTGCTCCCCACAGCAGCAAGGAAAGTATGTTCATGCATTCATTCATTCACTCATTCATTCATATATTCATGCAGTTTTGATCCTGGATAGCATTCAATAATTTAAACTAAAACCTGCAATTACTCTTAAATACCAGCAGATAAGAAACTTCATTTCCAAAGTAAACTGTACGTGGATTTTCAGAGGCTAAATGTGGATTTGCACAGGTTTAAACACTGACTTAAGAAGTATTTTTATACTATTTAAACTTTTTTCTGCCCTGGCTGGTGTGGCTCAGTGGACTGAGCGCTGGCCTGTGAACCAAAGGGTCGCTGGTTTGATTCCCAGTCAGGGCACATGCTTGGGTTGGGAGCCAGGTCCCCAGTAGGGGGCACGTGAGAGGCAACTACACGTTGATGTTTCTCTCCCTCTCTCTCCCTCCCCCCTCCTCTCTCTAAAAATAAATAAGTAAAAAAAGAAATCTTTAAAAAAACCTTTTTTCCTAAACATGTTAATTTTTAAATAATTTCCGTAGCTTTTTAAAATTATGCACGGATATAGTAATCAATTGTATATAGCAAGGCAGCTGTTGCAATTCTCCCAGGATGCCTTGCAAATGATTTCCGTGTTCATTTTTGAACAGTGAGCACTGATGTCAAGCGAGGAAAGGCAATTTTGTAGGCTGACACTTGGCTCCTCTGGAAATTCCCGTGTCGCCTCTGTGCCTGTCATTCAGGGCAGCCTCGAGATTAGCTGTCTGTATTCTGCCTCATCTCCTGGCACTTTCATTTACAAATATTTGATGATAAATAACTGCACATGCCAAAAGGCCCCTTGAAAACCATCCACAAGAATTATATAAGGTATGTAGAAAACGACTTTGTCACCTAAGGAAATAGGAAAAATAACTACACCTAAGCTCCCTCTGTGGTCTCACATGGCGTCGCGGGGGGATCTGTAAGGGGATAAATTATGTTTTGAGGACCCCTCAAATTTCTCAAAAGCACAGTGTGATGCTTTTCTGTTCATTTCAAAAAATTCCCGTGTAGGAAAACCAGTTGGAAAAGAGTGCGTTTTTTGGTGAACTTCAGATCCGTCAGAAGAAGACAGCAAGTTGTCAAGCAGCCTCACAGACTTTTCAAAATCTTGTTCTCTGCTACAACATTCCCTGCTCTGCCAACACGTCTCCTGCCTACTTTCTATTAAGCACATCATCGTCTGAGTCTCCATTTTCAAAGAATGCTGTAGAAGTTCAAACACAGGCCTTGGAATCAGAAAACATGGCTTTATTCAGTCCTTTTGCAGTTGTTTGAGTACCTGTCTTCCTATACTTGGGGGCTCCTATCAAAGACAAGACTTGAAATAATAAAGTTACATTAATCATTGTATAAACCACAAACTGTGAACATATAAGGGATTATTACTTGCTTTCACCCTTCTGCCCATGGAGAGAAACATTTTCGCCTACTCTCGGTTTCTCCTTTATTTCTATATCCACATTCATAAACATACAGCCAACGAGAAAATTACCATTGCTCTAAATCACGTGTGATAGTCACAGAGTGCTTATTAATTTTCATCAAAATCTTCCATTCACTCCTATTTCTTTTCACTCTGAGCCCCTTCCTTCAATCCTTCAGTGCCCACAAATGCCCCAAGGACGGGCCCGGGGGGGGGGTGTGCTGAGCACCACCAACAGAGCCAGCCCCAGCAGGACACAGGGCAACCTGGGAGCGCGGCGGCAGCCGTAAGCTTACTTTTTTCACTGAATTTTTAATGCACTCGTATCTGGAGGCTGCAGCCTTTTTGAAACGGTTGCATTATTTACAAGAGCAAAAATGGTTGCATGCTAATTTCATAACAGGAAAGGAATAATATTGGTAATTCTCCTGCTGGTCTTTTTAAAGCTATTCTTGTGAATGCCTTCTGTTTTGGTTATAAAAGGCGCTCCAACCCACCAACATACAAAGGGTTAAGAAATCTAATTGAATGCCTGATTTGTAATAGGTTGTTAAAGGACACTAAAAATGAGTGGGAGGTGTATCTTTAGGTTTTTGCAATATGTAACTGGAATCTTCTACAAATTTCTCCTTCCCACTTATGGGATATTATGAGCGAGAAACTATGGGTCAGTAAGGGAATTCTTACAAGTGTTACAAAGGAAAAAAACATGTAATACCTCTGTAGATTTCATAATACGTTTGTCCCTTTGGGGAACACTTGCAAGCCAAAGCTTAATTCTCCCATCAGGAGACCTGGTCCCCGCCTCACTTTCCCTGTGGCCTCATCACGACCGAAGCAGGACCTCTAACTTGTCAATGGCTAGTGGGCTGATGGTCTCTTCTGTCTCCACGTTTTAGTTCCACATTAACCATCTCAGCTTTTCTAGCTTGGCACTAAGATCAAATAATTATTCTAGGATACAAACCATGAGAAGCCATTGTCTATGTGTCTTGCTTTTAATTCTACTAACCCTAAAACATTCTCTGAGTGTCGCAGGTACATGAAGAGCATATAGCACGAGGACAGTAAACTGTGTATAAACATTTATTTCTTCAACAAATAATCTATCTTCTCTTCCAAACTGTGGCTCACATAGTAGAAAAACAGCACACACAGCATAGCGCCACCTGTCTGTGTTCTGAAAGCACTGGATAAAGGGGTAAACAAACATGTTCAGGGGCCTAGTGATCAAAAGGTGAGAATATAGTTCTGAGAACTAAATATGTAGGTGAGTTTTGGGATAGGATGGGGATTTGATGCTGAAGCATGACTCAGGTGAAAGTATTTCTGTGGTTCTTATTACCTTCATATTTCTTTAAAATATCTAATCTCATCAAATGGCAGGAAGTTCTCAGAAAGAGTAAATTGGACCAAAGGAAGAATAAACCAGAGGGGATCAGGTAGGAAGAAAAAGACAAACGCATATGTATAAATAAGCTCTATAGTAGAGATGGGATCAGATCCACAATAATTTGAAAGATACATCATGATGAAAATGTATTATTTAAAACTCTGAATACAAAGGGATGCACTAACAGAAAATTGTAGAAGGTAAATAAAATGTCAATGTATATTACTGCTGTGAGAAAAAGACTGGTTGTATTCACACATTTATATGCATATGTGTCTTCATTCCTACCGCCACTTCACTTTAAGTTGTAAAAGCCCTTACAATGCAAATATTAAACCGTGAGGGAGAACATATTAGGCCGCTATGAATGATTAATGCCTCGGTGTGGATTAG
Organism: Pteronotus mesoamericanus; assembly: GCF_021234165.1. Taxonomy (NCBI): domain Eukaryota; kingdom Metazoa; phylum Chordata; class Mammalia; order Chiroptera; family Mormoopidae; genus Pteronotus; species Pteronotus mesoamericanus. The sequence continues at coordinate 78,542,556 of NW_026555329.1, read as the reverse complement.
GTGATCCGGCACTTACAAAGACCCAGGAAAACTGATGGAATTCACTGCAGTTGGCTGGGGGCGGGGGGATGAGGGCAGAGGCTGTGCCCAGGCCAGGGGCCAGGGGGAGGGTGGCCTAGAGGCAGGGGTGACGGGAAGCGAGCCCCCGGGATCCCCCTGTTCAGGGCCGTTCCTTACCGATGCCATTGATGAGGGAGGAGAGGGCCTCTTTGGGAATTTACAATGGTAAACCTTCAAACATCTGCCATTCTAAATTATTCTCTACGTGACCATCTTTCGTTTCCAGATGAACTGTACAATGACCCTATTTTCTCTTTATGTTAGACATTCCCATTCCAATTTTTAAAAATTTTATGCTGTCCTGAAAGAGACACATGAAGGCTTATGTGTTCTAAATACAATGATTTTTGGACCTAAAGAAGGTAAGTTTTTTCTTTTTCCTCCTCCATAAATTCCCAAAAGTGCAGAAAGCAAATTTGTATTTGGGTTTGACGCGTTATATTCTAACATACACCAACAACTCATGCGTACTCATTATAATGTAATGCTTAATAGTGTAGAATTACTCTTAACCTAGGAATTTTACAATGTGAAGGAATCAAATACAAAAGTCAGAATACCTGTCCCTTTTTTAAAAGGACATGTATTTTTATCAAGGAATGAACTTTCAAACAGAAAAAAAAAGAACGAAGTATTTTTAGAAAGAGAAAGGGATATTATTATAAACATCTATAAAAAGAGAAAACAGCTAGATTAGAAACAAAATGTCATGAAGATGACTCATTCAAGAAATAAGAAAGAAAGATGATTTTAGCAGAGGGAAATAACAAGAAAAAAGGTGAAAATCCCACTGCTTAAACCATCGTATTTAAAGAAAAAGCAGTAATTAAGGATAAGTCTGTTCTACCTTGTAAGACATTTTTCAAGCTTTTAGTACCCTATGTCATTCCCTCTTCAATTTAAAGTAGCAATAAGCAATACACAAGTTTCTTTCAATAAGCAATAATTTGAAATACCATCCAGGGTTTTCTTTCCCATTTTACAGCATTCTCGAACATCTCAGCAGTCAAGTGAAAATTGAGGGTCTCAAAGACCGTAACTGACTTTTAAAGAGAGTATTAATCTACACGCAGCCACCACGAGAATATACTTTATCTCAGCACGGAGTTCCTTGCTGAGGAACAGGCCAGGATTTAACAAGCTGTGAAACATCTGAAGTTTCCTCTCTTTTTGTCCTTCCTGTTCATTTTGCTCATCTTCGACCTTTCTGCTTTCTGTCCCTTTCCTCTTCCTACAACAAGAAGCCAGCCATTTGCAGGCGACTGGAACATCCTCATTGTCATACATAGCGATCCAGGGCTCTGCCTTCACAGAATGGCAGAGCTGTCACATTGGAATGACCCTTTGGGGTCACCTGTCTTAAATCACTTCCCACACAGAATTCCTTCCGCATAGTCCGGGGCGGTGACTGGAACATTTCCAGTACTTTTCAATACATGTTAATACTTTTACTAGGAAACATTTTCCAGGGATAACAACTCTAATCGTTCCTCTATTGAGTCAAGGCCTACTTCCCTGCTGTGTCTGGGCACAGAGCTTGGCTTTGCACGTGGAACAAGACCAAATAAATCTACTCCTTCATCTTTATGTCAGCGCTTCAAAACCCTGAAAACAGATTCACGTTCCCCTAGGTTTTCACTTCCCAAAGTAATCATTCACTTAACGTTACCTCTGGATGCTAGTCGATAACGCCTTAACTACAGGACCCAGGCACTGGTAACGGGTATAATACCAAGAATACGCTGTGATAGAGCTGTGTACAGAGGACTGAGGTCCCTTTGATTCGAACGCTCTCTTCTGCCGATCCCGCCTGGGCTTACAATGGCTTTCAGAGCTGCTGTGCCATGCGGTCATATCAATGCCTTTCAAACCTATCCAGGATCCCGGGCTCAGAGAAGTCACGGGGCTCTTTTTGGAATATAGTGAAATTCTGAGTAGCATTCATTCCATCTTTTAAATCCGGATCAATTGTACTGGCGGAAAAGATGTTCCTATTAAATGCATGTAGCCCTCCGTATCTCCCAAGGGCAGAGTTACTTTCAGCGAACTATGGTTCAGTGTTGCTCCAGGAATACTTGTTCCCCTTTCTCATCTTTTCATCGGGGTAAGAACAGGTTACTGACAAAATAAAATTGTGGAAAAATTAAATTAACTACCTGCTCACCCCTTTGAGATGCTATGGAAAGATCGCCGTCACTAACTTTTAGTGGCAACACCCCTGGCATGGCTTTTGGAAGGAGCGAGTTCCACGGGAATGAGGTCTGAGAAGCCTGGCCTTAGACCATTCCGCGTTCCGCCAGCCGGTGGCAGGGCCAGCGCCGAGGGTGGAGGAAGCCCTGCGCTGCAGCCTGGACAGGGAGTGAAATTCTGTTATAGACCGACGTGGTAGCCTTTGGAAAATCACTTAACTTCTTTGGCTTCCATGTGCTGTCAAGAAAGGAAATCAGTTTCAATGATTTTTAAGGCACATTTCTATCTGAGTTTACTTGGGTTGCTGTAACAAAACACTAAACCCTGTTGGCTTCAACATTGAATTCTCACAGTCTGGAGGCTGGGGAGTTCAGGGTCAGGGCGCCATGTAACTTGGTTCCTGGTGAGAGCTTTTTGCCTGGCTTGCCGACTTTGCAGACAGCCACCTTGCCTCACGTGGCGGAGAGAGAGGAAAAGGGGCTCTTTGTCTTATAAGGACACTAATCCAATCAGATCAGGGTCCGCCCTTAGGACCTCAAGTAATCATAATTACCTTTACAAAGGTCTTGTCACCTCAATACAGTCACGTTGGCACCTGGCGTTTCAACACCTGAATCTGGAGGAATACAAACTTTGAGTTCATGACCATTTCCATCATAAAATTCCATCGTTTGAATGCTCACAGGTTTTGTTTTTAAAAACTTAAACCATGTTAAGTCGTGTCTGTCCCACTTTATATAATATATTGAGCCAAAAAGCAAAATGTTTATTCTTTTCCATGGAATTTCTTATTTGTCTGTAATTAAGTTTGTAACCGAGTCCCTGCTCTCCGTCCGACACTGTTCTAAGTTTAGGAAATTATTAATAAGCAGAAAAGTGACAAAAACTCACTCCCACAGGGAGTCTGCACTCTACTGGGGAGGCAGGCCATGAATAATCCTAAAAAATAGGACATTCTAGATATTATTAAAAGTTAAGGCACGAAAGGAAAGCAGGAAAGGGAGTTATTAAACATTGTGATGGGAAAGCTGAAACTTTAGGTGGCAGAGGAAGTAGGAGAAGCAGCCATGTGGATGCCTGAGAGGAGAACAGTGTGAGCAGAAGGAAGGACAAGTGTCCAAGGGCCTGAGGGAGGACCGCAGCTGACTGTCCTGAGGACGGGACGCCAACACAGCCGCGCCGAGTCCCTGAGGTCAGGGTAGGCGGGGACGAGGTTCACGAGGTTAGGGGAACCAAGGCACGCAGATTTTGGCTGATCACAGAAATGCCTTGTTTTTACTGTGTATCGCGAGAAGCTATTAGGGCGTTTAGATTGAAGGAGGGACAGGATCTGACTCATGGTCTAGTAAGATCACTGTGGCGGGGGCATGGAGAACAGTTTGGAGGAAGCCAGGGAGAAGGAGGGGGACAGTGAAAAGCCACTGCCACAGTTGAGGTGGTAAAATGAGGGTTTGAACTCAGGTCCAATTTTTCAAATAGTTTAAAGATAGAGACAGCAGAATTAGTTGTTGTTTCAAACTCTGTATTTCTGACTAGACCTAGCACATTTATCTTTAATTTCAATGATTTTTTTTTCTAACTTGCTAGCTCTCCAGTGTGTGTTTTTAGGATCCATAACGAACATGACTTCTATCCTCATTTAAGTCTTCCTACAAAATCTCAGACGGGCTCAGATCATGAAGAGACTTCCGCCCCAGCACAAATTACCGTTCTTTCAAAAGGCTAATCATTCAATAGCTTTTCAGCAATGACTGCACATAAATCAATCCAACTGAGTTCCATTTGGTTTCCTTCAGTTTAGTTTGTTAACCCTAAACATCTCTCATGGGTACCAGGTCTTGTGCTAGGCATAGGAGTGGTGCGGGGCTTAACCTGTAACTCTCCTAAAGAAATGCTGAAAATCTGGTAGGAGTTGGGAACAATCACCAAGGTGGTGGGATGTGGTCTGCAGTAAAGGCATTTCAGGAGAATGAGCGTGAGAGACCACAAGTCTCAGGGACACAGATACAGCACTGGTGCTGCAGTTGGAGTCTGGTGCGAAAGTCCCGGCTGACGTGCTAAGGACCAGCTCTATTTTGTGTGCAGACTGAGGACCACCGGGGGCCGTAGGCTGTGCAATGGCCTGGTGCTGTCTGTGATGCAGAACGCATCTCCAGAGGCAGGAGAAGGAGTAGTTTGAAAGGCTAGAGGCCAGCTAGGTCGCTGTCATTTCTGTTCAGATAAGAGGGAGGCAACAACAGAGATCAAAGAGGGGGCTGGTGTCAGAGGGGCCTTGAAGCAAAGCCGACGGGTTCACTGGCCGCATCGGATATGAGGAATTAGGCTAAAGTAGGAGTCAACTCAGATACCTGGAGCTGTGCGACTCCATCAATTGAGAAAGAGGAGACAAAAGGGGAACCTTGCTTTGCTTTGAGAAAAAGTCATGTGTTTAGGGACACCCAGGCTAGAGTCCCATGCTATTAAATCCCAGTCCTAATCATGAGGTTGTATTTCTCTCCTGAATCTTACATTTCAAGGTCATTGGTACTTTCAAATATTATTAGTAGCAGTAACCACAATACATTTTAAAACCATAAAATAATGTATACACATTGACCTGGTTTCTCTCACTCCTGAGGATTTATCTAAAAATGTAACCTTATGCTTTCTAAGTTTCAGCTCAGAGGCCTCTCACTGAATTTTTCATCATTTTGAAAAAGTGAAAGTAACCTAAAATGACCTATGATGGGGGAATTATAGATTAATTAGATTATTAGATTACAACCCAAACAAACTGTAATTATCCCATGAGAAATATTATGTAGGACTATATTTCACCATAAAAAACTACTGATATAATCTAAGAAAATACTGGAAGAAAGAACATAATATACAGGGCCCACCACACATAATACCCCTTTTTAATTACAAAATCTTGTATTACAAAATCATAAGCATGTAATTCTGTAACATAACAATATCACACTCAAGAACACCATATATATTTCAGGCGAAATGTTCAAATTGCTGTCCACCTTGTTCAAGACATTCACATACCCTACCAAACACACTCAAGCAAGCCTTACTTCTGCTGGACCCTGTATATCTAAATCACACATCTATGCCAGTCCTAAGGAATTGTATAGTAAAGATTATAGAAGATCTTAGGCACATTAAAAATGGGTGAAAATGGCATCTGGCCTGCAGCTTAGGCAAGACAACTTCAAATCCTCCCTAAAATACCTATAAAGACACAAATGAAAGTGAAAACTAAAGGACAGCCCTGGAAAGGAGAAATGATACCATATATATATACAGGGTGGGGAAAAAGTAGGTTTACAGTTGTTCATATGGAAAATAATACAATAATTCATACATGATAATACAAGAATAAATTCTGTGTTTCATGCACTCACAACGGTAGGCCTACTTTTGCCTCACCTTGAATATATAAAATGTCAGCATGTACACGGAATTTCTAGTAGCGCTATGCCCACATGGCCTCAGTGTGGATGCCAACTAGAAACAAAGCAAACTCGGTGGCCTAAAAAATAGAAAGGGACCCTGTTCTTTTAACTATGGCCTCCTTACCTTGGTAATGTCCTCTCTGAATCAACCAAAATGTGCTCGTTCAGCTCCTACTGGATGAGAGTTCTTTTTCAACTATATGTTGCTATTAGCTTTATTTCTGTGACTTTTTTTCACTTTATTTATGGCATCTTTTCATGAACAGAATTTCTTAACTTTTTCCTTCTGATTTGTGCTGCTTTTGTGTCTAAAAATATGTTCTATCGCAGGCTATTATTTTCCTATATTACTTCTGAAAGCTTTACAGTTTCACCTTTTACATTTAGTTCTGTGATCAACTGGAAATTGCTTTTTGTATATGGTGTGCTGTAGAAGTATGATTTCAGTCTTTAATATGCATATGTAATAATCCCAGCTTCATTCATTAAAAATACAGTATTTTTACCATAGCTGTTCTCTTTCTTACTGCCTTGTCAAAACTCTTGCATCCATAAATGCGTATGTTGATTTTTGAGTTCTCTATTCAATTCCATTGACTTATTACTTCATTCTTATCCCAAAATTACACTTTCCATATAACTTTTTCTTTGTAACCAGTCTTTATAGACAATAGAGCAAGTCCTTCACTTACTTCTTTCAGAAGGTTTTGGCTGCTCTTGGCTCTTTGCTTTTCCATATACACTTTTGGATTAGCTTATCTAATTTTTACCAAAGAAAAGCCTGCTGGAATTCAAACTTCTATTTCATTAACTCTATAGATCAACTTGGCAGGAGTAACATCACTAAAAATACTCAGTTTTCCAATCCATGAACATGTTACATCTCTCCATTCATTTAGAGCTAAGTCTCTCATTAAATTTTATAGTATTTCCTCTGGAGTACTAAACACATCCATTATGTTAGGCAGAATTACTTGATATTTTTGATAGTATTTTTTAAAAATTCCATTTTCTCTTTGTTGTTTGTATTACTTATCTTTCAAAATCTGTTCTGAGACAGGAAATCAAAGAATGTGGAAAGTACAGAGAGCTATGGAGCATACATATAAACAGGAACAGCGCTGCTTTTTATTACCTTAAATGCATATTTTAATTCTATAATGACATTTTTAGTTTCTTTGGCGTCTTTGTTTATCAAAGCCACCAGGCAGGAAAATGATGGGTGCCTCATTGGTAGAGTGTATACTGTAGACTGTGGACTGTCAGAGGCCTTCTGTGATCGTCCTGTGACCCAGCCATGGAAGGAGGGCAGCAGGCAAGCTCCTCAAGGTGTGGCAGAGCCAAGGGAGGTGGCTATGAATTGGGAATTGAGCTAAAAATTAGGCCCATTAACTTGACCTCAATAAGGACCTGACGCATGCCCAAAAGAACAGTTATATACAATGTCTCTCCCATACATGCTGATGATCAAGAAATCCTTCAGGATTTCCTCTTCGTTAAGGAAAAATGGAGAAAAGCCAATGGCAAACCAAAATATTAAGTCGACATTTCTTGACTGTTTCCTGAGTGATTTACAGGTCCTAGGACATTAAATCATCTCACCCACCCTAGAAATTACTTATGATTATTATCTCTAGTTTGTAGTTGAGGAAGCCACATCCCAGAGAGATTTTAATTAATGTGGCCAAGCTGGGATTCACACCGGACAGTGTGTTCCAGGACACTCTCTGAGCTTCTACATCCCCATGCCTCTCTGCTCAAAGAGAAACAGGCTGCACAACAAAAGAAGGAGAACACCAACCTAAAGGAACACTTCCAGATCAGTTCAGGAACCAGCGGGCAGGAGGACAAGACCCCATGAAAGGGAAGCAGAGGGTTTGAAAGCGAGAGAGCAGGACGAGGTGGACAGAGGGAGGGTGGGATGAAGAGCAACAGGGATTTCAGAGAAATAAAAATTTTTTTACAGAATTAAAATATGCATCGGAGGTGACAAATAGCAGGACTGAAAGTTTATATTTTTGCTTTGCAACTTTTTATATTTTCCAAATTCTCTATAACACACATATGTTACTCTTATAATCAGAAAACATTAAAATGTTAAACATCTCCAACAACCTTTCCCCCAGTAATTCCACTTCTCTGAATATATTCTAAGGGAATAATCCAAAGATTTATTCATATGGATATAAGCAATTTATTTCTGAAGATGAAAGTTGGAAAAATTCTAACTACCCCAAAATACAGGAATATTTAATACGTTGAGGTCTATTTATATGACAAAATGTTTTATTTATATCAAAACATATCTTTCCAAAGAATATTTACTGGCACAAAGAGGTGACTGCCATAACATTAAATAAAAGAGCAGGGTGAAAAGCGTCACATCTTAAGTGTGATGACACTAAGTTACAGCGTGTGTCAGTGTGTGTGCTGTGTGTGTGTATGCACCTATTTAAAAGGTCACCTTGAATGTACAGTTTTTTCCCCATCTATCAAATGATTTACACAGATCATATACATTCAAGTCCTCAAAAACCATGTAAAAATGATAATGATTTCTTTTATTACAAAGATTATAATTGCCTCTTTTATTCCTGTTATCATTGCTTCAAAAGTTTTCCTGCAACAATATATAGGTTTTCAGATATCTTTCTGTTTATTTCTCATGCTCTCTACATGTTTATATCTACCTCTGAGTCCCAAGATTTATTTCTAAATCACTTTCCAGCTACTTCTTGAAACAAGAGTGTCTTACTTCCACTAGCGCTTTTCTTTCCGCGTGGCTGCCGTGTCTTTGGCAGCATTGTGGTTTGCGGCTATAATCCATTCCCTCTTCCCCTGCTCCAAACATGCCAATGCAAAGCCATCGCCACCTGGGTGGCATGTCTCCCACTGAAGCCTCTTCTCTTCATCTTCCTGAGAGGCTCTGGGTTGTGTTACAGGAGCCCAACACTCTGGTAACTTCACTCCATTTGGGGGCCTGTTATTCCCCAAGGATTCTGCTTGGTTTTCCAAATCATAACCCTCAGAGAGAAACAAAGATGAATGCTCTACCTCTGTCTCCCGTTCCTTCCGAATTTCACGACACCAAAGAGACAGCCCAGCTTCCTCTTCCTCCCTCTCCTCCTTCTTCCTCTCTCTTTTCTAAAATAAGTTCTTTCCATGGGAACAAGTGGGTTGTTTAGAGTGAATTTCCTTCCTTCCTTCCTGACTTACTTCTTTTCACCATTCATTCATTCGCACGCTCAAACATTTATTAAACACTTAACTTAAACCAGAAAATGAGTCAGGCTCAGAAGGAATTAAAAATGAGCAGATCTGTCACAGAAGTCCCAGAGCCTGAGTTGTCCACTGCTTATTGATGCATATAGGCAAATCTCGTTACATACATGCTGTGAAAGGATATAAAGCGACAAACATTGAACTCTCCTTGGAGAGGGCAGAGAAAACTTCACAACACCGCTAACACTGACCCATGGCTTGAGGAAGTTCATCACAAGGACAACTCATGGAGGGTCGTGTGCTCTACACAGAAGAAACAGCTAACGTTATACTCAACAGGCAAAAACTAAAAGCATTCGCCTTAAGATCAGGAACAAGACGAGGGTGTCTGCTTTCACCACTCTTATTCAACACACTACTGGAAGTTCTAGTCATGGCAATCAGACAAGAAAAAGAAATAAAAGGCATCTAAATTGGAAAGGAGGAAGTAAAGGTGTCCTTATTTGTAGACAATATGATAGTGTACATAGAAGACCCTATAGTTTCCACCAAAAAATTAGTCGACATAGTAAGTGAATTCAGCAAAATAGCAGGATACAAAGTAAATATTCAGAAATCAATGGCATTGTTGTACACCAGCAATGAAATATCAGAAAGAGAAACAAGGAAAAACCCCATTTACTATAGCAACAAGAAAAATGAAATACCTAGGGATAAATTTAACCAAGGAGGTAAAAGACCTGTACTCCAAATACTATAGAGCAGTGAAGAAAGAAATTAAGGAAGGTACAAATAAATGGAAGCATACACGTTCATGGATTAGAAGAATTAACATCATTAAGATGTCCATCCTACCCAAAACAATCTATAGATTCAATGCAATTCCTATTAAAACACCAATGGCATACTTCACAGATCTAGAACTAATATTTCAAAAATTTATATGGAACCAAAAAGACCCCCGGTAGCCTCAGCAATTTTCAGAAAGAAGAACAAAGTTGGAGGGACCACAGTACCTGATATTAAACTATACTACAAGGCCACTGTAATCAGAACAATCTGGTACTGGCATAAGAACACAGATCAATGGAACAGAATAGGGAGCCCAGAAATAACCCCAAGCCTCTACAGTCAAGTAATATTTGACCAAGGACTCATGAGCGTACAATGGAGTGAAGACAGTCTCTTCGATAAATGGTGTTGGGAGAACTGGACTGGTACATGCAAAAAAATGAAACTAGACCATGAGCTTACACCATACACCAGAATAAACTCAAAATGAATAGAAGACTTAAATATAAGTTGTGACACCATAAAAGTCCTGGAGGAAAACATAGTCAGTAAAATGTTAAATATCCCACACAGCAATATTTTTTGCCAATGTATCTCCCAGGGCAAGGGGAATAAGGGGAAAAATACACAAATGGGACTACATCAAACAAAACAGCTTCTGCATGGCTAAGGAAACTGTCATCAAAATGGAAGGGAAACTGAGTGTATGGGAGAAAATGTTTGCCAATGATACATCAGACTAGGGTTTGATCTCCAAAATATATAAGGAGCTCATATGACTCAATGCCAGGAAGACAAACAACCCAGTTAAAAATTGGACAAAGGATCTGAATAGACACTTCTTCAAGGAGGACATACAGAGGGACCAGAGACATATGAAAGGATGCTCAGCATCACTAGCCATCAGAGTGATGCAAATTAAAACCACAATGAGATATCACCTCACTCCTGTTAGAAGGGCCATCATTAACAAATCAACAAACAGCAAGTGTTGGTGAGGATGTGGAGAAAAGGGAACCCCAGTGCACTATTGGTGGAAATGCAGACTGGTGCTGCCACTGTGGAAAATAGTATGAAATTTCCTCAAAAAACTGAAAGTGTAACTTCCTTTTGACCCAGCGATTCTGCTGCAGGGAATATACCCTCAAAATCCTGAATCACCAATTCAAAAGAACCTGTGCACCCCACCCCCATGTTCATAGTGTCACTATTTACAACAGCCAAGTGCTGGAAACAGCCTAAGTGTCTATCAGTAACTGAGTGGATCAAAAAATGTGGTACATATATACAATGGAATACTACACAGCAGAAAGAAAGAACAACTACTTTTTGCGACGGCATGGATGGAACTGGAGAAAATTATGCTGAGTGAAATAAGCCAGCCAGTAAAAGACAAATACCATTTGATCTCACCTATGAGAGGAATCTAATGAACAAAATTAACTAGCAAACAAAATAGCTAAGCATTTCTTAAATTTTTCTGAAGTCCAGAATATGTAAGCAAAAATGCTAATGCAAGTCAAACAATGTTCTTTATGGATATGCTATGGTGTTGAAAACTTTTACTTATTCATGACCTCTGCACCTGGAAACATGAATAGTGATCATTACCAGGCACTTGCCTTTTAAATCCCAAGGTGCACTCTCATTTGGCCATCCTTTCAGCAGCTAAGAATGTCCCTCCCTGCCACGTTACTCCATCAAAATTTTACCCCATGTCTGTTTTAGTTCCCTTGTGAATAATGCCTTTTCAAATATTGGCTTTTGCGTTGCCTAATCAAACATTACAGTTCATATGAAGTATGCATGCTATTCAAAAATAAACAGAGTGAAAATGATATTTGCACTGGTTCTTTTGAGAAAGTTATTCTAGAAACTGCTGGTGTTTAGGTCTCAGATAATTCTTATAACCCCCTCTCTTATGTATTGTTCAGAAGGAGAAAATTCTTTAAGAACCTTTGGATAGAACTCTTGAAAAATAAGTTTTTAGAATATTTATTCCTCTGTCTTCTAATACTACATTATTTGATTCTATTATATTACTTACCAATTAGCATTAATTGATGCTAGTCATGAAATCTATTAGAAGAATCAAAATTTCTACCATGTGTGCTAATTAATTTTTTTGCTAGCACAAGTTCATTTTCATTTCTAAAAGGACTCATTTAAAAAGTTTAAGGAAGATTAAAATGTTTTCTCTGTGAATAATTGCATTTCAATTTTTAAAAATAATACAGAAGCCCCTTGTTTCTCCAATTATACCAGAAAGAAAAGAAAACATTGTCTTTGAATGAAATTCGCCATGTCTTTCTCTAATGATGACCTGTATCATAATTTAGCAACAACTGCTCGCTCATTCTAAGAGTATTTTTCTAAATTTATTATTATGTTTGGTTCATGATATATTTGAGAAGATAACCACAATAAGCCACCAATTCTGGTTTCATAGTAGTAATTGCACCTTTGAAAGGTATCATTATGCCATTAAAGATGAGTTTCCTGGAGACTCGGTCACTTTCTGTGACAGCCGAGGCCATTAGCACTCAAGTCAGCCACCAGCTGCTTGTTTTGGCCTATTCCAAAAAAGTCTCAAGTTAATCATCTTTAAAGACATGTTATTTTAAAGACAATGGGGGAATATAAGACAAATACACATTTTTGTGACAGAAGTTCAGAAAAATCTTAGAAAACAAAAAGTATTTTCTTATTTTCCCACTCATTTGATAACTTAATCAATCTCTATGTATTAGGTCCAAACTATGTGCCCAGAACTGTTCTCTATATATTTTTTTAAGGTGATGAAGAAACAATATTCAACTTTACATCTGAGATAACATAACAAAACCAGCTTAATGCAAAGTAACTTGCCAAGTTCAAGTTTGGAAGCTCAGCTGTCTACCAAGCGATAATTTTGACTTTTGAAAGAACTTTTGCCTTGTAGCTCCTATCATACAAAACATTAAATACATCATCAATGCAGTAGAATGTGGGCAACAGTTTGTGAACCTATAACCTCTCTTCTCCTTTATCAACAATTGTTATTTAGTTGTCATGAAGGAACAATATCACTGGAAATATTAAAAAAAATACATAACAAGTTTTGTGAAGAATTGGTTCCATGGGCTAACAACATTACTGACAATTAATAAAATATTAAATACATTTCTGTAAATATTAAAACATACACCAGTTATTCAATTTTTTGATTGTGTTCAACTTTATTGAAGTGGACCTTACACACAAGGAAATGGTCTCATGTTCAGTGTATAGTTCAATGAGTGTTGACAAATGCCTAGACCTGCCCAACCCCCCTCGGTCAAGTAGACACATTGCCATCACCTCAAAAGATCCCTCTGCTCCTTTGTGATCTATTCCCTGTCTACTCCTGGCCCCAGACAACTGCTTGTCTCCTTGCTGTCATTATAGATTAGACTTTCCTGCTCTAAAATTACATGAGTACAGGATTGTTAATATCAACTCTTTTGAGCCCAGGCTCTTCCGCTCACAGTGTTTTTGAGGTCCGCTCATGCTACCTGTGCCTCTCCTCCCTTCTTTTGCTGAGTAGTATTCCATTGTATGGCTATGTCCTCATTTGTTTGTCCGTTTACCTGTTGATTTGGATTGAATGTGTGGACTGTTTCTAATTTGGGAGTTCTTTTAATTAAGAGAGACATTATATAGATATATGTCTTCCTTTCTCTTGGGTAACTACATAAAAGTAGAATTGAAGGGTCATATATTAATTACATGTTTCACTTTACAAGAAATGGAAAAGTGTTTCCAAAGTGTTCATAACATTTCACATGTCACATGTCAGCTTGCAAGAGTTCCATTTGCTCCCCATCCTGGTGAACACTTGGTGCAGTTGATATGCTTAATTTTAGGTGTCCATGGTGCACAGTGATATATCATTATGGTTTTAGTAAACGGTACCCTGCTGGCTAATGATGGTGAGCATGTTTCCATAAGCCTTTCCTTAATTTTCTTTTTTTACTTTCTTTAAACTTTACTTTTACATTCCTCCTAATGGGTTTCCTAATTCTATCGAAAGCTCTGAAATTATTTTATGATAAAGGCACACCGAATGGACTGTGTCAGCCAGAATGCATTTTCTCACCATTATTTCTGGAAAAAAAAATGAATCATCATGAGGCTTTATTTTCATTCATTCGCTCATTTGTCACTTGTGTACGGAGTGTCGGCTGTGTGGGTGCTGTGTTAATGCCAGGCTGAGTGTGACATGGAGCACTTTCTGGCGGGGCTTGCTGATCTTGGCAAGCTCTAGATAAATTAATGACACTTTTGAATTGTTGGGGATGAATAAATGCAACAGCTGCCAAATGTTTTCGTTCCAGGACTCAGAGCGAGGGCACAAAACGAACAGTGCCGTAGCCCGAGGAACACGGTCAAATGTGTGGAAAACTTTTCCTACACGATGTAAAACCACAGTATCTGACTCCCTGGTGTCCCAAAGGGGACGCTTTACAAGCATAATTAAACTGGACCAGTTTCAACAGAATTATGAAGTTAGAATTGAGTTGTTAGAAAAAGCCACATAATCTGGCCTTATGTGTATGTTCTTCATTCCAAAGTCCGCATGTCGCGATTCACCCAGAGTAACCAAAGCACATCTGTTCTGACTAAAGCTCTTGACTTTTCAGTCAGCACTGGGCTGACGTGCGATGACCTCTGATTTTTTAAAAATCAAGGATGATTCGTAAAACATACCACCTAGGTGTTCTGATTTACTCATGGGCTCTGTTCAGTAAAACCAGCAGTTCAGTCCCCAGAATCCATGTGACCTTTCTTGAGGTTTTATGGCATATTAGAAAGATAAATCAATATTATATTGATCCATCGATATTTACCTACACTCAACCTTTTGAATTTTATGTAAACATTGCTGTGTTCACGTCTAAGGTCAACACAAGTTTTCTGATTCAGGTGCCTTTGGCCTTTCACTTGGACATAAGAGTGAGCCCTATCACGCCTTTCTCTCTGTCCATCTGGGAGCCCAGGTGACGGGGGGAGGAAGAGCAGGAAGGATCAGAAATGCCTAAAAGACTCATTCATTTTGGGGCATGCTCTCATCTCTAATATTTGGAAGCAAAATCAGGCATGAGTGCCACAGTGCGGAAGACTGTCAGCAGGAACGATGGGGTGACCAGACAAAAGGGTCAGGGAGGTACCTGGATGGCTGGGAAGAGCCAGACCCCAGGGATGCAGGAGCTCTGCAGAGTCCCAGGTTTGGGTAGCTGGGAGCTACGGTGCAGGGTGAAGCTCCAGTGCTGATGAACGTGACCTATGGCCAAGGCAGGGTTCTGCTTCAGGAATAAATGAGGTAGGGCACCCCAAACAAGGGAAAAAGCTAAGGACAGACTTTCTGAAGAAGTCAAAGTATGAGGTAAGGTCACAAAGGTCATGAGAAGAAGATCTGTCTGAGAGAGAGAGAGAGAGAGATTGAGATTTGTTGTTCCACTTATTTATGCATTCATCGGTTGCTTCTTGTATGTGCCCTGACCAGGTATAGAACCTGCAACCTTGGCCTGTGTATTGGGATGACTCTCTAACCAACTGAGCTACCTGGACGAGGCTTCTCATTTTTAAAAAATAAACAAAACTGGTAAAAAAAAAAAAAAAAAAAAAAGAATGCAAGAAGCCAGCTGGGCTCTTTCCCTTTGGACTAAGCACTGGACCGACCCCAGAAGCTGGAGCATCATGGCCCTGATAGGACAGAGGGGCAGGGCAGAGGGGCAAGACAGGGAGCAGGGGTGACAGACGGTTGCTGACACCCTCTGCTGACATCCATCGATTTTGAAACTGGTACTCGCAGAGCTAGAAGCACGACTATTCCCCTGAGCTAGACTTAGCCTCCCACACGGCTGCTCTGTGTTGCATGGGGCGAGTGACATGTAACGTGTTCAGCTGCCTCAACAGTCATGTCCCTGAAAACCAGTGAAGCGAGAAGAGCTGGTTTGCCTTTTTAGTAAACACCTTTCCGATCCCCCTTTCCACCCTGTAGGACTTGCCATACGTGAAACGTCTTTGGAGCAACACAAGGCTTACCTCAGAGGTTGCCGACACCATTGCCTCCCTGGACAGGAGGGCTGTTCTGCCTTCTGTCTCCCTAGAGCTGCCTCTCTTCTCTACCCTCAGAAAGCACGGCCATTATCATGCTCTCCTAATCCCTGCTGCCTCCTTGGTCTCAGAAAAGAGAGAAGTGAGCAGGATGCTGCATTCTCCCCGCCTCATTTCTCCCAACACCGCAGCTTCAGCCCCACAGCCTGCCCTGTCCCCTCCCAGCCAAGGTTATTCCGTAAGATGCTCCGTCCAGCTGGTGAGCAAGCCGACGGATCGCAGCTGCGACCCTCGGTGTACTCATTTCTTCTTCATCACTGGCTGTCTGGGTGCTGCCCCTTCACTCTTGAGAGCACTTAAAAATACTGCCGGGATGCTTGAGGTTGCCCAGGCTCTGACCCTGTGTCTACAAATAACTGTCTGTGAACACAACAGATCGGTGGTGGAAATGTTTGTTCAGATAATAAAAGTTCAAGAGACATCCCAGCTAGAAAACCAAAGTTGACCTTTCTTCTTTCCACTCACCATCCATCCATCCATCCATCCACCCACTGCCACCACTGTTGAAATAGCTACATATGCATCATCACCTCAAGGTAACCAAGTGCTGTTAATTCAGTAATTATTTACTGAGTATATGCTATTGCTGGAACTATTCTAGGTGTTGAAGATGCAGCAGTGAAAAAGCTGTCTCTGATATGGCTCATCAGGCCGTGTCTCCAGTTAAGACTTGCTTCACAGGGACTAGGTGTGAGTGTCCAACTGGTTTCGATGCCCCTGGAAAGATCACGGGTTTGATTCCAGGCCAGGGCACATACCCAGGTTGCAGGTGAAATCCCCAGTTGGGGCGTGTACAAGAAGGCCACCTGTCGATGTCTGTCTTTCACACTGATGTTTATCTCTCTCCCACCCCCACCCCTCTCTAAAAGGCAATGAAAAAAATATGTCCTCGGGTAAGGGTAAAAAAAAAATAAGTAAAAATTTTAAAAAATCTTGTAGCTTTCTATAACTTAGAAAATGTAGCCCAACTTCTCCTGCCTAATATTCATGGTCTTCTACAATGAATCTCCAGGTATGCTATTCTACTGTTACTACATTCTACTAAAATTGCACATATCCTTTGCTCTTTTGCTGCCAATGTAACCTGTGCTTTCTGATGCTTTGCTTCTGTTGTTCCTGTTGACCAGATTGGTGTGTATGTGTGTATGTGTGTGTGTGGGAGCGGGGAGGTGGTGGCAGAGAGAGAGAGAGACAGAGAAGGAGGTGTAAGTAAAGCAGGCAATTTTGCTCAGCATCCACTTAGTGTATAGGTGCCCCAAGTATTGGTGAGTCTTGGATCGAAGTCCCAGATCTTATTTTTTCATAGTTTCCTGTGTGTTTCATAGTGTGAACACAATGAGGCACCAAGACTGAGTGTAACAGCATATTTTTTCGACATCGCCCGTAAACATAAGGCAGCCACTTTGTTTGGTGCTCAGTGGAAGAATCTGCTTTGGGGTCTAGTCCTGAAGGAAAACCTAGCTGTGTTGGATGCATTAGATTGATTCTAATCCATCCTGGGAATATGACCATATATTCTGTATTCTGTGGATGAATTAAAAAATGTGTAATTTTGAGTATGCACAGTTTTTGTCTTCTTTGATTTGAGAACCCAACATCTGGTAAGGTACCATGTCGTGGAGCTGTGATCAGTTATACCTCCCCTGCAGGGTTATACCCTCCTGTGTACAGGACCTGTATCAATAATTTCCTGATGACCTTGCCTGGACTTTCTACAGGACCGGGGCTTACAGACCCAGGGGTGGGGCGAGGGATGCAAATACTTAAAAAGGTAACCAATTAGAAAGAGGCAGTTTGGGGACTTGGAAGGCAAACATGTCTTTTATCTCTTTTCTGTTCTGAAGGAAACTTCTGAAACTTCAGTATACTCGTATTCAAAACAGAGTCTGAATGACCATTTTTACATGTAACTCAGGCTCCAAGGACAGCAGATGCCCTGTGTCTGGGGTCGGGAAGAGAAAGGTGAGAGGTGTAAGGAAATAGTACAAGCGGCCTATGCCTCGAATAGAAACTCTTTCATTTGACCCTCCTGTCTAAAGATAAAGTTATACAAAGGAAAAAAAATCACATTGGTTTCAGTATGAATTCAGAAAGTTTTCAGTGTGCATTTTAGGAGACATTTGTCATTTTCCATCATTTAGGTAATTTTATAATCAGAGCATTAACATTCTTATGTTAGCATTTCCAGGACACCTTGAAGTTTATTGACATTCAGTGATACTGGATGATTCAATTCCTTTCTGAGTCCAGCAAAGAGTTAACCTAAGCCATACAGCATCATGTCTACAACTGGAATCCTCAATGCCCTTTTTGTGTATGTTAGTTATCTTTGTTGAATAACCTCATAAAAATATAACTGCCATAAAAAGTCCAATTCAAAGATCCTTTGTCATGTCACAGTTTTTAATTATTTTAGTTGCATCTGTTTCCTTGAATCCTCCCAAAGATCATTTGAAAGGGGCGGGAACCTTGGTGGCAAGCGCCAGGACAGCCCAGCAGCTAGGATGACGCTCCCCAGGCGCAGGGGCCACGCCATCTGCTGAGCTCATTTAGGGTGAGTGGACCAGAACTACCCAGGTCAGCTGGCTTGACTTCAGCCAAGAGGTTCTCAGGGTAGAAGGATTTTGTCAGCTTAAGCACCAAAGGACCATCACCTAGCTGGCTCAACAGGAAACAGGCAAGGCTGTGAAAATCAGCCCAAACAATTTGTTAATATATCCAAAACAAGACTCTGTGACTCTGGTGCAAATGTATAATTTGCCTAAATGTATGTGATCTGCGATCCCACGATCTCCTCTGCTGGAACGATGTATCTTCTCGTACTGTGAATGGCCGAGGATGTGAGAATGTTGAAGATGTACACAGATGAAAGATGCCGGGGTTCGCAGAAGGCCCAACAGTAATCCCGAGGCTGAAGTTTAAATGGAAAAGCACCTTTAATTCCTTGGATGGTGAGAGGGGCCGGTCACAAAGACTGGGGGAAGCTCTTCGGAGGTCCCTTTAGATTTACCTTTTCTTTTGGGAAGCCCGGATTCTATCCCTGTCAATAGTGACAGACAGTGTCAGAGAGCGACACTGAAGGTTTCTGTGTATGCTGTGTGTGTCTCCAATGACACATCATCACAGGGGAAGCAGCAGATGCCTGGGAGCATACAATACAATAATGGCATTTGCTACAGGGAGGGGCCTGGGGAAGGAAAGGATGCGTAGCTTGTTTGTCACCCATCTTGTCTGCCCTGGGGATGCCCAAAAAAGAGGAAAGAGAGACAGAGAAAAAAACTAAATGACCTAGCAAAGACTCCTTGTAAACATGCTAATCAGACCTCCCGGTGGTATCTATGGGCAGAGAGGAAATGAGAGGGTTTCTGAGGCTACATCCAGTCTGCTGAGGTTTTTCAGAGCAGACAAATCTGGATCTCTGGTACACGGCCCCGTGGGAAGGGCTAGGGCAGCTACACAATTACCCAAGTATCAGAACTGCGCGCACCTTAGAGATCTCAGGCACCAAATCTGGACCAGGCCACATTCTAACGTATCACAGAAGGAGCTGGGGAGTCGACGGCTGGTCTCAGAAGCTTCCATGCCTTGTCTTTGTCTTCACCTGTATCCTGCGAATTATGAGTAAAGCTGGATACTTGGTAGGACTTCTGCCTCTTTGAGCCCAAGTTGACAATCTGGCTCATTGTGTTATCTCAGGTCTGGAAATAAATTTAAATGGATAAGGGGCATTTCTACAGGCAACTGATGGAGTTGGTAGAAAGTAAGTGTAACATTTCCTCCACTGTGGTTTGGTGTAGGTGCTTATTTCAAAGTGCATTGGGCTGTCAGTAATTCTACTTTATTCGTAATGTCTAAGTTTTCTCTCGTATTACAAAAAAAAAAAAAATTGCTGTATTCAAAGGAACTGTCTTACGGGATTCAAAATACTTTGCCTACTCTAGACAAACAGTCTGCAGATAGTAAAGAGATTTTAAATGGATTATTCTATTTACATTGCACATAGTTTATTTTCCAAAAATAATAACTTGTCTGTTAGTAACAATCAAGAGCTAATCCAGAGAAAAGGCAAACTCTACTAATAGAAAGGTTCATGTGTAAGGAGAGAGACTGGGATGTCCTTAGGAAGAACAGGGGGATGTAAAGGTAAAAAAAAAAAAAAAAAAAATTTAAGCTTTTCCTTTAAGGCTTTATGAAAAGTTTGTTATCTGGAAACTTAATGAATAAGGTAATAAAAATATCTTATTACCTTGATAAGGGAAATTCTTTGGAAATTAAGAATTTCTTTTACTGAAAAGAAATACAAAGGGGTAAAAAAAAAAAAAAAGTATTCCTTCAGAGTAGCCTAAAGCAAATGGTAAGAGAAGTGAAATATTTAATTAACCTACTGCAAACCAAGTTCAGACCCTTGCTATGTCTCCTGTCCCCACCCCAGCTGCCAAAGCTGAACCGGCCTTGGGCAGGACATTTGGCTCTTCCTTGAAGTTCTTGCATCAGAACCTCAGCTGGGGCTCAGGGGGAGAAATAAGTAGAAATGGGCTCTTATTGCCTGGCAGTGGGTGCCTGTGGGCTTCTTGGAACTAAAGAAGAGAGAGGAACATTATAAATAATCTTTTAAGAGATACATTTTCAGTGAGATAAGTAAAACAGTTATCAGAGGTCCCAATTTTCCAAGAAACAGACTTTCAGCTGATGTCAGGAGAATTAAATGTCCTCATTACAGCCAGGTTTTGCCTTTATAACAAATTCTGTAATCAGATTGGTGAATCTTAAAAACTAAGTGATCCTGAAATTGTATGAAGAATTTCACTCCTTGTGTATGTTTGCTTTATTTTTCAGTTTTACTTTGTTGCATGCTGAGACTGTGAGAGATACGTATATAAATTTTCTATTTTCTTTAATGACCGTTTTCCTCCGTAATTATTTAATGCTAATCTGTTTTTCCAGAGGTACATTAAAAAATAGAACTTTCTTATAAAGTGTTAAAAATGCCCTCCAAAACTAGGTAGCTACAAGACAATGAAGGACCCTATTGTATCTATGCAACTTGCTGCCTTTTAAAAAAAAAAATTGTTAACAGCTTGGTTTTTGAGTGTTTACAATATTTATATGACTGAACTCAGCCCTTGCTCAGATTTTTGTCTCGTTTTAAGACCAGTGTGAAACATATCGAAAAACACAAAAGCCAGTTCCGAGAAAAACAGTAAGAGTAGAAATTTAAATTTCAGACATTGAAAGAAAGAACAAGAGCAATGATACATTCATATTTTGTGCTAATTCATGCATTGGTCTCTGTTCTGTGAATACTGACATAGGTCAAAAATAAGGTGCAAATAAAGCCTGAACGACTTCGAATGAGCCTTCTCGGGATGAGCCAAGAAATACCAGGTGGGACAGAAGCGAGCCATCCATGCCTGGAACTCGAAACGACCTCAGAAGGCTGGTTTCTTCTACCTGGAATTTGTTTCCTGACAAATCTAAGGCAATGGCTTCTTCAGAAATAAGTACTTTTAAAAATAGGGTGGGGAATGCAAGTAAGGGAAAGAAAAGAAAAATAAAGCCACCTGTCAGGCAACGTCAGGCAAGCGATGAGTCAGAACTGGAAGAGGCATATCTGGACAGAGGGTTGGCGAGTGAGCACCCAAAGCAGGTGCTGTAATTACAAGCCTCTCACTGTTTGCAGCAGGTGGGAGGTAGGTCTCTAATGTTCTCTTTCTCGTACCCATTTGCAAATATTCAAACAAAAGAGAGAGTGACAGACGACTCCACCGGTCTCCAAGCTAGTAGATAAGTGGATTGCGACGTTATCCAACCAGGGAGTTTAATAACTTACTTTCCTGTCATGACCATCTGACCACTCAGATAATCACCTTCCTCGGTTCACATCTAACAGACAGACCCATGTGAGCGTCCTGGGACTTCAAAGGTCTCTAGCTTAGTCTGATGAATTCACTAAAGGTGTGATGCCAAAGAGACTTGGATCTAGAATTCGATTCCTATTTCCATTTGGTTCTTAGGCAGAAGCTGGTGCGCTGTGAGCCTGACCAACAGGCCTGGAGCACACCAGCAGCCAGGACGCTGTTGCTGCCTGGAACCACTAAGTGTAATAGTTCTCAGGATGGGAGGGAACGGGGTCCCGGTGACATGGGAGCCTGCTGTCCAGAGAGCAGCCTGCTGCCTCCACAGGACAGGCAGGGCCGGTCAGCACGCTCTTCACAGACCCAGGGACTCACAAAATGCTCCTGCCTCTGACGGAAATGTCTTCCTCCCTCCCTCCCTCCCTCCCTCCCTTCCTTCGGTCCTCTGTCCTTCCTTCCTTCTGTGCCACAATAGAGGCATTTGTAATGTTTGGCCTTGCAACGTCATTCACTGTGAGCCTCGATGAACGTTAGGGGCTGGTCTTTTGAGTAAGATACGGATTTCCATTTTGGTTTTATCACAAATGCCTTCACGCCCTCTTTCAAGCTCAGCTTCATTGTCAGTAAAACAGGAGAGATCTATAACCAACGGGGTTGTTGTGATAATTGAGTGCAGGAATTCTTTCAAAATAACAACGAGACAGGGCCTGGAACAGAACCGATACCCCAACAATGTAATTGGCAAAAACAGTTCCGTCTTATTTCATTGAGAGTTAAGACGGCTTAGCTGTTTTTGGTGGGAATGTAAACTGGTACTGTCACCGTGGAAAGCAGTATGGAGGTTTCTCAAGAAATTAAAGACAGGACTATCATATGATCAAGCAGTAGATGAGGGGGCAAAAAAGCTGCGGTACATTGACACAATGGAATACTACTTGGCTGTGAAAAAGAAGGAAATCTTACCTTCTGCGACAGCATGGATGGAGCTGGAAAACATTGTGCTAAGTGAGATAAGCCAGCCAGAGAAAGACAAATACTGCAGCACTGCGCTCATATGTGGGATCTAATGAACAGAATAAACTAACAAACAAAATAAAATCAGACTCATTGATAGAGAATAGACTGACAGCTGCAGGAGGGGAGGGGGTTGGGGGGGTTGGAAGAAAGAAGGTGAAGAGATTAAGCAAAAAAATACCCCAAAACACTCATAGGCACAGACAATGGGGTGGTGACTACCAGAGAGAAAGGGGGTTGGGGGGTAGAAGAGGGAAAAAGGGGAATAAATGATGATGGAAGGAGACTTGACTTTGGGTGGTGAACACGTAAATCAATATACAGATGGTGTGTTGTAGAGTTGGACACTTGAGAGCTATGTAATTTTATTAACCAATGTAGCCCCAATAATTCAATAAAAATTAAAAAATAGAACTATCATATGATCCAGCAACTCCAAAGAAAACAAAACTATCTAGAAGCGATATCTGTACCCTCACGTTCAACGCAGCATCATGCACAGTAACCAAGGCATGGAAACAACCTAAATGTCCACCAACAATGAAAGGATAAATAAAATGCCATGTATACACACACGTGCACACAGAGTGAAACATGATTCAGCCTTAAAAAAGAAGAAAATCCTGTCATTTGTGAGAACACGGATTAACCTTCAGGGGCTTGTGCTAAGTGAGAAAGACAGATGCTGTGTGGCATCACTTACATGTGGGATCTTCAAACATAAGCTGAACTCACAGAAACGGGGAGTGAAAAAGTGGTTGCCCGGGGCTGGGGGCAAGGGGAACCGGAAGCGTTGGGTAAAAGGGTACAAACTTCCAGCTACAAGGCGACTAAGATCTGAGGGTCTGATGTGTAACGTGGTGACTCTAGGTGATGACACCGTATGGCAGAACTTAAAGACTGAGAAGAGCAAGACTGAAATATTCTCATGAAAAACGATTAAAAAGGTATGCAGGTGAGGTGATGAACGTGTTAGCGAACCTGACGAGGGGAGTCCTTTCACAATGTACACCAAACCGTCACGTTGTACACTCTAAATATCTTCCAGCTCATTTGCCAATTATACCTTAATAAAGCTAACAAAAGAAAGAAAAACGAAAAAAAATAATTTTTTGCCCATCGATTGGCATTTTCAAAATAGGAATATATGCAGTCTTGGTAATGGTTAGAGAATACTGATGATTCAAAACCACCCTTGGCAGAAGTATATATTATTGGCACAACCTTTGGGTGCAAGCTTCAAAATAATAAAGGCGTAACCTTATAAACCCAGCAGTATACTTCTGGGACTCTATCCTATACAAACAAGAGGACAAACATGGGAAAATCTTTAAGGCTTTATAATAGAACACTATTTGAAACAGTAAATATTTAGGAACAACAAAACTATTTGTCCCAGTGAGAGATATCCATATAAATTGTGCTACGTCTATAAAAGGAGAAATAAAGGCATATGTGCTAGCCATCATAATATTATTTGGAGAGAGGGTGAGGGAAATGGAGTGGGGTAGGAGAAATAGAGGGGAAGAGAGAGACAGACGGACAGACATGTGTTATATCAGCGTGAGAAGCCATGTTGTGAGGTATAATTTCATTTTTGGTGCCTATGGTTATAATACTAACTTCTTTGAAAAAGTATTCCCTTCGAGAAGCATTTCTTCAATCGTAGAAGAATTATGAATTATTCAAAACAATAGTTCTTAAAAGCTGCCCTTTGGGATTACTTTTAAAATCTGTTGTTAATGGGGATGGATTCACTCACCTCAGCTCTTCCTCGGCGTTCTTAGGCCATGACTAACTTTGGCACTGTGACAAAACATCAGCCATCCTAACCTTCAACACGCAAGAATACGGGATACATGGTGACAAGTGACTTTCTGGGGGACTTCAGCAGATCTCTACACAATTGGGACCATTGTTATATGGCTATTAATTGGCTATCACATCGTTATTAAACTGCCTTCATACCAAGTAGTAACCTTGGAAGTTTTGCTATCACTCCCTTAGTGAACATATTCTTTTATTATAGGAAAAAATAAAGCTACACTCAGGCAATGTATTTGTTGGCATCACAAAGACCTCCAGAAGGACTGCATATATTTAGACAGGTTTACCTTTTATTAAGCTCAATGTTTTAGAACTATCAGGAAGCACACCTGCATCTGAAAATTGTATTTCAAAACAAAATTATTGATCTAGATAGCAATCATGTTTTGAAATTGGATTTTGCTTTTGAGTGTCATTTTCATGAAGTTAATAGTGTCCCCAGTAATCACACAGTGCCAGAGGCTCTGTTTACTTAGCTGTCCTCAAAGGAGCTGCGAAGTTAAGAAAACATAGGTGCCATAAAGTGACTCTGAAGTGACTAAGGTGTCTCCTTCAGGAGAATGATTCACAAACTTGAGCCTGCTAATCGCTCCCAGCAGAGACACCTCAGATGCCACACAGTTTAACCAAGGCCTGCTGCATCATTAGCAGGCCCCAGTGCAACATGAAAATGTGAAGCTCCCTGTTCAAAACTCATGAAGAATTTCAAAAGTGAAACAGCGGAGCGCTGAATCAGTTGAGGGACCCTCCAAAGCACAGGGCACAGGTGCCCCCGCGCCGAGGGGCTGACCCTAACTCTAACTGTGATGTTATTTATTGTTTGTCATTAAATGAACACAGGTGACCCCTTAAAAGTAAAAACGGGATACAAACAAGAACATCTGAAATGTAATGGATCACCAAGAAATATGTTCTTTTGTATTTTGTTCTTCACATCTACCTCATGTCTGACTCACCTACGGAGAGAAAGCTTAGGAAGATCATTTTTCCCAAGTCACTAAACAAAAAGTTGCCTGACAATTCTCACAACGTAGGTCAGTTCAAGCTGCGGCCACCCACGCTCCTAGGGGTAATCGTCCTGCCTGAGCTCACAGCTCTGGGCGCATCTTCTTTTCCATTCCCTCTGCTGCGTGGTGGACCCTTAGTCAGAACCCGCGGTCCTCTGGTTCGTATAAGGATTTTTGGGAATGCAGAAACTGATTGTTAACTGCAATAGAACTTAATGCATTACGTTCCCTTGTCTGTCCTTTGTGCCTAAACAATGTTTTGACTTTATTCTTAACTGTTTATTATGAACATTTGTAAGTATGCCAAAAGTAGAAAATACAGTCCACCTGGATTCATCACGAAGCTTCCACAATTGTTATTTTGCCATTTGTTTTATTTATTCCCATCTTTTCTCCAGGCCCCTTCCTTCTTTTTCTTTCTTTCTCTTTCTTTCTTTCTTTCTTTCTTTCTTTCTTTCTTTCTTTCTTTCTTTCTTTCTTTCCTCCCTCCCTCCCTCCCTCCCTCCCTTCCTTCCTTCTTTCGCTGCAATATTTTCCAACAAAATCCAAATATCAAGTCATTTACCCATAAATACTTAAGTATACATTAATTTTTTTCTTCTACAATACATTACTGCTCCTACTAACAGTAGTAAAACTAACTCCTTGTCACCACCTAATACCTAGTCCATACTCAAATCCGCCCTGTCAACAATGTATTTTTACAGTTTGTTGGTTTATATCAGGAACCAAAAATGTTCCACACGCTGGACTGTTGTCGCATCTCATTTCTCTTTAAAGCAGGACCAGTGCCCCACCCTTTTCGGTTTTCCCTCTTTTCCTGCGCTGACTTGTGAAGAGAACCACATGCATTACCCTGTGAAGTCTGACGCTTTGCATGTGACCGACCGCTTCCTGCGGCTTAGCTTGGCCCTCTCGCTCGCACTTCCCGTAGACTGGATTTTATCTAAAGGCTCGATTATATTTGAGTTCCCCCTCCAGCTGTGCTTCAGAAACGGTGCTCTGCTCATCCTCTCGCATCATCTCAGGGACAGCGTGACGTCTGAGTGGCGGACTCCGGCGCTACCCGGCTGCAGGAGCCAGGGCAAGCGGTGTCAGCCTGACCCGGACACCCTGCAACTCCCACCCAAGCTGCACTGACGGTTCACCACGTGCTGATGTCCTGAATCGATGATGTCACCAGGGGTGGCGAGGCGATGCTTTTCGATTCCTGTTGTCCCTCCTGTTTTGCAGGTGCCAGCCATTTCCTGAGGCCAGTTGCTGAGCCTACAGTGCAGTCCCCGCCTGAGGGCGGGACCAATGCCTATTTCCTTCCAACTATGGACCGTAACGTTGGAGTGGGTGCCCTCCTGGCTCCCGATAGTACCAGTCCCTTCTGTCTTCTCGATCTTTTTCTCCCCTTTCCTTTTCTCCTGTCTTTTTACGAGCATTATGAATATACATTTCCATATATATATATAATTTGCATGCATTTGTGGCAGCCATTATGTTTTTTGATGTTCAATTTGCATCATCTTTTGTCTGTGGGAACTTCTTGAATTTGCCTTTGGGTCCCTTGGAAGGGACATCATTGGCCCCTGCGTTGTGCGTGGAGGCCACCCACTGGCTTCAGGGACGTTCTTTGCTGCGCAGTGGCCTGTGCTTCCTGGCCTTTTCCATGGATGCAGATGGAAGTCCATGTGTTTAAAAAGTGAGGGAAAAAATGTTCACACTTACGTTACCTGTCCTTTTAAACAGTTTATTCATACTTATAGTGGACGTCTACATTTCCCTCAGAGTTCTAATCACTGAGCCCATAACGCCATTTCTGTTTTGCCTCCTAAGTCACCCTTTAGGTCAGACTGAACGTGGGTGCCTTTTTGGCGTACAAAGTTCAGATTGTCAAGTCTTGAAATTCTGCCCCCAAATTTCAAGATCTTCCCTTCTCTTGCCAAGTCCTGGATGTAGGTCATGGTGAGGATGTTTATAAATGACTTCCAGTGCTTTTCAACTTCTTTTCTCTTTGGAAAAAAAATCCGACTTTTCTAATTTTTAAAAACGTCAGTGTCCTAGGGACATAGGCGTGGCAATGAGCTTAACACTGATGGTTGTAATTACTCTCATTGCTCATTTATTCTAACTGCAGCTACTGCAGCCGAGTGGGCGTGATGCAGGCTGCACGCAATGTGCAACCCAGGGGACTGAGTCCACGGGGGTTCGCTCCGTGCATCCGAGCCGAGATGAATTCTGTCTCGACCATTGGAGAGGCACGACCATATTGTGCCATGTGTAAGTGCGCATCTAAGTTTTTGGCCCAAACTTTCAGGAAAAAAAAAAAACACGTTCGTTTTAATTCAATTATTTATTTATTTGTATTTATATCTTGGGTTTTGTATTATAAAGGAATTTGAGCATTTATTTTTGCACATATCATGGTACAAGAAATTTTATGGAACAAATAATTACAAAACTCAGGAACAGAGACAATGGATTTTAGGTACTACCTGTGTCTAATGCACATCCTTATTTTCCCCTCAAAAAGTTGGGTAAAAAGTGTGTGTTACACATGGCAAAATATGGTATTTCACGTAGACCAATATGGCTGCACGGGAATTAGACACTGTTCCTGGGGACAGGCAGAGTCTCAGATTAGTTTCAGTCAATTAGAAAAGCTACCCAAGAAAGACTCCAAGGAGCCTGCCCTTGTCTAATCTGATTATGCCAGCATCTTTCTCTGATGGGTAATCAGCTTTTAAATTCAGGTGCAAATCGACATAAATTACCGACGAGGTCCAAATCGCAGAAGGGTAACAATATACCTTTACACAAAATGGATTCTGCATCTAGATAACAAGTACATTCTGACCCTTCAAGATTGATACATCACCGAGCAGGAAATATGATTACCTTTAGTCAGGAAGCATTGCATTTCTCTTGGTTGCCCCAAAAAATGACACTGGTCCGTGTGCATTGAGTCTGGACAGCAGCGAGGACAGTGGGTCGCTTTCATAAAGACAGGAGGGAGGCTTTCCTTTATCTGTATTCCATACCATGCCCTCCAACTGCTTTCCAAGACACAAAAACACCAGCAGAGCAAAACCCTTCTCAGAATAATGCGGTATTTAAACTCTTTAAATCGGGAGGAAAATCCTTGGCAGAGACTTCGATCGCGGGAAATGTAACATTTACAAGGGCATGGTTCATTACGCTACGATCACACCTGGAATTGGAATTGCCAAGAAAACCGACCTTGGTGACTGATTTAATTACCAAGCAGCCTGCCACAACTTCAGAGACCTACTTTCCAAAACCCACATGGACGCTTGGAGCTCACTTCCCCCGCTCTCAGTGTCTAGGCTTCCAGGTGAATGTCCGTCTGTCCAGCGCGGTGACAGGAGGCCCCTCCCTGTCCACACCGCACGGGGGCACGCCCGCTGACTGGCCCCCAGCCACCTGAGTGACGGTTCCATTTTCAAGGAAGACATAGAAAAGGGGCCAACACCGCCTGTCACAATTAAGCCTGCTCATCTGTCACCGTGACTATGAGCAGGCGTGATGCATCTCAGCCTCTGCACATCCTCTATGATCTGCAGAGAAAAAGATGCTTTGAGGGAAATACCCTCAAGGCTACGCATCAGAAAACAGAAACAAACCAAAGTACTCCCAAACAGGTTTTCTTTTGCAGAACAAATTACTACACATTCCAAAAACAGCCTTTGTTATGAGAGTTGATAATGTGTTACTTCCCTTTAATTACAAAAGGAAGTTAGAGTTAAACCGGGTAAAGGGAAATGAAATCTGGGTCAAAGAAACATATTCGTAAGAACATCTTCTGGTGTTCAGTAGCATCTTTAAGTAAGGTAGGTCATTATATATTTTTCTCATGGGCTCCCCTGTAGCCACCACAGTCTTCATTAAGTAGCAACAGGTCAATGTGTCAGGAGCTGGGGACAATGTGTTGCTTATCAGAATAACATGTGAACAGATCCAGATCTTTTGCTTTCGGCTACCGGCCCTTGTGCATGCACTGGCCTCCCAGGCCTGGATATTCTCCTGTGAGCAAACGGAAAGAACTCCATCCGTGTAGCCAAGTATCAAGATTAAATGACGCAATATAGATAATCCAAGGCATGCACTCAAGAGGGGGCATTTCTTGTAGTATTTTCATAGAACAAGAAAAGGAAAAAAATTAGAGAAATATCCAAGTGTCAGCCTGCGATTATCTTAGGCGGGACTATGTTTTTGATCTCGTCATTCCTATTTATTAAGGAGTCAAGCTTAGCATTTATAGAGCACAAGACATGCATACAGCTTGTGTTTACACACCTTCTATTTTTGTTCTGGCCTGGATGGTGTAAAGGGCTATGACTGTCTCTCATGAGTCCAACCCAATACTACTTGTGGCAATAAATTCCCAGTGAGCTGTGGTAGATACCTAACCACACACTTATCCAAGACTACAAAATCTATGTACCTTTTGGGCATGAATGAACTTTCAAGGTCACAGGTTCTATGTACTTTCAGTTTTTTTAAACTACATTTAATCTCTTTCATATTTTAAGTGCAAAATCAACCACCTCACTCCTCCAGCTCAACGCAGATATTTAATTCAACACTAGCATTTTGAGGTTTGGTTAAAACTAACTAGTAAGTTGCAGTTTCCACTGTGCCAAAGGCTTCATTCCTTTGTGATCTGGGAGATCAAGGGTCTTGCTCAAGGTCACACAGCTAACCCTGGCAGAACTTCTCGCTTTTGTCTTTACAGCCTGGTATCTTCTAATGGGTTTAGTCTAATCTCAGGTGGTTCCTTTTCCCCTTGATCAGCTGAGCTGACAGCAGTCCTCTGAGCTGTGTACTAGGGATCAGCAGGCTGTTGTCCCGCAACCATACAGCTACAGGACTGTGGGCAAGTCACCGACAAAGAGCAGAAGTTCCTGAAGAGGTTCTTATATATTCAGCTTTTTTTTTTAAAGTAAATTACATCATGAATTGTTTATGATCATAAAGATAATATATACTCATACAGAAAATTCAAGCAATTGAGAAAATATGAGGATGAAAATAAAAATCATCCATTGCTCTCCAACCAAGAGATAATCACATTGCATATTTTACTTAATGTCATTTTGGATCTCTATGCACACATACACATAAATACTTGTATATAAATGTGTTATTCTCATCTATGCCACTTAATAATTTGTCATATCAATGCTTTAATGCATACTTTTTCACTTAATAAAATTAGTAATAACTAGGACTTGGTAAGCTCCTTTTACGTTAAATCTAACTTTCAACGCTCAAAATACTTTTACATGCCCCATTCGTGTTAAATTTGTTATGACTCCCAAATAAGATATTGGCTCAAGGGCACAAAGTTGGTATTTGCTCCTATTGGGATGAAATAAGATCTTAATGCAGGCAATTCTGACTCAAGATTCTACTTTATAATGGCTACATCATATTCATTGAGTAAATACCCAGGATTTATTTTAAATAAATACTGATGGTTACTTAGACTCAATATTTTTGATATTATTAAAACTCTACCGATGATCATAAAATATGTGTTTGTGTATTTGATCATATATCTCCTTATATATGTTTGCAAATATAGAATTTCTGGCATAAAAGGCACACATCTTCAGTTTTGACATGTCTCGCCAGGTTGAATACTACAGCTTTCTAGAACAGTCACTTCCCTCCACCCTGAGCAACGTGAGTGCTGTCAATATTAAAATGCACAGAGATTTACTTGATTAACACGAACTCAGCATTAAAAACATACGTTTGCCGTGATTATAAGCCTATTCTTTAAAGTTTAATCATTTGTTTACTAAGTGATTTCAAAGGAGTCACTGTGGGGACAGAGCAGGAGAGTAAGAAGCTAGGAAAATTCTTGGCAAGTTGAATGGGGAAACTGAGGCAGACGGCTGATTCCAATGGGCCCCAGCCAGCACCGTGGCTCACCTGCCTCCTTCTCCCTTGCACGCCCACTCCCTTCAGCAGTAAGCCCTCGGGACAGTGAGGTTCTGATCAGCATCAAATGATCTTAGGAACAAAGCCTCATGTCTGTTACCACAGAGACAGAGTTCTGGTCACGCTAGAGAGAACATTTAGACCTCAATTGTGTTTCAGCCCCGGGCCCAGGAAAGCAGCAAAACCACACAGACTGGTGCCGTGGCTGCCATGAGGACCAGCTGCAATGACCAACGACCCCCTGCCCCGGCGCTGACCAGTCATTGGAAACCGTGACCCTGAAAGCACACACCTGGAAAGCTGATGAATATTCTGTTGAGACCCTCCCCTGAAACACCCCTGGAGAGTCTTGCGTTTAGACAACAGATAAAAACCCTGAAGACAAAGGACTCAGTACACGCTCTTTCTCTCTCGAGCATGCTCGTCTCTCTCCCCCATTCTTTCCTTAGGCGCGTATCCTCTGCTTCCTTTCTCCTAAGCTCCAGGGTCTTTCTTTTGCCTTCATGACTTGTACCTGAGTTCACACAGCCCAGCTGCCTCGCTCCTTCAGCCTCTGTGACTTTTTTTCTAGAAGACTAAATAAACTTTCTCTTGCACTAGAGTGCATAGCTCTGAATTCTTTCTTAGACGAATTCAAGAACTGAAGTCTGACACCATTGTTAACAGAGAAACCAATAAGCGTGCTTGCTTCATAAATTGGGTATTCTAATGCATCGAAAGTCACCACCTTTGGGCAGTAGTAAGGATCGTCTCACCATAAGGCTGGCAAAAACAGTATTATTCTGTGCAGAAATGTCACAACCTACATCAAGAATTTCTGTATGTTCATATTCAATAACTCACTAATCCAGCACAAGGATTCAATGTGAGGAAACTGGCAAACTACGTGGCCCCAAAATGTTTGTTATCAAAGCGATTATCATAATATCATCTATGAAAATAAAAATGGAAAATTTAAATATGGGAAATAAATGTTGATCATAGAGTATGGCACATCCATGAGATGAGCTTAGTAATCTTTGTGGGTTACCTTAGTCATGTGCCAAAGGTTCTTAACATTTTAAACAAAAATTCACTGTAAGAACTGAATAATTCTAATTAGCAAACATGTGTGCTATTTGTATAAAATGCAAAGGAAATCTGCCCAACGTGTCAATAGTGGTTATCAGAAGATGTTTATTTTTCTCCTTAATGGTTCTTTTCCCCTCTAAATATTCTACAGTCAATTGCATTTTTATGCAAAACAAAAACCTATTTCAAAATTCACTTTTGCCTTATCATTGATACATACATAGAACCTAAACATGCCCAGTTAAACCTCACCCATTGTCAGTCCTACGAACCATTTAGATGATTCGTATGTATTCAAAAGCCCTTCCTGACTGGTGCCTGGATCCCTAACGAGGGTCTTCGGGAAAGGTTTTCCTTGCTCCTCCCTTTTAGTGTGAGGCTGTCCAGCTCCTCATTCTTTCGGGAAGCCTCAGTCCCCTACGTCACATATTTCTGTGAAACTTTTAATCAGGTGAGACTGTCCAACGTGCCATGGAACGTCCCATCTCTGAGACACACGATTAGTCGGGGAGAGGCAGGCGACCAAGAGGGGCCCGTTGGAGCCCTGTGGGTGGACAGCTGCCTTGGGACAGGCACTTTGAGCTCCAGCGTGGGATGCCTGTAACAAGTTTGCCGTATGAAGGCAGCTCGAAGCTAAGAACCAAGTAGAGGCTGAGAGATGAAGAGAGAGAACCGTGTTCCTGATGGTACCTGTGAATCCTTGATCCACCTATGCCTGAAGCGAGTCTGGTCCAAAAACTTCTCAGGTATGTGAGCTCCTAAATTATTTTTCCTTTAAGCAAGTTTGAGTGTAATTCTGCCGCGGGTCACCGAGAGCACTATTAAAGGGTCCAACCGAACAACGGCATTTTAGAGTTACCTTTAACTCTCCTATGCGGCACTCCTAACTCACCTCATGTTAAAGCGCCTGTTCAGAAAAAGAATAAAATTCAAACGCATACTCAGTCAGTTTCTTGTGTGACCTTTTACCTTGCTGTGGCTCGCTTTTTAAAAATGTTACAGTGTACAACATATCTCCATTAAACATCAATGAATTCGGTGCACTGACGAGTCCTTTCTTAGTTTGCTGTTAAGGTCATTTACATTTATATTTCCATCCTTCCCAGGTGCCTTGATTCAATCTGCAAAATTAATGAGAATGTTCTTTTCTACCATGCAAATCATTCAGTGTGATTTTTGCTCTTGAATGGAACGGACTCAGCAGGGTGCCTGCTATGTGACCGGCATCTGTGCAAGCTCCGGCCGGGTGTCTTCTGCTCTGGGAACGCGCTGGCCCACCCAGGGCCTGCGATGGCAGGTGTGCTTTGTCTCTGAATGGGCAGGGTGGGTCACCCAGAAGTTAATTGCTCCCAAGGAAATCTCTCTAAAGCCACTGTAGATTTCAGGTTGTCTGCAGACTGATTAGAAAAGGGACAACATAATTACACTGTCAATCACAAAATAAATAAATTTGTATGGAGCTTCAATTTTGCCAGAGAGCTTTGGAGCCTCTGTGGGGCAGAGTTGACGAAACTTGGAACCTGGGAAAGATTTGTGGTTTCAAGTCTAGAAAGGGGCCAGGAAAGAGAAAGACGGATGAGTTGTCAACCCGATATAACCAGGAGTGAAAGGAAAGGGCTGATCAGGTCTTCAGAAAAATGTCCCAGACTGAGAAGCAGGGAGGGCGTGATGAGGAGCAGGGAGATTCCCGGAAGGAGATGCTAATCACGGAGGGAAGTCCCGTCAGGGCGGCTGAGGAAGGTTTTGCAATCCTGGCACAGAGGAGAGGTTCCTTGGGGAATTACTGCGGGTGGGATCCCTGGGAAGCTACCTCAGTCCTTTCAGCTGCAAAGAAATAGGGTATTTACCACTAAAGCCAAAAGTGATTCTCTGATGTAGAACATGTAAGGACTGTTTCTCCTCAGCTCTACTTATGTCTGAATATGGTCAGCTAGGATTTGGGCTTGAAGCTAGGATGAACTGGAGGAAAGTTACAAATATTTATCAGGTGAACTAGCAAAAACAGTACCTATATAACAAATATATAAAAGAGTGAATATATATCATTGACTCTAAAAGCCTGAGCCATCACTAATGGAAAGAGAATACATTAGTGTGGGCTTAGAAACATCTTATACACTGCGGGTTCTTTTTCCACATGGACACTGGGCACTTGTGACATGAGATGACCAGGAGAGAGTGGAGGGTCTGGAAGGAGTCGTGTGTTATGCTACAGGAAGGGGCGGGGGTGGTGGTAGGCAGGCAAGCCTTCATTTCTTACACTTGGTAAGTAACCCCGCCTCCTTGTCCCAGCAGAAGGGCAAGATTCGCTCGTCCAGCTGTGGCCCATCTGTAGGATTCATTCATTCCTTCAGGGACTACTTGTCGATGGCATATTACCTAAAAGGCACTGGAAATAAAAAGAGTTCAGCGTTGCTGCTTGACTATTCTGTGTTTACGTTCAGCACTGTTTCAATAGTTGGTAAATTTGGTGTCTTTTCTGCAGTAGAGCAAACACAGAGTGGGAACCAGAGAATTTTTCTTAAAAATTCCAATGGCCTTCTGTTCTATATCCATGTTTTAATCATTGTCATGGCTAGAGATAAGAAAGGGGTTTGTTATTTTCTCATGGAAAGGGCGTGGGAGGTAAGATTCCCGCCTCATCACCATTGTTCACATACAAACTTGCTCATTTGACCCCGTGGGCTTCTATTCTCTGTCCCTTGAGAATAGGGATGATTTCTTTATTATGATTTTCTTTGTATGAAACAATTTATAAGAATTATGCCCCACTGAAAGAGAATTTTTTTTGACTATTACAGCACTCTTTTCTATAGCTATAGATGTTAAAGATTCCTGCACTTAAAAACTGTAAAAAAGATACATCTGAAGAAGCAAAATGATTTTAATAATTCCAGGTCAGGGGAAAGAAAACAGCTGTGCTGAGGAAGACTCTTGAATTTCTTCCTTGCACTTCCTTGCCATGCTTTACACCGAAGACATCCTCTGTCCACGCAGAAGCGTCAGCATGACTGGTGTTAGAGTAAAGGAGGAAAAGCTCCCTTTTTCTTTTTGTCAAGTAGCTCTGACTTCATCTAGTCAGCTTCTCCATTAGTTACAAAGAAATACACTCTGGTTGTGTGAAATTTGGCCTGAATGGAATCCACTTTATATTTTAATGTTCAGACATCTTGTAATTAGACTAAAGCAACACACATCATGGAATTTCAACATAGGAGAATTAATTCAGTCTTCTCTTTAAGATGCTCTTGATTGGGGTTTGCTGATAGGTGACTGTGGCTTGTGGGTTGACGTTTTCTTGTGTGACATATTCAAAATTCTATCTAATCAATGAATTGATAGTGGAGCTCACATTTTAACATTAATATTCTTTGAAATCGTGCCACATAATTGAACTAGAGATGAAGATCGCTTCTATGAAATGGGCAAAACATACCCAGTTCTGCATATCGCCGGAGGCCAGTGATGGAAATCACAAGGCCTTCCCCTTGTGGAGCTCCCTGAGGTCTCAGGACAACTTCGAAAGCATCATGAGGCTTCATTTGGTTCAGTCACGAAGAGGCAGGGCAACTCCAGTAACTGATTTGCTTAAACAGCAATTTCACGGTAGACAATTAGAACCCAAACATCCTGATTCGCAGCCCAGGATCTCTGACTCACAGCACCAACACAATGCTCCTTCTTTCCCCTTTCAGAGATGTGTTTAGGGAACTCACAGAGGACATGGCTCACCTAAAACACTTGAGTGAGGTGTGCCGTTATCAGAGTACATTGCTATTGATCTTTCCATTTTTCTGATTTTCTCATTAGAGGGAGAGTTTTCTCAGGGAAGGAACTGAACATGTCTTATCCTCTGACATCCTCAACAGTGAGCTCAGTCTAGCATAGCAAGAAGGAGGGCACCACATACTTAAAAAAAAAGAAAGAGCCTCTGGTATATAAAGTAGGATAGTGACATTATTCTAGACGTTTAGGTTGTGTTTCTTATACCAAAAGAGATGGTATGTGGTTAAGTCCCTTGAAAAGTAGGCATTTAATAATTATGGCAAGGAATTCTGCTTATTATATTGATTTTAAAATTGTTTTTAGTTTGTACAAGAGGCAGATGGCAGGTGTCCCAGATGTTGTAGTAAATAAACACTGCTCATCTACCTGAAAATTTCCCACACTCGCTGAAATTTTTGCGGTGTCCTCTGGCCTACGTGGTACCAAACACCGATCACTTTTGCTGCCGTTGTGTTAGCAGGCAGTCCTGAACTCTGTAACAGCCTCCGTGCTAAGCTCCTCACCGACATTATCTTACTAGCACTTGCAACAATTTTTTGAATTAGGAACTAATACCATCACTTTTTACAAAGGAAGGCAGGGAGAGGTGGCCAGATTTGACATCTCTGCCAAAGCAAGAGGTGGAGCCGGACGTCAAGCCAGCTCTTTCAGACTCCATGGTCCTAATCGGTAGCAGCCCCCTTCACGGCAAGACGGGAGGGGAGGCGGGGAGATACCACGGGGCTGGAGGAGGAGGTGAGGATGTGGACAAACCCAGGATGGAAGACATGACTGGCCCTGAAAAGCACCATGGGCACGTGGGAAGGAGAACATGGCACGGGGTTGAAGGGGAGAAAAAGAAAGCCGACCCAAAGCAGCGGGAGTGAAGCAGAGGGGAAATCGCTAGAGTTCAGGGACGGTGCGTACAAGCTTGGTGAGCAAGCGGGGCTCCCGGGGACCCCGCGTTCTTAGCTTTGGCGCCTGGGTGAATGACGCTATGTTAACAAGAAGAGAAAGCATGAATCTGGGAGGGGAACACTGTTTGGGGGCTTCTAATCATGCAGCTTTGCCTAATCCCTTCCCATCAGCTCCAGATTGTTTGGACTGATCACCTGGTCAAATTTGAGTTCTTCTGTCTACATTCATTGACTCGGGGGCCTCTATTCAACTCAGGGATGTGCCCATGAGCTGGTTTCTACCAGCTTCCCTCTGCCACTTTTTGGAAGGAGATTTCAGAAGGAGATGTTTTTTGGGTTTTTGTTTCTGTTTTCCAAATTATCCTAGCGGAAGTCGCATCGAGGCCAGGCCATAGGAAAGCTATTCGGGGCTGGCAGGCCTTTACGTTTCTCTCACACCACAGCGACTGACTCTAATATTAGCTTTGACCTTCACAGGTGTTTAAAAATACACAAGACCATGGGTGCATTAAGTTTGCAGTTTTTTAGTATATCCTGATGATGTCTTTTATTGGGAAAGCATCTGACAGGAAGCATAGACTTTTAGCGCACAGTGAAAATGGACTCCTCACAGGAATTTCCACTGTCCATGTTTTCCTTCTGATTTCCAGCTTCTCAAGGCTTCTGGCTGTGTGGGGACCCCATCTAGGATGATTTGCTCTGAAATAAATCCATGAAACTCATGAGTGTATTAAAGCCTATTAGACAGCTCTTTTCTTTCTCTCACTTTATCTTTGAAAAAGCTGTACATTTGTTTTATATAAATATACTCTCTCTGTTGCTAAGAAGGAGCAAAGTCACGGCCAAGGACTAGTTTAAAATTTATTTTCAGAGGTAGTGGGAAGAAAAGTTCCATGAAAGTCTTGACTTCTGTATTCATGTCTTTACCCAGAATCCTGCTCAACTTGAGCAAAGCATTATTCAAAGCCTGGCTTCCAAATGGAATTCCATTCTGGGAACTGGCAGTTATGTTAAAGAGAAGGATATCAGTGAGAAGAGGAAAGGAAGCTATGCCTCCTTCATACACACACCAACAACACATGGATTGAAGCTTCCCACGTCTTGCTGAAACGCTGCTGATGGGTTCCAAATGAGCGAGCAAGAAAGTCCAGAATTAACAAGCAGCTAGGAGACTCCATGGCGAATCATTATTCAAAGAGCCAATGTACTTGGCTATTAAAGTGAATGACAATATGTTTCCATGAAAGGGAACGATAGGCTAATTTTCTCATTTGAATGTTTTCAAGCACCTACTATGAGCTGGTACAGTGATAAATGATAATCTAAAGATGAAACTGTTTTGCTTTCAAGATAATAATATGAAAGAGAATAGGGTAAGTATTAAAGAGAGATTTAAACAAAGGATGGAGAGATTAATTCAGATTAGTATCAATTAGTTCTAAGAACCTGGCTGATTTTGGGGGGTACAACTTTACTATAATACTGCAGATGACTTGCAAAGAATCGGACATCTGATCACTCAACTTTCCTTTGTTTAATTATGAAATTACGCTATGCTATAATTTCATTTTAAAGCTATGGCATACAACTTAATACAGAACCATGTATAAACCATGGTTTATCATAAAACCATAAGA
Source organism: Pteronotus mesoamericanus (assembly GCF_021234165.1). NCBI lineage: Eukaryota > Metazoa > Chordata > Mammalia > Chiroptera > Mormoopidae > Pteronotus > Pteronotus mesoamericanus. Next base: position 78,503,657 of record NW_026555329.1, on the reverse strand, counting down.
GTTTTATGATAAAAAGATTATATATTAATTTCTGGTTAAAGTCTCGTTTTACCAGATGTTGCAAGTTTATTTCTCTATTATGGAATATTATTTGTTCCTCATGTCAGCATAGAAGATAACTCTCAATTTAACATTCTTTCAACATTTCACTTAAGCAAAAGGGAGTCAGATTAAACTGTGACCCAGTAGCAAATTGTTTCATGCAGAACCTATTTTATTTGCCATTACATTCCTGATGATATTGGCCTTTGTGGTCAGGCAGGTACGTGAAGCCAGTGTCTAAATGCCACCTAGATTTCATGCCTGGACATGAAGGACAGCTCTGGGTCCCCTGTACCAGACAATAAACACCAGGGTCAACATTGTACTGACACAGGTCCCTTTGCATTCCATCTGTCCAGGTCTGAAAGTCTGAACTCATGCGTCTTAGTCAGTTTGGGCTGCTGGGCCAGAAACAGAACTTTGTTCCTCAATCCTGGAAGCTGGGCACCCAAGATCAAGGTTCAGTGCCTGGTGAGGGCCCATGTCCCGGCTCACCCATGGCCACCTTCTCTGTGTCCTTATATGGTGGAAAGGGTGAGGGATCTCGCTAGGGCCTCTTGCTGTTTCTTGGTTTATGAATTCTTCGCACAATCTAAAGGGTGCTAATCTTCATGAGGGCTCTGCCCACGTGACTTAATGACTTCCCAAAGGCCCCATCTCCTCATGGGCATTGGAGATCAGACTTTAACACCTGAATTGGGTGGGCACACGAACATTCAGTCTATAGCAATGGGGACTGTTCTCAGGGAGCATCACCTGTGCTACCCCTTGGTGGAGGGTCCCTGCCTCCCAGAGCGTCCAAGAGTCAGCAGTGCGTGGGGGCTGCCCTCTGCCTCACAGCCTGGGAATAGATGACTGTGGGGTGCGGGGGAGTGACGGCCAAGCCCCCTCGTCTCAGCTGGGGCAGGTCTGACTGGGACTTCAGAGGTCCCCATAGGCTTGGCTGAGGTCTACCCATTGACGTAAGGTACTTTCACCCAAGGTCTCCCCTTTGCTTGGCTCCCACCCCTTCCCTGCCCTGCCTCCTTGTTGCCTTACCTTCCCCGCCAAATGAATCTCTTACATGTAAATCTCGCCTCAGGCTTTGGAGAACCTTATTTAATAAAACAAGAGTTTCATTATTTAATAATATGGTTGACGTGCCACTACTTCCAAAAATAATTTGAGGGAATTTCTTATGATATTTTCCCTTAAATTCATGTACTTTACTTGTTGATGCAAACAATGAACTACGGGTTTCTTCTATTCATAAAACCCATCTTGGTTATAAAGTCACTACGGGAAACAGTAAGGAGGTTTCTCAGAAAACTCAGGATAGAACTACTGTATGATCCGGCAGTCCCACCCCTGGGTGTCTGTCCAGAGGTGATGTCTATCCGCTGTCTTGGAGAGACGTCTCCTATGTTCATTGCAGCATTACTCATGCGGCCTGCGATACGGAAACAACCAAAGTCTCCGTCAAGGGATGAAGGGTTCAAGGTGTGAGGCTCTATGGATGTGGTACACACACACACACACACACACACACACACACACACACACACACGCAATGTTCTATTGTTCAGCCATGAGAAAGATAGACATTCTGCCATTTGCAACAACATGGATGAACCTTGGAGCATCTGCTAAGTGAAATAAGTCAGACACAGGAAGAGCAATACCGTGCAGTCCCCCTCAGATGCAGAACCTAAGGACATCCACTCCCAGACGCAGAGCAGTGCGGTGGCCGTCAGAGGCCGAGGGGAGAGGGAGCGCAGGGTGCTAGTTAAAGGGTGCAAACTTCCAGTTAAAAGACAGACAGTTTTTGAGGTATCTAAGTGTATAGCATGGTGCCTATAATTAATGATATTGTATTGCATCCATAAAAGTTACCTTAAAATAGAGCTTTGATATTCTCACCATAACAACACCAACAAAGTGGTAATTATGTGAAGTGAAGGCTGTCATAACTAAACTTATTGTGGTAAACATCTTGCAATATATATGGGTTTGAAATCATCACCTTGTATACAGACTCACACAATGTTATATGTCCACTGTATCTTAATAAAGCTGGAGATCAAATTGAAAAATAATAAAAGCTATCTTGGCCTGCCTGAAGCGTATCCCTATCAGTTTTGCCGTTTATTCTTCACTTAGGAAAGCTCACGGGATTCATTTTATATGACCTCTCCCAGGTCTCTTACAAGCCTATTTAACTGTTCCTAGCAGTGACCACACTGGGTCTGTGGAGTAGGGGCAGGAAGAGGGGGTTACAGGGGAGAGGCACTTCCGCACAAATGTTTTCCTCCACTTACACATTTTAACAAAGATTTTATTTATTTATTTTTAGAGAGCGTAAGGGAGGGAGAAAGAGAGGGAGAGAAATGTCAATGTGTGGTTGCCTCTTACATGCCCCTGCCGGGGACCTGGCCCACAACACAGGCCTGGGCCCTGACCAGGAATCGAACCGGCGACCCTTTGGTTCTCAGTCTGGGGCTCAATCCACTGAGCCGCACGGGCCACGGCCACTTAAACATTTTTTATTTTTCCTATTTTGGGGCCCATTCCAAAGGAGGTTGAACTTTAACAGAAACTTTTTAAAGTCTAAATTAAAAAACAAACAAAACAAACTTGTCGCATACCTCGGAATCTTACGATAAGCCTGAAAACCCTTCTATAAGACCAGAACAGAATCAGAACCTCTTGCACCTGCAAAGCAACAGCTCACATGGGAGCTAACATAATCACCTATTTCTCTGACCCACAGCTGGGCAGCGGGACTAAAACAAACTTGAAGCCAGCCCTCCGTGGGCGCCTGGGGGACGCAGGGATCCCACCACCCTCCCCCCGCGCCATGCCCTGGTGCAGAGCAGCCCAGCAGACGCATGATCACAGCATCCCTGGCACCTGCGTGGTGGGGCCGAGCAGGCCATTCGGCTGCGTGAAGGACGACGGCCAGCTTTGGGAGCTAACACAGTCCTCCTGGCTCCATTCAAATCTAGAAATGCTAAATTAAATACATGAACATTTTTCTTCCATATATATATGTATATACATAGACAAACTCAAAAGGGAAGAGGGCGTGACTGAGGTTTCAAAGAGGCACAATCAGTGAAGATGGAACCAAAAGCAGAGCAAGGACCTCGGGGACTGAGGCAGGGGCAACGGCATGGAACTGGTCCCGCGGAGAGCGGAACTGCGATGGCTGTGATGTGCTGGGACCCAACAGGCTGTCCTTTCTAAGGAGAGAAGCTCCGCCTGCCATCCCAGGAAAGAGTGGAGGGCACCTGAGCTTCCCGAGCCTGGCTCCCCCCTGGGACCCTGGACCTGCATCAGGACGGGTGTGGAGCACAACGTCGTCACCGCCTACCTGTTGCCAGAACCCCCAGCTGAAGAGGAACATGAAGCCTGTCCCCAGACAAAAAGGAAGAATGTTGAAGATCTGAGGAGTGTAATTAGCAATTGGGTGTTACGCACATGTACAGACCCCGCCCCAAACCACTACCCCGACTTCTTCTCGAGAAACGCTGACATTTCCGCTTTCATTTCCTAGGTGATGGGGCTGAGACCAGGTTTGTCATTCCTATCAAGAGAAACTCACTATTTTTATTCTGTATGTTACTGATTTGTCTCCTATTTTCACACGTAGCACTTGACGAAGGGAAGGTACTGAGAAATCGGTCCTCGCAGGGAGATGAGAAGGTAAGGGGGTGCCCCGAGGAGGGGAGAAGTGATAAAGAGCCCCAAGAGCCACAGGACACACTCACTCACACACACGCACACTCACAATGACAACACACTTAGATCGGTAAAAGTCTGTCGTTTCCTCTTAGTTCCTCTTAGTCCTAACAGCCAGCAGGATAGTTACACTGCTATGCTTTTTACAAAAACAAACAAAGATTCAGTGATGGAGTGACCAGCCTGAGGAACAACAAGCCTGACCCCCGGCAGGGCATGGATTTCGCCTGCCCTTCCCGGCATGCCACGTTGCTCGGCGTCTTTGAACATCTGAAACGGAGCCATTCTTTGGAGATGCTCTAACTCCAAAGAGAGCCACTAAAATAGCACCCGCGTAAGACATTCCATGAGCACACTGAATTATGAATGACAAGATCCGCTAATTCAGTGGCCTAGATACGAAAGCATGTTCCAGTGGGTTAACTGAAGCCCAAGTCCATCTGCAGAGCCACAGATGTTAATGGTTGGAATCACACATCGTTTCCGCCTTCTCCACTCACGGGCCACTTAAAACAACAGAGGTCACCTCAAAATGAATTTGGCAGAGGTGTTCCATTTATGGTGAAAAAGATAAACCCGATATCCTCTCTGGTCTCTTGTCTTTTCCTAGTAAAATTCATGCTCCAGCCTTGACTGCTGTGGCTCAGTTGCTTGGGCATCACCCCTCAATGCAAAATGTCACCAGTTTGATTCCTAGTCAGCGCACATACCCAGGTTGCGGGTTTGGTCCCTGGTCAGTGTCCTCGGTTGTGGGTCCCAGACTGGGTGCATAGGATAGGCAACCGATCGATGTTTCTCTCTTACATCAATGCTTCTCTCCCTCTCTTTCTCCTCCCTTCCCCCCTCTCAATAAATAACTAAAATTAAAAAAATATATGCTGCATAATCATACCAGAGTCATTTACCCAGACACAAGTCTGATCGTATCATCCTTTCCTTAAAAACAGCTTGGATTCCTGCCCCGAGTCCAACCTCCTCCCCTTGCATGGCACCTGTGGGTCCCTGTGATGGGCCGTGTTCATCCCTGACCTCGCCGCTGAGACTCCTGGTTCTGTCCAGGACGCTCAAGCAGTTCCACATCCTTCCAGTCCATACAGTTGTTCTCTGCTTTCTTTCTTTTTGCATACTCTCTTTTTTTTCCTCAATGTCAATACATTTTCCCCTGACTCTGTGTATCACTGTAAGACTCATTTCACATTGTAGCATCTTTGCAAGATGCCTTACCCTGGCCCCAGACCGAGGAGCCTCTTAGATATGTCATTCCCTGCCCACCTCTGTTGCGGAACCACCCAGTCATCTGATAACTATCTATGCCTCTATCTGTCGACGTATATGTGGATATTTCTCCTCTTACTTGAGTGGGGGAGTCTGGGACACCAGAGGTCATGATGATTTATTCATCCTCTTTGAATTTCCAGCATCTAGGTGAAGGCTAGACACGCAGTTAGGAGTGCACTAAAGATCTACATACTAGGGGTGAGGTGAGATTAAATGATCTCTTCTAAAAGCATTTTCCTACTTTCTTTCATCTTTGTTTACATTAAATTTGATCTGTTCTGTTCGGTATACTGTTTTGCTCTTTAACCCGTCGCCGCCCATTCAATGCTCTGTGAATTCTCTAACTTTTTGGCACGGAAACCAGAATAAAGTTACTGATGAGAGCAGGATCATTCATTTCTTTTTAGCTCTAGGCCCATAAAGTAGGTTGTAATAGAAAACTAAAAGAGCCCACTTTATTTCTTTAAAAGTTCCCAGGTGAATAAGTCCAATCAATTTCCTTCTCCAGAAGTCTCCATGTAATAAAACTTGCAGAAGGAAATTGATTAGGCATTAGAACATACTTCGCCACCGAGGTCCCTGTCCTCCCTCCCTTTGCCCTTATTAATCATGCACTAAAGGGGCTGCCCAGAAACACGAGCAGTCCTGTGTCACCCGACTCACTGATTTCATGCTGGGAGAAATGTGAAGGGTGTGTCATAGTGTCACATGGGGGCTGCTAGGGTCCCCGTGTAATATTTATGGATTTATGGGAACTAAGTGACCTGTGCCTATCAACCGTTGTGACCCGAAAGAGGAAATGAATCGCAGTTTCTTTTTTCAAACCTTTAAGAATTCAGGGAACAGATCCTCTTTTTCCAAAAGGCTTTACAAATCATGCGTCCTTGCTAGTTCAGTTAGTGATCGCTACCCGGACACTTTTATATTTGGCTTCACTGGAGAACAAGAATTAGACTCACTCGCAGGGGTGTCCGACTGTTCGGCGTCTCTGGGCCACGCCGGAAGGGGAAGAGGTGTCTTGGGCCACACGTTAAATATATTGCGACATGGACTCTCTCTCTCTCTCTCTCTCTCTCTCTCACACACACACACACACACACACACACACACACACACACACACAAGCATCGCCTAGCGATGTTCGCTTCTGACAGTCAACCTTTTCGACAGCTTTACGACAGTGGCATCTAGTCTGACAGTTTTCTGCTTATTCCGCCTTTCTCCCTGCAATACTGTTTTGAAGTTGCATTTTCTTTAAAAGGTCATTGAAGACTAAACTTTTGAATTTTATTTTCTGAACTACAATGCGAGAAGTAGAAATTGCATTCACTATATTTAACCAGAAGGATTAGGGATTAAATAATGTGTATATACATACATTATATATGCATTATATATAATGTATATGTTATTATATACATTATATTATATATTATTTAATAATGTATGTATTATATATAATGTATACATAATGTATACATTATTTTATATAAAAAATATGCAATGGATCACAGGGGTTTCCTGTAGAGACTTCCAAGGATAAAGCTCTGGAGGATGCAGTTAGCTAAAGCCAACACCTCAGCAGGGACTGAATCTAGCTGTCACATAAAAAGGCTGGGCAGACTTCTTTGCAATGGAATGATGAGGAGGCAGAACTGGGATGTGAGATTGTAGAACAGACTCTGCAACTATGAGGCCTGAGGCCTTTTTATTCTTGTTACCAGATGCTCATATCCCCTACTTGAATTTGCTAGGCTCTCCTCTGACATTGTATCTGTGCATCTGACTCACACCCAGGGTCCTTCTGACTCCTGCAAGACTCTGAGGGAAGCTTGGAGAAGGGCTGGACTACACCTCGTGCCAGGGTGACTTTGTAACCACCCCACTGGGATGCTCAGCCTTTGAACTAGTGCCTACAGGCATTTTTAAGACATACTATTGGTGCGATTTAACATTTAATTGCAGCTTGACTTTCGGGAGGCCTTCTTTTGAACAAATTCCTGAATGCTCTACACTAGTTGGTTTGGAGAACTACTGTGTACATGAAAAATGTTACAGCGCCATTAGTTTCGACCAGTAATGCCTTTAAAAGTCTTGCAATGCATCAGGATGGCTGTGAAGAAATGAAGGTATAGGACAAGTAGCAGATGAAATGAGGAAAAACACACCGCACAGACTAGAGAGAGCGAGCTCAAAAACCATTCCTGGAAGTCGGAAAAATAATACTTGACAATGTAGAAAGAGAGAACTGGGTGCTGGAGGCTGAATGACACAAAGGGAGAGACCCCAATACTTCTGTGACACCAAAAGCCGGCAATGCAGGAAAGACGGTTGCTATTAGCAACAGCGACAGATGTAGATTGATCCTCTTTCATGAATATTATAAGCAGAGTTTTGAAACTGCAGTTCCAAAGAAAACCCTGAAGTCTGTCGTTCTGGGGTGAAAAAGTCTTTCTGTCCACAAAGAGATCACACCCCTTTCTTTAGAGATGTCCCAATAAAGCTGAAGTTCATGGCACTGAATGTCAACAACAAAAGCACAGCTTTACTTCTGCGAGTCTTAGTTCCATTTTTATTAAATTCCTTCCTTAACCCAAACCTCAGGATCTCTTTAGGCTGGTCCTTATTTCCTTTCTGTCCCCGGCACAGTGGCTCCATGCTAACGTGTCTGCCTGGGTGCGGTTACCCACGCTGTTTTTCAGCTCCCACCGCCTGTTTTCTGGCTTTAGTATTCTGAAACCTTGGTGCCTAGGAGTTGCATCTCATTGATCAGATTTACTTTAAAATGTCATTGATTTAAATAAAAATACAAGAAAAAATTTCATGGCATAGCGGAGAGAGAATTATATCAGCGGGAGAGCTGCCCTCTAGGGTCAGTACTTACGGACTCTGGAGAGTTTGAGCAGTAATATCTCTCCGCCCTCAAGTTTCCTTATCTGCAAAGCGAAGGTGTTGGAGCTGATAATCTGGAAGGTCCCTCCACAGCTAACAACCTTTTCGTTGAGATAAAAAAAAAAATCAACATCAGCCAGTCAGGGCAACACGAGTCAGAGGGGAAAAAAGCAGACTGTCCACAGCAGTATTCACAGAAGAGCAGGACGTCAGGCTCGCATAGCGCTGTTTCTTCGTATTCCCTCTGTTATGGTCTTGCAGTGTTTCTAGCTTGGTTTTGACATTTGAGGAAACTGAGGCCCACAGAGATGCAATGACCTGTGATGCAGCTACACAGCAGCAGGTGTGGCGGCTGAATGGAACGACAAGGAGTCAGAACCAGGATACACTGTACATTTATAAATAATGCTAAGAGCTTCCGCAGACTTCAATGGTTTAAGTGATAACACTGTTTGAGAAAGCTCATAAATGCGTCCTTAGGGGGCGGGAGTTTGAGAAGGCAGGGTCGGAATAGGTCTCCATGTATCAGTCAGGGTTTCCAGAGAAACAGGACCAACAGGCTATATAGAGAGTTCATATACATATAAAGTGTGTGTGTGTGTGTGTGTGTGTGTAAAGACATCTGTCCCAACTCAGAAGACAGGCAGGAAGGAGACAAATCCCTTGATTTCAGGTCCTCCATGGGTTGGATGTTGCCCCACCTTCCCCTCCCCTCCCCCCCCCCGCCCCCTGCCACATACATGGGGAGGGGGATCTGCTCACAGATTCAAATGCTAATCTCATCTGAAACACACTCACAGACACACTCAGGAGTAATGTTTAATTTGGGCACATGTGGCCCAGCCAGGTTGATGCCTGAAATTAACCATCACAGTCTCAAGGAACTGAGCCACAGAAGGGTCCTGAATCTGAAAGGCAGGCTATTGAAATGGGCAAAATACAAAGCAGATGACCAAAGAAGAAAGTGGCCCTTTCCCCTTATGCTTCTTGGCCCTGTCACTATGGCCAAATTCCAGAAATAGCATACTTTTTAAAAAAAGGGGATTTTAAGAATCCATGTGCTTTCCAAGGACTTACCAGCCACAGGCATCTCAAAAGTCAGCCACCTTCCACAATGACATACGCAATGTTTTGCTGATGGCATTTTAAGCGCTGCTGCACCAGCATATTTCGGGGCATTTAAGGTGTAATTAATGTAAGATTAATCATTATCTCGGAAACTGGAACGTGTTTACTGACGAGTGCAGTCAGGAGTGTGATCTGCGCGAAACGTAGAGAAGAGACTGTGCTGCGTCTCTGCAGCCCGTTCACGGGGTGAGCGGCGCACCGGCCCCAGCCAGCCCGGGGAACAACTGGCCACCGCGCCTGGTAGAAGATCTATGAAAATACCCACCCCGCTTCGTTTCCATTCTCCTCTGGTCTGTAATTGAACAGGTCTGCAGACTGGAAGGACATGTCCCATCTAGGACCTGGATGTCTGGTATATTTTTCCCAAGTTCAGTAATGAAGTGAAGCTTCAGTAGACAGCTGCCTACGAGTTTATGAATCAGCATTCCAGAATGGTGCAGCCCCTCAGAAACCAAGGAAATATGTCAATTGCAGCCTTGAGAGCCACCGTCCCTCACACAATGCAGTCGGCCTAACAGGACACTCTGGAGCCTTCATCTTAATTAGTCTCTGAATTTCATGCTTGATTTCCTGCAGATATTTTCACCCAGGACCTACCAGGGCAAATAAATGAGGAGGGCATACAGTCAAAGACAAAATGATAAATTTTTAGGTATTAAAACTTCCCTGAAGACATGGCACAAAGGAAGGTAAGTTTTGATGAAACAGAAGAGAGAAATGCTCTTACAAGCCCCATCTCCAAGGGGACCGACTCAGGCCCGGAGGCCACAGGGCGCCCCGGGGCCACGGGCTGCCTGCCCAAAGGCCTCGTCATTTTCCTGAAGTTGGCTCTGCTTATGTTAACACACCTCTGCGATTTTTTTTTTCACCTGAGGGTAAAGTTAACAGGGTTAAAAAAAAAAGAGCGAACATTATAAACCCTAAACCCACGTATTTTGATTTTGTCAACTGAGTCCAAAACCAAAAACAAAGGAAAGAAAACAAAAATGCTATAACGTGACTATTCAAGTGGAAATATACAGGAAGAAGAAACCCCAAACAACTCAACAGAAAAAAGAAACAAAAACAAAATCCAGAACAAAACCCAAACCCCAAAGGACTGACCGTAGTGCCAACTCAGCAAGAGGCTAGGCGTGAGCGCCCAGCAAACCGCTGGGGTCTGCTTAGGTGTTGAAGTTAGGAAACCACCTCTTGGATTTATTTTGTTTACAAGACAGATACTAACAGAGTGCAGAACATGGAGAGAGAAAAAGCCCCGAGTAAGTACTTGTTGATGTGCTAATTAATAAATGCAGCAGATTTTGCAACAGCTCATATTTGCCAGTATCACCACACCAAGCCGGGCGCTGGCCCTCAGCCTGCAGGCCAGGGCTCGGGATCCTGGCCGGGGCCGGGGGTGGAGATGGGGACGAGGGCAGCGGCAGCCTGAAGCCCAGCATTACATTCCGGGATAGATGGGCTTTGCCACACAGCGCACCCATGAATCAAAATGCCCTCCTTTTGTTTAACATGATCCCACACTCCAGGGTGATTAGCTTGTTTGGTGATCCTCAGCACAACAGGAAGAAAGGAAATTGAAATACTGTGCACGTTACATTAACCTTCTGCAGGGTCTGCTGTTGGCTTGCGAGAAGTTATTTTTAGAACAACTTCTCTCCCTGAGATATAATGTCTAGTCAACATGTTTATGTAGTGTATATATATATCATAAAGGCTCTTTTCTTTCCTTTTCTTATTCTTAGAATGAAATCAAGGATCGTTAGCATCAGGTCGATTTAGACTGGAAGGAACATACGTGTCATTTGCTATTTGGAAAATTGGAATTCATAAAATACATGAACTCAGGGAACAGCTATAACAGATACTGAGCGTAAGGGGAAAAAAATGAAGGAAAAAAAGAGACCCCGAGTTAAGCTTCGGTGATGAACATGAGGAAAACAGGGGTGTCTCCCTCAATTAAAATGCACCAGGTGGGTGTGTGAGAAGGCGGGGACACAGGAACTTCAATGTGGATGCTGGGAAAAGAGAAGGCAGGCTTTCCCAGTCACACAGCGGTAACAAGGGCGCTGGAAAATAAAACCGCGTCTGGCGAGGGAAGCCTGAAGATGTGGGTGTTTCAATTACAGGGGCACTAATGGAAGCTCAGACACAGAGCGGCCCAAGCTGTCGCGGGGTTGGCAGCAAGAGGAACGTCGGGACGTTAAAACGTGCTTAAGTTTTCGCCCTGGTTTTTCATATTATTCAAATATTAAAAGGCTTGGACTTGGTTCCCCATTTGAGCTCAACTTTCATACTCCCTGTGAGATGCTTTATGATCTTAAGTGACAGTACCAGGCAAACTAAAATATCACTCAGGGCGAGACGTTCCAATTCAGTGGCTGCTGCTGCTGTTGTGTTTACCTGGTTCACCGCCTGCAAGAGGCCTGCGCGCGGTAGCCAGCAGGTTCACCCCGCCTCTGCCAGACTGCCATGTAAAATTATAATGAGTAAAAATACCAGCTGGATTAGAATACCTTTAATCTGGCAAGTGGCAGGCTTTGCTGTTGATTTGCTGAAGCCTCACCGCTTCTGGGAGCCATGTCTACCAGAGAGAAGCCGGCTCAGAACTTGTGATGAATGTTGGTGTGGAAGACGTTCATCCCCGTACTTCCTTCCACCTGGAGCTAAGAGTCTTGGCCAGAGCCTGGGACCCAGGATCTCTGTGGTACACCGGCTCAAGGGGATCCTTGTGCACAGCAGAAAGTTGAAGGAAGGAAGCAAGAACACACTATTTATTTATTTAATTCTCACGTGAGGACATTTTTTCATTGCTTTTAGAGAGAGAGGAAGAGAGAGAGACAGCAATGTGAGAGAGAAGTGCCCAAAGGTTGCCTCCCATATGTGTCTGGACCAGGGATCGCATGTACCCGGGCTGGGGACTGAACCTGCAACCGAGGCATGTGCCCTGACTGGGAATCCAACCCGCAACCTTCTGGTTGTGGGACTACGCTTGAACCACCTGAGCCACACCAGGCAAAACAAGAACACACATTTTATTTGCAAAAATGAAATAATAACCTATTTAAATATCCTTTAATAAAAGTTTTCCTTTGGGACAACCTCAAAATATTAGCATCTCTTTATGCCCATTATTCCTTATATCCCATCTAAAAGAAGCTCCATGTGAAGGAATTTTTCCATTAATCCTTTTGGGAAGGTTATTAAAAATGTGTATGTCTCAGTGCAACTGTGGTACTAAACCTGTTGAAATACATCCAGAACAGTATCATCGCTGATTGGACGCTTACATGTGTTGACAAGCAAACGTGTGTATAATTATATTATGATGTTGTTACCTTGGGCTCCAGAAGTTCTGCTATGCAACCAAACCTTCACATTCACATGTATAAATGGCTGTGTGATATCCCTCAGTAATTGGTTTATACAGGAACCAAGAGTGGTGGGTGTAAGTGAGTTCTGTGAACAACCCTCATCGCTCTTCTCCTTGGTACTCACGGCAGCAGAGCGGGATAATGCAGTTTATGTATATGAAGAGTCAGCAAAACAGGCCTCACCAAAAGGGATCTCAAGTCCTCCTCTTTGCACTTGCCACGTCTATTATTTGGCTCTCTGAAGACTGAAATGTATTTTGTTTTGGAAGAGTCTCACGTTTTTCTTAAATTCTAGTGCTCTGATTCTTACACGAAAACCAGAAACTTAATGTTACAGCGTCAGTAAACATGCAGAATACATATTTTGCAACATCATCATGCATTGCATCACAAAGCAGTTGGGAAGCTAATAATCTCTTTTAGGAGTATTTCCATTTCTAAAAACAGCCCAAGTTTTATCAATTGCCTGTGTGGTGTGTGCTCACTCAAATGACTGGAAGCTGAGGCTCAGTCACATTCTATGTAGTCTTTTACCCCATCTACACATGAAAAGCATGTGAAGCGATTATTCCATGGCTAGTACAATTGCCTTTTGATGGCCAAAGTAAAATAAATGGGCTTTAGTACAAAACCAGATCCAGAAATTAAATAAGCAAATACAAAACCTCTTAAAGAGAAGACATTGACTGTTGACAAGTCAATGATAATGTCTGCCCCTTTCATTATGAAATGAGGATAATGATACCCCCACTATCAGAGGGTTATTATGAGCATTAAACGTCAGAGGTGAAGCACTAAGCATAGTGCTTAGCACACAATAGATACTCAATGAATGGTACCAGCTTATAAAAGGGAGGAACTGGCACACACATTCAGCATCTAACATATTTCCAGCACTTTGCTAGTACTGTGAAAGAGTCAAAAGAATACAGAACATAAATGAGCACGTGAAAAGACACTGTCATTAGTCATTAAGAAATGTTCATTAAAACCATCATGGGATATCACCACACACACCTATTAGGACTAAGATGCTGAGCAACTGGGACTCATCCTCGGCTGGTCCAAAGGCAAAATGCTACAGCTACTACAGAAACCAGTTTAGAAGTTTCTTACAAAGGTAACATTCACTTACCATTCAAACCCGCTCCTAGGCATTTATCCATATGAAACGAAAACAATGTTCAAATACAAATCTGTATGAAAATGTTTAGCGGGGCTTTATCGCCCCACTTTGGAAATTACCCAAATGTTCTCCAACTGGTAAATACATAAACATACTGAGTATGTCCATACAACAAGTACTGCTCAGAAGTAGCAAGGAATGTACTGACTCACACACAACAGAGATAAATTGCAAATGCACTAATGCTAAGAGAACCTAGACATATAGTCCACATGCTGCATGATTCCATACAGGCAGAACTGTAGGAAACAGATCAGTGGTCATCAGACTGCATGTGGCAGGGGGGTGGACAATAGGTCACAATGGAAATACTTGGTGCAATGGAACCGTTCCATTGCTGGATGGTAGTGGTGGTTACACCACCGTATGCATTTGCCAAAACTGATGTACATGAAAATGGGTGAATCTCATCTTGCACAAATTTTGCCCCAGTTAAATGAAAAAATAGAAAAAAATAACTGTAGCCTAAACATTAAGGACACCGATCTTGCCACTGTGTGCCTTCCAATACAATGTAAGTTGTGAGGCTAATGCACATAAATAAGACAATCGCATACGCTAGCCTATCATTTGTTATTGAGCCATGAGGTTTAGGGAAAGATATAAGTGGAATTTAAAGGGATCTCTGATCAATGTGGGAAGAGGAAAGATTCGGGTCCCGTGGGGCTTCAATGTCAACCACGGACAGGACGGGCAGGACCTGGCTGGGCACAGAGAACTGCGAGGACATTTTTATCTGAAGGAATGTGAGTGACAAGCACTGGGCGGGAACGAGGAGTCTAACCTGAGTGGTGGACAGCTGGTGTCAAGAGTCATGAGAAACTGATTTGATGAAGACGATGGAGCCCGAGGGCAGGGGGTCTGCAATTTTAAATATAAACCCTCCTGGGATTAACATCTTTCCATAACAAAATTATAGTAAGTTCTTAAATCGGAGTTCTCATACTGTAAGTCCTTGAATGGGAGTTACCGTAAAAAGCGGGATTTCCAGATTATTCTGGAAGCCATGTCCCCTCTCAGAGAAGAAAAGGAGTGGTGTTCTGGCTCAACGGGAAAAGGGAATCAGCGTGCTGGGGACGTGCCAGACCTTGATTCCCTGGCTGAAGGGATGTCTTAGCTCGTGTCTTAGTAATAGACATCCTGCGTTACAAATGGAGTCCTTGGATGTTTAGCGAGAGGAAAGCTCTGCTGCCTGTGGCAGTTTATTTCCATAGCTCCTGGGCACGAGACATCACACACACAGAAATGGTTGTTCCGGTGGCCATTGTCTTTTAGGACAGTGGGGACCGCAGCTGTCTGGAGTGCCACATGCTCAAGTCATGCCTGACCTCATGAGTAATGAACATTTGAAACTCCCACGGAACAGCTCTGCCCCGAACTCCACTTTGCTGTGACTCTCCTCGTGGAAGCTCTCAGGTGAGTACTGGAGGGCACGATTCTGAAGCTGCGCTCCTGAACGCCCCAGCTCGCTCTTCGATGGCTTTGGTTGGCAGCCTGTGTTTGGAAAGATGTCATTGTAGCTAAGCAAGGAAAGCTCAAGGACTTGGGTTTCTTTTCAAGTTCGGTATCAGACCCTGGAGAATATATTCATTATCTATCGCTGTGGAATTCTACACAGAGTCCTTACAGGGACTGGGCGGGGTCTTAATTGTATGTTAGGGTATCAGTTGAATACCTCATAATTATTCAAAACAAAGACGTCAAGATCAACATTCAAAGAGCATTGATGTTAAAGTAGGTGTGGTCCCAAGCCTTTCAGGAGTCTGTTAATTAATCCTAGAATGGGCTGTATAAAGAGAATGTCGAATGTCTCGCTGAGGAGCAAATAGCTGAACCCTACAAACAACTTCAAGTGACAATGAGGCTCATATCAGATGCCCTTCGTCCGGGCGTCCTGGAGGCCTTTACAAATGGTTCACCATTAATCCTAACATCACTCCAGAGAAGCATCACGTTCATTTCCATTTCGGAAATGGAACCCCCGAGAACAAAGCATGTCTGCGGTCACGGCAAAACTCGCTTTTCAGCATCTGTAAGGCCATGCCTACCAGCCATCTGTTCTGACAGCTAATGTCAGGCCCTGGAGGACAAGAGCAGGAAGACGTCAGAGTGGAAAAAGAGCCGCACGCATTCAAGATTTTTGGACTCATTCTGATACGAAGTCCAGTCGTATAGGACTACAGTCCTCAAGGCGTTTACAATGTATTTAGGGTGAAGCAACGGTTGGGGAACAATAATACGGCAAATGCTATGATAAAAGTACGATAGAGCGGAAAAAGTCAAACCAGGGGGTGGGGAAATGTTCACACAGGAAGTGATGCTTCCGCTGAGACTTGAAGGAGTGTAGGAGTGATCTTGAAGCAGAAAGCGAGGAAAAAATGGCACCAACAGCAGGAAGCCTGCAATTCTAGTTTCGTGTAGTTGGGTTGCAGGAGTGGTGATGGGAGAAAGCGGCACAGAAATTAGATGGGATTTGCATGTTAAGTTAAAGAGCTTAAAATGCAGAGCGAATGCTAGCCAAGAGCAGCCCAGCCCTCTTGCTCAGCCCTGTGAATGTACAGACATTCATAGGAGATCTAGTCCCATCAGCACCAGCCTACCCGGGAAGAGTTGCAAATATAATTTATGACAACTTGGACAGGCAGGAGCAATAGGTACATTATCATAATCATGTGAAAAGGAAGTAAAAAAAAAATAAAGGTGTACCCGCCAGTTCATCTCTGCCACGGAGCCAGGCAAAAGGAGAGGTCAGTTGGGCACAGTGTGACAAGAAGGTGGTAAGACATTTCAGAGAAAACAGAAACAGAACTCAGTGGTTCGCTGAATTTCAGGGGCTAAAGAAAAAAAAAATGCGTGACAAATTTTGATTCTAAACCACTGGGCTCTTTGACCTTTTCAGTGATTTGCAAAGATAATGAAACAAGAAGGACACATAGGTGGTCAAAAGGAATCCACACACATGCCCAGTGTCAGGCGGCAGCGAGACTTCCAGTCAGGCGGGTTGTTCTAAGTACCCAGTGGGGCTTGTCTCCGGACACCGTCTTTTTCCCAGGGACCCTACCCATGAACGCAAGGGTGCTCAGTGCGCAGAGGAACAGTGTTAAGAGGACGCGGTGAGACAGTTTCTTCTAGAACACATCTGAGCCAAGCGCTGCGTCTCATTTGTTACGCTGCTGCCTTCCTCTTGTCACCCAGCGAAGCTGGTTCACACTTTACACAGCAGCATCATGGTAAAAAGGAGAATCCTTACAGTTCATCGTTGCCTTTACTGTAAGGACGTGGAGCAGGGAGGAGTCTCGGGAGACAAGAAGCTGGGATGGAGTGAAGACTGAAAACGTTGTGTTGGGAGTAGCCCCAGCGAAGGGAGACAGCCAGGCGCTGGGTTGGGCATGCGGAGCCCACGGACAGCGGGAAGACCTAACCCGGTGTTTGTGAGCTCCCTGCCAGCTCAGAGGGGCCTGTGGGGCAAAGATGGTGTGATGGGGGAGTCCAGCAGGGGCCCAAGAGGGCTCAGCCCTGGCACCTGCCCTGGTACCTGCTGTCACTGCCCGAGGCCGCCCAGAGAAGAGTGCGGACTCAGCTGGGAGGCTGAGACAGACCCCGAAGGACGCACCTGCTGTCAGCAAGTAAAGTGGGATCTGAGCGCTCATCTCTGTGTCTGCCACGGAGGCCATGGGGGCTGGCTCTGCGATGCCCCTTCTGTGATGCCCAAGGGGGGAAGTAGCTCTGGGCAGCAGGAACAGCTGCATGCAACCTGCACAAGGGACATGCCCCTGTCTCTCGACACTGTTATCCACGCTGCTGATCTGCTTCTCTTCTGTGCACCGGCTGCTGAGAAGCTCGGATCTAAATTTATGGGGAGCTGAAAGAATTTCATAAAACCCACTTGGAATACTAATATCATCCCTGCTGCATATCCATTTCTCTCGATTCCCTTTTCACTTAGAAAGCACATGAACTACTTTAGCCAAAGACAGATCTCAAAGTAGAACTCGCTTCCATAAGTGGGCCTGCGGAGGCCCCTCCTGGATCACATGACACAGTGGAATACACTGCATGCCAAGTGTGGGCCTCATCCAACCCACTGCAACCCAAAAGCAAGAATCAACAATTAACTCCTCTGAACATGATATATAGTCAATATTTATAGTCAGAACACAGACTATATATATATAATTATATATATAATGAACATTATATATATATATATCATGAACATGATATATGTATCTGTGTTCTGACTCTATAAATACCCAAAATAGAAATCTGATCATTTCTGGAGTTTTATTGACCTGTAGTCCTCAACTGCTATTTACTAACACACCTAAAAGTGCCTTTCAGCAAATGCCCAGGGCCCTAGAATTGGCTCCTAAAGGCTTAAAGGGGGAAATAAAGTTCTGGAGGTCCCTCATACCCCCCGTTTTCCTGGTAGACCTGGATTTGCAAGGACATCCCTCTGAAATTCACTTCCGCTGTGGAGGCCAGGATTTACGGACTGTTGGGCGGTCACTCGCCTTGGGTTGTCAGTTTTTGAAGAGTTGTAATTACTGTGATGTGAGCACTTGGAATGCAAATCTTCTTCCCTTGATAGAGAAGATGGCTGGTCATGAGGTCGATGTGTGGACAATTGGTAAGAAGGGCTGCTCTCCAGGACAAAATGGCAGTGACCAGCTTGGGCCTGTCATCAGAACTGAGGGTGACCTTGCTACGTGGCTGCAAGGTGAACGGTGGCCAGGAAAGGGGAGGCTCCTTGTCCATGACTGAACTAGCTACCCCAGGGGTCGGCTTGAAAGGAACAAGACAGGAAGCACAGAAAATGGCGGAAAGGGCTTGGCTCTATTCTACAAACAGGACTGGCTGCGTAATTTGCAGGGTCTGGCACTAAATGAAGATGCAGGACCCCTGTTCAGAAAGGGAGAATTTCAAGACCGGGCCGGCAGAGCATTAAAACAAGTGTGGGGCCTTTCTGGCCTGAGGTCTCTGTGTGACTGCACGTGTCACATGTCCATGAAGCCGACCCTGGCAACCCACGCAAGCACAACTACGAGAGAGAGGAAGCGTCTCCTCTCAGACCGCGATGAACCCTCGGGGAGCCAGAGCCAGTCCTGCTCCTGTGGCTCTGCCCTGGGCTTGCTCTCACCTGTCAGCCCTCTGGGCTCTGGGAAGGGAGGTTGAATGGAGAGGTTATCAGACCCCATTCAGCCCCAACTTCCCACCAGGGGGGAAGTCGAACAAGCACCCTTCTACTGTCAAATACCCTGGATCCTTGTTGAAATAAATATATGGTGGGCCATACCTTCCAGGACACATCAAGATTCTTCGTTCAGAAACTGGTTTGCTCTCATCATGGACTGAGAAGCGCTAACTCATTTCTCACCAGGAAGTTCCACGGGATCAAGACTCTTGTTGCCAGAAGTGGGTGGAAACACCGATAATACTATTGATGATGGAGCGACTGATGCTACCAACGCCGCCAGTGCTGCAACTGGGCGGCGGTGAGCGTGGGTATGGCTCGCAGAGCTGGGTCAGAGGCGGATCTCATGTTCCCCAAAGGAACTTACCTAGAAATGAATCATCCCAAGTCCACTGAGTCACGATAGTACTGGGAGGAAGCAGGAAGGTGTGGACAAGGGTACTTATTTAGAAAAATAAAATTTCTTTCAAGGTGATCCGATGTTTTCCTACTTAGGGATTACCGTCCTACTTCACTGTTTTGGGGGGTCCAGATGAGAAAACGGGGCACTGACACGTGCAGCGACAAGCTCATGCCCACACAGGTAGAGAGCGCTGGGCTGAAAAGCCAGGTGTTTCACGTCCCTGACCTAGGTCTTCACACAGTATCAGAGCTTTCAAATTGCTTTCATATCTGTTAGTTCAGGAGAAAATATGACGCAAAGAAGACAACTCAGATACACATAGAAATGAAAAAAACATTTATTACAGTGTCAGTTGCGATTTAAATGTGCAAATGCCATAATAAAAGCATACCACAGACCCTAGGCTCTGAGTCTGCACTTTAACTTCAGTGCTAAATCGTTTTACATATTGTGGAGGTTTGAGAAAAGTTTGGCCTCGTGACCAGAATAAAATGTTTGGTGTTGAGCTGAATATACCAACTAAACAGTTGACATCTTGTAACTCCTATTAATGAACATTCCATATGTCCGTAATTATTATAAAAGGTAGGATTGGTATATAATCTCTGATTCCGTTAAAAGAATGACAGTAGTCTCAAAGAGGAAACCAAGTTCAGTGGAGATTAATGAGAATTTAAAAAAACCAAAACTCTTAGAAGACAAATTTCCAACCTGATTTCATAGTGTATTGTTTGGATATGGAATTTAAGAAAATATCTCTATGGCAAGTTACCCAGGGAATTGCTAAAAAACCAAATACCTCTTAGCTGCTAACTTGTTTTTATGGCTTTTGGGGGCTGTATTCCCACACTCTCTAAGCCACAGGATATGCTAACGTTACAGCCGAACACGCCCACTCTGACCCAGTTATCGTTAACTAGAGGCGGCATTTGACAGATTTTTTTTCACCCAGAAACATGCAACACAAGGGTGCCTTTTCCTTGCAAACAAACCTGGTTTATACTTTACACAAGGGCCATCTTTCCGTGGAGGCAAAGGAGGGAAAACGCTCAGCTGCAATGGCCTGACGTCTCAGACACCCCCGTGCCAGCGGGCAGGGCCTGACACCCGGAGACCCCTGAAACAATGCGCCTCGGGGGGGCTGGTGTGTGACTGAGGGGAACGACCGAAGATACGAGAGGAACCTCACAGCAATCTGCAGATATCTTAAAAAGTGAAATTATTTTCCCACCTGAGGCTTCTCAAAGGAATGTGAGGGACTAAATGCCACGTGTCCTCCAAGCTCCCGACTTGACGTCACATGTGTAGGCCCCCACGGTGCCTTTGTCCCCAGAATTAGCCTCCCAGCAGCCTGTTCCAGGACAAGGAGGCCCCGAGGGTGAGTCATTGCAATGAGAAAGCCTGGGGAAGGATACACTCCACCCGGGTCTCATCCCACTTTCCCTTGCCCTCCTCACTCAGGGGCTGGAACCTTCCTCAACACAAGCTCTTATGCGGGGAATAAGCACCCCTCAGCTTCCAGACGTCAGTCACGTTCCGTCTGCTTCCACGCCTTCCTGCGGAGGTTTCTTCAGTTCAGCACTAAGACCATGGCTCTGTTCTTTCAATTCTTAGGCATAGGTTTTGTGTCTTTTAAATTTCCTGCCCTCTGAGAATAAGAGTGGGGAATGGTGAAAATAATTCCAGAGGACGAATCTGAAGTGCACAGACAAACAATTCAGGTGACTAAATGAAAGCGTCGTAACCATGAGGGTAAAAGGCTGTGAACCTCTATGGGGATTCTTTTTTTTTTTTTTGAAGATTTTATTTATTTTTAGAGAGAGGGGAAGGGAGGGGGAAAAAAGAGGGAGGGAAACATCAATGTGTGGTGCTTCTCACGCGCCCTCACCTGGAGACTTGGCCTGCAGCCCAGGCGTGTGCCCTGATTGGGAATCGGACTGGTGACCCTTTGGTTTACAGGCCAGCGCTCAATAAGCTGAGCCACACCAGCCAGGGCCCGATGGGAATTCTTAACATTTAGTACATATGACCCAGGGCCACCATCGCTCAAACACATAACAGTGGTCCTGGGTCGTGCCTACCAAATGTTGGTCACTCACAGTTCTCCCTTGGTACTTTTCTAAATCACTCTAATCCATGATAGATTTTGCCACCATATTTTTACTGATAGCATTACCTATTCAATACATCTACATTGACTTTTTTGATATAAGTAGGAAATTGAAAGGAAAAAGCCTGTGAAAGGAAAAACTTCAGTGCCCACCCCTCAGGACGAGAGGTGACGCAGACCATTAGCCACACAGGAGGAGGGGCGGGGGAAGTCTATGGATAAAGCAGAACACTCAAATCCTCCCGTTGGCTGGTGTCAGAACTCGAAAGGGTGTTATCAATTAGTAGGTGGAACCTCAGAAACATCATGTTGAGCGAAAGAAGCCAGACACAGAAGGCACATATTGCAGGACTCTCTGCATATCAAATATTCAGAAGAGGTAAGTCCCACAGAGACAATGCAGGTCAGTGGTTGCCGGGAGCTGGGGGTGGGCGGTGGTGGTGGCAAACTGTTTAATGGTAACAAATGTTTTGACACTACAATAGAGAGAGATGGTTGTTATGCAACACTATAGATGCACTAAATGCCAGTGACTTGTTCACTACAAAATGGGTATTATGCTATGAGAATTTTACCTTAATAAAAATAATTCTAAACAATAAGAGGGAACTGTATCTTAGTAATTTGTCACACTACACCTAGTCTAAGAAAAAGTTGATTTAAAAAAATGGAATTAGTGGGGTGGAGGCATAGCTTTGACCCCTGCTGGCTGTCTTAAGGCGCAATGACTAACCCTCCATTTATTCGTTTCTTTCTCTACAAAGTTACAGTTTCTAAAATTTAAGTTAGAAGCAATTGTTAAGGCTACTACACTTTTTTCCCTCATATATGTTAATGTTTATATGTAATCAAAATTAACAGGCTCTTCCTCGATCTCAATTGGTCAATCTTCTGCTTACAATGTCTGGGTTCTGTTTCCTGCTTGGCAAGATTTGTTACATTTGTTGTTAATGATGTTTTCCCCTTAAGGTTTTAATTTTGTATCATTTATTTCTCTTTTCTAATCCCACTGACTCATATCCCTGAGGATGCACACACGCACCGCCGACCTGCCCTTTGACCCTCGGCCGCTGTGAGCTTGGCTACTGCAGGTATCTCACGAGGGGGCTCAGGCAGTGGTGGTCTTTCTGTAACTCGCTGCTTTCACTCAGTGTAATGTCCTCACGGTTCATCCACGCGGACGCGGACGGCAGGACCGACTGCTTCTTTAAGGCTAATATTCCGTGGCATGCATATACCACATTTTCTTTATCTTCTCTTCTGTTGATTGCCATTTAGGTTGTTTCCATGTCGTGGGTGTCCTGGGTCACGCTGTGATGAACACGAGACTGCAAATACCTTCTCCCACCTGTCAGGATGGCTAGTACCCCAAAAAAGACGCAGGTGTGGGCCAAGGATGGGAGAAATGGAACCCTTGTACACTCAAGGTGGGAACGCCAAATAGAGCAGCCGCTCCGAAGAACAGTATGTGGTTTCTCGGGAAGTTAAAACTGGAACCGCCGCCGCAGGACCCAGCAATGCCACTTCGGGTCATCACTGGGAACGAACTGATTCGCGATTCTTTCTTAAAGCGCCCTCTGGAGACAGTGAGGAAGACGGGGAGGAAGGGCGGCCAGAGGCGACTCTGGCGAGAGCTGCTCTGCGTTCAGCGGCGCCGACACGTGGGTGCCTAGGCCGTGTCCCGCGGAGATCGGAAGGCGTGGCTGGTCGCACCTGTCACCGGGACTGTCTGCGCACCTCGCGGTTTAGGGAAACCACTGCTGCCGTAAGCGGGGAGCGAGTTACCGGGCCCCAGGCCAGCCTTTCCGCTCGTGCTCTTCTCCAACTTGGGGTGTGTTTTTCATTCTGTGAATACCAAATTCCTTATTTGAATATCCTTTTTCAAATCCTGGCTCCTCCAGGAAAACTTCCTTTCTTCAAACATCTCACTCACCTTTGATCGTGTGTATTCTGCACACACAAGGTTTTCACAGAGTCATGTTCCCGACGACCTCCCTCCAGATTTTCACACCTTCAAAACCAAAGGTGTGTTTTTAGTTTCTTTTGTAATCATTCAGAGCGCACAATAAGATGTTTAGCATAAAGGAGAGATGGTTAAATGGTTTGATCACCGTTATAATAAAATGACAAATAAGGATTGCAATGGATCACTGCAGAGAAGAACAAAGCGACAGAGCAAATGTGTAAAGAGAAAAATATGAGAAATAAACATGACAATTGCATCTTTTTCTTAATTATATTAGATGTAGATCAAAGCAATTGTGTTTCTCTCCACTACTCCGTCTTGTAAAGAAGAATATATAAATAACCAGCAACACTTAAGGAATGACATTCTGTTTTATTCAAATTCTTGATCTCTCCCAAAGGTGGAATAAGATCCAGAAAATTTGAATTATGCAGCTCATGGTGGAAAATTTGGTTAAACAGGGGCTAATCGTTTCTTACGATGTTCCCAGCACCGTGCACTTTTTGCAGCCATTTGACGGTATTTTGTTGTTTAAGAAAATCACAGGACCTCAAAATATTGATATGTTTTGAGTAGAGAATTCAGGAGTAGGCATTCATTTTGTTAAGTGAGGTGACTCATATTGCAACAGCTACAATTGCTGCAGCTGGGCTGAAGCAACTACTAGAACCTAGAGACATTTACAGATTCGTGTGACAGGGTGTCCTGTGTCATGTGCCCCCTTCTCTGCAACAGAGTACAGTCCCAGTCCCTCGGGTCTCTGTCACCTCCTGAAGATTCATGCCCCACCTGGTGCCAGGCGCCCTGGTACCCTCACCTTACTGGTCCTAGGCTAACAGTTTTATCTCCCTCTCTGCTTTTGTCCTCTTTAGGGAGAAAATAATGTTCAAAAGAAAAGCTGCTGCCAGGCTGACAGAATTGGAGACACGCACGCCAGTGATCCATTAGGGCACTGACCTCGTACACCGTGCTGGAAACTCAGCGCACACGCTCAGGACGAAGTGGGTGTGTGTGAGCGGGGCGGCTGGTGTGAGGGAGAAGAACCGGGATGGCCCTGGGAAGTTAGCACGAGCTCTCCTCTCTACAGAAATACTCTCTATACACTTTTAGGAGGTTTGATGCTTTTTTTCCCCACCTTTTTTTAGCTTTTTAAAAACATGCTATAGATATTTTATTCTTTAATTACTGGTCTCTCTATTGTAATGCCGCTTCTTTATCTATAGCCAACGATATCTGCTGATAAAAATAGCCTTCCCGGAGATGTTCATAGGTCACAGGAGAGGAAGAGACTTCAAAAAGACAAAATATTAAAAGGGAGCAAAAGATTGAAAAAAAAAAAAACTGGGGTGGGGTCATGAATTCCTGTCCCCCATTACATTTAACAGTCTTCCTTTGATGAAATAGGGTTTCTGTTGGCCTGAATTATATGCAGAACATTAATAATCATTAAGACTTTCCCACCTACGAGCGCTTTCCCGGCAAAATGAGGCAGAACACAAATGGATGAGAATCATTCTCAGTGGAGAATGGGAAAGGCTCTATTGCGTGATATCATGTGCAAACAGCGATCTTTTCTTTTAAATGTGGACTTTACTACCGGGAAGAAGAGAGCTTATTGTCTTACTAACACAGCATCATTGATTCCACCCCCTCTGCATTCTCTCTGTGCCTCACACCCTCACCTGTCCTCCCTGATAGTCAGTGGCTACATCTGTAGACTTGTGTACCATTGCCTGGCTCCTTCTTGCTGGGCTGAAGGCAGCTGCACAATCCCCCATCAATGGTTAAATTATTTCTTCTGCCCACTTCTTCTCCCTCGCCCCTTGACAGCGATCACATAACTTTTCCTTCTCAAGCTTCCACACATTCTCCTCTTGGCTTCTCACTTCACTGAGAAAATAAAAGGAACCAGGAGAAATAGTCCAAAGCTTTCATCACGATACCCACGAACCGACCTGTGAGCGGGCCCAGAGACTCTGCCTCCTCTCTCTCCCTTTGGCTCATCTCCCCTCTGTCTGTGTAAGGCGACCAATCCAACCACCTGTGCGCTGCATGGTGCAATGTCTTGCACAGTTGCGGCCATTTCTCCAGAAATTCTTGTTTTCTCATGCACCATTACTTACTTTTCTCTTTACTGATTCATTCCAAGCAAAGTATGGCATTTCATCCAACTTTGAAAATATCTTTTTTTTTTCACCTAACTCTTATTCCTTTCCCCTACTTTCCTGTCGAGCAAAACTTTACTGCATCCAGTTCCCCTCCTCCTGTTGTCTTTCAGATACACAACGCCCACAATTTCATTGTAACATCTCCATGGTAACTGTAACCACTGTAACAATTCCATGGTAACATCTTGCCCCCTTCCAGAACAACTTACCTTCCTGCTTTCCTCTTGTCTCACAGGCTACAGTTCTTGTCTATACAAACTAAAACTTGGGGAGCCCAGGGCTCAGTCTTCAAACTTCTTCCTTTCTCTAGCTCCTTCACTGTCTTGGCGGTTGTTTTAGACACACTAATAACACTCAAGTGTCTGTCTTTAGTCTGGGCCGCTTCTCAGAAATCCAGAGGTAGATGTCCACTTGTCTGTTCAACACTGGATATTTATTTTTCATCTCAAATTAATGTGCCCAGAACAAAACTTCTGATATTCCCCCCAACCTCCTTTCCCTACATTTTTCTCTATCATCGTAAACAACAACTCCATGCTTGCTCAAGTCAAATACACTGAAGTTATCACCGCCTGACGTTTTCTCTCACATTTCATATCTAAGTCATACAAAAAGCCAATTGGCTCAAACTTGAGAGCATATTCAGAACCTAACCAGTTCTCACCACCTCTGTCGCTATCATCCAGGTCCAAGGTCCAAGACCTCATCAGCTCTTACTGGATTACTCAAAATTCTCCTAACTGACCCCCTGCTGCTGCTTCTTTGGCCTACGTATAGCAGTTAAAAAATGTTATTTTTCACTTATTTTTTAAAAGTAGAGCATTTCATTAATCTGCTCAAATGCTACTACCAATGGCATTCCCCTTCACGCAAAATAAAGCCAATGCCCTTAAAACCACCCGCAAGGCCCGGTAAGTCGGCCCCGCCCCTCCTGGTAACTTGACTTTGCCTGCTTGCCCACAGGGCTCCTCCCAGCTGAGTTCCAGTTTCAAGGCTTTCCAACATTAAAAAAATTTTTTTTTTCAATTCCAGTTGACATTTAATATTATATTGTTTTCAGGTGTACAGCATAGTGGTTAGACATCTTTACAACTTGTGAAATCTAGTACCCACCGAGCACCATAGTTATTAAAATATTATTGCCTATATTCCTTATGCTGTACTTTATATCCCTGTGAGTGTCCTGTAACTACCAACTTGTACTTCTTGATTCCCTTCGCCTTTTTCACCCAGCCCCCAATAGCTCCCCACACACCCTGGCAATCCTCAGTCTGTTCTCTATATTTATGAATCTGTTTCCATTTTGTTTGTTAGTGTATACTGTGTTTTCGATTCCACATGTGAGATCATACAGTATTTGTTTTTCTTATTTCACTTAGCATAAGACCCTCTAGGTCCATCCATGCTGTCACGAGTGGTAAGGTTTCATTCTTTTTTTAGGACTGAGTAATACTCCGTGATATCACCTTTCCTTCATCCAATGGTCTATTGACGAACACTTAGGGTGCTTCCACATCTACCCTCGGGAGTGAACTTCCACCAGATGCCTTTCTATTTTGTATTTCCACCTCCCTGAGATGGTTATTAACATTTCAACACTCCAAACCTAAGCCTGTGCTCACTGCCTCGTTGTGCTCTGCTTTTCTCTGTAGCAACGTTGCCACCTGTCACGCTAGGTAATTTGTGCATGCATGTGTGCACGCATATGTTTGTTCATTTCTCCATCTGTTTGTTTGCTTGTCTCCCCTGTGGCCTCCTAAGGCAAGGACTTTCCCCTGCTTTGTCCATTGCTGTGTGTGACATGCAGGGAATGGCCTGACCCCAAGGAAGCGCCAGATGAGCCCTCAGTGCGGAGCGCCGGGAAGAGTGAAGCCAAGATGGCCGTTGTTTGGACCTGAAACGCGTTCGACTTATGGTTATGAATGAGCACCTGGGAAGTCGCAGAATGAGAACATGCGTCTAAATATCTCCAATCTTTTGGATGGCATTTGCAAAGGAAGTCAAGTCCGTTCTGATTCTCTTGCGTGGCAAGAACCACCACTCTGCAGCATGAAAATGATTTTTCATCAAGCTATTAGAATTTGAAGACTGTTCCTTAGATCGGTTTCCCTTATGCAGGTGGTGAAACAAAACAGAACAAAACAAAAGCACAGTCACTCTCGTCAAGTTCGGGAATGCTAATTTTTGGTATTCAAACAGTTCTGTTTAAAGCATATGGCAAATAGGCTCCGGGGAAAATTTCTTCACTGCTGTGTTTGCTTTTATAGTTTTAAACACTGCAGTTTTATGCAAGAGGAAATAGATTTTTGAGACAGCAATGACAGGTGAAATAGGATGTGAAAAAAGGATATTTTAGATCTCCACATGTCAATAATATAAAATAAATGTCTTCCATCCAGTTCATACTTCTGACTGTTTTAAAAAAAGCCATGAGAAGGAAAAGATCTACCCATGAATAAAACCAGAATCCTTAATGAGTATCAAGGTGAATTAACAGGGTGCCCATTCAAAAGCTGGGCTTTAAGTTGTAAAGTTGTTAGGTTGTAAATTCTTCCAGCATCTCCCATTAATAGCCAACAAATCTATGTTTTTTCTTTTTTTAAGAACAGTTATGGAAAAGTCTCATCCAACACAGTTGCCATAAATGATCAGATATTGAGGGTAACAGAATGCTAGTTTATATATCATAGTTCTATTACCAAGGTCTGACTACTTAGAATAGAGCATGGAGCAGTTAACATTACAACTTTCCTGAACATATGTAATAGTGTAGAAGGTAATTTAGGACACGCAGGGCCATCAATGGTCTTTCTATTAGAACTTGCAAAAGTAATAAATAGCACATTTTTAGATAACAATGGCTTACTGTGTTACTGTCCATTAATACCTGGGGAGGTGCTTCAGGACGCAGTTGAAATGTGAAGAGATAGAGCCAGGTAAGACGTTTGCTAATACTAAAGATTTACTGTGGCGTCCAATTTGCCTCATTGACTTTTACGGGGATCTGAAACTCAACACGGCGTTTCTCCTTGAAAATAATACTTGGAAGATTTAGAGTTCCTTTTGGGAACTTCAATAATTTTAAGAGACGCAAGTAAGCTTTTGCACGCATTGCAGTTCCGCGGTGGGGAAGCGCGCTGGCAGGCCCTCCGCGGTGCAGGAATGAAGGTTGAAGACGTCACCGCACTGAACACGTGCGTGTGGACACGGGTGCATGAGGGCTAAACGGAACCTCTCAGAATGCTTTATCCTGAAGTGGCAAATTTGGCGGGTCTTCCAGAAAGCAGCCTAATTTGCTGAAAAATTTTATCTGCCACTTTTTCCTTAAAGTGCCAGCAGTTGAATAGGATGATCTTGCCATTGCTTTTCTCACAGTTGGAGTAAAAGAATAATATATAATATCCACGACAAAAGCCCACTTTAAAGCTTTCTTTCCTCCAGAATTTCAAATCTTCATGATCTTTGTTTTTGGCTATCCATCCCCAGAGAAACTGTCAAAGAATGAAAATACACGCTTTTCATTCATTTGTGCTTTTAAAAGTTGGATCTCACTCTGTTGAGATGATAATAATTAGTCATTCATCAATATTGACTGAGTGCCTACCATGTGTCATGGATTTGGGCACTTGTGGAAAAGAAGGGAAGAGAAAGAAACTCCCCTACTGCTCTGCTTGGGACGCAGGCAGGAGAGCAGTGGATTTAGTGCTAATTGAATACTCAGCAAAGGCTTGAGTGTGTACACAGAGGTCGGGAGTTGTTTCTGTTTTCAAGCATTATGCACAGACCTGATTTATTACTCAGGCATCCTTAACGCTTCTCAGGTTCTCATTCATTTGTCTGAACTGCTCTGAGAACCCTGGAAAGAAAGTGGATCAACACGGTAACGGCATCGTTGTTGATACCAGTGTGTTCAGACATGCAGAAAAAGAAAATGAAACTAAATTTAATAAAACGTTGATTAAAGTAAGGAAAGTTGGAAACTAGTCCAATGTGGCAGACTTGGTGATATTATATTTCCATCCGGTGTGCTATAAATGGCCCATAACCACCCTTTTCAGGTATTTCTTTGTTGAATTTTATTTACACCCATAGTTCAGGCAATAAATCCTGCTTAAAGAGCACCAGGTCAGATTGCAACGCCCTCAGTTTCCATTTTCTCTCTATTAATTATGAATCACAGCCTGCATATCTCTAGGTTTCATACTTTTACCTGTTTAAAGGGAGGTTAATTACAATTATCTGTCATAGAATACAGGTGAACTGTGTAAAGGTCATTTACGTTGCTTCCATGAGTTAGTGTCTGTTAGATATTAAATGAAAGAGAATGCCCAAAATGCTTCTGCTGTTCTGGCCACTCGGTTGAATTAATTTTCAGCAGGGTTCTAATTCTTATTCCATTTGAGATGCTGCCAAAGGAGTAAATAATATGACCATTAGAATCCATTCCAACTCCTTCATTGTGTGTGTGTGATTGTGTGTAAATCCTTCAGAACTTTTTAACCATGTTTGTTTTGAAGCTGCTTTTTTTTGTCCCCCAGCATTACCGGGGAGGCTTATGCTATTAAAAACAAACCATCCCACCTTCGCTGGGCACAAGAATAATTCTCACATGCTCTCCTGTGGTACGTGTCATGAAACAGGAGTCTCTATGGTACACCTGGTAATTTAAGGAATATAAATACCTTTCCTCACTTTGCATAATGAAGTAAAGTTACTTGTTATGGGGGTCTCTGAGGGATCAGCAGGATGACTGGAATATGCGCGTGGGTGCGAGGTGAACGCGAGGCAGGCGTCGGGGACGCGACGCCTGCAGGAACAGCCAATGGAAGCGATCCGAGGGCACAGCTGCGCACCTGGTGCGCGCTGCCGATTTCCGCTTGGTGCGGCTTACCGTTGGTATGGCACCGAGCACTTTCAAATGGAGTTAAATTTGCAATTAATAGCTGTAATGAATGGTGCAACTACTTTTCCCTATTTTAGCATTAGTTTCATGTACTTTATAATAAAATACTGTACACATGTAAATTTCACTTAATTAGATTGGCTCATCAATCTGTTATTTCCCAATTACATAACGAAATAATTACTGAAGGAGATTGATGGGTAAGGTGCTAGAAAATATTTCTAAGGCTTCAGAAACCATTATTTGCATATTCTAATTAGCAGTTTATTAATCTTAAATGCATATGGAAATTAGCTGCAGCCTAATCTCTTAAAATTCATCACTGTAATCCTTTATTACATTGCTTTGATATACATTATTTTTTTGGGACTTTATGCAGAGTGATGGCTACAATTAAAGAAATTCCATCTTCTTATTCCAATTACAGGTTTTCCCTCACATCACTCTGACCTATATTTTATTACATTTTTATACCTTCTAAAAAATTTTGCTTTCAATAAATTATTTTGCTCTTGTCTGCTTTTCTACAACGGTTCCTTTCCATTACTGTCTTTCAGAGAATCTCTCCAGGATCCTACCTTTCTCCCCCTAAAGCAGAAGTAAGAATACCTTTCTGCTCAGAGAATAGTTTCCTTCCGATTATCAGGTGACGACGTTCATGAAGAAAACTGTGTCAACTCAGAGAACACTAATTAAGTCACACCTACATATCAGAGGCTGGGCGTGGTACTCAGAATAGTCCACGGCCCCCGAGGGACCTACCTGGGCAGACAAGTGTGATTTCTCCTGGCCTCCGCCCCGTGTGGAATTGGGGATACTGGGCATCAAGAAGTTCTTGCATGCCTGTAGGTTTTTCGGGTTCGTACGTGGGGCCTCCCTCCCCCAAAGCACACGCGCAGCCCCCTGACCTTTTGTAGCCCCGAAGAGTGACATTCACGTAGATGCGAAAACAAGACATCGCTCAGTCACACCCGCAGGCTCGAAGCCGTTCAGAGAGTGCAGACAAGCTTCCCAAGTCTTGGCCCCTTCACAATGCTTAGCGTGAGCTTCCAAACCCAACCTGCTTCCATCAAAAACCCAAGCAGAACAAATATAAACGACTGATGACGATAAAGAATTCGCCCTTCAGTCTCCCATCACAGGCACGTCCAACTTGCTCTTTCATGCCCGCGAGGCCTGACTGTGAAACCTGAGGCTGGTTCTGTGGCGTGGGGTGAAAGTGGACTTCAAAAGCAATTCCAAACAAGGACGTAATATGACACACTCGTATGCTGTGCCGATATTGTCCTCTTTCTCTCCATCCATACATATGCATGTAATATAATAACAGAGTGTATAAACATGTAATAACATAAAATCTCATATAGACAGTGTTAATTGTACTCCAGCCTTCTGAGTATGCTCCTTTGACTAAAACAAAATTCTTAACTGGGCGCAAGAATACTTCTAATGGGCTTTTATGTTATTATACATTTTGCATATATTACATATCATATATTTTTAGGTAATGGGAGAGAGAGTGTAATGGTAATGACATTGGAATGACACTACTTTCTCAGAGCGACTTCTTTAGATGTCTCCTTTGATTTACATGTCTGTGGCAGCTATTTAGTGAACATGCCCTGGTGTGGTCCTAACGGGTGTTAAAATGTAGAAATACTTTGGTAAAATTGGTAGACGGCTCTTGCTGAAGATGTCTGAATCTAGCGCCCCTATGCATAGAGCAACTGGACAGGGCTCTCCTCCAAAATACCTTCCCAAGTTTTCTCTGTACCTCAAGATCAGCTGGGGCTCCTGGGGGGTCCCTTTAACACTTGGCCAGTGTCCATGCTAGATGGTCAGGGCCCATGACATTCTGGTAGCTGGCTATTTTAAATGCCACTCCCAATATTCCCTAACACGCTCCAGGATAACCCCCGTTACCCCAAAACAGAAGCTACTCCCATGATATTATAGCCACACCTTGTAGAAACACTACAGTTGCAACACAAACATGCAAAGCGCCCGCCTACTTTTAGGGGAAAACACAGGATGTGTGGAATTGTGCAGGGCCCAAGCCTTGCGGGGCGGGGGGAGAGTTTCCTTCCATATGTCACTTCTACCTGCCCTTACAAACACACTGCACATGGTCCTGGGAACTTGCCGTGCAGGTGCCTGTTGTGGTCCATCCAGATTTAGCACAATATCCGTGCTAGTGGGTGATAACTGCATAAAGTACCTAACGCGGGGGTTTGAGTGAGGGCACAGGTGACAGATCATGGCTTTAGGCAGGAAAGAGTACACAAAATTTAGAATCTGAACCCAGCGGAATTAAAAAAAGACAAACAAACTAGGGTAGGCAGGGCTGCCCAATGTGAATCAGCCCAGCTAGGAGCACCTTTTAAACTTTCACCTTGGTTGATTGTACCTCAGGTCCTTTTTGCAATCCTGGGTTCAGTTTTAATGAGCTCTGTATCTTTAAACTGTGCGCCTGGCCTGGAAAGTAAAGACTTCTCCAATTAACCAAGGTAAATGTTAAAGAAATAATACTATTCCAAAGCAAGGTGCAAAGGCATTTGTTGAAAACAAAACCAAACAAAACAAGACAACCCCCCCCCCCCCGAATTCTGCAGTCCGCAGACCGGGGCCTTCCAGGGGCTTAAAAGGCCAGCCTGGCCCAAACGGCAGGGGCCGAAACGGTCAGGAGACCAGGCCAGCAGACAACTGGCGAGAAAAGACAACTGGCTTTCCAACACAGCTGTATTTGCGGAAAGCACTGTCCACTTTTTCTGAGCCTGCTTTTAATCTAGCTCTTTAATCTGTTTCCCGATTAATGGCTTCTAGGAAGGAACTTCTAAGCCAACATCAGGCGCTGTCCGCCCCTTTATTCTCTGTTGATGATGTGTTTAATGGGTTCTCTGTGGGGAAAGCCAAGCCAAAACACAAAAATCAAAATACAAGTGTTATTTAGATGGTTGGCAGACCATTTCCTCATTGTGTGGTCTTATAGAAAGGGATGTTCCTGAACCGAAACCGTAAAAAAAAAAAAAAATCTTTATTATATTTCTGAAAACATTTGTTTCCTTAATTACGTTTCTCAGAGAGCGCTTCCTCTAAATCTTTCCGATAATGGATCACACTGTAGACTGTCAGTTCAAGTTGCCCGACTCATACATCACTCTGCTCCTCGCAGAGAGGCTGATAAAAACGGCGAAGTCGCCGGAAGAGGAATGGCATGCTCTCATTAAAAAGAGACATACCATGAAGTTCTTTTGAAAATCCCTCTAAGGTGGGTGCACTAGTGGAAAAGAGGGTTGAAACGTAATTTTCAAACAGTTCTCTATAATTATGGCAAGCTCCAGGTGTAGCATCAGTTGGCCTTAGGAGTTTCTGAAGAAAAGTTTCAAACACGCTTGAGTGTCCCTGTGAGATCATTAAGCCCGTCCCTAACTTAGCTCTTTGCTCGGGTTCACTTATGCTTTGAGGACTGACTCCCCTCCTCCCAGCCCCACTCATCAGCAGTGAAATATATGTGCTCTTAATTGCTCTTCAGATCTCATAAACCAAAACACCACACAGTTGTTTACAAAGATCTAATTAGCACGTTTACCTAAATATGCTTTCAGGGTTCTAAAGCCATTAAAATAGAAAATGCAAATGCTAATGTGGATGTCAGAAGGCAGGAGAACAACATTAACACACCGCTCCCCGGCATGGGCTTCCCAGCGCCCTCAGTGCCCCACCTGGGTGGGTCCTGCCCCGATAAAGGGGGCAGAGACTGCACCTGCAAGGCAGAGCCTTCATTCTGCAGCCTCTCACGACACTATGAACAAAGTGGAGGATTTTAAAGATGCTATGAATATAGCGACAGTCAACTCAGATATATCCAATATCTTCTGATCAGTGCCATAAAACATACAGTAACAAAGAGGACAACCATTAGGGAAGAAGGAGGTTCCATTATTAGTAAAATAATCCTAGTGCCATTAGAATGTGGGGAGAGCAATCCAGAAAGATGTTCTGGAGAAACTACATCTTCAGGCCATTTTCAAAGCTAGCTGAGACCACAGCTGGATGCAAGGCATAGGTATAAGATGGCTGGAAGGCAAAAAGGACTTTGGAGGGCTGAGCATTTTTTTTTTAATATTCACCCAAGGAGATGTTTCTTGATTTTAGTACAAGAGGAAGAGGGGGGAGGGAGGGAGAGAAAGAGATTGAACGAGAGAGACATTGATGAGAGAAACATCAATCAGTTGTCTCCCATAAGTGTCCCAACTGGGGATTGAACCCGCAACCTTTTGGTATATGGGATGATGCTCCAACCCACTGAGTCACCTGGCCAGGTGGAGGGCTGAGTTTTTATGAGCTTAACTTTAGAGTCCTGCACAATCCTGGGAAGGTATGTGTAAAAAAAAATAACAGGATTCAGGGCAAGGTAGGAACCGTCAGTGGGCGTATAAAACTCTGATTGGTTATCAATGTTTGGAATCCATATGGCTTAGCTGGGTAGGCATAAAATTATATCTATGCATTTATTAATTGTATTACATGCCCTACAGGGTGCTGAGGTTTAAAAAGGTATTTGTGCTGCCAGGGATCCTGTAAACCTAGTAGGTTTTAGGGAATTGGCAGATAATTGCAGCTGACACCAAACCCTGGTGCTAAGCGCTTCACAAACATTATTTCATTTAAGCCTTGCAGCAATTCCATGAGGACATGTCCTTCTGTTTGGGGAAAACTGGTCATCGTGTTCCTGAGTTTCAGTATAGATGTGATTCATATGACTTTCTCTTTCACAATTTCCGCTGCATGAAGAGAAAAGAGGAACCCCATGGAAATGGAAGGCAAGGAACAGAGTAACTCCCTACAACAACAGTATCATTCCACACAACAGCAGCTATTATTCATGAGCCAGGCAGAGGGCTACCTGCTTTATACACATCGTCTCACAACACAGTATCGAGTATTTCACACAACATGGAGGAAGCCGATACGATCACCCGTGATTTACAGTGGAGGAAACCGAAGTGCTGAGGAATTCAGAACATGACACTTTCTCCAGGCAAGTGGCCGAACCAAGCTTCTGTCCCAGTTTTGCCTGATTTGAAGATCTGTTCTTAATTCCTTGTTATGGATTCAATTGTATCCCCCCAAAAGACATGTCCAAGTCCTCACCCCTGATTCCTAGGAATGAGACCTTCTTTGGGGGTGAGATCTCTGCAAGGTGTAAGTCATGTAAAGGATCTTAAGGTAAAACATTCCTGGATTTAAGATGGGCTGGAAGTCCAATGACTGATGCTCTTGTAAGAGAAGAGAGATCTGAGACACGCGAAGATGCAGAGGAAAAGGCCACGTGAAGGCGAAGGCAGGGACTGAGGGATGCGGCCGCAAGCCAAGGAGAACGCGTGGAGCCACTGGAAGGGGCAGGAGAGATTCTCTCCGAGAGCCTTTGTAGGAAGCCTCTCCTGCTGACACCTTCATTTTGAACCTCTGGCTTCCAGAAACAATAAATTTCTGTTGTGTGAAGCCACCGAATGTGTGACAGTTGTTGTGGCAGGCCTACATAACTAATATACCTAGGAAATTAGGACTGATTTCTGAAGGTGCAAGGTCTAAGTTAGACAGCTGATAAAAAAGAAGAAGAAACAGCCGATGGTGCATCATTTTAACAAGACACACTAACATCAAGAAAATCTTCAAAGAATAGATTGAATGCTTTAAGGACTTTTTCAGCTATCAACTGGAGAATCTCAAGTCTATATAGGGAAAATCTAACCTCACGTTATTTCAGGAGAAAAAAAAGCGACACTCTATATTTCATATTGTGATAAGGAGTGAATTTTATGCACAAGCTCCATCTACCAACGGAACTTTCTTTGGATCTTATGACAAAGATAATTACTTCAATGCTATTGCATTTAAATGACTATGTAAAATATGTTTTCTCAGAAATTTTGCTACCTAATATCTCAAAAACTCGGCAAAGTACATGGAAATACTACTGACATGAATAACTCTATAGATAATACTGTTACACTTCCCATTTTCTTTACAATAAGATGAGAGTTTTTTTCGTACAGAAAAACTCTAACACCGGGCCTTTCCCTTGCCTGCAGCTTCAAACATTTTCACAGGCAGAAACGATACTAATAGCAGTTTGCACATGAAGCGGTTTGTAAATCTTAAACTGCAATTTTCTCCCCAACAACGCAACAGTGACAACCACCACCACCACAAAATCTCTAAGGAAAGATGAAACTAGCAAGTCGTTCATTTAGTATTCAGATGTTACCGGATGTGCTTTCAATAAAAAATTTTTCTCCATTTAGATAGCATCTACATCTTTCCACCCAAACCTCTTCTTCCATATTAGTTGCCCACAGTGGGAGCGAGGCTTAGCATCTCATGCCAGTCCAATCATTCGGATGTAGTATTCATTTCTTTTCCGCTCATGTATTCCACTGTTTGAAATTTCCTTCAGAATTAAAAAATAATACCAGTAAATTGTCATAGCTACAATGTATCTCTTCTGTTTATTAAGCTTCTCCCAAACAGCCAGGGCCATTAATGACACACTGCTTACCTTTAATAGTGGTTCAGATACATTTTGGCATGTATATTACGTTATTTCATTCAGCTTGGATGTTTTAAAAGCCTCGACTGATTTTTATATCATTTAGCAGGTATTGAAAATCAGTTTTTACTTGACAGTTGTAGAGAAATGCAGGTCTCCTTGGACTCCCGTCTCGTCAACTCCCTCTGGTTCTCTTCAATGACTCGTTTAAACTCGTTATGAACGGAACACACAGCCTCATTCCAGTTGGTCTGCGTCTGGAAGTGGATCACCCCTGTCTCCAGTCTCGGTCATGCTTCCCACTTGCTCTGGAACCATGTTCGTGCCTCCTTGAGGCTGCAGCCATTGGCAGCAAGCATGTAATTAATTCATTTGTTTACTTTTGAGTCTTTGTTTAATTGTATTTTTTCCACTACCCTTTAGTCCCCTTCTACCCCCCGACCCCCCGCAATCACCACACTGTTGTCCATGGGTCCGTTTTCCTTTTTGCTCAGTCCCTCTCCCCATAACCGTCCCCCCACCCCACCCCACCCCTTAGCTGCCATCCTGCTCTCCATCTAAGAGTCTGTCGCCCTTTTCCTTGTTAATTTACATTCATCAAGACCTACCTAACGCAGGCAGCCTGGGGGGGGGGCGGTGCTTCAGTGATTTCTCAGAGGGGGAGCAGAACAATGAGACTGTGTTTCCTTGTATAGCTAGGAGGCAGCATGGTAGAGCGAAGAGGATGAGCTTCAGATTCATTCCAACATAACTCAAACCGCTGACTGGCCCTCTCCATGGATAATGACTGTACTTCGTAAATCCTTGTTTTTTTCCTTGGCTGGAAAGTGGGAATAAGGATGTTGCAAAGATGAAATCAGATGCTGCACTGCACCTGGAACCTGAGTGATACTCAGTCACATGGTAATTACCTTCAATTAGCTCCTGCCCGCCCACGACTTTGGCTTTTTCCTTCTGCAAAGACAATCTCAACAGCAGAACTATGCCAGTGCAGCCGAGTAGTCCTTGGGCTGTGCAAGTCTTAACTAATGTGGAATTTACAGAGTAAAAGAAATCACAAAGACTTATGCCACTCGCTTTGTTTGGTAACGTTCCTGGTTATTGGCAAATGTGCAGTGCAATGAAATCCATTGATTCCAGTCTGGAATAGGAATCTTCTTCCTATTGTATTTTCATAAACGTGACTGATGGGGAAAAATAAAATGCTGCCTCTAGTGACTGTTCCTATCCATCATTATAAAGCCAAGTGCAGACCGTGTGCTGAAATGGAAATGACTTTTGGTTTTGGGGACTCAGGATCAAACTTGGCTTTGGGTAGCTTTGAACCCAGCTGCATTCAAACAAAAGCTATGGGGTTTTTCAAAACAGAAGCAGTAACATTGTAAAGGGATCAAAAATAATTTTTAAAAAAATCAATGCAGATAAGAAAGGTCTTGTGAATTTTAAGCCAGGTGGTGCCTCGCACAACAGTGGGGCCCACTGTAAGATACACGAGAGCAGACAGGGGTGACGTTTTGAAGTCTACAGAGCATCTAAAACTGAGACATGTCTCATGCCTATATTTTATTAGGGAAACACATATTTAAAAAGATACCAAAAGGCAGCCTCATGGGTTACTTTCTCAAAGTCACTTGCTAGCTTTAGATCTCTCCAACAGCATTTGCTGAGAAGTCAGTCTACGCTTTCTCAAGAAACACTTTCAGAATCTCACGGACCCCAGAGAAGCGGTCCCTTTCTGCGCCTTTGCTTCGTCGCGCACTCACCTTAAAAAGGGACGGGAGTCGAGGGGGAGGGGAAGACTAGAAATGATAGGACCAGAGTTTATGCAAAAGCCTCTGATACTGAATCATACAGACACCATGTTCTGTGAATGCTGGCCATCCTATCACACTAATTCAAATTTAGAAAGTTGAATAGGGTTTTGTGCGTTGTTACCATTTGCCTGGTGGATCGTTTCTGGTAATTCCCATTAACTTTGGGGGGTCAGGAACAGGGTCAGGGCTGTATCTCCCCCTAACGAAGGTTTCCCTATGGGGAAAAAAATTACCAGATTTGACATGTAATTTCAATTCACATCACCTTGCCTAGGAAGTGAGCCGAACGGAAAGCTCCGGATTGCCTCCCATGATTTAACCCTGACATCTTAAAGTACATCCTTAAAGAAAAACAGCCTTTGAGTGTGGACACCAGCATTTGTTGGCCTTGGGCTGGTATCAGACTCTCCCAAGAATTCTCTGCAAAAGGGAGACACAGGGTCCCAGAGGACTTCCCTTCACTGATGCAAACAGCACCCTCTTTGATAAAATCTCCACCAGTCAACGAGAGGAAGGTTGGTGGACCATCTGCGGACCAGTGAAGCCCACCTCCCGGTAGGAGCACATGCTGCTCCGTTTGCTCCAGGCCCATCCCATCCCAGTTGGCCCGCCCGCCCCTTCGGCAGGGACTTGGTCCAGCCACCAGCGGGGAGGGCTCCGGCCTTGGGTGGGGAGCACTTGAGTTCCACCCACCATGTCGCACTGCACGCTAGGCCTCTCCAGGTTCACACTCGCTGCTCTACGAAAACAGTTTGGGAAACATCCCCTATTGCATCTTCCATTTAGGGATTCAAAATGCTTATGAGAAGGGGTAAGGTAAATCCGCGTAGTGATCTTCTCAGGTGCACGTTCCTGGACGCTCACTTTTCATGAGATACAATTTGAAAAACGAAGCCCGTGACTCTCTGCTTACCGCTCACGGGCTCGTTTCCCAGTAGCTGGTCCACGAGCCACGGCCTCGTGCAGGCGGCCCGGCCCGGGCTCTGCGCCCACCTCCTCCTGGCTTCCCTTCGGTCACTGTCGTGAGGCTGAGGCGTCTGCTCCAGGTGACGCGAGGACGTCAGCGGGCGGTCACACGCCTTGCTCATGGGGACGGGGGCCTCAAGCCACTTCTTTATGGCTGCCGCTGCCGTGCATTCAGGAGGGAGGAGGGGCTGGGGCCCCCTGGACCCCAGACCTCAAAGGGGGAAAAAGAAGCCCGAACGTTCATAGTGACAGGGGACTGTTTCCTATCTTTCTATATTCGGCAACATGTCGTCCCATGTCTTTTGCAGATTAGCACCTTCGCTTTGGTCGGACGCCAGGCACCTAGAAGCGCTCCCAGCGGGGAAAGAGGGGCGAGGAAACAAGGCCGCCGTCTCTGAAAGACGGGCTCCGGGGAGATGCATGATTCCTAGGCGTCTGGAAGAGAGTGAACAGGACCCGAGGTTACCGGCCGGCACTGCCGCTTCCTGAGCAGGTGCTGGGTTAGAAAAGGAGATACGCTTAGAGCAGACACGCAGCCTCGTGTGTGGCTCTGAGGAGGTCTCGCGGGACTGATGTGAGAGAAGAACAAACGGGCCCCCTTGATGGGCCCCGGACAGGTTGACAGGGATGCCAATAGCAGCCCAAGGCATGGACGCCGGTGGACACACTCCCGGTGGGCAAGCTGGGAAGCGGAGCGCCCGCTGCACTGCAGTCATCGCCCCTAACAGGAAAGCCCGGGGATGAAATGGTGTCGCGCTGAGTGACAGAAGAACTCTCACACCCAAGCCCGGCAAAGCCAGACGGGGCTGGTGGCAGGCGGCGGGGTGGAGTGTGACGTTGTGGGGCAATAGCCTTCAGGAGCCTGAACAAAGGGTGCTGCCTTTGACACAGCAATTCCACGTCAGGATTTTATTTTAAGAAAATTAATAAACAAGGGGCCTACGCAAAGACATGGTTTTGCATTGGGATAAAGATTCTTGAAAAAAAAAAAACAAAAAACGCCATTTGGCCATTAAAATTCACGCTGCAGAAACGTTATTTATTTGCATTGAAAGTTTTTCACCGCATTTCGTTAAATTAAGTAACACAAAGGTACGTGTAACTGTATGTTCTGTATTATAAAACATAAACACAGGAGAAGTCTAACAGAGTAACCCTAGAGGTGTTGTTAGTAGTTATCGCTGGGTGGTGAACTGCAGGTGATTTTAATATCTCTATTTGCTTTGCTAAACTTAATGCCTTTCCTTTGTTTATCTGAGTTTTATTCCCTTTTTCCTACAGCTAACATAGTTATTTTAAGAAAAAAGAATGATTTTAGAAAGAGCTGGCTGGTATCACTACACACCCAGGAGAAAGGCTAAAGTGATACAGACACACTTACAAATACGGGGAAGGGTAGGGAGGAGGGGGAATTCTCCTATTTCGCTGGTAGAATTACTTAGAAAACTCGGCAGCATTATGTCAAAATCTGGAATCTAGATATCTCCCTCACAGTGTGTGTATCTATATACCTCTCTCTCTCTCTCTCCACACACACACACACACACACATTTATTCATTCATCATGAGACTTACACAAGATGTTCATGGAAGTATTGTCTGGGTCATCTTTAAACTAGAAATGACTCGCGTGTTCACCTGCAGTGAAACAGAGCCCTGGCTCTCGTAGACTCACATGCACAGAAATGAGAATGAGCTATACCACCTTCAACACAGAGGTGCCTTCCAAATTTCATATTGGGTGAAGGCAGCTTGACACACAAAATGTCCATGTCGTACCCTCATATAAAGTTCAGACACAGAAACATATACCTGCTGTTACAGAAGCCAAGCTAGTGGCTGTTGCTGGGGACGCGTTTCTGGAAGCGCTGCCAGGGGTCTGGGGGGTGCAGCAACATTTTGCTTCTTCGTCTGGGTCCTGGGCTATGTTTACGTTGTGAAAAGGGATGAAGCTGTATGCCTACGATGTTTACGCATGCCTCTACGGATGTGACGCTGTAACACGGCGCGGCGTCAAGAAGATTGCCAGCCTGAGACCAGGGACAGGAGCTGGAGTGTGGCCTGCAGGCCGCCTGATGCGTGTGCTGCCTGGGGGAGAGCTGGGGACCTGCGGGGTCCTGACTGAGGGCTCTGGGGCTAGAGCTGCACAGAACCAGATCCAGACCTCTGTCTGCTTCATGGCACCTGGCTATGCAAACAACACAAGGAACAGATGAGGCCAGAGATACAGGCAGAGGGCAGAGCCCGAAAGACCCGGGAAGTCCAGATGAAAGTGGTGGTTTTCATTCTCCGCGTGACGGGAAGCCATCCTATTAAGAGCACAGACCCAAAGCGATTTCTGGGTAATGGAAGAGCCGAGGCGGCCCTTCTGGGAGAGAGGACAGCAGGGCCCTGCCGGAAGGCTCCGTCCCCATGGTCCGGCTGAGGCACAGCTTGTCTGGAAGGAGAGACACGGCCGGACTGGATTCCAAGGATACATCTTACAATTGCGGCCGAGAAACCAAAAGGATGCAAGGAGAGCAAGACGATCATCCCCGAGACAGACTTTTCTTCCATTGCGTAAGAGCGTGCGCACCCAGGCCAGCGGCAGGTTATGAAGCAGGAGAAATGTTATCCTGGGGTGAAAGGAAGCCTCTTTCTCTTGACATCAGCCAGAGGCTCTGCTTCCCGCCCTCCCCTCAAAAAGACAAGTGTTGTGGGTTTTGTTTTTTTTTTAAACAAAATCCTCTCTCTGTCCTATCACTACTACCACAGACCAATATCCCAATGGAATAGTTTCCTCTCCTTGCTGGCAGATGCCTCCAATCACTAGTATTTACTCCTTGGCCAGAAAGGCATTGAAGAGAAATGCAGTGTTCTTACTTGGTGATACTCAAAAATAAATAGGGCTTTAAAATGACAATCGTGGAAATGGAAATACTTACATTGTAAAATGAAACAAAACCCCCTAAAACCTAGTGGACAGTTCATTTTGAAAGGAAAAGGCACAAAGTAAATGAGGCGCTTGAAGCTAGCAATGAAGGTGGCCATTTAAAATTGTAGAGTAAAAAATAAAATGGACTCCACTTAAAATCTGTGCCATTATTTGACAATTGTAAATATTAGAATGTGTTGAAAAAAAGTCACTACACAAAGAAAATGAATAAGATGGATGAAGAAATTTTATTCAGCTAGATTAACACTGTTATACCTTAAAAAACGTTCCCCAAATATGTAAAGGTTCTTTTCCAGAGAAATAAAATTGGAGCTATGTTTGTGTTACATCGAAAGAAAACCAATCATTGCATTGATTTCAGAGAATCTCTGACATAAGCATTAACAACAACAAC
Organism: Pteronotus mesoamericanus; assembly: GCF_021234165.1. Lineage (NCBI taxonomy): Eukaryota > Metazoa > Chordata > Mammalia > Chiroptera > Mormoopidae > Pteronotus > Pteronotus mesoamericanus. Next base: position 78,460,634 of record NW_026555329.1, on the reverse strand, counting down.
AACAAAAGGGTAAGGAGTTTGTGGAAGACCAGTAAGTCCTTCTGCTAGGGACTTAGAAACAGGCGGTTCCTGTTCTCAGAGAATATGACAAACAACTGCATAATATTCTTACTGAAATTGTTCTCTATATAAAGTAGAAACATAAAATGATAAGCACACTAAATCTCTATCCTTTCACTACTAAAAATGAGCCCCTGATAAATGGATGTCTCTGGAACTGAGCGTCCCAGCCCCGGGAGGCGAGCTGAACGACTCCATCCACTAGCCGTGACTGCCTGTTCTCTGACCTTTTCACGCATGCATGGGCGTGGGATGCGCCGACAGTCACGTTGCTTTCGTTTCCATGTTAATTGCTGGCTCCATTCCTCAGTGAAAATGTGGATTTTTTTGGTGTCATCACAGAGAGGAAAGAAAATCTGCTTTACATGTCCAGTGTCACCATGTGACACAGGAAAGCTAAGTGACAACTAACACTTCACCCTTTCCCTAACCAGAAAACATCCGAAGGATACCTTTGCACACAGTGGCTCAGAGAGATTACCAGGGCGGTGCCCACAAGCTCGGCTTTGCATGTCTGGATGTGGATTTGCATGTTGGCTCTGCCCGTTGGTACCTTAGGGGCACCAGTAAGATGTTCAAACCCATCAGAGTCCCACTTTTGCATCTGTTAGATATGACTGCCAATATCTTCCCCCTCCCGTTCTTTGACCAATAAAACAGATTAACAAAAATACAGATAGCATCAAGTTGCCTAGCGAAAAGTTACTATTATATAAATATTATTTTCCTTCTTTGTATATGGCAAGGAAATGCAACAACACATGGTATTATTTATCCACAGCACTGTCAAAATAGCCGCTCCCCCCACCCCACCCCAGTAGAGTTCTTGTATCTAGACACTAAGATCATACGCTTTGAAGTCAGATGACGACTCCTATTCTTGCTTTTGAGGATAGTACGTTGATCCCTAAAATGAAAGACAGAGTATTCTTTTTCCAGGGCTTCCACAGCAAAACTCCACAGACTGGGTATTTTAGGCCATAGGAACAGCTAGGAAGCCCTAATCTGACACTTAAGGTTCCTTCCTATTGTTTTCTCCTTGTAGTCCAAAGATGAGTAATTACCCTACTTGATTGGTTTACAAACAGATATCTTCCAAGTCATTTATAAACATTAAGGCATATTACTTGTTCCCATTAAAGAAGTAATTATGGGAAATCTTGTTTACTAGTTCTAAAATTATATCTCTATAAATTATATATTAATATATACTAGGCAGTTCCACCTCCTAAATCAAATGGAAAACTTGTATTAGTTTAACACTGGTAATGTCTTAGAGGTTAAACAGATTTTAGTACACAGAAAACTGGCCTTTATTTTCATTCTCCATAGAATTTAGCCAAGTGACTTACCCAGAGTCAATATTTAGGAAATACTGGTACAAAGGATTGGTGAGCTACAGGATGGATGAATGGGTAAGTAAACACATCCGTATTTAGGAATAAAGGGTTTTAAAAGCTAAACTGGTTTTGTGGTCATCATTGCAAACATATACGACCTAATAATTCCAGAGGACTACTCCGTGAGGGGGACACCATTGAAATCCATTTCCTACAGGCAGCAAGTTCTTGGCCGGGTTGCTTTGCACATCCTAAGATGCTTATAAATCATAGGTCAAGGGCAAGAGCAAGTCAGACCTCCCATCACATTTAACCCAGCCTATCATGTAAACAGAAGACAGAAATCCTTCCGGTATTAGGTTGTCCCCTCTCCACAACACAGTCCTTGAACCAAGGGGGCTTTATATGCTTTTTCCTTTTTTTCCCTTTAAACAACATTGTAATAACAGGGCTACTTAAAGGGCCACTTGTAAAGGCCTTTGAAGTGCGAGTACTCAATGGGGCAAAGCTCTAGACCCGAATACTCTCCTCTTTTCTACAAACTCAAATATATCACAGAAGTTTTTCAACAACAAAATAAAAACATACCAAAAGTTGTTGCAGTCGCATTCAAACTGATCAGATTTGTTGGCTTTCCTTGGTTGTGTTGATTTGCTAGGTAGATTTAGGTGCCAAGATAATAGAGGCCAAGGGGCTTATAGAGATGTTACTGAAATTTTCTACAACATTAAGGAAATGTAATAATTGCGCTCGCCCAAAGCAATGGAAGACGGAGAAATAATGAACTATTAAGCTAACGAGTTAGCGTCAGTAGGAAACCCTACTACCGAATTCTGAGCAGGCGATTCTTGAGGTAAGAAGTATCCGTTACTCACGCACACTCGTATGAGTCCCATCTGTTTCTTGATGGTATCACTTATCTCTTTGCAAGGGAAAGAAGCCTTTAGGGAAGGTAGGCCTGATGTTCTGGGCTAATTAGGAGGTAGGTAATTATATCTTGCTTAGCTACATTTCCCAAGTCGTTTTATCTGAATTTCCTGCCTAACCCCTGCACCTTAATTTTATTTCCTACTCTAACTATTGCCAAGAGCTGCGTGCACCGTGAATCAACCCCAGGATTCGGGAGCAGGTGTAGTGAGTCTGATACCCCTTCAGCGGCTCAGGGACTCCTGACAAGGCTGGTATGTTGCCCTCCAGGCTGGGAGGCTGACACAGAACCAGGAGTGTTGTCTGTAAAAGACAAAGGGTCCTTGAGGAGCGGAGGCTATTTATTGGGCCAAGTATTTATTTATTACATTGACATTCAAGGAATCCAATTTGGGGGCTTTGTGTATTTATTGTCATTAACAGAGATATCATCTGGGTATTATGAAGTGATATGTTGAAACTGGTTTTGAATTTTCTGAGAAAGAACTGGCCTTCCTTGCCAGCCTATAAGAGCGCCAAGACTCGGGTTTCTCTTGAGAGGGTAAGAAGGGTGATGGACCACTTAGGAAGAGGGTTTTGGTATATGTATGTTAGTGACAGGACGTGACAGACAAAAGGCTTTGGTGACTGGGATGTCAGTCCAGCCTTTTATTAGGGTAGTGTTACCTCACGGTACAGGCTGGAGACTGGAGGGCGCTCATATCAAGCGGCCATCACCAGAGAGAACAGCTGAACTTGAAAGGTCAAAGCAGAAGACTTTGCCGCCAAGCCCAGCGGTGGCACACGCCCCACTAAACGCCACCGCAGACGATCCCAGCCAGGGATCTGCAGGGCGGAGAGGCGAGCTGGCCTTACTGAACTGGCTGAAACACCCCGTGGCCAAAAGTGCTTCCAGAAATAAAAACATAGGGCTTAAAGTTAAAACGCAAGAATGTTAGAAAAGAGGAGGCACAGAAAGAAAAGTGACATCAAATATGCAATGAAAACACTCAGGTTCTTGAGACCAAGGGAGAGACCATACTGGAACTATGGAAGCCTGGGGCTCCAGGATGAGCATGGGATATACGTGATTGGCTGGGAGAGGAGGGCAGGGACCGGGATGGAGGAGGGGCCTCGGGTAGGCACACACGTCATCAGGACACAGGTGTAGAATAGGTTTATCACGACCACAACCAGGACTGCGGCACCTTGAAGACAGGAGCCCGGAGATACGTGGTTATGTCTTACTGTGTCTATTCGTTGCAGGGGGCGGGCAGGGTGCAGGAGGGTGCTGTTGGGGGAAGGGTACATGGTTCCATATGTCTCACACCTTCCTCAACAAGGACCTCAATAAGCATATTTTTTAGGGCCGATGTTAGGCACAGTCAGGTGACGTCAGAGGCTCACTTGTGCACCTTCCGACTCTCTTGAGGCAGGAGCTGTTAACAACACCTTTACAGGGAGATCATTGTCTTAAGGGACCAGGCCTTGCTCATTTTTAACCTCCAACAGAAATTAATTTAGTACCTTAAAGAGATTAGATAGTCCATAAACACAGGCTCAGAGAATGAATGAAAGAAATGAAGGAGTAAATGAGGAAGTTCACAATTAAAGAGGAGGATTTTTAAGTGCAAAACTCTATGTATAAGGCAGTGCAGGAACAAAAACCTTTTTATACTAAAACTTAATTAGGCAACAGGCATGTCTGGCAGTAGAGTCTTTCCCATCTCTGTAGAAAGGACTTTAAAGCAAGACAATGAGCATCAGGTCTCACGTGGAACTGGGAAGAAAGTAGCAACAGCAGAGAGACACGTGGACCCAGGCACGCCAGAACAATCTAACGATTGGACCACCAAGCTTTCTCCTCTGTGGGTCAGCAGAGTTGAACAGCTATCAGGTACGTACCTACAGGAAAAGAAAGTTCTCCCTCAAAAGAGGGGAAAAAGTGCAAAACGAAGGAAACGAATGCCAAAAGGTAGACTTCGCGGAACAACTCATTAAGGGCTGGCTGACTTACCAGAGCAGTCTGTGCATGAATTAAAGCGGCTTATGGGTCTTTCCTGGTCCTGCGCAACGAAGCATCACTCACAGGACCACTGCTTCGCATGAGTCAGAAACAGATGTGAATATTATTCATATGAGTGGCATAGTTATAAAGGAATCTAAATCCCAATGTATTAATTAATTTAAGCATCATTTTTTACACTCTGAAAACATCCAGGTGGGCTCTCAGGAGAACTAATGAATCTGAGGGAAGGAAGCTCTTTTTATTATTTGCAAAGGCTGAGACAATATTTGTGTTTTGTTACTTTGTTTTCCACCTCATTTCAGTTTCTTTGTTATTCTTTCCAAGCAATCTCTTAGGGAAAAAAGGCATTATGCAAATGTAGCATCCAGTGATACTTTGTATTACATCACCTCATTAGGCAACACCCTGGTAGGTTTCTGGAGTTCTTTAAAATAAAATCCATTCTGTTCTCTCCTTGTCCTTCCCAGGGGTAAATCAGCTGTCAATCTTAAACTTAATATATTTGGCTATAGATTCATTGTATTACTTTTGGTTACTTGTATTTCTTCTGTGTTATTTATTTATTTTATATTGTATGATAGCTTTCCATGCAAAACACACGTCTTGCATTTAGTGTTTTTAAGAATGACACAGAGAGATAAAAAGGTTTATTTACCCCAACAGGGTTTCATCTTGGTAGTATTTGTTATCAGAAAAGCTTCTAGGAAGTAAATGGCTTCACATGTCATAAGACTCTTTTTCTTTTTCTTTTCTTTCTTTCTTTCTTTTTTCTGAGCATACATTTCTTCCTCTTCACAGTCAATTCCAAAATGGAAGCTCTAATACAAAGAAAAGGACAGCGATCTCTCTAAAAGCTACTAAGAAGCAAAGTGTTACATCTGCCTCTTCTGCTCCATTCCTATGGAAAGCCAACATTCAGGTTTCACGGAAATGAAGGCAAACATCGATCATTTTTTCCCCCTCTCAGAACTGAAAAAAAAAAATTAAACATCTAGTTACCTGTAGGCCTCATCTACTAAGTCTATACAGTTTTCATTTTCTGTGTCCTTCCTGTTCTTTGGAAAGGAAATTCAGACACCCATGTGTGATAATATAGCAATAGAAACACTTTTCCCACCAAAATATAGGATTGGAGAGAACTCTGGGTAATCACCTGTGTTGTCTCAGGTTGTCTGTGTTAGGGGTTCTGGAGGCTTCGCTGAAGTAATTTAAGAATGAGATTGCCCTCTGCAGGTTAAACTAAGATATCAACACTTACCCAAAGGTTTGGAACTAAAGGACCACAAAGAGACTAAATGGCCCCAGGCCGGCAGGGTGCCACTGTAGTTTGATTGACTGCATTAACGGAGCTCCACAGTCCAGGTCAGGGTCAGAAGGAGGCGGGACAGAGAGGTCAACGTGGAGGCCAGAGGAGTGGGAGCGGGAGCGGGAGCAAGAGGAACTTTGCGTCCAGCTTCAGCCTAATGGAGGGGGCTCCGTGGTCCCGAGGGTCTGCTCCCTAACTCTCAAATCATGATCTGCTTGCGGTGTTCTGATTCCACGCCCCAGAAGCAGGCATCTGATGGTAATGTGGTTCCCCATACGGTAACCCTACAGAGAAAGACGTGGCAGAGTCTAGAGCCAAAGTCTCCAGTCTCTCCAGCGTTAACATTCTTTCATTACAAATTGATACACTGGCACCCTGGTTTGGAATTTGGCTCTCCGTCCGCCTTGCCTGCATAAGACTGTGCCAGCCAGGCCATTCTGTTCCTCCAGCAATTACGCTTCTCGCATTAATACAGTGGCATTTTCACTGTAGATCTCCATCTCGCAGACTCTGATTATATTTGAGATCAAACTAGAGTGTGGAGACAGATCTAAGTTCTATCAGAAGAATCTGACTTCCAATCGCAGAAAACTCATTAAGGTAATGTCAGGTATGTTGAGAGACAGCCTTCAAGACGTCTCCATATGATGTAATTTCAGCCACCAGAATTGGATTCCGCAAGCTAAGTTTCTTTTCCGCTCTGAAACTTCTAGGCATTTCATCTACTTTATCTGATGGTAGATGAAAGAAGTTGCTTAAGATAAAATCTCTACTAAATCCTTTTTCAGAGAAGTGAAGCTCGATTTCTTTGTTTTTCTATTTTCTCCTTAAAAATGAAATTTCCAAGGCAGTTCAACATTATTATTATTTTCTCAAGGACTCATTTTTGTAGACCTTTCTCCTACATATATAACGCTGATTATGTTTGTCCTCCGCAGATCATTTGCTGTTTTTTATTTCTCAAAGTCATGCCTGCACACGTTTTATACATTTTACTTGAGTTGCATTGTCCCTATGTGGAGATGATACTCAAAATATGGGTTGTCTAAAAAATTCGTTTAGTTTTTTTCCATAAGGTGGCTCCGGGAGTGCCTCATTGTCTTTAACTTCAATGAGCAATGACCACACCTCCGATAATCCTCATTGACTACGATAATACATTGCCACTGCACAAAGCTTAGTTGTCTTTAACTTCATTCAAAACAATTTTGTTAGATTATATTGTGACAGCAGTCATATTAGTGTGCATTTAAAAAAACATCAAAATTGGTGAATTTTTGTGCAGCCATCTTAATATTGATGGTGAAAGAAAATATGCAACATTTTCGGCATATTACGTCTTGTCATTTCAAGAAAGGTAAAAATGCAACTGAAATGCAAGAGAAGATTGGTGCTGTGTGTAGAGAAGGTGCTGTGACTGATCGAACGTGTCAAAGGTGGTTTGCAAAGTTTGGTGCTGGAGATTTCTCTCTGGACAATGCTCTGCGGTCGGGTGGACCAGTTGAAGTTGATAGTGATCAAATCGAGACATTAACTGAGAACAATCAATGCTACACCCCTGGGAGACAGCCAACACACTCAAATATCCAAATCAATAGTTATTGGTGAAAATGAAGAATGTGTCTTTTATTCCATGGAAAACACTATGGACTTTTTGGCCAACCCAATAGCATAAAAGCAATACTGAATTGTAGTGAAACTATCCATTTAAAAAATGCTTATATATTTCTAGACTATTTTATCCCAGATGGGTTTTTAATTCATATTTAGTCTATGTTGCCTTATATCGTTTTCTGCCAAACTTGAACATAGGCAACCCGTCTGTACTGTTCTTGATAAAATACTCTGGTTTCAGCAGTATGGTATCAAGTTACATTTAGTTTTAATTTTTCCTGCCTTTGTCACTTTTAATCTCAAATTCACTTGTAGTTAACAATTTAGTAAATTACAGTCAGCTCTTAGTTGTCTGCAGCCTGATTATTTTCCCCACAAATGCTGTTTTCAAATTTAAGAGCAAACCCGTATTTCACACAAGTAATTTAATTTGTTTGCATTTCAAATAAGCGCTGTATAGCATTCCTTTCAAGAAGTCTGGGCCACGGAGCATGGAAATCCATCAGAACTAACCCATTTTTTTTTTTTTTTTTAAGTTTCAGGAACATTGTGAATGGAGGAATCTGCTTGGATAGGTTATTTTGGAATTCATGGAAGGGGTACGTGTGTGTGTGTTTGGTATGGATGTATCTAAAACATACAAATATGCTACATTATCACAGGACCATATGCGCTGGCACAGACCTCAATGGGTGAAAATTTATACACGTGTGTGTGTGTGTGTGTGTGTGTGTGTATGGTGGTCTTTTACTTCATATGAACAGTATTTACTCCAAGAATGGAAGAAAGAAGAAGAAATTGCCTATGGATAGAAGGAAAACAAGTCATTTCCACTGACTATCTTTTAACTTCATTATCATGTTTACATTGCATTTTTAAGATATTGGTTATCCTCATATCTACAGAATTTTTCAAAAGCATCTCCAAGCCAAATATTAATTTTAAAATTATCTACTATATTACCGCACCTATTTGGTTCCCTTTTATTACTTTGGATAATATATACCTGGCGATTCCAAAATGTGAGTCGCGTGTGCAAGTCAGGGAGACTCTGTGTGGGGACCGCTCATTTGGGAAGAACACGAATGTGCACCTCTCTGCTCTGCTTGACATCATCCCGGTAACCCTTCCTATTTTCGCATCAAAACCTTATAGACCATTCTTCCAGTTCCCTTCAGGCAAACTCTAACTGTTGGGGATGGAGCTGAAACCCCGTCTGTCCGGGATTGCGCATTAAACTTCATCAGTAGATGGGATCACCTCAGAGCATTGGTCCTCCAAACTTTGCTGCTCTGATCACCTTATCATTTTGATGTATTGAAATGAAACAAAATAAAATAATTTTTTTTCTTTTTGATTTCTAGAAACCTTTACACAGCTGCCTTCTAAGAAGAAAGATGAATTGACTAACATTTGGGCTAACGAGGTGGATACGATTTTTATAAAAAGTATGAGATACTAAATGGAATCAGTGGTCTGGCTGTATCTTCCCATGCTCCTTCCGGCCTTTCCCTCCTTCCCAGCCCCCCTCCCCCACCACATCTGCATGCTAAGTCCCCTCCCTCCTGGTAGCCGGTTTGGAGCCACCTTCTCCCTGTCCTCTCTGCCTCCCACTGACAGGACCAAACTGAGAGTTACTTTATTCTTTTGGCAGAAAACACTGCTCTCTCCTCAGAGAATGCCCGCCCCAGGGCACGGCCGCCCACGGCAGCTCTCTCCTCCGCTCTTCCTTTTTCTAATGGGGTCTCTGAACAAACTGTCAAGAGCAGGCTGACAAGGTAAGAACGCGACATCGGGCGGTTGCATGCGTTAGGTTTAGGTAAGTGAGTTTCTTCTGAAAAGATTTTTAAAAAAGGAAAAAAGAAAACAACATTTGGTGTCATACTTAATGTCTGAAAAGGAGTGGATAACCTTTTGCAACATTTCCTTATTTCGTTAATATACAATGAACCTGCTCTATTTGAAATACCTTGATATTAAAAAACATGCAAGTCAAGAGCTGTATAAAAAGAAGGGCATGTTTTTTGTTTTTCCACATCAAATGCTTTTCAATGTGGTTCCCGAAATATTGTCACCTAAACTGTATTTTTTAATGTACTTGTTAGGGCCACACTGGGAACATTGGGGAGAAGAAAGGTAGGATTTCAAAACGAAGCTTTTACAAAAGTCTCTTCTGGCCTGTTTCTTAACAAAAATGCTCCAGCCTTCATTTCTAACCATGCTGGAAGCACACAGTGCTTCTGCAGGCTCGAAGAAAAGAGAGCGAAGAAAAATATGCCGACCGGTTAGCTTATCAGGTGACCCCATTTTCACTCTTTCCTTCTCTCCCTCCCTTTCTTCCTCTCGTCTTAAACACTTGGATGAAAACCCATGAGTACCAGAGGCATTTAAGCCTAGATTTTAATCTCACTTTGGATTCCCAACACAGCATTTACTGTTTTTTCCTGTTGTGAGTCAATTCACCCTTCTCAAGTTAAAGTTCTTCCGTTAAAAATTGGAAATAATGATGCATAACTTACAAAGTTTTGGGGGTGGACCGGATGAGCCGATACATGTAAATGCCTGTAGTAAGCACTTAATAGTAAGCCATTTCCCCTCCGTTTATATCAGGAGCTAATTTGGAGATAACTAGTTTTAAGTACTATTTCTCTAACTATACTGAAGATGCTGTATTTAGCCCGAATTCCAGATCCAATACCAAGAGAAAAAAAAATTCCACCATTTTCTTTCAGAGAATTTAAGATACGGGACAAAGGTCGAAGTAACTTGGCATGCCTCATCCACTCACACTTGACAATGTTACTCACTGTCATACAAACCACCGGGTGGCCGGTTTTGGTAAATCATAAGCAAACTCGACAGGGTGACAGAGCCCAGCTGCCACTGGTGACTCAGCGTTTTAGAGAAGCTGTATCATTCACTGGCAGGAAAATAACATGTTGGAAAACATACAGGCTTTGAAATAAAATTTATGTCTTATTTCATGTGTATGCAAGTCTATACAAATGAGTCCTTTCAACTTGATTTCTGTAAGCTTTACCTTTGCTTTTGCACGGTGATGGGATATTTGGCAGTGTTTACCTTAAAAAGCACCGTGCAAAATACGTTGATGGGGTGATCGAACTATTTGTTCTGCAGCTTTCCTAAGGTTTTGGATAAGGGTGTTCTTATTTGGATCAACAGAGATAGATGGTTCCCTTTAGGCAGAGCTCTGAGCCAGTAATGACGGAGGCCGATGGATACCGGCCCCCTTGGTTAAAATGTGGAATTTACTTACACTTTTTTTGATACGACAGAGAAAAGAAAATCTGTGTTTTTGACTCATCGTCCTGAGTAAAGTTGATCTTCTCGATACATTCAAGTTACCATTGCTAAAACCACACAAAATGACATTTTATTTGGCAACTCGACACCAGAAATGAAGGGATACGAGAAGGAAAGACCCCTCACACCTCTAGCAGGTCGAGCTCGCCTGTCTGCTGACTCGTGGGGTACGACTGTAGGGGCCAGTCACAGCTACTCTAAAATGTCTCAGTTGTTCATTTAAAAAATAATCACCGCTGGCTGTGAGAGTCGGTTTTATGTGTCAGTTTAGCAAGGCCACGGAACCCAGTTGCTCAACAGACAGCTATGTAGGTACTGCTGTGCAGGTATTGTGTAGACTGAAAGTCCCTTCCCACCTGACTGTTAGGTAAGAGCGACTGAGCCAGGTAATCCCCGCGGGCCCGACTCAATCAACGGAAGGGCCTCAGGGTAGAGTTGAGTACCCTTGAAGAAACCCCCTCCGTGAGAGCAGTGCCAGCTGCTTCCTGCGGGTCCCAGCCTGCCCTTCCTGACCGTGAGCCCCGCTTCTGAGCTTGCCTAGCCACACCCGACAACTGCGTGAACCGAGTCTGTGCCATAAATCTCTCAAGATGTGTCTTTGAACTGATTCTGTCTCTCTGATTGAATCCGAACTGATATATTAGCCAACAGAACTCTAAACCCCTGTCTGCTCCCATTCCTAAGTGCCCCACGTGCCTGATCAGCCCCCAAGGTGGAACAGGTGTAACCTTTGCAAAGAGGGGAGGAGGGAAGACCAAGGTGAAATACACATGCCAGAATTTTTAGAAATCACTATGAATTCTAAACGTATTCCATCTTTCACCCAAGATGTACCGGTAAAATCACTTTTAGTTTTTATAAAAGTCATATACAAAATAACTTTTCATTATTAAAATGCTTCAGTCTATTTTTAAAGGCAAATACTACTTAAAAAGTAATCTTTGCCTTTTTTTGGTATTCTCAAAGCATAGAGAAGAGTATTCTGCATTCACTAAATGTTTGCTGAATAACAAAAATCTCTTAATGATACTCTAGATGCTTCCAACAGATTTTTATAGTAAACCTTTGATTTTTTTTTTATAAGTATCCTGTTTAGGAGAAGTATTTTTAAATGGAACTTACAAAATCTTATCAATTAAGTATATCCTCACTTTAGGATATCATTAAAATGGCTAATTTTAAAGACAATATACATACATAAGAATAGTTCTGACTCAAGTACAGGAGGAGACAAATTCCAACTGCTACTGCGGTACGGGGTCGCTTCAGCGTGTCCATTCATTCCTGTTTCAGTCATCACAAGAAGTAAGCCACACACACAGGCATTCCCAAAATAAAATGGCAGAAATAAAAGCAGTCATCACCAAATTTACAGAAAGTCAACGTTTTTCAGTCTCACCCAAACGCTCAAAAGTTGGCAGCATGAAACGCAAGCATCCGTTTAGTAGAAGTCAAACTATCCTCAACAAATTTCACCATAAGATGGATTTATTATCAGACTGACCAAAGGTCACTCGGCTGAGAGCACTTCTAATAATAAAGATAAAAAAACAAACTGATGACCAGAAGGCAAATGCTCTTCCACTGCGGTGGAAGAGACAGGCGGGAACAGATCCTTTAAGCCAGCAGCCAGCACAGCCTCCCTCTGGTGACAGACAGGCAGGCAGGCCCAGCTCGCAGAAAGGTTCCTAAAATACAGGCGTGCCTTTGAGCCCCGCTGCCCACTTCCAGCCACAACAACCTTCAGGGAATTGATTCACTGCTCTGAGCTCTGTCTTGCAAAATGGAGATAATAAAACCTACTTTGCATACCTTTGAGAGTTAAATGAGATAAAATGTCAAGAATGGGATTGGTCAATAGAACTTAAGGAAACTCTGTGCCCTTTATCTCCCTTTTAGGAAGAGCAAGGTTTGGGTTGTTTTGGTTGTTTTTTTTTTGTTTTTTGTTTTTGTTTTTTCCTCCATCAAGGCAAATTCCATACTCTTTTCTCTCCTGGGGCCTTTTTCTATTCCATTTCTGTCTGACGGCTTTAACCTCATCCTCTCCACTGCATCCTCCATTTACACAGCGTAAAAACACAAAAAATCCCAAACCTTTGCTTTGGCTCTGCCTTCCGAATGAGCAGCAATTCTGTATGTCGTGGCCAGTTAGCATCCAATTTTTTGAAAACCTTCACGTACTGTTTCCGGTTCTCATTCGTTCTTCAGCGGCTCTGCCCACCAGACTCCACCAGACCCCACCAGCGGAGCCCCCAAGGCCACAGCTGGGGACTGGCTTCCTGTCTGTCTGCACTTTCTCACCACTGACGCCATCTTGGTTTTCATTTTTTGTTTGTTGGTTTTTACCTGTTTGCTTATTGTTAAACACTTCTTTCCTTAGTTTCCCCATGGTAAGATGCTCCTAATTGGATTCTCTTCCTACTGCTCTGATCATTGCTTTTAAATCCCTTTGGTTGGCTATATCCTCTCCTTCAATCACTTAAAATATATAGGTGTATATCTATAGAGAGAGAGTATATATTTTTTTAGAGGTGGGGAGCAGAGAGAGAGAGAGAGAGAGAAACATCGATCACTTGCCTCCCATGCATGTTCTGACTGCCGTCAAGCCTGCAACATGGTCTGTGCTCTGACCAGGGACTGACCCTTTGGGCGACATGTACAGGGACGATGTTCCAACCAACTGAGCCACACCAGCCAGGGCTCCTTCCATCACTTTTTCACACTCATGTGTTCTTTCCCTGCTCCGCCCATGAGCTCGCTGAGTCGTCCTATGGAGGCTTTACCACTGTTGAGTCATCCACTCGATCTTTCCCCCTGGGTGTGTGGGAAGACTGCATTTTCCCCTTCCCTAAAGTTACTCCACATATAAACCATCACGAGTCCTGTTGATTCTACTTCTTGAACTTAAAAACAGGAATCTGTCCTCTTAATTCCTGGTGAACCTTCCAGCCATCTAGCCTCATCGACACTCCTGAGACGTGGTGCCAGATGGTTGCTTCATACCAGTCCTTCCATCCCTCCATTCTGTTCTCTACGTAACAGCCAGAATCCCCCCACCCCCTACTCCGAACCACCCCTGCCCTTCCAGAGAAACCCTTAACCACACGCAGAGACTCTGGACTGATCTCCTCCGTCTGCTCCGCACGCTGCTCCCCAGCAGGCTCTCCATTCCAGCCATTGCCCTCTCTATTTCCCTGCCAGCGCCCTGCTCCTTGACCTCCATCCCAGAACCACTGTGCGTTCTGGCACCTCTCACCTAGAAGTTCCCTGACTCTTTTTTTCCCCTTTTAGTTAACTCGTATAAATCCTTCACATTTCAGCATACACACCATAATTTTGGATACACAAGAAACAGTAAATATTTATGGGTGGATCGAATATCTCATCCATTATTCCAGTTAATTCTTTCATCACCTCCTACCCATATTGCAAAAAAGCCTTTACCTCTTCTCCCTGTGACCAGTCTGTCCCTTCTAACAACAGCATCCTCTATGGAAATTCTAGTTGTCTAGGTATGAAATAACACTAGATTTAATTTTCTAATTTTACCATTTACTTATTACTATCTTCCTAGCTTGTTTCATTTAACTGTATCCTCCAATTTTAGTACAATTATTTAACGCAATTAATTAGATAAATGATTACTCTTTTGGTTAGTATACTGATTAGTCACAATAAATCTCATTTATTGGAAATGCTTACCTTTATTTGCAATCAAGCCATATGTTTACCTACGCTGTTCCCAAAGTTAAATACCATGGTTTCTTATAATGCATAGCACAAACTTGGAAAATTCACTTTACCAAAGTTTAGAAATTTTTTTCTAAAAATAGGTTCTAAATTGTAATGCCAGAGTCATGTTTTCTTGTCTTTTGGATGCCACTAAATCACAGTTTAGTATCATGAAAGTATATTGGATTTTACACAGCTTACTTTACAGGCAAAAATTGTGAACATAACTCTTTTTCAATAGATACAAAAATCTAATAGTAAACTACCCCAAAGGATGGATAATTTATATTGCTTCTTTCAACAAAAGAAGCAATAAAACTATGACTTATGAGAACTAGACTACCTCGAGAAATTAAAAGAAATGAAACACTGAACAACAACAAAAACAACAGTAAATATCATCTGCAAATAGAAAATATAAACTTTATACTGCCACAATTAAATAAATCTTTATATATGTAGGGAAAAAATACTTCAGCAGAAAATTCTTAAGTAGTAATGATTTGTAAAATAAATACATGACTACAGTGCATCTAAAGATACACACATAAGCATTTTAGAAGCAGGCTGTAGGTCTTGCTGTGATACAGGGAAATATTTTGGCCATCTAAAAGCATTAGCGTTATTGATTAAGACCTCACGCAAGTGGGATATAATGAAACTTCCTCTTGATGTCTAATTTATAGAATTGAATTTCTGGGGTATTTATTTAAGAAGTAGACTGTATTATTTAATGATCCTTGCCTCTTATCAGTTCAGATATTATTATATTTGCAGTTCTGTGGATATAAATATAATATGCTAACCTTTTTTGGGTTTTGATAGCTATTAATAGTTTTCTCTGGGTAGAATTAATTTCTTCATTCCCAAATTGATATGCCTCATCCCAAACAGGCTCTTCTATGGAAGAAAATAACTTTTCTATAACTCTGATGAAGTTGACTAAGGACAACTGAATTAATAATTACATTGGAAGACTAGAATGACCATGAAGAATGGCAAAACCATTACTTTAAAATATATTCTATTTCTAAACTTTCTAGTAATAAAAAGAGGAGATATTATTGCAAGTCATTATTACTACCCTTGGTAAAAATTTTCAGAAACCAATAACGAGTAATTCTACATTTGTTAGCAAATGATATGGTACAACGAAACATCTATCAAAATAAAAATGAGGTCCACATGCACATAGAATCAACTCTTTATCATAAGTATCATTAGAAACTACAGAGTCCCAAATGAAGTCTTTGGGTAAGACTTTAAAAAAAAAAAAAGAATAACATTTTAAGTGCACAGCTATTACAAAGTCATTTGATATTTGTTTTAATTGCCGTGACTATAATGAATATACTTTGTATTCAAACATATGTCGCAAGTACTACTACAGAAGTTCCAATATAATTCAGTCTTATTTAAGGATGAGTAAATGGATATTTAAAATTCAATGTTACCAGAAACGGGGAAGAAACCAATTACAACACCAACTCCCTAAAACAGCAAATTAAAGATTTTTATTAAATTGTGTTCTTTCTTATTTGGACAGAGACCGAACATTGTAACACAGAAAAACCTGCTATGCTAACCAGTCCTTTCCCTTGCCTCAGCTGTTTCACAAAAATCTGGAGTGTGAAAAATGACCGAGAAGGGCAGGCTGAAATTCACTTGACATTATTTAGAGACTGGTCTATGACAAAGATTTAAGAAACACTACTGTGTCAATTTGTGTTAGCTGAAGGATCGGGTAATTATGTCAGCCATTGCACTGCGATTGGTTAGACAAGTTCTAATATTCCTTTTAATCTTCTCCCGCTCGGAGGACCTGACACCTGATAATCTAACGTGAGAAACCTTCAGGCCAGAAGTGAGATGTGGTGTTTGTCACCGTGTTCAGAGAATTACCCAGGGATGTTTGTTGAAAGCAGACGTTCAGGGGCTCCAGCTGAGTTCTGGCAAGAAGCACTTTGACAAGCTACCTATAAGCCCTGAGGTAGTGTTCATGCCTGTTTAAAAGCAACTGCCTGAAGGTCAGATGAGGTCATATTTAAAACTACAGATTTTTCCTTTCATCCCAATCAGTAAATATTTATTAAGTACCAGTGCTATGTGAGTGAACATTTGATACCTATCAGATGTCCAAAAAGGCAAGAGGCATATGATGTACTCATTGTCAAGGGAAATTTTTGAAGTATAACAATGATCTACAACTATCTAGAGACACATGTCCGAATGTCTGGAAATGCAAAGCAAACAGTATGTTTATTGTGCAGATGAACAACTCCTTCTTCATTTCAATTTAGCAGTTCTTTCCCTGAAAACGTGTCTCGAAGCTAAAGTTGTATTTAGCTTATTATTAGAAAAGTAAGTGAAGTGCTGTTTAAAATTTAGCCTGTTCTTCTGAGGTCTGGGACATCTCATGTTTTGAAAAGGAGGGTGACCATGTGTGAGGCTGCTTGGTGGCTGGGGGCAACACAGAGGGTCTCAGTGAGGGAACACAAGAAAGAACTTCAAGACCAAAGCACTAAAGGCAAATTGGTTTTCTTACCTCCAACCTCATTCTCTAGGTCCCTAACTATAAGTTAGACCCGTCTGGAAGTTGCATTGTGTTTTTTTAACCATCAGACCAAAACTGAAAGAGTGAAGGTTGACTCTGGAGTTTAATAGAATAGCAGAAAATAAAGCAAACGGTACCAAGCTATTTTTGTGGTCAGCAATTTCCCCTCGTCTCCCTCCTCACCCCAGAACTGGAGACGAATTGACGGAAATCTTAGAATGAACCTCAATCAAGGGCCCTCACTCATGAAACGGAGTGCAGACAGGCTGATGAGATTCATTCATTGGGCCCAATGCCCTGGGTTTTTAGAGTCTCTGGTTGACTCTTAGCATGGCAAACAGGCTCCTGCAATGGCGGCTTTGGCTTGTAAAGGGGACAAGGAAGACAGCTGGGCTGTCAGGACCTCAGAGGTTGTCCATTGCCCACAGCAGCGCTTCTCAAAACATGGTTGCCAGTCCAGCAATGTCCGCATCACCTGGGAACTCAGTGGATGAGTCTGCTCGCGCTGCCATGGCGGACAAGGCTCTGGCTTAAATAACAGGCGTTTATTTTCCAACAGGTCTGGGGGCTGGAAGTCCAAGACCAAGGTGCTGGCCAGTTTGGTGTCTAATGAGAGCTCTCTTCCTGGCCTTCTCACCGTGTCCGCACATGGTGGACAGAGACAAAGAGCTCCCTTGTCCTTTCTATAAAAGGCCACCGATCCAATCCGATTAGAAACCCAGACTTATGACCTGATATTTAAATATCTCATAAAAGCCCTACTGCCAATATAGTCGCACTGGAAGTTAGGGCCTCAATGTATGAATTTTGGCGGACACAATGCATTCCCTAGCACGCCTGGCAGACGCGAACCTGCACGTCGCAGCTCCGATCTATGGAATCAGAAACTCGGGTATGGGGTCCAGCAGATTGTTTTATTTGTCTTTCCAGGTTATTCTAATGCCTGTTAAAGCCCAAGAGGCCTGGGCCTTCGGGAGGAAGCCCCAGCTCCGCAGCAGGGCATTTAGTGTCCCCCGGTTTTGCTCTGCTGTCTGTTCCCTGCTGCACTTCCACATGAACTCCGCTTTCGCTGAACTGGGTCCCACCGTGGCCTGAAGGGCCACTTGTGTTCTGGCCTCTGGACTTCCGCTCTCCCGCCTTCGCCCACCTCAAGCCTTTCTGCCTCTTTAGTGAAGCATCACTTTGACCTCCCAGCCGCAATCACCTCTTTCTCCAAAGAGCAGCAGCTCTAATTGCCTGAACCAATCATTTTTGTAGTTGACAGAGTTTACTTTCTTGGAGCCCATGGGTTACACTCATCTGTAATTTTAGCACAAGGCTTTGTACATAAACAACACTCAAGTCTTCATTATACTGAGTACTGTGCTGCTCCTGACTCTCCTCTGGAAGCTGCTCCTATAACACCGGCTCCAACACAACATGATTGTGACCATCACACAGCCCACTGCTCTCTGACATAATGCCACTTCCAAAGTTGCTTAGTATTAAAAAAAAAATCAATATACTATTTGCTATTTATTAAGTCCTTACATGCGTCAAACCCTATAATAAGCACTTAGCATATTGGCTATTTACATTCTCACAGTTACCCTGAAATAGGCATTCTGACTTCTTGTTGACTGAAAAGATGGTGTGAACAGGGAGGTGTGAGCTCACTGAACTCCCCAGAAGTCACACCCCTGGGGGGTGGGGAGGCTGAGCACCTCTGTGTCTCCAAGAGCATCCTTTATTCCCCATTACACCAGAGACTGGGTTTTCTGTCAACACAGGGAACTTACTGCCAAGAACCCCAGACCAGAAGGCTTTTGGAATAAAGATATTTCCAGAATATCTACTTGCTATACCCTTAACGCACACACTCATGTACACATACCCTCTGAAGCATTGCTGAACGTTGGATTTCTTGCGACAAGCGGATGCTGTTCAACAACTACAGACGACAGGAGCTCCCAGTTCCACCGCGTTTCTACATGCGGCTCACCTGCAGCAAGCCTTCAGCACGCCGTCACGTTTACATTAAAGACAGCTGAGAACTCAGAGGGACTGGCTGGAAAGTGCCCAAGGAGTCTCACAAACACGCGCCCAATGCAACTACACTCTCTCACACACATACATACATATGTATAAAATTGAAAACCTATACATTTAAGACCACGGAAACATTTTAAATCATACGTCCTTCACTCCCTTCCCCAGAAAACCAACCAGTAATTCTCTTTAACCTTTTCACAGCGCGTGGCGCCTGCACTCTCCGGCCGGGACTCTGTGCTGATGAGCCGCACCTGTTGGACCGTTCGGGGCATGCCAGGCCCCCGCTGAGACAGTAATTAAGAGGGACGTTGCGGTCTCACCTACCTGGGGTGTTCAACAGCCTGGACATCTTGCAGAAGTAGGAGACATACTGCTCGCAGTACTCAGCGCTGCTGGTGATGGCGCTGATCTGGTCCATGGAGGCGCTGTAGGCCAGCTGCGTCACCGAGTATTTTTCTGGGCTGTGGCCCGCCACTGTCGTCTGCATCTGCAGGTCGTGAGACACAATGGTCCACACTTTGTCCTCTGCGGGGAGAAAAATGCCACGACAATAGGCCTTTAGTATGCAAGGACATCCCCCAGCACCAGCAGATAATTGAGCTACACGTTCACCGGGGTCTTCCCTGCACAGATGTAGAACAGAGTTAGGATAGTAATTCCTAAAGTGACCACTACCTTTGTCTCACACCGAAGTTCTGCGTATAGAGACAAGGGTAGAAAAGGGATCTTTCTTATGGAAAACAAAGACATGATACCCCTGCCGATGAAAACACACAGCCTGAGGATTTGCTTGATGCTCCAACGTCAGCAGCGTTGGAAGCCAGGCCTGCTGTGTTCCGGCTCCCCCGGACCCTGAGACCCTTCGCTCCTCAGGGGGAACCGCATTTTGCTCCTTCCTAAGCTACCTCAGCTCTCGCAGCCTTTGGACCTCTGTGCATGCCGTGTGCTCTAATCAGGATATGAGTCCTCAACCCATCAACAAGCGTTCGTTTTAACCTGACCTTTCTGGCGAAATGAGACACTGCGTTCTAGGTCACTGAAGTGCTCCACGCAGATGAGATACGGCCCGTGAGTAATCATCTTGGCGTTCTGGGCCCTGAGAATTTCCATGGGTGAAAAAGGGAGGCAGATAAAGACTGATGTGGCCAAATTAAAATCTGACACACGTCTGAACCGGAAGCGTTGCTCTGAGGCCCTGATTCTGACACTCTGTTCAAAGCCCTCTCAGGCGCTCGGTTTCGCTCAGAGTACAAACCTCGGTCTTACAACAGCTGCAGGCCCTCCCTGCTCCGACCCCGCCTTCGGGCTCCTCCCTCTCGCCCTGCTAAGCTTTCCCGGCCCCTCTGGGTCCAGCCACACTGACCTCTGTGCCCTCCCTCCTCTAACACTGCAGGCAGGTCCCTTCTAGAGCCTTTGCATGCGGTCTTTCTTCTGCCTAGGGCTGTCCTTCGTCCTTCCTCGACGTCCTCCAGGCCGTTCCTGCTTCTCCCCGACCTTTGGCCCAATCGACCTTCCCTCTGCTGGGTCCCTCCCAGCCCCGCCCACGCGCCAGCGGCTCTCCAGCTAGTCCTCTCTGGAGCATTTGTCTCTGACTTAATGCACAGTTTAATTAGTGCTTTGCGTTTGTCTTCCTGCATTAGAAGGAAAGAGCGGGGATTGTTTTCAACGCTGTATGCACAGTGCTTAGATTAGTGTGTACAGTGATTGGTATGTACAAGGCCTTAAAAAATATTAGTTGAATAGAATGAATTAACAAAAATTAAACGATACACATCCTGGATATAGGAACTCCTTAAAATCACGGCGGTTCGAGTCTGGCCCTCGAACCATCATGGTCCCCATAGATTCTAGACAAGCCTCTTGGACCCCTCTAAGCAATACCGTCCCCTTATCTGTGACAATGTGTCTCTATAACACTTCCCAGTGAAAACCAATGATGACAAATGCCGTCATGGTACCCCCTGTACTAATGTATTTTCTAAAGGATAATTATTTTTTCCAGCTTTCTGTCTGGCCTGCTCAGAACTGCCTTCCTTGAGCTCCTCTGACACAGCAAAGAAACAATAATATATTTTAGTAATTCTGTCACTTTCTGACATGGTTCTGAAAACAAACTGATAGTCATTTATACTCAGGCCTAGAGATTTACCACCACCTAATTAAAGATCCATTCGTTAAATTAGGTTAATTGTATCTCTTTTCTATTACAATCAGCCTTTAGCATAGAATCCTCCAATTCTCAAATTTTACTTCTTTTGTCGTTTTTTAAAAATCCTTACCAGTAACCTTGCCCTGTGGCACTATTTCAGAGCTCTCCTTAACTCCGAACGGAATAGCATTATAATCCGACCCTTCTTTAAATGGTAATACCCACCTTTTTACTCTCCACAAAATAATGTTCATAAAGGGAAACATTAACTGCACACGTAAAACAAAAATGGTCTTCCATTATGTTCTCTCAATAATTGTAAAGACATTAATTTGTTCATATTGACGAGTTTCTAATATTTTGGTCCTAGCGACTGCTTGGCCCGAAGCTCGGCTCCCATTTCCGCCCCACACACGTCTCAGTCCCCGCCCCTGTGAGCTCTCCCCCTTACGCAGCTGGCCCTCGGGCAGCGAGGGGGTTAGGGGTGTCCACCCCTGTGCGGTCTCGAACCTGCGTATAACTTCTGAAGCCCCGCCCCCCAGGCTTAACTACTAATGGCCTACTGTTGACTGGAAGTCTCGCTGGTAACATAGAACACTGACTATCACGTATTGTGTATATGTGTTATATATTCTTAACAATAAAGTAAGCTAGAGAATAGAAAGTGTTGTTAAAAATCATATATAAGAGAAAATACAGTTCCAGTGTTTGTTGAAAAAATTCCACGTGTAAGTGAACCCACGCAGTTCAAACCCTCGTTAGTCAAGAACCACTATACTTGCTTTGTAGCCCGCTCACTCATTCGTCATGGAGTCCCTGGTCTACGACAGATGGGGATCTAGGCACTGGGGAAACCAGAGAGAAAACAGCATTTGCGAATGTTTGCAGCTTACATTCTTACATTCTAGGGGAACTGAACACAAGCAAAAATTAAAGTTCTATATAGATATAGAACTTCACATCTATAACTACATAGAGAACTTAGAACTTTATATTTATATGTACACATACATACATACCTAAACACACACACACACACACACACACACACACACACACACAGGGTCCAGCAGAAGTAACACCTGCTTGAGTGTGGCTGGTAGGGTAATAATATGGGTGTAATAATTTATAGTTCTAATTTGAACATTTCATCTAAAATGTCCTATGGTGTGCCTGAGTGTGATATTGTTATGTTACAGAATTACATGCTTATCATTTTGTAATAGAAGTTTATGTAGTAAAAAAGGGGCGTTATTTGTGCTGGGCCCTGTATATTTAGCCAGTGGTAATGGTGAGGAGAAAAACGAAATCAGGGGAAGGAGGAACGGGCCATATGTATGGGGCCTGCATTTTTAAACACAGAAGAAATGTCAAATTTAAATAAATAAGGTCATTACCCAGCAAGGCATGTGACTGGGGAAAAGGACTTCAGACAGAGGGAATGCAAATGCCAATGTTCTAACTCTGGAATATTCCTGGTATCAGTCAGGTGTAGGAGGAGGTACGTGGGTGAGGAAGGAAAGGGCAGCAAGTGTTGGGGGGCTGGCAATGAGGACAGGTGAGGCGTGACCTCAGTTAAGAGGGAGAGCTTTCAGCCATCGGCGTGGGGAGGGTCCGAGCTTTGCCTTGGTACCTGACTTACTATGCTTTGCATAAATAAAACTCTACTTTAGAAAAGTTTGAAAAAATATCCACATATCATTATAAACATTTAAAACGTTTTTGTGTCATGGCATTATAAAAAGTAACATGTAACCTCTGTGTG
Source organism: Pteronotus mesoamericanus (assembly GCF_021234165.1). Classification (NCBI taxonomy): domain Eukaryota; kingdom Metazoa; phylum Chordata; class Mammalia; order Chiroptera; family Mormoopidae; genus Pteronotus; species Pteronotus mesoamericanus. The sequence goes on along the minus strand of NW_026555329.1, from coordinate 78,437,824 downwards.
ATGGCATTAAACAATGACTGCTGATGCATCTTGCAAATTATTTTTTAATGCCTGCATATTACACATTGCAATGATTCCTTTGGAGCCATTAAATCTTCGGTTACAAATGGATGTTAACAATCTTGCAAGTAACTAACAATCTAGAAGAAAGGATGTGGTTATGTTAGATAAATTTTTATTTTCCAGTATCATAGTGGAAAAATTAAGAATCTTATTCCCACATTCACAGTGTGCTTATATAATATGCATTATCAGACATGTGTGTAATGTAAATAGAAACTACCGGGTATGCCAAATTCTAAGTTTCTGTCACGATTCCATTTTCATAAAGAAGCAAAGGACAAAGCAGTATATTTCAAATACTCTTTGGATTGGCGTGTTATGAAAGTGCCCTTTGTGTTATGAAAGTGATGTGTTACTGAGAGCTTGGTATCTATACCATGCCATCACCTATTTAAACATTGTCACATTGTATATTGTTTTAAATTCAGCTGATTAATGCGTTTCAAATCCTGGGCCACAAGTGGGACATGCTGTGACTGCGTCCCCGTCCTTGGCACTAATGAAGGGGGCCTTCTAGATTACCCAGTTTAGCTGTGTCGGCATGAGTGCATTAGAAAGGCCCTCTGCTGCCTGTACCAGTGACTCCATGTCTTTATTCTGTCTGTAACTGTCAAGTAACTCACTTCACGAGAGCTCAATACCTTGCATGGCTGGAGTTCTGACCAGCAACTGATAAAGCCAGAAAATGGCCAGGGGGAAAAAGCAAAGACTAACTCCTCCCAGGATGTAACTAGTATTTGATCATGTATATGCTGTTATTTGACTCTTCTTCATGTTATTCACATACAATCAGAAGTTTTCATTATAGTGCAGGTCTATGTATAGGGTATGAGGTCTGTCCAGAAGGTATCCAGCCATTTTAATATGAAAAATAAGAGACATTTATTGAACAAGACATAAGGTACAAGAAACATTGTACACATGACAATGACACCTCAGTCCCCTTCAGAATAGGCACCTTGGGCCCTCACACAGTTCTCCCAATCACCATCAGCTTCCCTGTTGTATTTTCCTGAATCTCATCGAGGGTTTGAAATCTCTTCCCTTTCAAAGGTGATTTTAGTTCTGGCAAAAGCCAGGAGTCACAGGGTGCCAAACCTGGGCTGTAGGGGGGCTCAGTCACCTGGGAGGTTTGATGTTTTATAAAAAATCTCTGTACGAAACGTGATGCATGAGCAGGCACCTTGTCATGATGAAGCTGCCCTTCACCAGTTGCCCAGTGCTACGGCTTTCTGAGGCATCTGAATAGTTTCCACGGAGGAATGTTCAAGCTTAATACAATATTTGATGCAGATTCATTGCTCTACTTGGGCGTCTATCGTCCCCAGTGACTAGTACGGTGAAATCGTCATTGTTCACGCGCGGACATCCCAGTCCACCCTCACTGGCTGCCAGGTTACATAGACATTGCACAAACCATTGTTGTTACATTAACAATGGCTGGGCTTTTTCTGGACAGACCTCATATTTTAACACAAGGCCAATCTGAGCTGAGTCCAGTAGGAAAATGTTTTGTGTCCTATACATCTGTACATGCATTTAAGTGTTTTTGCTTTTCAAACAATATCACTGTACTGTGAATGCCCACTTTCTCAGTCTGAGAGCTTTTTATACCTTTAGTCATGTTAAATCTGAAACAATCTTTAAAAAGGAGTGATTATATTATAAACTACCTAAATTAAAAATGGTGTAAAACCTTCTCAGATGGGCATGACCGACACACAAACTCCTTAGCAGCCCTGTGGCCGATTATAGTTACTCTCCAGGGGTGATTTTGGGTCTCACCCTCTTAGAACAATGCAAAAGGAACTGAACTATATTATATGCTTCACCTAAGACTGTCCGTATTGCACGTAAGCCTTGGCCTGCTGGATTAAACGAGCGACTTCAATGTTGTGGATCCTTAAATTTCTCCTCTGTCTTATAAATTGCATTCCAATAACTCTGTCTGTGGCTTTCCTTGGACACAAAAGTCTTAATGGCCATCACCCTGAATGAATCAACCAACAATTAAGTATCAGCTGGGAGGAAGGTAGGAGCAAGGATCTCCAAAGAAATACTATAGCATAATAAAAAATTGTTTTTACAAAACTTAAAACTGTATAGCCTTATAGGAGCAGGCATCCAAGGGAAGAAGCCCAGCATTTAAAGGAAGCCATGTTCCCCTGTGAAAAATTCAAATCCCAATAATGCACACATTCATATACCATCTACTGCATTCTTGATCTCTTAATGTTTGGGTACATAGGGATGGAGGAAACTTAAGTCCCTGTCCCCCATACGCTTGAGTCCAGTGGAGATGAGAAAACACGGAGCTTGAAATTTCAAATTACAAACATGCGCTAAAACAGATATGTATATAAATGGTACTGTGGGGTCATGTTGAAAGTCTGCAAAACGCAGCTTTAGAAAGCTCTGAGGAGACCAACTGGACATGGCAGCTTCAAAGAATCAGAAAGGTTAAAAAGGGATGAGCCATAAGAAGGATTCTTCTTACAGGTTAGAGCAAACACCTTAGAGACAAAAACGATTTGGCAGATGGGGTCTGGAGGGACTAGAAATGGAAGGGTATGGAACAATGAAGTTACGAGATTGCAGATCCGTAATAACAGGGTATGGGTTGAAAGGTCTCACACATTGTTACATGTGTAGGTGCTGAAAATCTTTGGAGACAAAAGATTAATTCATAGTGTTACAAATATTTATGGGAGGCCGTATATGACAAGCCCGTAGCTGACATCATACTCAACTGTGAGAAACTGAAAGCTTTTCCTTTAAGATCAGGAACCAGCCAAGGGGAACAGGGTTAGGGCTCTATGCATAGAGTTTAATTTTACATTTGATGTTATAGTTCTTGACCTGGGTTGCATACCAACTAGAAATATTTCATATTGAAACAAACAAGTAAGAGGTACCTTATTTCAGATAACCCTTATATGATGTTCAATTTACAAACATAATAATCTAGAAACTGTTACACGAGCAATGTGTGCTTTACTGAATAAGTCACAAAATGGTTTCTTCAGTAGTTACCACACCTAGTTAGTGAAAGCATCGGTTTCTACAAAATTGTTGATAAAACTTTCAAACAGAAAGGCCCAGGGTAACAATAGGTTATAACACAGTTTCTTTTTAAGTCACCTGTAAGAGGATCTATTTGAAAGTTTAACCAGTGTTCCAGGGGGATAAATTTAGTGACTGTAAATTTTATAGATTATTTTGTTTAGGTGGTTTCCTCTATAATTATGATCCTACTGACATAATTCCAATTACTAGAAATTTGATGTCACATTTTTTTTCCTCCCCAAATAGACACTGCGTGAGTATCACAAGCATCTCTGTAGCCTAGACCCTCCTACGGCAGAGGCCACGTTGCCAGGGCGGGCCGTGGAAGTCCGAGCTGTGCCCCCACGCCAGCTCGGCATGCAGCGCAGGTAGACTGAGCAGCTTCAATCGCACGTAGGGAAATAAGGTGTAAAGCAGATGGAACCTCTGCAGGAAGCACCAAGCAAATGGGCTAAAAGTACACAGGATGTTCTGCAGGTGGTGGAAAATGTTGATTATCTTTATGCTCACAATTCTATCCCTGAGATGAATGAAGAACCCAGCGCTGCGCACAAGTATAAATAACAGTGCTCGTTCTCACCCACCTGAGCAATAATTTGGAGCTTACGGGTGTCTTTTTTCTAGGAAGACATCAGTTATTTTCTGGAAAGAATGATATTTGTTAACTTTTTTTTTGTATCATGGTAAGGATGTTAAAAATCTCTTACAATCTAGCTGGAGCTATGGACCACATTTATAGCAATACTTAGACAAGCTAATCTTCCCTTTCCTTTTTATCTCACGCTGGATAGAGATGTCGTTTGTGTGCACTTGACAGTCGGAGTTCATCTCTATGGCGGTAATAAGTTTTCTGCCCTGCGTAACCAGTTAAAGCTACTCTTGGATCATTTTGCTGCTTATAGCAGTAATTAGATTTTCATCTGAATTAAAACTTGGAGATTAAGTACGTGTCATCTTGGATCAATGACTGAACATTCCTGAGACCCTTGAAAGATAACACTTCTTATTATTTAAAAACACTTTCAAACGTATTGCACATACGTGGTTAAAAAAAATGCTTCAAATATCGACGCCGCCGCACCGACCTCTGACCTGTGGCTGGCCCATGCCAGGCGCTCGCGCTGTACGGACTTTCTGTGGTGTTTTCCTCTGTGCAGAAGCCGTTTCCCCGGGTGGGCTCAAGGCTACCTCCCTCAGTCCCATTTAGTCTTGATCAAATGGCGTATTCTCCTTGGGGCCCGGCCCATCTGGCCTACTTACACCTGCAACCCTCTCTGCCCTGTACTTGCTCTTTTTCCCATGCGGTGCACTTGGCCTTCCAAGACAGCGTATTCAAAGACCATTCACTGACTTGTTAGCGTTCGCTTGTGCTGCCTGCCTCCCCTACCACTTTTCCCATAGACTACAAACTCCAGGATGTCAGATAATTTTTAAAAAGAAATTTTGATTACTGATGAATCTCAAATTCTTTGAATAGTGCCTAGCAGTCTGCAATCAATAAATACCGTGCTAATAACATACCTTAACCCTGTCTTTCTTTAGTTTCCAACAAACCCCTACGACTACCACCATTAATGATTCCCATCAGGTGCCCATTTCTAATGGAGTTCGTGGTGGGGGTGGGGAGCTCCTGCCAGGTTGCTCTCTAATATTCAACCTCAAAAAATAAATGTTTAGAAAGTCTTTACAGGTGGAACAATCAAAGTGACATGTGCAATGATAGAATCCTGCTTCTGTACTTGCAATGTTTACAAGATATTAAAGCGTAAGGCTATTTAAAAGAGCAGCATAAAAACAATGTCTGAGGTGCAATGAGCTTCTTAGAACCACTGTTCTCTTTCCAGGTAGAGCAGCAAGAGGGTCAGTATTGTGTGGTGGCTGCGTGTGCAGGTCCTTACATGGTTAGAACCCCATGGGTGTATGAACTTTCATTTATAAACAACCTGCTTTTCCCCCCAAGCACTGGTTCAGGCCCTGGACACACAAAGACAATGCACATTTAATGCCACCAGAGAGCCAGTGGGAAGACGGCACCCCAAGTAAGTGGTTACAGTGCACCCTGAAAAAGTAAGCGCTAACATGCAGGTCCCTGTCGGAATAACCGGAGCCATGCGATTTAGTATAGAAATCGTAAGCCCACCCACTACCTACACAAAATTCTTCAACACAGGCAGCACTTTACAATTTTTCTAGTATTGTACTTTATTTTATTGTTGGGAACTTTTGTTTTCTCTTTGCGCTTAGGTTTAACCCCAGTTGTAACAGGCTGACCTGAGAAATTATATTCTTTCTGAAGTTTCTTTCCAAAAAGCTTTGATGTCGCAGAAAACATACAGTTGGAAAAGGCGGTGTGACCCGCTAGGCACAGGACTCAATCCTGGAAGGCGGCCCTGCCTTTCATGTTGCCCCAGGTCGCATCGCTGTCTGCCCCACGGCGCTTGGGGCAACACTGAAGGCGGTGCTGTGCGTGAGCGGCCCTCCCTCCCTCCTGCCAACCTCTGCACCAGGCTTAATTAGGAAAAAAATATTTGGGGGATGATACAGACAACACTTATGACCTTGGAAGAAAATCCCTAAAGAATCAACTCCTCTCAGTATTTGATTTTCCCCATGAGCTCAGTTTCCACTCTCCAAAGCAGCCCCCATTGTGAGCACCGCTAGCCAGACAGTCCGACAGATCACGTCCCTTGCTGAGGCTGATTAGCTAGGAATAACTTTTTAGGGGAAGGAAACCCTGAAGACTTCAGCGTAAGTATATTCAAAGGGACCGATGCTGTTCCCACTTTAATTTCAACAGACGTACAAATGGAAGAGGAGCTTTCACTTTCTGAGAAGGATTCTGAGAGGTCCCCTGAAATACCAAAGCACCTCCACCCCCCCACACGTCATGTCCCCTGCGTCAGCGACGCATCCTCCCGTCCCAGGCCTTAGTCCACCAGATCTCAGTTCCTAAGCCCTTTGCCAGAAAACATCCCCGCTCCCCACCCCCAACACCGCACCACATTGAGGTTAGATACCTACCCATCTCTCCCTGCTCCCCTGACGATCTGTGTGTATCACTGGGTTTGCGTTTCTCCTACATTGTGTTTGCAACATGTTTGTTGCAGCTGCCACTCTGTTAAGTCACTGAGGGCAGGCACATGGGCATCCTTGCCCTTGTTTAATTCTTACTGTCTAACAGTGTACCTGGTGTAGGTACCCATGTGCTCAATAAATACCGGCTGCATTCATGGCGTACTGTTCGGGATGGTAAAGTTGATTTGTATATGGAACCCACAAACTGGAAGCCACATCAGTGACCCGGCCCCGTGTCACAAATGTAAACCGCAATCAGCCTGCCCTTTGGGGAAACAGCTCTCCAGGACAGCTGGCCGGTCACAGCCCTCCCACCCAGCGTCAGCTCCCTTACCTTGGCCTAGTCGAGGGGACCGAGGGGACCGGCTGCCTTCACAAGGACATCCCGGCCTCCCAGCCAGTCCTGCCCTGTTGCCTGCTGCCACTTCTAACCCGCTCTAAAACCCGCCCTAAAACCCGCCCACGCCCCGAACCCCCCAGGAAGGCCTCCGTCCGGCCTGGGGGCACCAACACTGCTCTCCCTTGAATAAAGGCCGTCACAGTTGGTGCTAAGTTCTTGTACTTTTGTCATTGACAGGTGATAGTCAAAAACAAAACAAGAAAAGGTGCCCTGCCTGGCCACCTGAAAGCCAAAGACACTCAGAGTTCCATGCATAGATAAGGGGGAGCATCATTCTCCCCAGATGCTACGCTAAGGAATGTCTGTTCTGGAAATTAAAAGGCCCAGGGTTTTGGGGGAAGTGTTCAAGAAAATGGATTCATTCTTCAGTATTTTGCAGGGATACAATAAAGTGACTACTAAAGTCTTTTTTGTATTTTTATTTTTTGGCCATTTCAGTTTGTTGGCAATACTGAGGTGATTCATTCATCACCAGTGGTTACTTCTGTGGCCTGAAGCGCCACCACCATGAAGTAGGGCCAGTGAGACAGTCCCCATTCTGTTATTATTATTAAAAAAAAGTTATTTTTGAGTTGTTTTAGGAAAAAATCACCCAAGACTTGGACTGGGCATAGGGGTTACTGTATGTCCTTAGTGGACAGTTTGATTTTGTCCAGCAGGGCCTCAGGCCTGGGGGTTGACTGGACTTTTGTTTGGCTTGCTACTCGCTATTAAGGGAATGACAATCACATAAACAGTACTATTACATCAGAAAGAAAGAAAAGAGGGAGAGAGAAAGAGAAAGAAAGGAAGGACAAAAAGAAAAGAAGGAAGGAAGGAAGGAAAGAAGGACCTCTAAACCAAAAGATTATTGACATGAACAATGATAGAAATAATTTATATACAATTATCTAATTTAGTTTAGAGGCAGTGGGTAAGGTAGAAAAACCATGCGTTCCAGGCCAGATGATTAAGGTCCTAACTCTTCCACGAATTCTCACTGTGAATTGAGACAAATGCCTTGAAATCTCAAGGCTTTGGCTTCTTCAAGTAAAAACGTGGTATCAGACCAAATGTTCTCTACAGTCACTTTCTAAAAGCTAAAGGCATCCCTCATTCATTCACTAACATTTGCTTAAGAAGCATGAATGGAACACCCTATGGCCAAACGTCACGTCTGCTGCATCTCATGTAGCGAGTGGATTGGAAGCTCAAAGGCATGCCGTGGAAGGCCTCACGTGCGCCACAGTGGAGGCCGGTCTCCAGAAGCCGCCTTCCCTGACCTCTGCAATGGAAAGCAGCCGAACGCGTAGAGAAAAATGACCGGCTTGTCTCTGATCTCAGGAGTGTCAGTGCTGCTGGGTGGGTTGTCTCACTATGAATTGAGACAAATCCCTTGAAATCTCAAGGCCTTGGCTCATTTTCTCGAGCTGATATGCTGCAGAGCTACCCCTGGCCTGTAGAACAGCAGGCTTTCCCGAGAGGCGAACACTTGTAATTCCACTCCAAAGGAAGACGAGAGAAGTACAGAGGGGGAAAGAGAAGTGTCAGGCTCCAGATCTGGGGGAAAAAAGTAGCTGAGAATATCCTGTTTTACTCCCAAGTAAGAAAGGACAGTGACTAGCAAGGTCATGTCAAAAAGATTTAAACGCCAACCTGAAGGGACTCACACTGGCCAAAGGTGGGGACTCACACATGTAATCGACAGACAACTAATCCGACGGCTTACAGCCCACGAAACCAGCCAGCCAAACATCCGGCTCCTTTGGTGCCTTTTCTAGAGTGCTAGAAAACAAACTTATTTTGAGAACTTGTATATAAAGGACAATCATCAAATATTTATCCCACCTTTCCTATAAAAACTCAGGATGACCAAAGAGTTGTAGAGGAACAGTATTCCTTTATAGCAGTATCCCAAGTGTTTGGAAAAAAAAGATGAGAATATTATGATTTTGCAACCAATAATGACTGAATTAAGGGTCACTAATGGCTGCTAACATCATACAATGAAGCCATCTAGACATCGTGTGTCACCTGATGGAAAGGCATCCACCAGCTATAAAGTATTATTGGGAGAAGGATTCCACCCTGAGTCTGGCCAAACCTCTAGGCCGCTCTGAACGTATCAGTTAACAAGACTGCGGGAAACTCAACAGGCAAGAGGACTAGGTTCCCTTTTTCCACAAATAAATTGTAAAGTAAGGGGAAGATATAAGGGAGGGGAGAGAGAGAGAGAGAGAGAGAATCTGTAAATTAAAAGAGGCTTAAGAAACATATCAACAAATCCACGTGTGGACTGTTGTTAGATCCTAATTCAAACAAACTGCACAGAACACAATTATGAAACAATTGGGGAAAATTAACCCTGGATAGTTACAGATAGGAAGGAATTACAATTAATTGTTTTTTAGATCTGATAATGTGATTGTAGATAGGCTTTTTAAGGAAGAATCATAATCTTTAAGGGATCGGTGCTGAAATACCCACTGACGCCTGGAACCTGCCTCACTGTAATTCCTGGGGCGCGGGGCAACATAGCATCCCCGAGAGCCCACAAATGAAACAAGATCCGCTCGGATGGAAGCCGGGTGAAGCTGGGTCGTCGTACCCAGGGCTTTGCCTGGTGGTCTCTAATTTTGGATATGTTTGCAAGCTCATTATCCAGCAGACACAAAACATAAGAATGATCAAGGGACTATTACCACTTACATCCATTTTGCATAGGGGTTTTAAAGACTATTTTCTACGTTAAATAAGGGAACAACTATCATGCAAATATCAACGTGGCCTATGTCACTACCCCTCAAGGTTTAGAAAGTAAAAATGATCAGAATAATTAATGTACAAATACCAAATATAATTTAGAGGCAGTGGGTATTTATTTGGCGACTGTAGTAACCAGAGAAGGAGAAAGAGAGTGTGGAGGGAAGGAAGGATAAAGAAAGGGGAAGGAAGTGAAGGGAAAGGAAGAAAAAGTGAGGGGAAAGGCAGACATGGACTGTTTCCCAGTGTGCGGTGTGCGTGCGGTGCCTGGACAGGCGCTAAGACCGACAGACCGTTCGCAGAGAAGGGAGGGGCAGGGCCTGGCGGGGGCGGGAAACGCCGGGCCCTCCTCTCTGCAGTCTTCCCGGAGGGAGTGCTTTGCGCACTTGCAAATGGGTGGAGAAAACCAGAAGAGGAATGAAATGCCAGGGCACACGGAAGTGCTATGAAATTCACCTAAATGGAGTGTGACTGGAACACGGCGACGTGGGTTTATGGCCTCCCGTCTCTGGCCGCCACCAGGCCACAGGGCCGGGTCAACGGGCTGTGACGGGGTCCGCGTGGCCCACCAAACCTAACGTACTCACTGTGGGGCTCTTCATGGGACAAGTTTGCTGACCCTTCAACAAAAGTGTCAAGTGACAGAGAGGAGAGAAGGAAGGAAAACAACCAGCTGTCTAGCGACGGGTAAGCATCCTGGAAGGAAGCTGAGAGATGGCAGTCCTCGGGTCCAAAGGACCGATCTGATCGCGCAGAGCAGCGGAGGAGGGCAGGCAGGATTTAACACGCCGTGCCCGAGGTCTGTTCCAATTTACTGCACAAGAAAATACTGGTGACCTAAGTATAAACTATTTGACCAACGCTTGTGATTTCCTGTGCAGGTATACCTGAATTCTCAAATTTAGTTACTTCATCTCCTGTCATGAGTATAAAGTTATTTTCAAATTTAAAAAACTTAAAAGCACTGCCAAGGGATTATCTGAGATATCTGAATATAAGCAAATCTATTGTATTGCACTGAAAATTGTCCTCTCGTTGTGGTTTTAATTTGCACCTCCCTGATGGCTAGTGATGTTGAGCATTTTTCATGTGTCTATGGGCCCTCTGTATGTCCTCCTTAGAGAAGTATCTATTCAGGTCCTTTGCCCATTTTTTAATTGGATTGTTTGTCTTCCTGGTGTTGAGTTGTATGAGTTCTTTAAATATTTTGGAGATTAAACCCCTGTCTGATGTATCATTGGCAAATATGTTCTCCCATACGGTTGGTTCCCTTTTCATTTTGATGATGGTTTCTTTAGCTGTGCAGAAGCTTTTTAATTTGATGTAGTTCCATTTGTTTATTTTTTCCTTTATGTCCCTTGCCTTAGGAGATAAATCTGCCACAATGAGATGTCATCTCGCTCCTGTCAGAATGGCCATCATTAATACATCAACAAATAACAAGGGCTGGCAAGGCTGTGGAGAAAAGGGAACCCTCGTGCACTGTAGGTGGGAATGCAGACTGGGGCAGCCGCTGTGGGAAGTATGGAGTTTCCACAAAAAATTAAAAATGGAACTGCCTTTTGACCCAGCAACTCCATTGCTGGGATTATACCCTAAGAATCCCAAAACACCAATTCAAAAGAACTTATGCACCTCTATGTTCATAGCAGCACTATTTATTTCCAAGTGCTGGAAACAGCCTAAGTGCCCACTGATAGATGAACGGATTAAAAAACGGTGGTACATTTACGCCATGGGATACTACACAGCAGATATAAAGAAGGAACTCTTACTTTTTGTGACAGCACGGATGGAACTGGAGAGTATTATGCTAAGTGCACTAAGCCAGTTCGTGAAAGACAAATACTATGTGATCGCACTTACAAGAGGAATCTAATGAACAAAACAGACTAAGGAGCAGAGGCAGGGAAACATGGAACAGACGGACAGTTACCAGAAGGGAGGGGAGAGGGGAATAATGGTGGAAAGAAGGGGGAGGCACCAAAGATCACGTATGAAGGGCCCACGGACATGGACAACGGTGTGGGGACTGACTGAGGAATGGGGGACAGGCTGGGTGGAGGAGGGCAAAGGGGGAAAAACTGGGACAACTGTAATAGAGTAACAATAAAAAAAAATGAATTAAAGTATGCCTATTTTAACCCCCAAAAAAGTATCCTCTCAAAATTCCTATCTACCCAGAACCTGTGAGTGAGACCATATTTGGAAATAGGCTCTTTGCAGATGGACTCACGTTTAGGTGAAGTCACACTGGATTAGGATGGGACCACGTCTATGGCTCATGTCCTTAGAAAAAGAGGGAGATGTGGACAGAGACATAGGGAGTGAGCACCATGTGTCAATGAGAGAGAGAGACTGGAGAGATGATGCAACCACAAGCCAAGAAACGCAAAGAACTGCATCCACCTGAAGACGGAAGAGGTAGGAAAGAGTTTCTTCTAGAGCCTTCATCGGGGAATCAATGGAGGGGTTTTTACAACATTGCCTCACATGTGTGGTCCAGCACGGTGGTAAACACAGGGCAGAGCCGTGGCCCATAACCTTAGTGAGCCTACAGCCTAAGATTTGCCCATTGGCAACCGCAGTACAAGATGCGGGGGAGGCCTATAGCTGGGGACACACATAGAAAGGGTGTGATTTATATTCAGCGCCCCTGAGGGATCAAGTTCTTATTGGACCCCGACCGCCCACGGGGGTCTGGAATGCCTCTTGCCTTTCGCTTCCGATGTTGATGTTGTACATGATTCTTAGAGCTCTTTTCCCTGCATTCCACGTTCCAAGTGGTTCCCCACAAAGCCTTGCACTTCCGCCCAAAACCAGGGTGACCCCTCTCAGCAGGTCAGGTCATTTGAAGGGCATGAACAGAGGACAGTGTTAAACAGAAACAGCTGGAGACGTGGATGTTGCGGTGGTAGCCTATGGATTGCGGGAAGGCCCAGGGAATGCATGGGAGAAGCGAGGTGCAAGGTGCAGGAAGAGCAAAGAGAAGAAAGCTTCTCCAGGTTTTCGAGTCTTCAAAGGGACTGAGGTCAATGAAAACTTGTAGGATTCGCACAGTCAGACATGGCACATTCTTATTACAGGCTCCCCTTCCTGTCCTCCCTTGCTATCCTCAGCACCTACAGCTTCTCAGGAGGATCTCAGGACAGGTAATAAGGCCAAAAGGTGAAAGCACCCCCAGGATTGTGCCAGCAAAGCACTATGTGCTCACATGACCACGTGCTGCCGGTAATTGGAAAATCTCTGTGAGACCCAAGATAAGGTTGTACAGGTAGCTCATTTGCGTCCACAGAATACATTATTTCCCATGAGCTAATGCACTTCAGGAGGGAATATTTCCAGCCACCTGGCTCTAAAGGTCCCTATAAATATCCTGAAACTTTTTCAGTTCAGAAGAATGAGTTACATATTGGATACAGTAGCATTTATTCCAGACCTGTGCAGCATTTCCACAAGGAACGCTTCTTCGGAGCTTGAAACATAAGGTGTAACGATACAATTGCATGCAGAAGCTGGTGAATCATTTCAACGCTCAGTGAACAGATGGTAACCACAGATCAGGGTTACTAAGTCTAGACATGAGTCAAAAGCTAAGAAGGGAGCAGGTAGAAGGTTTACTGGCGAGAGCCGATAGAGGACATGTATAGGAATATTTATCATCCCTTTCTTTAAAGAGATTCCTGTCACACTCCCCTCCTACCTGTCCTACCTGTTTCCCTGTCCCGTTTCCCTGAAATGATCTGGGTATTTCTATGTTCCACCTGCTCTTGGGATTTTGACCCCACACAGAAGGCGGATGGAGAATAGGGACCTTGGGATTTTGCTTTGTTCTCTTGCCCCCACCTTCTCTCTCTTACTCTCTTTTTCACCTCAATCTCATTTCTTGTATTTCTCTTTCCTCTCCCTGCTTTTTCCTTATCCCCCTGCTGTTTACCCACCACTGACAGAAAAGCTTTCTTTCCTCTTTATTGTGTGGCAAGAATTTTGTTTTAAACCATTTTCTTTCTTACTCTATATATTGCTTTAGGTAATCTCTGCTTTCGATTGTGAGAACACCTAACTTTTGAAGTGAACAAAAAGATTGTTGTCCTTTAAAATGGCTATCTTTTTTAAAAAAAGATTTTACTTATTTATTTTTAGAGGGAAGGAGAGGGAGGGAGAAAGAGAGGGAGAGAAACAATGATTGGCCACCCCTAGTAGGCACCCTGACCTGGGATGGAATCTGCAACCCAGGCACGGAGCCTGACCGTGACTTGAACCCATGGCCTTTCCCTTTGTGGGATGACACACAGCCAACTGAGCCACCCTGGTCAGGGCTAAGGCTGCTACCTTGCTAAGAGCTTCTAAAAGCATGACTGGAAGCTCAAACCTGAGTGATACTGTATTTTGCTGTGTATAATGCGCACCCATGTTTTTGGCCCAAACGTTCGGGAAAAAAATCTTTCATTTTAATTTTTTAATTCAATTATTTATTTATTTATATGTAGATACTTTTTTTGTATTATAAAGGAATTTTAGCATTTATTTCTGAACATATTATGGTACAAGAAATTTTACATAAATACTTATAAAAATTATAAAACACAAGAACAGATACAAGGTATTTTAGGTACTATCCATGTATAACGCGCATCCTTATTTTTCCCTCCAAAAATTGGGCAAAAAAGTGCGTAATTCATTTCCAAGGCCTCCCGCAGGAAGGAAAATGAGTCCCGTTCCCATGTTTCTTGGCTTCTCTGAACTTGAGTTCCCTCAACTCCAAATGACGCTATGTATACCAGGTAATCTGTAGGACTTTTTCCATCTCTGAAACTCCACAGCTGTATTATCTAGCGCAGAGATAATCAGTCTGTGAAAGAAAACCAGAAGGAAGGCTCCTGGAAACCACACCATTGTTATTTCCTCCCTCCCCTAAAGTTAGAACGTCTGTTCCTTTCTGCATGCCTCCTAAGCGAAAGCAATTCTACAAGTTTGCCTAATGGGCAATATTGGTTTTGTTAGAGCTATAGAAAAATAATAAACTTTTAGGGGATAATACTCTACATGATGCAATTTCAATGGAAATGAGGTTTTGAGTGAGGTTTAATCCCTCTTCCCCAAGCGTTTGCCTTGCATCCTGTACCTATGCAGCCTGAGAGCCGCGGGTGGCCCGTGCTGTTCTGTAGCCACGGGGTGTGGCCATTTGGAAGACTTTCTCTGTAACAGTAGGCAATTTTATCTTTGAAGTAACCCTTGATCAAAGATTAGACTTTTCATTTGTCCTCAGGGCCCAGAGCTGAGGAAGATAGGAAAGACTCAAGGAAGATTTCACAGCGGGGTTGGAGAACCAGATCCTCCCAGCCTGGTTCCTTGGTTGATTTTGGTTCCCATGAAAACATGAATTTGCTGCATGACAATGTGTTGCAGACACCTCTTGCTATTTTCTAAACAGGGGAATGTAAAGGAGAGAACAATTTCAGAAAGCTGAGAAAAAAGATGGTAAATCTGTTAACATCAGTAGAGCCATAGGACATTTCATAGAACTAACGCTATTTGAAAAATGCAGGAATGTAGGAAAAGGAAATAAATTATATACAGATTCATTGCCTGTAGACAAAAAAAAAAAAACAAACAAAAAACAAACAAAAAAAAAACCAACCAAAAAACAAAAACCCAACCCCAAGCACTTTTAAATATCAGTTATCAATTTGCAGTGTCTTTTGCGATATATATAGTCATATTATACCATTATGCCATTTTATACTGTCTTTTTTCTTAGTAAAACCTAATGGCTTATTTTTAATTATAATTGATAACTTTTAAAGTACTGTTAATGGAGGATTGCAATAATATACAAAAATGTTCCTTCTAGCTAATTTTTTATAGACCCATTTACTCAGTCATTCATTTATGTATCAAATATTTACTGAGTGCCTAAGAGGAGCAGGCACTTGGCTACACTACAGATACAAGAATAAATCAAGACACAGTCCCTGCTCCGAGGCCGCCTCTCGGCCCCAGGTGGAAATAATTACACTGTATCACTTTGTGAACAGACACTGTGATCTATGAGAGCGCCCAGGAGGAACCGCTAACTTAGACAATGTTGAAAATGGCAGTCTGCTAATGTCTTTCATAGAAGATGGTAATGAGAGGCACTTGGTGCAATATATTAATCAACCATGTAAACAGACAGGATTAGAACAGAGGTGGTATTTCAGGCCAAGAGAATTTGCAAAAGCCCTGCACGGCAAGTCGTTTATTATGGCCACAACAGAGGGGTGGGGCGGGGGGAGTGTACCTGGTGGGGGAGGGGACTGGGCATGCAGACAGGTGTAGCCCCGTGAGCATATGGTTCACTAGCGTGCATTACCCTGCAGGCTGCTGGGGAGCCAGTGGAGGGCTCAAGCAGAATAAAACATGGTGAAGTTTTCCTCTGTGCATGACTATTCTGCTAGCTTTGGAGAGAACTGATCAGAAGTGTATGCACGTGAATCAGAAAACTACTAAATATACATGAAAAGAGAGGAAACTTAAGAAAACGGCATTAAAATGGAGAAAAGGGGGGATTAAATTAAAAGATATAATGAATATCTTTTAATGAATATAATGAAAGATGTAAGTTAAAAGGCTATAATGGGCTGAAGGGTGGTCCTTCAAAATTCATGTGTTGAAGGTCCAATGCACCAGTGTCTCGGACTGTGACTATTTGGGGAATGGCGCCGTTAAAGAGGTGAGTCAAATGAGGCAGTTGGGGTGGCCTCAATCCAGTCTTGACTGGTGTCTTCATAAAAAGAGGGAAAGATGCCAGGGCTGCTCACACAGAGAGAACAGACCACGTGAGGATGCAGCGAGAAGGCGGCCATCTGCAAGCCAGCCAAGGATAGGGGCCCCAGAAGAATCCCACCGTGCTCATGCCTTGATCTCGAACTCTCAGCCTCCAGAGCTGTGAGAAAATTAATTTCTGCTGTTTAAGTCACCCAGTCTGCAGTATTTTGTTATGGTGGCCCTAGCAAACTTATGCAGATACTAAAGAAATAAGAATAAAAGTACTTGGGGGCTAAATAGATGCTTTGGGTAGAAAAGGGGAAAAAAGAAGCAAGCAAACTCAAAAGGTTTTGATTGGGATGATGAGTTGACAGAGACACCTGTCCCCAAGTTGGGAAATCCCAGGGGGTCATGGGTGATTAATTCAGGTTGGCAAATGGAGTCAGAGGAGCCTGGGGCACATTTGGGAAGAAGTGTCCAGCATGGTGTTAGGTATACGAATATGAAGTTCAGAGGAGGTGTATAGATTTGCTATTCTCTCTGATTGAAATAGTTTCCTCTCAGATATTTGTATGTCTCAATCCCTCATTAAAATATAAGAGTTCAACGCGAAGGATAAATATGACAAGGGGTTAATATCCAAAATTTATAAAGAACTCATACTACTCAACAACAAGAACAACAACAAAAAAAGAGAGAAGAAAACAATCTAATTAAAAAATGGGCAGAGGATTTGATTACACACTTCTCCACAGAGGACATACAGGTGGCCCACAGACATATGAAAAGATCGTCAACGTCACTAATTATCAGGGAAATGCAAATTAAAATCACAATGAGATATCACATCACGCCTATCAGAATGGCTGTCACCAATAAATCAACAAACACGTGTTGGCAAGGATGCGGAGAAAGGGGAACCCTCGTGCACTGCTGGTGGAATTTCAGTTTGGTGCAGCCACTGTGGAAAAAGTAAAAAGAGAACTTACGACCCAGCAATTCCATTTCTGGGTGTATATCTGAAAAAAACATCCAAAACACTAATTTGCAAAGATATATGCACCCCTATACCCACTGCAGCCTTATTCCCAATCACCGAGGTCTGGAAGCAGCCCAAGTGCCCATCAGTAGACAGTGAGATAAAGAAGTGGTACTACGGCTGCGAATATTCTCGCTGTTCTGATTTTGTAATAATCAGGGCAGGCTAACCATTCGCTATATTAAAAAAACCATGCATGTGTCCCCAGACCTAGTGCTTCTTTCCCTAAGTCTGGTTTTATAAATGCTGGTGATAAAAAAAAAAAAAAAATGGTACTATGGGCTGTTACCGGGTCACACACACACACAAAATGAAATCCCACCGTTTGTGACAGCATGCGTGGCCCTAGGGGGCATTATGCTCAGGGAAATAAGTCAGACAGAGAGAAGACAAATACTATATGCCGTCACTTATGTGCGGAATCTAAGGAACAAAATACACAGACGAAACAGAAACAGAGGCATGAGTACAGAGAACACACTGAGGGGTGTCAGGTGGAAGGGGGGTCGAGAGGCTGCGTGAAACAGGCGAAGGGACCGAGAAGTTGGTACTTACAAGGCGGTCACAGGGAAGCGAAGCCCAGCGCAGGGAACAGGGTTAATAATACAGCGGTGGCTGTGGGTGGTGGCAGGTGGGTGCCAGAATTATGGGGGGGGGTCACTTTGTAAGTCATATGATTGTCTAACCACTATGCTGTGGCCCTGATGCTAATACAAAATAATATTGAATGCCAACTGTAATTGAAAAATAAAATAAAAGTAAGAGCTTAGCTCAGATGTCATTCTATCAGCAGCCTTTCCCGACCCTTCTGTCTAAAGCCTGAGCTCCTATCACCACATCCGCCTGCCCGGCCTGCCTTGGTAACGCCTATCCCACGTCATCGTTACGCACTCCATTTACGGACAGAATCCTCAGTATGTGGCACAGTGCACGGCACATAGGAAGTTTTATCGATACATTTCTCAATAAATAGAAAAAAGACAGGAGAAAATCAGGTCGGAAGGGAGAGGAATGGAAGACGTCAACCGCCTGCCTTCTGTTTTTGTGCAACCCACGAACTAAGAATGTTTGTTTACACTTTTAAATGATTGAAAAAAAAAAAAAACCAACAAAGGAAGAGCAGCATTTTGTAACGGGAAGAATTTATGGATTTCCAGTCTCAGCGCCCATAAAACAAGCGCTGTCGGAACACACGCCTGCTTGCTGGCGCGTGGCCCTCTGTGGCTCCCCCACAGCAGCAGAGGGAGAGCTGCCTCCAGCCTGACATGCTGGCTGCCCTGCCCCGTAGAGCAAAGCCTCTGACCTCCGATGAACTCCACCTACGGGATGTCACACGGTCACCACGGGAGTGCACATCAGCGCTGCCACTTCGGGACCCGATGCATCATTCCTTTGCAAAGCCGAACATCTGTACCGTCTCTTACCGAGCCACCTCTGTGACGTGCACACCCCTTGGGAACCCCTGCACCGTTAGAACACGGAACAGTCACAGGGATATTCACACAGCAGCAGAGCTTCCAGACCGTCCAGCAGCCTCCTGTGAGCGAGCGACCAGTACGCCGTCGGCCAGGAAAAGCGTTTCCAACAACGTGGATGAACCTTAGTAATGTAGTATTAAGTTAATCACGGCATGATATACCTACGATCAGCCTTAAGAAACTATAATTATATTCTCTTTAGGGACTTCATCTACATGTTTGGAAGCGACAGAAAGTTTGTCAAGGAAACTCAGGACTCAGGCCGACAGCTGCCCCTTTGCGGAGGGAGGGAGCGAGGTGAGAAGCACCGTAAGCTTAATATGTGGTTGCCAGGGACCTCGCTCTGTTGGGGGATGATGGGTTCCCAGGCTCTTACTATATTATTATTAAATAAATGTTTAGTTAGTGAAGAATAATGAGAATGTCATACAAACCAAGCAGTATAATTAATTGAATTCTGTGCCTATGCAGTTCAGTTGGCAGGGCGGGGAGGGGGGATTCTGCCAAACTTAAGTTCCAGTCTTAGGACTTTTACAAACCAGCTGAGTTTTTTCTTTTCTTTTCTTTTTTTTTTTTTTTTTTGGAATTTGCTTCAGTTCTCCAGAACGTTCTTTCTCAAGTACAACAAAACATTCTTGATCCTTTCTCAGGAGTCATTCCATTCTAAATGTCTGTGGTTTTATAAAACAAAGTAGCAGTAAGAGTTGGTCTCAATTTATGGTACAAGCAAATGTTAAACAGGGATAAACAGATCCTTCGAAACACGAGGCTTTGGTGTCCAGCCCGTCGGGAGGCTTCAAGGCCCACTACCCTCTCCACGAGGGTTGCTCCCTTGCCATGCAGGGCGGCGCTCTCTTTCTTCACTGGTTGCTGCATCCTTTTTTGTAGCCTCTACATGAGTAAGTAAAAAAAGACCTGAATAAGTGATGAGGCCCCTGTCTACACGCCAGCCCTTGTCGTCAGGTCTGAATTATTGATGCCCTACCAGAGTTCCCATACGTGTCAGTTAGAGGCTCCGAGTGTCTCTGTTCGGCACCAGACTGTCCCAGCTGTCCCTCCATCCCTGCCTGGTGCTGTGACGTGGGACCACAATGGTCCCTTCGATGGGCGGCGCCCTAATCAGTGTATTGCTGTAGAGGAGAGAGTTATTTACACGTTGATTTCCTTGGGTAGCCAAGAACGAAAACCTAAGGCAATATTTCTTACGTACTTAAATGGCCAAACTTTGGGGGTCCTATAGCTAGAAGGGATGACAACCAGGCCCTTCTGCTGATAGAGTTCTGTATATCTGCCCACATTGTGGCTTCTTTTTTTGAGAACTGCCCCCTCATACAGGGTCACTGGAAGTGTTTGTTGGAGATGACCCCAGTGATCTGGTTATAGCTGACTGTCCAGAACGCTGACCCAAGTTGGGTCAAGTTGCTTGTCTCCCCTGGAGACTTGGCGCTGGGTTTTGGAAACAGCATCAAGTCTCCGCTGATTACGTAGATGCCTAACTCTGAACCTGAGATCTGGCAGTAGCTCTAGTCCTCTGTAAACACAGGGGGATCCTCCCAAAACATCCCCCTTTTCCTTCAGACTGTGTAATTAGCTTTCTTAGACTCAGGAGGCCCTAAACATACCTAGTGCCTCCCTCTTTTTGCTTCTCTTTCTATTTTAAATAAATAAAGTCTGAGACTCTACAGACTAATTCTACAGTTTATGAAATAATCTCATGTTTTGATTTAGAAATAACTCTGAGTAACTCATTATTTTCCAGATGGTACATTTATGGTTGGATGTGAGCTTACATTTGGTCTAGTTCAATAGTCTTATTTTATAAATAAAAAAAAAACCCCAGATACTCAAGAAGGTAAATTGATTTGCCCATAGTCTTGCAGTTATTCAGAACGCAGAGAAATAAATTTCAAGACTCCTTTCTCCTGAGAGCTTTATTTTCACATAATGTCATTTTATCCTCTAATTCTGTTATGAAAGGTAAAAAAAAACACAAGAAAGAAGTGTAAAATAATTATGAACAAATGCTATGGTGGGTGTTCAAATATATTGAGTTCTCCATCATGAGGTTCCAAGTGAAATAACACTCTGAGTCTTCTTTGTCTTTGAAAGGATGTCTTATCTTCCGGAGCGAGGTGGGCAGTGAAGAATGGACTGGCAGGACTTTGCCAAGTCTCAATAAATCTTTGCTGTTGCCTTAGATGAATGATTTCTTCAACAGAACACTGTCAACTCTATAAGCCTGGCTTTCGGTCACGGTCTACATTAGAGGCGAGTTGAGGTAATCTGTAGGGTTGTACAAAGTCCATGTCATACCGAGTTCAAAAATGAAGCTAAAAAATTTTAAATAAGCTAAAATGTAGCCATAAGCAGCCAAGCAGGAAGCAGGACTGAAATTCTCTTGTCTCCGTTGATTGCCTTGTGGTATGCAGTTGATGAGAACTGGGCAGGGGAGGCCTTGCCAACTGAATGATGGCGGAAGTACAGGTATAAAATTTCTCTTGACTACAGTCTTAGGAGCTGTAGTTGTATGAGCCTTGGACATGAGTCCTGTCCCTATATCATTTCTGAATTGAGAAGATTCTAGGGATGTTTTAATCATAGCGCTAATTCTCAAGTGCCGGCGCTTCGTCCTTTAAATCAAATAGAAAGCAAATGGCTAATGGGATGTGGCCACAATCCAGATGCTCAGATGCTCAGGAGATCCAAGGATGGTGAGTCTGCTTGCAGCCCCTCTTTCTTTTTCTCACTGCTTTCCTTGGGATTCCTCTGTGTAAATTCATTTGATGCCTATTCTAATGACCCAAGAAGGTACCAATTAAACTGCTCCACACTGGATGTTAAAAGAGAGCACCTAGAAAAGGTAAGGATTAACACAGCAGCGTGTCTTTCTGCGTGTGTAATTTTAGACTCGATGTCGCCCGGGTGGGAAGAGTGTACTTCTACCAGTTGGGCCATGGTTGCCCATAGCGTGCTGTCGTGTGAATGAGAAAAGGCGCCCTGTTCTCTGTAGGTGCAGACATGAACAAGGGCATGTCTGTCTGCATCGGACTTCAGCCCTGACCGCTGTCCTCGTGTGGGGAACAGCCGCACCACCGGATCGCAGCCCGGCACCCACACGAGGTGCGGGTGACACCGTGACGGGCATTTCTGTGACGCTTCTGCCTCAGCCTTTGCCTGAGCATCTCCCTCCTTTTCCCTCCGTCTCCCTAGATGTCCCTTTAGGGGAGTAAAACCCCAAAAGGAGTTCATGGACAATAACGAAAAGCAAATTGGTCAACTATTTCAGACCTAAAGTTATTAAGGGCAGAAGATTATAAGCTGCATAGTTTGACCTCAAATTATCTCTATTCATTACTGATACTTACCAGTAATGCCAGACTTTTATATTTGTATCATTAATATATAAAATGTAATGTATGTAAATTGTTATATTTTATAAATTATTTTATTTATATATAACTTTGGTGTGTGATTTTATATATATGCACACATATATATACATAAAATATATATGCAATTATATTCAAAGTTATCTATTCTAGATACTTAGTTATATATAGTTACATATACTTTTAATATATATTATGGATATAGTATATATTACATATTTTATATTTTATATATATATTACACTATATGGAATGTAAATTATACATATACATTTTTGCGTGTGTGTGTATATATATAAAATCACTCACCAAAGTTATGTCATTCCTTATTCATTGTAATTATATTCTTCTATGTTGCTTTAAATAATTAGAGAAGCATATAGAATAATTCAATACATAATGATATAGATTTAAAATAATACAACTTAATTCCCGTCTTTATCTGGGTAAGCCAATTCACCCAGGCTTGCAAATACAGCTGCTTCTGATTTGGAATTGACATGTGGGGACATGCCAGGAAATCAAACCACGGGAGCAGGACTTCATGCATGTGCTTCTGTGCAACAGGGAGGTGCAGGCAGAAGGCCCCATGGGCCGCACAGACAGTCAAAGACGCTGGGAGCCCGCTGGCCCACAGGCGCCAGAGGGGTCCCCGAGCTGCTTGGGAGGGCGGCCCTTGTCAATCAATCAGTCAGTCAGTCTCTCCTGAGAATTCCACAGGCCACCAAGAGGAGCAGCCTTGTCCTGTGAGCCTGGGGGCTGCGAGGGGCCTTGGGGGTTTTCGGGGCGCCCCACAGAGGCCGGAGCAGAGCAGGCGGGTGGGCACTGAGATGCGGCCTCTCAACATGAGTCTTTCCTCCCCAGGAGCATCTGCCAAGGCAAGGATCCCCGCAAACAGCCGTGCTGCTGCCAACCTGCTCCTCTAGCAAATCCCATCTACAGATTCAAACATGACATTTCCATTCCCTTACCTCATTTACAAAATGGAAATTTCTCTACTAGTTTTTTTTTTTTTTTAAGACAAACCATGCAATGGGTTTGACTATATGGTAATAAAATAGCTGTTTATCACAGATGATGAATAAAAAGCTTTCATTTTTTCATTTACTATTGGGGAGAATTTGAAAATATCACGTGAATTTACCCACTATGGCTTCTAGACCAAGAGTGATGACCTCCTGCCATCCTCCTTCACACGGGAGTAAACAAATGAAGATTTGTCCATCTCTAAAAAGATGTTGACTTTAGCTCCCGGCCATTTCCAAGATAGCCAATATATGTACACAGACAAACTATCCCCTAAAAAATATGTTATCGCATTTCATAATTTAGGAGGTCATGGATTGTAAGAGCCAGTACTATTTCATGTACCATTAAAAAGGGAAACAATAAGACATCTTAAAAGAGCTCTTTTAATTTTACTTAATCATATGATATTGGTGCATACTCGAACACAGTGAAATGAATTGCTTATGGCCTCCTGCAAATTTCTTCACACTCACACTCCAGTTCTGCTGAAACATTTTACAACTGAAATCACTGATGTCCCCACAGAGCAACCCTCTGGTCTACAAGAGCACCGGTGGTGCAGACGGTCTTACAAAGGGCTCCTCTACGTCCCCAGGATTTCCTCCTACGCCACAGGGACCTGACCCACAAGCGCTGGCGTCCCGGCTGCCCTGCTGCAGGCTTTACCGATCGGCCGGCAGAGACGGGGCAACGCCGCCTACAGCGAGAGGCGTGCTGACTTCAGAGAATTTAAAAAGTTGCAAAAGATGTGCATCTGGGAACCAAGAAAGTATTGTTGTCTTTGAGACTTTGCCAATAAACATAACTGTTCCTGTTTCAGGATGTTGCCTTACTCGGCATCTCCCCTTTTAGATCATGTTGTGTGTCCTTACGGGAGTCAACAAAGAGGACCCTGAAATATAAGTAGGTGAGGAATAAAATTCCTCTCAGAGGGGAACTCTAGAACTGACACTCAAATCTGAGTAGGAAAATGTCAACTTATCTTAAGAGATGGGTTGATGGCAGGTCTGGAGGAATGAATTTTAATGTTTGACTTCATTCAGATGTAAAGAAAGAAATGACCAGAATGGTACTTGTTCAACCTTGGAAGCTTGGAAAAAAATGAGTGAGTTGTAGAAGCAGCTGATGATTCTGAAGAAGCTATTCAACGGGGATAAAAGTTTAGTCAACAGGCGAACGTAGTAAAATGAGGCAACAAACAGGCTTAGCCTGGTCTCATCAGTGCATGTGATCTATGTAATTCCTTTTGTATTGATCCCCCACCCCCAAAATGTCTGATTATGCAGGACTACTAATAGGGAGAGCATGCAAGAGTTATATGAATTTTGAGTATCAGGGTTTCTAGGTAATTATTTCTCATTATAAATTAAATTAATTATCTATTTTACCCACCAATCTACTGAGTTGTGGTTAAGGGTCATTCTCATAGGGTTTCACCACCTCTCGTCCTTCAACAATGAAGGTCTCTAGAGAATAATAACGTTACCAACACAATGACTATCTTCCTGGGCCTCTGCCTGTTGGAGTTTCCAGGAACACACAAATGTATTTTTCTGCCTGTGTATTAAAATTTTGAAAAAAATAGAAAATAGCAACAGCGATTAAACAGGCTGTAGGGAGTCAGGCCGGCAGTTAGATGGATGTGCAAACTGTCTCGCGTGGAGAAGCCTAGCTCAGCGACTCTCAGCTGGTGAGCCTCCACACGCTGGTGAGCCGTGAGGGTGCCTAAAACATGCAACACCTGACTATTTAGTCAGGGGCACTGCCTCTTCTCCCTGAGACTGTCAAATAAAAAAAAATGACAACAGCTAGCACAATAGCCATCTGGCGTGAACAAGTCAAAATTGCACCTATTTTTTTGGTCAGGTCGTCAGAGAATGTATTTTTGGGTGTGCTGCAGAATTTTAGTAATTAGATGCCATGTACCATGAGAGGAAAATGGTTGAAAATCGCTGAGCTAGATCTATATTAGTAGTTTCGTCTATAGTTACATTTGTGTGGCAGAGTGCGGGTAGGACAAGGGTTTAGTTCAGAAACAGTGAAACCAGATTGTCTCATATACTATAAGGAAGAGTGTGCAAAGAATTTACTAGTGAAAGAAGCTGGAAGTGAGGAAAATTGTACGCTATTTTGTTTTTTCTTTTCTGTTGGGATAGTCATTATGTATAAACCATTGTTACCACAGAGGCTTCCTTTATTCCCAAATCCCTGGCGAGAACGTCTCATTCATTGCAACACTCTCCAGAGTGTTCTATAGAGACTAGATGCTTAGTGACACTTACTTTGTACCTTTCAATGCGCTACGGTTTCATATCTACACATTAGCATATAAAAACACTTTCATATGCATCATCTACTTCCATACCTCTAGACAACACTGTGGGTTAGATGTGAAATGCTCGGGGTTTGGGGTCTCAGCCACGCTGTAAATGTCCCTTAGAACTTCATGCTGAGGCTCTAGGGCACAAAAATGGCAAACTCTGTCCGACTGAGATCTGTCTGAACGTAGGTTGCATTTTAGTAAAGTGAACGTGAACCCATACGGTATGATCGATAACCAGCTTCACGTAATCTCTCAATGTCACTTGCAGTGAGAACACGCACGCGGCAGGGGCTGTGGAAGCCCATCCAGTGGAGACTTGAGGCTGCAGGATGCATTTTCAGCGCCTCCCATCGTCACAGACGGCTGCTACACGTACTCATGTGTTTGGAACTAGAAGTGATTCTGTGAGAGCGCCAAGTCTAGTAGCAGAGAATTTCCATAAACATCTGCAGTAAGTTCTTAATAAGCTACAAAACTATTTGTATCTTCTTCTGTTTCTTAAAATGTCTTAGTTCATCTTTTATATCACAGGGAAAAAAATACCTATTTTCACATCACATCCCATAATTCATATGTCCAAACAGCAGGGCTTCATTATTATATTTTCTGTAACAAATCAGGGATATCTATTTAAGGGGCTCCGAGTGTGCCCAAGTTCTTCTGTATACGGCGGACTCTCGCAGAAGTGCACCGCTGGAAGCGTCCTTGTGGTTGTTCCACTGCCGATGATGAAGCTGAGCCCACGTCACCGCTGAGCTGCTATCAAGTTGGAGCCAATCAGTCATCAGAGTTCGATGGGAGAAGGTAGGAGAAGGGATGTTCACTTGACAATATGGCACAGGATTTTTCCCGGGGGGGGCGCCCACCTACTTCTTTGGAGCTACTAAACCTGCCTTCGTCGGGGGCTCCCTTGGTTCGCCAGGGGCTCCACACCGGCCTTATTCCCAGGGGGACAAAGGACAGCCCAGGTTCCGTTGCCATGCTACAGACATTCCCTGGCTCTGCAACTGCCCAAAGTGACAACAGGAAGCGTTTTGACAGGAATTGCCTCCACACCACGCATCGAATGTGTATCGATAATCACAAATTTTTCTCCTATCAAGGAAGCTTTGAATATTGGCAACTGCCAGAAACTTATTCAGCTCTAAACCTGGTGGATTTTATTTGTACTTCTGTCTTTGAAATAGATAGACTAGATGTCTATTAAAGATGTGAATGTGTCTTACACGTTTATTTGTACAGTGCCTTACACCCTTCTGGCATGGCATTGGGAATAGAGTGACAGAGACGGTGGCCTCCAAAATCACACCAACCTGGTTTCCGCTCTCCTACTTAATTTCTGAGTGTAGGCCAGTTACTGACCTACACCTCTGTTGTCTCACACATAAAAGGGGGCAGTAATACGCCCTAACTTACATGAGGGTGTGCCCATAAGCATGATGTGCTTGCTCAATAGTAGCACTTTATTGTTGTTGTTCTTGTTTATATACTCAAAAGGGGGTGAGAAATGACTGAGATGTTGGGTAAAGAAATACTATAAATAACAGAAGCAAAATCATTTTACAAGCTGATGGAAAAGGAGGTAGTTCATTACATATATAAAGTGTTTTTATGAAGTGTTCAAAGTATTATTACTGGGGTTCATGCTCTAACTATGCCTTATACAACTTAAATAAATGTCAGCATTTAAGCTGGGGCTATCAAAATGTAAGCCTCCGTTTTCTCAGATGTAAAATGGGGTGTGACGAGGTAATCGAGATTCTCTTTAGCCCAAAATCCCATGAAAGTATAATAAGCATTACCTAGCACACAGGACTGCGGATCATGTAAAGGCCGAGGCAGAAGGAGAACACAGGGAGGGCAGAAAGAGCCAGCAGGCTGGGAGCATGGGTCGTTTTAAAGGTCTTAGGACAGCCTGTATTCTTTGAGGGCAAAGACGCAGGTCAGAGAAATGGCTCATTAAATACTAAATCGGAGTTATGGTTGGGAGGAGAGAAGGAGGAGAACGCCTCAAGGTCAGATGTGGGTAAATACAGGGCGCTTGGGTAACGTGCATAAACTGTGAGCAAAATAACAGATTAGGATCCTGGGTAATCATTTACTACCAAACTGCAACATCTGTTTTTAAAATAAAGCTTGATGCAGAAGGCTTCCTTAAATTTAGATGACGTATTAGAGTTTGAAAATGTGTGGAATGTGCTAGTTATAATTCATGGTCTAAGGCCCTACAAGTTACAAAGTTTCACAAAAAGGAAGTATTAAATTAGATACGAGGGTTTAGTTAAGCCAGGATTTCCCAAAGTGTGTGTACCACTGATGCTTAGAGAAATATTATATTATATTATATTATATTATATTATATTATATTAGTTATGTTACATGTTCACAATAATTTTAACAGCACATTAGAAAAAAAACATCAAGTATGTTAAGCAGAAAATTTTATGGATATTGCTGCTTTGGATGAAAATAAAAAATGAATTGACTGAAAGAAAAATATTAAATCATTAACTTTGTGGTCCGTGGGCTTTGCAAAACCTGTGAAGATCATACATATCGCTAAAGTTTGGGAAATTTTAACTTAGCATGCAATAATTTATCTATAAGAAATTATTATAACTATACATTAATAATTTTATAACTTTTCCTAATTTAAATAATTCAATGTCTCTTATAAAAATAACTTGGCCACTTATATAATTCTATACTAGATTATTTAAAATAATTTTATACATATTTATAATACTGGAAGTTTCACACAAATAGATATTATGTTTAATATATTTACTATTGTATCCCTAGTGCCTAAAGCATAATATACACTAAAAGATATTAGTTAAGTGAGTGAATGAACAATTATATACACGTAGGTAAATGTTAAAATTCTAAAAACTGTCTCCAGAGGATAACAGAATAACAAACATAGATTTTTATAAGACTGGGAAATTGACTAACACACTGTCTAAAGTCTTATAGAGCTTTGCTGTACCATCTCTACCATTAAAGTTGTCGCTAATCATATCATAGAGTTCATAAAATTAAAAAAAAGAAAAGATACTGTCCAGAGTTAGAGATTTGGTACCATGTCAATTAAAGATCTGTTAAAGTAACTAGGAAGTCGAAGGGCTGACTTAACGATTATCTTAAAAGAAACTGATTTGCAAGACTATTTCGGAATTGCTTTTTTCCTGCCTATTTATTAAATGTATTCAGTAATATTAAATAACTGTGGCAAGAAACTAAGAAACTAGACTTGAATTTGATTTAAAGGTCATCGACTTTGTGAGTTTTCCGAGCTCAACAAAGGCAAAAAGTGGAAGAGTTACATTTCTGTTGGAAAGCAATACTTTAATTTTGTGGTATTAATGACTGGTTTCTTCTGCAATTTTTTTAAGAAAAGTTGAGGTTTTTTTCATGCATGATTTTTACCGTCTAGGAGCATCTTTAACAGATTGTCTGAAAACATCACAATAGGGATACTGACAAAGAAGGCCATCACACAGTGAGTACTTTTGGACGTTGTTTTAAGTCCTTTCCTTTATTACTCTAACGTGAAAAGCAGAGCAGACACTCAGAAGACCATGTCTGTAGGGCTGAAGACAAGTTGCACGGGCACCAAAAGTTCATTTTTATGACATTTGTGACGACTCAGATGCTCAGTAAGGTCATGATGGTCCATCCAAATGTCTTCATAAGAGTTTTGACCAGGGCTTGAAATGGGGCAAAGGAAATATCATGGGTTTTAACAGTAAATCTCCTCCAAATCCAACTTCTTTCTAATCTCCTCCTTTAAGTAGCCAACACTAGTCCCTTTGATTTTCCACCACTAATCAAAAGTATCTAAACAAGACTGCAATTACTGACGAGCAAAATGACATCATACAGGTGAGCAATTTTATGACAGAAATCCACAGCACCCAGAGAAGGTCTGAGCAAGTGGCATTCTTACCTCCCCCAAATTATACACAGACCCTCCCAATGTGTTGCCACAATGGAGGAAATATCAGGTGTTATATGGAAGTCAAAGTATTTTACTTTCAAATAGGAATGGAGATTATGACTTCAAGATATTAAAAATGAATACTGTATATGGGTAATGTGAACCTTGTAATAAATAGAATCTAGATTTTTCAAGGGGAAGATAGAATTGAGGAGAGTAGGGGTGATGGGAATATAATGGTAACAGATAATGCTCTTCCCAGGAGTATTCTACTGCATAGTGTGCGCCTTTATATTTTGTTTCTATGTAATGGTTAATTCAATATTTTCCCTCTGATCTCATCTTCCTCTAGCTTTTTATATGGAATGGGATGGTGAGGGAGAGGGAAAAAGACTTGCATAATGTAGATGCTGAAGCAAAAGGAAGACAGAGTAGTTCCTAGAAATGGTGCTGGCCAGCTCTCAAATAAACAAGCAAAAACGTCACATGGGAGAGCCTTCAAGAATCAGACGGGCTATTATTTTCTGTACACGCAGGCGGAGCTGGGCTGTGGATTTAGAGAGCGTTTGAATGTGCTCAGGTTGAAAATATCTTCTTCATAGTTTGAATCCTCTTGTTAATCTTTTTGAAATGAAAATACCATGGGGAGAGCCAGCCTGCTGCACTGATAGGTTAGAGCCGTGTGAGATCTCCTCCTATCCAAGGGAGAACTCCGGGGGCAGGCTCGCACAGGAGGACATGGGAAAGGGGAAAGTGTCAGACCGCAATGTGAAGGAAACAGTTGTCTGCGCGGGCCTGGAGTGCGGGCGGCACCCGCCAAGAGCAACCCAGGAGCATGACAACGCTCCTCGGACCGTCATCGCTGATCGCTGCTACTGGGACATATCTCATTGTTGTGCTTTCCAACAATGAACGGATGCACTAACAGTGTCAAGTAACCATCTTTTGCAGATGTGTCCCCAGTTTACTAACTTACGTTGCCAGAGTTGCCTTTACAAATACTTCTTAGACAACCTGGATAGTTACTCATTGTGTTCTGTGTTCTGTAATTGACTTTTGGGAAACATCCACCAAGGACAGTTTGTTAGAATTGCATGTGTGTTAAGTGGTTTACATGCAAGGGTTGACCCAACCAAGACCTGAAGAAATGATTTATTACGCTGACCTCACCTCGGACCAATCAGCTCCCAGCATAACCCTGAACTCCTAAGCCATGGTGTCCTGTGATTTTGCCCCATAGAATCTATAGCCTGTACACCATCAGCGAGTCAGGGCTTTTGTAGAGTGTAAGCTTCCCGCCTCCACATGGGCCAATTCAATTTTAAACTATTTTTTGTATCTCTCTATACTGTAAACTCCTGCATTCTTTTTGTCCAGTGGGTGCAGGAAGGTGGATCCAAGTAAAAAAATTGGGGTTCTGGTAACAATAATATAAATACATACATACATATATATATATATATATATATATAGCAAAAAAAAAGAATAATAGTAATGATAATGTGATGATGATGCTGATGCTGATGATGATAATGATAATGATGACGATGATGATTTAACAAATTCTCAGCTAATCTCACCTTTTCATGCTGACATTTTGGCTCAAAAATATGAGTAACAACAGGATATAAGATGAATAATTATGTGAAGGGAGGCCAGCCCTGATAAAGTCCTCTATATAGAAATGCAAACGGAGACTTGTGACAACATCATCCACAGCTATATCTTATTCCGAAGTTACTCTGTCACTCTTCAGAGGTGAGACAAACACGGTCACGTGGCAGGTGTGTCTGTTGGGCGCTGAGGAGCTCTAGGCCTTCTCATTAAAGTCAGTCTCAGGAAATATGACTCCAATATTTGCCAGTTTAGGCAACATATGATATTGGTGCAGTTTATTATTAAACTTTCCGAGGCACATCGATTAGACCAAGTCACAAGGTAAAATGAGAGATGAGTTACTCGATGAGAGAAAACTGCCGGGGGCCTTGTGACACAGAAACAGGTTTACTCAGAAAGAATGAAGGGTGGCCCGCAAAACTGAACCACACAGGTTTGGAGGGACAGAAATGCAGGCCTACTGGCTTTCCATGTCACCAGAAGAAAATTCCTGGTGAGTAAGTTTGAGGTTATTCCTGAGCTTTCTGGTTTCCATCTTAACTGGAATTTCCAAGATGCTTTCTCTTCCTCTGCCTGTCAAACAGGTTTGGGCCCCAATGTCGGGGAAACCATGCAGAGACAACGCGGCGCCCTGCTCTGATTTAAGACAGGGAGATCACAGAACAAATTCAGTGCTTCGCCAGCACACAAAGGGCAGTTTAAATCCTGTGTAGGCCGGTGAGTACAAATATTTGAAGTGGGTGCATCTGCGTGTGGCGGAGCGTTCTGGAGGGCCCTGCGGTGCTGCCTGTCAGCGAGCTCAAGCGGCTCCACCTTGACTTTGCCTGGCGCCCTGCACGCCCTTCTTGGACCCTGTCCCACAGTGTTGGCTGCACCCAGCCTCTTATGGGCCCTTCTTTTTCTTTTTTTTAAATCCTCACCCGAGGACACTTTTTTCATTGCTTTTTAGAGAGTCCCTGTCCAGTAACACGGGGAGGCGAAGAAGCTGGGGCGTCTGTTGTCCGGCTTTCCTGTTTCGCTGGCAGAGGGCTGTGTCGGGGCCCTACTTGCCTGTCACTCCTGGCCCGCGCCACACACGCCTAGAGAAGGGCAATGGCGGAGTCACAGGTTCTTGCGATAGGACCGTGCAGGGTTATGTATCAGAACCATGAGTGCCCAGGGCAAGTGGGCAAGGCCCCGCCTCTGCTCGAGGGCTATTGTAAGGATCAAAGGTGATACCAACCACCACGACTAACACAGAGGAGGGAGAGGGAGGGAGAAATATCAACGTGAGATAGAAACATTCATCGATTGCCTCTCTCACATGCTCTGCTGGGGATTGAACCTATAACCTAGGTATGTGTCCTCGCCTGGGATTGAACCCACAGCCTTTCGGTCCAGGAGATGTCATTCTAACCAACTGAACCCTGGCCACGGCTCCTCCTCCTTTTCTTGACTTAAAGGTTGAAGACCACTTGAACACTTCTGCGGTAGGTGCCTGTTGCCATGACTGACCTGCAGTAAGAAGATGTAGAAGAAAGCCTGGCCGGTGGCCGCCGTCTGTGGCCTCTGAGGGTGAGGCCAGAAGGGAGTGGGGGCGAGTCGGGAATCTGTATTGAAGAAGAGCCCTTTTCAGGCTGTGTTTGGTCAGGGAGTTGGCTCCTAGATTTTCCACAGAAGCTATACGAGCAGAACTGAGTTCACAGATTGATTGTAACAGTGAGGGGCCGAAATCTCCGAGCTGGGAAGCGGGAGTGGCTGAGTGACGACAAAGGCTGAGAGCAGAGACAGCCTTGCGGGAGGTCGCCGCGGGGGAGGGGAGGCTGAAAGTCCTACAGGAGAGCTGTTCTCCCAGAAGGTGAACAGCAGAGGGGGTGCAACTAGGTTAGGAGACAGAATGATGAGAGAATGGCTTCGATGAAGAAAAATAATAGAAGCAAGTGCAGGGAACAAATGGAAAAAGCCAGTGTTTTGAGGTGTGCCCACAGGCCACGGACACCTCAGAGAAACAGTCCCTAACACGGAGGAACCGGAAGGGGTTAGAGGTGGAGTCGTGCCCGACTTGCGAATGTCAATAACCCCGATGGAAAAGAGGAGAGTGGTGTGTCCTCATTTCGAGTGAGTTTCCTTTCAAAACAGGCAAGAATAAGGCATTTTGAACAGTCTCGTTAGTGATATCCAATATGATTCCTTTCAATCATGTTATGTTCTCAAGACAAATTTTGTTAGATGTGGTTTAAGATTTTACATTGGAGCCCTGGATGGGTAGCTCAGTTCGTTGAGGTGTCGTGTTGATATGCCAGGGTTGTGGGTTCGGTCCCCTTTTGGGGCCAATACAAGAGTCAATCAATGAATGCATAAGTGGAACAACAAATTGATGTTTCTCTCTCTCTCTCCCCCCTTCCCTGTTCTCTCTCTAAAATCAATAAATACAAAATTAAAAAAAGACTTTACATTAGAAAAATAGCTAGACGTTGGGGTTGGAACTTAGATTATCCTAAAAGTCGGGTGCAAATCTTAGGGAATGATTAACTTAGGTACATAGGAAATGTACATGTCATCCTATAAAGCTCTCAGAAAATTATATTAAACACTAGTAGTTATAATTAAGAGGTAAAATTAATAATAATTGCCTGATGGCTTACATACTGATTTCATTTAAAATGTGTCCTCTGACTAAAAACACCAAGGTGTTAGTTGGACAATTAACAAGAGTTTATAGCAAAAATGCTGTCCAAACCACGGATGATAAATTTGATCTGTGTACAGAAGTTTTGATGATGGTAAGAAGACACTATAAATAAGAGATGCTCATTTTAGAAATCATATTATAAGCCCTACTATAGGATTTAAAATGACAAGTACTGTTTGTATGTCCACATGACCATGCACACATGCACACTTACACACATATATGTTCACACATGCATGTATGCACAAATATGCACATCCACACACATAGTGACTCTGAAGCCTGTCTAAGAAGTCAATTGCCATAACGTACTAGTTGTGTGGACTGGGGCTTAATTCCTCTGAGCTTTGGTTTCCTCATCCCAAAAAATGCGAATAAGAGTAATATTATCTTCCTTCTGGTATTATTGTGAATCACTAGATGAGTAAATGTGTGTAATCCTCCTAGGATAGTGCCTGGCATTTCATTTGCCCTCAGTAATGTCTATAGCTACAAGAATAAAATATAACATCTTTATCACACTTCTCCTAACATGTAATTCTTACCTCCGCTGGTAAGCAATTTTTATTTTTGCCTATCTCCAGTTTTAAAATTTCCTAAATTAAACACTATTTTAAAAAATATAAGACAAAGAACACTAAAGCCTAGTCATTTACAAACTAAATGTGGCACTGCTGCTGAACGGTATGAACAAAGGTGGGCGGGGCGATGCAGTCTTCGCAGAGGTGCCCGTGCAGGTGCAGTAAGCAGGACAGAAAACGGCCCCTAGGTCCCTGCCGCCGGGGACACTCCATGGTCCCTCCTTGAATGAGGACAGGATATCACTCCTGCGATTGGGTTACTCTACGTGGCAAAGGGGAAGAGATTTTGGATTCTGCAGATGTAAGTAAGGTCCCCAGTCAGTTGACTTAAGTTAATCAAACAAGTGATTATCCTGATGGGGCATGGCCTGATCAGGTGAGCCCTTAAAAGAGAGTCTAGACACAGGGGTGTCCAATCTTTTGGGGTCCCTGTGTCACACTGGAAGAAGAAGAGTTGTCTTGGGCCACACATTAAATACCCTGTGACACGTAATCACACACACACACACATACAAGTCTCATAATGTTTTAAGTAAATATATGATTTTGTGTTGGGCCACATCACAGCCATCCTGGGCTGCGGGCTGGACACCCGTGGTAGAGGTAACCGAGGTCCTCTTCCTGCCATGTGTGAGAGGGACTCATGGCTGGGACCTGGGAGTGGCCTCGAGGAACTGGGGGCAACCCACAGCTAACAGCCAGTGAGAAAGCGGGGCCTGCTGCCTTAGAAGCACAAGGAGCTGGATTCTGTCACAACCTGAAAGGCCACGGAAGAGAATCCCGGGCCTCAGACGCATCCCAGCCCCGCTGACCCCTTCATTTCCGCCTGGGAGACCCTGAGCAGTCGAGCAGCTAACCTGTGACTCCTGACCCACGGACCCATGAGCAATAAATTGGTGTTACTGTAAGCAGCTGAGAAAACAACTATGCTAGGGGAGGAGCTGCTCCGTTTTGCTGGGAGTTGAGTTACTGGGTTACTAGCAGTAGGACTGGGGCACGTAGCTCCACGACACTCCTCACTCGACCCTGGGGTGCCATCCCAGCGACCCCTTTTGCCAGTCTGTACGGCACTGCTGAAACTTTTGAAAAGCACAGTAATAAATAAAATGATATTACTGAGTGCAAGTGCTGAGAAACTTGAATAACATGCTCTCTGTGAATATTAGATTAAAAAGGCATGAACGGCTTTTACCATTGTGGAGGACAGGAGAATTTGATCAGCTAAATCCCGGGGCTTTATAAAGCACAAATTATGTAAGCAAACATAATGGCGTTTGATAAAACTACAAAACA
The DNA here is from genome assembly GCF_021234165.1 of Pteronotus mesoamericanus. Classification (NCBI taxonomy): domain Eukaryota; kingdom Metazoa; phylum Chordata; class Mammalia; order Chiroptera; family Mormoopidae; genus Pteronotus; species Pteronotus mesoamericanus. Next base: position 78,402,368 of record NW_026555329.1, on the reverse strand, counting down.
TTAGAGATTGTGCCGGGGGTCTTTCTTATTTAGACTTTAAACCTCATATGCCACAGCAGAGATGCTTACTTAAATTTAAAAAATTAAATATGCATGCAAAGAGAGTTATAAAGAACATGAATTAGAGGCTAGAATATTAAGAAAAACATTGTTTTGATGTAGGGATAAGCAGTTACTGTCAAAGGATAGTGGCTGGCTCTAGGTTTATTTGCTGTTGTTATTAATCATTGAGCAGAAAGAACTAAATGAAGCCTTATATGTAAAAGTTCAGGGTTTCTAGGGGAAGATATTGGTGAATATCTTAAGGAAATAGAAATAAGAAGCTGTGATGTTAGAAAAAAATGTACAAAGGGAGAGAGGTAAATATTAGAAATATATCCTCATAGACATTCATTAAAAATTATATTTGTAATACCGAGTTTTCAGGGAGATGGTAAAAATGGAAAAGGAAGGGGAAAATAATGACATTCACACTTTATAATGCGCCCCTGAGCTCAAAAAAGGAAACCAGGCTTTGACTTGCTCAGAATGATGAATCCTTCCGTAAAGGATTCGATGAATAATTCTCTCCTCACTGTCAACTCCACAGCCCTTGAAAGGCTCTGTCACTCAGCGCGGCCCCTGAATTGAGAGCGGTAGCTCTGCACGGCAGAGAGTCAAAAGAAGGATTGCACAGCAGAGGAACTGCCTTATGAAAAAAAATAAAGACTGCCAGTTCGTGTCAAACTTGGTCAAGAAATGAGTATATTCAAACTTCTTTGGGGAAAGAGGATGTCAGCTCTAAATTATTTGACCGCAAGTAGCAATAGTTATCTTTCATGCTCGTGGTAAAAATAGATTTTTTTCTTTCTTTTTTTAAAGGAAGGCAGTGTAAAGACCAACTCATTCCAATTCCTACATTTTACTTACGAGGGGACTGAGACAGAGAGATTAATTGAGGCGCTCCAACTCCTGCAGGGAATTTGTACAGAATCTGCCCACAGCGCTGCTTCCCCAGGCAGAATCCCAGCCACTGAAGGCCACAGAGAGGCTGCTGTCCCTTCCTGCGCGTCGGCCCCACGCCGTGGGGCCATCCAGGGCAGAAGCCCCGTGACCATCCCAGCCCCGACTCCCCCGCCATGGCCTGGCCCGCTCGGCTTCCTGAAGCTCCGTCAAGCCGACCCTCTCCTTTCGCGGCGGCCCCATCTCCAAGCTCAGTTTCCGCTCCTCCTTCAGGTCCGGGTCTTCTCTGGAGGATCCTGTTCTCAGTGGCCGAAGCCACACCTTATTTTTACAACATCATCAATCACTTGCTTTTCCCTCAGGATCAGGTGTCAAGCGTTTTGCCTCCCACGTAAAGCATTTTGTAAGTTCCCTCCTCTTCATTTTTGGCCCCATAGTAGCCACTTGTTCTTTAAGACTCAACTCACAGGTCAGCTGGTTGGTGGCAGGTTTTACGGGTCCCTGAGCTGAGATTAACCGCCCATCCCGGGGTCCCCGAAGTTGTCTGCACAGGGGCTTCGGGAGGTTCGTCACTTGTGGCCCCGGCCCATGCCCTGCACGCCGCTGGCTGTGACTGGTCGTGCTCTCTGCACATTAGATACGTTTGCATTGATTCAGTCAGTCCCCTCCTCCTAGTCTTTTCACCCTCCCCTGGGACCCCAGAGGTCCCTTCATCATCCACACGGATGACCCGTTCTTCCGCAAAATGGTCTTAGACACTTCTCTCCCGCTTGCTCTCGGTTACGTTCCCCTACACACCGACAGGCTATTTCATCCCCAGAGACCTGCTCTCTCTTCCGTTCCGACAAGCTGGTCCCTGACCTGCCTCTTCCCTGTACACAGCATCCCTTAAGTTATCATTTCTCACCTATTTATATATGACCAGTTAGCACATTCATATCTGTAATCCAAACATCCTTTGCGGGGTTTATCTCCCTGCAAAATTTGCGCCTCAATTCGGATGGCCTCTGGCATCTTATAACGAACTAGGTCAAAGCCGAAATTCTTCAGATTCCTCTACACTGGCTCTTCCCTTAATTTTCCGCATCGCACCTAGTCCTCCGATCCCTCCTCTTCAGGAGTTATTTTTGAGAACTGCCTTTAACCCTGCTAATCGAGTCGGCCACCAACGCTGACGGTACTGCCTTCAAACAGGGTCTGAAATCCATCTCTCTCTCATCCTGTAAACTAGTGCCCTCTTCCCTGGACCGTGACAGCAGCTCCGCCAGCACCCCCGGCGGGGCCCCTAACTGAGGCCCTTCCACTCGCGCGCTTAAAGCCTCTCCACAGACTCCCACCCACTGCCTTGAAAAAAGAACTGAAAAACTAAAACCCCAACTTTTTTCCGCACTATTATCCTCACCGCCTGGGCTGCGCCGGCCCCTGCCTGCGTCCCTACTTCGTTCTCAGTCTCGTGGGGTGCATTTCCTTGCAAAGAAACCATCTCTTTGAGGCCTTGGGGCTCCCTTTTTATTTTCCTCTTCTTTTTAGGAGCTTTGTCTCTTCGTACACTCTATATGTTTTGGCTAAATGGTTGGTGGCTGCCTCAGAGAGGTCCTTCCTAAAACCCTCTTTCCAAAATAAATCACCCCTCGCAATTCCATTATTTTTCTTTCTAAAGAAGTTACTTATTTGTGTACTTTTTAACGCTGTGTTCGTTATGAGTTGTGAGCACCCCGCAGGCACGCCCTACACCCACCCCTTCACACAGCACAGCGGCGGGTACACAGCGAGTGTGCAAATGAAAAAAACTGGAAGACGAAGCCCAGAGATGTGCTTCGACAGTCTGTTCTTTTTAGTTCCTACCCAAATTTACATCCGATATTAGCTGCCAGTGAGGTGCCTTTCCTTAAAATGTCCACTCTGTCTGCCTGTATCAGTGACCAGCTTTCCTGCATGCCGCCCCATCTTCACAGGAAAAAGGAAAAAAAGAGTGGCCCCGGCCGAGCCACGGCTTCTTCCCCAGAGAGGATGTCTTGCTTCCGCTTTGGAAATCGGTGATGCAATCAACCGTGATGAACACCCAATCACATCTGGGTCCCTGAGGGGTAGGGCAACCCCATTCTTTAATAGAAATGCTGCAAAGTAAGGTGCATGCACGATTTCTCATGACATTGAGCGCTACACCAAGTCTTCACAGACCACCTCATGCTGCGATCCCCTGCTCTTCCTCAACAGGTATTTCTCCGAAACGGAGCAGCCCGAGCTAAGCTCCGCGGTGCCATGCTCTTCTAATGGTGTCAAGTTCACGTTCTGTCCAGATGAAGGAATGGTTGATAGATGACAAAAGGCCAAATTTGGCCTGCTGGCCTACAAGGGACTCTGATACACCGATGTCCATAACCATCTGGAAGAAAACTATTCTCACTGTAGAAGGGTGTACGGTTTCCTTCACTGCTCAGACCGCACCACAAGGGCTGGGTTAAATGATAGCCGCCCTCTCTAAGGGAGCTGTTGGCGATGGGGAGACCCGTGTTTCCCAGTGAAGGCTTCAATGTACAGAAAGGTCATCTCTCCAGAAAGTAAACAGCCCTTCATTTCACCTGTTCTTCACATAAAAAAATGTATTCATTATGGTTTGGTTTGGTTTTCCAATTCTCTTTTGAAATGCAGGTAGGCAAATAGCTAGAGTAAATTCATAGCTGTGCAAGCACAATCAGGAGGCTTGGTTTCCCCAGAGGTTAATAGTTGACTTTAATTTATATATGTATGTATATCTATATCTATATCATCTATATCTGTATTATCTATTTCTATCTCTCTATGAGAGAGAGAGAAAAAGAGAGAGAGAGAGAGAGAGAGAGAGAGAGAGAAACCAAATCAAGTTTCTTATAGATTGAATCAAGTTCTCAGAGATCATACTTTAGTTAAAGTAAGATTAAAATGAAGGTGAACAGGCAAGTCCCTGAGTCCATGGACAAGTCCAACTAACAACACTTAGATCATGGTTTCTGGTCTGTGAATTCCTTCTCTGGGGCACGCTTACAGTTCTTGGCATGGGAGAGGATTTTGGGGACAATATCTGCCATTTCACCGTTTTCTCTGCACGCCTTCCAGCCCACACTCATGTCCTCACCATTGTCCCTTCTGTCCTGTGTCCCAGGAAGCCTGGCTTCCTGCTATGGCTGAACGTCCCCCACGGGGGCCACGTTTCTGTTTAGTGTTCTCAGTTCTGGCTGCACAATCCTGTGTCCATGGCACACCTACTGAGTCAAAGTCTCCGAGCTGGAGCCAATAAGATTGCATGGAAAACAGGGGGGAAAAGGCTCCGTACATGATTCTGAAGCACATCCAGGCTTAAGAACCACTGGTCTCAAACATATTTGAATTTGAGTCATGCCTGAATGACATAAGAAAGTTGTTTAGCTCACTAATCCCTCAAAAAATAATAATACCCTATTGCTGGTAACCGTTACTGAAAGTTTACTGTGTGTTGGATAATATGCTAGGAACCCTATGTAGATATCTTACTTCTAACATGTAGTAATGCTATGAGGTAGATATTAGTAGTAATTCATTTCATAGGTAAACATATTGTGGTATATTGAGTTTCATAGAGTTAATAAGGTGGCCCAGATTATGTGTCTGGTGACTAACAGAGCCAGGACACAAACCCAGGTAATCGGAAGGACCTACTAGGAAGCCTGATCCTGGCAAATAGTCCTTGTGGCTGTCACCGTCAGTAGCATCACATCATCATTATCTTTATCATCGCCTTCCCCAGGCATTCACGTCAAACGCCGACCCGCCTGCAGCCAGTGAGGAGCACCCGCCTCTGCCTCCTCTCTGGGGTTTTGGAGGGCGGGATGTGGCCCAGTGTCAGCCAGAAATATGCTCTTAGGGAGCTGCACTTCTCACACGCTGCTCTGGGGGCTTGCAAGAACCCGCGCTCTCATTTCGCAGGCCTGGAATTCCATACGGGTCAAGAGAAACACTAGGTTCTCTTCCTGGGCAGAGCACCCCAGGTGAATTTCATGAAAGCTGCGGGTAAGCTGTGCCTTTGCCATAAAGGGATGTCAGCACCCAGTGGGGTTCCTTCCATAACCGCAGGGAACAGAGAGTGGTCTGGACGCTCTGTGAGCTTCCTCCAATGCAGGCAGCGAGGGGGTGGAACGTCGACGCTGAGCTTCCCCAGTCTGGGAGCCTGCAGACGCTGTTTCAGGGGCAGTTCAACCTTGCTGTTTCTCTTTTGGGGGTATCTCTCCACCCCAGATTTTTTTTAAGTGCTAATTTTTTATCATCATAGTCAGAAGGTAGATTGCAAAAAAAAAGATACAGTGTCTGAAGGTATAATTGCTTTAGGAATACATTTCATCCTTTACCTAACCAACCCAGCCGTATTTAGTGCATCGTGTGTTGTAATAAAAATACGGCACAGAAGAAACAAACTTCAGCAGTAGCACTTATTTTCAGCACACAGGAAAGTAACGCCCACGAAACGCACACAAGGCCGCTTACCTGTCATGTTGCAGTACACCTTCAGAGGCCCCAGCGGTCCGCTGCCATCCGGGTCTATCCAGTAGTAGTTTGACGTCTGGCCCAGGTGTTTGTACGCCTCGCAGGACGGCTCATAGATGGCTGGAAGGGAACATCAGGCATGAGCACCACACAGAACAAGTGGCTCCCCAGACAAACGCCCCAGGGGCACACTGGAGCCTGGAAACTGCCGCACAGGATGGGATCCTCTGGTTGCATTGAGCCTTCTTTTTCTCTACGTATAAATGCATGATTTGGTTTTTACTCCATAAGCATTTCTGACTTAACAAAGACAGTAAGTTCCTGCTATGGCTTTAGAGTTACAGGAAAGCCTTTGAGAAATCAATACATTGTGAAGTAAATCTAATGTTTGTTGCATTGGGGCTCACGATCATTGAAAAATATTTAATGTATAGTTATTTATAGATATCTTCTTACTGTGAGGGATGTTATTTTGCAAGATAAATGTCTGCTTTGCTTGACTATCAAATAAGATCTCTCTCTCTCTCTCTCTCTCTCTCTCTCTCTCACACACACACACACACACACACACTTTTTTGCATAGGTGTATAAATTTCATGGGATTTCTATTCATCCTTTGCTTCAGGAAAAAAAGGAAAGAAATGTCCCTGCTGCACTTTGTTACAGGTGCTTCCATTACAGCAAATCTTGTTTGTGTAGAAAGCTGGTATCAATATAATTGAATTTTAGGTTCTTTTCCATTGTTTTCCTCTTTGTTTCCACACTCTTGACACTTTTTCTCTTCTCGGAGACTGCACCCGTTTTCAGAAGTCCCAGATGGACATTTACATGTCACCTTTCTCCTGAGAACTCCTAGACTATTATTATGAAAAACAGTTTGATGGCTATGAGGAATTTGAAAGATCTCTTTACAAAACTAAGAATTTCGGTAAATCTCTCTCTCTCGAAAATGCACACACTGGAGTCTTCCGTAACGTGCACCTATACTCGTACCCCCAGCATTTGTTGTTTGTTCCGTTATGAAGGAGGAGATTGGGTTTAGGGACTACCTTTCCCACCTTCCTCCTCCACCTTCCCCAGGCCTCTCTTCGGCTTCCCATGGTTTCCTCTCTGCAAAGATCTTAGATCTCAGAGTCTGTTTCATTTCAACCGCAACACACTAGGCTCAGACCATTCTGAAATGTTTTGATTCACTTGGTCCTCCTCTCCTCCCTTCCTTCTTTGCTTCAGCAAATAGTTACTGGGCACCCAGGACGTACTGAGCAGTGGGTCAGGCACTGCAAATGCAGCTGTGAACAGCATGGAGGCGGGGCTTTGGAGGAGGGTTTGCTCTGAGCACTGCTCCCTCACGAACTGCTATGGGAAGAGGATGTGGCTGGGCAGGTAAGCAGAACCCACACCCCTTCCGTCCCATCTAATGATTAATATGTCCACTGTCAATCTCCTCCTCATCTTATTTGGATATTAAATTATGGTTACTCATATCCTGCATACCATACCGAGTGAAAGGCAGTGAGGAAGTATTTTACAACGTGACACAGGAAGAGGGACAATCGTATGTAGGCTTTAGGAAGAAAAACTCCTGGTGGCCAAACACTAGATTCTAGGGAAGCAACTCAGAAGGCAATGAGAGCATTTCGGCTGCTACCGCCATCGGCCGCTGAAGGGTGGCCAGCTCCATGCGAGACTAGGGGAAAGCATAAAGCAGACGCGCCCGATTCACGTGTGTCTAAGAGCAACAGGACACGGAGATCAGGTGAGTGCAGTTAGGGAGAAAGGAGCTCTGAATGCTCCACACCCGCCACCTCTGAAAATAGCACATCAGTTATTCATCTTTACTACCTCTCTCCAGCTCATGGCGATGTCTTTGTACAGCTCAAAGTCATCCCCAATACTGGGTTCAAATTCTAAAGTCTCTTTGGCCAGACTGCCATTAAGCCTTTCACATTTCTTCTCTGCTATTTAATAATTGGCAGCTTTTCCTCTACCAACACCCCAGGCATTTTCCTTATCGTCTGGTATCTGGTTTACAACAGTCGCCCTATTAATCCATTGTCCTACCCAACCCACCGAATTATGCTTTTTTATCCAATGTTATTCTAGCCTTAAAACATTACTTCCACAGTGTTCAAAGAATGTGTGATGGTTCTTCAGTATCTATGATGTTATGTCCCAGACCACGCTCTCTGCATGTAAGGCTTCCCATAATCCCATTGATTTTCCCTGGTTTAGCCACCCGCCAATGCCAGCCTTGCCCCCCGGTCGGGTGAACCGGGCACAGGAGGCTGCTCGCCACTCCGGGCTCCCTTCACCTGCAGCGTGCGACCAGCCTCGCTTCATCTAGCAGCCGTCATGAGCACAGTCAGCGGCTGGGGCAGAAGCGGTAAGAGAAGGGGCTCCGCGGTCAAACAGGCGTGGGTTGGAATTGTGACTCCACCAAGCGCCGCTCACATAACATTGGCAAAGCTTCCTGACCTTATGTAGCCTTGTCAGGAGAATGGGTATCATAGGCATATTTAATGGTGTGTTGCGATTTGGAGGAAGAAATCAACACCAGTTGCTTAAAATCATGTCTGGCCGTGGTAAATATTCAATGAGTGGGATTTTCATGATCAATGTAATAATTATTATTTATGTTCTACTCACATTCTCCTTTCTTAAGGAGATCCCGCGCCCCGCCCCGCCCCCCCCCGCCCCAATAGTCAGTATGTCCTTCTGTACAGTTCAGACCTGTCATCGCTCATCTTGGGTTCTATAATACTTGATTATAATCAGTTTAGGGCTTGGTTAACTGTTCATTGAATTTCATATACCTAAACTTTATTTCCTAACAAGACTATGGATGATCTTGAAGGGCGGGTCTAGAAAATATATTTTTCTTCTCTACTCCATATATTGTAACCTGGTAAAAGTTTAAGAAAAGCTCTCAGAACTAACCATGTACCTATTCTTCATCCTAGTCTGACTTTGACAAATGCTTAGTTGGCTAAGCAGGAGAAGCCTATGGCTACAAGGTAGGACAAAAGTAGGGTTACAGCAATTTGTATGGGAAATAATACATAATTAATCAATAGTCATACAAGAATTAACTGTGCTTTGTGTACTCACAACTGTAAACCTATCTTTGCTCCACCGTATACAAAGCACATCTTAGGGGGCAGGAAGTGTACGTAGGTCACTACTGCGTTTCTAGGGAAGCACGTAAGCATTTGAAAGAGGACTACACACCTGAACCCAGGTAACAAAGAGCAACTGTGGAAGGCACGGGGATGAGGGAAGTTTGGGTGAGCCACAGCTCTTCTCTTTTTCCTCAGTGACAAATACTCTTCTTGCCTTTAACCTAGGACAGGTCTATAGCTGTTGTTGCTTTACCAACACAGATGGAAAATGATGCATTTTGGTCAAACTTGGCCATGTGTGAAACTCGCCCAACCCTGGTGTGCTTGTGAAGGCAGGGGTTCCCGCCTCACCCAGAGATCCTGACTCGGCGGAGAGCCTGCGGTTCTAGCAAGTTCCTCGGTGATGCTGGCCCTGCTGGTCTGACTGCATTTTCAGAAGCACAGCTCTAATCCTGAAAAAACTGTTAACTGATTCTTCATTTGTATTTAAATACAAATAGAAAAAGTAAACCACCAAAAGGCAATGCTGTAAAATTTTCAGTAGAATAAGGCTAGAATGCCACCTCACTTCACTGAAAATAATAAAAATGGAATGTGACACAAAACTCTAAATACAAATACAATGTTAAAAGAAATAGACTCAGAGGAGTGCACAGAAAAATATTTAGAAAGGAACACACCAAAACAATAACCGTGATTATCTTTGAGTAGGAAGATTATGGATGATTTAAAACTGTGCATTGTTTTCTATATTTTTCGCCTGAGCTTATAACGTGCACAAGTTACATTGCCATTACAAACACTCTTGCAAAATGTGTATTTGGGAAATGGCACCGAGGTAAAATGGCCAGGACAGCTGCAGTACAGAAAAACGGCATTAGTTTCATAAATGAATAAGGAATTAAGAGATTTCCATTCAGATCTTTTTTTTTTTCTGTCATTTACTACTTGGAAACCTCCCTTAACTTGGTTTTCTCAACTGTAAATTGAAGGCAAAAATAATGCCGCCCTCACCAAGTTATTGTAAAGATTAAATGAAGTCACACACTGTGTAACTAAAAAGCACTGAGCATACTGAAATGCAAATGCAGCGAAGGAGCTGCCCAGAGCATTTGCCTGCAAGCGTCGGCCAGTCGGGGGACTCTGGAGTCCTACCTGGTTTGCAGAATTTTGCAAGTCAAGCCAAAAGAGATGACAGAACACCAGGAGCCACAGAAGAAAGAGAAGGGCCTGAACCATTGTAAGCTGAACTTTGCTAGCGGGTTGCTGAAGACAGAAAGGGACCTGGGCTGATGGCAAAATAAATAGACTCATTAAGTCTAGTGGTTAACAGACGCCCCTGCTTTTCCAAAGTTTGCTTTGCACCTGCAACCCTGCCTCATCCTTCCTGGTCCCTACGTTAGTGCCTGTTTTTGCTAACTGAGGGACATCTGAGAAAAGGCCAAAAGGGCAAATAGTACTCCATGTTTGTTTTGCAGCGAGCCTGCAGAGGTGGCCTGCACCCCCGAGGAAGAGGGGCCCCCCGAGCTCCTCCCCTGGGAACCACACGCAGCAGGCAGCGTCAAGCTGCAGGCTTTGGACGGGGTCTGTGAGTGTCTGGCCTGTAGTTCCACCCGCGTTTTGTGCGTCTGGGAGTAGGGTGTGTCGGAAGGTAGCAGCTTCGGGGCTTTCTGCCACTTTGGCCGAGAAAGGTTTCATAGGAATGTTCCCTGGTCAGAAAATGTTCCCTGTGCTGGAAAAGTGATTTTTCTCCGTTGTGACTCCCAGTCCCAAGTAAATGGTCTCATCGTCTTAAGTGGGTCTCAGAAATTGAGGAATGCTACAATTGTACACATCGGGAAGTGATAAAATCACTTCTTGCATTGTATTGTGGAGCATGTAAAAATCCAGGAAGTGATAAATCCTAAATATCTTATTTTCATTAAATGAAGAAGGCTGTCTGGATAACGCTACATTAGAGGAACTGGAACGTAACAAAGGACTACTGTATTATCTTTGTATGGCTGTTGTAATACGTACCAATGCTGCAGATACCTCGATTTCTGACGTCGAGCCTCAAAACTACCAGGTGATGTATTTCTGTTGTCACCTTGTTTGTCATACTTTGTAACAGCAGCCCAAAGAACTGGATACGGAGAGGTGCTAACTCACTCCTCACGCCTATCTCTGAGCTTTTCTAACTTTTTATGGGTGATGTGGAGGAGTTCTCCCTATCATGTTTCCCCACTTTAATTACAAGAGAGAAATATCTTCCTGATGAAACAGCTACTGTTTGGCCCATTCATTGTGTGCAAAGCCTTCTGCGGGGGGTGGGGGGGTGGGTTCTGCACAGCACTGAGCACCAGCTCTCTGGAGCCCCCTGGTGGCGGGGCACAGAGGACGGCTCTCCCGCCCATCGCCACGTCTCACGCCCTGAGAGAGGCCGTCACGCACACGGTGCGCACGTTGCATCCTCATCCTTCCTGGTCCTTACCTTCTACAGCCCCCAGGTCGCTGGGAATGGCCGAGGCCGAAACACGTTAGAGAGTTAATTACAACTCAAAAAGGAACTCATACGTAAAGTTGTTTTTGGAACACTGTACGTAGTCTTTCCCTAATTGTGCTGCAAGGGATAAGTTCAGTCCTAATAATTTGATATAAAATTAGAAAGAAGCATAAGGTACCTTTATAGCTTATTTGTGAATAAATGTTATAAAATGACATTTGGGTATTGATAGCTTATGGAGGCCTCTCTTTCCTGGTCTCTTATACTAGAGGCGACTTACGCACTCGCTCAGGCTTGCTGTAGGAACCAGGTGACAAGATGCTAAAAAGGGACATTGGTTTACTGGAGCTCTGTCCTTGAATTAATGAAGAAGCATTTTAATGGGAAATGTGGATATACAAAAAAAAAAAAAAAAAAAGACAAAATAGTAGTTCTGTGCCCTGGGAAAGGACCTGGAGCATATTTGGGTTAGTGGTACTCGAAGTAGGACAGGGTCTGGGGCCCTTCTTATTCTGACCCCTCTGAATCACTGGGCCACCTCCTCCTCTTAATCCACCTTTAAAAAATAAGTTTCTCCACTGGAAAGGGACACAGGTGTGCGGAAAAGAAGGTTTGCGGTTGTGAGTACGCAAAACACAGAGTTCATTCTCGCATTAGTTATTTATATTATTGTCTTATTTATTATTATTAACCTACTTTTGCCCACCCCTGTATTTCTCGCTTGAAGCGATGAAAATGGACTTTCTGGTCTCCATTAGGCTCTAGTGCATTTAGTCGGAGAAACTGGCTCCCACAGAATCTCATTATTCCCGTTGAGGTGACACTGAGGGACAGTGGAGCTGGAAGTCCATGAGGCAGGAGTGGCCTTGAGACCTGCCCTTGTGAGAGCCCCTATTCTAGGACCGTGCAATTATTTTTAATTAGTACACGTGTAAGCTTTTGCAATGACCAAGTCCTCATTAACACTTGAATATTAACCTCATGCGTTTTCTGTTTCTTTGGATAACGTTTTTAAGCTTGAATAAATGCCCTGACCGCATTGCTTCCCCGAGGAACTAGTGTCTCGTTATTGGCACACAGCAAATGATGGTGGTGGAGCGTGGGTTTAAACAGATATTCTGCATGCTAATATTACGTCGTGCTCTTTCCATGAATGTGATTTCTGTGTAAGATGTTATATGTTGTCCTGGCCAGGTAGCTGGTTGGTTAGAGTGTCATTCTGCTACACCAAGGTTGTGGGTTTGATCTCTGATCGGGGCACATACAATGAACGCATAAATAAGTGGAACAACAAATCAGCCTCTCTCTTCCTCTCTCTTTAAAAATCAATAGAGAAAAATATGTTATTTATTATCGTCCTCTAATGGGTTCTTTCACTTGTTCAAGTCTCAAGGGAAATGGGTAATTTGGAAGAAAAAAATTTTTGATGTCCTATTTAAAAGAAAAAAACAGCTCATAGTTCTCTTATGGGACATGCCAGTCCTTCAAAAAATTGTTGTGAAATCAGAGTAAAATCTACATTTATTATTTCATTTCTACTTTGTCTCTTCCCAATTCCCATCTCAACTCTGCATATTGTCTGATCCTCCCCAAGTCCTTCCAGTCTTTACATTGACTCCAAGTTTCTACGTTAAAGAATTCAATGATCCATACTTTGGCAACGGTGGTCACAAAGCTACAATCCTGTGTCTTTATATTGCCATGCCTGCCACACCCCTTCAGGATGTTGATATCCACTCTTGGTGTCCTTCCACCTTCACTCCACAGAACATCAAACTGTCCTGCATTTCAAGGCTCTACTTGGACAAGCTCCGCTTGCACGTTCTTCGTTATCACTTTCAGCTTGTGAAAGACTACGAGGAGGGAAAGCCCCCTGTGAACCCCCTATGGGCAGACCACAAACGCACACTCCCCATCTTCAGGGGTCTCTACCGTGGAGCTCAGCAACCCTACGTAGGACTCTGGTCCCACAGAAGTTTTCTCTTGTTCCATTGATGTCGCCGCTGTTCCTGTTTCTAACCTCCTCACTCTCATCTGCACTGTTTCCATATGGGAATAAGGACATTGATTCAGGATGTGTCAGCGCCCCATCCCCTCTCAGCGTCACTCTGCACTAAACAGGTCCCTTTTCTTTCCTAGCGCAAACTTCTTTATTTATTTGTTCATACCTACTCATGTGGCAATAGACCTAGTGCTAGGCTTTGTCCAAGAAATAAAAAAAGATCAGAATTTGTTATCTAATATAGGAGGTGGACATGTCGAGAGATAAAGTATCATTTGCTAAGTATTGCAAAAGGGATATAAACAACTTGCTGGGAGACTTCATTTTTTAAAACCCTCTCCCCAGTGTATGTTTGTATTGATTTTTACAGAGAGAACAAGAGAGAGAGAAAGAGAGAGACAGAAATATCAATGTGAGAGAGAAACATCAACTGGTTTGCCTCTTGTATGCGCCCCGATTGGGGCTCAAACCTGCAACCTAGGCACGTGCCTGACCGGCGATCGAACCTGCAACCTTTTGGTGTATAAGACAATGCTCCAAGCAACTAAGCCACCCGGCTGGGGCTCAAAGAGCTGGGAGACTTTAGGTAAGGGGTTGGTTAGATTGGTTTAAGACAGTCCAGAAAAGCTTCATTTGTGAATTTACACTGCATTTTAAAGAATGAAGAGGAGTGTGCAAGGAGGAGGAGAGAAGGACCCCTCCTCGCTGCTTCTCCTAATGCTGTGACTCCCAGCCAGTCCTCTGATAATTTAAGATAATTATTACCTTGATTTTCCTTCTCTCTTTTTCCCACTGGTTCCATCTTCTCTGGCTGTAAATCTACACTGATCTCCTCTATCTTGGGTGATGAGAGAGAAAGAGGGAGAGAAGAAACAAACAAACCCCAAACAAGAACATATGTATGCAGCCCTCTAGTCCTATTAACAATCCAACCTAGGGGAACGCCTGCACCCTCACTTTGCAGATGCCTTGAAAAACCTTCCGCATTCATCTCTGCAACAGTGGTATGAGGTAGGGGTCTTATCCTCAGAGGCAGGTCCCAGTTTTCTGGGACCTTGATGTTAATACATTTTGGAGGCTCAACTTAAGGAAAAAAATTAAGTCAAATGAAAATGTTGGCATGCAAATGGGCAGTGGGAGCGTGCTCAGAGGTCATTCCTGGACCAGGACACCAGCAATAACTTAACAGCGCATGGAAGTGATCGCGGAGCACACAGAGCCGAATTTCTGCATCCCCAATTCGACTTCCCCTCACCCAGACACCACGAGTTCTCAGGCTATTCCAGAGCATCCCAACATGTGATGGGGAAAGGCACGGGGAGGAGATGACAGTCTTGGCTCGTTGTAGCTAAGATATCTTATCTTTGTACATACAATGTGAACATATGACCACGTGAACGTACCCTACCCAAGTGAGGGGCTCTGAAACTTTACCTTTATTAGCTTCAGAGTGAACTCCCTCTAACTCTCCCTGGTTTACAAATGAAGAAACAAAGGCTCAGAAAGCTTTTGTACTTTAGCACAGTCATACAGCCGGTCCGTAAGTGGACACGCGGACTCTGACAGGTGCTCTGCCTTCATGTCATCTGCTGGCCAGCGCCAAGCCTCGCTGTCCCATCCGCTGTTGCGGGTGCTACTGACGTTTGAGGAGTTCAAAAGTCCCACTGAACAAATTCTTCATTAAAAGAGGAAAAAAAATTAAAAGGATATCTATTTACTTTCAGCAATGAAATGTGTGGTAGGCGGGGAAGCACTTTCGAATGATAAACGAGAGTTTAGATAATTAGACTATTCTAGGCTGGGCTTTGCCATTGTGCTGGGAATTCCAATTAGACGTCACTTCTTGGTGAGGCCGTTTTAAAAATTAAGATATCTGTGGGAAAATCACTTGATAGACATTTTTCCACTCGTAGGATTTCAAGGCCCTGGCGGATCCGAGTTACCGGACATTCTGAAAAGCTCTGTGAGGGGAGGTGCGATGCTGGCTCTCGAAGACAGGCATGTCCACTCTCTGGGCCGAAACTGGGTTCGCCTGCTTTATTTGTCCATTACCCAATCCATTGCTGGGTGATTTCTTCTGAATAGCTAGTGATTAGGTGAGATGCCACGTACATAGCGTGTAGCACTGTTCCATTTCTTTTCCCTTGGCAAACATCGAAAGGCCATGCTCATTTTAATCATTAAGCACAATATGAGAAAGATAGAAAATATTCTTTTTAAAAGTTCTATGCAGCCCAAGATCAAATAGAAATATATTGAGTGTAACCAAAGCAGTGAATAATTCATGCTCTGCTTGGCTTATCTTCCTGTGCACAACTGAAAATTGGCCATATTGATTTCTTGCCCAATGTGCATAGAGTGAAACCTCATTTACCTGACATCATTTGGAAATAAACTGTTCATAGAACTATAGAATTTCGGAGCTTGAGAAGACCTTGACATCATCCAATCTCACTCTCTCATTGTAAATAATTATAACAACAATAGCTACTTGAGCTCTGATTATGTGTCATAGTCTGCTGAGTGTCTTGCATGCAAAGTACCTTTTGATTTCCATAGTCATCCTAAGAAGTATGCATTATTCTTTTCATTTCACAGATAAGGAAACTGAGGCTCGGAGAGATCAAAATAACTACCCAGACTGCATAGTGTGAAAGTAGAAGACAGGACTGAATTTGAACCCATGACCTTTGTTCTTTGCCTCTTTACTATCCTAGCTCTGAGAGTCAAATGTGTCATACGTCTTACTCACCTAAGTCACTCATTTATTTAGTGTCAATTACAGACCAGTGCTTGGGTCTCCTATCCGTTATCACACTACCTCTATATCACACAAACCCTAACATAAATGAAATGATGAACTCTTTTCCTTCCCTTAAGCACTAAAACTCATTTTATTTTAAACATTTTCAGTGAAAATCATTTTAAAAGTCATTGCACATTAAGTTTTCTGCTCCCTTAAACACTACATTAAATATAATTGCTATTTCTTGCTGACTCAGGTTTCATAATTACCCACATCAATCACTGTATGATGCTGTAACAACGTGATACCCTCACCAAATGATCCCAGAAAACTCTGTTTCATTGACTTGTTTCCCTTTTTATAAACTATGAGTCCTTACTGAATTATTACTTAGGATGTCTTGCTACTATTGTGCAAATTCTAACTGCACTTCTTGTCCACACAGAAATGAAATCACTCATATTATGTTATGAGTTGGGAAGCATTACAGGCAGACTTGTTGATGTTGGAAAAACGAAATGAAACAAATCTGACTTCTAGGTTTGTGTTGTCTTCCTTTGGGGGGAATTTTTGTTTTCTGAAGAATAAAGTGGAGGCAACCAGGAGAAGGCAGAGAAAGGGCTGTATAAACAAAGGAACAGGATGTGCAAAGGCTCAGAGGCCACAGTGTGATGCCTGGCGGGAGGGGCTGCTGCCAGGCATTCAGAGTGACTGGAGTCCCTAGTTCAAGACCAGCCAATAGGAGGAGTTGAGAATAGAATCAATCAGGGACAAGTTTTCAAAGAACTGGTGCTTTAACCTCAAGACTTGGACTCAGCCTGAGAGTAATGAAGAGTACTGGGAGGAGTTTAAAGAGCAGGACGAGATGACGAAATTGGATGAAAAAGCCCCTTTGGCTATAATACGAAGACTGGACATGAAAGCACTAACAGTGGAGTTGGGAAGACCAGTTATAAGGTCTTGGCATGGTTTTAAACTTGACCCTCTCAGTGGGAATCAGGACCCTCATTTCTGTCATGAGAAGGAAGGAATGGACAACTGCTAGGACCACTTCCAGCTCCCAAACTCTGTAATTCTGTGGTTTATGGTTATTCCCTAAAACGTGGTCAATGCTGCACAAAAATTAAATGAATAAACAAACATGGTCAATGCTGTGCAAAAATTAAACAAACAAACAAACAAACATGGTCAACGCTGTGCAGAAATGAAAGAAAGAAGAAAGAAAGAATGAAAAAAAGAAAGAAAGAAAGAAAGAAAGAAAGAAAGAAAGAAAGAAAGGAAGGAAGGAAGGAAGAAAGAAAGGAAGAGCAGGCTTTGGCTTGACCTTAACCTCTACCTGATTTCAGCTGGAAGTTGATATTGTGACAGAACTGGAGTCATAAAGCAATTGTCATTGGCTTCTAAGTCTCTTCTGACACTTGATTTACTTCCCTGGTCTGTACAAATGTAAAGATTTACGATGGTAGGGGAAAAGCACACCAGAGGTCAGCATTCCAGAATCTCTGTTTGGTCATCTAGTAATGTCCTGAGGTTATTCCGGTGACTTCTCAGCGGGGTGCTAGGGAATGAGCAGAGTTATTATTTCTCCTGAACTCTGGGGCCAGAAGAGAGTTCAGAATAATTACTAGCTATTATAACATTAGGTATTGTTTTCCCCAGGACCATTACTCTGGAAATGAAAAAGATACAGAGTGTACTAAAGATGAATGGGAATTTAGCTTACTTTTTTTGACATGTGTATGTATATATATGTATGTGTGTGTGTATATATGTCTATGACAGACTATATATGTATATATGTATATGACAGACTATATATATAGTCTGTCTGGAAAAAGTCCAGCCATTATTAATACAATGAGAACAGTGTGTGTGACTTTGATGTACCCTGGCAGCCAAGGAAAGTGGACTGGAATGCACAGGCATGAACAAGGACGACTTCACTGTACTAGTCAGTGGGGGTGGTAGACGCCATTGAGTGAGGGTGTGTACTGTGTGGCTATCACATTCAAGATGAGCGAGTAGAGGATCGAATCTGCATCAAATTTTGTGTGAAGCTTAAACGTTCTTCTGTGAAAACTATTCAGATGACTCAGAAGGCTGCAGCTACAGGCAACTGGTGATGGGCAGCTTCATCATATATTTGGAAGGCAAAGTACTCCGGTTTGCCACTAGTGAATTTCAGGCACTGGGGCATAGAGATGAAGGCAGGTATTTGTAGGCCATGGCTTCCCAGGTACCCCCAAAGCAAAAGCATACTGTTGAGGTATATTTCAAAGAGCTAACTGTTAGGAGAATTTAAGACCCAGTCTCAGGCTGATTGTTGGAGGGTGGAGGGGGTTTGGGAAGACTACCACCCAGAAAAATGAAAACAAATCCATAAATGCTCTTCTTTGTCATAGTTTGTTATCAATTCACCAACTGAAAAGGAAGACAGTTGTTCACAGAGGACAGTTAGAAAACGAAAAAACATTCCCTCCATTACCTGAAAAGCCTTTAGCTCATGAAACTAAGTAGGAAAGAGAGTTACAACAGCCAGGATGAAGATGGCATAAAGATAATATCAGGCCTTTCCATTGAGGATCAATGAATTTTTTTTTTACCCCCCTTTCCCTTGAAAATGTCAAAATACAGGTTTTTCTGCAAAAATTTCAGATAGGGAGGCAATTTCTCTTTTACTGACTTCCATGGCTACTATCACTGTAGGAGACAGCGGTGAATGGTCTGGAAAAGATGCGCCCGTCAATAATGGTCAGAAATGAGGACATTTTTATTGGTCAACAACCGCACTTTCTTTATTCAGCTCTCTTAAACCATTTCTTGACCTTTAGACTCCCTTAATTTTGATTTTCTCCCTTTTGTCTTAAGTTCGACTTTCCCCGTTTTGAGGAGTTGAAAAAATAATCAGGGTCAAAAAATAATCCCTAACTTGCTTTCCTGGGAGAGTTCCAATGGTCTGTGAATGAACTTCTTGAAATTGAGATCAGAAGGAATAATGAAAGAAACAGGAAAATATATTCCAGAAATCTTTTCTCAGCATTTAGCATGTGCTATGTGCAGCGTTAGGCACCATGAGGAAAAGGGAATAAATGTTGAAAATAGTCGTTCCTGTCTACCTGTTGCACGCAGGGCCCATTTGCAGAGTCAAAGGATGAACCGTAAGGCAGTCCAAGGCCATATGACCCGGATCTCTGGGCCCCTGGCGAACCGAAAACCTACTGTAAGAGGTGTATACATTTCTGCGAAAATGTTTACAGTTTTTCATTCTCATTTTTAATTGATTGAAAAATCCCACCTGATCTTCAGATAGAATTCCCAGAAGTGGGCTCTCTGGGTCAAAAGGCAGGTCCATTTTGGGGGGGTATCTCCATACTGCTAATTCAGAAGACTATACGCACCCCTGCGTTCACTGCAGCGTTATTTACAGTCGCCAAGATAGGGAAGCAGCCCAAGTGTCCATCAGTAGATGAGTGGATAAAACAACTATGGGTCATTTACACAATAGAATACTACTCAGCTATAAAAAAGAAGAAAAAATTTACCCTTTGCGACTGCATGGATGGACCTGGAGAACATTATGCTAAGTGAGATAAGCCAGTCAGAGAAAAACAAGCACCACATGATTTTACTTGTATGTGGAATCTAATGAACAGACTGACCTAACAAGCAAAACAGAGACAGACTCCTAGGGAGAGCAGGGTGACAGCTATTGGGGGCAGGAGGTTAGAGGGTGGAGGGATTGAGCAAAAAAGATAAAGAACTCACGGACATGGACAACAGTGTGGTGATTGCAGGGGCGGGCATGTGCGGAGGTGGGAGAGGGTAGAAAGTGGATAAATGGTAATGGAAAAAATAAAGTAAAAAATAAACTATTACAAAAAGTAATCTTAGAGAGCCCAATTCCTGCCTGACTGGATCACGTAAGTGCTCAGATTTCCAGTATCCGTCTCTCCTGCCGAGACGAGCGTGTGTGGGCTTCCTTCTCCCTCTCTGGCTTGAGCTTCCATTACTTGAAATGCTATGGTCAAAGGATACCTGGGCTGTCGCTTGATATATTAAATGGGAAGGTAAAGGAATGGAGAAAAAAAATTTTTTTGGCAAGGCCTGTCCTTATTGCTGGAGATTGAGAAAGCCCGCTTTTGCTGGCTTGGTGAAGGTTACCAAATGACTCACTGTTTGCACGCTTACTGTGACCCCCTCAGCCTTCCTCTCCTCCCACATCTGCCCTCAGAAGGACGCTGTGGGCCAGCTGCGGAGAAAGTGGAACACGGAGACACAAAGGAATGAAAGACATTACACTATTTCAAAATATTTACCTCCATTCTAACCCTTCAGTTTAGAACGTGGAGGGACGTAGAAACCCTTCATCCACAAGCAAGAACACCAAGGAAGCTAATAATTTCACAGCAGTCATCTTGGATTTGAGGAATTTTTTATTTCTTCTTCTCTTTAGAAATGGTAGAATATGACAACTGGAGGAAACCGGAGTCTGCCTCCCTACCCTGTCCAGCTCCTCATTTTACAGGTGAGAAAAGAAAAACCCCAAGGCGGTGGGCGCGCGCTCAGGAGGTCTGCCGCCGCTCGGCTGCGAAGCTCATGGCCAACTCTGGATTCTAGCCCTGAACATTTGTCTGCTGTGACTTGTCATCCCACTTTTAACCAGCTGATCCGCACACCGGTGCCGGCTGCCGGCTGGCATCAGCTCTTTGCTGAGCTGCCGTTCAGGATTTAGCCACCCTTGGGTGTTTACTAAGTGCCAGTTGTTGGGCCAGGCTGCTGAGGTGGGGCGGGCATGGGGAGTGTAGCAGGGACCGGACTTGCTGTGCCCACTGAGACTTCTGCCCATGACTTGCCAGTGCCACTCGAGTTTATGTGGCTGACGGGATATCCGTATTCATAGCCGTATGCCTGAAATCTTGGAAAGTGCACATCAGAGTTGGGGAGAGAAAAGTGGTAGAAAGCATCCGGGAGGTGCTCAGATTTCAGGGCCAGGACGCCAGGGACATGGGGTGAGACTCTCATCAAAAATGCGTGTCCCCCCCCAGTGGGGACGGTCAGAGTATATTATCACCGCCCTTGGGAATTCTCCTTCCTCTTTCTCCACCTGCACGCAACTTGTCTGCACTTTAAACTTTAAAAGTCTCATCTTGGGAATAATGGTTTAATTTTTATGAAGTTCGTTGGTTTTGCCTATCTGCAGAAGGCTCAGATGTGAGCCACTTTCTGGGGAGCTGTCAGAGGTGTCGGTCACGTTATAAAGCCATCAGCCTGGGCGCCCCTTCAGCATTCAGGATAGGGGGAGGCCCTGTCTTTGCTCTTCAAGTGGGTGCTCTGTGCCCTAAGGGGGCTTGGGCCAGATGGAATTGAATTGTACCTTCTTAAAAAATACCGTTCTAACTGATACCATGCCCAGTGATGTTTAGAACGCTTTCCATGGTTACTCAGTCCTGTAGGCGTCTCCCACCAATTCCCACCCTCACTTGGCTGACATTTGGGGCTGGGTAATTCTTTGCCGTGGGCCGCCCGGTGCCCTCTGGGACGTCCAGCAGCAGCACGGGCCCCCACCCACTAGATGCCAACAGGAGCCCCCTACCCCCAAATGTGACAACCACAAATGTCGCCAGATGTTGCCAAACATGCCCTGTGTGGTCAAAATCACCCAGGTTAAGGATGGGTGCCTAAAAATCAGGTCGTGCTCCATGTTGATGAGAACTGTGTAATTCTAAAAGCTAGAAAGTGAAGGGCAATGCTGCTCTCTTAAACCCCCAGATAGCTGGCTAACGTGTCAGCCGTGCTGTCCTCTGGGCCTCCCGTTCTTCGCCTGTAAGTGGTGGCAACAGGGAAAGGGTATAATGCTCGTCCTAACTGTATAGTTATACTATAATGTGTATTATACACATTATAACATGTTATACCATATGATATACATATTGTACTAATTATTACTATTAATAGTAATATTACTATTAATTACTATTAAATACTAATTAGTATAATTTGTATTATACTAATACTAATATAACTATAGTATTAGTTCAACTAGTATTAATATGCTGATCGCATCACTGTGTCCACAGTGCACGCTAACAATTGCTACCAGTGTCACTGAAGCCGGCATGACTGTGACTATAATTAGAACTACGGCCCCATTTGGTGCGGCTTCCTTTGCCTGGTGTCAAGTGAGGGAATGGGGTAAAGAGCATGCGGTTTTAAAAAATAAAAACGAAAGCTTATTCCTTTAAGCTTGCAGCTTCTAAATGTTATCTCCTTTTTTTTTTTGTTACCTCCTTTTGGACTTGTTAGCAGACTTTAAAAGATTGAATTCAAGTTTATATAAATGTTGTACGTTTATCTTATTTCTGCATCACTAAAAACGGGTACAGTGAACCTTTATTCTTTCAGCTCATTCTTCTTTCTCATTTTCACTGAGTTTACGGTAGGCCGTTCTGGGAAGAATGCGCTCCGAAGGCTTCAGTTAGAAAGGGGGGCACTATTTATCCCCCCTTTACCTCTTCTAGCCACTCCCACCTCCCTTTCTGCCTGGTAATCACCATACTGTTGTCTGTGTCTATGAGTTTTTTTCCGGTGCTTAATCCCCTCGCCTTTCTCACCTATGTATGATTTTATTAACCCATGTCACCCCCAATAAATTCAATAAAAATTTTTTAAAAAGAAAGGCGGGCACTGATATAAAAATAATCAGGCCATGAGTTTTCTTCACAACTTTCGGTAACATTTTGGAATTTTTAGCACAGAGACGCAACAATGCGGTTATCTTCCATAACTTACAATGAGAATGAAAATCTTTACAGTGACTCTTCACTCATTTTTTTTTATAGATACGAATGAGACAAAGCAATACCCCCCAAACAAACTAGGTTGTACCTGTGGCTTTGTCATTGTTGCCTATGTGCTGTTGGACATACCTCTTAAACTCTTTTGTCCAAAGCACCCTCATCAGTAAGATAAGAGTGACGGTTTTTTGTCTCCTGGAGTTCTTATGAGCCACGAACGAGGTGGTTCGGGAGAAACTGCTTTAGGGACCCTACCGCTCACTGCAAAAGTCACGTCCCATTATTGTCATCACCGCCGCCCCCGCTGTCACGCACCGTCTGCCTGCTGTTCCGAACACCATCCCGGACTCTGCTTGAGTAAATAGGTTAACACTGATCGGAAGGGAGACAGCTCCACTCCAGGCAGACAGGGAACTCGGCACCCCTGGCGAGGCCTACTGTTTCCTAGCGGATGGAATAATTTTTCCGTGTTTGGCAACATGATGGAGCATTATGGAAATAGTCAGAAAAAACCCTTTTGATCCAGCACGCACCATTTCACGCTCTGTAGAAAGCAGGTAAAAAATTGTGTCCTCCTTGAAATTGGTAATAATAAAATTGCTTAGGCATCAAATTTTTATTTTATGGACACCTGCAGCCCTTACACGTGAAAAATATACAAATATACTTTGCTCCTATTCTTATGAAACCTTGACTCTCTGGCTTTTGTTTTGGAAGAAGTTGGTAACATCACCATAAGAGCTCGATTTAACAGACAGTGTTGCTGGGCTTAGGGACTATGCTGTGAAGGGACTGGTTTTCTGAGAAGGCCACAGTGTTATATGGCAGCTTCATGGCCATAACCAAGAAGGCGGAGACTTTGTGCCCGATGTCAATGGCTTACCCTGTGTGTGTGGCGCTGCTCCTGGAAGACAGTTAATGAGGTACATCAAGGAACGAACAATGAGAGGGAGGGAGGGAGGATCCTGTATTAGCATGCTGGGGTTCACTTTGAAAAGCCAAAATGGATCACCAGAACTTATGGAAACACTAGGCCAAGAGATTTGCTAATTTTTATTTGTGCTGGGAGAGAAGCTGACCTTTTTGCTGAGAACCATGTGGATAAAAACAATCCAGGTTCTCCAGTGTCACTTTTCACACCATTAAACTCAGAGTCTATCAAACCTCAACTGCACAATGCAGAGGGTGCTGCTATACACACGTTTGTCTGCACCGTCTGATTCTAAAACAGACACCGTTCTTTTCCATTCTAAGGTTAGCGCTGCTTTCTGACACGGTGCTCCCCTGCCTGCCGGGAAAGCAGCGTCGGACTCTGACCCGGCTGTCCGTTTGCTCACCCCGCAGCTCCCGGCTGGCGGCTGTGTTACACAGGGTGTTTGGGTCTCATCCAATGAGCGTCATTCCGAAAGCACCAGAAGGTACTCCTGCTCGCCCACCACTTGGTTGTTTGGTGGGATATTGGTCTGTTCTGGTTGGTATTGTAGTGGATTTGCAGAAGAAGTTAACTTTCCTGTGGGTTTACATAACCTTCTGGCTACTCCCATTCACATGAGTCCTTTGGGCCCCTTCACTGGGAATATGGAATGGTTAGTAAAAGACACAAGACGGTCTTCCATTGATTGGACCAGTACCGTGAAATAGGCACAAGAAAACAGGAAAAGCTGATCTATTTGTGAGCATGTGTGAGCGAACATGTGGGGGTGAAAGTGTGAGAGTGTGTGTGACTAAATTATGTGCATGATTGTGTGTGAGTGAACGTGTGTGCGTGTGCGTGAACGTGCGTGTGCGAGCGAATACATGAGTGTGAAGGAGAGTGCAGGAGCGAGACGCTGGCACACGAGGAAAGCAGAAAGGGAGACGGAATGAGAGCCTGCGGTGTTGCAGGTTCTCCCTGGGCCCCTCTGCACTCTGGGGTGCCAGGCTCACGCCTGCACCCTTAGAAAGCCAAAGTGGCCTTTGCAAAGAATGCTGTGTCACTGCAACCCAGCCCACCCTGACCAACACAGTCCGCCTTATGGCCACGATGCCTATGAGCGGGGAAATGTAACTCTTTTTCCTCTATCCCTTCAACATACTTCTGAGTTCAGCGGCAACTGAGGCTATTTCAGGTCCAAGGATGGCTTCCCGCCTCAAGCCCCTGCCTGTCTCCAAAGACCTTCAGGGCTCATGGGGCCCCTCGGCCGCGAGGTGTGACGAGGAGTGTGCGAGGGCGGATATTCTCAGGGGCCACCCGAGCTAGTGGGAGGCAGAGTCAGTGAGCAGCGCCCTGGTGCCCCCATGGACCAAAAGGTTTCTCAAAGGCCCTCCATGGGGACCGATCCCCAGCCATCGACAGCAGTCACTTGTTCCTCACTTATCAACGTGCCTTCTATTATTTTGTCCCAGCCTTGTCTCATTGCCTTCACTCCTTCACTAGGGCCTTCCAGGTGAAGCTACCTCCAGCCAAGTCCTAGTTTTAGGACTGCTTTTGGGAGGACCAACACTCTAACAAAGGTCATTTCCTGTCATGAAAAGGGCTTCATGAGGGGACTAGACAGTTAATGATTAACACCTGGCACTCAGTCACGTGTGTATCTGGTCTGTTCTGACACCAACGAGTAAGAGAAAATTTGGGCCACCGCAACCACTTCTGCTGTGTGATGTGGCCTCCCAGGCTATTGGTAAACACTAACTATCGTGTTACGACAAGACTCTTAGGATGTATTTTAAAAACCCCATGACAGCTTGCATTATTTGGGCGACTTTTATACATTTCTTTGTGAGAAATGTTACTGTATGTGGTTATATTTTAGAAAATGTGTATAGAGGTGGAGACTAGACTGAGAAGACTTAAGTTGCATTTCCAATTTGGCAGCATTTTACTTTTTAGAACCTTGGGTATGACCTCCAAAATTTCTGAGTCTTGGTTTCCCAAGCTATAAAGAGTGAAAGCAAACACTCATCGTGTGGAATTCATGGAACTCAGAAGTGTAGAGTGTTCCATTGGTTCAAAGGCTGATGGTGCCTGAATGATGGGAAAAACTTAACTTATGGTCTACATTTTAAGGGAATAAATGTAAGTACATATCCAGCAAAAGTTCCACAAGCTATTTGGAAATATCTTCATTCTCTCTCCTACCACGTTGGCGTGCTGGTGGGAAAATATTAATATAAGCATGTGATTTTTCCCTCTTCATCAGTTATGCTAGTTTTATCTACTATGCCTGAACTCAAAGAGGTTTTCACTTTCATTTAAAAGTCTAATTGATTTGGTGAAGCACATCCCAAAATACATCATAGAAAGTACTGACCTATATACTCTACATTCTAGTTCTTACTCATGGTTGAGGCAAAAATGAACATTGGCCTTTAAAATCATGACCTTGTTAAAAATCATTCCTTCAAGCAATATGCACTAAGCCATTATGAGAGTATTCAAGTTGATTATATATTTTTTTCTTAAATGTGCCACTTGTCACTGATTTAATTCTCATGAGTGAAATGTTACCTCAAGCTTGATATCTATATTCCAGACAGGCTGATTATAGGATGTTTTCCATAGACTACTAGAATATTAGGGCCAGAAGGGATCACAGAGACCAATTTTCTCTACCTCCTTAGTGTGCAAGTAAAAAAAGAGGTCCTACAGAAACAAAATGACATGCCTAAAGTCACAATGTGAATTGGATTCAAAGCACACCAAGGACCAGGCTCCTCTCGAATGCTCTTCAACCTTTGCTCAACTATGTCCCCTGAGTCCCTGCGATCCCCCTGCTCCCCAAGACCAGGTTTCTGTGGTAAAATAATTTGCGGAAAGAAGGCATGTATTGGAATAATAAAGAGGCTTAAATTAATGGACCTTAAAAATACATTTAGTGAAGTCACTTGTTCATGGAGAATTTCCTTTTCCCCCCATGCATAACTCATTAACATAATCTTCCCCTGAGTTAAGAAGTGCTGCTCTATTGTTAAATGGAGGCCTTCTGCGATGACGCTCAAGGACTGAAGTTTAAGATGCCCCAACTTTTATCACCAGCTTTTGCCCCCCGACCCAGCCGAGTCCCCTGCAGGCCTGCGTGTGCTCCAGACAGGCTGGACCGGTGTTATTCCTGCCAAGGTGTTTCAGTTCTACTTTCACATGGACGCACTGTTGTATCTACTTGGAATGTTTCATGGGCTTTGATAATAGGTTTATATATATATATATCTTTGTCTCTCTCTTTATGGCCACCTCTGTCACTTGGTTTTTCTATCTGTGACACTTACACATGCACATGCACACACACACACACACACACACACACACACCCCACTTGCCATTTAGAATGTCCCAGTCAGCATATGCTCTTCGTTCCCCTGACCTAGAAAATATGACCAGCTCAAAGCCGTGCCCCTGCAGGCCCGCGATCAGCCTCCTTCTGCTCCGCCAGAGGAGCTCTGACAGGAGGGAGGCTGGGGCTGGCAGGCCCCCCGGCTGATCCCTTTGACTGGCATCTCTGGCAGGCACGGGGGCACCTCACAGGGGACAGAATATAACAAGGGAGAGTTTATCCTTGTGTTTTATTTTTCACATAGCGTATATATTTTTACATGAATTTAAGTAGCGACTCAGGAATGGGAAGGAAACATTGAACACAACACATTAGTAGGGGAAGAAATGAATAGTTCCGTGAGTTAGAATTTTTTGGAACTCTTATTTTAATTTTGCAGGAAGATTAGAATTCTCGGGGTCCAATGCACTTGACCAGTTTTGGGAAATAGTAAGCCTGCCTCCCTTTCCCTTAGGAATGGATGAAAAGACTGATAGCAAATGTAGTCCCTTCCATTTCATGCTGGTGTTACCCTTCCTTGGTTGTTAAATGTGACTGCATCCAGAGGAAACTGCCTTTGCAAGTTATTCACCTAACAGACAAAGGACAGAGGGATGGCGTGGAGGAAGAGACCCAGGACGTGGCCCACACAGTTGTCTTCTATCTTCCTTCAGGCATTGGTGTTAAGTGGTCAACAAAGTCATTCTGCTGAGAAAAATAACATAAAGTGGGGCCATCTTTTGCTCTCTTTGATTTGATGTAGTAGAGGGAGCTCTAAGGCAACAACCCATTCCTATCTCTTTGGAATCCTTGATCTGAAATACTATGGACATATATTAACATTCTGAATGCATCTTCAGCCTCCTTACTGACTGCTAAGTGTTTGAGCTCATGAGAAAGTTAGCTGAGTTTTCACACTCTGGCTTCCCAAACCCCCAATATTTTGTCCTACAATACAGTCACTGGATTCCTGGAAAAGCAAAGAGGAAGGAATCAAATGATGAGGAAATTAAGAATTAAAAATGTATTTGAGATTAAAAATAAGGATCCAAGTGCTAAAATAATATTGAGAAATCATTAGACTTGGAAGAAAGGCTCCTTCAGTGGGAAAAACATGATCTAAGGGTCTTTCTAAAATCTTCATGATTCTTGGATGGCCATAATGCCTTCTGCCTTCTGCTTGTGTAACATAGGGGGGAAATACTTGATTTTGTAAGTTTATTCCTCTTCAAAATAATCACCAATTACAAACTTATGTTTCTGGTAGGAAGATGGGGCCCTACTGGGTGAAAGCGGTTTTGCAGGTCTGATTAAGTGGAGGATGTGGAAGTGGGAGGTTGTTCTGGATTGTCTGGGTGGGCCCCGTGCAGACACAGGGGTTCTTACAAATGAAGGGGGGAGGGAGGGCAGTCAGAAGCACAGTGACAGAAGCACAGTGAAAACTTGGAGCAGCTAGTGCTGGCTTTGACCAAGGGGGCAGGGGCCACCAGCCAAGGAATACAAGGCGAGCTCCAGGAGCCCGCGCCAGACAAGGGAAAGGGCTCCCCCCTTAGGGCTTCCAGAGGGAAGCAGCCCCGTGACACCTTGATTTTAACTCAATGAGAGAGACATACTTCAGGCTTCCGATCTCCCAAACCGTAAAATAACAAATGGGCGTTGTTTCAAGTCACGAAGTTTGTGGCAATGTGCTACAACAGCAATAGAAAACTGATTATTTTATGCGTTTGCTTGTGTGTTTATGGGGAGGTTGACAGTGAAGGGTCTCATCATTTGAGAACAAGGTTGGCCTCCTTTGCCAGCACTGGGTATTTCAGCATTTATGAAATTTATAAAAATACTGAGACAGCACAGCACACAACTTCATCTGCATGTAGGCCGGAAGGAAAGGCCAGGAAAGCCTTGGCCTCTTCACAGAGGTTCTTGCTATGTTCATATGTGTGTGTGTGTGCTGAACCACAGAAGCCACAGGCGGTGTCTGAGGGGTGCCCAGCAGGCCACCAAAGTCTGCATGTGGCCAGGGAAAGATGCCACTGTCTGAGTGTTTCCTTCCGTCCGTGTCCTCTGCTCAGTCTCTGCCTCCTATCTTCTCTCACTTACGTTTTCTCTCCCGAATCTCTCACGTTCCCTCCTTTATTTCTTTTTCTCTGATGTTCTTTCTTTTCTTCAATTGGCCATGAGGTAGAACTCCAGTTAATTTGAATGATTCTCTTTATCTAAAAAGTTTTACTTTTTCACCTTCAACATATTTTCATTTCTTCTTCAATTATGGTATACTGCAGCTACAGGATACTTTTTTAAATCTTTCCATCTCGTGTGCTTAATTTGAATAGTAGCTACCAAAAATAAGATGTGCTTTTAACGAATTGACATACCTACATACACACAGGCACACGATAAAAAAGATGTATCAAAACAAGTAACAGTGGTTATTTCTGGATAGAGATGCAAAAGGATGAGTCTATTCTTTTTTATTCTTCCCAACTGTTCCTCACTACATAGCTCATCTTGAAATTTTTTTTTTCTAAAGAGACAATAGATTTGTTAAGACATTAAGTAAGATGACTGGGGAAAAAGTGCTAATTGCATTTACTCTTACTGCTAAATCCCTCTTAAGAACTTGAAACCTACGTTTCTGGAACATGAGTCAAACATTTGAACAAAGAGACAGCCAGTGTCAAATATGCTGAGAGGGCGACCCTTCCTCCACGCTGTCTTCTTGTTCACATGTGTGTAAAGGACACGTAGTTTATCGTTTTCCTTCTGTGGAACAGCTTTCTCTAGTGGAGGTGCACTTGCTTTCTACAGTGTTTTGCCACTTTAGTGCTACAGACTTATTATGTATTTTTAGAAATAATATCCTTGACGTCAGTTCGCTGATCTTCTACGTCCCATCTGAACATCATCTTTCACATCTGTCACTTGTCCTAACATTTGTGTTTGAAGTCTGTTGTCACCCCCTTACTGCTCACTGAGAACACAGCGACACCTGTGGCACTGTCCACGCCGCCACGGCGAGGACTTAGCAGGGGGAGGGCTTTTCCTCCACTCAGGGGGGCTCCGCGTCCTACAGGCAAGGCTGCCTCTGACTCAGAGCAACCCTGTGAGTGCCTTCAGGCTCCACGTCCCAACTCCTGTCTTGAAAATCTCAGCAGGATGGATTCCAGATCTTAACCAAATTCGTTGGGTCTTGAGATCGTCTGGAAAAAGATGTCTGTGAGCTGACTCTAGCTCTCTGATTCATAACAAACTGCAAAGAAGAAAACCTTGAAACTAAAGACTTTGGGTTTGTAAATCATAAATAGACTTATACGCATTGTTATTCACTGTTTTATGATTGCATGTCTAAAGCTAATGCTATTATGAATATGTACTATGTTATACTGTGTACAGTATTGGAATATTGTATGGATACGTACATGGGTGTGTGTGTACATGTACTTGTATACACATCCATATGTAAGTCACATGGAGAAACCTTTGCACACATATCATGTACACATACATCACACAGTGCTTGTGTGCTTCAGGGGTACTGCTTCTGCCCAGGCAGGCTTAGGAAAGCTGGATTTGCAAATCAAATTTAAATACGTTTTGTTTCCCTGACTCCTGTAAGTGGAATTTTAATTTTGGCCCTTTATAATGTTTTGCAATTAACCAGCATTTTAACACTGAAGTAAGCAATAAACTAATGTTTTAACACTTTTTTAATAAAGAAGATTAAGAGAAAACTAATTAATTTGTAAACTCTACACAGCGAACCATTCTAAGTCTATGATGAGTCTGGTCTACTTTTTGTTCTACTTGAGTAGCTCTTTTTAAAAAAAGTACAAAGTGCATAATTAGCAGCAGATAATTTTTATCAACCCCTGGAAATATTTGTGCTTTTTCACAGTCACATCATAAGGGTCTTGACAAGTTTCTCATAACATTTCAAAAATTTCTGATCTTTCATTAATTAATCAAGATTTTGTAAATTCTCTGTTTCTACTGTAATAGCCGTAATAACATCACACTTTATTTTGCAAGAAGAAATAATCTGGGGTTGTTTAGTTTAGGATCTATAGTTAAATATTACTTTGATTTCTACTTCTTATTTAATTATCAGTCTGCCATCCTGTTAAGTACAGACTTAATAGAGGCCCTCAGCATTTTTCAGTTGGAAATCTATTGAACTAGCCTCTTGCAGGTCTAATTTCAGCCACTTCCCTTCAAACTAGTCTCCTTGTTGTACCCAACACAAATAAATGTATTTCTTTAACCCAACAAATATTAACTTGGGACCTACTACTGTGCCAGGCACAATTTTAAATGCTGGGGATACACTAATGAATGAAATGCATCAAAATCCCTGAGCTACTGTAACCTACATTGTAGTTGCGCAAGGCAAGTGAGTCGCATGGCATGTTAAGAAGGGGTTTGACCCAGAGTATCTGTGACGGAGGCAGCGAGAGCAGGACTGGCCGGCGGGTTGGCTGTGGGGTGTGAGTCGGCCCAGGTGAAAGGTGGTTTTCACCTTGGCAACTGCGAGAACCTGTCCCTTCTCTTCGCTGCGCTTCCTGTGGAGGAGCTCTTACCGTACCATAGGATCCTCTTCTTTGGGCAATATAATGCCCTGATTCTTTTTGGTTTAAATCCTGCTTTTCTGAGAACCCTCACCTAATTAACCTCATGCTATTCTCAACACGCCATTAAACTGCATTCCCTGAGGCATGTGACTAGGTTTATTTTGTGACTTTGTCCTGATTAAAATAGTTTTCCAGCTTTACATCATTATACACGTGACATATATACATATGTATATACATATAAAGTATTAGGAAGCTGGAAATTATATATATATAGTAGATATGCATAGTAGAATATGAGGTGGGGCAAAGGTAGGTTCACAGGTGTTTGTATGGAAAATAACACAATAATTAATAAATACTAACAAAAAGAAACTGTTTCACATACAACTGTAAACCTACTTTTATTCCTCCCTATAAATGCACTAGTTTTTCTAAAGTAAATTTCAACTTCTTAGATTTTTTTAGATATAATAAATTACAATCTACTTTAAAAAAATCGATATATGTAGAAAATATAGGAACACATATTCAATGCACATATAAAATTCAAAATAAATAAAAATGTATGTCAAAATCCACGTATCTGTGTCTGTGTATCTGTCCTACCGTGCCTTCACTTATCTAAAAAATGCAGTCTACTTCAATGACTGAATAAAGAAATCTATTTGCCTTGTATTGTTCTTACAGCCTACTATAGCATTCTAATGATGATGATGGAAATAAACTAGCAAAGTCTACTATCACGGTATGGTCTCCTGTTTTTAAGTTTTTCAAGGTAACACAGGGGTAACTTTTAATAACATCCAGCCAGCCGAGGTCTGCGCAGCCCGCCAGCCAAGGCGTCTCTAATTCCAATGCAAAGGCTGCGCAGGCCTTCAGACCGGACAGCCAAGCGGTGCGATTTCGGGGGAGTTCCACCAAAGCAGAAGGGTCCCCTGTTTGGGTTGACGATGTCTCATCTCCGGTGAGATGACAAATTCCACTAGGGGCAGCTTACAACGTGAGAGGCTATTTTTATGAGATTAAATGTGGACAAAAGCTGGAGCGGAGACAAGAAGGAACAGGGCTCTGGGAAAGGGCCCCCCCCCCCCGGCAGTGAAGGAGGCAGGTGGCCGCTGCGCCTGCGCTTTTGCGGGCTTCCCCTGTGCCTGGAGCGCCCCTGGGGACGGAGCCCAGCCCCGGCTCCAGCGACGGGCCAGTGGGGCTGCGAACCGCTGGGGCTGTGAACCGCTGCGGCTGCAGCCCGCGCTCCCCGCTCAGCGCGCGGCCCCAGCCTGGCCCCACGCGATCCCCGAGCCCGTGGGCGGAGAGCCTGGCAGTTTTATGCACGTGAGAAAAATGGGCCGCAAAGAGGCAAAGCGACCTAACCAGGATGACATGTTTACTCAGAAAAATACCACGCATCTTACTCTTCTTCCTTTTCAGAGCACGAGGGGACAGTAAGACAATTATTACACAGTCTCTCTCCCTGAGGAGCTTACAATCCACTAAGATAGGTCAACAAATAGATATTTAAAGTATGATTAGAGGTTTAAAATAGGGTAGGACTTAAGATCTGGTATTTTTACTCCTATTTCATTTTTTAACACAAAATTAAAAAAATAAGTATATCATTTATTATAAAAACAGTTCATGTCCATTTGAGTACAACTAAGAAAATGTATAAAAATACTTAAAAATGCTCAAATGACCTGCAACCCTGTCACCTGGCAAAAATCATTGTTAAAAATGATAAAATATAGCATTTTATGCTTTTTATTTATTTCCATTTTTAAACTATGTATTCTAATTTTTGTTTTATTTTCCTTAGAGTCAGAGTGGGATCTTATATTCATTGTGCCAAACAATATAGAATCTGCTTTGTGACTTGAATAGTTTCCCGGTATGTCATAATATCATCATTTATTTTACCCTATTCTCATTGATGGATGTTAACATTTAGTACTGTTTTCTTATCCAAAACTACGCTGAGATGAAAATCACATATAAATCATTGTAAATATGTCTAAATGTCTCTATGCTATACAATTCCAACTATGGAACTGTGGTCAAAGGGCACATTCAAGTTTACATAATTAAATACTGGCCTCTGGGGCATGAGGATTTAAAGCCAATTTATGGTTCTTTAAGTGAAGATGAAAATCCTTTTCTTTTCTCATTGCTAAGAAGTTCAAATAAGCTAATAGATAAAATTTCTCTTTTTGATATTATCGTGGACATTTTCCTATGATTTTTTAATTCAGGTATGGGGAGAAGTTCATATGGACACTGAGCATGACCGGACCCTGGAACGGGCCTGAATATCTGCGATCGACACCGTAGAGAATCCAATGAAAAGACAAAACCGTAACAGAGGCCCTGAAGTTGGACAGACTTTTGACCTTTGTAGAGACGCTCTTCTCGTGTTGCTGATGTGAATATTTAGCAGTGACGATTTAAAAGTGCAAAAAAAAAAAAACATTTCGGAATTCTCTTTTGCGATAAACACACCCTCCGTGGTTCCAGGAAAGCACCTCAAGGGAACACGCCTGCAAAGGGGAGCGGGCTGCTGGGTCACAGGAGTGCGCGCGTGTTCAGGGTCCGCGGGCACGGCGACGCCGTCACAGTGCAGCAGACACGCTCTGCGTTTAGGGGATAGTGCGCACGAGGCGGGACCCCCAGCCCACATTTGTTCTCATCCCACCCATTTCATGTCTCCCTCCTAAGTTTTCCCAGTTTGCATCTTTCTCATCAAGATGCCCCCAGGGTGATAAGTCTACTATGTTTGACAAGGTGATGACGTCAATCACCGGTGACGTGAATACGGTTTTGTCTTTTCATTGGATTCTCTACAAGGCTCCTGAGTGGTGATTAAAGAAAAACAAACTTTCATTTAGGTTTCCATTGCCATGCGCACCCCCACTGTATAAAACACCTACCTACATGCATTCTCCTTTGTACCTGCGAGGCTGAAGAGAATAGGAGAGGTGTTATCCAGGGACAACCAGCACAGTAGGAACGTCAGAAATGCAAGGTTTCCCGGGACCTGCCAGAGCGACTTGTCTCGGACATTTTGTCATCTTATGGCAAAGAGCTTTCCATGTGCATACTGACTATGTTTGAGTGCTGTTAAATTCTCCCATTAAAAACATTGAGGAGCTGTGAGTCTGTTTTTTTAACCTCTCTTTCTTGCTGACAAAAGAAAAAAAAAATCAACGGGGCTGAGTTTAGAAACATTATGTACACAAAAAAATATGCACTACACAATCCTGGCTCTTGGATGAAACTCATTAACTTACTATTAGAAACTTACTAAATTACCTCCTAGTTTTATTACAAAAAGCAAAAAAAAAAAAAAATTGTTGCTTTAAAGGATAATTAGCTTTTTCATTACAAAAGAAACCAGCTTGAGGAAGAAAGACCCCTTTTCTTAGAGAAGCCTAGAATTAAATAGTGAAGTACAGACTCTGAGTCCTTGGTCCTGGCTTCACTCTGAAATAGTGTATGAAGAGCAGAATAAAGGGGGGACGTGTGGGGGAGGGGTCCAAAGGAGACCCAGGCGGAGTTCACGATGTACTTAATGTGCCAGCTCTTGTCACCGACATGAGGCCAGAGGGGTGACAACTACAAAGGACCTGAGTCACTTGGACGATGCACAGCTGGGGCTGCTCACCGTCTGTTGGCTCTGGATTCACAATGGGAAACACCGCTTTCGTTGTTATTCATTTTTAAGTCCTGATGATGATATGGGAACACTTAGGACATTTAAACATGGTAGAAATTAAGTGCTGTAATACAGCAAAATTTACAAAATTAATATATCTCCTAGGTTAATCTGCTGCATCTTTTGTAAAATGCACGATGACTATGTTGTTTGGGAATTATGAGTCAGTAATTCAAACATATGGATGTCCCTGAAAAACTATTCCATCAAACCTTTGGAAATTTTTACCTCTTGGCGTCAGTTGTCATTTTACTCTGTGGGAACATTTTTTTTTTTCCTGACACTATTTGTAGTTATCTCGAACCCGTGTCTCATGTTAAAAACAAAGAATCTGGAATGAATGTTACAGAACATAAGCTCTCCTATTTCTCACTTGTCTACCATCCGTACGGCTGGGGTGGGAAGACCCCAAGAGACTCCGTTTCCTTCTGAAGCCCCCAGACAGTATGTTCTGCGTGGTCCGCTTCCGGACCACGCCCTGCACCCTGATAAAGGCGAGGTGCCCGATATTCTTGATCACAAGGTAATGCAGAGCCCATGTGGCTAACAACTGAAATGATGTTGCAAGGCTAAGGTAAAAGAGACAGTGAATTCACTCTTTAAAAGGACACTAGTGATGAGTTTCAGTTCCCAGAGTCAGGGGAACTTGGAGTCTATTTAGGGAAGGAAAGAGTTAGAATCAGTAGAACCCCAGAGAGGCTCCATCTTCTGGTTGAATGAAGAGAACAGTAGGGAAGTGTTATCTACAGAAATTGGTATGTATCATGGGCTTTAGAATCGTGTAGTAAACTCATTAAAATGCAGATTTCTTGAGCCTATTACAGTCTGTATGAATCAGAAAGTCTTAGGACGGTGCCCTAGAATCTGTTCTTCACAGATTTTCTCCAGTGGTTCTGAAATAAACTAACATTTCAGTATCACTTGTTTAGAGGAAACAAAACAAAAACCAGAGAGACACAGAACTGATGAACTGACTGGCAGTCTCTAAGTTCAGTGGCTGAAGCTCAAACACTTCTTCCCTTCGGTTCCCAGAAGCACCCAGGAATTCACAGCCAGGAGAAACAGCCTGCAAAGCAAACCCTTGAGCTCACTCCTCGCAGTACAAAGGGGTTAAACCCAATATTAAAGGCTAACTTCACACATAAGAAAGCGTGGGCAATAAGGCTCTTCTGCCCTGAAATCTTTCCCTGGGAATCTAGTCTTCCCTGCTACAACAGATACACGCCCGCTGAAAGTGCAGCTGCTGGGCCAAGTGACAGGGAGTGAATCCTCTCCCTGTCGAAGGATTTCCAAATAAGAAGCTGATACCGGGCCTTCCCTCCCTGGATACAGGTTAGAGGGGAAGAGTCACAATGAAGGGAAGGGACAGAGAAGAAGGAGAGTTTGGAGCAAACCCGGCTGCTCTCCTTCACAGGGAAGTCCTCCAGGCGTGCACGGAAGGCTCATTTCTTTCTGTAACAAGCGTTCGCTGAGTGCCTACTGCATTAGCTCCATCATGACTTGGCAGGAGAAATCAAACGAGACATTTTTGATCTCAAGAAGCAAATATCCAGCAACTTGTGTTTCTGTCTCGTTGACCAGGTAGGTATAGCAGGCTGTGGGAGCACGGAGGGCGGGGCCCTAAATCCGATGTCGGAGGACAGAATGTTCCCTCAGGTCAATGGGATTTAGGGTGAATACTGAAGAACACCTTGGAGTCAGTGAACCAGGAAGGAAGAGAAGGCACTGTGTTCCACGCAAAGGCTGGCATTAAATGTGCTGACACGCTCCGAATGCCTGGAGAAGGGACGGGGCATCAATGAAAATACAGGGAGACAGGCAGGATGTAGGCCGTGCAACATTTGGGGATGTTAAGTTATTCGAATTTTTTTTACGGCAACTTTAGAAATTTATGAAAGGTTTTTAACCTGAGAAACAATGGCCTCAGACTCTCAGTTTTGAAATTTCAGGCTAGTAGATGTGTGAAGGACCAACAGAAGGCCCTCGAATCAGGGCTGGGAGGTCCTCACAGGGACTCAGAAGTGGGGGAGACGTGGGGAGCTGAGGCGGTGCCCTGGGGAGATGGGACATAGACGATCCTCCAGACACACACTGCGCCGAACTTGGTGACTGACGGGCTGGGGGGTTGTAGATTACCGACTTCAGTGACGAGGTCGGTAACGGACCACTTACCTTTGTAGGGAATGCAAGGGGAAAGCCGACTTGGGTGGAATGGGAGGAAGGATAAGCTGATTTCCGAAACGAGCTGAGTTTGTTATAGAGACCTAACAGGTAGGATATTGAGATGTTCCTAGAGGCAATAAATTCCTACTATGTGCTGGTCACCATCCACCAGGCAGTTCAGGGGATGTAGCAGAATGTTCTGGACTAGCAACACAGAAGAAACCATCTTGACTATTTGATGAGCGTTGCAGACATGGTTGGGGCAGGAGGAGGAAGTGGGTAGGTGGCAAGAAGGCCAGATGACAGGTTGGGCGCATCGCTCCTTCATCAGCCCAGGACTATGACCGAAAAACAGGGGCTCCAATGAAACCGAACCAAAACGAAGAGCTTGTGGAGTCACAGAAGACAAAGGAAACTGCTTCAAGGAGAAGGAAACAAAATACAGATGCCCCCTTTGTATGAGTTTGTACCAGAGGTCACCAACGGGAGCGGATGCGGTGAAATAGGGACTATGGGAACCGTGGTGAGGGTTGACTGGCTTTGGAAGGGGACAGCAAGGAAGGACAACTTCTGCAGATTACTTGGCTGCATTTATGAGAAATACTGAGAGCGATTCATAGTTGTCACACACGTGTCGCTCCTCTTTGCTACCCCCTCCAAGCCCCTGCTTTTAAATGCCTGACATTCCTTACTTCCTTTCGCTCACTTATGTTCATCTGCAAGTGCTAATGTTAGATACCCAACGCCCTCCTGCGAATAGGCCTCACAAATGAAGTCGAGAGAGAGAGAGAGAGAGAGAGAGAGACAGACAGACAGACAGACAGAGAAGAGGGGGAGGGGAAGAGAGAGAGAGAACGAACATGCGGTCCTGGTGCCCAGGGAGAAAGATCCGTGATAACAGCCGCGGCGACCACTTCGAGGACTCCCGCTATGCCTGGTCATGAGCATCCACTTCACATACACTTTCCATTCTTAAAAAACAAAAACAAAAGCCCACTTTGCCAGGTGAGGATTATTACTTCTCTTACCCAGGAAGTGGGGAGTGAGGCTCAGGAAGGTCGAGTCACCGCCTTGGACCGCCCAGGCAGGACGTGAGAGAGCTGGGCTAGAACCCCGACCTCTCCTACTCTGGCATCCACTCTCTTTTTACAGCATCACAGGAAGGAAGGAGAAGTTGAACGGCAGGGAGCGGGTTCAGAGAACCACAAATCGATGTGGTCTGACACATCTGTGTCTGTTAGAGCCAGCATGGGACTTCGCAGAGCTAGAACAAAGACGGCAGATAGGCTGCGGGGGGAGGACTTGGTATCATCCGGTCAGACGAGTCACGGCTTTCAGGAAATAACATCTAATAGAATTTTAAAAGATGCCATTTTTGAAAGGTTGAGGAGTTGAATATTAACCACTGGAAGAAAGTGCCGATATTTAGTGACCTGAAGCGCGTGCCCTTTCGCTCTGCTCTCTCTTGTTGAAAAGTCTTGAATGATTCCAATGCCTGACTGTCTTCCATTGCTACTAGGCCTTTATCACACAGACTATTTTCATTACAAAGACAGGATGCTTTGGCTCGACGGCTGCTTAGCTAAGGACTGGTTTAGTCCCACATTCTCTTTTATAATTGTTCTCCCCGGTGCTTGAGCTAGTTCTCAGGAAGCTTCTCCTGGACAACAGTAAAAGAACCCATGTCTCGCGACAGCGTCTGAGCCGGACCCACCGGACTCTGATTTCTCTGGACCTACAGAAGTTCCATTTGTTAATTCAGACTGTCCCCAGAAGGCATGCAGGGAGAAGGTGCCAGTGATTCTGACATGAAAGAGCTTTCACTGAGTGTTTTATGTCGTTTATGACCTGCAACTCCACAGGTTGTGAAATACCTACGCTAGCTGGGACGATGGTGTTTTAGGGTCATTTGCTTGGTATCGACAGCGTTATGTAAAAGAAAAAAGGCTGGAAAAGACAGGGTAAACTTGAAAAATGGATACATTCATTCCATTTAAGTAAATCTCTTTGTTGTTTGGCTTGTTTCTGTCCCTTAAATCCTCCCAGATTTACAACAAGTGTTGATAACTGCTGGAAACAGCCACAAATTTTACAGAATAATTAGCTCTCTTTTAAGACACATGTTGTAGCATACATACTACATGGTGTGGCTATACAGTAATAAAATAGATTTTTGCACGTTGCTTCTGGAAACTGTTCTCATTATTTTTACTCACATATCGCATACATGTGTGAGTGCGGCAACATTTCATAGTTTCAAGGTCCTTTATGGTTCTCAAAAGTTACAAAATAATAGAATTAATTGCTTTGAATTTAGTCATTTTGCACCGAGCAAATATTGATTTCTTTCCCAACACCTTTAATTTCTAATGGAGCTTGAAATTAACTTTGGATTTTAATTCTGTTTCATTCTGAGTTTGCACATCGGGGCCATTCACAATGTCAGAGCGTGCTGAGAGGGGGTTCCTGGGCGCGGAGCCCCCAGCGAGCTGTGCGGCACTCGGGTCCCCGTCGCTTACCGAGAGGAGGAAAGGACGCGTGGGGAGGCATACTGCATTAGCATTTTATGAACTAGCTATCGCGTCAAAATAGGGAGCCTGTAAAAAGTCAGCCTCCGAGCCCTGGCCGAAGTTTGCATCATTGTCTGTGCGCGTGAGCATGTGTTTAATCAGATCCAGGACGGCCAGGGGAGCAAAGGACAGATTCCCACTCACCAAAAAAGCCTTGAAAATGGGCTGTTCTGATTCATAAGGTCCAAGTCTCCTTATAATAAGGTAAATATGTCAAAATTACAAACTACACATTGTAAAATAATTTAAGGACAGTTTTTCTTTGAGGCTCCAAAATATTTTCTAATGGTTTCGTATCGCGTCTGCAAAACGGGGTGACTGTAGGAAGGCCGTGCTGAGACCCCTGGGGGGCCTACGTGTGCCGTAAGCAGGCCAGCGCCCTGTTTCTCCCAGCGCTCCCTAAATTGCCCCCGCAGCTGCTGCCCTCAAGCTGTGACGTCAGGGGAGGCCCGTGTGAGGAACTGAGGGATGTGGGTCCTCTGCTGCGCCTTCCAATCTAAACTCGACCTCTCAAGGCCACGTCTCCAAACGGCCTCAGCGTTCTAGGGATTGTCAGTGCAGCAAAACACATGTTTCACAAAATAGATGGGGAATGGCTTGAAAGCCCGACTCTGCCATGGACTTTGAACACTGGTTTTCAAATCTGTACAATGGAATAATAACATCTTTCTTAGATGCAATTGTGACGGGTCCATGAGATTGTAAATGTAAAGTTCCCGACTTAAGATACTTCCCTCTCTGATGACAGGCATGTTCTTTCTACCCACAGCACAAGTTCAAAATCCCAAATTTAAACAACAAATACTGACTAATAGATTTTCTAAAAAAAAAAATAAAAAATTCAGGAATAGTTAACCTATGCCCACACAATTCATATTCATATTCAAACTGTCAACAAAACATTTGGAAAAAAAATAAGTATAGAAAAACCCAGAGAAATCATACAGATAATAATTTCTATGGAAATAAGGCAAAAAAGAGTAATCACGGTAAGCTTGAGTGATGAGAGGAAATGTCACTAAATATGAAGACGCTGTGAACCAGATCCTACAGAGTGTTACGTTCAAATGTGGGAAAATTGGGAGAGGAGCATTCTGGGATGGGTTGGGGGGTGACGTAAGCAAAAGCGAGGAGGTGGGAAAGCACGAGGGGATGTGGGGAACTA
This sequence comes from Pteronotus mesoamericanus, assembly GCF_021234165.1. Taxonomy (NCBI): domain Eukaryota; kingdom Metazoa; phylum Chordata; class Mammalia; order Chiroptera; family Mormoopidae; genus Pteronotus; species Pteronotus mesoamericanus. The sequence goes on along the minus strand of NW_026555329.1, from coordinate 78,361,325 downwards.
CGTGAAAGGGTGGACGGACTGTGTGCAGGGCAGCGGGGTAAACAGCGCCCTGCAAACCCTTGTCCACTAAAAACTCAGAATGCGACTGAATTGGGAGACAGGATCTTGGCGGATATCATTCGTTAGGATGAGTCCTACTGGCTTAGCATGGGCCCGAAATCCAATGGCTAGTGCGTATGCACAAGGAATGAGAGGGAGATTCAGACACACGGGCACAGAGACGCGCAGGGAAGGAGGCCACGTGAAGATGGAGGCGGAGCTCCGAGAGCGACGACCAAAAAGGCCAGGAAGCCTCCGAAGTGGCTGGCCACCATGAGAGGCAAGGAAAAAACAATGGGGGATTCTTCTCTTGAGGCTTCAAAGGGGGCATGACCCTGCCGATGCCTTCATTTTGGACTTCCGGCCTCCAGAATAGCGAGACAATAAATTTCTGTCATTGGTAGGCCATCATGTTTGTCGTCATTTGCTAAGGTGGCCCTAGAAAACGGATACGCATAGCATCCCGTCTCCTGAAGTCCTTTATTAAAAACAGAACAGAAAGTATGTCTCCTTCCACTGTTCATTGACACTTTTCTGCTTGTGAATAAATTAAAGTCTTTTTCTTTCGGTTCACCAAAAGATTTAAGTGGGACTCAGTTCTGCTCATCTGGAAGCCTCCTTTTCATGCTATTTTTAATAAAACCCAATCTGGCATCGAAATATTATTATGGATCAATTATCAGGGACACTATCGAATGAAAGAGATTTTTCTGACAGAGAAACAAATGAGGTTTTATTATATGATACTGTACCCCACAGCAAGATCCTCCACCACACAGACAGAGGGCTTTGCGTGTTCAGAGCCGGGTAGTCGTGTCTGTGCATGGTTGTTTGAGAGGTGTAATATGTGTGTGTCTGTGTGCACACGCATGCACGCAGGCATGGTTCCAGGTCGGTTGCTCAAAATTAATTTCACACCGACCAGGTGCTGAGCCATGAGCTGGGCACTTGTTTCCAGAGATGACAAATCTATAGACAGCGTCCTAATGAGCTTACAATGAGTCCTCGGCCTGCTCCAGTGTAAGGCAATTGCTGATGCCCTAGATAGAGGCTCGTAGGCAGCAGGCCGCGGTAAGCGTGCGGTGTTTGTTTTGCTTTCTACTTGAGGTCTCTTAGTCTAAGAGACTGGAGGTGATGTGCAAGAAGCCTGACTGGTCTACTTTTACATTCGTATGTTTAAGGAAACAACATCTGTGCTTCCATGTTTGATGAGTTTTGGTAACTGATTAAAATATCTTATTGTTTTGAGAATGGGGTGTCCTTCCTGAAGGAGAAAAGAGAACATGCCCATGATGGGTCAGAGAGCCTTTAACTCAAGTCCTCAATCTTATCCAAAAACCACTTCAAAAGGAGCCTTATGCCCGTGACTCCTGCTTCTGCCATCTGTGTTTGTTGCTTTAAAACCTTGCTCTGGTTCTGTCTAGGAAAACAAATGCTCTTCCTTCGACTTCATTTGAGAAGGTGCTTTGGCCTTAAGTTTATATTGAAATTGAAGCCAAACTGACTTTAAAAGTAAATACATTTCTATTTCTTCTAAACTGCATTGACGCGGCCGGTAGGGCTATTTGAAATACGCACAAAGCCTTCTCTCCTTCCACAGGATGCTCCATAGAAAGCAAGGGAGGTAGAAAGTCCACTGTAATTAGCTGCGCAGTTCAGAGGTCAAAATACTCTTCCCATCTCTTCCCACCTGCTCTACCAAGCGCCCCTCCGTTTTTTCTCCCCCTACCCCTGCTCAGAGCCTTCCCTCTTTGAGAGCAGGTAGCCACGCACTGGAGGAGGGAATTGGGGCAAAGTTCAGAAAGTTGGGGTGGTCGCAGACCTCTTGGTAAGAAGACTACGAGAAGGCAGCATCTTAGGGCCCCACGTTATTTTTTAGGCATAGTCTCTAATCTTAGGATGCTATTACATCAGTAAGTATTTCAAAATATCTACTAAACTGCCCCTCCTCAAGCTTCATATACTTATTTTCTTTTTTGTTTAAAGTCGGTGGACAGGAAGCCCATCTCCCCAGCCATCAAAGTTCCATTTGCTGCACTTTTGAAAAACAAGGGTGCCCTGAGATTCCAGGGTAACTTTCCGCCGGGCGTCCTCATTTAAAAAGCACAATGGAAACAATTTTCTTAAACTAATCAATAGAGAGCCTGTTGGAATCTTAATGATCCCAGCATGAAAATTACAGCTTGGGCAGATTAAATGTGTTTTTGTGATTGCCACACATGAGATTGATGTTAATCAAGTGTCAAAGTGACGCCATGCCAGGGCTAAGAACCGCATGCAGTAGAATTCAGGAGCTGATATTCATTTATCTCATCTGAAGATGGGTGGGTACACGGTTAGCAGGGAAAAAGAAATGCCATTGTGAAGGCAAACTAAAATCCTAATTCAAAGTCCCTTAGCATTTTTCATATAGCAAATAAATTACTAGGTCTTTAAGCCAATATGCTTTTACTATATGTAAGGTCTTTCAGCGTCGAATCTGTATGTGCAAAGGGTGTGGGGAAATGTTTTCTCTTAATCAACTTTCTTCCATGATTACTAAAAGCCATCTAAATGCTTCTCCATAAACTCGCCCTCCACAGTATTTCTGATCTGGAAATCATTCTGTAGCCTCGTTTTTTATTTCTAACATATGATGCACTGGCCCCCAGAGCTAGTTCAGGCCACAGAAATGGAGCTCAGGGAGGACAGGCTCTCTGTGGTGGAGCGGGGAGCAACGTCCCTGAGGCGAAGCAACAGCCGTGAGAAGGGCTGATGCTACATTTTACCCGGTATCAGTGGGAAGCACGTCCTAAGCGGTGGAGGCAGCGTCCGTGAGAAGAGGAGGAGGATTCCTTCTGTAGGCACTGCGCTCCCTTCACCCATCGCTGAGTCCCCAGTAGGCGCCATAGTCACCGAGCGGTAGATGCTCCCATGACTCCCTAGGAAGCCAGCCATGCTGCCCGCAGCTCCCACGGGCCTTCCACAGGGACATCTAGGGTCCCGATCCAAGGTTCCTCTCCCAGGACGGCAAGGGGGCAAGGCAGTGTCCCTTGCTGGTCATCTCTGCCCTGCGCAAGTACAGAATGCTCTCTGCTCTCTCACGTAGCCTAAGTCAGCTGGACTGAAAAAATTGTATGAGGGGGGGAAAGAAGTGTTTTTGGATGGTGAATTAACAAAGCTTGTTCCATTCACTGAGCTTCAGGAGTTTGGAAGGTTGCAGAATAAGCAACCTGGCCCCATAAAATGCAGGTTTCGTTATTCCAAAAAGTCTCTATCTATGTCACCAAAACAATTAGGGAGCCTCCATTCGCTAGTATTTTTCTGAGGGGCAATATGCTTTACATTGGACACCTGAATGTTCTGTAAGGGACAGACAGTCATATGGTAGAAAATAGGCCTGGGGTTTCCTACAGGTCTGAATTCCTGTGCTGGATGGATGGATAGATGGGTGGATGGATGAATGGAAAGAGTTTCTCTTTCCAAAGCCAAACTCTTAGAGGTGTTTCTTTATCCAATCCAGTCGGATGGTCTCACGTGGCCTTATCCAGCATAGAAAAGCTGGTCACGTGACTTTTGCAAGCCTGACATGTTTAATTGCTGTCTCATGGGCTTAGATAGCAGTAAAGAGTATCATCGGGACATTCTGACACCTGCTAATGAGTAATGACAGCAATTCTGCACGTGCCAGTGGCGTCTGGCACTTGGTGCCGGCATCTGTGACAGCAAGGTCTTCGAGAGCCGAGGGGGCATGGTTTACAGGCAGGAGCCGCCATGCAGCTGTGGGACAAAATTATATGCTGAGACCCACTGGATATTTTTCTCACTCTCCTTGAAAATAAGACCATATTTTTTTGAGTCAAATCCACATGCATGTATAGTATTTCACTTATACTTGGCTAACTTGATTTGCGAATAAAATAGTTCACTAAAATTTAACACAGTCAGCAGTGAGAACACCCAAGAAGCGAGTTACCAGCCACGTGTCCCTGGGAACTGCTGCCTGTCCTATGGGAAATGTTCCCTGTCGGTGGCATTCGCTGTCTGGCGCAAGCACAACCCTCTGAGCTGACTTCTGCCCGTGGGCTTCGGAGGGCCTGCCTGCCACCTCGCTGCTGCTCGTCCCCGTCTGAACTGCCAGCCAAACGCGACGCTGAGCTTCGGGATTTCAGGTCATCCCTGGGCCCTTTGCCGGCCATCTTGGTTCACGCGGGTCTCTCTCACGTTAACCACACTGGCCTTTCCACGGCTTTGGCACATACACATCACTGCTTCCCTCTAATGCATTACTGCATCCGGACTACCCTGCTTCCTTTTCTAACGGCCTTGTCCGCTTTTACATAAGGAAGGGGGCCCCTCTGTGTCTCCAAGTCCACAGAGTGTGCTGCATACACAACAGACACTTCATACCATGGCATGAATCGGAGCCGCCGATGAATGGGAGATTATCCTGCACACCAAGGTTGCAACGCTAACGACTTGCAACGGGACCTCACTGACACATGTCAATATAAAAACGAGCAGGGGAGTTTGATTTGGGAGACATTAAAAGGATCAAAGGAGAAACGCATCCTGTTTTTAACTTAAAGTCTCCTTTCTTGTTTTTCGAGTAGATACATATGTCCCTGAAGTTTTCTTCTTTATCTTCTAACTAAACAGGCCTCCTCTTATGTCTTCTTTCCCCTCATTGAACACGGCCAAGGTGTAGAAATGAGTGTGTTCTATTTCTTTTTCACTTCACTCCTTGGATGAGACAGTCGCTGAGGTTCCAGCTACCGGGGAGTTTAATGAATAACGTCACCTCCCTGGCATTTCAGAGCCTCTGAGAAGTTCACAGGATCATAGCTCATCTCTACGGCAGGCTGCTGGTTAATATGCATTTGCCAACCAACTTTGTGCAAAGACTTGTTATTCAGAGAGAAAGATGTACAGGGTCCGGCAGAAGCAAGGCCTGCTTGAGTGTGGTTGATAATATGGGCGTACTAATTTATAGTTTTAATTTGAACATTTTGCCTAAAATGTCATATGGTGTGCTTGCGTGTGATACTGTTATGTTACAGAGTGATGCGCTTATGAGTTTCTAATAAAATATTTTGTAATAAAAGGGGGTGTTATTTGTGCCAGGCCCTGTATTTTTTGAAACTACTGAAACAGTCTTTGTAAAACTGAAATTAAATCCTTTCTGTGGGTGATCTGAGCCATCTTTCCCAGGCAAGGATGAAAGAAGGGACTGACCTGAAATCTGGGCTGCCCTGGGAGGGGCAGGGTCCTTGGCTGCGCGTCTCCAAACAGCCTGCACAACTGTAATCCACAGCGATGCCTCTGCTTGCAGCTGGTAAGTGGGAGGGGTCTCTAAGTCCCTCCCACCATTTCTACCCAGGTAGCACCTTCCCGTCATGTTCCCTCCTTATTTATCTGCAGATGCCAGGTGAACGTGTGAGTAAAGGACCTGCGGGGATTAGTTGTTTCTTTTTGTAAATAAGTGCGATTTCAGAAAGTGATGCCCCTTGTTATTTCCTTCATTCCCCAAACGCCTGAGCTCTGCTGAGGAAGTGGCTTCAATCTGGAGACCACGTGCAGCCGAGTGAGGCTTGTGATTGTTTGAACTGCACATGTTCTATTGAAAACTGCGCTCCCCACCCCCACCCCGCTGATGCTGCGTCCCCCTCTGGTTTCTCCCCGTCCATCTGATCAGAAGAAAACCCCAGAAAGAAACAAATAATCTGACAACAGAATCTGAAGAGATGAAACAATTGCTTAGAGTTACAAAGAATTTGTGACAAGACGTTAAGTATTTTTTCCAAACAATTACATTTATCAATATTTTGTAAGCATGAAAAGTACCAACCTAGACTATAGTAGGTAAGCAGGTGTTACAACTTATCCTCTGTTCACAATCCCTTACAATTTATCCTCAGTTCACAGTCCCGATGGACCAGAGATATAAAAAGGAATTAAGATGAAAAGAGCTGTTAATGAAATGGTGTGTTTGGAGGGAGCTATTTACCACTACCCCCTACCATTCCGGCGCTCTCCCTTTCTCTACCCGCGATCCAGAACCTATCCCACCTGTGAATATGGCTGAATGGAGAAAACGTAAACAAGTGATAGCAGGAAGAGAAAAAACTCACTGTCCCCTAGCCGTTCTTTAATGACAAGGACATGCTGAGCATCTGAAGTAGGGCTTGGTGTGTGAATAGAATAGCAGGATGAGATGGAGGCAAACTTAAAAGAATTCAGTAATTGTCCACTTGATAACAAAGCAGCACAGTCTGGCTACCTAATGGCGCGTCTAGATTAGAAAGTGCAGACTCACCTTGAGCATCGGTCAGCCCCCGTACCATTATGTTTGCTAGTAAAGCCTTTTATCTTTCCTCTGAGCGCTGGCTTAAGAACTGAGGCACCCTGTGATCTTTTCCATAAGCACCAACTACTCCAGGGCTCAGTATCCTTAAGCTACTTCTAATCAGACCAAAATTGGCCTGGCTGTTATTAAAGACTTAGCGGTATGCTAAAAGGTACAAAAAGATATAGGATGGTTTCAAATTTGCGAAGCATTCGAAGAGACAATATTTCATGAGATGTCCCAGAGGACACTTACGTTGAGAGGTTAAGTGATCGCCTGAAACACAAAGCCCATACAGCACAGGTGTTCCTGTGTTCAATTGGGGATGGGGGGCGGGGATGAAGGGGGAGGGGAGGACCGCAGCCAGTACTTCTCATTTCTTGCTGGCACTGACCTGTCACAGGTACTGGAGGGGATCACGTCCCTCTCTACAGGTATCAGTGAAATCCATGCTGGTGTGCTAAGGGGGTTTGAGGATAAGAGATTTATGGTGTAGGAGAGAGTCATTATTTTACAAGCAGGAAAGCTCAGCTGGTACAGAAATAAAGTTGGCCATGCAGTCTGAGGATGTGAGGATTTGACGTCGGAGCATCTCATTTCAAACCCTGAGTTCCTTTCCCTCCCTGTAATTTCCTTGAAGCAAGAACATACATAATAACACATGATAAATCCAAGGATTATGTCTACTGTATTCAAATTCTGCATCAGGTTTAAAGTAAACTATTTTTGTCATTCGCTAGTCCATACTTAAACCTATGCATACCTGTTTTAGAATAGCCCATGCAATCAGCCAGCACAGTAGTTGACTGGACTCTATTATCTAAGATGTAATTTCTGGTTGCAATCTACGTTGCCACTGTTATTATACATTCCCACAAGTCATGTTAATGAACAGTGTCTAACCGTGGCCCAGTGTTTTCCTCAAAGATTATGTGAAATGTGCGGGTTTGTTTGCCCATATCCCTCCAAAGCGCGGTCTTACAATGTTACACCTCTTGCAGTTGCTTCTGCTGTTACTCTCGCCACCTCCCTGCCTTCCATGAACCCATCTCTGGTTTCCTACCATCTTTTTTTGTTGTTTCCTTTTTTCCCTTTAGCTTCACTCTTTCTTCGCAGCTCCACTCCCTACAATGCCTTGTATCAATGACACGGATTTTTAAACAGCGGTTGATGCTGCTCGGTCTCTGCCATTCGTTCTGTGCCTGCTCGCTGGGCACACGCTATCCGCGGCGGGGCGGGAGGGGCGCTGGGGATAGAGCGGGGGACTCCCTCCCCGCAGACAGGAGAGTCCCGTGGGGGAACGGAGGTACGGGATGAAAGCGCCACAGAGAAGAAATGCAAAGCCACACCCATCTCCAGTGCGGAGAGGAAGAAGCCTGTTTCAGAGCCGGAGACCCTGACCTCATCGCTGCATGGGGGAGGGGTGGCCGCGCTGAGGGGTGCGGAGGGACGTGGCAGGTACAAGGCGGGGTATGTGCGGAAGTCCTGGGGCGACGGCGGGGGTCAGTGCGAGGCGACCCTGAAAGGAGGCCAACAGGACCGGGGGTGGGGGAAGAAAGGGGAGAAATGTTCACTACAAGGCCAGGTTAAAGATGTAGCCTTACCAAGTGGCACCTTAGGCGCCAGGTGAATTTACAGCTGAAGGATGGAGTCCAATTCCCCGAGGACGTGATTCTGTTCAGCGACCGCATTTTGGGGAGGGAAGGGGCGGGTAGCAGTACTCGAATTCCGAGTTATCTTCATTGATGCCCAAGTCCGTGGCAGCTCTGAACGGATGGCGGCACCACACACCTTCATGCCAATAAATCTAGGCTTTGGTGCCCCGGCTTGGTATGATGGCAAACAGGTAGGATTAATTTCTTGTTAAAATTATGCTCTGGATCAAATTACTTACGAGTACAATGGATTATAAATAACACGGTGTGAGCTACTGAAATCCACTCACGTTTCCTGTGTGCAGGAATAAGTAAGATGCGGTGCCATTTACGGTTTACAAATTTATGGGCCCAGAGTAACAGGTCCCGGCTACGGCACGGGGAATAGTTTCCTTTTAAACGGCAATTTGTCCTCTAACACTGGCCAGTAAAAATTTTAGTTTTGCACTTGCGTGGCAATACCAGGACCTGGTCCTTTTCGGTACTTCAGAATTCAAAAGTCACACGATTGTAAAACTGAAAGAGGTCTGTGTGGGTCGCTGCAATGCTCTCCTCTTCCTACTGCTGGAAAGAGTCACGTTTGCACCTCTGTGCAAGCCGAGGCTCTCCTTGACTAGCAAGATATCTGAGAAAAGGTTTTTTCTTGGAGTGAAGACCTGGCATTTAAAACTTCTTATGAAGTTCTGCCCTAGACATTGCTTATGTTGATCAAATATCCTCCTGCACTTGTGAAAATAGCCAAAAGTTTGGATTTATTGAGTATATTCTGGAGATATGCACCGACGCTCTTGCTTCCACATAAGAGATTAGCATCATACATAAGGATGAATAAGGTCAAAGACCCCAGCAGCATGAGGAAAAATATCTGCCAAGCCTTGAGATAAGGGAGAGTTTTTTAAATTTAATTTATGTAAACTAGAGCCATAATTATGAAGGGTAAGGAACACATGTGAAAAAAATGAGATGGGAATAGATCCTAAAGGGCATTTAAAGTGCTGGGCAGTCAGCTGGGAGACTAGCTGCCGTGTCTGAACAGCACTGAAAGACAAAGGCTGGCTATACACGTGAAGTTTTGCGCACAGGAAAGACGGGTGCAGAGACAAGCCAGGATAACAAAACAAACTATCCGACACGATCATGCTACAAACATTAATGTTCCGATATGCTACTAGTCAGTTCTTAGAAATTCATTAAGAATAGAATGTCTGCCTAAGAAAAATGTAAAAGCATAAAACTGCAACAATTTAATGTATTTGCATTATGTCACAACCTGCCTTCTTTAGTAGTTGGACCAGAACAGCCAGCTTTTTTTTTCCTGGGCTCTGACCACCTCCGGGGATCCTTAGCTCTTTCTGGGGGATTTCCTCACCCGAAGGATGGTGTCCTGGTGGGTTTGTAAATACCTCTCCCCTGGGTCCTACATAGGCTGGGCCTGAAAATAAATTCCCCGTGTATAAACAAACAAACAAATGGGGCTAGGTCTAGGACATACACAGATCACTTTTAATTCTCTTCAGTTCTTTTGGGAACAAACAAAGCTATGGGAATCAATCGTTCACTTCGAGCCCAAATCTGCCATGGAGGTAGATGACAGGAAGCCGTGATTGGCAGCACAGAATTAAACGGCAGACAGTGTGATATGGGCTATTATTGGCATAGAAGTTCGGAGCGAAGGGGTGATTATTGTGAAAGGAATGAAATGGCAAAAATGTACGGAGACTGACACAGGCTAAGCTCATCTCTGAGTCCCCACGAATGAGCTCACTTAATCTCGCTGCGGGTTTCTGAGGGCGCTGTTACCATGCCTGTTTCGCCAGGAGGTGGCCGAAGCTCAAAGAGCTAAGGGCCCGAGGTCACGAGTACGATAGGTAGGTGGTAGAGCCAAGTCCAGACTCGGGCAGTGCGACCTATCAAAAAGGGCCTTTTGGGTTCCGCCCTGGATGACAGCCGCCAGCCGCGATGAGCATGGGTCCCGCAAGACACAGCTGCCTCATCCTGACCGAGCCTGGACCAGGGTAGAAAATGTGCTGAAGGAGCGGCCTAATTGTAATGTTTGAAGCGCTGCTTAATATTTAGTGACACTAAACTTTAGACTTGCCTCAGCCATTCTCTACCCTGTCAACTTCTTTTCAAAAGAGATGCTTAGTCCTCTGCAGAAAATAAGGTAAAATATTCAATAATACTAACAAAGTTCAAAACCACAGAAGACAGCATAAACGACTGGAAGTGCCGCTCACTGGCTCCTAGAACTGCAAGAGGCCTCAGCAGCGTTTGGTCCGTGGAGGGAGCAAGGACATTCGGACCAAGTCGGCGACGTGCTAGAGGGGCAGCAACATGGCTGTCTCGCAGGGAGCGCCAAGCTGCGTCTTCGCGCTTCGACGCTCTTGCTGCAAACGCAGTCGCTGACCGAGACCAGATGCCGAATGGTGCATCCGGCCTCCCGCTGAAGGGTGAAGGTTATAGATTTTCACATGGTTATGACTGGGCCAGACTCTCCCAATTTTTAACTAATCCACGGCAGTGGCTAAGAGATGTAACAAATCTTTCAGCTTTTTAGGAAGCACTTACCCTTGAATAAGCTACAAGTAGGGTCCAATGGACCCTTTTATGAATTGTGCACTGTGGTCTCCTAAGCTCTATTTAGGCACATGCTGGGGTTTCAAGATTTTGGCCCCCTTTGGAGAACACCACAAGGGACCAGGGTCTCCTTGTTAGAGTCGAAGATGCTGCTGTTATAGGCAAAACAATGGAACAGGGAGTGAGTGGGGATAAACAGCAAGAAGGAGACGACGCTCTTCTTTTGTACTTAGAGCTTGAACTAGAGACAAACCTAAATGCGCTTAGTATGTTTCTAATACTTGGAGGGATTATTATAAAAAAACAAAACAAAACAATTACTATTCAACCAATAGCATATTTTCAAAAGTGTTAAAATGTTGAATACTTGTAAAATATCTTTCCTTTACTGTGGAGTTCAGCAGGTATAAAAACAATTATTTGCTTTTTAATTCAATAGTGCAGCGGTCACCAAGACAGGAGACCCTTTTAACTACTACCGATTTCTCGTTGCTTGCCCTTAGTTAGAATTTCTATATTCAGAAACAAAAATCTCTTGTAGTTACAGGTGGTATTTATAGGACAATACTGTATAAATTATTCTGGTGAAGTAAAAGTACTTAATTTTATCCATGTTACCTAATTCAAACTTATCATATAATGAGTCTTATGAAAGTTAACATTCGATGTGATTGGAAAGGCAATTTTAGTTATAACTCCTTTACTCTAATTAATTTAAATATCAGTGTTGTTCGTTATTCATTAAAATACTTTCTCACATACCTATAGATACTTTGTAGTTGACGAATTACTAAGCGTCTGTTTTTGTCCTTTTGCACATCTTTCTATTATTGTTTTTTAGTTCTTTTTGTCTCCTGTTTTTGAATACTTTCTGAAACAAATGAGTGCAATAAAATAAATCACGAATATTTTTTCTAAGCGAAGGTCTCCCAATATTTCCGAACACAATTTCTGATGGAAAATCACTACAAATAATGATAGAAACGGCTCAGGGACGTACATCAGGTTTTTACTGTCCCCAGAACTCTATTCTGATGATATATGCTTGTCCTTGTTTCTTAAAAGTGAAGAGAAGGCAGTTTGTGTAATTAGTGAGTTTAGATATTATATTTTCAGTTCTTCAGAATATTGAGAGAAAACTGAAGGAGACTGCATCCCTTTCTCGCCCCTTGCTCCCTCCCTGGATGCGCGCGCGCACACGCGCGTGCACACACACACACACACACACCCACACACACCCTGCGCCGGATGAAATTTTTTCCAACTGCACATTTTCTGGCAAATCTGCTTTCAAAAGTGCTTTGTAAATAGCGTTGCATTTTTGGGAAGTTATTGTTACAACTGTAGGGTTAATATTCCTTTAAGCATGTTCTTTGAATTACGGAACATTAAGTTGATTGACCTTTTCAGGGCAAAGCTATCGTGAAAAACAAGGCCCTCCTGTGTTTTACTAGTCATCTTTGCATGGTTCCTTTTATTTTCACTATTTAAAAAAATTGGTCTTCTTGTGTTTCTATTTTAGATATACTACTTCAATGGACTTCATACTACTTTCTAACTTATCTTTTTCTGATCCCCCCGCCCACCCCCTAAATGCAGCCAAAGAGTTGTAACAGAGAACGTGACTATTTCCCGGAAACCAGATGTTCAGAGGCCACTCGGTCCACCTCCCTGATGAACTGATAAATGGGGATCCAGTGAGAGACATCCCACTTGCATAGTTTTCCAATCTCCGCAGGCAGACAGCTCAGACACATTGAGTCAAACGAAGATCAGCATTCCCGTTTCCGCGGCATGTTTGCAGAACGCTGGGAATGACCCCCGCCCCCCCCCACTTTTTTTTTTTCTTTCCCTTGCCCCCTCCCTCCTTCTCTCCCTCAGCCTCCTATTTTTTTTGAGCCATCGGGCATGGAAGGATAGATTTTGACAGCTAGAATGCTGTTCTGGAGAAACAACAACAAACCTGTGCTCTTCGGAATCGAGTGATTTAGTACGTGGATTATGCGGGGTGCTGCGTTTTAAAGCACAGCTGAAGCCCTGGGAATCCCATGCAATTACAAGTTCAGAGTGAGAGGAATTGGAACTCACAGTTGTGGCAGGTGGCCCCACTGTATCCCGTCTCATCGCAGGTACATTTGAAGCTGTCCCATGTTTGAGAGCACTTCCCACCATGCTCACAGTGATTGGGCACACATCTGTCAGAGAAAGAGACAAACAGAAAGAAACCAACAAAAAATGAGATTTATGAGTGGCCACATTCCAAGCTGTCTGGGCAATATATCATTTCAACGCCAGGTTGCCTTACCAAGACAATTAATCCTTGTTAGTTTGAGCAGATTAATAGGATTCGTGATGGAAGGTGCCAGGCGCACAAAAGATGATATATCACAGGCCTGGTGTTTCCCACTTTTGAGTAAACAGTAGAAATTAACAAACAGCTGAGCGGTTCATTTGCATCTCACAGATTCAGTTTTATTTTCCTTTTGCACCAAAACAAAGACACTAGCGAAATTTCCTCCTAGTGAGAGATGAAGGATCACTATCTTGGTCCCTGTCCTATTCTCTACCAAGGCCAATACTAAGTCAGAAGGAGGTAACACTGCGCTTTCCCCAGCAATCTGAGTTTTTGAAATAATGTCGTGGCGACAGCAATGGGAACGTACCAGCCTAATGGGAAAAGATTTCTAAGTCTTCCTTACCCTTTCCCCGATGACCGCCTTCAAAAGGTAGTGAGCATAAAAGGGGGAAAATGTGGTTTTGAGTTCAAATCTTTGTCTTTCTATTTACTAGCTCGGCTGTTGTGCCTAAGTAATTTAAACTTTCTGAGTCACACTTTTCTCATTTGAGAAACGGGGTAATTATACCTATCTTATGCAGAGTTTTAAGGTTTAGAGATAATGTTCATAAGCTACTTGGTTACTAGACAGGAAATAGAGGGTCAATAAATGAATGGGAGCTGTGAATACCTGGATCACAGCTTTCAGGGCACAAGGTCAGTGCTTGCCTGTACCCTGGCATCAGTGAAGGTGACTTTTTTTTTTTTTTTTAGGAATACTCTTGTTTCAATAGCACAGACTCTTGCCTTCCTTCTGTTCCTATCTCCTCATCCTTCCTGCCAATTCTTCTCTCCAACTTCCCCACAAACTGATTCTTTTAAAGAATATATTATATTTTATTGATTATTCTATTACAGTTGTCTCAATTATTCCTCTTTGCCCGCTCTTCACCCAGCACCCCCCCTCCCTCAGGCAACCCCCACACCATTGCTCATGTCCACGGGTCATGCATGTAGGTTCTTTGGCTGCTCCACTCCCCACACTGTATTTTACATCCCCGTGGCTATTCTGTAACTGCCTATTGGTAGTTACTTAATCCCCTCACCCCTCCACCTATTCCCCCCAGCCTCCCCATCTGGCAACCATCAAAACTCTCTCCATGATTCCATGTTCATGATTCTGTCTCTGGTCTTACTTGCTTAGTTTGTTTTTTAGATTCAATTGTTGATACGTATGTATTTGTTGCTATTTAATTGTTCATAGTTTTGATCTTATTTTTCTTAAATAAATCCCTTTAACATTTATATAATAATGGTTTGATGATGATGAACTCCTTTAGTGTTTTCTTGTCTGGGAAGCTCTTTAGTTGCCCTTCGATTCTAAATAATAGCTTTGCTGGGTAGAGGAATCTTGGCTGTAGGTCCCTACAAGCTGGAAGGGATGGCAAGAAATACTCAAAGTTTCTTTTGAGAAATCAGCAAACAGTCTTATGGGAACTCTCCTGTAAGTAACTATCTTCTTTACTCTTGCTGCTTTTAAGATTCTCTCTTTATCTTTAACCTTTTGCATTTTAATTATGATGTGTCTTAGAGTGGGCCTCTTTGCATTCATCTTGTTTGGGACTCTCTGTGCTTCTTGGACTTGCATGTCTATTTCCTTCACCAAATTAGGGAAGTTTTCTTTCATTATTTTTTTCTAGTAGTTTTCTAATTTCTTGCTCTTTCTCTTCTCCTTCTGGTACCTATATGATGCAAAGGTTGGTCCACTTGAAGTTTTCCTAGAGTCTCCTTACACTATCCTTATTTTTTTGGATTCTTTTTGCTACTTTTTGTTCTAATTGGTTGTTTTTTGCTTCCTTATGTTCCAAATCATTGATTTGATTCTTGGTTTCATCCACGCTACTGTTGCTTCCCTATAAATTGTTCTTTATTTCTATTAGTGTATCCTTTGTTTCTAACTAGATCCTTTTTATGCTGCTGAGGTCCTCACTAAGTTCCTTGAGTATCCTTATAACCAGTGTTTTGAACTCTAATAGATTGCTTATCTCCATTTCGTTTAGCTCTTTTTCTGGACTTTTGCTCTGTTCTTTCATTTGGGTCATGCTTCTTTTGTCTCCTCATTTTGGCAACTGCCTTGTGTTTGTTTCTATGTATTAGGTAAAGCTTCTTTGACTCCATGTCTTGGTAGTGTGCCCTAATGTAGTAGGTGCCCTGTAGGGTCCAGTGGCATAGCCGCCCTTATCAGCCAAGCTGGGTACTCGAGGTGAGCCCTTCGTATGGGCTGAGTATACTCTCCTCTTGTAGTTGAGACTTGGTTGCTGTTGGCGGATCAATGGGAGGGATTTACCCAGGCCAGTCAGCTGCAAGGACTGGCTGTAACCACTGACCACCAACCTCCGCCCTCCATGGAGGATCAGCTGTGCAGGGGCAGGGTGGTGGTGCTCCATCGTGGTCTGTAGCTGTCTGTGGGGTGCATTGGCCCTGGGGTTTCCCGGGTGGTGCAGGCCAAGGTCACACTCCACCTGTGTTTTGCCTGGGGCACCCTGCCTGGGCTGTAAAGCAACCTGAGATGGCTGCTACTTGTGCTGAGCTTGAAGATTCCCAAGTAAAGCCAAGCTGTGACTAATCTGGCTGCTGCTAGGGCTCATTGAAGCCAGCTGTTGCTTGTTTGATAGTTCCTTTTTTTATAGTGTGGTTCAAATCCCATGTATCTTTGTTTATTTTCTGTCTGGAAGTTCTAACCATTGCTCATAAAAGGGTCCTGAAGTCCTCTACAATTACTGTATCATTTTCTATTTCTCTATTAAGATATGCTAGTATTAATATATGTTAGTGCATAATGTTTGGAGCACATCTATTTATAACTGTTATATCTTTTTGATATATTGACCTCTTTATCATATAGCAGCCTTCTTTGTCTCTTGTTGCCATTTTTGATGAAGTCTGTTTGTCTAATGTAAGTATGACTATATGAACTGACTTTTGGTTACCACTTGCTTGGACTATTCGCTTCTACCCCTTTGTTCTGAGCCCATGTTTGTGTTTGGAACTGAAATACATCTCTTGAAGGCAGCCTTTAGTTGGATCTTATTTTTTAATTCCTGTAGCCCCTCTGTGCCCTTGATTGATGAGTTCAATCCATTTCCATTCAGGGTAATTATTGATATATGATGACTTAGGACTCCCATTTTCTCTCATTTTCTCATAGTTTTGTTATCTTCATCATTTATTTTTCCTTTTAAAGTTGGGGATTTTCTATAATGATGTGCTCAGTTTCCTCCTTTTACAGGTTTTGTGTCTTTACTCTAGATTTTTGTTTTGTGGTTACTATGAGGTTTGTGTACAATGTTTCATAGATAAAATAGTCTTTTTTTTCTGATGATAGCAACTTATTTTTACTTGCATATTCAAGTTCCATCATTTTCCTTCTTCTTTTTTATATTATTGTTGCCACAAATGATCCCTCTTTTGCTGCAAGTTGATTACCAAATTTTAGTCACAATAGTAGTTTTTAATGCATTTGTAACCTTTATGCTATATTTGATGATTTAATACCTTATTTTAAAATAGAGTTACAATTTTCTAGTTCTGCCTTTTTATCACCTTACTTAAAGTGTTTTGTACTTTTTTTATTTCAAGTAAGGGGAACTCCTTTGAACACTTCTTGTGATGCAGGTCTAGTGGTGGTGAACGCATTCAGTTTTTGTGTTTCTGGAAAAGCCTCTTTCTCCCTTATTATCTGAAGGATAACATTGCTGGATAGAGTATTCCTGGCTGGCAATTTTTATCTTTCAATACTTTGAATACATCATGCCACTCTCTTCTTGCCTGCAAAGCTTCTGCTGAGAAATTTGCTTATTAACTAACGGGGATTCCTTTGTAGAATACCTTCTTTTTTTCTTTTGATGCCTTAAAGATTCTTTCTTTATCATTGACTTTTAACAGCTTCATTATAATATGTCTGGGAGAATATCTTTTTGCATTCAGATCATAAAGTGATCTAACCGCTTTATGGACTTGTATGCCTAGTTCTTCCCCTGGGTTTGGGAAGTTTTCAGCTATTACTTTCTTAAGTAAGCTTTCTACCTGCCTCTTCTTCTCTTCTTCTTGTGGCGTACCTATTATTCATTCTTATTTTGGCTGTAATGGAGCTCTCACAGGTTTTCTTGAATTTTTGAAAATCTTAATTCTCTTTCCTCTTCCTCTGAAATCATTTCTAGATTCCCATCTTCCTGATCACACATTCTCTTCCAGCTGATCAGCAACTATTACCAATGCTTTCTAACGCATTTGTCAT
Organism: Pteronotus mesoamericanus; assembly: GCF_021234165.1. NCBI lineage: Eukaryota > Metazoa > Chordata > Mammalia > Chiroptera > Mormoopidae > Pteronotus > Pteronotus mesoamericanus. The sequence goes on along the minus strand of NW_026555329.1, from coordinate 78,344,157 downwards.
CTCATTTATTGAATTCTTCCGTTCCAGTTGTCTAGTACTTTTTTAGAATTTCAATCTCTTCAGTAAAGCGCCCCTTCTGTGCATTAATTTTATTCTTCAGTTAACTGAATTACCTTTTTGAGTTTTCTTGTAGCGTGTTGCATTTCTTCATAATGGCTATTTCAAATTCTGTATCGGTTAGATCACCATCTTCCGTGACTTTGCATTTGGTTCCTGGAGAATTGTCTTTTCACTTTTGTGATGCCGTATTGTCGTGATTTTTCACGCAGTTTGATTAGAGGTATGTCTGCTGGTGCTTTTGAAGTAGCCAACAGCTTTCTGATGAAGGTAAAGCTTTGCTCACTTTGAGTTTAACAGTTCAGTATATTGGCCATTAGAGGCGTTTTTTCCAGCAGGTGGCGCTATATCACAAGTTTTTGTTTCTCTCACAAGGATCTACTTGGGAGCTCCTACTGTCCACCCTCCAGCCCTTCTGCCGGACAGGCCTTTGGTGCTAACATCACAGCTGGTGTGGCCTGGGTCGTGGGCACCACTGCCAGCGGGGCCACCTCTGCTCCCCTGGTTCTGTCGCCTCCATGAGGTCCAATCACCGACCTCTAGATACACAGATGTATGGATCTCTCACGCATCCCATGCTATGCAAAGGATCCTTTTGTTGGACTATGGAAGTCCTATGGGGTGACTTAAAGGGGACGGACAAAGGGAAGGATTTATATCACCTCTGTGCTGATGTCACTCCTTCGACACTGCACGTGCAAGAGGCACTCAGCGGTGGTGCTGGGCATGGTGGTCCCAAGACCATGGTCCTTCTCCAAAGGCCTTGCAGCCTAGGTGGAGCCAGAAGACACAGTTCACGCAAGTGAGGCAGGTCTTCATGACTCATCAAAGGCACATGAAAGGCTACAGAAGTTTGGTTACTAGAGTAGTTGTGAGTAAAATGTTGAAAACTGTCCCAGCTGCACAAGCGAAAAAGCAACGACAAGGAGGTAAAAATACGAGCGGCGAGGGGTCCTGGGTTGTAGTTTGGGTCCTTGGCCGCCGCCGCCGCCGCTTCCCTCTGCGGGTGCGGCGGCGCAGCCCTCAGCTGAAGGCACTTAGACCCCGAAGCCCTGATTGTCCAGCTCACGGGAGGACGCAACGGGACCAGGCACTTCAAATCTGCAAAAAACTATAACACACCCTTGATACTTAGTTTTGGGATACAGGACGCATGTGCCTTTGTGTAGTCTATTTACTTCCTAAATTGTGGTGGGTTAATATGAGCTCAGCCTAGCAGCGAAAGTAATTTACATCAGCTCATTACATCAATTAAGTGGTTGGAAGTAGTATAGGAGTGTAGTGAGTTGCAAAGGAAAACCAGGTTGGAATCTAAATGTGCTCTAAGTAATGTACAAAGGAGAAAATTCATGTCTCAATGAAAACGAAAAAGATTATTGTGTACTTACAAATGAGAAGCATATACCTATCAAGTGAGAGTACCAAATACTTCTAAAATTCAGTATTGAGGAGTTCTTTAAAAGTGATCTGTTAGTTAAATGGGATTTTAATATTTTACTTAAAATTTTTTTTAATTTTTATTTTTAAAACCAACAGGATCCATATGCCGATTACTGGCATTTTAATTTTTAATGGTGAGAAATGTTGTATTTCCAAATCAGGTTGAATCATCCAATTTAGTTTCAAATCCGACTATTTTATCATTATATTAAAAAAGGTGTTAGGACCAGTTACCAAGCAAAACAAAACATAAAATAACCTAGCTTCCCTGTTTCTAATTTATTTTATTCTACTGTACTCTGATGGAACCATTTGCATATGTCCAATAGAGCATTATCACATTGTTAGTAACTCTTTGCTTGAGCACCTGTCTCTTCTAAATTGTGACACTTTGCAGTTAGGAGCTTTTACCTTGCGACTCCTAGCAGGACAAAGTGCCTGGCGCACTCTCAGTAAAGATCTATTGATGCGATGCCTGAAGACACAGATGAGTCAAAGGTAGAAGGTTATGCCGAGCAATTTAAGTAATTTCAGAGGAAACATCTCTTTTACTCTAAGAGATACAGACTACTCTTCCAGAGGACTTGAGTCTTAAATCTAGACTGGTCATTAGTTTAGTAAACTATTTTAGTAGGTCCTGGGAAATGGATGACTTGTTGCATTGCATGTCCCAGCTTGAAAGTCTGCTTCTCGTAAACGAGGAATCCAAATGCCTCTACGGCTGCTCCTTGAGGACTGCCTGACCAGGATCAGGAACACACAGGGAAGCTGGCAGACGTCAGTAGGCGGCAATTAGAGGCCTGGGAGCAAGCAACGCGTGAAGTTAACTCTGCACCAGCTCGCCTGGTGTCAGGGACTCTGTCAGCGGGAGTCACCCGCACGATTGCGTCGATGCTGCCCCAAACACTTTAGAATCAGGACGCATTTTTAAAAAATAAAATGTTTATCTCAATACATAAACCCGATGAAAGCTCTATTTTGAAAGTTTCAATGTATAACAATTCCTCAATACGGAATCGCTCATGATTGGACTGCGTGGTGGCTGTTCGGGTGGATGCACTAATCCTATCCAGGGCTCTCAGTGACGGCTGCAGTTTTATTTTGCTCACAGTATCTATCTCTTATTTCCAGACTTGATTTGAACTGCCAAGCACTGGGAAAACTGGCATTCAGATCTAAGAAACTGCAAATGGTGCCGTGTTTGTTTGCCACAGCTCACTTTGTAGTCTACGGATGCGACTTAATCAAGTCGGGATAGTGGAAGAACTTTTATTTCAAATCTAAAAAGAATGTCAAATCTGACACCATAACTGAATGTATTAGTAATCTTCAAAGCACTCCGAAGGTGCTTTATTTATTTTTTTCTCCACACTGAGTTAAAAATGGGTTTAAATACTATTCAAATTAAATCTTATTGTTTGCTTTAAAGCTACAGTTGGTTCTGTAGAACCCGCTCTAAGAACCACTGCGTCAGTACCGTGACCTCACAACTGTGCTTCCACAGTAACAAATCACAACCAACAGTGGAGTAGTTATCGGAATTGCTTGCCGTGACTAATCTCCTGAGCTACTGGTTCGCAAACGCAGTCATTCTCAAAATCTTACATGTGTAGGAACTACTTGAAAATCTCATTAAAATGAAGGTTCTGGTTTTTTTGGATCTGGGATGGAGGCTGAGAGTCTGTGTTCCTACTAAGCGCTTGGTGAGGCTCATGGAGCTGGTCAGAGGACCAGGGCGGGAAGGAGGAGGTGCTGGCGCGGGCCGGCTCTGGCAGTGGGGTCTCAGAGAAGGGGGTCATCGAGAGAAGATGATGCACAGAGGGCGGGCAGTGTGTCGAAAGGGCAGCTCTGATTTTCTTTGCCACTTCTCCTGACGCTGCTTTTTTCACAGGCCCTCCTACCATTTCTGTAGGACTCATTCAGCGTAACAGTGTAATCCTCTCCTCATGGCCTTTAGTAGGGTTACCTTTTCCCCACCTGCCTGCAGACCTCATGCAATTCAGACAGCTGTCCCTGGGGGTCAAGTCAGTTTCCTTTCCCTCTACGGTCAGGGTCCCCATCCTCAGCCTCGGAGCCAGCTGCTCGGGTCTCGGACAGACGCCCACCGCACACCCTCCAGCCGCTGACGGGGCACTACAAATCCCACACCTGGCAACGCAGCGGGCCTGGCTCGCGACTTTAGAAAGGACAACCTTCAGGTACTTAGAGGTTATTTTGTGAACTATCAGACGTTATTTAAAGCAATGTATAAATTACTGTCCCAGAGTACATTACCTCCTGAACTGATGTCTCCCTTCATCCTACTTCCCGATTTTATTTTTGCTGAGGAAGACAAGCAATTCATTTAGAAAGTTTGGTTTCTTAAATGCTATTCTTCATGCCCTTGGCCCTCGGAGCTCTCCCCCAGTCATGGTGGAGTTTTCTTCTGCATTACCTGCCATGGTGATCTCAACGGTATTTTAGTACTTTTATTTGCACACTAATTAAATTTCAATTTTAGTTGGAGGCATACTCTCTATGTAGTGTATATCACTACCTTCTATTTTTTCTGGTCAAGCTGAAATTATATAGAGGAGTAATCATAATTCCAGCAACTAATTTAGTATTTCATTACTGTATAACTTAATTTTATAGTTATATAGCCAGAAAAGCTAATGGTATATTGATGGTGTTCCTTCAACAAGCATTTATTTATGGAAATATTTAAATGCAGAGATATTGACTATACTTCTCACATTATGCCCCAGTTTTCCATTAAAAATAATCAAGCATCTTTGGTCCACATCTATATAACTATACATTTCTACACTAACCGTATCAATCATTAATTTTAGCCTTACTACATAAGCATCTTAAAAATCGTTTCTATTATAATAAGCTTGAGTTCAGTTTATCTTATTTTGTTAATTTACTTGGAGTTATAATTATACAATGTATTCCCCATCATTTTATGAATAAAACATCTTTTAAGAGAATACAGGTACGTAGGCAGGGAGGAAACTGTGAGGTTCTTAGCTCCTTCTCTGTCCCCAATCTAACTGTCTCTAACATGCATAAGTAACTGTGAGTTCTAACCGGTCACCTGCTGTAGCCAAAATACTCTAACACCACATCTGGGGAAACAAAGAATAAAGGAAGTGAAACCCTCATGATATT